>NC_138346.1:71957890-73397890 GCF_046562875.1 Panthera onca | reverse complement strand
TTGACTTAAAAACAATTATTTAAATTCCACACACTTGAGCATTTGGCCTGGAAGAACGAAGGAAAAATATCAAAAAGAGAAGTTTGTATTTTTTACTGATCTCTGTCTCCAGAATATCTTTTATCAGCCTTTCAATAATTTGATGAATCTTCTGTCTTACACACACACACACACACCCCATATATCAGAGAGGTTCACCAATACAAAATTAAGTGGATTCCACCTACTACAGAAAGTCTGGCATCCCCCAAAATATGTGTGAATTTTTCAGGGGCAGGGACTCAACATTCTTCTGGTCATTCCTTGCTACCAGCTGCTTCCTCACTGTCACCCCAGTTCCTGCAGTGCCCACCCCTCTCCTTTCTTAATATTTCCTGGCATGGTTCAAAACCTTTTGTCCTCCTTTCCTGAAAAGTTCTTTGTACACAGTTTTGTGTAACAGATTTTCCTGAAGGTTTAGTGGCCATAGAGGGTAATTATAGCACAAAGTAGGAAGTAAATTCACTCTCAGACAGACATCACTGTTCCTAATTTTGGTTGCTTCTGCTCACCAGCAGGGCTTTCCTTTCTGATTCTGTCATATGATGCCCCAGCCTTGTGCCATGACACTGTGCCCCATGCTTTCCTAAGAGCTCCCTCCAGACCACTGGGCCATCTCTTGCTAGTCTGTTCTTCTATCTTTTCATCTCTTCCCCTTCTGGATGCTAATAAAACATCACCATTTCCTAATTTCCAAAAGCTGTTTAGCCTTCTTTTGTTTTCTCTCTACCCATCCAGCTCAGCAGTCTACTATGACAATAAATAAGCAATACACTGGGTACCCGCCATACACCAGGAATCTGGAGTCTGGCATCACACATAATGAGAGATAGTCTTTCCCTTGAGGAAGATGAGGAAGACAGTCCTTTCCCTTGAGGAGCTCACAGCCCAGTGTGGCACATAGGCTGACATATACTTGCAATAGGAAATGACAAGGGAACACATTTCTGAGCATGAGGGAGGCTCCTGTAGTTGTGAGAAACAACAAATGTACAGTTCTCCCACTAAGAACAATTCTTCCTTCAAGACCAAAAAAAAAAAAAAAAAGAAAAAGAAAAAGAAAAAGAAAGAAAATTTGCATTCAACTTCCGACATAACAGGTGTTTTCTGTTATCTGTCCACTCTATCTGCCATGTGATTTGATTGCTCGGAGAGCTGTATCTCACCTCTATGCCTGACACTCCCAGTGGAAAGGTCATTCCTTCAGTTTAAGGGATTGTATCCAGAAGACACATATAATCAAACATTGTATTCGAAAGAAGCAACTCATTAAGCTAGTTTTCAAACACTAGTGTATATGAACATCTTCTGATGCATGGGTTAAAAATACAGCTTCCCTGGTCCTGTCCTGTCAGAGTCTGATTCTGAAGATATGAGATAGAACCTAGGAATCTGTGTGTTTAAAAAAAGTGTCTCATCTCCACCCTTCTCCCAGGTGATTCTGATGCAGGGAATCAGCTGACCAGACCTTAAGAAACAAGGCTTTACTGTTTGACCTATAGAGAGGAAAATGGGGGTGCCAGGGATCAAATTATCAATGTATTAGTTTCCTCTCACTGCTGTGACAAATTACTACAGACTTGGGGTTTTGAAACAACAAAAATTACAAATGCCAAAAGGTAGAAACAACCCAAATGTCCACTGCTGGATGAATGGATAAACAAAATGTGGTGTATATATACAATTGAATATTGAGCCTTAGAAAGGGAGAAAATTCTGATACACGCTATGACATGGGTGAGACTTGAAGACATTATACTAAGTGAAATAAATTAGACACAAAAGAATATTGTATGATTCCACTTTTATGAGGTACCCAAAGTAGTCAAAGTCATCAAATTCACAGAGGCAGAAAGTAGAAATTTGCCAGGGGCTGTGGGACAGGAGGAGGGGGAGTTATCACTTAATTGGTATGGCCTTTCAGTTTGGAATGATGAAAAACGCTGGAGAAGAATGAACATGATGGTTGCACAACCATGTGAATGTACATAAGGCCACAGACTGGACACTTAAAAGTGGTTAAAACAATACATTTTATGTTATGTATATTTTAACAGAATTTTTAAAACTAAAAACCTGCACAAATCTGGAGGCCAGAGTTGAAAATCAGTATCACTGGGCCTCAATCCAGGTGTCAGCAAGACCACACTCTCTCCAGAAGCTCTAGGGAAGAATCCGTTCCTGGATTCTTCCAACTTCTAGTTGCTGACAGCATTGTTAGCTTGTAGCCACATCACTTCATGTTCTGCCTCCACCTGCACATTGCCTTCTCTTCTTTCTGTGTATGAAATCTCCCGCTGCCTCTCTCTCTCTCTTTTTAAAGTTCTTATTTCTTTATTTTGAGAGACAGAAAAAGCATAAGTGGGAGAGGGGCAGAGAGCGAGGAAGAATCCCGAGTAGGATCCACGCTGTCAGTGCAGAGTCTGATGCGGGGCTTGAATTCACCAACTGTGAGATCATGGCCTGAGTAGGATGCTTCACCAACTGAGTCACCCAGGCACCCCTCCCTCTGCCTCTCTCTTACAAGGACTCTTGTGATTGTATTTAAGACCTATCTATTCAGATAACCTCCCCATCTCCAGATCCTTAATCACATCTGTCAAGTCCTTTTTTGCCATACAAGATAACATTCACAGGTTCCAGGATTAGGAAGTAGATATATTTGGAGGACCATTTTTTAGCTTACTACACACTCTGTCAGGGTTCCAGGAAATGGAGCTGGGGGATGGGGAGGAGAAGAAAAGAGGGTCATGGGCCAGGATTTTAGCCACAGGAAGAGCAAATCCAGGGGAAGGATTGGCACCTTGGGCAGGTGAGAGCACTGCTCTGTAGCTTTCCAGTGTTGGGGGTGCTGTTCCAACCCAGCAGGAAGGGCCAGCTTAAGATGGGTCCACTCGTCAGGGAAGAGTGGTGAGGATGCAGTAAAGAGTCAAGGTCACTGTACAGCCTCACAGATCCTCCATGGCTTACCTGATAACCTGACGGGCACCCAGGCATTCCCACTGTCACATGCTCTGGGCTGAGAGGGGAGCAGAAAGTGACCACAACCTCTCGCATACCCATCTTGGACTCCGTTGAGATTATCCCATGTCTGAAGGAAGGACAAAGAGCCAAATTTAGCTCCTACTGTGTGCCAAGCACAGAGCCTGGCTCTGTCCATACTCATCTAATTCCCGCCTCAGCTCTAGAGAGGGGTATATTAGCCCTCCTTTACAGATGAGCCACCTGCAACTCAGAGAAGAGAAGCAATTTGCTCATAGCATGTGTCTGCTGAGTCCCATTAACATGAAGAGCTCCAATAAGTTGGACAGACCTGCTTTTACATCCTGGCCCTGTACTTGCTGGCCATGTAGCTTTGGACATGGCCTGTCTGCAACTGCTCCCTCATCGTTAACCTGGGGGCTGGGTGGGGTCTGGGGGGAGCTCTGCTTCAGGAAGCATCTGTCTCGTGAGGTCAACTGTTATGAAGATAAGTGTGGTGCTGGGCATTTGGCATTTGGCATTTTTGCCAGATAATGAATATTGATATTCCCAGCCCTGCCCAGGTACATAGAGTAGAGCCTAGCTTGGGCTTGTCTCTCCCCTCCCCAGCCACAGAGACTGAGGCAGACATGTGGCCCGCTGAGCTGGCCTACTTAGGAAGGGGTTTTCTATACAAAGGAGCACCTGGGTTTGCAGCAAGTGGTCCTTTCTAGTTCTTGCCTTTCTGTCTCCCCAAGGACTCCATTATTAACCCTCAGCAGATAATTCCCCATTTGTTCTCCACTACCAGTGCCAATGTGGATCTTGGTGGGTTTCAAGGACAGTGTTGTTCAGCTTGCTCAGGGCCTGCAGCAGGCCTAGACTCACTCCAGTGCCAGCTGCAGACACAGGGCTGGCAGCCAGACCGGGAAAAGCAGGGAGTGACCCCATCCCTGCCTCCGGCCTTCTGGGGGGTTTGCCTACACAAGAACCCCTTTCAGGACCATGAATACAGTGTGCGACAAGCCTACAATTGTACGAGTTGTTTTAAAGAGCTTTAGCAAACACAACTGGCCCAACAATAGCCTAACATTGACTCTGGAGGTCACTAAGCCCAGGGCGCCCACAGGGAAACCACTGTGGCACTGCCTTAGTGATCCCAAGCCCCTGAGGCCTGGGTGGGCAATGGCATGGAGCTGACTCCCATAATTATGCTTTAGCTATACCTCACAATCACTCAGAAAGGAAGGAATCTGCCCTTTATTGAGCACCACTGTATGCCACCCCTGCCCTCCCCATCCTAGGTGAGGGGCGAGTGTCCTATAAAAATTCCCCATGGCTCTGCCCCAAGGCCTCAGTGAGGCTTTCCCAAATGAACCTCCTGCCCTCAGTTCTAGACCTACCTGCTCCTACTTTGTGTCTCTAGTTCCTGCCCTGAATCCCAAACTGGCCTGTACCCCAGCACCTCAGAGAGGATGGTGGGACAAATCCGGTCCCCGCCGAGCTCACTCAGCACCGTGCCTGTTCATTGCCAAGCACGTTCCTGTTTGTCATGAGTCTTACCCAAATGTAAACAGCCAGTGCATGCTGACTTCGGGGCTCGGGCCCAGCCCTCATGGCAGCATGCCCTTGGTCTCTTCATCAAAACTTGACAAGTCTCAAAGTTAATCCTTTGAAATAAAAAGTGCAGCAGGTACAGCAGTGTGCCCCATAAGGACTGACTGTGCTCATCTGTGACATCGTTAACCAAAAATAAATAAATAAATAAAAGTACTCTTAACATGTGAAGGAGCAAACTTCCTTCGGTTTTTTTACAACTTTGCTTAGCATCTGCAGACCATGGAGCTGCCAAGGGCCTTCCAGAGCATGAAGTCCAGCCCTTAGTTTTATAAACTAGGAACCTGCAGCAAGGATGCCCTCCAAAGCACACAGCTGGGACTGGAGTTTTAAATGATAGCCCCCTAATATGTTATGACTCCTGCTGACAAGATGACAACCGGGCTGACACAGCTGGAGACTGGAGCCCCCCCGCAGTCCTGTCCTCAAACGGGGATCCTGAGCCACAGCCCTGGACAAGTGGAATGATCCACGAGAAAGTCGGGAGACAAAACTGAAGTCACAAACGGGCACAGACTGATGAGGGTGTCTTCAGGAAGTGAGGCAGACAGGGAATCCAGGCCTCAGGATGGCTTCCAGGCCGGGAGGTGGGGTCTGAGAAGGGACTCCACCCCTGTAGAGTGACAGCAATGGGATGGTTAAGTGGTGAGAGGCTCTTGCTCCCTTCTTATAAAACTGACGGGTGTCTATACTCCTCCACTCTACCAAGTTCAGAATCCACTTGTTTTCCTGTGAACATGGAGTAGAAGTTTATTAACTGACTCAAGGTTAATCAGTTTCAGAATCAGCATAAGAAGGTCAATTTTTGTAGGTGCTTACTAGTACGAACAAGCTCCCACAGAACTGTCCCCCACCTCCTGGCCCACAGCTCTTCCAACTGGACTAAGAAGCCTTTTGCTTGTGCAGAACCTGAATTCACTGAAAAAAAGATTTATTTTTTACCTGTCTATATATTTTTTCAAGTTTACTTATTTGTTTTGAAAGAGAGAGAGAGCAGACAGGGGAGGGGCAGAGAGAGAGAGGGAGACAGAGAAACCCAAGCAGGCTCTGTTCTGTTAGTGTGGAGCCTGACTCAGGGCTTGAACTCACAAACCGTGAGATATGACTTGAGCCAAAATCAAGAGTCCCAGCATAACCAACTGAACCACCCAGGCTTCCCTACATATCCATAGTTTTATCCTCCTGGCATGGCCTGTGTGAATGGAGTAAGGAACTGAGGATTTAGCTAATTTTTAAAGTCCATCTAGCTGTATAACAAGCTGGAGGTCCTCCAGCGGGGACGGGTAGGTCAGTCGTCAGTCATCAGTCTTCAAGTCAACTCACAGATGAACCTATTACTCTGGGCCTCAGTTTCTCCAGTTACAAAAATTAATATAGAATGGGGAGCCTGGGTGGCTCACACGGCTGAGCATCTGATTCTTGGTCTCGACTCAGGTTATGATCTTGCCGTTTACAGGTTCAAGCCCCAGGTTGGGCTCCACGCTGATGGCGCAGAGCCTGCTTGGAATTCTCTCTCTCTCCCTCTCTCTTTCTCTTCCTTTCTTTCTCTCAAATAAATAAATAAACTTAAAAACGATTAACATGTAAGACAGAAAACAGACTTACCTAATAAAGGGTGATTTTCAGGGGCCTCCAACCGGCACCAGCGCTTTTCAAGACTTACAGTATATTATATTTCTAATTTTGTATTCTTTTTTTAAAAGGGCCCTAAATTACACGTGCCTAATATTCTGTAAAAACCCACTCATCCCCAGGTGGTGTAAAGTAGCTACTTGAGAGGCACTAAAGATTCACAATATTTTGAAGAAGGAACCCAAACTCTGAAAGACTGGAAATCATACAATCTTATCTCGACCTTTGCCAGTTCCTTTGGTGTTTCCCACTTTTAAAGTGTTGAAGATGCTGGTATCAACAACAAGCAAACATCAGATATTCATCAGATGTTCACGATTTTAATTGAAAAGCTACCGAGCTTTGGACGACAATGGTGTCTCTTATTAATGAGGCGATGAGGATTATTTTCCTCTGTGAAAAATAAAATGAGGCTCATACCAAAGTCAACTTGGCTAATTTCAGTTGGAATTGCAAAGGTTGTTTGAGGTTGCAAAGCAGGAGGCAGCTAGGAAGTGGAGAAAAAAAGAAAGTAGGAAAGTGTATGAAGCAGAGAAAGCCTGGGAGACTGGTCAATAGGACAGGAGAAATCCAACCCCTTTGCAAGTGTTCCCCTTGTAGCACAGAGAAAAACATCACCCAGCCTCTGCTAATGTTCTAAGTAGCAAGTAAGATCACAATCCAGAGAAGAGAACCCCTTCTGTGCTTAAAGATTGACTACAGGACATATTATGAAGCAATGCAATCATTCATTGTTCATTCAACACATGTTTGAAGTATTTGTTACTAGATGCTGGGGACATAGTCGTGTGCAAAACAGACGTGGCCGCTCATTCCAGTCTCAAGAGGAATGTAGAGAAGCACAGAGATGATTGCAACTCTGTGATTGCGGTCTTTGCTGTGCAGAGGTACAGGACATTACGGCGGGAGGCGGGGGACACAAAGAGGGCCCCTGATCCAGATTTAGGGAGTCGGAGGAGACTTCTCCAGGGATGTGAGAAACCATCTGAGACCTGCAAGATGAGTAGGCATCCACAAGAAAAAGGAATGGAAGACATGTTTGAGGCACAACAAAGAGAGATACAGTTCCGTGTTCCTGAAGCACTGTGGACCAGGTGTGTGGGGGGTTGTGGGAGGAGGTTGGAGGAGACACGAGTTAAACAGGTGCTGATCCCATAGGTTTTGAAAGCCTTAGTAAGGCACATGGACTCTGCCATCAAGGTAATGGGAATGGCTTTATGAACTCACTCAGATGGTGTGGGGAGTGGACTAAGGAAAAGCAGAGGAGGAAGATCAGTTAGGAGACCATGGCAAAGATGATAAATGTCTTGATGGAGGGAAGTTGCAGCAGTAGGATACAGAGATGTATATGGATTCAAAAAATATTAAGAGGTACAATGGGTGTGCTTTGATAATTGGTTAGAAACAAAAGTGTGAGATGGCCAAGGAATCTAGGATGACCTCGGGTACATCTGGCTTGAGCGGTCGGGCAGCCAGATGGTAGAGTCATTTGGCAAGACAGTGGCTCCAGAAGGAACATGTTTAGTGCTTCTGAACTGAATCGTCCATTAGGATAAAAAGAGGCTTCA
Organism: Panthera onca; assembly: GCF_046562875.1. Classification (NCBI taxonomy): domain Eukaryota; kingdom Metazoa; phylum Chordata; class Mammalia; order Carnivora; family Felidae; genus Panthera; species Panthera onca. Next base: position 73,390,073 of record NC_138346.1, on the reverse strand, counting down.
GAATTCACAGCAGAAGGCCTTGTTGAAAAGCCCAGCAAAGATTGACTTATTAAAGCTACGGAAGTCAGGACAGAGGAGAAAAAGGGAAGAGGTTGAGAACAAGAGAAAGGATGTTTGGGTGAGAAAAGCAGGCTACAAAAACGGATATACAATGAAATACACATGTACAAAAGAGATACAAAGAAAAGATGCTGGCGTTATGTTCCTGAACAATTTAGCAGTAGTTACTGCTTCAGAGTGAGGTTGCTAGTGATTAGTATTTCCTTCCCTTTGCTTGGCTGTATTTGCAAGGCTAACAATTGTACAATAAATGTGTGGGGCTTTTTTAGAATGAAAACAAAAGCTATTTTTGAAGAATGGCTATGTAGTCGAGGGAAGATTATTAAAGGGATTGTGATTTGATCCCTCACAAACTTGGTTGCCTATTGAGATCACCGGCCCAGTTTAAAAAATACTGATCCTGGATCCCTCCAGAGATTCATCTGGAGATTCTGGTTAATTGGCAGGAGGTGTGGTCTGAGCTCTGGAGAGTTTTTCTTGCTCTTCAGGTGATCTAATGCCAGCAACGATGGAGAATCATTAATTACTGAGAAGAGAGGTCACTTTTCAGAATAGCATTCTTTACTAAAGTGTATTTATTTTGAGAGAGAGAGAGAGCGTGCAAGCAGTGAATGGGCAGACAGAGAGGGGGAGAGAGGGAACCCAAGCAGGCTCCAAGCTGTCAGCTCAGAGCCCAACGTCTGGCTCAAACCCACAAACAGCAAGATCATGACCTGAGCCAAATCAAGAGTTGGATGGACGCTTAATCAACTGAGCCACCCAGGTGCCACTATTAGAAAGTTAATTAGAAAGGAGGAAGAATCTCAGGGAGAAGGTTCTTGAGGTGAAGCCATGAAGCAGGTTCAAAGGTTAGCAATGAGACGTGCCCCAATGGTCAGGCAATGTGTCAGTCACATGGTGTGCTCTCAAATGAAAGCCCGGTGTGAAGTGAGCTAAACTCAATCTGAAAGAAAGTTCCAAGAAACTCTGCAGGAAATAGGGGCACATTACATGGAAAGAAAACCTGAGGTCCAGTCAAGAACGGGTAGGCCCTGGTACTACACTCAGAGGCAAGGGCTTTTGCGTTCTGAGCCGTTGCTTTCAGCGAAGAGCACTGTCAGGCCAGTAACTCTGCCGCCGACCTTCAGGTCCACAGAAGGCAGCGTATGGATTGCTCACTAACCCTGAGGAGTATGTTTCGAACTATCTGCCATCGCAGGCTGGCAGTGGTTGCAAACACAGCCCAGGCTACAGATGGCGATGCGCTTTTAGGAGCTGTGCTTCCAGAGGCTTGGGCTCAGAGGGGCTGCGGTGATGCCTCCTTCGAATCCTGGTCCCACCACTGATGATCCTTGTCTTCTTGGGTGAGTTATTTCATTTGTTTGACCTCACTCTCCTCACTTGTGGAAAAGGGGATAATGATACCTGTTTGATAGGTTTCTCAGGATCAAATACAGTAACATGTGAAAGCGGCTAATAGGGTTTTTTTTTTAATGTTTTGTGGTTGCCATTGTTTGAGATAGGAAAAAAGGGTGTGATAGCTGTTTGGGTCCTTCTGGACCAAAGCCTTTCTGCCTCATTTCCATCTCTCACTTGAGATTTTCTTCATTCTTCTGTAGCTAGCTTCTAAAATATGGTGGCTAGAGCAGGCAAACTGTTTTTGTTTGTGTTTGTTTGTCTGTTTGTTTTTAGTAAGAGATGAATGGCACAGACCTAAAAAATGGTGGACCTAAAAAAATGTAAAAATGTAAAAAGCAGAGTTAACCTCAAAATTTCATCTTTTATGCAAAATAATTTGATGTTAAGGATTATCAGAGTTGAAACAGTTATTATTGACATTTAAACTCTAAGAAAAAAGGCAATGTGGTAAAGTGTGTGGGACTTTCACTTGTATTTCTTTACATCTGAGATGTCTTTGCTTATAAAATTCACCGTCACTTGATGTATCATTAAGAACAAAGAATGTTCCTAATTAAACTATGACACGATGCTTTCTTTCCTCATAGTTTTCCTTCTGATTGAAAGAGCTCTTTTAGATTAATTTAAACATCTGTTGTTACCACAAATCACTCTTGTACGTATCTAAAAAGGAAGACAGGGAAATAAATTGGTTAAGGTGTTCCGCAAAATGTATTCACGTTCAGTTGAACTTTTTAGAATCACTTTTAAGTCAGCCACGGCCATAGTTTTTCCTACAATAATGTCCTCCCGGCTTGCAAGTGAATTGATGATGTTTCCTTATTATCACCTGTATCTTTTTTTTTTTTTTAAGTGGGCTTCATGCTCAACATGGACCCCAATGCTGAGTTTGAACTCATAACCCTGAGATCAAGAGCCAGATGCTTAACCAACTGAGCCACTCAGGCACCCTCACCTGAATTTTTTTTCTAGTCATTGGCATCTCTTTTTACAAGCTTTTTTGCCTAGTGTGTGATAGGCAATCCTTCTGTAACTAAACATAACTCAGTTTTATCTACTGGTGGATATATCCCTTTCTTGAGTCCCATAAAGCTATACTTCTCAAACTTTCATGTTCATACAAATCACCTGAGGATCTTGTTTAAACGCAGATATAAAATAGGTCTGGGCTCGAGCCTGAGATTCTGTCCTTCTCACACACTCCCAGGTGAGGCCACACAGCTGATACTACAGTCTGAGTAACAAAGCTGTAACACAATTGGTTCAATTGGTTACTTCTTTGCAAGAAAGTTTAGAGGTATGGTTATTCCTCCAGTAAATGTTTGTTTCACTAACAGCAAATTTATATCCTGCTATTCTGTTTTCATGCCCTTCTGTGTACACAATTTTTCATTTCAACACCAAATTATAGTATAATCTTTCAAAACTTATGTAAATGGCAGTGAAATTCAACCTAGGTAGCCCCAGGGATGTACATGATTGCAGAGTGAGGAGCTAGGACCAAGCCAGTAAATGCTGTCAGTGCTGTGCCCCAAATGCGGATTGTAAGGGGCACCCCAACATCAGAGATGCTAAAAAGTACAAAAATGTGCAGCTTCAGCTGATGGAAATATGGAGAACCTGTTGCAAATTTCTGTACTGTTTTCACCATTGTTCTTAGCAGGGTTTGGTTTTTTTTTTTTTTTTTCCTACTTAAGAAAATGCTGTCCTCAGCATTAGGAAGCATGACCGAGAACAGTAATAATGCCAGTGTGTTCTTTAGTGTCTCTGTTCTTACATTTTGGCTTCAGCTGTGTAAATGGCATCCCAGGATGGAAGTTCAGTGTGTGAGCCTTGGTGATGTATGTGTTTACAGCTGACTTCTCGGGGGTCAATCTCCTGAGTATTTGTCGAAAAATTTGTTGAAAACTCTGAGTCCCCCAACCTTCTGAAGCAGCATCCCCAGGGGTCTGATTTTGGGGAAACTCTTATCACCAAGTCCCCCATGAAAGCCTAATACCACTCAAGCTTGAGAACCATTGGTTTAGTGTCTTCACACCTTGCTGCAAGATTCGGTCTCTCAATCTCCAGGTAGGGGGCACCTACCATGCACCAAAAAGAGAAACACTAAGTGGCCTGGCACATCTCTCCCTGTGCTCTGGAAGCTTAAGTGAGGAGAGAGAACACTGTGCTGTGGGCATTGAGAAGGAGGATGGGAGAGGAAGAAGGTTGTTTCCAGTGGATATGCGGACAGAAGGCTTTATGGAGGGGCACCTGGGTGGCTCAGTCTGTTGGGGGTCTGACTCTCGATTTCAGCTCAGGTCATGATCTCGTGGTTCATAGGATTGAGCCACATGCCAGAGGGGTCTGTGCTGACAGTGTGGAGCCTGCTTGGGATTCTCTGTCTCCCTCTCTCTCTTTACCCCCTCTCCCTGCTCACAGTCGCGCTCTCGCTCTCTCTCTCTCTCTCTCTCTCTCTCTCTCTGAATAAATAAACAAATAAACAAACATTGAAAAAAGAAGAAAAGTCTTTATGGAATGGCAGGAAATGGCTGGGTCTTGAAAGATGGATGAACTTTGGATAGGACGGGAGAAGAAGAGGGCATTGTAGGCAGGTGATTTAGAATAAGCAAAAGCAACGAGGCAGGAAAGCACTAGTCATGCTCCAGAGATCAGAGTAGACTGGGTGTTCTAAGAAAATGAATCATGTCACAGAATCTTATATTTTTCAGAAAGCTTGACAGAAGTAAGGCAATGCCCCAGGGGAGCTTGGTCTCTTAAAGCTGGCCTCTCCGTTTAGAGTTTTAGAATTTGTTTACTCTTCTTTTTCTTCTTTCTCCTTCTCCTCCCTTCTACTCTCTTTTCAAGTTAAGACAGGAAGGACCCGGAGCCTTCATTTTTTTCATCAGTACTTCAGGCTGTGTTCCTCCTCCCCTTCTCACTGGCTTCCCCTGCCACTCAATTTGCTCCTGCACTCACTCCTCTGTCTTACTCCCACTGCTGTCAGCTGGTGCATGAGGAGAAATGCAAGCACATTGCAATATTAATCTCAGCAAAACATAACTAGAGAGGAAATTTTGCTGCTCTGTTGCAAATAGCATATGGTACCTCCCCAAAGCCAAAAGAAATGATTTTTTAATCATCTGCTGTTCAGGATTATCCACGCTCCCTTTCCTCGGCATGGATAATTGAGGGTTGGCCGTATTTGGATTTCAAAGCAGTTTGGACTTCATTGAAATCCAAGGCTCCCAGTTTGCACCCCACACTCAGCGGGCATTCGTGCCTGTAATTAAATTGATCTGTGAGAGGAGGGCCACAGAGGTACCTCTGACATGAGTGGTTACCAGAGAAAAGACGATTGGCATTTTTATGTTGCTCACGTGGAACCAAAATAATAGCAACTGCTCTCCTTCAGGAGAGAGGCCCTTTGTACTCTGGATCTGGTGTTATTTTCTCTAAACATTTCAGTGTGCTCTCCAGGAGGAAAAAAAAAAAAAGCCCTTGGTGAACTTGCCACCTTTTAGGAGGAATTTACTATGGTACCTGCTGGGTTTCTGTGATGCGAACAGAAATGTGAGAGATGATTTGTTTTTAAGATAGGCAACAATTGGCCAACATGTGTATGTAGACACAGATACACATAGACACATAGACTGGGAGCTGAAATGCTGAATAAAGGGAAATCTCCATATAGCATGGCTAGAAAATATGTGTGTTCTCTGCATTTTGTGTGTAAGAAGGAAAGATGGGCAGCCTCTTCTAGGCCACATGGGGCTCAAGGAGCAGGAGGTGTGTTGTTTCAGAGTTTTCCCTGGGTACAGGGGATGGGACGGGAGGGGAAAAATAAGAACCTGGGAGTCAACCCTGCACTTGGCTGTGTTTGCCACCTAGAGAAGAAGCAAGGAAATGTTAGGAATGACAAGATAGGAACACGCACAAAGGGAGCACTCGAGGACGTCCTCAGCAGCTACGGAGGCTCCACACAACATTGGGCTGAGGGCTGAGATGAGGAGGCCCAGGAACAAGGTTGATCGAGTGCTCAAGGCCAGCAGTGTGTTCTGTGGCTGTCCGGGAAGGGGGCTGCGCTGTTGGGCAGAATGACACAGGAAGGTCGGAGCACGACTGTGCCCCTTCCCGGTGCCCATCTTTGGAGGGTGCGTTGACTGAAGACCCCTGGGCACTTGCAGCAGTTATCCTCCTTGTTGGCAAGGGTGCCCTCCCAGTGGCCAGCAGCCACAGAGAGCGTTATCCCGAAGCCCACTGCCTGCACCAACGCACAGGGGCAGCCCCCACACTCCTGTTTGAGGTCAGAAGCAGGAAACCGTGCGTGTGTGTGCGTGTGTGTGCGTGGTGCCCCACCCCTTCATTATTAAAGTCCATACTAAGGAGTCAGGACCATAGGACCAAATCACAGGACACCAGCCTCACCTCCATCCTCTCCCCACCGCACCACTCCTCCGGGGCCACGTTCCTCTTTGTTTTGCTGGCTGGCATCCGCTGGCCCATTAGAATCTTCGATCAAGTGCTCAGGGCCAGCAGTGCGTCCTGTGGTCAGGCCTCCCTCCCCTGTGGACCTCGGACCCGCTCCCCATTTCCCTGCTTCACACCAGAGGAACTGCGCTTCCTGCCTGTATCTTCCGTCAAGACTCCCTGCACTCTCAGGGAGCTCATTACTGAATATTTATGCACCCTGCCTGTGCCCTCAGCACCACACAGACGCTGAGAGACAGCAGCCCTGCACTGCCAGCTGGCTCACCACTGAAATGAGTGTGAGGAAAGACAGCCATCCAAGGCATCGCTGCCCTGCCCTCCCCAGAGAGGACAGCCGGGCCATTTTCATGATTAAACCCACTAACCACTCCTCCCGACCTCTGTGTTGGCTTCTTCTGACCACCGTGGTTACTGATTAAAAAGACGCTGGATTATTTTTCTTAGAAGAAAATTAAAACCGTGGGATGGGTGATGGGGAGAGAAAGAATGAGAGAGAGCCCTTGGCTGCGATGCCCTTGGTGAGAACCATAGATGACTCAGTTCTTCTCCACCCTCGCAAGACCCAGCCCCTCCTCCCCCCCCCCCCTTGTCCCCATCACCCCTGAGGCAGCCCGGCGGGCATGTGCCTACACACCCAGTAAGTGTGCCTATCTTGGGGGCAGAGTCACCCTGGCCCTGCTCTCACTGAGCATGTGTCAATTCCTCCTGAGTGTCAGGGGCTGTGCTGGGTCCTGAGTGCAATAGCAAGGTGTCCCCGGCTCCCTTTCCTGCAGGAGGCTGGCCCCGGCTCCCCTCAAGTGTGTGGGGGAGGGTTTCAGGCAGCCCCTCTCTGGCTGTTCCATCCTGCAGAACAGCCCATGCATCTTGCTTTACAGACTAGAGAACCACAGCTCTGCTCAAAAGCTAACGTGTGTCCCTCTGGCACAAGAGCAATGAACTGTCCACTGGCAGCTCTCCCAGCAGGAATGAAAAGTCTACGCTTCACATTAAGTTTCCTCTAAAAAATAAATAACACAAATAAGGCACACCCTAGTGTTTTCCATCTGTGTGCCTGCCTCTCGTTGGCCTGGACTCGACTCTCGTTGGAGGTGCTGATGAAACGCATAGGGGTGTCTCAAGGATTTTTATCTGGGGGACCTTGGGGGGGCATTATGGTTGAGGGCAGCCCTGTTTATTTATTTTTTTTTTATTTTAACAATTTTTTTTTATTTTTTAATATATGAAATTTACTGTCAAATTGGTTTCCATACAACACCCAGTGCTCATCCCAAAAGGTTCCCTCCTCAATACCCATCACCCACCCTGCCCTCCCCCCCACCCTGCCCTCCCTCCCACCCCCCATCAACCCTCAGTTTGTTCTCAGTTTTTAACAGTCTCTTATGCTTTGGCTCTCTCCCACTCTAACCTCTTTTTTTTTTTTTTTTTTTTCCCTTCCCGAGGGCAGCCCTGTTTATTGAGCATACTTCATCTGAGAGATGCTGATGGGGACTGCAGGAGGGCTAAACCCTCTCCTATCACCCCCACCAGTCCGTGGCAGTACCCTTTGTTCGTGAATGAAGCCAGCCCTGGGAACCGCAAAAGCTGCATCCTGGCTCCAGCTCTCAGCAGCTGAGGGACATTGCACCATCCCAGAATTGTTCAAAGCCTCGGGATTCTCACCTGTTGTTAAGAGATTGGGGTCGGACCACTTCTCTAAAACCCTTCATTGTGATTCTGGGGCTTGGAGGAAGGAAACAAGACTGAAGATACAGTCCCCAACCCAGAAAAAGCTAATGATGGTCAGAATATAGCTCCAAAAGAAAAGAAAAAAAAACCTGCATGAAACTACTACAAATGGTCAAAGCATGGAAAGTTCATGCTTTTTGTCCCCCAGAATCTACCCTCACGACTTCAGGCACCAGCCTCTAATCTCCATGTGAGAAGGTTACAAGGTTCTGCTTCCAGGGATGGAACCCATAGCTTAAAATACTCCCAAGTCTTGCCACTTCTTACCAGTTCTATGCCACCCCCTTATCCCAGACACTTGTCTATCCCTGCTTCCGCCAGCCCTCTCCACACTGCAGGGGGTTGTTTTATATGTGTGTCTCTTTAAAATTGAGATATAATTACAACATGTCGTTTGATACATTTATATATTGTAATATGTTACTATAGTTGCATTAGCACCTTTATCATGTTACATATTTATCATTTCTTTTTTGAGTTGAGAGCAGTTCAGATCTAGTCTCTTCATAACTTTGAAGTTAATCATCAGTATTGTCGACAATAATCACTATGTTGTACGTTAGATCTCCAGAACTTATTTACCTGCTAGTTGTAAATTTGTATCCTTAAAGCATATCTCTCTAATTCCCCCATTTCCCAGTCACTGGTAATCACCATTCTAGTCTGTTTTTACAAGTTTAGATTTTTAAAAATTTCACATATGCAATCATACAGTATGCTGTTCACTATCTGACTTATCTCATTTAGCACAATGCCTTGAAGGTCCATCCGTGTCCTTGCAAATGCAGCATTTCCTTCTTTCTCGTGGCTATATGATATTCCGTTGTAAATATACCGATTTTCTTTATTCATTCATCCATTGACGGGTCTTCAGATTGTTTCCATAGTCTGGCTATTGTGAATTATACTGCAGTGAACATGGGGTGCACATATCCATTCAAGATACTGATTTTATTTCCTTTGGATACACACCCAGAAGTGGGATTGCCGAATCATGGTAGTTCAATTTTTAACTTTTTGAAGAACCTCCAAACTGTTTTCCGTCATGGCGGCCACAATTTACATTCCCACTAACAGTGCACAAGGGCTCTCTTTTCTCCACATCTTTGCCAACAATATTACCTCTTGTCTTTTTGATGACAGCCATTCTGACAGGTGTGATGTGATGCCTTATTTTAGATTTGATTTGCATTTCTCTAATGCTTAATGATGTTGAGCACCTTTTCACACATCTGTTGGCCATTTGTATGTGGACATATTTTTCAAACATAACTCGTGTTGTGTCTCTGCCCTTTTGGAAAGACTCCAGACTTGTCACCATGGTCAGAAGCCTGCAGAGCCCAGTATTGCGTGGCTCTGCCCCTTCTCTCCCCCTCTCCCACTGCACTCTGCTCAGTCCATGAGACTCTGGCTATATGGGCCTTTGTGGCTCTTCCTTAATAAGCCTGGCTTATTCTGCCTCCGAGCCTTTGCACCTGCTCCTGACGCCCAGCATGTTCTATACCCAGATCTTCTTCACGCAGCCTCTATTCTCATTTCATTCAGACCTCTATTCAAATGTCATTTCCTAAGAGAGGACTTCTCTGACCATCTTCTCTAAAGCAGCACTCCACCCCCACCCCACTTCACTCTCTACCTTCTTATTGTTGTTGTTGTTGTTGTTTTTATAGCTGTCATCATTTCCCAATTTTGTATCATTTTACACAATGTACTTGTTTGTTTTCCGTGTCTCTTACTGGGAAGAAAGCCCCAACAGGGTAGGGGTCTGATCTATCTTATCCCTACTATGTCCCCAGAATAGACAATAGTGCCTGGCAGGATGGCAGGTGCTCACACTTGGTGAGTGGGCGAGGAAACGAGTAAAGTGGATTCACGCATTCAATGTCCCAGCCACTTTGGTTGGTTCAGGGGTGGGCAGGTGACGTAACCTGGTGTGGGCAGACTGAATCTGATGAATGCCAGGATGCTAAGTCGCAGGCACATGTTTCTCTCTGCTTCCCTGAGTGTTGTAATGGTGAGAGGCTGAGGCCAGAGCTGCCAAATGTATCCAGGAACAGGGTCTCCCCAGGGGAAGAAAGACCAAGGCGCAAACCTGGTGGTATCCTTAGAGCCCTGAATGAAGCCATGCCTGAAACCAGAACTTTCTATGGACTTTTTTAGTCATCAGCCAATACAATTTGTAAGCATTGTGTAGTTAATCCTCCAGAACACCAAAGTATCTCTGCTTCCCCACATTTTCCAGATGACAAAATAAGGAAAACGTTTGAATGACTTAGTCGAGGTCACACAGGTTAGGGCTCCTCTTCATATCTTCTGACCACGATGCCATGTGGAGTGTTCCGCCCATTGCCTCAAAGGGCCCTTCTGCAGGGAAGGTGGCAACCTTCCTGACATGACAGAGCCTGAACGGGGATGGGGTAGGATTAGCCTCAAAGTGAAACATTCTGGTGTTGTGTTCATTCTGTTTATACAGGACTTTTCTTCAAAACACTCCACCTGCTTTTGCAAATAACTATTACAAAGCTTTTCTGCAGCAAGTCTAGAGGAGACAAGTCAAACAATGGCAACAGATGTTCTCCAGCCTTAGAAACCAGTGAGTGCCCACCCTTATCAGCTGACAGGGTACGGGATTAACAGTACAGGCCTCAGTGGTTTTTCTGGTAAAGTAACACAGCACATCACAGATGTTTAATCCTCATTATCCATCGGCCCCACCAACAGCATATAAGATTACAAAACTCTTCATGTTTTGAACAGTGACAAATGTGTGGCCCTCAGCCCTTGCAGGCTCTCCTACGAAATCCACTGAGGAGGGCGTTACAAGGCTGTTCTCACAGTCTTAGGTGCCTGGCTGGTCCTGCTCCAGGAAGAGCTTCATTCCTCAGAGCTGGGCTGACACTATGTGTATCCCGAGGCCTCCTCCCTCCTAGGCCTGTGGTCTGTCCAGGAGCTGCCTGCTGGCTGCCAGAATGGCTGTTCTTGGGAAGGGTTCTGCGGGGAAATATCTCAGCCACGTGTTCTCACATATGCCAAAGGCTGCCAAACAGCATCCAGTGAGGGGTGTGCTGGAGATGGTGCCTAGGCTTCCCTGTCAAGCCCCCAGGCTCTTAACGAGGGGTGGGACCTGGGTTAATGACCTACAGTGGCTCCCACTTTCCCTCCCATTGAGACCAGCGTGTCCCTTCCCATGGCCTTTCTGCCACTCAGACCCAAGGCAGACCTCAACCCAGATATTCAAAGAACCCCACGTAGGTGCCGGTACCCATCTCGGCATAGGATCCTGCAGGAGGAGGGCTGGGAAACCAGGCAGCAGGGAGTCCAAATTCAACTAGAAAAGATAAGACAATTTTCATCTGGACCCAACTATTGACTTCCTCAGGCAATTCTCAGAAAACTAGAACTGGGACAGAGAAATGACAGTTCTTTTCTGCCTTTGGACAAAATCTGCTAAGCTTATACTAAATGATCATCTGGCTCCAGACCCCTCAGGGTCAGATGATTCCCATAAATCCATAGTTTTCCCGCAGAGAAGTGCATGGGAATCAGGGAGGGGATTGAGCTCTGTCCTCGGAGATCTGGGTTCCACAAGTCTGGGACAGGATCATTACACACGTTTCCCTTCCCTCACCCCGAAGCCTTAAGTTTCATAGACATAAAGAAAAGATAGCAAGAAACTTGAGAGGGGATCTCTGTTGGTAGGGAAGACAGTCTCACCTGGCAGCAACCATTAGCTAGAGGGTTTTAGCTAAAGATCAGCAGCTGTCACATGCTCAGTGCCAAGTGGAGCAAGGGACTGGCAACTGTCCCACCTTCTTTATTCTCCCCTTCACTGGAGAGACATCACTCGACATCGAGAATCATGAATCTCCTCATAACTTGCCTCTAGGACAGTCGGGTTCTTGCCATCTGAGGAACAAAGGCAATGCCTGGTGGCCATAGGGTACAACTCAGCAGAAGCCTGGCAAGTGGAAGCCATCCCAGAACCAGAGGGACTCAACTCTCCTAAAGGGATGCTTCTCCCAGCCCTGATGGGGACAGGGGCAGGGTGGATGTCTTTGGGAACTGCCTGGCCATAGTTCAGCAGGAAGCAAGCTGTGTGCATTTATTCGTGGAGAAGATCACACTTCGTTTTTGATTTAGCTGGTCTCCAAGCAGTGGCTGTCCCCACTCTAGAAGGTTGTGGTGGCTTGCTCTGCAGCCATACTAGGACATATGTGGCCATGATGCTGTGTCTACTGTCAACAACAGCAGACACTTTCTAAGTACTGTTCTAAACACACGTTATTAATTTATTAATCCCTATTATGACTTTATCAAGTAAGTACTAAAATTATCCCACTTTATAGATGACTGAAGCACAGATAGGTTGGGTAACTTGTCTGAGATCACATGGCACACCGTGGAGGAGCTGGAAAGTGGACCCAGGTGTTCTGACCTTCAAAGTTCTCCATAGTTTGAATATGAAGACGGGGCGCACCAGATGGGTCTAGAATTCTGTCAAGTCGACATCCAGGGACCCATCCAACCAGAGGGAAGTGGCAACAAAGGCACCATCTGCCCAATAGGATGGTTGGAGTTGGTGTAGTCTTGGCCCTTGGGATCAAGGTTTTTGTAGCTAATGCCATAGATAGATGATTGGGTGACATAAAAAACCATCAGAGTGTCCCAGACAGGTGTGGCTGGTGAAGCAAGGAAGAGGCAGCAGCCACAGACCCTGAAAGGGCTGGGGAGACTCCAGCTTCTGCTTTCCCCACACACAAGTTCTATTCTCAGGAAAGAAAAAAATCAGAACTAAGCTCCAAAGAGTCTGCCTTAGTCCACTCGCTTCAGATCGTGTCCAAAGCAGCCGTGTGGTCCTGGAGGACTCATGGCTCCCTCTCTCCTTTTACCTCAGCCAGGCATCTACCCGCCAGGCATCGGAACCACAGAGGAGAAACCAGAGCCTGCCTCGTGTAGCTGTAGCTGGTATTGTCTCCGTGTGTAATTTGTAAGCTACCTACCTGCTCTTCCTGTAGGTCTGCCCACCAGATCCCTCCCCTGCATACGTTAGTAAGGGAAATTGGCTGAATGCATTGTTAGGAGTCACCACTCCTGCCACGTCTGGTGGGTGAGTGAAAGATGCTGAATGGTTCTGCTGAACAAAAGAACAAAGGCTTGTGGGTGAAGCAGAGAACAGTTAGAAGCAGAGAGCAGGGAGCCAGAGTTCAGAGACTGTCGGCAGAGGCTGAGCAGATGGGGGACACAGCTGCTCCCTTGAGGGGGTTACAGGGCAGTTGGTAAGAAAACAACCTGGCCTGGGGACGTGGGTGGCTCAGTCTGTTAAGCCTCCAACTTTGGCTAAGGTCATTGACTTATGGTTCATAAGCTTGAACTCCGTGTTGGGCTCTGTGCTGACAGCTCAGAGCCTGGAGCCTGCTTCAGATTCTGTACCGCCACCTCCCCACCCCCGCCCCTCCTCCACTCGCTCTCTCTTGCGTGCTCGCTCTCTCTCTCTCTCTCTCTCTCTCAAAAATAAATAAATATTTTTTAAAAAATTGAAATATCTATCACAGATAAAAGGATTACATTACAATTTGTTTTTATGCCTATTTTCATCTGCTTTATTCTTTTTTTAGCTTTCTTCTTTGTAATTTCTTATTAATCAAAATTTGAGAATATGTGAATTAAAGACTTGATTGATATGTAGAATTCAGAGAATGTCAGGACTGCTCTAATTTTCTGTTTTTACTAAAAGTTCTGAATGAATTAAAAATAGAGTAAAAATGAAAAATACACAAACATGAAAGAAAATTAAAAAATAAAAAAGACAACCTGGCCCATGGGGTACTGCAGAGTGGAAGTAGGAAAATAGGAACTTCTTGGGAACCAATGCCAGGACTTGAGGTAGAAATAGGTGGCCTTAATCAACTGAGCAAGGATTCCATAACCTGGGGACAAAACTCCAAGGAAGAGCTGTATTCTGGACTGACAAAGCCATAGTTCATATAACACTGTGGCTTTAACGGTTAATCTCCACGGGGACTAGCCCTGAGGGACAAACACATACCTGAATTGGCTTTCACTGAGGAAAAGGAGGTAAGAGAAAAATGGAAGGCAACATTTCTGAGGCCCCATCTCAAATGCAGGCATTCTCAGAATGCCTCTAAAAACTAGAGTAGGAATCAGAAGACCACCTACTGGCTGGGAGATGCAACATGTCTGTATGTGGCCTCATTCTGTTCCCAAAGTTGCCCAAAATGCCGTAGCACTGTCCAATAGAACTTCCTGCAATGACAGAAATGTTTTTTGTGCCGCCCAGGACAGTAGCCACCAGTCACATGTGATATTGAACACTTAAAATGTAACTAGTATGACTTAGGAGTTGAATTTTCCATTTTCGTTACTTTTAATTTTAAATTAAGTAGCCACATGTGACTAGTGGCTACCATAATAGATAACGCAGCCCTAGACGGTAGCTTCATAAAGGCTGAGACAGAAGTTTCTGCTTCCTCCACATCTCACCACAGCCAGGAGTGAAGCATGGGGCCCTTGGCAAGTCCTTCGTAAATGCATCTGACCGATTGACTGAGTGATCCCAGTTTGCACAGAATCATGAATAGACCTGTCCAGCAAAGGTGACATAAGTGACCCCTCACTGCTGTGTGGTATAATGGAGAAAAATAGAATTAATCTGGGCCCTGAGAGTGAAGTGCTGCTTGCTCCCCTCTCTGCTGCAATGGATTGCTTCATTATCCAGGTCATTATCAAGTCTGTCCCTGCCTGGGTTTGCGTGGGTGCCTGTTAATTGTTTGTATAAATAAGAATAGCTCTAGAAAGGGGAGCAGAACTGCCCCTCCTCATCTTCCTGGCTCCTGGTCCTGCCTTCTGACTCTTCCTCCTCCTGGTCTCCTGCTCATTTGGGCACCTGCTGAGAGCAAGCAGTTCTTGAAAAGGGGAGGGGGGAAAAAACCCTCCAGGAGCTGAGCAGACTGAATACACTCTCGCTTGACAGCTGAGAGAATCACCCCTTCTACCTGTGTGTTCAGAAAACACCACCACTGACACTCTCTCAGGAATAACAATAGTCCTGGTGAATGAGGCCCTTTTTTCTCAGAGCTGAACGTTTCCATGGGTGCACAGTACCTCTCTCTCTCTCCTCTAGGAAAAGCCACAGCTCACAGCTCCATGGTCTTCCAAGTACATGCCATACCTTTCTTCCTATTGTCTTCGAGACGATCAAAACTCGACCATCTTTAAATCGGACCCAGAGTGTTTAGATCTGGGGGTTATCTTTCAGCAGGCGTGGGGTAGCTTATTTATAAAAGCTCCCCCTCTTCTGATCTGAGCCTTGAAGCTTCATTTGCAAATGAACTCTCTTCTCAGGGTCTTTATTACGGTGTGTGCACCACCTAGAGGCCATTGTCTTGAATTGAGCCTCAGTTCCAGCCACCAACCTGTTGTATCTTTTTCCTTCCTGTTTCATTTTTCATGTTTCATTTTCAGAAAACCTATCTTTACTGAGTAGACCCCATTCTGCTTCTATCTTTTCAAAACTGGCTTTCTGCTCACAGAGCTCTCACCCTCAAGGAGACCGTATAACCACAGAGTCATTCCAATACTTTCTAGCCTCTGTCAAAGGAATATAATTTTTCAGACTGTCTTAAGACTTAAGAAAGAGGGGTGCCTGGGTGGCTCAGTCGGTTAAGCATCTGTTGATTTCACCTCATGTCATGATCCCAGGGTTCATGAGTTCCAGCCCCACGTCGGGTTCTGTGCTGGCAGTGCGGAGCCTGCTTGGGATTCTCTCTCTCCCTCTCTCTTTGCCCCTCCCCTGCAGTCTCTCGCTCACAAAATAAATAAACATTAAAAAAAAAAAAAGACTTAAGAAAGATGCTTGAAAGAGGAGCCTGGTGGCTCGGTTGGTTGAGCATCTGACTTTGGCTCAGGTCATGATCTCATGGTTCATGAGTTCGAGCCCTACATCAGGCTCGCTGCTGTCAGCGCAGAGCCCGCTTTGGATCCTCTGTATCCTTCTGTCTCTGCCCACTCCCCATCTCTCAAAAATAAGTAAACATTTAAAAAAGAAGATGCTTTAGAGAGACAAGAGACTTCTTGCACACATCCCAAACTTACAGGAGCTCTCTCAGTGCTGCAGTCTGGTGGGATTCTTCTGTGGGGTCCCAATGGCCAGGACTGAAATTCCAATCCATCTTATCCTTCCTCCTGTGACTGCATTTCTGCCACCACAGATGGGTGTCCCCAGGGATGGACACCAAGTTAGGGGAACTGATACCAAATGTTTTACTGGTGCCATTGCTGTTTGTTTTGTTTTATTGTGGTAAAATATGCATAATGCAAGATTTGACATTTAACCATGTTTTCATGTACAGCGTATTAAGTACATGCGCAGTGCTGTGCAACCATTACTGCTATTTATTTCCGGAGCTTTCTTGTCATTTCCAACCAGAACTCCATACCCATTAAACAATAACTCCCCTTTCCTCCCTCCAGCCCCTGGTAACCTCTGTTCTATTTTCTGTCTCTATGATAATTTGCCTATTCTAGGTAATGGAACCATATAATTTTTGTCCTTTTGTGTCTAGCTTAGCCAAATATTTTTAGTTGTGGCTGGTTTACTTGGGCTATAGACACCTGGCTTTCTCTTTTGTTTTCCCTGGAGTAGAGATTTGAATGAAGTCAGCAAAATGAACTTCAACCTTGCCCTTGAGCCACTGCCAGCCCTAGCTGTGCTCTCTGGCTGGGTGTGCCTCTGAACCTTGCTGGGGTGTTGAGGAAAGGGGGAGCCACAGCTCCAATCTCTCAAAACAAACAAGGAAGCATCCATTGTTTGGGGGCTTAGAGGAATCAGGCCTTGGCTGGCATTTCCTGGCCTGGTTTGAAAGGGATCCTGAGCAGGCTGTCACTGTGAAATCTGACGGGAGGGGCTACCACTGCTGAGCCTGTGGGGAACCAGAGATCTGACCCTGGAGGTCTGGGCCAGACAAGGCAAGAGGCAGCCCCGAGTGTCTGGACATGTTTGTGGGGTGCTTTATGGGTTTATGTGTATGGGGATAACCTGAGGATTCAAGGGGATGCTCTCTACGCTTCTTCCTTCCCCCATTCTACAGAGAACTGACGGTGTACTACTTCACGGTCATTTTATTGCACGAACAGAGTGGACCCTTTTATAGAAATGGCTATTGCTATATGTGTAGGTTTCAGTTATTTTTATATTATGAAACAGTAATTCTGAAAATGTCACTTCCCGGGGAGAGGGGGATCGCAGCACCGGAGTGAGTCATCGTAATAGTAACAACTAACATTTATATAGCATTTAATGGTTTTAAAGCACTGTTCACAGACATGATCTCATTTCTCATCTCAAGAACATAAGAAGGTAGGGAGAGTTTATAAGTGGGATGCCTCATGTCTTGGTTTTAAGGCAATGGTGATCATCTCGGATCTGAAAATGGGTTTCAAACCAAAGATATCTCCTTGGCTGAAAACTGAGACTGAACAGGAGATCCTCTCAGGAATGAGAGCTGGACATAAGAAAAATGCACGTTTGACTAGGAATTTTAGCAGATTTGGGATGTGCAGGACACAGGCTCCTGAAGCTAACATCTAAGCCAAGGTTTTTAGTCAGTAAGTGGGAAATGTGGAGTTAAAGAGCATTAATTTCATTCTTTGCAGGACTTTCAGAGCCTTTGGTTCTGTGCATTGTGAACTCCTAAGGAGGGCTAGAGTATATAATGTTTCTCACACATATTTGGTAATGGAATGGCTATCACAGTTTGAGACTAATGTTCCTGAAGACAAACCTTAGAAATACAGACTGGGGCACCTGAGTAGCTCAGTCAGTTAAGCATCCAACTCTTGATGTCGGCTCAGGTCATGATCTCAGGGTTTGTGAGATCGAGCCCTGAGTCAGGCTCTGTACTGACAGTGTGGAGCCTGCTTGGGAATCTCTCTCTTCCTCTCTCTCTGCCCTTCCCTTCTTGTGTGTGCTCTCTCTCTCAAATAACGAGAGAGAGAGAGAGAGAGAGAAAGAAAGAGAGAGAAAGAAAGAAAGAGAGAGAGAGAGAGAAAGAAAGAAAGAAAGAAAGAAAGAAAGAAAGAAAGAAAGAAAGAGTGACTAAAAAGAGTGGATCCCTGGGCCCTAGGTGAGACTAGGACCAGCAAAAGGTAGAAGCAAAATGCTCTCCAGAGAGGTAAAGAAGGCTGAAGGTCTAAGTAGAATGGTTGGAAGCCCAGAGAAGGAGCAAAGAACGGGAGGGAACTTACTCTTGGGGTGAGCGCAGATCAAGACTGGAGGCACAATGTCCTCTAGAACCTCCATGGCAATCTGGTCCATTGGAGGGTGGTCAGTGCAGCACCCACCTATCTATCCCCACCAGGATGACAGCAATGGGATGAGGGAAAGCCCACATCCCTCAAGTTCATGCGGAGTCCCTCACGCCGGTCAAACACGTTCCTATGGGAATTCAAGGGCACTGCACAACACTTATTCCTATGGGACTGCACTCAAAAGGAGCCATCAACACAGGCTTGGAAACCCCTCAGTCATGCTTTCTGGATGACACATTTATTTGCATTGAGTTTAATTTTGATCATGTGTAAACACAGAGGTAGTTGAGATTTTGCTTCCCCAGTTCTCTTAGGTCAGAGTCCTAGTAACAGCTGCCCCTTGAGGTGCTTTCAGGGAGCCAAATGCTGCAGTGAGCGTTCCATGCCCAAGTTCTTACCTGACTCTCACAAAAATCCTCTGGGAGAGGTTTCGTTACTTTCTTCATTTTACAGATGAGGAAACTACGTCTTAGAAATGTTGGGTGACTTGTTGGTCATACAGACAATAGGTGATAGAGCCCGGATGTTAACCCAGGTAATCTAGAGGCTCCACGCTTCACTATAAAGTTTCACTACCTCCAATTATGTAGAAGATTATTCATTGCCCCACCTTCCTATTTATTCTCCTGGTCTACCTTTCCAGAAGAAACTGTTTTATTCCAGAAGGCCAAGACTATATTCCCCAGCCTCCCTTTTAGCTCCCATCTCATTAGTATGTTAATGCCTCCCATCTCATTAGTATGTTAATGAGATGTAAGCAGAGGTTGTAGGCTGTAGCTTCTGGGGAGGCTACTTAGAAGACTATACTGTTTAAAATAAAAAAAAAAGAAGAAGAAGACTATACTGTTGCCAGACACACCCTGTTCTGCTTTTTCTGCTTCCTCTTGCCTAAAAACTTGGAGGTGATAGGTGTGGGTTACAGCAGCCATCCTGGACCATAGGGTTCCAAAGGATGGACATCACTTGGTTTTTTTTGTTTTTTTTTAAACTTTTTTAATTTAATTTTTTATTTTTTAAAATTTATATCCAAATTAGCATATAGTGCAACAGTGATTTCAGGAGTAGATTCCTTAGTGCCCCTTACCCATTTAGCCCATCCCCCCCTCCCACAACCCCTCCTGTAACCCTCAGTTTGTTCTCCATATTTATGAGTCTCTTCTGTTTTGTCCCCCTCCCTGTTTATATATTATTTTTGTTTCCCTTCCCTTATGTTCATCTGTTTTTTCTCTTAAAGTCCTCATATGAGTGAAGTCATATGATTGTTGTCTTTCTCTGCCTAATTTCACTTAGCATAATCCCCTCCAGTTCCATCCACGTAGTTGCAAGTGGCAAGATTTCATTCTTTTTGATTGCCGAATATATACCACATTTTCTTTATCCATTCATCCATCAATGGACATTTGGGCTCTTTCCATACTTTGGCTATTGTTGATAGTGCTGCTATAAACATGGGGGTGCATGTGTCCCTTCGAAACAGCACACCTCTATCCTGTGGATAAATGCCTAGTAGTGCAATTGCTGTGTCGTAGGGTAGTTCTATTTTTAGTTTTTTGAGGAACCTCCATACTGTTTTCCAGAGTGGCTGCACCAGCTTGCATTCCCAGGACGTGACTTGTTAAGGATGATAAAGCAGGAAGGCAAAAATTCCTGCCCATCATGGAACCGACACACCCAGTATGGGCTGCATAAATAAATTAGCCTCTATTGTATTGAAACCACTCTTTTTTGGGTTTTCTGTTCTTTAAAGATGAAGCTAGTGCTATCAGATACAACAAGAGGTATTTCAAATTGCGTCCTGGTCTTAATTTCTAACTGCCTGCCCCATCAATGAACAATTTCCTCCATTTAAACCATGTTTCTCTTCCACCCCTCATTCCCTAGGGAAGTGTGTTTCCTCCCTGTCTGACTCTAGTCTTAAGTCCCAGTGACCTTTCCCATATCCATGCAGCCTCTCCCTTTCTAAATCTAGCAATTAATACTGTAATCACACATTTAGGCCTTGTATTTTTTTCAGCACCACTGAAAAAATTGTATTAGGAATGTTTTATACTAACAACTGTTTGGGGAGACACATGGTTTGGTGTAAAAAGCACTGACCTGGCAGAAGGATAAGGGGGTGACTCTGCCCTTCACAAGCTGCAAGGTTGTAAGGGAGAACCAGTAGGTGATCTCTTCCTCGACATGAGCTGAGACCCCCTGACTCAGCCAGTAATGACTTTCCCACTTTATGGGAAGCAGATGGGATTTTAATGAACTGTGACGGTTGTCTATTTTCTTTAAGCAACATACACAGAGATCTATGCGCCCCTTCCAGGAGATAGCATGCATAGTCACAAAAAGGAAGGTAACATTTGCAAATTCCTACTTAAACCTTTTCCTTTAGAAATCATGCTTCTGTGTTTTTTATTTCCTCCAAATAAAAAAGGAGACCCAGCCCATGTGTTTTCTAGAAGAAGTAAGAGTCATGATTGACTAGCACCACAATGCCACTTTTTTTTTTCCCCTGAAGGAAACAAAACCAATGGATGATTGGAAGAAAACAAAAAAAGCCAAAAAAAAAAATCATTTCTTGATACAGCAGAGATGAGGATACTCTTAGCAGGGCAGAGGGGGAGGGAATAGAGTTTGGACAGAGCAGTGGAGGTCTCCTTGGATGGCTGGCAACATTCCCCCTTTTAGCAAACTCACTTGTGAGTTTTCACCATATAGTAATTTATGAAGCTACACATTTGTTTTATGCAATTTTCTGGTACTCATATCACATTTGAGAAACGGTTAAAAAGGGGCAGGATGGACAGGTTACACCTTCCCACTGGAACTGTTTCCTAGTCATGTTTACCTGCAGATAGCTGCAGAATTGTTTCTGCCCCACACCCCCATCACTTTGGAAGCAGTGCCAGCTTCATAAGAATCCTGTTTCTGCAGAGAGATGTAATAGTAATAATTGCTCTCACTTCCTAAGCACCTACTTCAACTAGTTACAGTTGAAAGACTATTGTATATGTATATATATTTTCTCTTCTAGTCCTTAGAGCAACCCCATGAGACCAATGCTTTCATTATCCTCTTCCCACAGATGAGGACACTGAGGCACAGACGTTGAGGAACTTGTAGTTATAAGTGTTCAGATCAGAATTTGAATGCAGGCAGTCTGAATTTTTCCTACCACCCATTTGGGGGCAGCGGGGAGGAGTGAGGAGCAAAACGATTATGGCTACTGTCTGTCTCTGGGTATCTTGCATTTCCATTTGATTAATAAAATGTGGCCTGGCCAAAGAGGAAAGACAGTCCTAATCTGCCAGGCCCTTGAACAGTTGGCTTCAGCCAATTTGGTTGTGCCAACAAGTAGGCACAAGCTCCTGTCCCCTTCTGAGTGCGACGTGCTCTAGTCACCAACCATCCCTTTCCCAGGACCAAGAGGTTTCCTTACATACAGGAATTTTGATGCTAAAAACTGGCAAAGTTTCAAGGACCTAAAGGGGTCCCTGTATTTGGAGCCTGCAGGGACAGTCTCCCTCAGAACAAAGCTCAGGTGACAACTGGGTCCTTATGATACGTCTGTGAGCCACAAACCCCCCCATCAGGGAGCACACCAAGAAGCAGTAAATCTGGCCACTCAGAGCCCGGCTACGCAAGGGGCTGCCTCGGATTGAGTCCGCTTTCTAATGCAGGAAGCAGAATTAATTCTGACACCTAGAGGAAAAAAAAATCAATGATAGCAATGAATGAGAACAAAATTTACATTTCTTTATATTGGGCCATAAATCCCCCTTGGACTTCCCATCAGTCTAGACCACGTTTAATTCTGTCAGTCACTGTGAGGCAGCACTGTGGTCGTAGCAGACAAGGATTTGTGCACACTGCTATAATCCCTTGCCGTGGAACAGGGCTCAGGGCATCCACAAATGTCACGAGCGCCTCTGCAGCTGGCTCGGAGCTGTTAATAGTGTTCGGCTTGCTGTCAGAGAGGATGTGATTCAGTAGAGGCCACACGACTTACCACCAGCATCCTTTTCCTCTGGTTGTGTAATGAAAGGAAAGGCAGACATGGAATTGCAGAGTCTCAGAGGTGGAAGGGACACAGAAGAGATGGGCAGCCAGGGGCCTGTGGGGCAGGAGATGGTGCTCAGAGGGTAGTGGGGGCAAGTGGGGGAGCGTGGACATTAAAGATGACCACCATGTGACTTAGTTTCATTCATTTTACTTACTATATTCCCTTCAATATTCCTTCAACAAATACTCATCAGGCATTTGCTGAGTATTTATTCCGGGCACTGAGGATTAGTAGTATCATAGACAAAGTTGTGTCCTCATGGAGTTACATTTTGGTGGGGAGCTAACCTTCCGGAGTAGCCTACATCCTAACGCCTGGGTCTCACAGTCTTGCTGCCTTTATTGGCTGTTCATTATAGACTTTATACCCAGAATGCCAACATATTACCTTTAAGGATCTGTTGACAAGGAACCATTTTTAAAGAATGTGCTCAAGAGGAGTGCTTCCCCCCCACCTATATTTCTTTCTCAATGAATATCTCTAAGCCAATCCTAGGACCACCAAAGACAGATGGACAGGTTGTACACTGCACCATGTTCTAGGAGACTGTACACTTAGATTACAGCAGCTCCCTCTGGACTTGCACGACCTTAGGTCATACTTCTGCCCACCACCATCTACTTAATGCAGATATCCTATCACCTCACCCTGCCAAGAAATGAAGCCTTCGAACTCATCCACAAAAGAGAGTTCACCCTTCTTGATTTCTAGTCTTGAAATCTTGACCTGTTTCATAGTTTTTTTCTAAGATGCAAACTGGGGCGGGGGTGGGGGAGGTCTGGGTGGCTCAGTTGGTTAAGCGTCTGACTGTGGCTCAGGTCATGATCTTGTAGTCCATGAGTTCGAGCCCCTCATTGGGCTCTGTGTTGACAGCTCAGAACCTAGAGCCTGTTTCAGATTCTGTGTCTCCTCCCTTGGCCCCTACCCTGCTCACGCTCTGTTTCTCTGTCTCTCAAAAATAAATAAAGATTTAAAAAAATTTTTAATGCAAACTGGTCTTCTTACTCCGTTCCAACTCCTTTAAGGCAGGGACTTTCACACTTTAAAGAAATACATTTTACGTTATGACCCAGCCCAACATACACACATGTGTACATATGTACAGTTAAAACCTTCCCCTCAACTACTTACACTGCCTTCTCTTTTCTATTGAGAAAAGTAGGGTGGTTGAGTGTTTAACTATGGGGCCAGACTCACTTCAGTCTCCATTCCTCACTTACTAGCTGTGTGGCCCTATTTGGTTGCTCTGGCTACTATGACAAAGCACCACCAACTGGGTGGCTTAACACAACAGAAATGTATTCTATCACAGTTCTGAAGGCTACGAGTCCAAAATCAAGTTGCAGCCAGGTTGGTTCATTCCGAGAGCTGTGAGGGAGAATCCCATGCCTCTGTCCCAGCTTCCGATGACGGCTAGCGGCCCTTGGTGTTCCTGGGCTTGTGGACATAGCACTCCGATCTCTGCCGCCATCCTCACGTGGTGTTCTTCCTGGGTCTCGGTCTTCACGTGGCCATCTTCTTATAAGGATACCAGTCGTGTTGAAGTAAGGAACCACCCTGCTCCAGTATGACCTTCATCTTAACTAATGACATCTGCAACTACCCTGTTTCCGAATAAGGATACACTCTGGGATGGTGAGAGTCCACGCTTCACTGTGTCTGTTTTGGGGGAGACGCAATTCCACCTATAACAGACCTTAGGCAAGTGCTTCATCTGCAAAATGGGGATGACAGCAGTACCCACCTGAGGATCATCGAGTCAATAGAGAACACACAAACTCTCAAAACAGCACCTTGAATGTCATAATTACCAGTTAAAGAATTTACCAGTGTTATTTTATCTTTATATGCTCATTTTAAACCACTGTATTGATTTTATACCCACATTTTGAAGGTCATTGCTATAAATATATCTGATCCATTTCTGTCAGAACACAATTCCAACTCCCCCCCGCCCCCCTGCAAAGCTTCCAAGACCTTCAGGATCAGCCCCTGCTAACCACTCAGCTTCCTCCATCCCAGGCTCCCTTCCCACGGTGAACTTCTTTCAGTTATCTAAGCATATCGTCACCGCTTTTGCTCCCAGGGCTTCATGCAAGCTCTCATTCTACTCCTACCCCTAATCATCCAGAAAAATTCTACTTTGTCTCTCAGTTTCCATCAAAGAGCAGCTCCTCTAGGAAGTCTGCCCTGACCACTGATTATGGGTTACTGCCTCACAGTTCCCCCTGCATAGCACTTACACACTATATTGTTAGTGCCAGTTTACTTGTGTGTAACCTCCCCTAACGAGCTCCCTAGGAATGGCATCTTATTAACTACTATATGCTCAACATCAGCTACAGCGCCAGGAAAACACTCTTGGTGGCCTACCAATAGTCATTTCTTCCTTTTTTTTTTTTTTTTTTTTTTTAACCTAACTGAACCTTAGTTTGTTCTGATATCAACAACCCCACAAGACTAAGTGAACTCTTAGGGATGAATCATGACCGATCTGTCCCAGTGATGGAAACCCATTCACCTTGCCAGGAACTGATTTAGGGATGGGCAAAGTGACCCACTTCTGGTCCATGAGACATGAGGGAAGGTCTGCTGGGATGACTTCTGGGAAACACTCCCAGGAAAATTCCAAGGAGTTGTGTGAAGGAGCCCATTGCTTGTCTGTCTCTAGGTGACTGGTGTGGCAGTTGTCCCGCAGCCATTACAAGAGACACAACAGGACAGATGTGAACCTGCTGAGGATGATAGAACCAAACTGTGGGAGGAATCTTTTGGAGTTCTTGATGGTTTCGTTAAGACTTCACATTAACCATTCTATCTCTGGACTTCTTGAAATGAGATAATACCTTTTCCTTATTGTTGACTGCCCCTGAGGTAAGGAGGTCTGTCACTTGTTGCTAAAAACAACCTGGCTGACACAGGTACTCAGTAAATATTCTTAAAGGCATAAATGATTATGAGCTAAACATGTTAAAGAGAGAGAAGAGAGAAGAGAACTAGAAAGTTGACCATCTTCCAAGGGCGGGCAGGAGAGGACTCTCCTACGTACGTTATGTTAATCCTCAGCAAATTTGTACCCATAGTACTTCTATTCATGTTAGAGGCAAGAAACTGAAGCTGAGAAAAAATTTGTGTCCTACCCAAGGTCACAGAGTCAGTAAGTGCTGAAGCTGGGAATTATTTAATCATTGTTTTATGAGGATTTAGTTCAGCATCTTTAAAAAAAATGTTTATTTATTTTGAGAGAGACAGCGTACAAGTGGGGAAGGACAGAAGGGGGGAGGGAGGGAGGGAGAGAGAGAGGGAGAGAGAGAGAGAGAGAGTGAGTCCCAAGCAGGCTCCATACTCCACAGAGCCCGACACAGGGCTGAATCTCATGACCTACCATGAGATCATGACCTGAGCTGAAATCAAGAGTTGGACACTCAACCAACTGAGCCACCCAGGTGCCCCTTAGTTCAGCATCTTAATGTAGACTTTTCTTTTTCTCTTTTTTTAGGTTGTTTATTTATTTTGAGAGAGAGCGAGCACACACACAGGAGGAGGGACAGAGAGAATGGGAGAGAGAGAATCCCAAGCAGGTTCTGTGCTGTCACCACAGAGCCCAATGTGGGGCTTGATCTCACAAACCATGAGAGCATGACCTGAGCCAAAACCCAGAGTCCAACGCTTAACCAAGCAAGCCAGCCAGGTGCCCCAAGAGACTTTCATTTATAATACAGGATGTTTTTTAATTCCCCCCTTTTTTTTTTCATTTCCACTTACCATTGAATTTTTGCCTGCTAATTTAGAAGTTAAGTATTCTAATTTTGATTTATACTGGTCACTCCTAACTTTTGGCTCAAATTCATGATGTTATTCACCCCTACTAACTTCCCAATCCCATTCCTATCTCTGTCTTCCCCCCAGCTAGTAGGGTGCTTCACCCCTCCTCTGAGAGACAGGCCCAAGGGGCTTTCCAAGCAACACTCCCATGTCA
Organism: Panthera onca; assembly: GCF_046562875.1. Taxonomy (NCBI): domain Eukaryota; kingdom Metazoa; phylum Chordata; class Mammalia; order Carnivora; family Felidae; genus Panthera; species Panthera onca. Next base: position 73,364,061 of record NC_138346.1, on the reverse strand, counting down.
CTTGATCTCCTCAACTCCTCTCCTGCGTCCCAGCAAGTTAGTACTGGAGTTTCTCCAGGGTTGCCACAACCCATTTTAGTTTGCCATTTGGCAGGAAGCCCTCCTGTGGGAAATGAATGCCATATATGTTGAATTCCAAAATGCATTCCGCTCATTATCCCGCGTATCACTAGCCCTGCGTAGACACATGCAGCCTACAAGTATGTTCTCCTAGTGATCTTAGAAACAGCAAAACTCATGCGTTCAGCTATCTGCAGCCCTCTTCTCCTCCCCTTGATGAGAATGAGTGACAGCAACAGAGAATGCATTCTTTCCGCCACCCGCCAGAATGTGTGCTTCTTGCAGCCAGCATTTCACAGATGAATGCCGTAGAAAATGCCTTAGCTGCATCCAGGGAATTTCAAGTGCTTTCCTCCTGTTTCTGAAAGAAAACAAACATACAAACAAACAAACAAAAACTGTCCTTTCCGCAGCAAAGCCACAGGCATTGGCCGCGGCGAGGGTCTTGTGAGCTGGAAATCATGTGCCCTCTAGTGGCCATTCGTAGGAAGTCCCCGCCAGATGGTCATTTCCCCCAGAAAAGCAGCAGGGAGTGTGGGAGACAAAAAGACAGAGGGCCTCGGAACACTTAAATAATAAACTTTAATGGTAGGGAGCCACTTGCTTTAGAATCTTACTTAAAATACCAAATACAGGTCTTGGATGTTACAATGGACATCCAAGCTGTGCACAGATCCTTGGCAGGTTTTATTGAAGCTGCCCTGACATTGGACTCCTAGCCCTGAGCCCCCCATGGGTTTGGATGGCTTCCCAAAGCGAGGGTGCTGAGCTGGAAGAAATCCACTCACCAGAATTCCTCCTGGGAAGGGAGAGCTGTTTCCAGTGGGAAATATTTGTGAAGAAGCTGAAACCTGTGTGGACAAAGTGGTTCTGAGGGTTTGCATTTTCTTGCAGCCTGAGGGAAGTTAGGTGAGAAGGACAAATGGAAGAGTGAGAAAGCCCGATGAGGGAAGGCTGCTCACCCCTCAGTGTGTGAGTGCTCCCAGGGCTCCAGCGCCGGCCACCGTCCCCATCAAGCCTTCTGATGGGTCTCTGCTGCCCACTAGTGTGTGAGGGGGTCTTTCCAGGGAATCTCGAAGGGCTGCTGAGCTCTGCACCAGAGATGGTGTAGAAATAAAAGCAGTGAGCACAGGAGGTGGGCAGGGTTGGGGAGGAGGCCAGAGAATCACAAGGAAGTAAGCCCCAGGAATTCACAGGTATCAGGGGAAGGGACTGGACCATAATTATCTAAATTTAACCAGATCTCTGAGCAGGTTACTATCTAGTAAAGTTGGACAGGCATGAATGTGGTCAAAGCAGATGTTTAGGCTTGGGTTTTCAGCGACAAGTACCAGACGTAGCTGCAACTCCAATCCTAATACCAAAACGTACATGATAATGACAACAATAAGACACCTTAATCATGGTCCTTGCCAACTCAGAAATGAAGAATGTGACATTTGGGTTCAGGAACAAAGCCTGTGGTCTTAAAACAATGTGGTGAGCTGCTGAAATTTCTTCAGATTTAGTTGTTGTACTTTTTTTTAATTTGCCAAGGTGGCTGAGGGATGACAAAGACAAACCTAGATGAGCGACCCGAGGTCCAGAGACTTGTCTCTTGGAACATGACAAATGAGTAACAGATCTAGGACTCAAATCTAGGTCTTTAATTGCAAATCCCACATTCTTCTCATAGCCTGTGTTGCCTCTTCCACACAGAAAGCCCCTTTTTTAAAAAATTTTTAATCTTTATTTATTTTTGAGAGAGAGAGAGAGAGAGACAGAGCACGAGAAGGGGAGGAGGAGAGAGAGAGGGAGACACAGAATCTGAAGCAGGTTCCAGGCTCCGAGCTGTCAGCACAGAGTCCGACACGGGACTCGAACTCAAGAACCGTGAGATCATGACCTGAGCCAAAGTCAGATGCTTAACCGACTGAGCCACCCAGGTGCCCCCAGAAAGCCCATTTATATTGTTTTTGTTTTTGTTTTTGTTTTTGTTTTTTTTTATGGTGAAATAGCTCCAGGTGAGAAAAACCCATAGTCAAATCATTCTCTCTGACCTAATCTGCTTTCTTTTCGGACTAGAAAAATCAGTGTTCTAACAGCTCTAGAACTGCTAACACATCTGAGAAATATTTAGCCCTTTGTCTGAGGATGGGACCCAACTGACCACATAAAACCAAAATAAAGCATATATATCTTTCTTGTGTGCCCAAATCTTTCTTGTGTGTCCAGAAACACATTTTGGATTCTTTTCCACCGAGATTCCTTTCCTCCAAAATAATCCCGGTATGTGGCTTCTTAACATATATCATCTTACACATGGACACCTTGAGAGCAGGGTGAGATCTTCTTTATCTTTACTTTCCGGGGCCTAACACCTTTTGGGCACCTTTGGTAAATAGGAAGTGGGCAAATGCTTGGACATGGGCAGTGGGAGGAAGAAGTATGTTCCTCCAATTTTTCAGTGGGACACAACAAATGAAAAGAAAGGGCTCAGTCAGGCAGGCGTACACATTCCCCCTGTCACTAGTCTGGAGCACTGCACATCCAAGTCACAGTTTCCCCAGAGTCTTATGTTAATTGTATAATGATTCATTCAAATGCCTCCAAATGCTATTTCCATCCTCTGAACTGACTTGTGCAGGCAGGATAAAGTGAAGACAATTTGGAGTCATTTGCTTTGTTGCCCCAATAAAAGAAAGACTTGGATTTACACAGCCTCTCTTCTCCAAGAGCTCAGCATGCTTGCCCATCTGGTGTCTCATTTGTCTTCGTTTCATCCTTGTGAAAAGCAACAAGGGGTGTGAAGCTGGTGTTAGGTGGACCAGGGCAGGTGAGAGCGTATGTAGGCTTATTCCTGCTTACCGCAAGGGGGAGCCCATGAGCTCCCCCATTCACGCTTTGTAACAGGAGCCGCCTGTTCCTACTGAAGTGGCCCGCCCTGTTCTGCAAGCACCAGAGGATCCCCTCCCCCACGCAATCCCAGCCAAGACTAACAATGGAGAGAGACAAGCGAAGGCAGAATTGCAATATAGTGTGATAAGGGCAATGCTATGGGGTTGGATCACATGTGGGTGTGGGGAGTCTGGGATGGGCACAAAAGAGAGGGAGTTACTGAAGGGTTTAAAAAGTAAAGCTTCTAAGTGAAATAACTAAAAAGACAGTATTAAACCCTTTTTAATTAGTTAAATTAATTAAATCAATTTCCATTCACCAAAATGACTCCACTTATATGTTTTCTACGCTTGATTGGCAAGTGTACATTTTCCTTAATAATCACAAAATAAATAGAAAAAATATCCCCCTAACACAAAGTAAAGCTTGAAATGACGAGTGTTAACTGAGGATGTGGAGAAGTTGGAACCCTCATGCAGATCTGGTTTGAAAGTAAAATGGTTCAGCTGTTGTGGAAAACAGTCTGGCAGGTCCTCAAAAAGTTAGCATAGAATTACCGTACGACCCAGCAAATCTACTCTTAAGTCTATCCGAAAGAACCCTGAAAACAAGTACTCAAATCCTTGTACGCACGTGTTCATAGCACTGTTAACAATCGCCAGAAGGTGGAGATAGCCCAAATGTTCATCAGTGGAGGAATGGATAAACAAATTGTGGTATGTCCATACAGTGAAATATTACTCAGCCATAAAAAGGACTGAAGTACTGATATCTAGTACAGCTTAGATGTGCCTGGAAAACGTTATGCTAAGTGGAAAGCTAGACACAAAAGGGCACATATTGTATCATTCCATTTACACGATCTGCAGATCCAGAATATTTCCAGAAAGCAGACTGGTGGTTGTCAAGGGCTGGGGAGAGTGTTGAACGGGGAGTGACTGCTTAATGAGCGTGAGGTTTTATTTTGGAATGATAGCAATGTTTTGGAACTAGACAGAGATGGTGATTGCACAACACTATGAATACACTGGTTGCTACAAAGTTGCTTATAGTGGTTCTTTTTGTCTAAATTTCACCTCCATAAATGTTTTCTTAAAGTAAAGCTTGAGCCACGCAGGTGACCAGGAATGGGACAGCGGGATCTTGACAGGTGGCCTGCAGGAGGGCATCTGAGGCACACGGAGCGTGGTGTCTAAGAGGAAAGCAGCACAAAACAGACATGATGGCAGTGTATCTGGAGCTGCCGGAGGGTCCCTGGTGCCGTATGTTGGCTGGAACAGGGGATGTTAGTCTTGAGGGGGGCTCTACCAGGGAGTAGAGAATTAGACAGCAAATAGTTCACAGGTATATTTTGTTAAGTTCCTGTGGTCTGTTACAGTGTCCTGTTATAATTCCAGATACTTAGACAACTGAGCAAGTGAGGTACCAGTGGGGCCAACCAGGGGGCCACACAGATCTAGACAGAGCAGACCCGGCCTCACCTGAGGCCAGGACCAAGATCTCTCTTGGAAGCCATTGGTTTTAGGTCTGCCTGTAACCACCACTTGAACATGATCAACACCCTCAACTTGTACTCCACACTGCAGTCCTCTGTGCTGGGGTCTCCTCACATAGCTGGCTACACTCTAGGGCACAGGATCTTTTTTTTTTTTTTTTTTTTAATGTTTGTTTATTTTTGAGACAGAGAGAGAGACAGAGCACGAGCAGGGGAGGGGCAGAAAGAGAGGGAGACACAGAATCCAAAGCAGGCTCCAGGCTTTGAGTCGTCAGCACCAAACCCCACATGGGGCTGGAACTCACAAACTGTGAGATCCTGACCTGAGCTGATGTTGGAGGCTTAACTGACTGAACCACCCGGGCTCCTTGAGGGCACAGGATCTTAACCTGTATTATGCCATGCACCCCTCTGTGCTTCTTCATTAACGGAAATTGAGAACATAATCTTCTCATGGCTCTCTAATAATTACACTGTCATGATAAGCAGAAATGGTGTTCTGAGATATCTGTAACAAGTATAGCGTGACATAAAAATACACATGATTTCTCCTGCTGAAGGAGTCACTATGCTAACAGTATGGTGGGTTTTGCTTCTATGCGTGATTGAAGGAAATACTAAATTTCGGTTCGAAGCTAATGAAAATAAAGATGTATTTCATACACCCCGGTTTATGAACCCCTGCATTACAACCCAGAAGGGAGAAGGCAGGAGCTAAAATGCTCATTCCTTGAACTGACTGGTTGTCACTGGTGTCTAACAAAAAGAATTGAAAACTCATGCGTGGCCAAGCTGGCTTAGATCTATTCTCAGCTGGATTGGAGAGAGCAGGCAGAGGGAGATGGGATGAGCTGAAGGAGAGCAGTGCCGGGCCCTGGGAGAGGGGAGATTTTAAAGGGAACAGTCAGCAAGAAAGAGACATCTAGGTGACACTTTGGTTTCCTACCTGCTTAGATGGCTGGGAAGGTGATGGCATCTGCAATTTTCTCTCTGTAGAGCTGGTCAAGCAAGTCCTGCTCAATAAGGTTTGTGCTCCACTAAGCGTTTTAGGAATGACATTTTTCTCAAGCAACTTTGTGTGTGTGTATGCATATGTGTGTGTGTTTAGGGATGAGACATATATAGGAAAAAAAAAACTCCCTAGAAATTGTTCTTACCAGGCACATCATAGAATAAGAACACCCAACTCAGTGCACTATGCTTCTTATTCAACCATAATGCAAATCCACTCACTATTTTAAAAAACCTCATTCCCTGTAATGACCATGACGGGTAACTGGAGAATGACCATTAAACGTGTGTGCACCCCTTGCCCCTGTTTTCCCCTCTAGCCCTCCCACACTCTGTGCCAAAATGCTACTTGGCCCCCAAGACCCAACATACACTGGCTCCAGTGACCTCCCCCCCAACAGCCTCTTCATGAGTCATTTCTGCCATCGTCACTGGACACCCAGCAGGACTGAGCCACCCACTTCTCCAGTTTCCCTCATGTGCCAGGCTTCCTAACCTCCAGACCTTTTTCCACTACTCTGGCCCCTTATGGGTCTGTCTCCATCACCAAGTGAGGATGGGGACCGTGTCTTGTTTCCCTAGCACCAGCAGAGAACTACTGCACATTTGTTGAGTAAATTAACATTTGAATGACAAATTCATACTCCTCACACACCGTAGAATGTAGCTGTTGAGGTCTTCTATCAGTCTGCTCAGGTTTCCATAACAAAATGTCACAGACTCAGTAGCTTCAACAAACAGAAACATTTTCTTTCCGTTCTGGAGGCTAAAAAATCCAAGATCAAGGTGGCCGCTGGTTGGTTTCTCTAGAGGCCTCTCTTCTTGGCGTGCAGACGCCAGCTCTCACCGTGTCCTCACGTGGCCCTTTCTCTGTGCATGCCTGCCCCGACATCTCTCTCTCTTCTTATAAGGACACCAGTCCTATTGGATTAGGGCTACACCCAAACAGCCTCATTTTACCTTAATCCCCTTTTAAAACTCTTTTCTCCAAATACAATCACATTCTGAGGGGAGACACCATTCACCCAGACAAGTATGGAACAATTTGTCGAGCACGATAGCTGGTGCCCTGAGGCAGTGTAATGGGTTTGCACCCCCTCTTCTGCCCCTACTTCCTACGCTTCCATTTAAATATCATAATGCATATAAAGCCCAGAAATTTGAGACTGAACATACATGGGCACAGGCCCTTTTGCCAGGACAGTAGCTTTATCAGCAAACTTCTCCCAGGCAGGCCTGTAGTTAAAGGGGCGCTTAGAAAACATTCCACAGTTACACCTTCTCAAAATGGAACAAAGGCTCTTATAAAACTTTCAAACTGGGGTGTCGGGGTGGCTCAGTTGGTTAAGTGTCTGACTCCGGCTCAGGTTGTGATCTCACGGTTGTGAGTTCAAGCCCCACATTGGGCTCTCTGCTGTCTGTGCAGAGCCTGCTTTGGATCCTCTGTCCCACTTTGTCTCTGCCCCTCCCTCCCCTCTCTCTCAAACATTAAAAAAAAAAAAAAAAAAAAAAAAAAAAAAAACAGGTACATCATAGAATAAGGAGAACACCCAACCCAGTGCAGTATGCACTGAATTTCAAAATAACTGAACAACTACTAATCACCAAATTAGAGACACTTTTGTGTTAATATTCACTGGGGACCTCCTCAGAGAGCAATACCCAAAGGATCTTAGAGAATCAACCAGTGTTTGGTCCTTCCAGATCCCCTGAGCATGGGCTTCTGGGCGCTGAGCTGCCTTGCATCCACCTCTAATGTCTTTGGCGCTGCTTGTCAGGCAGGTGCTGCTGATGCTACAGGACACAGATTCAACTCTACATGTTGTTTGGACTGAATCGTGTCCCCCCCCCCCGCCCCCGCCCCAAATTCATATGTTGAAACCCTAATCTCCATGTGACTATATTTGGAGATAGAGCCTTTAAAGATATAATTAAGGTTAAATGTGGTTATAAGGGTGGGGCTCTAATCCAGTAGGACTGGTATCCTCATTAAAAAAAGAGCTATCAGAGCTCTTGCTTTTTCCACATATGCACAGAGGAGAGGCCATGTGAGGACATGGGGAGAAGGCATCAATCTACAAGCCAGGAAAGAAGTCCTCACCAGAAACCAACCATGGTCCCAAGCTCCAGGACTGTAAGAAAATAAATTTTTATTGATTATGTCACCTAGCCTTGTGTATTTTACGGCAGCCCAAGCAGACTAATACAAGCTTGTAAGAAATGCAGAATCCCAGGTCCCTCCCCAGACCTACTGAATGAGAACCTGCATTTTAAAAAGTTTCATTCAGGGGGCTCCTGGGTGGCTCAGTCAGTTAAACATCTGATGTCAGCTCAGGTCATGATCTTGCGGTTCATGAATTCGAGTCCCACGTCAGGCTCTGTGCTTACAGCTCAGAGCCTGGAGCCTGCTTTGGGTTCTGTGTCTCCCTCTCTCTCTGCCCACCCCCCCACACTTGCACTCTGTTTCTCTCTCTCTCTCTCTCAAAAACAAAAACAAAAACAAAGGTTGATTTCTGCGGTTTCAGATCTTCACATTTCTGTAGTTTCAGATGCACTGTCTTAGAATATCAACTGTCTTAAAACTCTACTCTGCTTTTGATACAATGGGCCATTCATGAACCTCAGCTATATTGAGCGCTAACAGACAAATCAGATGAAACTTTTTTTTTAATTGACCAAAACACGCAACTGGAGTGGACATCTAATGCTTTTGTCTGTCTAGCACTCCTCTTCCTATTGGAGGACTTGTCTATCCCATGTAGTTCCCACAGGGTGAGTCATTCGCGATGCTCCACCAACCACCTACTGTTCACAGGGGTGGACACGTGGCCCAGGCCTGACCAATCATGGTACCTCCTCTGTCTGTCTGCTGTGGTTCATCAAAGCATATAACCAAGCAGGTCCAAGCAGACTTCCTTGAGATCTGATGTGTGGATGCTGAGAGAGAGAGCAGGTATCTTTCTTTTGGATCGTAAACTGCAAGGACATAGGTATAAAGCTGCCGGCTTCAGCAGGAAAAATATAAAACCAACCTGAAAAGAAAACCAAAGATGAGAGTTGGTGTGAGAGAGCCCTGACAGCACTGCGTGGGCTCCCCAAACCCAGCTGCACCCTTGGCTTCACCAGTGGTATAAGTCGATTTACGCTTACATAGAGATGGGTTTCTGTCACATGCAACCAATACATTCAGGTATTAGGACACTTCTCACAAACCCTGTTGTAGTCCAGAGGTTAACCAACCTAGTACCCCCATATTCTAGTATTCTGTGCCAGGTATCAAGCTGAGTGCCAGGGATACCAACATGAAGCAGGTGTAGCCCCTGCCTTCAAGTTGCTGACAGTCTGGGAGCTAGGGCAAGTGGAGCATGAGAGATGTGAGCAAATCGTGCAGTAAAGATGGTAAGTGCCGTCACAGAACCATCAGCAAAGTCTCATGGGAAGACAGAGGAGGGAAGGAGAAGCCTGAGAGGACAGGGAAAAAGCGAAGGCTTGACAAAGGAGTTAGCATTTGAGTGGAGTCTCGAAGTGAGAATTTCCCAGGAGTTCGGTCTGGGGAATGGTGTCCCCAGCTGAGGAGTTGGCATGTGCAAAAGCAAGCATCTGTGAAATGAAGTGGCCGGGTGGGTGCCCTGGGACATGAGCTCACAGAAGGCATGGCTGAGGGGGATGGTAAGAGGGGAGGCTATGGCTTTGGTGTTGCAAAAAGACCTTGTCCAGCTGAGGAGTGGGTTTTAATTCGTAGGCAGCAAAGAGCTAATGTGGAGTTTTGAGCAGAAAAGAGTTATGAGCAGATGTATAATTTAGAAAGATCCCTCTGGAGGTTAAATAGGATCATTCAACTATGAAGCCCTGGATGGCAGAATTATCATGGTACATGGTAGTATTTAATAATATTTATTGAATTGGGAGACAGTGGTGGTCTCAGTGAAGGCAGTAGCAGGGGGACTAGGAAAAAGGGAGTAATTTGGACAGACGTTGAGCTAGAATCTATAGGACTTCTCAAACAATTAGAAAGAATGAAAAATGATTTAGCAGTTTCTCTCTTGGGTGACCAGATGGGTGGAAATAAGAAATAGGTACAGGCTTTCAGGTAGAGATAATAGCCTCAATTTGAACATATTAGATGTGAGTGGCCTGGGAATCCAGGGTGAACTTTCTGGAAGGAAGTTAGCCTAACAGACCAGGAGCTCAAGAAAGAGGTCAGGGCCAAGGACAGAGGGCCCAGAAGTCATTAGAGAGATGCAGTTCAGAAGAAGAGAGTGTTAGTTGAGAGAATTGACCTCTGAAATGCCAGAAATCATTTAAATTAGGACTCTCCAAAGGAATGTGTCCTACTCAAGTTCTTTCATCATTGTCACACATAACAACAAAGCCCCCCTCCCCCTCCCAGATTTCTCCACAGTACAGGTAGGGATAAAACAACCTGGACTCTAGCAATCTGGCTCCGTGGGCATGTCTGGACCACTAGCAATCCGTAAGTTTCTGGAGATCCAGACCGGCAGCTGATGTTGGACCATTCATAAGGAGAAATGGCATCAGCATCCACTGAACCAGACAATGTTTGAAGTACTTCTGCCAACTTCAGGAAAACCGTGAAGCCAGGAGTTCTTCCAGTCTTTCCATTTTCCTGCCAAACTGGCCATGTGCTCACTCTCCCTCGCCAGGAGTCCCTGCCCACACTTCGATAGGCACCTAACAAGATGCCAGAGTCCTTGTGGTGGGTACTCATGAGTAGATGGGGCAGGCAATAGTGGCCAGGGAGCCAATAGCCCAGGGCCTGTCATACTAGCGATTCTCAGCTAAATGCTCTGGTTTAGCTGAGGTTTTGAACCTATCAGAAAGCTGATTATTTTTCTTGTTACATTTTTTCTTTAAAAAAAAATTGAATTAACATAGACATTCCTGTAAAAAGTGCATCATATAGCAGTATTAGAGTATGACTTTTTGAGTTTTTTTAAAGTGCATGCACACACACACGTGTGTGTGTGTGTGTGTGTGTGTGTGTGTGTGTGTGTGTGTTGGGAATATACCCAAAAGGATCACACCCAACACTGAGAAGCTAGGATGGAGGGTGAGGGGATAGGAATTTTACTTTTTACCTTTCTGTGCAGTTTGCTTACCAACAAACAGAAAACCCTGTTAATTTTCAAATAAAACTTTTTTTTTCAAAAATCAGTGAACATTTTAATCAATCATAGAAGGACAACCAAAAGTTTAATAGGTTTCCAAGACCTGTGCAGGAACATGCATCACTGAACATCATGGTTGCAAGCAGGTGCTCTTAACCAAGTCAGTACAAGTTTCTGATGACTGCCTGAACAAGTAGGTGGCCTCCTGCCTCTAAAATCCCTCTCTCCTCCCTTTCATCCCTCCCAGGTCAAGTAAAAACTTGTCCAGAGAATGTGTGTAGGAAAAGGGAGTTACCACAGTGGTAAATAGGGGAGTCACTGGCTACAAAGACACTGTGAAACAAGACCGGGCACTGGATGACAAGTTCAATGGGAGCTTGAACACTCTTTGCCCAGACCAACCCAAGTTTATCAGACTCCATCTAAGTCAACATGAAATTTATATGAGGTCAATGGTCAAGTCTAAAGCTTGCTTGTCCTTGGGTTGAAGGCAGGTGAAAGCATGTTCTGAGCTTCTTTCCCTCAGCAAGAGCTGGATTCTTGACTGGTTGAGGTTCCCCTCCCTGCCAGCCTAGGGAAAGGCCATCAGGAGCATAAATCATGAGATCCTCCTCGGAATAATTAGAAGAAACCATGAAGAATCAGGAATAACTGGCTCAGAAAACATTTCTTAAAGGCAGAGATAAAGAATCCCCATTTGGGGGATTTAATTAAGAAATTAAATAAAATTAAAGACAAAAATCAATTTAGAAAGCAATATACCCTCTATTACATTTCTGACACTCTTTTAATATCAGGAAATTGAAAATGCCAACATCAACGATCAGCAGCCCAAACAGGAAAGGTGGTTCCTTAACATCCTGAGATTTGCCAAGAGCTCCTCTGCAGGCATCCACCTGCCCTGGGCAGAGGGTGGGGGTGTTGGGGGGAGGCTGTTAGGGAGGAAATCTGCGGAGCTTCCTCTGTGCCCACCCACTCCCCTTCCCCTTCCCCCTCTAACACCCCCATCAAAGGACAAATCTCACTATTCCCACCCTGGCCACCAGGCAGGGTCTTTGTCCTCCACTTCTTTTAAACTATCCTATTTTTGCGTGCATGTTTGCTTAAAATCAGCAAACTTCCAGGCCAGGTTTAGGTAGCAGATGTAGTTTGTGTTGCAAACACAACTGCTGCAAACACAGTCTGAGGCAGAGTGGAAAGTAACATCTTCCTAAAGAGAGCTTAGAAATTCTAATCTGGGGCACCTGGGTGGCTCAGTCAGTTGAGTGTCTGACTTTGGCTCAGGTCATGATCTCACAATTTGTGGGTTTGGGCCCTGCATTGGGCTCTGAGCTGACACAGCTTAGAGCTTGGAGCCTGCTTCGGATTCTCTGCCTCCCTCTCTCTGCCCCTCCCCTGCTCATGCTCGGTCTCTCTCTCTCTCAAAATTAAATAAACATTAAAAAAAAAAAAAAGAAATTCGAATCCAGTGAATTGAGATGCTTCTTTCTCTGGGAGTAGGGCTGAGTTATACCTGGCCCAAGGCCACCAGTCACAGGTTATTGCTAACAGGGGAGACTACCAAAGACAAGACCAACCAATCCACCCCCATGTTATAGTACAGATATCACAACTCAAATCACCTGCACTAAGATGAACTTACAAAATCTTTGTAAGATATAGGTGTCATCAAAAATAAGATCACTGCCATTGGGAAGCCAGAAGCTAGCTATACTAATTCATGTCACATTTAAAGATGCATCAAAAAGACTGTTATTGGGGCACCTGTGTGGCTCAGTTGGTTAAGCATCTGACTTAGGCTCAGGTCATGATCTCATGGTTCGTGAGTTCGAACCCCGCATTGGGCTCTGTGCTGACAGCATTGAGCTTGCCTGGGATTCTCTCTCTCTCCCTCTCTCTCCCTCTCTCTCTGCCCTTTCCTCCTTGCACACACTCTTTCTCTCTCTAAATAAATAAATAAATAAATAAATAAATAAATAAATAGACAGACTGTTATTGATGATACAGGGAAAATGGAACCTTAACACATTGCTGGTGGGAATATAAAATGATGTACCCCCTGTGAAAAATGGTAAGATTACCATCTGATCTAGCAATTACACTTCCACTTTCAGTATATATCCCAAAGAACTGAAGGTAGGAATTGAGACATTTGTACACCCAAGTTCATAGTGGTATGATTCATACTAGCCAAAAGGTGGACAACCTCAGTGGTCCATCAGTGGCTGAATGAGTAAACAAAATGTGGTATATACACACAATGGGATATTATGCAGCCTTTAGAAATGAAGAGAATTCTGACCCATGCTACGATAAGGATGAACCCTGAAGACAAGCTAAACATGCTAGTCACAAAAGGACAGATATTGTATGATTCCACTTAGGTACCGAAAGTAGTCAAAGTCATATAGGCAGAAAGCGGAATGATGGTTACCAGGCCTAGAGGGAGGAGGGAATGGGGAGTTCGTGTTTAGTGGCTATATAGGGTTTTTATTTGAAAACATGAACAAGTTCTGGAGATGGATGGTGGTGACAGTTGTATAGTTAGAAAGCACTTAATGCCATTTAATGTATACTTCAAAATGACTTACATGATAAATTTTATGTTATGTATATTTTACCACAATAATTTTTCAAAGGCTGTCATTAGGCCACAGAGAGCAGCATTAAGTCCAAAGTATGTTGATCCATGTTCAAGTAGATCCTTTTCTACTTCTGAAAGTTGGTTAATTTTTCTGGCTACGATATCAAAAGTTGTTAGTATCATCAGCCTGATAGTGTCATCTGCCTCACAGTTTTCCATCCTGAGCCTTACACTCTTCTTCTCTCAGCAGCTGGCACCTCCCTAGTCTCCCCCAACCACAACCAGCACCCATGGTGACTTCTGCTTAACTAGCCCAGGCACAGCCATCTTTGGCTGACCTTGTCCCTCCACATTTTTTTAAAAAAAAATCTTTATTTATTTTTGAAAGAGTGTGAGCAGAGGAGAAGCAGAGAAAGCAAGGGAAACACAGAATCCAGAGCAGGCTCCAGGCTCTGAGCTGTCAGCGCAGAACGTGATGCAGGGCTGGAACTCAAGAACCATGAGATCATGACCTGTGCCGAAGTTGAATGCTCAACCGACTGAGCCACTCAGGTGCCCTTCCATGTTTTAACCCTACAGGTCAGTCCTGACTTCTGGTTACACCAACACCCACCATTATCATCATCTAAAGCCCCTTCAGCATGCCAATCTGCTCTATACAGAACAAATAAAAAGGCCCACTACCTGTGTCCTGACAGATAGCATTCTAAGGATGACAATGAACTTAAAGGGGCAGAATTCATTTCCCAAGTTGTGCTTCTAAAAATTCTTAGTGGAAAGAATCTGGCCCATATAGCCTAGGTATGATAATTTCTTGTCATTGTATCTCTTCTCTGTCTCTTCACTCCATTTCCTCCCTTCCTCTAAACACACATACACAACAAAACAGCAAAACAAAACAAAACCAAAACACATTCAACTCCTCTCAGGTGGAGTATTTTCATTCCTTTTTCTGAAACATTGGAGTCTGGAATTTCAACTGTTTCCCCAAAAAAGCTCATCAGAAAGTTCTTTTTGAACAAGTACTCACTCTAAATATATTTTGGCACATATAAGAATTTTGATCTACTTATACATATGTATATATCCCTCCTACATTTTAGTTTTTAGAGTCAACCATGTACTTTTACAAGCGTGATCAGATTTGATCTTGCCAAGAATCTTGGGAGGTAGTCAGGCTCATTAAGCCATCATGTAATAAATGAGAAAATTGGGCTGTGTGTGGCCCAAAATTATAAGTCACCCATCAAGAAAACCATGATTTGTTTCAAAATATCTTTATTTCAAGTCTATTTCTTGCTCTACTACACTGCACAGGTCAAAGCAATTAGCCAAATACCATTGGTAACCACCATTTTTGGCTTTCTACCATGGGCAAGTCTGGAGCTGATCTTACAGTGCCAAAACTTAGCCCCTTCCCCAAACAGATGGTTCATTGAGAAAAGAGGAATTTTTTTCAATAGGAAGTGGCTAATGCCAATCACCAAATATACCGTACAGGCAATGAATGCTGCAGACGTGCCCTACAACTCCTGGCACGTGAACAGACAGGATCTACACAATAACCCAAGACCCTCTAGAAAAAGATGAGCTCCTCTGATTGGTCTGAACTCCTTCCAGGCACTGACTGATTGGTCTCAGTCTGTTGCTTTGTCTTGCACGGCTGCACTTGGGCCTTCCCTGCCCTTTTCAGTGGTAGACCCCAGCAATGACTCACCTCCTTTTCCAAATTTTGCCACAAGGTTAGGTGTGCTGACAAACCTGGCCTAGAGCCACAGACATCCTTGCTATGGATTCTGCCCACTAGGCCACACGCCCACCCTGCCATCCATGATTGCTTCTCTTCCCCTGGAGCTATTATTCACTCTGTCCTAGAGTAATAGTGCCCCACTTGTCCCTGTAATTTCAGAGACTAAAAATCCTTGGAGAATTCAAAGACTACATCATCCAATAAGTATTTATTAAGCAGCTAGTAGGTGCAAAACACTTATGGCCTTGAGTTTGAGCAAGCAGTAACCATCGATCACATTAATAATTAAACAGACATTTATGTCTGTGATTTACCCTATATGTAGGTGGAGTAGGTGGCCAATGGAAACTGCCAAAGGCTCACCCAAGTTATCTTTCTGTCAGACTGCCCAATTTGGAACTCACAGGCAAATCTGGGAAGCCAGACACACCCAATTGCTACCACTAAAGAGACTCTTGTTGACTGAGTATTTCTGGACCCATTAGCAATATTGTGATATCAGCTGAAGGAAGGTCTCAGAGGAACAGCAGAATGGTACATGGGGCAGAGAAAATGGAAACTCTGAAGCGTGAAGCATTGACCAATGAAAGCTGACCTAAGGAGCAAACAATTTTGAGTGACCTTGGGCAACCAAAGGTTTAATAAGGACTATCAGGGGAGAGGGTATCTAAAAGCAAAAGAGAATGGAAGGAGAGGCACAAGACAGGGAGTGGCTTCTTCCATGGTTTGGCCCTGGGCCAGCCCTGAGCACAGCTAATGGAAGCCTGTGGAAAAGGGACACCACCTCCCGGTGCCTCCCAACCTGGCCTCTGCCTGGGAAAGAACAAACAGGGTGCCCACGCTGAAATGCTAGCATGCTCTCCATTTTGTGTGAATTCCCAAAACTAAAGAGGCCTCTTTGGAGGCTTTCAACCTAATACTTCTCTTAGGCCTTTCCCCTGTGAAGAGGACAAGGCTGTCACTTTTGAGATGTCACAGCGCCGTGAAGTCTTCTGAGTAGAATGGGATCCTGCTCTAGTTTTTCAGTACATCCAATTCACTGGCAAAATTATCTTGTACATAACATTAAGTCTGTGACCAGCCTTCCTTTGGTGGTCTGCCATATTGTTAATGTGCCAGAAAACAGTGGAGATTAAAACTTAATGGAGCTGAGGGAAATAATCTGTAATGAGCATTAATAAGCACTAAGTGTGAAACCATTAGTGGGATTGTTATTGGGATAAATCGCCGTTTTAAATGGTGTGAGATACGTTGTGGTCCACAGAGTACAGCCCTCTGTTCTTGATACTCTGTCAAACCCAGGAAAGCATTCAGTGTTTCACCTCTCCTGGACCTTTCCCCCCTGTAACTACTGGAAATCAAAACCATAACTACGATGGGAATTTTAAGGGCAAAATTTTATAGCTGTTGCACACTTATAAAATGTAAATATTGTGTGATATTTTGTGACTGTTTAACTTGCAATGATTTTGTCATTTTTATACTTGTAAATATAAGAAACTGGCGGGCTGAGACTCGTTAGCATGTCTCTTGAAATGTACAAACTATGATTTCCCACTTTTTTGGCTATTTTATAATGGGGATGTGTGCTGTGTCAACTGGATTTAGCTAGAACTATGTTCTCCAGAACCCCCTTATGGTTCTGTGGCCAAAAGAGGAATTTGTGTGAGGTTTGGAAGGCAGGAGTAAAGCAGTATCCATTATTCTCTGAACGTGACAGACACACACAGCGGTGCAGACAAGCTCCAGCTTATCCTCACTCTCTCCTGCTCTGTGTCCAGCTCTTCCTAACTGCCAACACTATTGACCAACTGCTCCCTAGGGCCCCCACCAGAAGCTTGACTAGAGACCGTGAGAGGCAACAGTTGCACATAGAAGACATCTTTCACTGGTCCTTTTCTGGCAACTGGATGTATCCGGTTTCCCAGATAGATTCCCCTGCAATTTACTCACAATGCCAGCTCTTAAAGGGGGCAGATTGGTAACTCTTCTCTGGCCCTCTAGACCCTCCTTTCAGGATCTTATTTCCCCAGCCTCTCCCACAATTGTGCAATGAATCCCTTCCTCCGTAATTCTGCTTCCCTGATTGAACCCTGCTTGAGTCCCTTTGCCTCACCATGTTGGAAGCAGTCAACCAACCAAAGAGATTTCACAGCAGAGTTAAGAGTTGGCTCCCCGCTTCTCATTCCTGCAGAAAGATGCACAGCGCTAAACTCAGTATCTGTTACTAATTCTCAGCAAAAATAAAGCTGAATCATGTAAGACAATACTCCACGTAAATGTTCTTTCTTGAGCTCTAAAATGAGAGCCTGGCTTTGTAAAAGGGTTAAGAAGTTACTAGTTTTTAATTGTCCTTTTCGATTTCAAAGATAGTTAAATAGGATGGGTGTCAGCTTTCTGCAAATGTTGATGCCCCAATTTTACCTGCTAGTTCACAGAAGTGCACAAAGAAAAAGGAAACTGGAAGCCACGGTTATTATGTTCTGTTTAAAGAGTAAGAGTCCCATCTTTAGTTGTGAGCTATGCACACCAACAACATAGTCATCATAAATATCTTTCCACCTTCTGAAAGTATATTACACAAGAGATCTCCCAAACACTGAGACTTCCTTTATTATTCACATATTTCACCCTTTTACATACCCCGAGGGTCTCATCTCTGTCTCTACCAGATGCAGCTTCTCCTGATTATCTCGTGAATTCCTCCATGAACTGCAAGTAATTCTTGTCCGCCTCCTTGCTTTCTCTGCACTTTCTTAGGTGCCCAAGAGACAATCCTAAGCCCCAAATCCCTCGTCTGTTGTAACTTGAGAATATTCTGCCACGTGGTATTAAGTGTGGCAAGAGGACTCACACATCAATCACATTCCTTTCCAGAATGTCACACACACAAAGGAAAATGCCAATTTAAGGACCCTTGGTAAATCACCAGAGAGGCATCTGCCCATGGTACAGATATGTATGTTGTTCAGTGGACAAGATAAAGAGCTAGAATAAAAATGACACCAGACAACAAGCAACAGGAAATCTGGGAGAACTGGGTTTTATGTAGTCCTGACTCTGCAGTCACTTGGTATGTGGCCGTGGACAAATCACACGCATCTGTTGGGGCAAAAAGTACTATTCGCTCCAATATACATTTGCAGTTGTATATAACTGGCAACAGGCAAAACATATCTGAGCACATGATAGCCAGGACTAAAGACTGCATTTCCCAGCCTTGTTTGAAACTACATGTAGCCCTGTGACTAAGTTCTAGCCAATGGGATGGAAGAGGCAAGATTACATGGAAGTTTCCAGAAATTTCCTTGCAACAACAGAGACATGTGCCCTTTGCTTTTTCTCCCTCTCCTCCTCCCACCTTACTTCCTGGGATGTGGAAATGTTACATAGAATCCTCTGTTGGCCCATGATGCCAAGCGTCGCACTCTATTGACTGTGAAGTTGAAAGCTAGATGTAGCCTGGTTGCCAGTGACTGAAGAGCCCCCACACCAGACTTTTATGTGATAGAAAAATGTCTATATTGTTTAAGTGTGCCTGCTTTTCAGATATCTGTTACAGTTAGACCCAATCCTGACAAATATGTGTTACTGCTTTTTCAATTGTACTTAGATGCCATTATAATGAATACGATAAATGCCCAATTGAAAGGTTATTACATTAGCAATATTTTGACAATATGTATTTTTTAATCAGTTGAAATAATGGCTATTGCAGCTTTCTGGGAGATTTTTTATCTTAAAAAATCTTTATCCTTAAAAATATTGGGATACTCTGGGAATTGGGCAGAATTTGGACATGAATAGGGGAAAGTAGGAAGTAAGTAAAAAAATAAATCACCAGCTTGCCTTTTTCCACTTCGAATATCCACCTGGCTTACCTATTTGACATAATTGGAGAATGAATATAAAAGAAAGTGGAGGAAAATGCCCTTTGGCTTCACCAAATCTCAGCATTCATTTGCCGAGATTTGTCCCCAGGTCTCCCAAGTTGTGTGCTTTGCTGGGCCTCTTAACCACGTTTCTCGGGGACTCATGGTGTGAGCTATTCGAGTCTTCATTGATGCAGAGATATCCATTTGACCTGTCCCTTTCCTCGCCACCCTTTGTGACCCCATGTCTGTACTTGAGCTAGAACCTTGACAGCACTCTCTGCCCACATTCTTCCTAGAACACTGACCCTTTTTGTCTTCCCTTCTGTAGTTCCTCATTTCATCAATTTCAGCGCTCCCACCTGTCCTGGCTCTCTGTTAAGATGCAAAATAAGCACATTTCATCAGGAAGACACCCACTGGTCAGTCATCTCTTTAAGGGTATTAGCTTTGTCTTCGTCCCATGTCAACTGAGAGGCAGAATGTAGATCCTTCACTCATCATCACAGGAACCCCATTACTTCAGCACTGAAGCTTTGTGGCTCACACAGAGAGGTCAAATGAAGCAGCACACTAGATCCTTCTCTTCTCCCAGAGGCCCTCTCTGGTCTTGCCCCCAGGAGCATTGTTACCAGAACCGTTTTCTTTTCACAAGGTCTCCATATGGCTCCTAGCCCCTCTGCTTTCTCCCTGCTTCATTCTCCCTCCCTACTTCCTATGCCTTTTTCTGTGCAGAGCCTTCAGCTTTGAGCCCATTTTTGCACAGCCCATCTCTGCAGACTCAAATTCCGCAAGGTGCTCAACCAAAGGCCTAGCCATTGACAGAAACCCTCTTTGGTTTTTTTTTTAATTTGATCTTTTTAATGTTTATTTAATCTTGAGAGAGAGAGAGAGAGAGAGGAGGGGCAGAGAGAAAGGGAGACACAGCATCCAAAACAGGCTCCAGGTTCTGAGCTGTCAGCACAGCTGATCCAACATGGGACTTGAACCTATGAACTGTGAGATCATGGCCTGAGCCAAAGCTGGAAGCTTAACCGACTGAGCCATCCAGGTTTCCCCAGAAACCCTCTTTGGAAGATAGTTTACCCACTCTCTCTTGTTGCCTGGCTCTACCCCTTGGGGCCTCACCCTTCCCTCCAAGTTTATCATATGTATTTCTTCCAAACAAATACAATTCCCTTCTCAAGAAGAAATCTATCAGCAGATAAGAGAGTAAAATGTCTCTGTTTGCTTCTGCCCCCCCCCCCCCCCCCCGTGAATTTCCCTGTAACCACTAACCTTATCTCAAGTGTGTTTTCAATTACCA
The DNA here is from genome assembly GCF_046562875.1 of Panthera onca. Classification (NCBI taxonomy): domain Eukaryota; kingdom Metazoa; phylum Chordata; class Mammalia; order Carnivora; family Felidae; genus Panthera; species Panthera onca. The sequence continues at coordinate 73,343,977 of NC_138346.1, read as the reverse complement.
ATTCATTTCCTGGTTTGTTACTTTCATGAGTTCATTGAAAAGAATACAGCACTTACCCTTTTGCTTTTCTTAAAATTAGTGTTTGTGATGAGCATGATCTAGAACTTTCCTGCATATGTACTTTAGGACTGGTAGGCATTGTCCCTCTAGAAAAGTACTTCCTCTTGGATTTTAATATTTGCTGGTAAAGAAATTAAATGGACACTTAGAAGAATGGACATTACTGACTTTATCTTGGGAAATTGAAAATAGAATCAAGTGAGTCTGACCCTTAGCCCTGGGCCTTAAATGACACCTACCATTTCCAGCCAATCCCATTAGCCAATCTATGGTATAAGGAAAAAGACATAATTTCTCAGTAGGACATGGAAGTAGGAAGACCGTTTTTTTGCCCAGGATAGTGCTAGCATAATTATAAATGGAAGGCTTTTCCATTCTCAAAAATGTCCCATTTTGGACAATAATCTATATGGTAGCCTGGGTGAGGCACTTCCAGTCTGGTGCTAGCATAGCGATGAGCCTGAAGTAGGGATGGCGTCCCCTGAGGGCTGAAGGATATGACCTCTCTGGCCCACATGTCCACATGCAAATACTGGCTTCCCCTCCAGAGTGCCCAAATCAGTCAGGGTGCTCAGCTGCAAGTGACAGAAACTGACCCTGGCTGATTTAAGCAGAAAAGGAATTTACGATAAAGGATTGGGGGTGCTCATCCAAAATTTGCCAGGAAGTCTGGAGAGCCACGCTCAGAGGTAAGCCAAAATCCCACTGCAGAAGTAGCCCTGGTGATGGAAGTGCCTGCTGTGCCCTTGAGTGCTATGGTGCCACCCCCACCCTGCCCCTAGATGGTGACACTGCAGGCCCCAGGACCCAACCCTGCCACAGCCAGCACTGGCCCTCAGAGGGCTCTCCATGGCCCCTACTTCTTTATGCTGCAGGAAAGCTACAAAGTACAGCTCCAGGGTTACCCCTTCACCAGGTCATTTTCTCATATCTCTGAAATTTTCACTCTACTAGGCTTCTCTGGAGCCTCTTCTACCATCCACATTGGAGCCCCTGGGTCCCTGACTTCACCATCCAGGAACACTCTATTACAACATTTGTATGGGCATACACGTTAACGAACACAAAACAGGCCCTATTGTGAGGGTCTATGCCATCCCTATAGATTAAGAAGAAAAAGGCAGGCTGCCTGGGTGGCTCAGTCCATTGGACATCTGACTCTTGATTTTGGCTCAGGTTCCTGAGTTTGAGCCTCGCATCTGGCTCTGTGCTGACAGTGTGGAGCCTGCTTGGGACTTTCTCTCTCTGCCCGCTCCCCAACCTCCATGCCTCATCCCCCCTCCCTCACTCACACAAGCCTCTCATGTCCATGAACCTGTGCATGCACACAGTGTTTCTCTCAAAAATAAACTTTTAGAACAGAAGAGGGGCGCCTGGGTGGCTCAGTTGGTTATGCATCCGACTTCGGATCAGGCCATGATCTCATGGTTGGTGAGTTCAAGCCCCACTTTGGGCTCTGTGCTGACAGCTCAGAGACTGGAGCCTGCTTCTGATTCTGTGTCTCCCTCTCTCTCTGCCCCTCTCCTGCTTGTTCTCTGCCTCTCTCTGTCTCTCAAAAATAAACAAACGTTAAAAAATAAATAAAAAGAAAAAGGCAATGTAAAAATCCTGTTTAAAAACATTAGAAGGATGTGTTCAGACTGTATTTAAAAAAACAGTACAGGGGCACCTGGGTGGCTCAGTCGGTTAAGTGGCCGACTTTGGCCCAGGTCATGATCTCATGGTTCGTGAGTTCGAGCCCCACGTCGGGCTCTGTGCTGACAGCTCAGAGCCTGGAGCCTGTTTCAGATTCTGTGTCTCCCTCTCTCTGACCCTCCCCTGTTCATGCTTTGTCTCTCTCTGTCTCAAAAATAAATAAACGTTAAAAAAAAAAATTTTTTTTAAAAACAGTACATGCTGGCGTGCCTGGGTAGCTCAGTCAGTTGAGCATCCAACTCTTGATTTCAACTCAGGTCATGATCCCAGGGTCTTGGGATCGAGCCCCGAGATGGGCTCCGTGCTGTGAGCATGAGACTGCTTGAGATTCTCCCTCTCCCTGTCCCTCTCCCTGTCCCTCTCCCTCTCCCTGTCCCTCTCCCTCTCCCTGTCCCTCTCCCTCTCCCTCTCCCTCTCCCTCTCCCTCTCCCTCTCCCTCTCCCTCCCTCCCTGCCTCCCTGCCTCCCTGCCTCCCTCTCTGCCCTTCCCCTCACTCATGCACTGTCTCTTAAACACACACACACACACACACACACACACACACACACACACACAAAACACACATCCATACATGCTGACAAAAAAATCATTAATCTACCCCTAAATATATCCCCACAGTGGGCTCTGATATACCTTGGCTTTTTTATGCCTTATATTGAGTAATTTCTTATAGACATTGTCCAGCTTCTCAGAACAACGCACAACCAGGGATTTACACGTGAGCCGCTGACCTTGCTAAATCAGCAGGTCATTCTCTCAGAGCCCTGTGCCATGTGAGCTCTCTGGCAAAGTCATGGGAAGGGAAACACAGTCTCTGGGCCCATTCAGATTTACCCTACTGGCTTGGCAGAGATGCCCAGGCAGATAAAACTATGGCTAGACTGAGCACAGAGTCAGCATTAAATGTAGAGGCAGATGCTGTTTAGGCTGGCCTCCCCAAAGCTGCCATTCCCATCCCCAGTGAGCAACCGAGATACTGTTCATGCTTGCCAACCTCCCGAATTAGAAAGCTGAGCCTGGCCTACTGTTGTCCAATGAATTTAATGGGCAATGACAAGATCTGAAGGTGATTCAAATGTGCTCATCCCTCGATCATGCTCTCGGGAGAGAAGGTTCTACTGTGGTAGATAAAATTTTCTGTGTGAATTATGAACCACCAGTGAACTATATTTGAAATTTTGCAAATAATAAGCAAGTCCAGATCTCAATTTTCATTCCACAATTGGATGTTGTAAAAAAATAGTGGCCATAATTGTTCCTTCCAGCTTTTTCCATGTTGAGCCTGTGAGAGGCTTATGAAACCAGAATGGAAGGGGAGGCAGGATGCCAGGCAAAGTCGGAGATCTGCCTCTTATTTCATCTGGTACATGGTATAGGTTTGTCGTGCTTCCTGCCTCGGAACCTTGAAATTTTACAGAAAACAAATTTTCATTTGTTATAAAAATGATGACAGTGAGGCTATTTCTTCTAAAAGAAAAGCTAAATCCCATTTGAAAAAGCAAAACAGTCCATATAGTTTATACATGAATACTAACTAGTACAAGATGACTGAATCAGGGGAAAAATCTGTTTAGTACAGCTAATACCCATGAAGAAATCAGCAGTTGATGTCGTGAGATTTTAGCTGGCCTGACAGCCCCTTTTGGGTGGCTGAAACCTTGGGGGAATATGGCTGTGCATTGTGGCAAGGCAGAAAAGCACGAGGCAGGGTGAGGGACCTGCTTGGACTTTAGTGTGCATTGCCCCTGAGCCCGGTGTCTGGGCTCATCCCGTGGCCTGCACTAAAAGCAGAACATGGAGATATCAAGGCAATGGGACTGTAATTGAATGGTGTCCCCCCAAAAGATGTAGAAGTCATCCGAGTACCTGTAAATGTGACCTTATTTGAAGAAAGAGTCTTTACCAAAAATCAAGTCAATGTGAGGTCGTGACCATCCTTACAAAAAAGCAAAATTTGGACACGGAGACCGACACAACAGAGTAGCCAATGTGAAGACACAGGGAAAAGATACTCATCTACAAGCCAAGAACGTCTGAGGCCACCAGAAGCTAGGAGGGAAGCCTGGAGCAGATCGTTCTCTCCCACCTTCAGAGAAAGCTTGGCCCTGCTGACATTGACTTATGAGATAGTAAATTTCCGTTTTTAAGCTACTAAGTTTATGGTACTTTGTTATGGCATCACTAGCAAACTTGTACAGGGAAAAAAACAGTAGGGTTGTACCAGAATGTAAAGTCTGGGAGCATGACCTGGACCAGGAGGTCAGGATTCCACAGAGGCCACAATTCACCCAAACTTCTCTCTCAGTGCTGTGGAAACCACATAGTTGAAGGAAAAAAAAAAAAGTGAAAGAAAACAAAAAAAAAGAGCCTAGGGAAGGGTTGAAAGCTCTAAACCTACAGGAGAGGGATGGAGACCAGCTCCGGAGGTAGGCGGAAGTTGCATAGAATCCTGACCAGAGTCCTGGGCTACCATCTCTAGGCATGTGGAGAGAGCTGCCAGCAGATATCTTGCCAATAGCACAAGAGTAAGACAAGAGTGTGGGGCCTTGGGCCTGCAGAATAAAGGGGACAAGGTCTAAAGGGGAGGTTTTGGTGTTAAGGCAAGCATGTTCAGAGCCAAGAGGCTTGACCCTTTCAAAGAAGGAGAAAGGTGTTCCTCACTCAAATCAAAGTAACTGGGCTGAAGGAAAACGGGAAGAAACAATTCTTCAGAAATAAGATTGTGTTCACAATACGTCCGTTTTACCTTCCTAAAAATTAAGTAAAAAACAAAAAAACCAAACCTGTATATTAGTATTCATCACTGGTGGGTCTAGTTTCCTTACTATGTACTGATACCAACAAAACACTTGAGGCTGTTGGAAGATTTTCAACTCTGGCCAGAGAGGGATACCCCATGTCTGTATGATTACATCACATTAAGAATTTAATTGGCTCCTTTAGGCAAGATTTCTGAATTTTTTCTATTTCCGACAGATAAGCATCAAGCCATAAATCGCATTTTTGATCCAAGGGAAATACCAAGGCAGTTGTCAGTTCAGAAAAGATAAAGTCTGATGGCCATGGAGTGAATTTACTGAGTCTCGTGTTACATTTGCAAAACAAGCAGAACTGAACTGAGCCTGCAAGTGAAATGGAAATCAGTGTTTCAGAACAAAAATAGAATAATGCACGAACTGTATCCGCTCTTGATCACATCTGAGTAGAGGCGGAGGCACTGGGTTTTCATTTCTGTTTGTCATTCTTGTCTTACCCACACAAAAATGAACTCGCTAACTGAGGTGTAATCATAGTGTCCCCAATGGATCCATCCTCCTAGACAGTTTCAAATCATCTCATAGAACCACATTCAGTTTAAATATGCTTTCCTTGTAACCCATGAAAGGAATGTTACATTCCTCCACCACACAAAATATGAACATTATCCACGTCTCCAAATGAGCAAAAGACTGCCCAGATGTTTGTTACTATGAATCCTCTGGGAAAAAAGAAAGAGAAAAAAACAATCTTTTTTCTTATAAAGAAAACTGTCTCTGATTCTTACAAGAAGGGACTATATATATATATATATAGATTCACAAAAAAATCTATAAAATCTTTGGAAATACAAATAATGATGGAAATGCTATATTTTCAGCTTCACTTACCATAGTGGCTGATATTTACCTTATATGATAGAAGAGAAATGCTTCCATATGATGCCCAGCAAAGAATCTCTGAAGTGTGTTACCTGGAACTTTAATCTTATTAGCTCCTAAAGATCTTTAAGGGAAGAGGTCAAAGTTGATTTGTTAAATACCACTAGAGCACTGTTCTTTGGGTTAAAAAGAACTTTACAAAATGTGCAGTAACTAAATAGGGTCACTGAATCATCCAGTTGGGGGACATTTTAATTAGTAACTAGACTCAACCATGAATTAGTTTGATCTTGGTAACAAAAATGATCAAAAGCACTTAATTGAGCATTTTTAATCTGCTATGTTCTATTGTGTGAAGACAGAGGAAGATACGTACCCACATCCCAATTAAAGAAATGATTAGGATAATTCTACCTAACAAGAATTGTGGTAACAAAGTAGCAACTGTCTATCTGTTGAGGACCTATTATATCCTCGGTGTGGTGCTCAGGCTTTACATGCACCATTTCCTTTATCCTCATAACTCTTTGAGGCAGATGTTTTTATCTCCATTTTACAGTTAAGAAAACTAAGGTTAGGGAAGTACTTGCCAAATATCTCACTGTCAAGAATTGTGAAGGGTCTGAGATTTTACCCTACTTGTAAATTAGTGAACTAGCCTGCCAATTTCATGCATGCTGGCAGAAGACACAAAACTCCTGGGTCAGAGACCCAACAAATTACTTTCCTGGCACAGCAGACATTCTGAGCTTTGTGTACACATCAGTTTCCGAGTTAGAGTGACCTTCATCCCAGTTTGCCCAGAACTGTTTCACTTTCAGCATTAAATGTCCCAGGCAAACCAGAATGGTCGATCACTCTAGTGTCACTTGTCCTCCAAATCCTACAAAGGCAATGGGGAGCAGCCCAGGTGCAATGTTCACGTAGTAAGCCTAACTCACAACTGAGAAACCCCAAGCTCAGGAACCCCACCTCCCCAATCATATAATTGTTAGTAAGGGGTGCCTGGGTAGCTCAGTCAGTTAAGCACCCAACTCTTGGTTCAGGCTCAAGTCATGATCTCATGATTCATGGGTTCAAGCCCCACATCAGGCTCCATGATGTCAGCATGAAGCCTGCTTGCAATTCTCTCTTTCCCTCTCTCTCTGCCCCTCTCCTGTGCATGTTCTCTCTCTCTTTCTCTCTCTCTCAAAATAAATTAACTTTAAAAATAAAAAATAATAAGATAGTTGTTAGTAAATTTGCCCATTTTTTTTTCCCAAAAGAGATGTTAGTTTTATTATCTTGGGTAACAACAAATGTGCCCAGTACCCTGGAGGGAGAGACTTTATCTTCTATGGCTGTTCACTGTACAAATACCCGTGAAAAGATTATCTGATACAAAAGCTATCACAAGCACAGAAAAGTGAGAGACTCAGAGCTATCTCCCAAGCTTTCATAGCTGATAAGTGGTGAGAGTAGCATTCAAATCCAGATTCTTCAGATGTCAAAATCCATGTGCTATCCTGCCTCTTACATTATTCTTCTCAGATTTACAAAGTTAAGGTCAAAAGAGGGTGAGCTTTTCTTCTAGCTGAAGCTTTGAATTCTTAATCATATTTAAAAACATATGGTATTTTCCATCCTGAATGAACTTATGGAATAGAAATTCGGAGGTATTGCAGAAATGATACTGTAATCCAAAATAAAGTACAATGAGTCTGTTAAGCTGATTTCTAAGGGCTCTTCCTTCCCTGAGAGTCTGTGATTCTCCATCCACATTATTACCACCTGCTATCTCCTCTCCTCTTGTGATGAATGCCTTGCACAATGTTATATTCTTCTGCCTCATTTTGAATCCAGGCAGAATTTTAGCAGCAAAGCTGGGATGTGTATTTTGATACCAGTGTAATTTAAAAACAAATTACATTATAAAAAGAAAACTAAGATGATAGTGCAGAAACTTACTTTTTTTTTTTTTTAAGTAATCTCTATGCCCAATGTGAACTCAAGAATTCAAGATCAAGAGTTACATACTCTACCAACTGAGTCAGCCAGGCACCCCTCACATTTTTTCTTTTTTGACAAATTTTCATTAATTGTGCAATGGTAACCAAAGCATCAAATAAGTGTGACTTTTTAGGCAAAGCTTAAAGTATATATTTTCTCTAATATTGAGATCAAATTTCCTTTTTGTTTAACTCAAGGCTTTAGCAGGGGAGGATATTACTGTATGCTTTAAAAGGTTATTTTGAATTCCGTTCTACATAGAGCTGGTTTTTTTCTCTATTGCTCTCCAAAGATCAAAGAAAGATGAAAAGAAAAACCAAATAAGCAAACAGAGAACAAAGGAGTTTCTGTATTGCCTAAGTGACAATTTGCTATAAGGACATTGTGGCAAAATAGGTGCACAAAAGGTAAGCAAATATGAAAAAGGTGATCAAAAGTAATGCATCCTTCAAAGAGGTAGCTGATGATCAGGAGACCCTTAGGACATGATCGCATCACCCCCAACCACGTGGATTATGTAGAAACAATTATGGTTCCCATTCTGGGATCTCCAGGCTGCTCAGAGGCTCTAAAGATTAGCACTCATGACCCACAGCTATTTTCAGTGCCACAAAATTATCCCCTCTCCCAGCAGGGGCTTCCCACACCATCCATCCAAATGCATGGAACAGCAGAGATACCACAGCGGATGGTGTAAATTTTGGCAGACTAAAGAGCACTCATCCCACCTAAAAATACTCAAATTCAATTTAAGCAAAACTGCTCAAATAGACTCTGAGCTAATCTGGACCGTCAGAGGGCCAAACCACAACCTTGCCTCCCTGGCTAGCTCACACACATTTTGCTGAGACTTCAGCAGTAGTGAAGAAATGCCCCCACCAAAGCTTTGGTCTATACATCTAATGAAGAAAAGTAGAAATATGACTTTATTATCAAATGCAGTTTGGCTCAAAAATCTTTCAGAACATGGAGTCTGTGGGATAGAAAATAATGAAAGCGGTGTTTAGAATCGAGCTATTTTTCTCTCCCAATGAACTGGGATCTGGCATGCTAGGGAGAGCACCAGAGTTCATTTGGATTGTGCAAGAAAGTTTAAGAAAAGTTGATTTTCGGTAGGCTTATTTTTAGAGGAAAAAACTCTTGAGCGCTCCATTTTCTACTCCCCGACACAAAGCATAAAGATGCTGCTGGCTGAGGAAGTACAGGCACACAAGCTTTATTGACATTTCTGCTTGTAATTGAATGGGCTTCGGCAAAGGATATTGCAGCTTTTCTGAAGCGTTTCCTGCTGGCTTCAAAACACAGAAGGCTGGCATTTAAGTAGGGCCCAGTTATCTAGACCACTTTGCTCTTGAAATCAGCACCCCTCCCCCTCCTGACTCCCACACTCCACCACCCAACTTTCATCTTATACAAGGTATTCTTTGCATCTTCTTTCTTTCTTCTCTCTCTTCTGCCCAATTTTTGACATTTCCATTCTTTGCCTGCTGCCATAGCTATTTTCTGACCTTTTCCATAGTTCACAGGTTTAAGATTCTTTTCTTGTCATTTCTGTTTTCGTGGAATACACACTGGTCACAGAGGAGAAATGTTAAAATTACTGTTTATCACAAGTGATTGGCGTTTTGTCTTCCAAGTGCATCAGGAAGATTCTTAGGTGACCTGGATTAGAAAGGCCACCCTTTCTGAGGTGGCATTCTGGAAGCTGGAGAAGTCAACTTTCCAGGTGACCGTTCCTGATACCACACAATTAAGATCAAAACGCCTCTCACCACTGTCCTTCCTAATATTCTCAGCACCAACAACATGCATTTATTTTGTGCCAACCACATGCTATGTGATCTGAGTAACAAGCAGATTCCACTTTCCTAATCCCCATCCCCACAAGCTCATGCAAAGATAAAAAGGCAGATGTTACAAATTATCCTGTGTTAAAATCCACCCAGGGGCCAAAGAGACCCAGAATCTAGAGCCAAGGTTCTTGTCCTGACTTTCTACATCTTAAAAATCTGTGACTTTCCCCACACCTACACGGACACAGGATTTCAAATGGCATATATTAAAATGCTTTTATTTTTTTACTTTTTTAATTTTTTTAATGTTTAATTTTGAGAAGGAGAAAGAGACATAGTGCGAGTGGGGGAGAGGCAGAGAGAGAGGGAGACACAGAATCTGAAGCAGGCCTCAGACTCTGAGCTGTCAGCACAGAGCCATGTGGGGCTCGAACTCATGAACTGCGAGATCATGACCAGAGCCAAAGTCAGGTGCTTAACCGACTGAGCCACCCAGGTGCCCCGAAGGGACTATTTTTTTAAATCTATATTTAGTTGTGGTCTTATATGAAAGAAGGAATTGTTTTATCGTTATCTACCTTGAAAAGGTTTTTTATTCAGAAATCAGACTATTGGGTAATGTAATCCACAAAATTTATTAATGACCTACTATAAAATGTTAACATATATATGTGTGTCTTATTTTTTTAATCTCCAACCAATGTTACTAAAGAGCATATTTTTGTAGGACAACACGCATTTTCTCACTACTTCTCTTCAACCACAGTTGAAATAAAATTCTACAAGGTCTGTCAGTATCTTCGGATTTCTATTAATTTTTCAATTTCTAAAGTGCATCGTTCACCACATACACCCACAGCACAATCTCCAAGAGAGAACAGAGCACATATGCCTCCTTTCCAAGCCCGTCTACTCCCAACCTACACCAGCACACATCTTCAACTTGAAGACAAATTATTGCCCTTTCTTTCCTACCCACAGGGAAGAAGGGGCTCAGAGGAGGGGCATCTGTGGAAATCTTCCAAAGAAGAGACTTTGCATGCAATGTCATCAGTTTATCATTTCATGTTTCATAACAGGATTATCATAAGTTATGTTTAGGAAAGTCATTCTTTATGGTTAAAGTAGGATTAACTAATAGGATTGAGAGAAACTTAAAACCATTCAGAAAATAAGATTATTCATGGTTGTATTTCTCTGTATTTGAATAATGGAGAATTATCTCTTACCCAAAATGACCATGAAGTTCAGCTCACCTAAATGTATAAGCACTAGAAACATTGCAGATAGTTGTGGAATAGCGTTAGAGAAAGCATTTCCCATTGAGAAACCTCGGAGGCCACTTGTCCTTGAAGAAATATAGTTTTTAATGCAGCACAAAGCAAAGAAACATGATTCCCTTTCAACAAGTACTTCTTGAGGACCCGTGGGGTGGTCCAAATCCGGGATACCCTGAAACTTCATTCATCAACTGTGCAAAGCATTATAGCTGGGGCGATGGGGGTATTAGGAACATCTCACATACTGGCATCAGCCAGAGCAGGGTGGGGCAGAGAGAAGAGGAAAGTGAAAGCTTAGAGACCAGAAGACACTCAGGAACTGAGAGCCAGCATGACCACAGCTGAGACATCAGGCACCGGAAGCGCCTGGAAAGACATTTTTCCAAGCTCTTTGACTTTCACTAACACTTCAGAGGCAGTTGGCAGAAGCATTTTTAAAAGTGAGATGTAATAAGCAAGATGAAGAAATCTTTATTCGAAGTCAAATGAAAAGGACAAGAAGGTAGAAAAATGCCTGAAATAAAAATGCATTTGACACAGTGAGCCAGCATATATGTCCCACACATAACTGACCTTAACAGTAAAAGGAACTTGAACCAAAAGAACCTTTTGTGCTGAGCTTTTTACTGTAGTTAAATATGAAAGCCATCTCCCCACGTCCCATATTCTCTCCTCCTAATATGAAGTTGTGGGTTGAGCGCTCCTCTGGCAGTTCATTTTCTACAGTGATAAGTTTTGTTTTCTGTATCTAATAGCGTTCTTCAAAAGCAGAATGTTAGCTAAACTGCCAGATCAAATTCAACAGAATACTCAGACAACCAGGTTTTATGTTCTTTGGACTTAATTCAACAGGAAGTGCACAATAACACCCCTGAAGTATACTTGCCAAAAAAAAAAAAATCAAACCCGAATCAGATCAAACCTTCAGATCTAAACACCAATTTGCAGGAAATACAAGAGAAGGAAAAAACATGTTAAATAGCAATATGACAAATCTAACAAAATAGAATGTGGCAACTTCTACAGGACTACAAACCCAGCTTCTTAAACAATTGCAAGGAAGAAAATAAGGGAAGGGAACCTATAGATTTAAAAGACTTACCAGATGCATCGACCAAGTGCAAAGTGTGCATTGGTTTGGATTCTGGTGTGAACAAACCATCTATAACAAAAAATTTGTGAGACAATCAGGCAAATTGGAATGCTTACTAAATATTTGGTGACATTGGTGGTTCAGTCCATTAAGCATCCAAATTTGGCTCAGGTCATGACGTCACAGTTCATAGGTTCGAGCCCCGTGTTGGGTCACCTGTGCTGACAGCTCTGAGCCCGGAACCTGCTTCGGATTTTGTGTCTCTATTTCTCTCTGCCCCTCCCCTGCTCATGTTCTCTCTCTTTCTCACTCTCTCTCTCGTTCTGTCTCTCAAAAATAAACATTAAAAATTTTTAATATTTGATGATATTAAAGAATGACAATTAATTTCACTTAGAAACATAAGAGTACTATTTTAAAACAATAGTTTGGGGCGCCTGGGTGGCTCAGTCGGTTAAGCGTCCGACTTCGGCTCAGGTCATGATCTCACAGTTCGTGAGTTCGAGCCCCGCGTCGAGCCCCGCGTCGGGCTCTGTGCTGACGGCTGGGAGCCTGGAGCCTGTTTCAGATTCTGTATCTCCCTTTCTCTCTGCCCCTCCCCTGCTCATGCTCTGTCTCTCTCTGTCTCAAAAATAAATAAACATTAAAAAAAATAATAATGATAAAAATAAGTAAATAAAACAATAGCAATTATTATGGCAAAATGATAGAATGCCAGGGATTTTGCATCTAACTAGTCCAAGAGGGAAGTTTCGTGTGAAGGTAGAGGTAGCAAGAGGAGGGTATAGATGAAGTAAGACCGGCCATGTGTGGGTGATTGCCGAAGCTAGGTACTGAGTGCCCATGGAAGTTGGTTATGCTGTTTCTTCTACTTCAGTGTGTGTTTGAAAATATCAATAATAAAAGGTTTTTATTTAGTGAATATATAACAACATTAAAAATAACAAAATTTGTTCTAGGGGAGACTTTTGACATATACATTGATAATTTATACATATTTTCTCATTTACACAAGAAAATTATCAAAGCATTGCTTGTTACCCTAACAGCTTACAGAGAGTTTCTAACAAGCAATAATCAAAATGACCCAAACACCCACAAATCAATAGAAGAATCAACATAATTTGAATAAACATTTCACAACAAAAGAAGTACAAATGCGTCTTAAATATGAAAAATTTTACAACTTCACTTCATACTAAGAGAAATGCAAATTAAAAACAAAATTAAATACTATTTTTCTCCTATCAGCTTGACAAAGATCAAAAGTTGACATATTGGCAAGACAATGGTGACAAAGGCATTCATATATTTCTAGTAGGAATTGCTCTCCAATATTTATGGAAGGCAATTTGTCAGTATCAGTCTTACAAATGCACCTACTTTTTATTTTTGTTTAAGTAGCCTCCATGCCTAGCATAGAGCCCAATACCAGGCTTGAACTCATGACCCCGAATTCAAGACCTGCACCGAGATCAAGAGTTGGATGCTTAACCTACTGAGCTACCCAGGCACCCCAGCACCCACATTTTGATATGCCAATCTACTTCTAGGAATTTAGCTTACAAATAAACTGTCACACACAGGCAAAGTTGCCTTTGTACAAGGTTATTCACTACAACGTTTTTTGAAATAGTAAAGGGTTACAAACAACGTAAATCTTTATAGAAAGGCACTGGTAAAATAAATTCTGATCCATGCGTAAAATGGAAGGCTATAAAATCACTAAATAACAGCAAAGCTTTTATTTCTGATTAGGAAACTATCTTTAAGATATATGTTCACTGGGAAGCATTAAGTATATAATAATGTACATAAGGTACCTAATATATATGTTATATATGTAAACATATATATATATATAACGTATGTATGTTATATAACATATATAAGCATATGTTATATATAAAACATGTTTTATAATATATATAGCATATATATTATACTATATATAAATATATATTGTATAATATATAAACATATATATTAATAATTTCTTAATGTCTAAAATACCTTAGGAAACTGATTACTTTGTTTGCTCCAGAGCAGAGACCTTGAGGTTGCTGGAGAAGTGATCAGAGGAAGAAGGGCATATAGATTCACTATACCTTTTTGTAACTTTTGAGTTTTGAATTACATGAATGTATTATCTATTTAATCAATTAAAATTTTTTTAATCTTCAGAGATGTTAAATTGACTAATTTGTAAGAGACTTAAGACAGGTGTTGTCGATATACAATAAGTACTTAAATGGGAAGGTTTTCCCAACAGTAGAATGGGACTTCCAGAAGAAAAGGGGCCATCACATGACTACAGGGCTCAGGATCCATGTAAAGAGATTCCCAGGCGGGCCGCCTGGGTGGCTCAGTTGGTTGGGTGTCCGACTTCAGCTCAGGTCATGATCTCATGGTTTGTGAGTTTGAACCCTGCATTGGGCTCTGTGCTGGACAGCTCAGAGCCTGGAGTCTGCTTCAGATTCTGTCTTCCTCTCTCTCTGCCCCTCCCCTGCTCGCACTCTGTCTCTTTCTCTCTCAAAAATAAACGTTTAAAAAAAATTTTTTTTTAAAAAAATGAAAGAGATTCCCAGGCTCAGAAATCCACTCCCCTACCTCGTGTGGCACGGAGAGGAAGACCAATACAGGCAAATATGTCTTCGTGCTTTTAAGATCAAGGGATCATTTTCTCTGTAAAGGTTGCCCCACACCCCTCCTGAAGTACATATAATGGGGAAACAGCAGAGAAAATAATGAAATAAAAGGGAAAAACAAAACACTAAAGTAAACTGATGCAGACTAAAGAAAAAATTACAGTAGGGGCGCCGTGGTGGCTCAGTCAGTTAAGCATCTGACTTTGGCTCAGGTCATGAGCTCACAGTTTATGAGTTTGAGCCCCACATGGGGCTCTCTGTTGTCAGCACAGAGCCTGTTTCTGATCCTCTGTCTCCCTCTCTCTGCCCCCCTCACTCTCTCTGTCTCAAAAATAAACATTTTTAATTAAAAAAAATTTTTTTTTATGTTTATTTTTTGAGAGAGAGAGAGTGCGAGAGGGGGATGGGCAGAGAGAGAGGGAGAGAGGGAGACACAGCATCTGAAGCAGGTTCCAGGCTCTGAGCTGTCAGCTCAGAGCCCGATGCAGGGCTAGAAGTCACAGACTATGAGATCATGACCTGAGCTGAAGTCGGATGCTCAACCAACTGCGCCACCCAGGCCCCCCCAATAAACATTTTTTTTTAATTACAGCAAAAATATCTGCTATGGATTTCCAGCTCTAGTTTTTCCTCTGACAGAAAAGGCAGGGACGGCCTTGGGCGGGAGGAGAAGGAAACCATCAGCAGAGCGGATACAGCCAAACACTGACCCACAAAATGCTGGTGGCTGGCAACCTTGCAAGGCCATCTCTTTCCCATGGCCTGTCTGGCTACAGTCAGAGCTCCTTTCTCAATCTTTGGTACCAGAACCTTTCTAACACACAGAAAAGGTGCCCATTCCTGTGATGTGTATGACCTATTGGTAGCATCTACTGCTCAGAATGTGATGCTGTGGGGCTGTTTTCTTATCAGTGCGGTATGCAGATTCCCAGTGTGACTTTCCAGATGCTTAATGGGTCAAGCTCCTGGACGATAGTAAACATGGGGCCAGCAGTGGGTCAATAGCAGCTTCCAATCATTTCTCTGCCATTTTACAATGTGTAACAACTCATTTGACTCTCTTTATCTCTTTTTATGGCCTTTTCCCACCTGTAAAGTGAAGTAAATACATTTTTACTTTGTAGGAGTTGGGCAAGGTAGGGATTTGCAGAAATTAGTGTTTTCATTAATCTTCTCAAGTGCACTTCCACAAACAAGTGACTATTACCATCTTCTAATGAAGACTGTCTCTTCGCTCTAACACCCACCGATAAGCCTCCAAGGCCCAAGGCAAGGGAAAGTATACTCATCACTGTTTGCCTTATTATCAAGATCAACTAACATCAAAGCTATGCTTACATGCCATCCTGCACACAGAATCAAGACTCGTTGCTGGGGTATTCTCCTATCTGCAAACGTGTCTCCCTGCATAACTCAGAGGAAACATCCCCACATACACCTCTGAATTACTAATGGATTCTTTGTTTTGGGTCTGGCAAGTAGAGAGAGAACACAGCACAAGTTTTCTGCTACAGAATGCAAGGACTTAAAAATGTCCCTGAAGGAAAGGAATATCCCAGTGCTTTGGAGAAAGAGGGGAGAGAAGGGCATACTACATTTTAAAAACAGACAAAGGAAGCTGGTGAACCCAGGGCAGGCACCAGAGGCTCAGAAGCATCTTGCAAAAACAGGAGACAGGGCCCCTTGAAGGGGGCTTCCTTATCAACCACCTCCCACCCGAGAGTCATCCCCTTCCTGGTTGGCTTTCTTGCGGTGACAGTCTGACATATATCTCTCATACTTTCAGAACTGGGCATTAGATACTGTATATAACTAATGTTAAGAGGAAAAATCTAAAGATGAAATGCAACTGCTAAACTGTGATTGTATGAAGAAGGTAATAATGGCTCCCCACATACAAATTAAAAGAAGAGAGTACTACGATGAAAGTGTCATAATTTTAAAATATTATTAATGTCTTTAATGTTATATTGTCCTTTCACTTAAAAGACAAAAAAAAAAGCTATCTGGCAACTTTACTGTTATGAGAAGCCATTTTACAAGGCTTTCAGCGTTACTAAGCACCATTTCAAATACTTTGGTCCTAGCAGGAACTACTCTCCCATTGCAGTTAACCAGACCAATATCCCTCTTAAAATGAGGTTTACAAGCCTATTTAAAGGGTAATAACACGTTGCCTTCTTTGGATGAGACTTTCATCCTGATGGAGGCTCTAGTCCATCCTCAGAGTAAAGAATCCAGGTTATACTCATGTCACAGCCTGCAAAACAGGTCTGCGTTTTGAATGACTTACACAAGATAGAGTGAGAGAGGACCCTACCACCCTAAGTGGGCTGCCCCACGGTGGTGCACCTGCCCCAAGGGAATCAGAATTGGGATTCCAGGCCTCCTGTTCCTGTGGAAGCAGAGATAGTGGCAGAGTGGGGAAGACCATGCTGGCAGAGATGGGGAAGGAAAAACACATTGTCCTCATTTTTGCTTTTCCCCTCTTCTTCTCACGTTTCTATATAGTAAAACAGGTTGGTTGTCTCTTCGTGGTTTATGCCACTCCTTTATTTACTCCCACATACGGTCTTGTTAATAACTGGTAGATATTTCTATCTGGGGGGTAAAAGGAAACAAACGCCCTATCCATCTGTGAGGCTCATGTTAAATATGTAGGGTTGGGGGGCGCCTGGGTGGCTCAGTCGGTTAAGCGGCCGACTTCGGTTCAGGTCATGATCTCGCGGTCCGTGGATTCGAGCCCCGCATCGGGCTCTGGGCTGACAGCTCAGAGCCTGGAGCCTGTTTCGGATTCTGTGTCTCCCTCTCTCTCTGACCCTCCCCTGCTCATGCTCTGTCTCTCTCTGTCTCAAAAATAAATAAAACGTTAAAAAAAAAATTTAAATATGTAGGGTTGGGAAGGATAGAATCTAGAGGGGATGCCCCATGGATTCTAATTACTTACACCCTTCACATTTCCTTGGTTTGCCCTCCTTCACCATCACCTCCCGGACGACATCACTGCTGTTAGCTCAGATCATACTGTTGAAGGCCTTGCTTGTAAATGAGGTGAAAAAGAACCTACTTAATATAACTTCATGGTAAAGTAAGCATTTGCTCAAAAGAAGCCTTCCTTGCCTGGACATGCATTATATTCTATCCAATCAGTTGGGCTGCCCTCAGTACAGCCTCTCCTAAGGGATGGCTGCCCTTTGATGCCCTCCTGGCTTTCTGCACCTTGCAGAAAAGGAGGCCAATCAATGAGTTCTGGACAATAAGCAATCACACATCTAGGTTTTATGCTACAGACCCATGCCATCCAATACAGTAGCCACAAGCCACATGTATCTATTTATAGTAATATTTAAATTTTAATTAAAATTATTTAACTTTAACAAATTTAAATTTTGATTTCTCCATTACACCAGCCACATTTCAAGTGCCCAAATCAAATGTGGCTTGTGGCTACCCTACTGGTCTGAGCAGATACAGAACATTTCCACCATCGCAGAAATTTCTATTGTCGGCTACAGAAGGAATCCTCTTAGCTTTCTTCTCATCTCATCTTCTACATCCCCTATGAGACTGTGAGATTCTCTGAAAGTGGGGGTGGGGTTTTGTCACCTCTAAACCCCAGCTTCTTGTCCAGGGCTCTGAGGGAAGGCACTCACAAAATATTTGCTAGATGGTATGGATGATCCCTCCTTTTTGCTCCCACGGCATGTACCTACTTTGGTCAAAACACTTTAACATACTTTTTCCCTGAAAAAAGGTTTTATTGATTTGTATTGATTTTAAAAGTAATACAGAAAAATAGAAGATAACAAAAATCAACAGGTAATATTCTTACCTATATACAACCACTCTTAACATTTTGAAATATTTTCATTCATTATTTAACAAATAGATATTTTTGTTGTTTACTGAGGTATAATTTGCACACAGTAAAATTCACTTTTATATGATCTACGTATGATATGTGACAAATGGAATTGCCGCCACAATCTCTTGACTATTTCTAACAGCCTTGAAAGTCCCCTCCTGCCTCTTTGTGGCTAAACCACTCTCTCCACCCCCTCCTCTGGCAATCAAATCTGATTTCTGGTCCTATAGTTTTGACTTTTCAAGAATGTCATATAAATGGAGTTATATAGTAACTGGCTTTTTTAGTCTTCTTTCATTTAGCATAATGCTTTTGAGATTCATCCATGTTATTGCATGTAATTATCTGTTCATTTTTTATTATTGTGGAGTAGTTTTCTATTGTATGGATACACCACAATCTGTGTATCTGTCCTACATTTGATGGATTTGGGGGTTGTTTATAACTTTTGTCCATTATGAATAGGAGCTGTTAAAACATTCAGATGTAGATTTTTGTGCATGCATGTGTTTTCATTTCTCTTGGAAAAATTCCTAGGAATTGGATTGTTAGTCACACAGTAAGTGTATGACTAATGTTACAAGATATTTTACAGGAAACTGCCATACAGGCTTTCAAAGTGGCTTTTCCGATTGGCCTTCCCACCAGCTGTGTATGAGAGTTTCGGTTGCTCCGCATATTCATCAGGATGCTATATTTTCCTTTTCTTTCTTTTCTTTTTTTTTTTTTTTTTGTTTGAGCCATTCTTATACATGTGTAATGTATTTCATTGTGGTGTTCATTTGTATTTCCCTATGATTAATGATGTTGAACATCTTTTATGTGTTTATTTGTTGTCAATATCTCTACTGTGTGAAGTTTTTGTTTTAATCTTTTGCTCACTTTGTTAAATTGGGTTGTTCGTTTTCTTATTACTGAGTTGTTTCTTTATGTATTCTCAATGCCAGCACTTACTAGAAATGTGTTCTACACATATTTTATTTGCCCTTCAGTTTGTGGCTGGTCTACATTTCCTTAACAATGTTTTCTGAAGAGCAGAGGTTTTGGATTTTATGTCTTTTTGCTTTTGTTTTTGGTTTTTTTTTTTTTTTTTTTTTGAAGTGTAGAAGTCTCTAATTATACTGAAGAACAAAGAAATATTTCTAAGTAACTGCCATATGCTCAACTTTGATCAGCACTGGAGATACAATAAAGCTTAAATTTGGACTTTTTCTTGTTAACAAAATTGGCATCTATTGGCTCCTAGCCTACTTTTTCACTGTCTTATCATGAATAGTTTCACATCATTAAATATTATTTGAAAACATGACATGTAATGTGTACCTAGTATTCTCATGGCTATATCTTAACTATCCCACTGTATTTGGGAATGTTTATATTGATGCCAATCAATTCTAAAAAATAAAGAAAAAAACACATGATTGCCATCCTTGTGAAGAAGTCTCTGTGCACATCCCCAATTATCTTCTTAGTATGAATGTTCACAATGACAAAAGCTGGGGCGAAGGCATAGTGCTTTGTTTTCTAAGTGTCTCTTCAGAAAGACTACGGATGTCTCCAAACAAAAATCTTGACCTCCTTGTCGCACCAGAATGCAACCGAGAGCCTGTCACATTGTAGATGCACTGTATATACTTGATGGATGAATAGTTGGTGAGAAAAAGAATTCCACTGAACTTCATCCTCTCCCCTGCCTCTGGCAAAAGAAAACAGGAGTTCCCTTAGCCATCTACCTTGCCTTCTGAGATAAAGGGAACAAGAAGAAAGCTTTCTTGTAAGAGAAAACTTGCCAAGGAGATGGAGGTTCCCAGAAAGAGAGGTGACAAGCCCTGTTGCTGCTCGGCAATGCCCTGAAGGGGCCCCGCCCCCAGCCCATATAAAGCCAGGGTGCAGTGGGGCAGCAGCTGGCGCTCAGCCTCCAGAGCACCGGACTGGCATTGACACTGGCACACGCTATGGCAAATGAAGTGCAAGTCCTGCTCTCCCCGCTGAAAGGGGGGCATCCTCCTGCAGGTAGGCTACCCACCTGCCCTCCATCCTGCAGATGACCTCACTGGCCTCACTGCTGTCGCTGCTCCTCTTTCCACCAACACCTTCGGGGGAGGCACCCCAACAGAGTGGAGGTTCTTAACATCCACTGTTGCTTTAACTTCATGCAACCTGCTTTCCCCCTATGTCTTTTTCAACCTTCTGGGCTTGTGTGCAAACCACCTGGGGGTTTGTCAAGCCCCAGCTGAATTAAAAGCTAATGATCTAGGAAGGTATAAGGGACTCAGTGCTCGTGAAAAGGGATCTTCCCTTTCTGGCTGGAGATTAGCAGTGACACATCCACAGGAAGGTGATTGCCATGGCAACCTTCCTCCCAAGAAGTTCCAACCCTAAGACTCAGTCACCCCAAGATGCCTGTACATCATCTGACTTTGTACCCAGGCAAACCAGTTTCCACAAAGAGGACAGCAACTTTATTTTTCTCTCTTTCTCTTCAGGCTTTGGGATTGGGCAGTGCTATCAATAACGTAGTTTACCTTGTTATCAAACTAAGGAGCACTTTTTAATAAGGACCCAAGCACTGGAGGGGACTGACTAGAAAAGGTAGCAATCAACGTGTTTTGCAAAGTAGCCACAGTTTTCTCTCACTCTTTTTTTTTTTAACTTATGCTCTCTGAAATATGGAAATTAGTTTTATTGTACTTAACCATATGTTCATATAGATTGGCTGAGGTATGCAGGACTATTTTTAGCCAGTTTTATGTTCTTTCAAATGTCTTCCTTCTTTTTTCCTTAAGAAAGATCTCAAAATCTTGACCACTTTGTTCTTGCTTTTCTCCATTTACAAAATTTATTTATTTATTGGTGTAATTCTTTGGCACCTCTAAGCCAAGGTTATTTCAGCCATCTTTGCTGCAGAGGATGCTGTCAGGTGTAACCTTCAGAAAGCTTCAAAAACTGACACAGAATTCAATGGCTTTCTGGTGGGTGGCCCACCTGAAAAGAGTCCGAATTTTACTACTAAATCTGAGCTTCAAGTTTTGGACACAGTGCCCTGGTTTCCTGTAGCAGACTCCTGACATTTTATATTTGTAATTGGATTTAGCAGTATTTAACATTATCTGTATTTAAAGTTAATGATGCTAACTAATGGTCAGGAACTATACATGCACATTATTAGAGGAGAAGCTCATTACAGAAAGACAAAAGAAAAAAGAACACATTCTCTTCCCGCCACTTCCACCCCAATCCTTCATAAAACGGATAAGCTAAAACCTGATTTGCTAAATTACATTTATGCACAAAGAACACAGAGATAAACTTAACCAAATGAAAGTTTGAATGAAACCACCGGGAACTTTCTGTCCCTCCACTAATGATTGCTAATTACTCCGTGTACATAGCACACCATGACTCCATCAAGCATGTCACAATGCCTCTGGCATGACAATTAATTATTATGAACTGTGACACTACAGATAAGAGGTTTGGGATAATTGGAATGGAGATGAAGGCAGACTTTGGCCTCCCCGCTGAGAGCAAGGGAACAAAGAAACCTCATCCTTCAGCTCGTCTTGCTACATATTTGAAGCCTGAATCAGTTTGCTATGGCGCAAAATTGTATTCATGGCACAAAAATAATTCATTGCCAAGACTCCACTAAAACAGCACCTGACTTTTATAAACAATATAGAGATCCCTGAGAGCAGGAATCAGACGGGATTTGGTGGGGAGGGGCTGACATGGCCTTTGGAATCAGGCAGTCCCTAGGCTTAAACTCCGTTCCACATCTCTGGCCTCAGTTTCCTCATCTTTAAAGCAGGGGCTAATAGGGGTGCCTGGGTGGCTCAGTCAGTTAAGCGCCTGACTCTTGGTTTCGGCTCAGGTCGTGATCCATGATGTGGAATCGAGCCCCACATCTGGCTCTGCTCTGAGCATGGGGCCTGCTTGGGCTTCTCTCTCTCCCTCTCTCTTTGCCCCTCCCCTGCATACACCCCCACACTCTCTCTCTCGCTCACTCTCAAAATAGATAAACTTTTTTAAAAAGTTGAGATAGTATTTAAAAAAAAAAAAAATGAAACGTCTGCGAAGTTAGCCAGCTGTAACTCTTTCCCGCCTACATGTGCAGTCTTAGCTGCTTTTCTTTCACGTATATGAATACAATATTTTGCATCTCTGTCAGCCCTGGTTATATATTGGTGCTGTGAAACAAGTCTACATTAAACATGACGTGGCCTAGGCGCTCGTCAGCGTAGCTTTGACTTTTCTGTTCTTCTGATTTGCCTCGCTCTCAGTTTTAGAAGAACCCCATTACACGAAGAGCCAAAAATATGTGAGTGGAAAGTAAGATGAGGAAGCCAAGTAATTCGAAAGAGCAAGAATTCCTGCGTTTTTCTGCATCTCTTTCACTTTGTAATTTGGTTTAAGTCAAATGAATCAGAGCCATCAGAGGGGTCACCATGGAACCCCCAGAGAGAATCAGTTTTCTGGCTCATTAAAGAGAGAAGGAGGTTTGGAGACATGCTCAAGTGTGACTCTCATGCAGAAGATGAGGGGGACGCCATGGCTACATAAGGACAGGTATCATTTAAAATAAAACAAATACCAAAGGCTTAATTCTCAACTCCAGTCTGCTCAAGTCATCGTATGGGGGTTAGTCTGTGAGGCTCGAGGAGACGCTGTGTGATACCTGCTACCCCACACATTACAGGGCCAGGGGTTGGGATGACCATAGGACCAGCTGGTCTCCTAGACATGCCCACAGCCCTGCAGACCAACGATGCACCCTCATCCTTGTTTCACAGAGGAGCAGACTGAAAGCCAGCAAGGTTGAGGGACTGGTCCGAAGCCACAGCTAATGGGGAGTGGGGCTGAGCTTTGAAAAGAAAGTGGGTGGGGCGCCTGGGTGGCTCAGTCGGTTGAGCGGCCGACTTCGGCTCAGGTCATGATCTCACCGTCCGTGAGTTCGAGCCCCGCATCAGGCTCTGTGCTGACAGCTCAGAGCCTGGAGCCTGTTTCAGATTCTGTGTTGCCCTCTCTCTCCCTCCCCTGTTCATGCTCTGTCTCTCCCTGTCTCAAAAATAAATAAAATGTTAAAAAAAAAAATTTTTTTTTAATTTAAAAAAAAAGAAAAGAAAGTGGGCCCCATGGCAAAGCTCTCCTGCTCTAAAGCCCTCTCTCATTACTTCACCACCTTCTCCTGACTCTCCTTTTGGGTCTTGATTGGCATATTAAAATGGGCTGAAACATGGGGCCCTTGGGTGGCTCAGTCGATGAAGCATCTGACTTCAGCTCAGGTCATGGTCTTGTAGTCCGTGAGTTCAAGCCCCGTGTCAGGCTCTGTGCTGACAGCTCAGAGACTGGAGCCTGCTTTGGATTCTGTGTCTCCCTCTCTCTCTCTGCCTCTCTGCCCTCACGCTCTGTCTCTCTGTCTCTGAAAAATGAATAAACATTTAAAAAATCTTGAAAAACATGGCCTGAAACATTGACTGTAAATGCAAAGTGAATGTTTTGCGAACATCTAACCTTTAGTTAAAATCTTCAAATATAAGTGCTAAGTCACAGGCAGAGTATGCACAAACCTTTGTGTTATTCAGCTTTCCCCCATTCATTTTCCACTAATTAGTGAAGGAAAAAAGTTTATTTTGCTGGAGGATGTATCTTTCTTTACCTTGACTACCATCTACCAAAACCTGTTGTCTGGAAAATCTTAACTGAAAAGTTATTATATAGTATTAATACTACTCAGAGATAGGAGAGCAAAGGTTCATTTTCCCCACATAAATTTAGATTTTTCTGATGAAACTATCCAAAAGGGCATCTTTCTCTTTTACATTTTTTAAATCTCTAGTTCATTTTGCTTATTGAAAGGACCTAGTCTTATCTTATATATTTGTACTGAAAAACCTGTTAAAATGTTTAATCAGTTCATATTTACCTTGCCCAATTGCAGTTGGTCCTTCTACAGAAATTCAAAAGGCAATATAGTCTCAAACATGGAATTGTGTAAATTATTACATCTTTAAGTAAACTAATTTAGATACAGTGAAACCTTGAAGCATTCTCATGAGCAGACCTATCTGGTATATTGAAAATGGGCAAGTACCTAATTGTGTTGGATTGTAAATACTTATTTGCAATGGTTTACCAACAGGCTGGGAGACCAGTGTGATCAGTATTCCCAGCAGAACTTTGAAGATGACCCTCCCACAAACTGGTTCCATCTGGTTCAGTCACCCCAAGTAGTGAGAGCCTTAATCGATATCTTAGTGTATCCATCTACAGTATGGGGATATTAACTTCCATGTCTTTCTACTGTACATGGCTGACCAAGTAAATTACCTACCTACCAGAACAACTTTGGTATAAGAACTGTGCTCTGGAAATCCAAGGTGTCTGTGGTTTACTTATGCTTCCTAAATGACTGAGAGCATACAGCCATCACAGAGAGAATTCAAAGATTCCTGGATGAAAGTAAGAATCTTCTGGGAGGATTTTTAATTTCCCTTTAAATATCTTTGTTTTATTGTTCTTAAGGACATTCTTAAGAATGCATTCTTAAACTTCTTTCGACATTCTGTTAAGTGCCTTATATTCTTTCAAAGGGAGGAAAGTAATTTATTTTGGAGTTAAGACTTTATAATAAAGATCATCTAGTTCAACTTCCAGCAAATTCTCCAAAATCCTCCTAAGATGTTCATGGCAAGTGGACTTTTTTTTTTTTAACACACTGAGAGCCAAGGGACTTACTCTTGTCCTAGGCAACCTACTTCACTTGAATGACACAAACTAGCCAGGCTTTCAGGAATGTTCATCCTTTGGTCTTCATTCTCTCCTCTGGAACAACGTGAAATAAATATGAGTAATAAAGATTGTCAAGTGCCAACCATGAACCAGGTGCTTGTATCATCTCTATTCTCTAGAGCAACCTGAACAAATGGCATTATTGAAGGATGTAGAAACTGAGTCTTAGAGAGGTTAAAGTATCTTGCTCAAGGTTCCAGAGCTCAAGGTTCTAGAGCTATCCTGATCCTACATAAAATTTCCTTACCAAGAAGCCATTCCTCTTCCACATGATAGTCCCTCAGATCTTTGAAGATGGCACCTAAGTTCCCTTGAGTCTATCTTCTTCAGAAGTGATCTTTCCAGACTCCCCAGTTCCCCCTCTGGTCTAGACTTCCCTAGATTGTCCAGCTCCTTGCAGATGAGTGGCACAGAACTCAACATTCCAAATGGCTTCTCATTCTTAACTATTGCTTATTTTAACTGTTAACAAGTTGGCTTCTATAGTTGGTGACAATAGCCTGGTGGAAAAAAAATATGTAGAAACAATAGCATCAGGGAAAACACAAAGAATATTAATAAGAAAATAATTACAGCCCTCCATATTTCAAAAGCACTTGTCACTGGGGCACCCGGGTGGCTCAGTCAGTTAAGTGTCCGACTTCGGCTCAGGTCATGATCTCACAGCTCGTGGGTTCGAGCCCCACATCGGGCTCTGTGCTGACAGCTCGGAGCCCGGAACCTGCTTTGGATTCAGTGTCTCCCTCTCTCTCTGCCCCTCTCCTGCTCATGCTCTGTCTCTCTGTCTCTCAAAAATAAATGAATGTTAAAAAAATTTTTTTTTTAAAAAGATACCTCACTTGTCACAAGGAGAATAAAAAATACAATGGGAGAGGTACTGACGGCCCAAACTCTAGACCTCCTGTTTGACTCCTCTCAGTAGGAGAGACAACAGTGCTGTGTATGCCATCACCCCTCACACAGAGGTGCACGCCTCCTTAGTCTTCCCAGAAAAGCCATCCCTTCATTTATTTCACATTTACATTCCCTGGCTGTTCAGAAGATATTTTCACATCATTTGATTTCTGTTGCTGATTACTCTCTATGCCTTTTTCTCACGTAATGTTTGTGTGTGTGTGTGTGTGTGTGTGTGTGTGTGAATTTAAAGCAGATCATGTGTAAAAATAGCATTTTTTTCTAGACTGCATCTAATATTACAAAATTCTAACAAGAGGCTTTTATAATCAATGAAAAAACAACTTGGTGATTCAAAATGACCAAGTGGAGTTTATTCCATGAATGCAAGAATGGTTTGATAGTAAGATATCCATTAATATATCTTTATATATTAATATCTGTTAATATAATTAACCACATTAATGACAAACACCATGGGTCATATCCATGAATGCTAAAAAGATATTTGTAATTTTTAAGCCAAATGAAATAGTAAGAGTATTTCCTTAATATGAAAAAATATATAAATATATATACATATATATCTGTGTGTATGTGTGCGTGTGTGTGTGTCCACCTAAGTGGAAAAACATGAAAAGCAATCTCTTAAAAATTAGGATAACAAAGACGTCAACTACCATGACTAACATTATTTGACAGGAAGTAATATTATAATTCTTTGCAAGTTATATAATTTTTTTACCCGAAAAACCTAAGGGAATCAACAACAACAAAAAAAAACCTATTATAAATAATAAGAATTCAATAAGATCTAGGTATAAAATCAATGATATAAGAACAACAATCTGTCAGAGTTATCATTGAAGAATCAACCCCATTTACAATAGCAACAGCAACAAGAAAGATAAAATGCTTAGGGGTTAAACTTAAGAATAAATGTGTGAGATTTATGCAAACCAGTTCCTTTTTTTTAATGTTTTTATTTATTTTTGCAACAGAGAGAGAGCATGAGCAGGGGAGGGGCAGAGAGAGAGGGAGACAGAGAAGCAGAAGCAGGCTCCAGGCTCTGAGCTGTCAGCACAGAGCCCGATGCAGGGCTCAACCCCACAGACTGTGAGATCATGACCTGAGCCAAAGTCGGATGCTCAACCGACTAAGCCACCCAGGCGCCCCTTATGTAAACCAGTTCCTGAGCGACCCAAAAGAATACATAAACAATGGAAAAGCATACCATGTTCCTAAATAGAGAGCCACTAGGAATATAAAGATACGAACTTTCCCTTTAAAAAAATCTATAAATTTAAAGTGAGACCATTAAAAAAAAAAAAAAATACCAGCAGGACTGTTAAGGAAAGAATTGACAAACTGATTTTAAGGTTCATATGGAGGGGCACCTGGGTGGCTCAGTCGGTTGAGCATCTGAACTTGGCTCAGGTCATGATCTCGCAGTACGTGGGTTTGGGCCCTACATTGGGCTCTGCACTGATAGCTCAGAGCCTGGAGCCTACTTTGGATCCTGTGTCTCCTTCTCTCTCTGCTCCTCGCCACTCTGCTCTCTCTCTGTCTCTCTCAAAAATGAATAAACATTAAAAAAAATTTTTTTTAATAAAGTTCATATGGAAAACTAAATCAGAATAGCTAGTAAAATTCTGCAGAGGAAACAGCAAAAATGTATTAACTCTATCAGACATTAAAATGTAATGCTACCATCACTGTGTGTCAACTATTCTTTAATAAATAAATATATATTGCTACCATCATTAAACTAGAGTTGCAACTGCAGTAAAGAGATTAACAGAACAGAGTAGAAGTCAAATAGAAAAAAATGGACAAAAATTTGAGCAGTTCATGAAAAGGAAATACAAATGGCTTGTAACACGCAGAAGCAAGCTCAACCTTTAATAAAATAGAAGAAATGCAAATTAAAATAAGATATCTTTTTCTTTGACTTCTTCGTTGACAAAACCAAACATTTCCAGCTCCCATTGTTGCCGGAGGTAGGGGAAAGGAGCACTGTCCTCAGAGCTCCTGAGATTGTAAACAGGTACAACCTCTGGGAAGGGCAATTTGGCAAGATGTAACAAAATTCCAAATGCACATAGAACAAGATCCCTTGTAGGAATTTATCCCACGGATATACTTGCACTTGCGCAAAATTATGCATATAAAGCAATATTTGTTGCAGCATGATTTGTGACATCAATGAATTAGAAACATCCAAAATGTCCAACATTTGGGAGTTGGTTAAGTAAACACAGAATGTTCATATAATGAAATTTTAAAGTAGATGTTAAAAAGAACAACACATGTCTACATAGATAGGGAATTTTCTCCAAAATGTATCATTGAATGAAAAATATAAACTAACAAGATGCAGAACAATGTGTATCTTATGCTGCCATTTAAAAAATAGTAATATGATGAATGGATAAAGAAATTGTGGTTTATGTACACAATGGAATACTACGTGGCAATGAGAAAGAATGAAATATGGCCTTTTGTAGCAATGTGGATGGAACTAGAGAGTGTGATGCTAAGTGAAATAAGCCATACAGAGAAAGACAGATACCATATGGTTTCACTCTTATGTGGATCCTGAGAAACTTAACAGAAACCCATGGGGGAGGGGAAGGAAAAAAAAAAAAAAAAAAGGTTAGACAAGGAGGGAGCCAAAACATAAGAGACTCTTAAAAACTGAGAACAAACTGAGGGTTGATAGGGGGTGGGAAGGAGGGGAGGGTGGGTGATGGGTATTGAGGAGGGCACCTGTTGGGATGAGCACTGGGTGTTGTATGGAAACCAATTTGACAATAAAGTTCATATTTAAAAAAAATAGTAATATGATGGGGTGCCTGAGTGGCTCAGTCGGTTAAGTGTCCGACTTCATCTCGGGTCATGATCTTGTGCTTCGAGCCTTGCATCCAGCTCTGTGATGACAGCTCGGAGCCTGGAGCCTGCTTCTGATTCTTTGTCTCTGTTTCTCTCTGCCCCTCCCTGGCTCACACTCTGTGTCTCTCTCTCCTTCAAAAATAAATAAACATTAAAAAAACTTTTAATTAAAAATTTTTTTTTAATTAGTAATACAATGGGGCACCTAGGTGGCTCAGCTGGTTGAGTGTCTGACTCTCAGATTCAGCTCAGGTTGTGATCTCAAGGTTTGTGGGTCCAGCCCTAGGTCAGGCTCTGTGCTGGCAGCATGGGGCCTATTGGGATTTTCTCTCTCTCTCTCTCTCTCTCTCTCTCTCTCTCTGCCCCTTCCCTGCTCTCTCTCCCTCTCTCTCTCACACACACACAAAACAAATAAACATTAAAAGAAAGTAATTAAAAATTAAAAACATTAAAAATCATGATATGTAGAATATCTGGATAAACACATTGGAAACATGTAACATTAGCAGTACCTAGGGAGATGAACTGGGAGCTGGAAATAATGGCAGGAGGGAGACTGCAGACCTCTTCGTGCTTTTTGAATTGTGTGCCTTATGCGTATTTTACAAAATCAGCAAAATATGTAATAATTTTTAAAGAACAAGGGTAAAGTCAAATTCACAAGTGCATTGAGAAATAGAATGGGTTTCCCTTATTTTTCACTTTATTGGAACTAGTTTTAGAAATTGCCGATTTGGCGTTTCCATAAAGAGAATTAACAAGTTCAAACAAATCAATGTCCATGTAGCTTTTTCTCATTTGAGTTTGTCAGATTTGAGATGTGCACATTTCCTGGGAACAGAAAGAAGTATTTGCTTTGACTTGCAATCTGAAATGGGTTGTTCCTTTTCAAAAGTTGATTTCATCTGACATTGTTAAACACTTGAATTGCTGTTAGGTCATCTGTAGCCTAATTAACACTAATTGATCTCCTGAATGGCAGGATTATTAATGTAGTTTAATTACTCATTAGAACCTCTGAGCTTGGCCAACATCAGAGGTTTGGGGTCCTGGATGGAAGGTGGGTATCCAGTGGGATCAGAGGCATTTCTCTTGAATTAAATGCCTGTTACCACTGCATGCCCTGACTTTTGGCTCATCTCTCAGAATCTGGCTTTTGAACGCTCTAGTTGGAAAAAAAAAAAAAAAATGCAAACCTTGCAAAAACTTTAATCTTGTGGGAAAACAAGAGGGTCACATTGTAATTGTCTGTTGCTATCATAAAGAATGTAATTGGTTTGATAACAAGAAAAAATGTTTTTCAGTGAAACACCTAAGGGAGTATGTTGTTATTCTCCTCCCCAAACCAAAAGTGTAAACCTCTCTTGTTTTTTTTAGCCTCAGTTCCTGCTCTCCGCACATCAAAAAGCAGACCTCAGCCCTTCTCCCCTTCCCCACCTTGTTTGCATGACACAATATTTTTTCTTCAATTCAGGGTAACGTTTTATTGTGTTATTTTAGATAAAAGCTTAGATCTTCAGAAAGTAAGTTCTAAAATTTTTTTTCAAGTCTAAATTCATACCTTGAATAACAAAGCAAGACTACTCTTTCTATTCTAACCACGCCTCTGTGTTGATGCTTATTTTGTATAGTAAAAGCCGGAGGAATGCGAATTTCCAAAAAACAAGAAATTGGCGTCTTGGACAGACACACCAAAAAAACGGGATTAGAGAAAACAAGGTAGGGATTGCCTGATTTCTTCTCTTTCATCACCTCAAGGAGTTTTGAGTGACTCTGCTTCCAGAAGTCAGAGGCCTCCCTGCATTTTAGGACAAACCAACCCTTCCTAGACCTTTGCTGAACAGGGTTAGAGGCAGCCAGCCCAGGAGGGGTGGTGTTGGGGGGATAAAGATGAAAGGCACATTCAGGTGAAAGGTGACTACCTTCTAGAAGATTCTGGACCCCCTCACCCTCCTCCTTCTCTCTGCAGCCAGCCCAGCTGCCTTGTCCTTATACTTAAAAAGCACAATCCTGACTTCCTCTAAACCTGACTCATGTTCTTTTAGCCTATTTTCACATTAGCCTTTAAAATAGTGTCCCTAGGCTGGCCCTAGTTTCATAATATGCTTTCTGCTGTAGCAAATCTTCTTAATTAAAAATAAATGGGGTGGGTTTCTTTTTTTTTTGGGGGGGGGGGGTTTGTTTTAAATCCATCACTCAATTATTTAGAAAATAATGGCCACTATATTTGGCATGGCCAGAAGGCATATAGATACTGAGGTTAGTTTCTCCCTGCTCATTCCCCTGTAACCTTGACAGAAGGCACTATTCCCAGAGCTAAGCAGAGAGCTGTGGGCTGGTCAGGCGCGCAAATGGCCTAACCACTGTGTACTGTGGTTAAAGAAAATGTGTTCCAAAAGAAAGAGACCTGCAAAACTGGCTCCTCCAAGTAGGTAATGAGGGCACTTCAGGGACAATTTCAAGATGGTTTCCATAGATGACTCAATAAGTGATTCAAAAAGAAATCAATTGGAGGACATTCAAGATGTATCCTAAAGAATTATAATGGTAGTAGTCCCAGAAAGAGAATGCAGAGGGAAATAGACTGTGTAATTTCTGTGGCTGTTTCATGTAAAATTATCTTTAATTCACTTTATTTTTTTAAGAGAGAATGAGTGGGGGAGGGGCAGAGGAAGAGAGAGACTCTCAGGCAGGCCCCACACCCAGCACAGAACCTGACTTGGGGCTCAGTATCACAACCGTGAGATCGTGACCTGAGCCAAAATCAAGAGTTGAATGCTTGACCTACTGAGCCTCCCAGGTGCCCATCTTTAAATCACTTTTGAAGTTTTCTTCCCAATTTCTGGGAAAGAATTTTTTTGAGTATTTGTGCCACTTTAAAATGAAAGGCTCGGGGCGCCTGGGTGGCTCAGTCAGTTAAGTGTCCGACTTCGGCTCAGGTCATGATCTCACGGTCCGTGAGTTCGAGCCCCGCGTCGGGCTCTGTGCTGACAGCTCAGAGCCTGGAGCCTATTTCCGATTCTGTGTCTCCCTCTCTCTCTGCCCCTCCCCTGTTCATGCTCTGTCTCTCTCTGTCTCACAAATAAACATTAAAAAAAAAAAAAATTTTTTTTAATTAAAAAAAAAAAAAATGAAAGGCTCATTTGCCCCGTTACCAGTACGTTTTTGTTTCTTCTGCTATCAGAAAATAACTATCACATAATGAAAGCCAATGCTATAAATCCTCAACAGTGGGGGTCACATTTTATTCATCTCCGGACCCAACATCTAGGACAGTTCTTAGAATAGAGAAATCACTTGAAATTGAAAGCTGGCTTTATTCTGTAACTAAAACCTGATTCAGGCATAAGCCCTGTTTATTGTGACCTGGTTAACATGCCTGGGCCAGGGGCTCAGGAACAACTAAAAAGTCATGGCTTAGGGGCACCTGGGTGGCTCAGGTGGTTGAGCAACCGATTCGGATTTCAGCTCAGGTTGTGATCTTACTGTCTTGAGATCGAGCCCCGTGTCAGGCTCCACACTGGGCATGGGACCTACTTGAGATTCTCCCTCTCCCTTTCCCTCTGCCCCTCCCCTGCTCACACTGTCTCTATCTCTCTCACAAAAAATAAAATAAAAGTGTTTGCTTAGATATATCATCCAGTTGTCAGCCAGTGGACAAGTCATTTATTTCTCTACACTTCAGAAAATGGGGACTTAATTGTGTCGTCAGCTGAATGATGTGGGAAGGGTTGACTAGAGAGTAATAAAGTGGAGATTGGAACCCTCTTAAAAAACTCAATTGTTGCCTAAGAGTCATTAAAAGATGAGAATGGGACCACTTCAAAACCTAAACAGCAAGAAGTAGCTCACTCTCTCTTGCCCTATTCACCAGCAACAGATATAGGTATGTGAGGCCTGATATGTGTAGGATTTGGGAGCCATTTTAAAGAAAAATAGTAAAACATTATAGCTATGAATGGCTAGGAACCCTCCTGAGGGAGAAGGAGCCTGTTCAGGGGGAGGCCTGAAGCTGAAGCTTCATTAGCTCCACCCTAAATTCACCTCTGCTGTTGTCATCGCTTTGTGAGTGTATGCATGAGATACGAGGGCCTCATTTTCATGGACAGGCATCCCTCCTTACATCTTGGAGAATGGCTTTTGCGAAATGTATCATAGAAAATAAATTTCTGAGCATCATCGATCTATGTCCATTTCCTAATAACTTCTAACCAACACAAAACATCCAGAAAAAAAAATGCCAAGTACAGTTTCCATCAAGAAATTGTACTGCAGGCTGAGCCCTAACTGATGCTCTCCTACAAAATAAATTGGCCTGAGAAAAAGAAGCCGGACACAAAGGAGTATTTGCTGTGTGATTCATTGTATAAAGTACAGAAACACTCAGAACTAATCTACAGGGCTACAAGTCAGGGAAACAGTTATCCTCAGGGGCAGTTGGTTTAACTAGTTGTGAATATTCACCAGGTTATATACTTCAATGGAAAGATAAAACAAAAATACACTAGTAAAAGGGCACCTGGGTGGTTCAGTCGGTTAAGCATCCGACTTCAGCTCAGGCCATGATCTCACAGTCCGTGAGTTCGAGCCCCGTGTCAGGCTCTGTGCTGACAGCTCAGAGCCTGGAGCCTTCTTCGGATTCTGGGCCTCCCTCTCTCTCTGCCCCCGCTCTCAAAAATAAACAAACATTAAAAAAAATTAAATACACTAGTAAGAATAATTTGACCTACAAAGATTTTTGTAGCACATGGGCGCACAGAAGCAGAATTTTTTGCCTTCTAGATATTACCAAGCAAGTGTAAAGACTTAAAGACCAAGTAGATAGCCCCTTGTATAAATCATTTAGCCTCCTGGGGCGCCTGGGTGGCTTGGTCGGTTAAGTGTCCAACTTCGGCTCAGGTCATGATCTCGCGGTCCGTGGGTTTGAGCCCCGCATCGGGCTCTGGGCTGACAGCTCAGAGCCTGGAGCCTGTTTCAGATTCTGTGTCTCCCTCTCTCTCTGCCCCTTCCCTGTTCATGCTCTGTCTCTGTCTCAAAAATAACTAAACGTTAAAAAATTTAAAAAATAAATAAATAAATAAATAAATCATTTAGCCTCCTTAGTAAGAAAGTTTTCCCATCCTATATGAAATTTTGTCTCATCTTTACAGTGCCATTGCAAATATTGCCAAACTGCAGGCAATGGATACCCTGAACGACACACTGGAGAAGGTGAGTCACGGGTGAGGCCCCTCACAGGATGCGCCCAGTCAGTATTTATCCACCACACCAGTCTGCATGGGTGAACGAGCACTGACCACTGAGCCTCTACCCAGCTCAGAGATCTGATGTTCTATGAGAGAATCTGCTCTCGGTCCAAGGAACACAAAGAGGTTTTGGTGAGAAAAGTTGTTTCTCCCAAATTCCTAATGTCTATTTAATAAACCTGTTCAAAGATAAGATAGAAAATGAGGCAAGCATCATGATACCAAATTGGCACAGTTTTACTCTGCCATGTTTTTGTAAAAAAGCAGCTTATGTAATAGAAATTCAGAAGTTTTTGATCTTTCTCCCCTCCATGAGGAAATATTTGATTTCAAGTGAAGGTGGGTGGTGGAGGGTTGCATGGCTAAGGGCTGGAGGAAGATTAGGCACTGGGTTTATCCAGTAAAATTTTTTTATGAAGGTGGTTGGCCATTGCCATTTTTGTTTTCTGTTTTGTATTTCTTCTAAGTACCTCCAGAAACTCAGAAAACCCTTACCAGATCGACAGGGGTTTGGTTTGGATTTACTAGTTTGTTTTTACATTTTGTAGGTGAATGAAGTGAGGGTCCTTATTCTACTTCCAGAAGGCAAATACTTGCATTTAAGCCTGTGAATAACCACTCTTTCTGCTGCTTTCACATTAATTGAAGGGACAGGATTGCACAATTTATAGAAGGAAGACTAGCTATTGCCGTCAAAATCAGGGATCTGGAAAAGACTGGAGCATAAACTGAGCAGCTAGGCCTCTAGGGCCCCCATTTGGTAGTGACTTCTCCACTACCAAGGTCGATTTGACCTTGACCAAATTACTTACCCTGTGCCTTAGAGAAGTCATTTGTAAAATGGAGGCAAGGAAGAGTATATACTTCACAGGGCTGTTGTGTGAAACAGAGGAGTTTCTACATATGAAGTTCTTAGAACAGTGTCTGGCACCTAGTAATCTGTTT
Organism: Panthera onca; assembly: GCF_046562875.1. Taxonomy (NCBI): domain Eukaryota; kingdom Metazoa; phylum Chordata; class Mammalia; order Carnivora; family Felidae; genus Panthera; species Panthera onca. Next base: position 73,309,147 of record NC_138346.1, on the reverse strand, counting down.
GCACTCTGTTCTGGTTAGTAGCACTGGTTTTATGACAGCGAAATAAAAAGGTGTGTGTATGAAGTCCATGGGGTGTAATAAGGCAGATGGTACATGGCAAGATCTTTTTTTTTTTTTTTTGTAATCTCTACGCCCAACATGCAGCTCAAACTCACGATCAAGAGTCACAGGCTGTACCAACTGAGCCAACCTGGTGCCCCAGGACAAGGCACGACCTTGATTATAGGCTACAGCTACAAAGCCTTCTAAGGTGGGGGGCTTGGTTCTCCTACAAATTGATTTGAGGTGAGGTCATAAGCAACTCTTTGCCTTCCTAGCTTTAGAAGAAGGGCAGGGATGGATGGTGCCCTGCCAGGGCAACACAACCTGCCTACTTCTGCGTCTCACATTCTCTTGCACCTGCCCACTATCTGCCTCTTCCTGAGGGGCCAGAGCAGGTCCACACTTGTAAGTGGAACTGGATGGAATGGACACATTCCCCTAGAATATATGTTAACCCCAAATAAAATGTTTAAAGAGAGTGGTCAATAGAGGTTGATTATGCTATGCTAGGTTGATGATGCTATACTATATTAGGTAACAGTGCCAGAGTCTAAATTGCTTTTTATAGACATATGTGCTTATGTCTATTACAGACAAGAGTTCTTTTCTTTTCCATTAAAAATATTACTTCCTTATTTCACAGATTAAAAGAAAAATCAAGGGGCGCCTGGGTGGCTCAGTCGGTTAAGCATCTGACTCTTGGTTTCGGCTCAGGTCATGATCTCATGGTTTCGTGGGTTTGAGCCTGACATCGGGCTCTGCACTGACAGGGCAGAGCCTGCTTGGGATTCCCTCTCTCCCTCCTTCTCTGCCCCTCCCCCACTTGCAAGGTTTCTGTCTCTCTCAAAATAAATAAATAAAAGGTAAACAAAAAAGAAAACAAAAGAAAAATCAACAGCAGTAATAACAAGTTGTATTCGTAAATCATAAGAAAACATTGAGCTGATGTGCTGTTTTAACAGCAACTATACCTATTTAAAAAAAAAAAAACACCTTTAATACTTAGTTCAATGTTTACTGTCATAGGACTGTGGCTAAGACTGCACAGGTTACTGGGTAGAACAGGTCTGACACAAGACATCAAATGGGTCTCCTGCTGCCTCTGTCACTCACTAGCTATGTGTCCTTGGGAGATTTCTTCCCTTTTCTGTGCCTCAGTTTCCCCATCTGTAAATGGGAATGTGGTTCATAGTATGCGCTTCCTTGAGATCCTGTGAGAAGAAAATGAAGTTATATGCAAAGTACAGCAGAGCCAGATGCAATTAGCCCTCATAAGTGTTAGCTTCTATCCCTAAGCAGGTATCCTACAGGACATCACTCAGAATCCCAGGCAAAGGATAAGAGGCCAGCAACAAAATCAAGTCCCAAGATCCCTGTGTATGACTATCTTGAATATGGTAGTTAGAGGGACCCATGTGTTTTCTTACCACGAAGAAAAATCCTCCCTGAATCCATAGTTCAGCCTGAAGCATAATAAGATTTTATAAGAAAGGTCAACTTGGAGTGGAAAGACCAATGCCTTTTAGAAAACTAGATCTGCTGAGATCAGTGGTTGTCAGAAGCTGGGGATGAGAGGAGCAGTTGACCACAAAGGGACAGGAGGGAATTTGGGGGGTTGAGGGTTCTGTCTCTTGATTTTGGTCACAGACTATACATACTTATGGAAAGTCATGGAACTGTACACTAAAAGGGTATATTTTACTGTAGATAAGTTATACCTTAATTTTTTAATGAAAAATGCATAAACCTTATAGCCTCATATAAAAATTAGGATGTAAGGATAGGTATCTGCTGATGAATTTTCACATGCATTATGATTCCCCTCATAATATGTATTGTCATGAAGACCCAACAATACACAATTAGCCAGAAGAAACACAGTAGCAGAAATGAGGGTCATATCTTCTGCATTTTAGTAACATTCATTCATGCACTCAACTAGAAGTATGTCTAGTCTCAAGAACCCATGTTAATTCTCATACCAATGCAAGAATTTAAAAGTCTAAGACAGAAAGAGGGCAGTCCTATTCATAGGATCTCATCAACCACTGAAACACGGTAAGAAATTTCTATCCATATGTTATTCATCTCTGGATGACCCACTTTAAAATCAACCTAGGGTTTGAGATTTGGGAGATTGAAAAACAATCCCCCAAAGCTTAGAATTGTATGAATCTAAGTGGCAAGCAGCCTAAAATTTTCCTCTTCCACTATTTCCAACTCCTCCCTGCACACAGACCTCTCTCCCACTACTTTTTTCCTTCCCTCCCTACCTCTCCAGTCAGCCCTTCCTGCCTCTTCCAGCCCTACATGATGAGAGAATTCATATTGCCTGGTGACAGGTCATACAACATGATATTCCTGCAGAAAAGGGGTTTTGCTTTTTTTGGTTTTCTTTTGTTTTTTACAAAAAAACATTTTTTAAATGTTAATTTTTAATTGTTAAAATGTTAATTTTTAAATGTTAAAAAAATATTTTTTTTAATATATGAAATTTATTGTCAAATTGGTTTCCATACAACACCCAGTGATCATCCCAAAAGATGCCCTCCTCAATGCCCATCACCTACACTTCCCTCCCTCCCACCTCCCCATCAACCCTCAGTTTGTTCTCAGTTTTCAAGAGTCTCTTATGCTTTGGCTCTCTCCCACTATAACCTCTTTTTTTTTTTTCCTTCCCCTCCCCCATGGGTTTCTGTCAAGTTTTTCAGGATCCACATAAGAGTGAAAACATATGGTATCTGTCTTTCTCTGTATGGCTTATTTCACTTAGCATCACACTCTCCAGTTCCATCCACGTTGCTACAAAAGGCCCTATCTCATTCTTTCGCATTGCCACGTAGTACTCCATTGTGTATTTAAACCACAATTTCTTTATCCATTCATCAGTTGATGGACATTTAGGCTCTTTCCATAATTTGGCTATTGTTGAAAGTGCTGCTATAAACATCGGGGTACAAGTGCCCCTATGCATCAGCACTCCTGTATTCCTTGGGTAAATTCCTAGCAGTGCTACTGCTGGGTCATAGGGTAGGTCAATTTTTAGTTTTTTGAGGAACCTCCACACTTTTCCAGAGTGGCTGCACCAGTTTGCATTCCCACCAACAGTGCAAGAGGGTTCCCGTTTCTCCACATCCTCTCCAGCATCTATAGTCTCCTGATTTTAGCTACTCTGACTGGCGTGAGGTGGTATCTGAGTGTGGTTTTGATTCGTGAAAACGGGTTTTGTAACCCCAAAAGCTCTCTAAACTAAAAATCTGGGAGAACCGGTCTCAGACCAAGTTCCATCAACTCCTTAAAGGCTGTTTGAACTTTTAGAAGTCATGTAGCTCCTCTGAGATTTATGGTTGCTCATTTAATCTTTTTTTTTTTTTAAGGCAAGGAATGAGAATGATACTGCCAAATATAATTCTTTAGACAGTTATGGAAGTTAAATTTGGCAATAGTTGTGAAGCTTCTCTGGACATGAAAGTATCTAGTTAAAGCATGAGTAACAAGGTTGGGTTATGGTGTGGAGGGGGATGGAATGTTGAAACCTAGTTAAAGTTGGGGCCACTTTTCAAGTTGCCAGATGTGTCACCATTGCCAAAGTTAGTGAGATATATGTGAAATGGGATCCTGGGGGAGTGGAAACTATCAAAGGCATCTGCAAATCTAAAAAGGTTTCTCCTGTTCTGTAGATTAACATCGCTGTAGGAGTATCCTTGAATTTCATTGACTGGAGCTGAATGTTTTGTTTTAAGCATTTTGCTTAACGGGGTGTGGAAATCAAAGTGCCAACATTCAAGTTGGAAGTTAACACCCTGGAAAGATGAATGGAAGAGCTCCAGTCTGCTAACACTACCTAACTTCAGGCTCTAAAACAAAACCTGCCGCTGATTTTCTTGCATCTAGAATTTCTCTCCTAGCTCCAGTCATGAAGATTTTTATCATACTTCTTTTGTGTTTTCTCTGAAACTAAAACTATAGGTTCTGAGGTCACAACTACCCAAGATGAAGGTAAATTCTCAATGGAGTAGTTTCTATTGATCTGCTTTTCAAGTTCAGTGTGTTGTCCCTTCTATGATGGAGTCACAGCAAGGCAGAATCCTTTTACATATACTGGCCTTAAATTCTTTCTCTTCTGGGGCTACCCTGGATTCTCTTATCCTAATAAATCTGGCAAGAAACACCTTTCTCTTTAGAAACCTATCTTTTTTAAAAAACTAAGATGAAAATTCCAAAGCTTCCCCAAAGTTCAGATGCCAGCCTGAAAGACAGCTGGTTGTAGGTTGTACTCTGGAAAGATATTCCTACTTATTTCTAGTTCCAGTTTGAAAATAAAATCTTCCTATTGCCCTTGATACAAAATTTACAGGAAAAAAATTAGGGTGTTTGGAACTTGACCATTTTATTTACAGTCTGATCAGTTCTGATGGAAGACTCTTTATAGACTCTCCACTGACAACCCCCAAGTCCTTCTACATTAAGGTGTTCCTGTTCCTGATTGAGGGAGTGGGGCGTAGGAGAGAACTTGATTCTCTTGTTGTATATTCAAGAGTTGCTATACAGTCTTGCTACTCCCCCAAACCTGTACATCTGTAATTTAATAATTATGGGCAACTTCCCTAAGCCTATGGTCTTTGCCAGAATTATTTCCACTTCCTTCTCAATCCTGTCAATTTTTTCCCCCTAAACTTTCCCAGATCAGTTCCCAGATGGCCAACAGGCCCCAGGGACAGTCTCCCATTCATTCTGATCTGCAACAAGCCCCTCCTAAAAAGCAGTTGAGCGGAACTTTTAGGATCTATCTCCGTTAAATGCCTTAGTTAAAATGTAACCCCTAACCCTTGTGCATTACTGGTGGAAACGTTAAATGGTACAGCCACCATAAAAAAACAATATGGCAGTTCCTCAAAAAATTAAACATACAATTATCACATGATCCAGCAATTCCACTTGTGGGATATACCCCAAATATTAAAAGCAGGGATTTGAATAGATGTTTGTACACCAGTGTTTATAGCAGCGTTATTCATGATAGTTAAAAGGTGGAAGCAACCCAAATGTCTATTATCCTATGGGCCTATCCAAATGAAAAGATAAACAAATTGTGGGTACATACACAGTCAGTGGGATATTATTCAGTCTTAAAAAGGAAAGGGATTCTGACACATATCACAACAGGGGTAACCCTTGAAGACATTATGCTAAATGAAATAAGCCAGACACAAAAGGACAAATATACTGCCTGAGTCCACTTCTCTGCGACACCTGAAGTAGTCAGAATTCATAGAGACAGAAGGTAGAATGATGGTTGCTGGAGGCTGGCAGTGGGGAGGAGGGGATGAGGAGTTCTTGTCTAAAGGATACAGAGCTTCAGTTTGATGTGATGAAGAAGTTCTGAAGATGAATGGTAGGGATGGTTGCACAGCCATGCAAATGTATCCGATGCCACTGAAGTGTACACTTAAAAATGGCTGAAATAGTAAATTTTGTTCTGTGTAGTTTACCACAATTTTTTAAGTGATGAGAAAAAAAAAAAAATGCAACCTCTAAAGTATGGAGATAAGCCTGAAGATGATCAGGTAACGAGTTAGTGCCACCAGTCCCCTCCTGTCCCACCCCCACAGGGGTCACTCTCATGCCTGCAGAGCAACAGTCAACTCTGGGGCTTCATCTCCTCAGTCTCGACTTGCCATCTTGCCCTGTCTCACCTTGGTTACTTGCCCACATTTCTGTTAGGTAAGAATTAACTTGTTTCCTTTCTCACCCCTTCACCTTATGTTTGACTTTAAGTACCTTGCCAAATTGTTGTCCTACCTGTAATCTCTTGAATGTGGTTGATCTGTTTTAGTCAACACTAAACACACCCAGTACTTCCAGTAGTTATCTGGAAGAAAACTACTAACGTTGGTGGCCTCTGAAGTTTCCTTTTGGTTCTAATGTTGAAAGAAAAACAAAACAAAACACTCTGCCCTGACCACACTATAAAATGCCTGTCATGTGGCCCAATGATAATTGATCTGACAAAAAAAAAAAGTCACTGGCTCTTTTTTGGGATTCTAAAGCAACATTTATGACCAATATCTCAATTATGTGTCTTCCTTCCTGCTGGAATGCCAGCAGAGACCATCCTTGGGTTTAATTATTATATTACTTCTGTCTGCTCATTGTAAAAGGAAAATTTTAGAAAAATACTGATAGGCAAAGTAAAGCAAATGACTGGGAATTGCCCTATAATTCCTCAAAGATAACCATTGTTAACACATCAGTGTATACTTTTCCAGCCTGTTTAATTTTTTAAGACTAAGAAGAAAGGACTTTCTGGAGTCAAGTTTCACATGAAGGGGAACTCTGTGTGCCCAGAGCTCAGGGATATTTGAGAGGAGATATAAGGCACATATGTTTTCCCTGGCTTAGAAGAGCCCAAACAAACTATAAACAATGTGATGCCTGGGGTCATGCGCAGTTTATCTCCCCCTTTATTTAACTTGAGTGTCAGGGCAAGGGCATCTAAATTCTACAGTGATAAGTTAAATTCCTCATGAGCTGAGGCATCCCTTCTTTGCTGGCTAAGGCAAGTGTCCTTATTAGGTATTTTTCTATTTTATCCATCAGCTTAGACACCAAGAACTGGAATGGACCCAAAAGGTCACTGGGTCAAAATTCTCTTCCTGAGAAAACTATGTCTGAATTGCTCACCGCATTGGGCATCTTTTTCATCTTAAGCTGTCCTTAGTGTAAATTCCCTAAGGTCTCTTGGTTCCATGTGAAATTCCTCTTATTGTCAAAAGTGTCTGTGTCCCCTGAAAGCCACGTAAGCCCTTTTCCTCATAGATGTCTTCCGTGGGATGACTAATGAGAACTTTTGTTACCTGAAGCTGGTAATCACTCTTCAGCTTTCCATTTACCAGGCTGTAGAGATTGGACCATGTGAAATAGCCAATACTGGACCATTTTTACCTACAAATACAGCCATTTCACATGCTTCAACATACTAACTGACCCTAACTCTTCCTAACTTCTTTCAGAGGCTCCTTATTTCTGCTCTTTTGACAATGGAGGTGTTCCTCCCCTACAGGACCTTCCCCAGTGTCCCCATAGCCTCCTTGGAAAATAGTGATCCATATATACATACTAGTGCCAGAATCCTTGCTAATCTTGTAGGACCAATGAGATGTGATCAACCCTTTCTACCTGTACAGATGTCACTTCAAAACATACATATAAATGCACATGTATCTTCTATATGTTATCTTGTATATACTATTATTTATAATTTTCAAAATCAGGAGCCAGCTAATGAGAGAAAACCCAGGTGAACATATACACATATGAGCCCAGAGCTGGAGGTGGTTTAGGAAAAGAGATACTAAAGAAGTAACCAAAAACTGTGAGGTTCCCCTGACCAAACCGTATTGTTCTCTGCTACTCATACTTCATGACCAAAAAAGGTCCAATACACTTATTTTTTCTTTCTTTCTCACCTCTAGCTGAGCCATAAATTTCCAGCAGCAGTGCATATGGCACATCAAAAACCCAGACCTGCTCTGGAGAAGGTCACTCCACTGAAAAGGATCCACATTATTCAGCAGCCTCGGAAATGTTAAGCTGGGACGTAAAACACAGCCGTCTGGCCAACTGCCTCAAACATCCGACAGCTTAGCAAAAGGACCAAAATTTTCCATAGGTCTAGTGCACTTGCTTGGTAAATAAAACAGCTTTTGTATCTTTTTACTTCAGATAATAAAGCATCCAAAGTTATAAATCCAGTGCCTTCCTGGGCCTCCTTTTGATGCAGGTCAGGAGCCCACTGAAGTTTACACATGTAATTCTGTTAAATGAGTGGAGAATCCAGAATACTTGACTATTCCACTCCACCTCTCAGGATAAGTCTTTCTCTCCTTGATGCTGACCCTGAGCTGTTCTACTCACAGTGAGTTCTTCCTAAAGGACAAATGAGTACAAAGGCTGTATAAAGGTCAATACTCTATGCAAACATGAGGAGTGAGTCTTCTCCATATGTTTATCTTAAGATCCTCGAGTTTTCCTTTGAGGTAAAATGTCGTTTCCAGTTCCCCGCATAAATACTTAGTTTATTTTGAAGGCTTGGTGAGGGAAAATGAAAATTTTAGATTTGTTACAAACATACTCTCCTCTGCAAAGCAATCAAGGGTGGAAGGTAGAATTAGAGTTTCCATTGGAGATTTGCTCAGGGCTGCCCACAAAGTTCATCTGTAGAACCTAGGGGGTCACAACGCTACAGGGCATTGTGGTTGGGGTATAGATGTTGATTTTAATTGGAGGTAGGAGTAGGAGGGAAAGTATTGCCATAGCTAACCCTGCTCTAGCTCTCCTACCCTCCACAGCTCTCTCTCTCTCTCTCTCTCTCTCTCTCTCTGTCTCCGTCTCCCTCCATCCCTTCCTCCCCACCCCATATACTCATGTGTGAATAGCCAAGGCTGTCTTCAGGTGATAGTAGGGACAACCAGGTTCTTTTTTCACGAAGGTTATCTGTCACAGTTCTATTCTGCACCTCTAATTAATAATATTATCTGGGGCACCTGGGTGGCTCAGTCAGTTAAGCATCAGACTTTGGCTCAGGTCATGATCTCACCGCACATGAATTCGAGCACTGTGTTGGGCTCTGTGCTGACAGCTCACACTCTGTGTCTCCCTCTCTCTCTGTTCCTCCCCCACTTATGTTCTGTCTCTCTTAAAAATAAATGAACATTAAAAAAAATTTTTTTAAATAATAATGCTATCCAACAATCAACACTTGTCTTGACCCAAAAAAGTGGTCGGTACTCGAGTCCATCACATTATAGGTTGATAACCCTTGGGGAGTGACCAGGTGCCATGCCTATCTCTGATTCCTGGAACTCCAAAAGCACTTGGCTGAAGCCCAGTGGTCATGCTGATGCATGACCCCCCACCCCCAGCATTGTTTGGCTCTTTTTCAGGAAAAAGAAAATTGTCTGAGACAATATTGAAACTTCAGCCAATGCCAGTATGAATCAATAAGACAGTTAGTTCTAACCACCTCACTTTGGCTTAGCTCAGTTCCTGGTCCTCTGAGACCATTGTCAGAAATACTCCTTGCTGGAATATTTAAGTGTTGTGAGGCGCACTTTTTCTTATAAATGTACAGAAGTTCAAGGTCAGCCATGAATCCCCAGAGGGACAGTAGCAAAGTGTAAAGAGGATAGTAGATACCAGCTGGAACACTAGACTAGGAGATTAGGAGACTAGGATTCTACTTCTGACCCTTAATAGTTCTTAAACCTTAAACAAGCCACTTACCCTTTCTGATCCTTGTCAAATGGGTGTAATAACACCTGACCCCCACCCCACCCCCAGTTTAACTTTACCAGTGGCACACACTGGGAAGAAGACAAAATGGGCACTGAGGTTTGTAATAAGCTATTTCAAGAGTAGTGAGAGCAAGGTGGTACCAGGATGACGGTTCTGGAAGCTTCTAAAACTATAGTAGCAGGAGAACTATAAGAAGTGCTATAAAATGAGCCTCGAATAGGAATTAAAGGAAAAGCTGAAGATTTGGGGTCAGATGGAAGCGAGGACTAAACAGAGGAGGGTGATATAGGAAATGGGAAGCTCAGATGGCAGGACCGCTAGACTTGCCTCTCCTGCAGGTGATAGGAAGGCCAACCACCCAAAGGAAGGAAGAAGAGAAGAAGGGTACTAGTCTCTCCCTCTAGATTGGAAGATGTATTGCAAGAGAAGAGATGCTGCTCAAAGGGAGGTTATGCAGTAAGGACCCCAGCAGTAATTTAGGCCCACAATTGCAGTCACTCAAATCACCGAATTATAGAAAGGGGGAAGTTTGATGTGAACTTCAGATCTGAAAGGAATTGAAATTATCTCAGAGAATGTGTAATAGGAAAAGGGCCAGTCCAATCAGATTGCTTTGTGGTGATATGGCTATACATGTTGAAAGCCAAAGTGGCTGTTCCCTCCCCCTCCTGAGGAGTAAGCCCTGCATGGATGTGCTGTGGTTCCACTCACTGGAAGCCCCTGTGTTATGTTCACAGGCCCAGCAAAAACCATGACAATGGTGGAGGACTGTGTCAGGAGGTACGAGGCTGGGGATTTGCTGGCGGACACTCTCCTTTAGCTCATTTCAGTTCAGTTCAGCACGCTGTCTGAGGCACTGGGACACAAAGATGAGTACAAAGTGACCCCTGCCTACCACAAGACCCTAGACCAAAGGGGAACAGGCATGCCAACAGATCAACATGCAGAGCGAGTTTAGAAATGGCTTGGTGAGAATGGGGGGCATGCTGAGGAGGAGGTCTTACACAGTAAAGAAAAAATGTGTTGGCTAGGGAGATCACTAACCCACATGCAGATCTTGAATAAACAGTCTTTAGTTAAGGTTTTTATTATGGAAATTTTCAAACATACACAAGAGTTGTGTGAATATCATGCTGAACCCTCAGGTACTCATCACAAAGCTTCAACAATATGGCCAATCTTGTTGAATCTATAGCACCCAGCCCCCGACTTCTCCTTCTTTCTCTCTCCTTCTGGATTATTTTAGAGCAAATCCCAAGCATAATTTCATCTATAAATACTTCAGCATGCTATCTCCAAAAGATAAACACTCGTGTGTTCTCTCTCTCTCTCCCTCTCCCTCTCTCCCTGTAAACAAAATTTTACAAATATTGTGGAGCAAAAGAGAGTGTTATATAAACAATCCAAGAATCTTTCACTATGAAAGAAGACTGGTATTGCTGTGTGAGCTACAAGAGCCAGAAACAAGTGCAAACACACACACACACGCACACACACAGCTGAGCCAGTCGTGCCCACAGAAATGACAGCTGTGAAATTTGAGGAGGCAGTGAGAGGCAGAACCTCAGAAAGGGAGGTAGAAAATGAAGGTGGTCTTCAGGTTGAAGAAAAGAAACAGGTAAACGTAAAGTTAGTGGGAGAAAACAAAAGGTACAGGAAGAAACCACTGGGGTAAATGAGTTCTTGTTGAGGAAAAGAATATAGAAAACCCTAACAAATAGCTAGTTCTGAGGTTACTCAGAGGACTAATGGGGTGATAGGCTTTCTTTAGATGGAACCCAAGTCCAAAGTGGGTATGGCTGATTTTGGGGTATGTATTACGTTTTCAAGTGCATGTCGGGATGTCAGCTGGAGTCACTGCCCCCTTCAAATACATCAGATGAGCTCAAACCCCAGCCTACCCCTAGTGGATGTTCAAAGCCCTTCCACAATGTCTGTGAATCTCCAGGAATCACCTCTGATTTCCAACGAATTTGGTGTCCCTGAGTCCCAGCACCCTGATCTCATTTTGGCCCTTTTCTGTGATTTCCCAAAAGCCTACTCCAGAGGGTAATAAACATATCAAAGATTTAGCAGAGTTTACATCACAGCAACCAGACAACCTGCAGCAGAATATGAGCTATCCCAGATTTTATGTGTATGTCCTTCCACTACCCATTCCCCCCAACCCAGGATTTTGTTCACTGCTCATCGTAGCCCTGGCAGGCCCCTATTCCTCCCACCATCTTGCTGATGGCTTCCCCTCTCTCACCCCCATCCTCATTTTTCTGCTCTTCCCCGCCTCCTAATTTCTGTTCAGTTCCACATCAGCAATTAGTATTTCTCGTGTTGTCTTGACCCCTGGAAAACACAACCTCAGGGAGTCACCTTACCCCCCAAATAATCTCCCTGTTTCCAATAAGTCTGACATCAACTATCAGGATGTCAACATTTTCATCCAAAAATGTTCTGAGTGATTAATTAATTAATTAATTAATTATAAAGGGTGAAGTGACAGAGAACCTGAGCCAAGAAAAATAAGCCAAAAGAAAAAGCAGAGAACTTCCAAAGGAAATGTTGAAGGACTGAAAGACAAACACATGAAATTAGGGTGAGCAGAGCTCCAAGTAAAAATACATAATACAGACAGAATTTTGAACCTGCTTTTGCATACAGGATTTCATGAAATCTTCACAAAATTCACAAGATGATAGCTGTCACTACCCCACTTTGCAGATGACAAAGATGAGCCTCAGAGAAGTTAAGAGATTCCCAGGGTGTAATAGTGTAAGTGGAGGAATTTCTCTGGAAATCTCTTAATCCCAAATCTAGAGCTATCCTCCATGACCCCGTGAGATCACAGGCTGGAGCTGAAGCTTAGAGGTCCCCAAACAGAGAGGATCTGGATATAATTCTGACTTTAAAATAGAGCTGAATTTGAAGACAGAAATCTATGTGAAAGGACTGGTTTGGGACTAATCAAATCCTTCAATAGGGGAAAAGCCATTCGAGTTCCAATTTTCAGGGTTTTGTTTAAAAGACACAAGTTATTCTTTCTATTCATGTGGTGGCAGAGATTGAAATTAGTTTCTTTTAAAAATTTTTTTTTAATCTTTATTTCTGAGAGAGAGACAGAGACAGAGTGCGAGCACTCTGGAGGGCCAGAGAGAGAGAGAGAGAGGGAGACGTCAAATCCGAAGCAGGCTCCAGGCTCTGAGCTGTCAGCACAGAGCCTGACGCAGGGCTCGAATCCACAAACTGTGAGATCATGATCTGAGCCAAAGTCTGCCGCTTAACTGACTGAGCCACACAGGGGCCCCGAAATTAATTTCTTAAAATATAGGGAATTAGGAAAAGGAGTGAAGAGCCAAAGACATTCTCCCCTTCAAAGATTACAGAATAATGGAACTTTTTTTTCAATGACATAAAGAGAGTTTTCCAAAGGAATATAGGCAAAGGCTTCCAAGAATAAAATAGATATTGCCACAGAAGCATTTAAGAGACAGCACAGACAGATAAAACCAAGGTGAAGACACCGGGGCCGAAACAGTAAAATCAAAGAACAGATGTAACAGAATGGGGTTAAGAGCAGAATCAGGTCACGCAAGAACAAAAACACTCCCTTCAAAAATCGAAGTTCTGTGAAAAGAGAGAGGATTGTTGCAAGATTAAAACGGGCAGAATCCAGTACCAAAAGAGAGCCTGGAGATAATGGAAGGGTTTAACCAGACATATTAAGTGCAAGGAAAGATTGAGCAATGCACTTGGCCATGGCTGATGGAAGAAACAAGTGATCCGACAGCAGACATCATGGGTCAAGTGGTTCTAAGTGAGCCAGATCTGGAAGCAAGAGAGCCATCCTGGCCCTGGCAGACATGGTGTCTAGCTCCACCAGGCTTTTAAGAACTGAGCAAACCACTGTTTTCGACGGCAGACACTAAAGAGGTGCAGTGAGCTGAACAGTGAAATAAGGCGCTCACGATATTTTACAAAGGAAAGAAGGTAGACTTTGAGAATAAGATGCCGCTATCTTTACAAGCGTAGAGTGGGAGACTTTCGTAGGAAAGTTTCCACAACATAATGAATACTCAACAAAGTGGAAAATAAAGTCTAGACTGGTATGAAATCACAAAACATGCCAGGGGCTTAGCGGGGATAAACGACAATGGGGAAGAAGTGGGAGAGGAGGGATGGCGCCATGGTCACATAAGAAAGTGGCAGACAATGGTCTTTGCCGTTCCTCCACAGACTGGTCACTTCACCTCCCTTCCGGGTAGCCCTGAAGTGCACCAAAGGAAGGAGCTGAGGTAGGACAAGTCAGTCTGTTTTTTCCGAGCAAGGATGAGGGCCCCATACTGACACACCTGATTTCTTTCAAAAACAGCCTGGAATAGTTTTGTGTGAGATCTCCTGGTTTTTATGTATTAGGTGAATTTTTTGTTATTGTACACTGTGCAAACCAAACAGTTCCAGCCTGTGGGTTGGATTTGGCCCGTGGACCATCATCTCACACAAGCTGCATTTTGCTCCTCAGGTTTGCACAGCAATCCTTAGTTCCTGAGGACCTGAGGGGTATAAGAGCAGAGCCTGCAGTGGGGGTGGAGGGAAAGAAGTTAGCAACAAGGAGAATTCAGCTAGAGGTCAGATGTGAAGGTTGAAAGGGAACAGCTGACTTTTGGCCAGAGCCCAGCTTTAGTTTCCTCAGACGGTATCAATCTGGCAGTTACTGAAGGCTTATGCCAAGACTGACAAAACAAAATACAAGGTCATAAAAATGAAAAACCAGGGAAATCTGATAATCTTGACAGGATGGACTGATGCAGAGGCTAGGACCAAGAGGGCTTTTACTTCAAAGTTTGGTGGCTGTACAATAGTAACTATCATTTTCTGAGATTTTACTGTGTGCCAAGGGTGTTCTGTTATATCTAACCTCTAATATTTACAACAACCCATTTTACAGATTTCGAATGTATTGTCCAGAGAGGTTAAGCCCCAAACACCCCCAGACCCTTATTCATGCTTTTCTTTTGACATGGTAGTTTTTCCCTAGTCTTTTCTGCCAAGATATCCATTATAATATTATTTATTATAGATACCCAAGAAGTAAAAACATGTCCATACAGAAACATGTATACAAATGTTTATAGCAGCATTATTTGTAATAACAAAAAGTTGAAAACCACCCAAATGTCCATCAACTGATGAATGAGTAAACAAGATATAGTATATCCATACAGTGGGATATTATTTGTCAACATGGATGAATCCCGAAAACATTATAAATGAAAGAAGCCAGTCACAAAGGACCGCATATTGTATAATTCCATTTATATGAAATGTCCAGATTAGGCAAACCTATAGACACAGAAAGTTGACTAGGGGTTGCCTAGGGCTGGGGTAAGTGGAGGGATGCAGATATTTGGTGGTGGCAGCTAAAGACTGTGGGGTTTCTTTTTGGAGTGATGAAAATATTCTAAAATTGATTGTATTTATGTTGCATACCTCTGAAAATGCTAAACCCCATTGAGTTGTACACTTAAGTAGGTGAATTGTATGATATACACATTACCTCAGAAAATGTTACCAAAAAAAAATAATAAACAACAGAAAACTAGATATTGAAACATCAGTCATGTGTCATGACACACATAAAGAAGGTGATAAAGGTTGGCACTGTTTTTATATTCTAGCTCCCTCCCAAGGCCCCATCCTAGCTCACTGTCCCCAGTGTTGGGGTCTGGCTTTACCCCCAGCCTCAGACTAGACAAGGCACCTGAAAAGCTATTCTTGGGGCTTGGACTGGAGCTAGAAGCAGTAACAGGTGTCAGTATCTCATTTATTTCCACAACAGCCCCATGAGAAGGTATTATTATCATTTCCCTTGGAGGGAAAAGGAAATATTTAGCTAGATTACATCATTTACTGAAGAGCGAAGCTAATGTATTACATAAGTAGGATATAAACCCAGACACCCAGCCAATGTTTAACTGCAATCTTCCAGAGATCGGGTGGGTCCTAAGAGTAGGACACCATATTCTCATACACTGTTAGTGGGACTGTAAATTGTTGCATACTTTCTGGAAGACAGTTTGGTAGGAGGTATCAAAAGTCAAAAATAGAGACATACTTCTTTGATCCAACACCCCCACTTTTAGAAATTTATTCTGTAAAAACCATAGAACAAGTTAACAGATATATATAAACACAAGGTTTTTCATCAAGGTGTTGTGTACATAACAATAGGCCAAAAAAAAAACTTTTTTAAAGGAAAATCCATATTTCCATCCACAAAGGATTGGTTAAATGATGGCATAAATACATCCCTCTACTGCAGTGACCCAGGAATGTCAGGTCTTGTGGATAGGAACTGGGAGGTCCAAAGGTAGTAAGGGAATAGGGGGTAGGAGGAAAGAACCCTCCCCAAAACTAAGTCACAAAACCCAGCATAGCCTGGCATGCATCCCACTCAGGAAGGTCACCTCCTTACCACTATCCACGTCTTCACAAGGATTGTATTAATGAAAGAATCATTCTTCAATGTTATTTACCTGAAACATGACGTTTGACATTAATGTTTATGGAATGCTTCCGTAATTAAAAAAACAAAAAAAACAAAAAACAAAAAAAAAACAAAAAACACCTAGACCTTGGGTTGCAAAGTACTACCTCTAAGTAGACTGAACTAGCTGTACGAAACTTGAGGTCTTCAACATAGTCCTGGGGGGCAAGACCAGCCTCCCTTCCTTCTGTAGACCTCTCAGGCTTACCTCTGCATCCATATTTCTTCTTTCTCTGACAGGACCAAACTCAGCAACAAAGTCAGAGACAAAAAAAGGCAAGTCCAGAACCTGATCACATTTATCACTGTTGCAGACGGATGCAAACAAATGAGTTTGAAACAGGTGATATTTATATATTTTTAAATTACTTTTAAACAATGTGTAATTGAGAAATCTTCTTCTAATCCCATTACTGAACTGTAATGGGAGCACGTAGAACTTTTTTATTCAAGACTTGGGGGAAGCTTCAGGCTTTTCGAAATGAATGGCTTGCTATATACCAAAGAGAGGAGGAAATACAAGGTCTGAGACTGACTGATGGACACTGTCTGAAGTGTTTGATGAGCTCCACCGTGATATACTTAATTTCACTCCTCACCTGTGACAGTAGATTGCCCAATGACCTTTTGGTACAACGTAAAAGTTAAGACGAGTCTTAGGTTTAGGAAACATTTGTTTCCCCAAGAAGACTCTCTGGTTCACATGATATCACTGCCAATTCATGAACCTGATAACTGTACTGTGGTTATATCCAATACAAACACATGCTGAAATACTTAGAGGTAGAGGATCATGAGCTTAGATGGTTCAAACACTAAATTAGGAGTTCATGGATAGATAGAGTGCACTCATATGGGATAAAATGCTAATAATAGGTTAATCTGGTAAATGGTGCACAGATCTTCTTTGTGCTGTTTTTATTTTTTTAATTTGATATTATTTCTAAATCAAGTGTTGAAAGTAAAAAAGACTCTAGGCCAGAATCTAAGAATACACTACTGCTTCTCAAATGGTAGCATATCACACTGGGAATATTACTGGCTTACATCTGATATTATTTTATTTGTTTACAATTATTTTTTACAGTTATTTTAAATAGATTATGCATTTATATGATTGAAAAATCTGAACACTTGGAAAAGGTAGACACTGAGAAATGTCACTCCTGCCGCATCACCGTCCACTTAGCTACCTCTCACACCTGCAGATAATTACATTTCTAAGTTTCTGATTTATCTTTCCAGTGATTTTTAAAAAATTTTTTTAATGTTTCTTTATTTCTGAGGGGGAGAGAGAGAGACAGAGCTTGAGCTGGGGAGGGGCAGAGAGAGAGGGAGACACAGAATCCGAAGCAGGCTCTGGGCTCCGAGTTGTCAGCACAGAGCCCGAGGTGGGGCTTGAACTCAAGAGTTGTGAGAGCATGACCTGAACTGAAGTTGGACGCTTAACTAACTGAGCCATACAAGCGCCCCCTTCCAGTGATTATTTATGCAGATATGAGTATATATTATTCCTCCTTTCCTTACAGAAAATGGGCCGTGCTGTACACACCATTCTGCACTTTGCTTTGGTCACCTAGCAGTATATCATGTAGATCTCCCCATTCTATCACTTTAAGATATGATCTTTATAAAGAAATGGATATAATACCTACTTCCTTTATTTACACAGAATGTATGCCCAACCCTAAAATTTGGCTGTGGGTTAAATTATATGTGCTTTGCATTTATATTTCACAGCTGACTAGAAAAGTCAACTTCTGGGATTGTCAAAGATCAAATTCAAAATACCTAGACATTTTCTTAAATATGCTGACAAGTTTTGAACATCAAGGAACAATAAAATTTTAAATATGTTTCTTGAAAGAACACTGAGAAGATGGGTTGACCACAGAGTTTACTTACATGTGCATTGTTCTTTTTTTAAACGCCTCTCTCTGGGAATTTTCAGACAGTGTTTGTTTTGTGTTTTTGTTTTTTGCTCTACATGGCTATAGCCCAGAACTGTCAGAGGAGATTAAGCTTATAAAAGAGAAGTTTCCAAATTTTTTAAATATTATAAGCGAATGGAATATTTTTTTTCTGTCTGCAGTACAATTTAGTTCAGTTCAACAGACACTTACCAGGTCTTGTACAAACCACAGAGCTTTAAAAAATGGATAAGACATTGGTCCTGGCTGCAAGATGCATACAGATAATGCCTCTTTCATGTAGAAACTGCTGTGCTGTAATATGCACTCACAAAATGCTATAGGAGAACAAAGGAAGGACACTTAGCCCTGCCTCATTAGAGAAAATTAGCAAAGTTACAAAGACAAGTAACTGCTGACCAGAAAAAGAAGGATGGGGGCAGCAGGGGTGCAGGTCATGAAGTTTCATGAAAACATGAAACTACCTAGTATAGATAGGGAAATGGCAAACAGCTCAGTGTCAGTGGAGTTCAAGGTGTTCACAGATGTGACTAAGAGGGAGGGGAGGGCCCTGTATGGTCTGCCACAGAGCTGGGACTTGACTCTGGGCAGCTGTTAAAGGAAGGAGCTTGGGCAGGTTTGCCTTTTAGAAGGCTCATCTTGGCTTTGACATGAAGAATGGATTTGAGGAGGGGATCAATCCATGGGCAAAAGGCTATAGGAATGGAGAAGAGGAGGCATATTTGAAAAAAACACTGCAGGGCTTGATGACTAAGACTGTGGATGAGAGAAGACCAGGAAGACACTTGGGTTCTGACTTGTGTGACTCAGGGAGTGGTTGTTCCATTAAATGAAACAGGGAAACCTAGGTAGAAGAGGGAGGTGATAACTTCTGTTTGGGTCATGTTGAATTTGATGATAGCAAGCAGACACAGCTATGACTCTGATGATCAGAGGAGAGTTCTAGTATTAGAGATACAGATTTGGGCATTGTATTTATCCTGAGGATGCTATAACAAATTGCTACAAACTTGGTGGCTTAACACAATACAGATTTATTCTCTTACAGTTCTAAGGTCAGAGGTCTAAAATCCATCTCATTGGGCCAAAAGTCAAGGTATCAGTAGGGCTGGTTCCTTCTGGAGGCTCTGGAGGAGAACTTTCCCTACCTTTTCCTGCTTCTAGAAACAAACTACATTCCTTGGCTCACTGCCCTTTGTTCATCTTCAAAGCCAGCATTGTAAAATAATGCTTGCTTCTTCAATAGTCAAGTCTCCCCCTGCCTCCCTTTTATAAGGACACTAGTAATTACATTGGGTCCACCCGGATAATCCAGGATAATGTCCACATTTTAAGAGCTTTAACTTATTCACATGTGCAAAATCCCTTTTGACAAATAAGGAAACATTCACAGGCTCCAAAGATTAGGACCTGGAGATAATTAGGGGACATCATTCAGCCTACATGTGTGGTTGGCATTACATTAAGTGTGAGTACATACATATAATCAATGGGGTGGACATGTATGGAAAGAAGAACACTGGATCAAGAACAAAGCAGTGGGAACACCAAAGTTAAGGGAGTGAGAATTGGTAGTTGGAACCCAAAGGAGATGGGGAAAAAGTCTGACCAGGAAGGTGAGTACAGGAAAGAGCTGGTGTCATGGAGGCAGAAACTAGTGAGTAACAGGGAGGAGCGAGTGGCCAGTAGATGAAGTTGGGAAACCATCTGGAGGTCCCTAGGTGTCCTTTCCACAGCAACATCAGTGGAGTACAAGGGGTAGGATACAGATGGCAGTGGACAGCACTAATGCACAATAAGAAAGCATGGACCACCCTTTCAACAGGTTGACTAAGAAGAAAAGAGATGTGATGGCAACTAGAAAAAAAATGCACACTCAAGAGAATTTATTTTGTTTTATTTTGCTTTGTTTCTAGGAAAGTATGAGTCCAGAGCATACTTGTAAGCTGAAAAGAAAGAGCCCATAGATTGAGAGATGCCAAAGATGTATGTAGGAGAGAGAATACCTGATAGAACAGGGTACCAAAATAGTCTGATGGATGTGAATTCCAAGAGCACAGATACATAAAATTTGAAATAAGACTATCCTTTGATCCAGCTTCTAGAAATTTATCTTACAGAAACAAGTCTTACCAAAAAAACTTATAAAAATCCTCAATAAGAGGAAAAAATATACAAGATTACAAGATTCTTTAAAAGCAAAGAGATATGTACAAGAGGGTTCAACATGGAAAATTTGAAACAACTGGCATGTCTATCAGCAAAGGATTAATTAAATTCTGGAGTTGAGAGTAGCTTTAAACATGGAAAAATTTCCCCATATATGATATGATCCAGACATCATAAATAAAAGTGTTACAGAATTGATACAAAGCAAACAGCTTCTATAGACCCCACAAACAAATAAAGACTAGAAAAAATATTTCTAGTCTACTTATTATATAAAGAATTCCTTCAAATTCATTTTTTAAAGTGACAACCTAATAGAAAAATGAACAAAAGTTATACTGGCATTTCATAGAAGACAAAAATCAAATAGTTAATAAGTACATATTTTTAATGTTTATTATTTATTTTTCAGAGAGAGAGAGACAGCAAACTTGGAGGTGGAAGGAAGGGATAGAGAGAGAGAAAGACATAGAATCTGAAGCAGGTTCCAGGCTCCAGGCTGTTAGCTGTCAGCTCAGGTCTTGAGCTCAGGGTCATGAATCTAAGCCCCGCTTTGGGCTCCTCACACAGCATGGAGCCTGCTTAAAAAAATAATAATGATAAAATAAAAATAAAATAATATCTTTGAGAGAGAGAATAACAGTGAATTACATTACATAGCAAGTATATGATGGAATATTCTGAAGCCATGAAAAAGAATTAGATCTGGATCTGATAAATTATGTGAAGTAGGGTTATACTATTTAAGTAAACAAACAAACAAATACATACATATATATGTATATAGCTAAAATATAGGTATAGCAGGATTTCATATTTGAAAACAAAAGCTATTTCTGTTACTAGACAAAATAAGGACTGGTTAACACATCAACATGGATGAATCTCAGATGCATTAGGCTAAGTAAAAGAAGCCACCGTCAAAAGGCTACACGCAGTGTAATTCCATTTATATGACCCTCTTGAAAAAGCAAAACGGGGGGCGCCTGGGTGGCTCAGTCGGTTGGGCTTCCGACTTCAGCTCAGGTCATGACCTCACAGTCTGTGAGTTCGAGCCCCGCATCGGGCTCCACGCTGACAGCTCGGAGCCTGGAGCCTGCTTCCGATTCTGTGTCTCCCGCTCTCTCTGCCCCTCCCCTGCTCACACTCTGTCTCTCTCTCTCAAAAAATAAATAAACATTAAAAAAAAAATTAAAAAAAGAAAAAGAAAAACGGGGCGCCTGGGTGGCTCAGTCGGTTGAGCGAACGACTTCGGCTCAGGTCACAATCTCACGGTCCGTGAGTTCGAGCCCCTCGTCAGGCTCTGTGCTGACAGCTCAGAGCCTGGAGCCTGTTTCAGATTCTGTGTCTCCCTCTCTCTGACCCTCCCCCGTTCATGCTCTGTCTCTCTCTGTCTCAAAAATAAATAAACGTTAAGAAAAAAGAAAAGAAAAGAAAAAGAAAAAGAAAAACCATAGGAACAGAAAATGGATCAGTGGTTGCCAGGGCTGGAGGTCAGGAAGGAGGTCACCGTAAGGGACACAAGGGAAGTTTTTTGTGATGAAAATGTTCCATAACTTAGTTGTGGTGTTGGTTCCACAACTACATACATTTATACACTGCACAAGGCAAAGTTTACTCTATGAATTAGACTTCAACATATCTGACTTTTTAAAAGTTTCTAAAGATTCCCAATAAACTGCCAATACTAATTACCCCTGGAAGAATGGGAGAAGAGGATCATGGGGCAGAAAGAATCTTTCACTTGTTACACTTCTGTATAATTTGGTTTATTTTTAGTAAGAATACACTACCAATTTTTGAAGAAGTTTGAATAAGTATGACATGCTCAAACAATGGAACATTAAAAAGGTAATGTTTACATGTAACTAACACATAAAGGCATTTACAATCACTGTTAAGTAGAAAAAAAAACAAATTGTATGACAATACGCAATCACAGGGTTGGAAAAATATAATAGAACAATGTGTATGCATATATATTTAAGTTTATGTGTGGTTGTAACTGTGTATGCAAATCAGAAGGATACCTGTCATATATTTAACAGTAATTTAACAGCATTTACTTTTGGAGAATAGTATCATTGTGGGTTTGTGGAAGGGACTACTTTTATTTTTAACTTTGGTTGAACAGTTACGAGAGTATGTCATTTCTATAATCATAAAAAACATTATGGTTTTTACTTATTTATTTATTTATTTATTTTTGCCTACTTTTTTTTTAATTAGATTTTTTTTAAGTAGGCTCAACTCCCAACATGGGGCTTGAACTCACAACCCCGAGATTAAGAGTTGCATGCTTTAACCAACTGAGTCAGCCA
The DNA here is from genome assembly GCF_046562875.1 of Panthera onca. NCBI lineage: Eukaryota > Metazoa > Chordata > Mammalia > Carnivora > Felidae > Panthera > Panthera onca. The sequence goes on along the minus strand of NC_138346.1, from coordinate 73,286,849 downwards.
GGCACCCCAACATTATGGTTTTCAAATAGCATAACTGAAGAGGTTGCTTTGACCAAAAGGAAGACTATCCATCCTGAGAGTGGAGGCAAGACCAACATGGATGTAGAGAACTTTGTAGGCTGGACAGCAGCTAGAAGAGTCAGTAATTCTGGCCTCAGTTTTCTCAACAAAATAGGTCATCTGGTGAGAGTGCAGGGGAGTGGGCTTGGGGGAGAGTAAGGAGTTTAAGGAAGGTACAAAGTTCTGGAATAACTTAAGAGGTACAACAGGAAGGATTGAGGCTGAAAATTGCTACTGAGGGCGGAAATTACAAATGCCCTCTGGGGCTTGGCCAGGAGGGGAATGTGCAAGGGGCCCTGAACAGGAGCTTCAACAAACTGGGGTGGGCAGCCTTGACCTCTGGGGCAGGCCAGATCCTGGTGACTGCCACAGCCCAAGGTCACCATGACTCCAAGAGAAGGCAGAAATACAGCTTTTTAGATTAAATCATCCAACTGAAAATATCGCCAACTAGTTGAATGTTTTAAATGCTGGCCAGGCCAAAACAAGATCTAATAGCCCATGGCTGGGGGGGGGGGGGGGGGGGGGGGGGCTCTGTGTGCATGGTTTTGTGTTTTTTTCCTAATATTACCCAACGTATTTTTTTTATTCCCCTATTTCTTTACAGTCTAATCCTTTTTAACTCAATAAAGCTTGTTACAGCGGGAGGTGAGATACAGTTCCGAACAACAACAAAAAAATCACTGCTCAGTTGTGATGTTCAGTACCTACCTTTTAAAGGAACCAGCAGAAACAATAGTTTTGAAATTCAAGCTTTCAGAGCCAAGAGCCAAACCCTTTTGAGAGAGAAAAGGGTTTCGGTATTTTAAAAACTTCCTCTCAGATATCTAGAGCAGGAGTCAGGCTTTTACAGAACTGGTGGGAGAAGGAATTCTACAAGATGTAAGAAGAGCTTGCCCTCCAGGAAAGAATTTGATCACTTGCTTGGCAGGAGCACTCAGAGAGGAGAGGAGAGTGACTCCTAAATCCAGATAGGTCTGAAGGGAGGGAGAGGAGGCCAGGGGTCACTCATGTCCCGCTTCCCTCTTGAACCCCTGGGAAGAAGCCTCTTCCGAGCCACCACTGGGCAGCTGTATTAGAGTAGCAACTTGAGTAGGACAAGTGTAAACAGACAGAGGGACAGAGCTAGCCTCTCCTTTGACAAGCTTCCCTAAGAGGCTTGGATGGTACCAGAATTTCCCTCAGGTCTCAGAGAAGATGGAGAAATGAGAAGAGAGGTCTGGCCTGCAAGCCGCAGAGTCACCACGGCGAGGGCAGAACCGACCCTGTAGCTAAGGGCTTTGGAGTGAGCAGTCCACGTCACGGCAGGCCCCTGGGAGGTCCGCACGGCCAGTGGGAGCTGAGGTGGGCTGTGACCCCATCTTATTTGCAACAGGCAATGAGAGTGAGCATCGCAGGAGATTCTGAGGCATGCTAAAATGAGAGCACAATGAACTAGTGAACTGGCTGGGCAGTGGAGGACTAGTGTGCAAAAGGGATAAGAATACTCGTAAAATGATTCCAGTTACCCAATTAGCGGACTAAATCATACTTGAAGTACTGGCAATGCGGGAACACCCAGAAATCAAAAAAAAAAGTTTTTTCTAAGAATATTCTTCCCTCACTTCCTCCCTACCCCTTCTCCAAAATAAACAAACCAATGAACACTAATGTAGTCACCACGAGAAACAAATCAGAAATTGGAGTTCCTTTTTGAATTACATCTAGGACAAGGGCACCATCACTTTTTCATTGCCTTGGGCACTAATGTGGCCCTGATTTTCAGGTGAGTACCTGAGAGATCTTATCTATATGAGTTGAGGCGCGGGAGATACTCACAATGGAAGAACGAAGAGGGGTCAGGGTTAGAGAGGTCTCCCTAGGGTCAAGAGCTGGTGGGTGTCGTCAGAGCCCCTGTGGGCAGCCTTGGGCTGTGGCCATGGAGGTGGATAGCTAGGTGGGGCTAGAGAAGGGGACAGGTTGCTGACAAGGTCACCAGGATAAGGAGGTTGTAGGATGGAGGAATGAGGTGCCAGTCTTCAGTGAAAGCCAGAGAACCTCCCAACTGTGAACAGATGCCCGATGCCCTCATTTCCATAACTGGACCTTCATCTAATGTGGCCCATAGGCATGCTATATTGAATAATAGGTTTACATGGAATACTAACATAATTACACATTGATTCATAGCATCGATTATTTTTCTCAGGCTTGTCAGACTTTAGCAAAATTAGGATCCATATGTGCAACATTAACTCTATTGTACTGCTTACTTTTTTTTTTTTAATTAAACACACATATAAAAGTCTCCTTCTTCTGGAATTTTCGATTGACAAAAGGAAACACAATATCATTTGAAAAATTTTTTTTAGGCAGTTAAACGTGGACCTGAGCTACCAGGGCCACCTCTTCTGTGCATTTTCATTTGACATTCACAATGAGATTGCAGAGGCAATTTTTAATTTCCCCCCCTTTTTTTTAAGTCTCCAGAGAAAATTGTTATCCAGAAATGATGTTTTTTTTTTTTTAACTTGTTTTCGTTTTCCCTGTGCCAGACTAAGCATTCCTGAGAGAAAACAGACCTTCTCAGGGAATCCATACTCAGCACACGATCTCCAATTCTGAGTGAATAAACATTTTTGCTACCGAAATGAGTAGAACACAGGCTAGAAGGGAATCTAGGTTGACTCCTCGTTGATCTTTAGTTTTACAGCACATTAGGCTGGTCTCTTCTCCTTAATGATTTAAGTATCTGATGCTAAGCTTTCTTGTCAAATAAACTCAAAGTCTGGCTTTATTCTATCTTCAAGTTTGTAGCTAAATATTTAACTAGGGTCTGAAGAAAGAGGAAAAAAGTCAAGTTGGTTATTGCAAAGGGTGATCTAATTCCTGCCATTTTAAATGCTCTGCTCTGCCAAGTAAGGGAGGTTCTTTCTGTTTTGCAGCAATGCTCACCTAACTTTCTCCAGTGTGTATTTCACCTTGCTACTTGAGGCTTCTGTAAGACCTGAGGCAGCACTAGATCCAGTCTAGGAATCAGTAGGGTGAGGGAGGTCCTTGTGAAAATCAAAGTAAGCAGTGTGATGTCCTTGATGCCATGCACTACATTTTCAACTATCCATGCAGAGAGAAGGAGAAATTTTAGTGAGGAAAATGCAGATAATATGGAAATCCTTTGTATTTACTTTGGACCCTTGTCCCAGTACACACACATTTCTGTCAAGTGGCCATGTGCCATGATTGCAAATGTACACAAGGTGTGGTGGGAGATACTGACCGACTTGCTTTTGTATCTCCTTGGAATCTTAAAACTGGTAGGGAAGGCTGTGTCATGGGATGGAGACTCTTGAGGAAAAACTCTGAGATCTACTGGTCTCCTGAGTCAGAAAGTTTCTATTATACGTTATGCCAGCTGCATGATTTTCCGACTGCTGCTGTAACAGATTGCCACCAATTCAGTGGCTTTAAAAAAACAAACAGGGGCGCCTGGGTGGCGTAGTCGGTTAAGCGTCCGACTTCGGCCAGGTCACGATCTCGCAGTCCGTGAGTTCAAGCCCTGCGTCGGGCTCTGGGCTGATGGCTCGGAGCCTGGAGCCTGTTTCCGATTCTGTGTCTCCCTCTCTCTCTGCCCCTCCCCCGTTCATGCTCTGTCTCTCTCTGTCCCAAAAATAAATAAAAAACGATAAAAAAACAAACAAAAAGACCCCACATTCGACTATCTTATAGTCCTGGAAATCAGATGTCCCAAACGGCTTCCATGGGCCAAAATCAAGGTGTTGGCAGGGCTTTGTTCCTTTCTGAAGGCTCTAGAGGAGAATCCATTTCTTTGCCTCTTCCAGTTTCTAGAGCCACCACACTCCTCCATCTTCTCCTTCTGTTGTCACATCTCCTTTCTCTGACTTGGATCCACTTGCCTCCCTCTTATAGAAGCCTTGTGAATACACTGTCCCCATGCAAAACTCCAGGTTCATCTTCGCATCTCAAGATCTTGAATTGTATCAGCAATGTCCTCTTTGCCTTGTAAGGTGACACATTCACAGGTCTAGGGGATTAGGACGTTGTTCAGCCTACCACACCAGGGCGGGCCCCGTTTCCTCAAACATGGCACTGATCCCAGTCTTCAGTTACCACAGCAGGCTTCTTCTGGGCCAGGGCTCTGCAACACCCACAGTCAGTGATTCTTCTGCTGGATCCCTCACCTACTCCATGACCTACTTCTGCTGTAATACATCCAAGCCCCCAGGAGGACTCTTGGATCACTGCACAGAGCCCACAAAATCATTTCAACCCAAATGAAATGGATATGGTGAATAAGCATGAATGATGAATTATGATATAATCAAAATACACTTTTATCTTTGTCTTCCACTGTCTTTTAAAATTTTGCTCAGGAAAGAGATGCTCCTGTCCTTGCTTCTATGAGTGTATCTCAATGCGGACACTGTTAGCATTTCAAGCAGGGCAATTTTCAGGGTTTTTAGCATCCCAGGCTCTAACCTTCTAAATGCCAATAGCACTTTCTTCGCTAATTATTGTGATAATCAAAACATGCTCTACATACTTCCTTTCTTTTTTAGTCTATTTATTTATTTTGAGAAAGAGAGCGCAAGAATGAGCCGGGGAAGGGCAGAGAGAGAGAAAGGGACAGAGGATCTGAAGCAGACTCTGCACTATTAGCACAGAGCTCCATGCGGGGCTCAAACTTATGAACCATGAGATCATGACCTGAGCCAAAGTCAGATGCTTAACTGACTGAACCACCCAGGCCCCCCGCTCCCATGGACTTCCTAAGGATCTTCAGAACGTGGAACTGCCCCAAACTCAGGCAGACCCCTGGCTTATCAATTCACTCTCAGGTCTCAGGAACTAATTTTTTATGGCCCCTTTAGGGCACATACTCAGTCTCTATTCGGTAATTACAATGCCTGATTAATGCAAAAAACCAAAACTCTGATAGACTTTTTTTTTTAATGTTCATTTATTTTTGAGACAGGGAGAGAGACAGAGCGTGAGCAGGGGAGAGGCAGAGAGCGAGGGAGACAGAGAATCCGAAGCAGACTCCAGGCTCTGAGCTGTCAGCGCAGAGCCCAATGCAGGGCTTGAACTCACAAACCATGAGATCGTGACCGGAGCCGAAGTCGGACACTTAACCGACTGAGCCACCCAGGCGCCCCAAAACTCTGATAGACTTAAGGCTGCTGCCAGGGAAAATCTACAATAGGGGAAGGGATTTTGGTCAACTTCTCCCTTACCCCATTCAGGGCCTCAGTTTATTAATGTGACTGGGGAAGTTTCCAAATTTCTTGTCAAAGGCTTGATCACAACCGACTTTTCCTCTTGGGGAGCTTTTGTGGGTTTTTCAAAGTTTGCCATCCAGGAATCATTTGTACAACTCTCAGGAAGTATAGAATGCATTCCATTCTCAAGGCCACAGCCCCTCAGTGCCTGCACTGGTGGAGCCCCTAGGGCTCACCTCTCTCTGGGTAAAGTGTCAGGGGTCCAGCAAACTCTTCATTTTGCTTATGGTGACAAGGCCTCCCTTTGGAGTGTCAAATCTATGGTATCTTAGTATCCAGTTGAAATTTCCATTGTAACATTTTATTGTGATCAAGAAATAAGAGGATAATTTCAAAACAAATAATTCAAAAAAAAATTTTTAAGCAGGCTTCACACTCAGCCCAGAGCCCAAGGTGGGCCTTGAACTCATGACCCTGAAATCAAGACCTGAGCTGAAATCAAGAGTCAGAAGCTTGGGACACCTAGGTGCTCAGTTGCTTAAGCATACGACTTTAGCTTAGGTCATGATCTTGTGGTCGGTGGGTTCGAGCCCCGCATCAGGTTCCATGCTGACAGCTCAGAGCCTGGAGCCTGCTTCAGATTCTGTGTCTCCCTCTCTCTCTGCCCATTCATGCTCTGTCTCTCCAGCTCTCAAAAATGAATAAACATTAAAAAAAAAACTTTTTTTTAAGAGTCAGAAGCTTAACCAGATGAGCCACCCAGGTGCCCCTCAAACAAACAATTTAGAGCCAATCCCTCAACACCTGAGAGCCTCTTGGTCTTTGAGATTCTACAACATTGTAGACTACATACAATTCATTTTCATAATCCAATAGGTTTTTGAGCTGAATTTGGAAAATAGTCCTCTAAATTTCCTTTAGTCTAGAGGAATGTTTAGGCATTTCCCCCCTCCTATTAAAATGCTCTTCTTCTCTTTTCTACTAACTCTTAAAGCTCTTAACCCTGATACTTTATATTCCAGCACCTTCAAAATGGAGGTTTGGGGACCGACAGATAACTTCTCATGCATGTTCTGTTTTGACATTAAGGAATATCTGGAAGACAAAGGAGTGACTGACTCAAATATGATGAAAACACAATGACCTGTTTCACAATAACTACCACATGGAGAACCTCACAACCTACGAAGTGTCTACATGTACATGTTCTCCTTTGATCCTTACGAGGTAAATCCTACTTTATAGATGAAGTAAATGAAGCCCAGACACAAAAGGAAGTAGAACTAACATTTAATAAGTGTTATTATATGCTGGGTGGCTTTTTATATATTTGTCACCTCATTTAATGTCCATAATGAATATATAAGATAGGCATTATTATCATCCCAGGACACTGAGGCTCAGAAAGATGAAGTAATTTACGCAAAATCACACAGCCAGTAAGGACAACTTTTTGCTATACTGTACATTTAAAAAAAAAAATTAATGTTTATTCATTTTTGAGAGAGAGAGAGAGAGAGAGAGAGTGTGAGCAGGAGAAGGGCAGAGAGGGAGGGAGACACAGATCTGAAGCGGGCTCCAGGCTCTAAGCTGCCAGCACAGAGCCTGATGTGGGGCCTGAACTCACCAATGGTGAGATTATGACCTGAGACGAAGTCTGATGTTTAACCAACTGAGCCAGCCAGGCACCCCTGCTGTCCTGTACATTTAGTCTCCTCTGTTGAACTAGAACTTGTTCAGTTACCCATAAAATGCTTTGACATTCACCCCATACTGGCAAAAAGGGTTTAGGGTGTTTTTGTCTGGCCTGTTTTATTGGATTTTAATGCCAGTGGAAAGTCAGATGACCAAAAATAGTAGCCTTTTACAGTTCCCAATTTGGGCATTTAAGAGTGAATGAAAAGGAACGTGAATTTGAGGAAATAGCAGTACAAGGCATTGCACATCTTTGTAAAATGATTATTTTGAGACCGATCAAGCCAAGATAAACACTGAATCATTTCAAGTGAGAGCAACACCATCTTGCTCATTAGGAGCCCAGAACACAAAACTCAGGAAGCTGGTGATGGAGGTTAAACTCTGGAGCACTCCTGTAAACATTTCCAGGACCTCCTTTACCCTTTGTCAGCTGCACATTAAACAGCACCACGTGGGAGGCAGGGCGGGGGGGTGGGGGGGGGGGCTTTATTGCAGACCTCCCACTGAGGGCAGGGCCTCCACCTTTGAGTTTACTCTTCACCTATTATTTTAGGAAAGCCCCGTTTGCTCCCTTTGTTGCAGTGTTCTGTACTGCCCAGAGTACTCAGGCTTCCCCAAGCACTTTGTCCCCTGAAGATTATAGAAGATCATCACTCTTCTACCTAGTGTAGCACTCACAGTGCATGGTATTCCTTGTTGCCATTATGCACATTCAAGTATTCCTATCATCATGACCTTATAAATCATTGAGTTGTGGCAAAGAACTGTGTAATACAAGTTCAGATAATGATATTTTACTGGACACAGGAGATTCTTAAGATAACAATGTACATAAATATTTAGTAGTGGCGATGTGGCTATCCATACCATACCACCCAAATTGAGAAAGACTGGCCAGCAAGGTTCAGAGGGCCCTATCTGAGAGGTGGTTATTGTGTGTAAATAATACATGTGAATAATGAGGGAGAATTAAGAAAAGGATAAGGCAAGCCTCAAATCTGAGTGACTCCCCAGAAAGAAACCTCTCTTCTCTAAACTCTATAACCTCACTTCAAAGCAATTTTATGGTGCCAATGATTCTATAGCTGGTCAGTAGGGTCACGATGAATTTCTTGTCTTTAGAGCAACTGGTGATGGCATAAAGCACTCTGGCATCATCCTCAGAGGCTGTTTACCATCTAAGTGGTTAAAGCACCATTGTAAGTTTACAGAAGTAGGTCTGCACTGTCCAGGGTTGCAGTTCATGGCTGCCTCAATGAGGCTCTTTCAGGTTGTCAGGAAAAAAGGCTCAGATGCACAGCCTTCAATGATGGGGCTTATGATTAACACAGAAGGGTAAAAACCCAAAGGCTAGTATATGGCTAAAACCTCAGGCTCTGGAAATGGGCTGAATGATTCAGATACTCTCCCATCCCTATACTGTGTAGACATTACCTAACCTCATTCAGTCTTCATGTTTTTATCTGTAAAAATGGGAAGATTAATATCTAACTTACAAAAATTTTGAGATCAAGTGCGGTAATGCTGATAAAGCACTTAATACAGTGCCTGCTACCCAAAACAATGTTAGTTCTTTCATCAAAAAACACCCATAAGAAAAAATTTTAACTTTTTTTTTTTTTTTTAAAAGTAGGCTCCATGACCAATGTGGGGCTTGAACTCACGATCCTGAGATCCAGAGTCATGTGCTCTACTGACTGAGCCAGCCAGGCACCCCAAAACAGCCATAAGAAAATTAATAGGTAAGCCACAGACTGACAAAAAAATATGTACAGAATATTTATCTCAAAAAGTGTCCATATCCAGAATATAGAAAGGACTACAAGTCAACAAGGAATAGATGAACAACCCAATGTTCTTTTAATGGGCAAAAATGTTGGACAGATACTTCAAAAAAGGTGTGCTAATGGATAACAGCACATGAAAATGTGCTCAACATCACTGATGCTCAGAGAAATGCATGTTAAAACTATAATAAGGGACGCCTGGGTGGCTCAGTTGGTTAAATGTCTGACTCTTGATTTTGGCACAGGTCACGATCTTATGGATTGTGGGATCGAGCCCCGTGTTGGGGTCCTTGCTGACAGCATGCAGCCTGTTTGGGATTCTCTCCCTCTCTCTCTGCTTTTCCCCTGCTTGCCCTTCTCTCTCCCTCTCTCTCTCTCTCTTTCTCTCTCTCTCTCTTTCTCTCTCTCTCTCTCTCAAAATAAATAAACTTTAAAAAAAAAAAAAGGATTGGGGCACCTGGGTGGCTCAGTCGGTTAAGCGGCCGACTTCGGCTCAGGTCATGATCTCGCGATCTGTGAGTTCGAGCCCCGCGTTGGGCTCTGTGCTGACAGCTCAGAGCCTGGAGCCTGTTTCAGATTCTGTGTCTCCCTCTCTCTGACCCTCCCCCATTCATGCTCTGTCTCTCTCTGTCTCAAAAATAAATAAATGTTAAAAAAAAAATTAAAAAAAAAAAAAAGGATTGACTGGAAAGGAGCACAAGAGAACTTTCTGGATTCATGTTTTGCTTGGTGGTGACATGGGTATATACCATTTCCAAGATTCATAGAACTGAACACTTAAGATCTATGCATATGATTGTGTTCAATTGTATATCAGCAAAAATATATATAAGAATGTTACTATTATTGTATGATTATTACAACAATCACCCCATCAGCCACACCACAAGCCTCATGGAGAACAGGGACGTGATTTGCAGCTCTCCAGGATACACCAGCAGCTCTGTGGCTCCAGCATTTTGTGGTCACATCAGAACATAGCAGCTGGTGTTCCCTAGGCACTCTGCACTCTCGTGACTCAGATTCCCTCTCAGCATCCAATCATTTCTACTGCTGCTCTCTCTTTACTTCTCTTGGTTTTTACTGTTATTTTTTTCCTTCTTCCCTCTCTCACGCCCAAAGAGAATAAGATTGGGTGAGTTACCATTCTATCTGGGGATCTTTATTCGTCTAATTTTTCATATTCAGCTACCTCAGAAACCTCTCTTCTCTTTACTTATGACATATAGAGGTGCCTTTGTCAGAACTCTATTTCTGGGTCAGTCTGTATGGCCAGGTTGACAGGGTCTGGTGACACACTTCACGGGACCTTGGATGCAAGGGGCTGCAGGTGTTCGGGGACTTGGAGGTCCCTGAGCCAGACATTGTAATGACCATGTTCTACTACAGGGAAGCAGTCCCTCTGGGAATCCCCAGTTGATAAGTCTCAAGCTCTAGTTTTGGAGCACAGATCACTGCAGCAGGAAGGATCCACATGCATGTGTTTTACACGCATAAGACTGTTCTAAGACTGGGTCAACTTACTGATAAGTTCACAATGTCACCTCAGCTATATAGTTAAATATATGCTTAATGTCAACTGTTAACTCCAGAAAAACAGACTGATAAACACCACCTTGTAGGGCAGAATAGGTTCAGGTTTTCAAGGACCTGGGCTAAGTGATTTTTTAAGGAGATCTTACAAGGTGAGGAAATGACTGGAATTAAGCAGAGTTTATGACACAATGGCTTTGCATACATGGGTTCAGTGAGGAAGGGTCTTGAGGAACATTTTTGATGCACAAGTTGTTATTCTTGATTGGGAAGCTGTTTAGTGGTTTCAACTCTTATTTTCCAGGGGTAGGAATTTCCCGAGCAAGCAACTAACTTATTTTTCCTTTATCCCAGCTTTGGTTAACACAAGAACAGAGAATTCTCTTTTTCAGTTCTCGTTAATTTGCTTGTAAATTGTTAAGGCAATTTCTCATGTATTGTACTAATCTCCTGCCTTCAAATCCATCAATCACAAAACAAGTTTGCAACTGTTGGGAGACCTTGGGCAACCAGAGCACGTTGTGACAGGGTGGCTATTGTTTCTTTAATCCTGATGAGACACTAGGATGCTTTCGATATTGTATCCGTTGTTTTCATTTTACTAAGTTTATGAGCCAGGGCACTCCTGAATTTCCTCATTTATAAAATAGAGGTAGCAAACATGTCTACTTCACAGAATTGTTGTGAAGATTAAACGTGTTACCGAAGTGTAAAGAGCCTGGAAATGATTATTATTACTGTTTCCTCTTTTCTCCAGCCTGGATTCTGCAGCAATCTGTCATGCCTTGAACATATACATCCTGGCAAGTCCTTCTGTGTCCCAAGTCTTCTGCCCGCTCGCTGCTCACCCTCAGCAACCAGGAACACATGTATGGCCACAGCTATTTAAGATACTGCAAACTTCCATGCAGGTGTACAAGTCCCTCGAGCGTCTCCCACCACCACCATTACCACCACCAACTCTTCTGGGACACTCCCATTTCTCTGTCAGGTAACCAAAAGGTAAACACGTTTACTGGGTTTCCAGGAAGGGACTCTGAGACCCTGCTCAGCAAAGCTGTTCCTCTACTCCCTGCCTCTGCTCTTGGTTCTAGCCCCCTGAAGACCCTTTTTGCTCCTCTGTCTCCCAGTGTTAACCTGTCCAGATAATAATCTGCAGCTTTAAAAAAAAAAAAAAAAAAAAAAAAAAAGTTTCTACAAGCCTCCCCCAGGCTATATTCAGGTATACAATTATAAGAATTTCAGTAGGCTAATCACTTGAGTTTGATTCCATTTAAGAATCATTTACTGAACTTGGCATTACGCTGAGCTGGGGGCTACCAAGCAGGAAAGTCTTCTCAAATCCTCAGCTAAAAGTGTCCTCAGCCGGTAAGGCTGCGGGAGCCCAACGGCTCAGGGTCCAGTAGGTCGTCTCATCCTCTGGAGGTCAGCCAACTCTCTGGCCACAGGCCCCTGCCTGTTCCTGCAGAAATAGGCAGCAACCTTGGGATTCACACAAATGTGATCTGGTATTCAGCCGCTGCCAAAATAAAGCCTTTCTCTTCCCACTAGCTATCTTCCCGGCTTTGTACCCGGATGCCCGGTTTCTCCTGCTTTTCTTGGAACCCAGGGCAGTTTGTTTCCCCAGAAGGGATAAAGAGACATTCCTCCTTTACCCAATTACTGCTAGAGGCATGCACTGCCTGTGAAGCTGTAAGCATCATCTCACGCACCCAGACCTTCCCTTACGGGGGAGTGGGGGTGGGGGGTATTCACCACGGCCCTCCCTTTTGCTGAGCCTTCCCCACTGTTTTGAATGTCAGCGGCAGAAGTTCCATGGACTTCCGGGAGGAACCACAGGGTGAGAGGAGGCACGGTCTGTGTGTGAGGGAGCAGATGGCTGCAGTGGGGTGGAGGCTGAACGGCACTCCACTGCCCAGCCTGGCTGGTCCTGGCAGGCTCACTGACACAGCACAGGCCCCGGTATTAGGAGAGTCACTTGCCTGGCCTCCCCACCTCTTCCACCGAAGCCGGTGTCCTCCTCTTCCACAAGGCATCCTGCCACATTTTGCTCAACAGCCTTTGTAGACTTTGTGGGTCACAGGATAAAATGCCAACTCCTTAGCTTGGCCCAGGCCACCTCCCATGCTCTGCTAGTCACAGAGCGCTCCAGTCACATGACCCTTCGTTCATTCCTAAGGTGATTAGAGCTGCAGTCACACTCTCTATTCTTTCCCGCCAGAATTCCTAGGACCTTTCTTCATATCCTTCCCACCTGCCAAACTCCTGTCCACCCTTCAAGACCCACTCTAGTACCCATTCCTCTGGAAAGCTTTCCCAAAACCTCTGTGGGAAGATAGTAGTTCCCTTGTCAGGATCCCCTTAGCTCTGGATTCGTACATCTAACACCATATGTTCCAGGTTTATTACAATTCATCTATGTGCATATCTCTTTCTCCCACTGGGCTGTAAGATCCTCAAGTACATAATCTCTCTCCTTTAATATATTTAGTGAATAAGTTAATGAAAAATCTAATACACGCTACTTACAGTTTCTTCTTAAGCTTTAATGTGCTTCCAATATTATGGATATTCTTGTGCTCTCCCCTTTCCCTCTTGATTTACCTTTCCTGGGATTTAGGGATTATAGGAAAAGGAACATTATAATGACTGTGCAGTGGGGCAACCATGTCTCTGGAAATTCTACCTGTTCTTTTCCGTTGCCCTTTTTTCCTCCTTTGAGAGCCCTCTCCTCCTCCAGATGCCCCTAGAGAGAACAAAGCCAAATACCACAATTAGTGTGCGAGCATGAGTGAGTCATTCAACATTCTAGACTGCATCTGAGAAATGAGAGGCTTGAACCAGTTGATGTCTAAGGCTATTTGTTGTTCTAGCAATCTATAAGTCATAAAGAAAGTAACTGGAATTTTAGGCATTCCCAAATAATAGTAAAATTATTTCTGTGCAGAGGGCCTTTTCAGTGTTCCAGTGTGTCTGTGAATAAGGCCAATCCTGTTGACAGCTTCTTCCTTTCCTGTCTCATCCCCTCCCACCACTTCTGACTCAGAGCTACCCCCGGGGTCGCCAGCAGGTCACCTTGGGAAACTTCATTTGGGGCTTATTTACTTTGATGTAACAGCATTTTCAACTGCTACAACTTGAATAGTCCAAATCCTTCCTATCAACAATTTCTTGTGTTTTCCCATCTCCTGAAACTTCCAAAAGTCATGACTCACACCCTGGACCATTTGTAGAGCCTCTCAGAGGAGGAGAGGCCTGGTCCTCTGCATTTTGAGAAGCTCTCTGTCAGGGACTCTTTAGCCGGTGCAGGTAGCACATCACACAACTCTAGGGGGCACCATTCATACTGAGATCACCATACAATTGTACACACATTAGAAAAATTTGCTGGCAGGTGGCAGCAGATTGTCTGAGGAAAAGCTTTCTTTTCTCACTCACGCAAGGGAACTTCGAGGGTTGGCTGCTGTGGTACCCTCCCCTTTTTCTTAAAAAGGAAGCTATGCCAAAATAAGGTTATGCAAATTGTGGCGGGTCATCAATGTAACCAATCAATATTGTTTTAATTGCAATAAAATATACATAACATAAAATTTAACATCTTCACCATTTTTAAGTGTGTAACTCAATAGTGTCAAACACATTCACAATGCTGTACAACCAGTCTCCAGAACTCTCTTCATCTTGCAAAACTGAAATTCGATACCCATCAAACAAAAACCCCCATGTCTCCCTCCCCCAGCCTCTGGCAACCACCCTCCTACTTCCTGTCTCCATGAGTTTGACTACTCTAGGTACCTCATATAACTGGAATCATATAACATTGGTCTTTCTGTGACTTATGTTACTTAGTGTCCTCAAGATTCATCCATGTTGCAGCATGTGACAGAACTTCCTTCCTTGTGAAGGCTGAATGATATGCCATTGTATGTGTAGACCGCAATTTGTTTATCTGTTCATCTGATAAACAGATGAAGACACCGGTTGCTTCCACCTTTTGGTTATTGTGTGTAATGCTGGTATGAACATGAATGTATGAATTAATGTTTTTAACACACCAAAAAAAGTTGCATGATGAAGAACTCCTTTGGGTCTTTTAGGGGATTACTTGTGTAAGCTCTTTCCTATTGTGGTTATGAGGCCAGGGTCCTACTGCTCCCGTGCCCAACTACGATAGGCTCCTTTTATATAATCCCTCTAGCAGGCCTCCGTTGCATAACTGGCAACCAAAATACATCATTTTTAACACGCTCCTTTAAAAAACAAATTAATTTCAGATATAATTATGAAATGAAAAAAAGTAATAATGATAGCCAGAAAAGAAATGCAGGCAATATTAATTTTATTTTATTGAACTTATTTATTGGATTTATGGCGCATATTGAGAACCGAAACTGTCTACAGTCACACAATGTACTGCCTGCAGTAGTATGACTTTCCTTTTCCAGAAAATTCTTGATGAGGAAGATAGAGTTGAACTTCCTGAAAAATCTGTTAATCCAAACAGTAGTCTATCAATTTGCCCATAGTGGGGTGTCTTAGTTCAGGCTGCTACAACAAAACACTATACACTGTGTGGTTTAAACAACAGACATTTATTTCTCAGTTCTGGAGGCTGGGGATTTCAAGATAAAGGTGCCAACAGATTAGTTTCTTGGTGAGGGCCTTCTTCCTTGTTTGTAGACAGCTGTCCCCCCTGCCCACCCCCCACCCCATGATGGGCTCACAGGACCTTTCCCTCAGTACATGTGCTTGGATAAAGAACTCTAGTGTCTCTTCCTCATTTTATTTTCTTTTTAATGTTTATTTATTTTAGAGAGAGAGAGATAGACTGAGTGCAGAATACGAGTGGGGGAGGCGCAGAGAGAGAGAGGGAAACACAGAATCTGAGGCAGGCTCCAGGCTCTGAGCTGTCAGCACAGAGCCAGTCGCGGGGCTCGAACTTGTGAACTGCAAAGATCATGACCTGAGCCAAAGTCAGATGCTCAATTGACTGAGCCACCCAGGCATCCCAGGAACTGTCTTCCTCTTCTTATAAAGACACTAATCCCATTTTGGGGGCCTTACTCTCATGACCTCACTTAAACCTAATTACCTCCCAAAGCCCCACCTCCAAATACCATTACATTGGGGATTAGGAGTTTAACATGAATTTGGAGGAAACACAAACTATCAGTCCAAAACTTTGGGTAAATATCTCCTTCTCAAAGCAATAATTAGTTCAACTGTACTTAACAAATGATTGTTTACTGTTTGAAGACTCACTTCAAAATCCTAACTTTACTATATTAACCAATACTAAACAGTTACATCATAAACCTGTCCAATCCCAATCAGGCCTGACATTGAAAGACCCACCTTAAACCAGATCCCGGCAACTTGTAAATAATTCCACCTCTAACGTACCTCTTCAGAGACACTACTAAGACTTCATCAAGTTAGTTACCTCCAGAGCGCATCAGCAGTCATCAGTATAATCATCAGTAAAAACACTTTAATAAAAAACAACCAAAATAAATATTACAGGACACAAATGAGTACGTGTAATGATTTAAAAGTACATTACTTTCAGGATGCTGGGTGGCTCAGTTGGTTGAGCATCCAACTCTTATTTTTGGCTCAGGTCATGATCCCAGGGTCATGGGATAGAGTCCTGTACTGGGCTCCCAGCTGGGCATGGAGCCAGCTTACGGTTCCCCCTCTCCCTCTGTCCTTCCTCCGCTCCATGCATGCGTACACTCTTTCTCTTGCTAAAACAAAAAAATAAAAATACATTACTTTTCTTAATTTTTAAAATTAAAAAATGTAATTTTTTTAAAGGGGGAAAACCTTACACCTACCTCTGGTCTGCTACAGTAATGAGTAGCATCACAGTTTCTATTTTCAAGCTTTCACCTCTTCCCATTTGCCAGTGATTGTCCAAATCAACCTTCACATGTTTAATGGAGAGCATAGCTCTCTCCACTCATGTTAAACAAAGGACATTTTGAATTATTTTAATTTTTTAAATGTTTCAAATGAAGCAATAAACAGTTAAGAAAAAATCTTAACCATAAAATGAGATTGGCAGATTCATAATAATCCCATTTAATAAATCCCAGAGACTGTAATATTGTCAAGCTTCTTCAGGATGAGTTGTAGCAATTTTTAAACATCTCTGCAGGAAAAAAAAATCCCCTAAAATATCTTCACCAAAAAATTCATCAGAAATTTCTACTGTATTTGACTAAAACTTCCCAAATTTTCATTTTGCAAAAGTCAGAGAAAGTGGTTGAATGATAGTAAACATTGATTGTATTTGATCCTTTAATTAATTAATTTATTTATTTATTAGAGAGAGAGAGAGAGCATGCTCTCATGCACATGTGAGCATGGGGATGCATAGAGGAGAAAGAGAGAGAGAGAGAGAGAGAGAGAGAGAGAGAGAATGTCACGCAGGCTCCACGCCCAGCAGAGCAGAGCCCAACTCAGGGTTCAATCCCACAACCATGAGATCATGCCCTGAGCTGAAATCAAGAGTCAGACACTCAAACGACTGAGCCACCCAGGCACCCCTGATCCTTTACTTTAGAATGAGGGTCTAGGTCTTGGTGAAAATGATTGAAGCATTCAAACATGTCCGTTTGATTTCTTCTGGCAATGTAAGACAAGACATCCTTGTCATTCTTCTGTGAAATGTCTGTTTCCTTATGCTTTGTTTTTGCAGAGTTGGTGTTCTCTACAGTTTCTCTGCTCCAGTCGTCAATGAACAATTTAAAGCTTACCTTCTCACTGTACATTGTGGTAGGTTGATTCTGACGGTTTGCAAATATGTTTGCATGGGCGCATATGGACAGGATTAAAAATTGCTCTAGTTCTGTTTCTTGTCTTTATAATCACTGAGTTTTAATTGATTATTTCAGATCTATAGTTTAGACAGAGGAATAAGTATTGAACTGTGCCCAAATTGAGGGCTAAATGATTCCAACTGATCATGAACTTACTCCTGAAACAAATGGTTGGAGCTGAGTCTGCGTGTGTCATAGGCCAAATGATAACTAGAAGTTCTCCAAATGAACTTCATGATGTAGAACACAATGTTTATGAAAGAATAAGTAAAAAAATGTGTTAATTGGAAATTTATGCATGTATGTATGTATGTATTTATAAAAACTAAATAGAAACCAAAATAGTTGTTTAGAATTTAGACCAGAAAAAAAAAAATTCAGGGAGAATTATATATCATTGTCATTTTTTAGAATTGCAGGCTGGTGGTGATAATAAAAAGCAGGCCACTTTTAGTTGGTTTTATTGTTGTTTTTCAATTCCCTTTAGAACAGTGCACTCCATACTGCCTGCATGAGGATTGTTCCCACTTCCCTCCCGTCTCCAGGCCTCCACCTCCTGAAGTCAGCCAGGGATGCAGAATGGGGGACAAGAGAGACCTAAGTAAGACAGCTATGCATCCTCTAGCAGGACTTCTTCCTTGTAAACAGAAAACCAATTTTCTTTAGCTTTCTTCCTCTCAGGAAAGGGGCCTCTGTGCTCAATTCAGGAGAATATACTGATTAATCTAAGATTTTGTGTCAATTCAATTCCCTTTGCCTGTGATTGGTTTAGGTATGGGTATTTGTGGAAGTTCCAGCCAAAGAGTCTTCAAGGAAAGTCTGTTGTGAGGACTTTCAAATCCATCAATGCACCCCAGCATAGTCTAGAGCTAACACTTATAAATAAATCACACACATGCACACTTGTCTATACATCTATGTATCTATCTTTATCTATATCTATATCTATATCTATATCTATATCTAGGTATATGTGTGTGTATGTGTATATGTGTATGTACATGTACATTGAAAACAAGATAATACATATGTCATCTTGTTTTCAATCTAGATGTGTATTATTGAGATGAATAAAAATGCATTCACATTAAAGGGATACCAAATTCATAGCAGCTCTTTGACTTTATATATTTTTATCAGCCAAAAGATACTAAAAGTACAAATACTATCAATATAGGTTCATAACTTTATGTTTAAAAGGAGTCTTTTTAATGAACAACCTTCTATTTCTTTGTCACCAAATAGGCGTATCCCCAGAATTTTCTACTAACCACTAGAGGGTAGTGTAAACCAGCAAAAGGTCCAGCCATCTAGTCCGCGAAAGCATAGTCCTAAGAGCAAATAACAACAACCACTTCATCAGAATGGCCAACGTAGGCAAAGCAATTCAGATCCCATTTTTCTTTAACTCAGAATGAAAATACCTTTACTAACTTTCATGACTAATGTGTATATTTCAACTGGTTAGACAACCTTAGACATTACATGTTCAGAGTCTAGAGTCAGAATGACAGGTTTACATCTCACATCTGCCCTTAACAGCAGTGCAACATTGGGAAAGTTTTTCTACCTGTATCTGCAAAATGATAGTAATAACAGCAAATGCATGCTCCATAAGTGCTAGCTCTTATGAAAGCTTAAAGCACTTGGGCTCTACAGCTACAATGCCTGGATTCAAATATTGGCTCATATTATGGACATATTACTTTTCTTAACTTTGGTGTTCTCATCTGTAAAATGGGGCTAATAATACCAACCCGATGATGACTGCTTAAAGATTAAATGCACATCAGCACCTAACACGGTGCCTGGCATGTAGTAAAATGTAATACATACCGTTAGTATTACTTTTAATATTCTTTTTATAATTACTGACAATATTATTATTAGACTTGCAATGAAGAACTTGGCCCTGGTATTTGTACCATGTATTGTTTACCTTAAGGCATATTTGGAAATAGCAACACAAAGTGCATTTTCTGATTTTTCCCAAACCTAGATAGACCCCTGTCCACAGGCTGCTCACCACTATCCTGAAGCTTTGTCTCTACCAGAAATCCAAATCAGAAAGTCATGCAATTAAGTGGAGAATTTGATCTATGTCAACAGAGAGTGTGTGTGGAATTTGTGCCCTTTTAAATCTTGCTTTCTTTTCAGAAGGAATTCTTTTATGTGGCTCATTCAAAAACTTTTGAGTCTCTGCTATTTGGTTGTGCAGAAGGTGTCATCCCTTGTTTATTTCTGGATAGACTTTTACAGATCAAAGTGAGTGTCTGCTTTCCCCACAAGCTGGTGTCAGTCCAGCCTTCCTTGTCATTGAGCAAGGATGGCAGCATTGGCAGTCAGGCTTACCTCCCCCTATCTCCATGGAGAAGCTTGTCTTTTAAAAAAAAAATCAGACTTCAAAATGATATAAAAACATCATCAGTCATTTTGAGTGTTTTATTATATCTGCCAGAAGATACAATAATTTGATGGTGTTGGACTGTTGCTTAGTATTATAGTCTCTTTTAGCAATAAGAAAATTTATTTTTAATGATGGCAACAAAAATGAATTGATTTTATGACCTAACCAATAGTATTGGGGGGTTTAGAGTTTGCCAAAATGAAACAAGAGGTCCAAATTGCTTATAAAGCCCACAGCTGCCAGCCAGTCTGGTCAATTCTTGGCAACAGATGGACTCTCCCATCAGTTTTGCTCCAACTCACCTCTGAACTTCCTATGCCACTGGACAGCATTGTGGCTCCTACCCCATTATGGCCAGGGCTCCAGTGGTGATATCATGGAAAGATGGAGAAAATGGCTGGGTTGGACGGCTGCAAACCCTGGATTGCTTCCAGAAGACAACTCCCCCATGTGAGCCAATGAGTCTGTTTTTACCAAGAGTTCAAAAGTCTTATCCCAAAAGTCCAGAGCTTCTGTAGTTGGACAACTGGTGTTCCAGTGTGATCGTGTCTGCCCTTTTGATGTAAAAACTGAAGCACTTTGTAAAACCTGAAAACAGTTTAAGACATTAAAAAAGACACACACCCCCCTCCAAAAAAAGGAATTTTCATGCACTGTAGAAACCATTCAGAGGCAAAACATCACATCCTAGTGAATATAATAGGGTCTTGCTTCCCCCTCTTATTTGAACACAACTCTCATTGACTTAAAAGTGACATTTCAAACTGGCTGCAAGAATGATTTGTCCTCTAAACAAAGCAGGCTGCATTTGTTCTGGTAGAATGGCTTCTCTTCTTTGTCTCCGGATAATTTGATACAGCATTCATTCATTCAAGTGTGACTCTCATTTGAAAAATTTCTCAATGAGACCATTTAAAAAATATTTTTTAATCTGGAGCTTTCATGACTTACTCTAAGGCTTCGTTCAGCCTTGTCCTTGTTAGCTTAGTAGAAATGGCAAAAATTGATCTTTTGAAATAAAATTGTTCCCAGTAAATTTTAACCTGAGAGCAATCATTTTCCCCTAAAACTTTGAGCTATGCATGTGCCATTTGTGTCTACAGTTTTAAGACTAGGGATTTTCTAATTGCTTCAAGGATTTTTTTTTTTTCCCCCAGCCTTAAGACTTGGAAGGGAAGGGAAGTTACTTGAATCCAGTGTCTTCCATATGCCTGGGGCTATTTCAAGAGGAATAACAAATCTTCGAGTGTTTAAAAACAGTGCTGTGGAAATTAGAGCTACAGGTAATATTATTTTCTCTTCTGGGAAATGCACCCCATCAGGGGCCAGTCTCCATGCTTCCTACCTTCTCTAGTCTCAGGCATTTCCTGGCCTCTTAGGTCAGAATTCCCATAAATTTCAGGGCCTGCCATTTTCTCAGGGCAGAGGTGAGACCAGGGAGGAAGAGGCTCCACAATCACATCTTCATAAACTCAAACAAAGCAGACTTACAGGGTTTACATTTTAAGCCTATGAATCTGCTTCGTGATGGTTCCCATGTCTCTTGAAATAAACAGTGTGGAAAGAAAAATATAGTCTTTATTTGCAGCATTTTCTTCTGAAAATAACTTGTGCAGGAGAGAGGTGAACCAGTGGCATATGCCTGAGCAAGGCTTTCTGACTTCACTTTCACAACTGCCTCTTCCTAATAAACAACCAGCTCACAGTTACCTCAATAGCTGTGTGTACATAAGGAAGCCAAAATTAAAAGATCTCTTTAATACTAAAGGTAAGATTTGTGTTAAATTTAGGGCTAACCAGAAGGCAGTCTGGTTAGTGGTTTTGTTTTGTCTTCAGCTTCTTATTTTAGCATATGAGTAGGATTTAAAAGAATAATCAGCTTTTAAAGTCAGTATGGCCCTTTAAGACATAAATAACTGAGAACATCAATGAGATTGTTAAATATCAAAGAGGTTACTACTACATCTTAAATTTCCCCTTGAGTGAGAAGTGAATGATCAAATTCAGAAACACTTCATTTGATAAAGCTAAATGCTATCCTTCTTGCTAATCTCCTCCTGAGATTTTACTCTTCACTTGAGCAAATTAACTGAGGGTGAACAATGATCAAAAGAAAAACTTATGAAGAGCAAACTCCATAAATCACTAGTGAGACTGAAATACACATCAGAAAAAAAAAAAAAATCTTTCTTTACCCAGATAAAGATCAGAAGCAAAAGACACAGATATAAGCATGAGATGTAAAATAAATAGAACACAGACACAGGAAGGTTTGGAGCAGGGTTAAGAATGTCACTATTACAGAAGAACTTTGTGGGGCCGGGCACTTCCTGTTCTTATACCTTTCCTGGCAAGTAGAGTCTGAATCATGAGGAACTTCCAATTTATAGCCTCCCTATGCCATACACTGCATTCCCACACACACATCATATATGCACACACCAATTTTCTTTTTTTTTTAAGTTTATTTATTTATTTTGAGACAGAGAGAAAGAGAGAGAGAGAGTAGGAGAGGGGCAGAGAGAGAGGAAAAGGGAGAAACCCAAGCAGGCTCCGTGCTTTCAGCACTAAGCCCGACTCAGGGCTCTGTCCCATCAACCCAACATCATGACCTGAGCAGAAATCCAGAGTCGGATGCTTAACTGAAAGAGCCACCAGGCACCCTACCCCAGTTTTATTTTTTATGAATAGGGTTCACACAAGAACCTTGAGCGGAGTTGAAATGAACAGTGGAAACTTACATAGTCATTAAGATAGCCATACTTTAAGAACAGAAATCTGAAAATTATTTTTGGAATATAGCCTTACAGATATAACTGTGAGCATACCAAAGAACCTATGTACAACATTACTCATTGTATGCAGTGTTATTTGTAAAGAAATAATTGGAAACAAACATCCATCAATTGAGGACTGGTTAAATAAGCCTTACCCCATAATAGAATCATATGTAATTGTAAAACACTCTGAGTAAGCTTTCCGGAATATACTGATGCTGGACGGTATACATAGTATGCTACTTCTGGTGTAAGGGTGGAGAGGAGGTAGGACTATATATTTGTAGTCACATAAAGAAACTCTGGAAGGAAATATAAATTAATGAGAATGTTTTCTAGCTGAGGCTGCATAAAGGCAAAAAGATGGCACTTCCTAATGAATGACCTTTTTTTTTAACATTTTTTGGCTTCTCAACTATGTGAATGTATTATCTATTCAGGACTTTTTATTTAAAATAATAGTAAGGGGGCGCTTGGGTGGCTCAGTCGGTTAAGCGTCCGACTTCAGCTCAGGTCACAATCTCGCGGTCTGCAAGTTCGAGCCCCGCATCGGGCTCTGGGCTGATGGCTCAGAGCCTGGAGCCTGCTTCCGATTCTGTGTTTCCCTCTCTCTCTTCCCCTCCCCCGTTCATGCTGTGTCTCTCTCTGTCTCAAAAATAAATAAACGTTAAAAAAAATTTTTTAAATAATAATAATACAACTCAATAACAAAATAACCCATTTTTTTTAATGGGTAACAAATTCAAACACTTCACCAAAGAAAAGATGGGTAGCAAGTAAGCACATGAAAGATGCTCAACATCATTAGTCATCAAGGAAATGCAAATTAAAACCAGAATGTCTCAAATTAAAAAACCTGAAAATACCAAGTGCTGAGGAGGATGAGGAGTCACTGGAATTCATGCATTGCTGATGGGAATGGAAAAGGATACAGCCACTTTGGAAAACAGAATATCAATTTCTTATAACATTTAACATGCATTTACTATACTACCCAGAAATCCTACTGCTATAGATCCAACCAAGAGAAATGGATATATGTCTCTCCATCCAAAAACCTAAAAAAACCTGAACACAAATGTTTATAGTAGCTTTAACTGTAGTCACCAAAAATAGGAAACATCCCAAACGTCTACCAACTGATGGATAACCAGTTATATTGCTGGAATACCAGTTAACAATAGAAAGGAAAGAACTGACGTGTGCAACTAATGAATGAATTTCAAATGCTCTCCGCTAAATGAAAGAAACCAGATTCAAAAGGCTACACATGGTATGATTCCATTTCTGTAACAGTGTGGAAAAGGTAATACCGTAGAGACAAAAAACAGATCAGTGGCCAGGGGCTGTAGGCTGAGAAAGGTTTGCCTACAAAGGGGCTCAAGGGAACTTTTGGAGGCAA
Source organism: Panthera onca (assembly GCF_046562875.1). NCBI lineage: Eukaryota > Metazoa > Chordata > Mammalia > Carnivora > Felidae > Panthera > Panthera onca. The sequence goes on along the minus strand of NC_138346.1, from coordinate 73,263,145 downwards.
TGGAATTGTTCTATATCATGCATGTGGTGTGCATTTGTTAAAATTCATAAAACTGTAAACCTTAAAGGGGTGAATTTTCCTGTATGTAAATTATACCTCAACAAACCTGACTTTAAAAATTATTAATAGGGGCCCCTGGGTGGCTCAGTCGGTTAAGCGTCCGACTTCAGCTCAGGTCACGATCTCACCATCTGTGAGTTCGAGCCCCGTGTCGGGCTCTGGGCTGATGGCTCAGAGCCTGGAGCCTGCTTCTGATTCTGTGTCTCCCTCTCTCTCTGCCCCTCCCCCGTTCATGCTCTGTCTCTCTCTGTCTCAAAAATAAATAAACGTTAAAAAAAATTTAAAAAAAATTATTAATAGTAAATAGGAGGGAGACATGGTCCAACTTGTGCTTGGCAAAGGTCACTTTGGTTGCTAGTTGGTAAAAACACTGGAGTGTGCAAGAGTAAAATCGCAGCTGTTACAGTGGTTCTGTTGGACAACTCCCCTGGGACCAGGACCAAAACAACTCTCCTGAGGGCCAGGTGGTGAAACTGGACAAAGGCAGGCCCCTGAAAGGTATATTTCACGGAGTGAAAGTTGGGAAGACCTACTAATGGACTGGATGTGGGTTAGGAGAGACCTAGAGTTGTCAAAGGGGACTCCAAACATTCTTTTATTTCCCATGTGTCATAGTCCATTCAGGCTGCTATAACAAAAATACCACTGACCGGATGGCTTAAGCAACAAATATTTATTTCTCACACTTCTGGAGGCTGGGAAGTTCAAAATCAAGGTGCTGGAAGATTTGATGTCTGGTGAGGACTTGCTTCCTGGTTCATATATAGCCATCTTCTCACTGTGTCTTAACATGGCAGAAAGGGCAAGGGAGCTCCCTGGAGTCTCTTTTCTAAGGGCACTAATCCCATTCATGAGGGCTCCACTCTCATGACCTAATAATCTCCCAAAGGCCCCACTTCCAAATACCATCACATTAGGGGGTAGGTTTCAACATATGAATTAGAGGACATACAAACATTCAATCTGTAGCACCGTGCCATATGAGGTAGGCATAGAGAAAAGATTATCAAACAGTTCTATTCCTAATGCCACCTCCAGTAGAGTCTCTAAATGTATGAATTATTTGCAGAACCTCCGGTAGAGTCTCTAAATGTATGCTAAGGACTGGAATCATAATACAAAAACTAAAGACCATGAGACAGAATCCTTTAGCTGTTTGTCCTAGAAATTAAAGAGGAAAGAACCAAATCCAGGTTTTCTCAGGTAAGAAGGACTACTGGGGGGCGGGGGGGTGTGCACCTGGCTGGTTTAATCGGAAGAACGTTCAACTCTTGATCTCAGGGTCATGAGTTTGAGCCCCACTCAAACTCATGGGTGTAGAGATTACTTACAAAAAAGAAAGTTTACAAAAAAGGTGGGGTGGGGGGCTACTGTGAAAGAAAATGCTCCCACTCCAGAAGGGCAACTTTGTCATTTCTATTTTCTGGTCAACATAAAATGGCCTGACAAGAAAAGAAGAGAAAAAAATTGGGGGTTGAAATGTATTTTGTTTATTACTTAATAATATATCATTAAATTTACTTTTTTTTTCCATGTGTTAAGTTCATTTCATATGCTTGCATGTGTATTTACCTTGGCTGATTATGAACTGACAAGTGATTGCCCATTTGCCTAGCATGGACATTCCTCACCACACCATTAACATGCTGACCCCAATTTGGACCTAACTATCTAGAGCAAGGCAGTTGCTTTGGTCACCTCAGTTCAGAGTCATTTGGTCAAAATAGCTAAATCATATCTTAGAATGTCATGTGAAGTTCAACAGAAAATCCTTTTAGGTTTGTGCTAGTGAAACCCCTTTGTGATAAAGGTTAAGACCATAAAGAAAAGCAATGATAGAGCCCAAACCTACTATGTACAACCTCTTGTTTTATTTTACATGTATATACATACTTTATTTTACATATATATCTACATACATATACATACTTATATACAGATATATTCTGATTATGAAAATGACACACAAATCCTATAAAACATTTTAGAAAACCCTCCCAAGTTCACATACCAGATAATTACTATAGCTATTTGTTACATATTTATTCCTCTAGATTGTTTTCTCCCGAACCACATTTATGTTAGGAGTATTACTTATACAAAGATAATTTAAAGAAATTCAAGCCAAGGTTTTAGCACTGGGTATTAATACTTCTACCCTGATTAGAAGGAGGAAATTATATGAGAGGATATACCTAAATAACTCTAAAGGATATGTCTAAATAATTCATTAACTTTTAAAGTACTAATCTAGGGTTTTTTCCTTTGAGGGTTATTAAGAGAACATGATAGAAAATTCATGTAAAAGAGTAAAAGAAAACTACAGACTTATCTGATTCTACATAAAGATTCTTAGCAACAGTATCTCAAAAAGAGTTAACACATTTAATTTATGATAGTGACAGGGTTCAGAACACACTACCCCCAAATATGGCGCCTTGGCATATTGCATATTTTAAGCTGAAGGAATTTGGGAAATGGCAGGTTCAGGAAGGACTCTCTGGTCTTTCCTGCCCTGAAGCACGTCATAAGACCCTCCTATGAGAAGACCTCTTCCTATACCCAGAGAAAAGGAGCATTCCTTTTATCAAAGATGGAGGGACTCTGAGAGGAATTCAAACAGGTATTGCTAAGTTTCCCCCAGTTTACTACTATCAACGTGTGCATTTTGTCCTCCATGTTGTTCCATGACTTTCCACTTTTCTTCAAACCCAGGATAAAAGCACTAAGATTTAGCCGTTTCTTGGGATCTTCACTTCTTTTTTTTTTTTTTTTTTTTTTTTTTTTTTTATTTATTTTTGGGACAGAGAGAGACAGAGCATGAACGGGGGAGGGGCAGAGAGAGAGGGAGACACAGAATCGGAAACAGGCTCCAGGCTCCGAGCCATCAGCCCAGAGCCTGACGCGGGGCTCGAACTCACGGACCGTGAGATCGTGACCTGGCTGAAGTCGGACGCTTAACCGACTGCGCCACCCAGGCGCCCCGGATCTTCACTTCTTTATGAAGGCTCTTGCATTACATAAAATTTAGATTAAATAAATTTGTATGTTTTGCACTGCTAATCTGTCTTTTGTTATAGCATCCCAATCAAGAACCTAGAAGAGTTGAAGAAAAAAGATTTCTTTTCCTACCCTACAATGGAAAATTTTTACTCTGGTAGAAATGTTTTCTACATAATACAGTCAAGTGTATGTCCTAATGTATTTAGCCATTTGAATTAGGAAAATAGTGATTAATAACTATTAGGTAATTAACATCAAGATATCTTATTTGTCAACACTCAGACTATTCCAGAAAACTTAAGAAAACTTTTAAACAAATATGTTTTGTATCCCCTTATATGCAAATTTCCAGAAGATTCCTGGAGGAAAAAAAATGTAAAGAAAGCAACATTTTTTCAGATTTGTCTGTTAGAAAACATCTTTTTTGCTATCTTCATATTTAATAGTTTAGCTGAGCAGAGAATTGGATTGGAGAGATATTCTCTCAGAATTTTTAAGGCATTGCTTTATTAGCTTTTAGCTTCTGGTGTTGAGAGTTCAATGCTGTGGTATTTCCTCATGACTTTTCCTTTTCTTTTTGGAAGATTTTAGATTCTTTTTCTCCCTGCTGGGGATTTTACAGTGTCGTTTTCATTTCTCGTTCTTTTTTTTAAGAAAAAAAATTTAAAGTTTATTATTTTGAGAGAGAGAGAGGGAGAGCATGCACACATGAATGGGGGAGGGGTAGAGACAGATGGAGAGAGAGAATCCCAAGCAGGCTTCACACTGCCAGGGCAGAGCCCAACTCAGGACTTGATCCCACAAACTGTGTGAGCTCATGACCTGAGCTGAAATCAAGAGTCAGAGCCTCAGCTGGTTGAGCCACCCAAGTGCCCCCATTTCTCATTCTTAATGGGACTCTCCACATCCTTTATTCTGGGATATGTTCCTATATGTATCTATGATGGTTCATTTTATGTGTCAGCTTGACGGGGCCACAAGGTGCCCAGATATTTGGTTAAACATTATTCTGGGTGTGTCTGTGTATTTCTAGATGATATTAATATTTAAATCAGTAGACTGCATAAAGCAAATTGCCCTCAGCAATGCAGATAGACCTCATTCAATTCACTGAAGCTCCAAGAACAGAACAAAATGTTGAATTAGAGAGAATTCACTTTCTCTGCCTGACAGCCTACCACCCAGGGTGTTGTTCTCCTGCCCTTGGACTCAGACTCAAACTGGAGTTATACCATTGGCTCTCCTGGATTTCTTGCAGATTTTGGCACTAATTGGCTTCCACATTCAAGTAAGCAAATATATTACACTTATATGTATATATAGTATTGGTTCTGTTTTTCTGGAAAACCCAGACTAGTTCAGTATCTGGTGATTTCTGCCTCTCTCTTTTGTCCTCTTTTTGAAATTCCTATTAGTCAGATATTGAACCTCTTGAATTGCCCTACTTTCCTTTCCTTTGCTTTCCTTTGCTTTCCTTTCCTTTCCTTTCCTTTCCTTTCCTAACTTTTTTGATCTACTCTTGAACAATTCCTCAACTTTATCTTTCAACCATTCTATTGAATTTTTCACTTAACCTATTTTTAATTTCTAAAGCTCTTCCTTGTTCTTTCATTATTGCATTGTCTTAGCATATTATTTTTATCCCATGAATGCAATATCATCACTTATCTTTCAGAGGATATTAATAGTTTGTTTGAAGTTTATGTAGAGGCCACTTTTAGGCAACAGGCTTGAGCAATGGAAACCTAAGCAAGGCAAAAGGGCTCACAGCAACCACCACGTTGAATGCAAACAGGCTCATTAAGTGACCCACCTCAAAATAACCATAGGCCCTAACTGACCAATAGATACTTACAGCCAGGCATAATTCCTAAGATTACCAAAAAAAGGGAAAATTCCACATAGTCCCTGAACCATCTCACTCTGCCCTCTAACTATAGCCCCTCACCACCGCCCCCAACACAGTGTCCTTTGCTGTCCCGACTGCCCCCTTGCAGTATATTCAATAAACTTCTATCTCCTTTGTTCTGCCTCGGGTGAATTCTTTCATGGCCTGTGCCGCCAGCCTCCACCCAATCTGGATGCCCCACGGTTTTCTTCTGCCCTTTGCACTGCCTTGGACTCTCCTGAGTTTTATTCTGTCGTTTTACTACTTTTTTTTCTTTGTAAGAAGTTTTCCTCGAAAGTCTTCCAGTTCATATTAAAACTGAAGTGCTAAAAACCAGATTGGAAGCTTTCAGTACACAAATAGGGCTTGTAAAATGGTGAGTTCCACTGCAGGGTAATCAAGTGAAGCTTGGGTGTTTTACTGGACAACCCTAAAAGTCAATAGATCTTTTTCTTGGATCTTCTCCAAAGAGTAATTATCCAGTCTGCTGAGTGAGGGCTATAAGCTTCCCTGCCATTCTTGTGGGGACTAAGGAGGGGACAAAGCCTGGGTGTCACCATGTGGTATGCAGTGGTTCACCAGATTCCACTGTTTTCTGTCTAGTGCTTCATCCCCACCTTCAGCTGTGCCTGTCATCATCCCTGAGTCCAGAGTCTCTTGGTGTAATCTATCCAATACCAAACCTCCCATTTCCTTCTTGGGTTGAGGATATAATCACTGGACTTCAGGGGGTGTGGTAGAAGTTCAAGGGGCCTAATTACTCCTTATGCAAACTCTCAACTAATTTTCCTGTGTTTATCTCACATCTTGCCCTTCCTTGGAAGGTCTCTAACTTCTGAGTCTTTCAGATGTTCCCCGCCCATGAATCAGTTGCTTTCCACTGGCAACCACCTCTGCAGAAACGTATGCTTCCATTTTCACTGCTCTAATAATTCAGTTGCTACCTATCCTCCACATGTAAGCTTCCAAAATTTTATTGTCTCTAATCCTCTATAGCGGTCTCTGTTCTACTTCCCCTGTATTGTCTCTTTACATCTTTACTGCCATTTTGGTGAGGTCTTAGGAGAAAGCAGAAATGAACACAAAACACATGTTTGTAATGTTTATTTATTTTTGAGAGAGAGAGAGAGAGAGAGAGAGAGAGTACAAGCAGGAGAGGGGCAGAGAGAGAGGGAGACACAGAATCTGAAGCAGGCTCCAGGCTCTGAGCTGTCAGCACAGAGTCTGATGCAGGGCCTGAACTCAGGAATGGTGAGATCAGACCTGAGCCGAAGTTGGACGCTTAACCAACTGAGCTACCCAGGCGCCCCACAAAACACATGTTTTAAAAGATACATCAAGAGTCCTTTGCCTTGTGTAAGTAGAGAGAACGAAACATGAAAGCACCTTCCTCCGTTCTGCCCAGGTGCTGTCTGTTGTCTGGCACGCACAGCCTCCCCAGTCTACTCTTCACAATCACACACACAAAGCACTTGATTTTATATTTTTTATTCTGGTCTTGGTTTTGTCACTTAACATAATGTCTTGGAGCTACTTCCATATTAGTACTTACAGGCCTACCTCATTCTTTGTGGGTTTTTTTTTTTGTTTTTTTGTTTGTTTGTTTGTTTTTATTTTTTTTAAGTTTTTTTAATGTTTATTTATTTTTGAGACAGAGAGAGACAGAGCATGAACGGGGGAGGGTCAGAGAGTGGGAGACACAGACTCTGAAACAGGCTCCAGGCTCTGAGCTGTCAGCACAGAGCCCGACGCGGGGCTCAAACTCACAGACCGCGAGATCATGACCTGAGCCAAAGTCGGACGCTTAGCCAACTGAGCCACCCAGGCGCCCCTGTTTGTTTGTTTTTAGTTAATTTTCTTGATTTTGGGAGAGAGAGAAAGCACAAGCAGGGGAGGTGCAGAGACAGAGAGAAACAGAATCCCAAGCAGGCTTTGCACTGTCAGTGCAGAGCCTGATGCGGGGCTTGAACTCACAAATGTGAGATTCTGACCTGAGCCAAAATCAAAAATCCGATGCTGAACCAACTGAGCTACCCAGGCATCCTGTGGGTCTATCTCATTCTTTTTAATGACTACATAGTATTCAACAGTATGAATCTATCATGATTTATTTAACATTTTACCACACTTTAAATTTTATACATGCACGCAGACATACATATATACATGTACATATTTATATCTTCTTAAAAGATAAAGTAACTAAAATTGCATAAATGTCAAATAATAATACTTATGCAAGAGAAGGATCAAAAGAAGGACAATATTACATGCATGGAAATCTTCACTGTTGACTTATGTCCAATAGCCAATGAATAGAACCATCTCCAAAGCCTCCAAAATCAGAGATACTAGGATCCTCCTTCAGTTGAAGACACACCATAAATCAAGCTACAGCAGCCTTGAAACTATGTCAACCCATAGACTTAGATTTATATCAATAAAAACTATGATTCAATTTACAAGTTATATTTTTACAAAACATGTAATGTATTCACCACTCATCAGATATTATGTCAATCAGAACCCTGACAGGAAATGGATGGAACTTTCAAATGGGAACAGAGAATTTAAGGAAGGGACCATTTTCAGTGTCGTATCAGGGTTGAAGGAAACCAGAACAAGATGGTGAAGCACTTTGGGGCTACTGCAGAGACAGTCATTGTCACTCCTGCACCTGAGCCCCGGAACTGTGGCTTTGCAGAGGGACCCAGCCAACCTTCAGCAGCCAGAGAAGGAGGAGCTGGGGGGAAACATCTGACCTCACTCTTCATCCTGCATTTTTGCTAAATCTGGCAACCTTAGGTGGGGAAGAGTAGAGGGTCAATCTGGAGGGGCTAAGAGAGAATACGCCTCTTACCTGAAGGAGCAGTGTTCTACTGTGCTCATTAGTAGCCATGTCTGTGGACCTCGGGGCAAAGCCAGTCACCAAGAACCACAGACAATGTGTATATCCAATCACGGTAATGAATTCATTAAGTCAGCTCTGAAAGTTTACCACGTCTTGGCTTATAACTCCAATTATATAGAAAAGAGACTACATATAAAAGGAGTCAATAAAAATGAAAAAGCAAACTATTCATTAAAAGAGTCAATAAAAATGAAATAGCAAAAACGTCCCCTTGTTGCCCCCTCTCATTAATGTTTGGTTTCTTTATTATTCCAGCCCACGGGCCTGCAAATAAGATATGCCATCGGTAGCTGAATGGAATGTTTCTGTCCAGGTTAGGAGAAAAATGCTATCATGACTAGAGGCTCAACAGACCAGAGAATGCAAAAGGGATTACTTGAGCAGAGTGGGAACCATCCTTACGTTTATAATAAATATTAACCCATGACAGGAACAACATATGGATGGGGCCAGTAAAAAGACAGAGTTCCTCACAAATCGATATGGTTGAATAGTATTCTGGTAATTCTTAAGCAGCAATATTCTTTATGAATAAAATTTATTTTAAGTTATATACAGATAGAAAAAAATTAGAAATGGATTGTCTGCAGTTTTTCTTATCTTAAAATAATAAATATGATTAGATGGGGGGGAAAAGAGCCCCAAGGAAGCATTGAGATTTTATAGGTTTGGAAACTACTTTTCCTTTTAAAAAGTCTTTTTTTAACTTAAAGACAAGTTTGATTTATTCCATTTCCATAGTTCATCTATTTACTACCAAAATAGACATTTTTTTATAGGTTTAACGTGTTATGCTTTCCCCCCCCTTTTTTAAAGTAAGCTACACACCCCACATGGAGTCCAAGGTGGGTCTTAAACTCATGACCCTGGGATCAAGAGTGGGATGCTTAACCAACTGAGCCACACAAGCACCCCACCCACATGTTATACTTTTTATTATAAAATTTGTTTTTTAGAAAAGTACTGAAGAGGAAAAATTATTGTAAGTTTCTTCCATTTGGCTCAACAGCTATAAGAGTTTGAACTAATTTTTAGCGATGGGTAACTACATATCTGGATGCCTGGGGAAGTCCAAGATTCTGGTTTCCAAATAATGACCCACATAGCATAGTGACCTACCTGGGATAGATCACTTTTTAACACACTCTGTCTATGTGACAAAATTATTTTCAATAATAATCACAAAACGAAAAGAAGAATAGCAAAAAAACTGAAAAATTTTTATTATAGTATTTATTTCCAAAAGTAATCAAGTCAGTAAAAAACAAAGTAAATATTATGGTACAAAAAAGGATTAGATTAATTCTGTTTAATTGCATTATAGTAGGTCATTAAAAATTTTTATTTTATTTTTTATATGTATATTTTTTATTTAATTTACATCCAAATTAGCATATAGTGCAACAATGGTTTCAGGAGTAGATTCCTTAATGCCCCTTACCCATTTAGTCCATCCCCCCTCCCACCACCCCTCCAGTAACCCTCAGTTATCCATATTTAAGAGTCTCTTATGTTTTGTCCCCCTCCCTGTTTTTGTATTATTTTTGCTTCCCTTCCCTTATGTTTATCTGTTTTGTCTCTCAAAGTCCTCATATGAGTGAAGTCATGTGATATTTGTCTTTCTCTGACTAATTTCACTTAGCATAATACCCTCTAGTTCCATCCACGTAGTTGCAAATGGCAAGATTTCATTCTTTTTGATTGCTGAGTAATACTCCATTGTATATATATACCACATCTTCTTTATCCATTCATCCATCGATGGACATTTGGGCTTTTTCCATACTTTGGCTATTGTTGATAGGACTGCTATAAACATCGGGGTGCATGTGTCCCTTTGAAACAGCACACCTGTATCCCTTGGATAAATACCTAGTAGTGCAGTTGCTGGGTCATACGGTAGTTCTATTTTAATTTTTTGAGGAACCTCCATGCTGTTTTCCAGAGTGGCTGCACCAGCTTGCATTCCCACCAACAATGCAAAAGAGATCGTCTTTCTCTGCATCCTCGCCAACATCTGTTGTTGCCTGAGTTGTTAATGTTAGCCATTCTGACGGGTGTGAGGTGGTATCTCATTGTGGTTTTGATTTGTATTTCCCTGATGATGAGTGATGTTGAGCATTTTTTCATGTGTCAGTTGGCCATCTGGATGTCTTCTTTGGACAAGTGTCTATTCATGTCTTTTGTCCATTTCTTCACTGGATTATTTGTTTTTTGGGTGTTGAGTTGGATAAGTTCTTTATAGATTTTGGATACTAACCCTTTATCTAATATGTCGTTTGCAAATATCTTTTCCCATTCGGCTGCCTTTTAGTTTTGCTGGTTGTTTCCTTCACTGTGCAGAAGCTTTTTATTTTGATGAGGTCCCAGTCATTCATTTTTGCTTTTGTTTCCCTTGCCTCCAGAGACGTGTTGAGTAAGAAGTTGCTGTAACCAAGATCCAAGAGGTTTTTGCCTGCTTTCTCCTTGAGGATTTTGATGGCTTCCTGTCTTACATTTAGGTCTTTCATCCATTTTGAGTTTATTTTTGTGTATGGTGTAAGAAAGTGGTCCAGGTTCATTCTTCTGCATTATGCTGTCCAGTTTTCTCAGCACCACTTGCTGAAGAGACTGTCTTTATTCCATTGGATATTCTTTTCTGCTTTGTCAAAGATTAGTTGGCCATACGTTTGTGGGTCCATTTCTGGGTTCTCTATTCTGTTCCATTGATCTGAGTGTCTGTACTTGTGCCATAAGAAAATTTTTTAAAAGATTTATTTATTTTTGGGAGACAGAGAGACAGAGTGAAATCTGGGGAGGGGCAGAGAGAGGGGTGAGACACAGAATCTGAAGCAGGTTCCAGGCTCTGAATTGTCAACACAGAGCCCAACTCGGGGCTCCAACCCATGGATCATGACACTTAATCAAAGTCAGATCCTTAACCAACTGAGCCACCCAGGCACCCCTATAGTAGGTCTTTTTTAAAAGGAGGGGGGGACATATAAAGAAATCCTTCCAAAATTTGTGACTATAAGGGGGTCACACAAGGGTTTTTGCAGTGATGGAACAATTGTGTGTCTTGATTATGGTGGTGGTTACACAAATCCTCACCTGTGATAAAACTGTATAGAACTGTATACTCACCCACAAATGAGTGCATGTAAAACTGATGAATGTGGAATGAGGGCTGTGGGTTTTACCAAGGTCAATGTCCTGGTTTTGATACTGCACTATAGTTAGGTTAAGATTCCAGCATTGGTATAACCAGGTGAAGGGTATCAGGATCTCTTTGTACTATTTTTCACAACTTTCTGTGGAACTATAAGTATTTCAAAAATTTTTAAATTCTCTGAAAGCTTACATACTGTGTGATTCCATGTTTTTGATATTATCAAAAAGACAAAAGTATGGCAGCAGAGAACAGACAGTAGCTACCAGCAGTAGGGAAAGGATATGACTACAAAGGAGGGTGACTGCAGGGAGATTTGGGGGGGTGGTGATAGAACAGTCCTGAATCCTGATTGTAGTTGTGATTACAGCAATCTACACGTGTGTTAAAATTCATAGAACTATATGCCAACAAAATGTCAATTCTACTATATGTTAATTTTTTTTAATTTGGTCATTATCTTACATATTTTTTGAAAACCGTTGAGAGCTTTGGAATCAGTCACTTTCACTTCAGTATTGGAACACTGATTTCACTTATATGAGGAATCCAGAAAACAAAACTAGCAAACAAACAAAACAGAAACAGATTCATAGATACAGGAAGCAAACTGTTGCTTATCAGAGGTGGGAGAGGTTGAGGGAGAAGGGGATTAAGAGGTACAAACTTCCTGGGGCATCTGGGAGGTTCAGTCCTTTAAGCATCATATTCCTGATTTCAGCTCAGTCATGATCTCATGATTCATGGGATCAAGCCCCAAGTCAGGCTCTAAGCTGACAGTGCAGAGCATGCTTAGGATTCTCTTTCTCTCTCTCTCTCTCTCTTTCCCTCCTCTCCCCCCACCAAAAATAAAGAAACATTAAAACAAAAAAAGAGGTACAAACTTCCAGTTATAAAATAAGTCACCAGTATATAATGTACAGCATAGGGAGTATAGTCAATAATATTGTAATAACTTTGTATTGTGACAGATGGTATCTTATCAGGGGGATCATTTCATAAAGCATAAAAATATCAAATCACTATGATGTACACCTGACACTAATAAGATACCGTAGGTCAATTATACTTGAATAAATAAGTAAATATTGGGATATTGGACAAGTTAGTCTCAGTTATCTTATCTGTAAAATATTAATATTAATATCTACCTAATGATAATGTATATAAAGTTCTTAGTATATTGCTTAACACTGGGAAAGCACTGAGTGAATAGCATTACTTATTTTTTTTTATTTTTATTTTTTTATTTTTTTTTTTAACGTTTATTTATTTTTGAGACAGGGAGAGACAGAGCATGAATGGGGGAGGGTCAGAGAGAGAGGGAGACACAGAATCCGAAACAGGCTCCAGGCTCTGAGCTGTCAGCACAGAGCCCGACATGGGGCTCGAACTCACCGACCACGAGATCATGACCTGAGCCGAAGTCGGACGTTTAACCAACTGAGCCACCCAGGCGCCCCTTATTTATTTTATTTTGGGAATTCATTCTGTAAGGAAATTTAGAATAAGCGAAAGAAATTACTGGATGTTTCAAATGAAAAATTGTATTTCCTAGAGCACACCCTTTGCTTTATCTGATTCAAGCTTTTCACTGAGCTATTTTATAACTCAATTTGTATATTAAGTGATAGCAATGCAAAATAATTACCTAGTGTCATGCAAATAAAGTCCATGGTGGAATTGTGGTGTGGTGGTTTAATTTGACTTCCCCCACACCCTTAAAATCCCCACCTAAGTGAAAAATGCCAGTTTTGTGTCTCTTTGTGAATTCATTTCAACATTTCTTTACTCCATATAAAATAGTGATTCTTAAAAAAAAAAAAAAAAGGTGTTCTTTTGACTCTTCCTTTGAACCCAGTTATAATGTATTTCCAGTTTCTTCACTAAATAATGAATTAAGTAAAATTTTTAACATGGGTTCATTTTATATCTGCTCTTTTTGAGAGATGTGATTTTACTGTTTTTAGAAATCTATCCTTTAGCAATTTTTAAAAAAATGTTTATGAGAGAGAGAGAGACACCATGAGTGGGGGAGGGGCAGAGAGAGAGGGAGACACAGAATCCAAAGGAGGATCCAGGCTCTGAGCTGTCAGCACAGAGCCCAACGCAGGGCTCGAACTCACAAACCATGAGATCTTGACCTGAGCCGAAGTCGGACACTTACCGACTGAGCCACCCAAGTGCCCCTTCTTTAACAATTTTAAGGCCAGAAAATACTGAAAGGCAATGTGAAAGTGTAATAAAATCACTCTGTGCAGCATCTTATATGCTAAGTCAGTTTGGCTATTCTTAATTATCTGGAATTTTAGTATCCTATAAATAAATAGTCTAGATAACCAAATAAAGTTTTTTGTTACCTTTACTAATAATGCTTTGAACAGAGAAGGTCCTTAATAAATATTTGCTAAGTGAATCAATTAAATTGGTATTTCATCTGAGATCACTCAGATGGAAAGAGCCTTCAACTTTTGTATTCACAGGCTGAGGCAAAAATCCACAAACTCTTCATTATTTACTTATGGTCATTCTGAATTTTATCTGATAATATCGTTAATCTAAACTATGGCGGGAGGAGGGGGGGGGTGCGGCCTGTGTAGCTCAGTCGGTTAGGCGTTGACCCTTGATTTCAGCTCAGGTCATGATTTCACAGTTCTGAAGATCACGCCCAAAGTCAGTCCCTGCTTGGGATTCTCTCCTTGCTCCTCCCCACTCACACTTGCTCATGCTCTCTATCTGGCAAAATAAAATAAACATTAAAACAAGTAAACTGTGGAGATATTAGATTACTATACACTTTTGCTCCTCACAAAAACTTTTCCCCACCACTACCCCACAGGAAATCATCCTTTGCACTGTTTTTTTTTTTTTTTTCAGTTAGAGTTTAAAAAGGAAAACTTTCCTTTTTATCGTCACCATCAGAAAACCACTGAAGTCCCTGGTAGAGGTGAGGAGAATCTGTAGGCACTAACCTAACAGCAGGAATAATCTGAATGTCTAAGGTGAAACTGAATGCTTAGAAGGAATTCAAATAAAATTTCAAAAAAAAAAAAAAAAAAAGGAAGGAGGAATGAAAAAATAGTTCTAATTGGATAAAAGAGATTTTTCCAAAAAAAAAAGCAGATGGGGGGGGGGGGCGGTTTCTAAGAAAGGATTTACCTGACAATCCGCCATGGGGGTGGCTGCAGAGCCCCAGTTGATTTTTGTGTACTCCTTGGTGAAGACAGAATGATTATGCCTTGGCACAGTTTTAAAACAGGAAGAATGAAGGTTTTAAATCACTGTTTTATTGAAGGAAAACCGTAGTCTGCACCAGAGGATTCAAAAAACCCAGGAAGTGAAGTGTAGCCAACTGCTGCCTGGGGGTATGGGGGGGGCGGGGAGTGGGCCAGGTCTGTACCTGGATCCAGACCAAGTCTGTTTCAAGTTTATTTGATTGAGAATTTCACTTTGAAAAGAGTACTTCACGGGACCTTTGGGAGCTGTCAAAGGCTGCCCCGGGGCAGAAGATTAACTACTCTGTGGACCAGCAGGGAGAAGCCTAGTAAATCAGAGGCCCCTTGTTTGTGGGTCTGTGGGCTTACAGGTGGCAATGTAACAGGCTGTGCCTCTCTGCGGGTGCCTACGGGACTTCCCAGTTTATGGGTCAGAACTAACCGTGTGGATGGAAAGGAGCATTTGAATCCATTCTCCAAACTGCAGATTGAAAAGTGGGCTTGAATGAGTCTGCAAAAGAAAAGTTTCCTTGAATTATCTATCTTCTGGAAGGATCTCCAGGAAGTGGGTAGCAGTGGTGGCTCCTGGGGAGGGGAATAGCCCTTTTGTGTCTTATTGAGGAGGGCAGTCAAGTGTGGCAGTTAAAAAGCATGACACTAGAAGCTTCGGTCTGTCCCTTGGTTGTTGTGTGAGTTTTCAACCTGAAGTGGTCTCAGCTGTAAAATGGGGATTATCATGAAGATTAAACAAGTTAATTATATGGAAAGTGGAACAATGAACATAGTGCTATACAACTATTGGCTCTATCATTACATGTATTTGCATATATTACTGAAAAAAATTAATTTTATGTTTTTATAAAACATTAGAAATATTTTTAAATTTTTTTTTTCAACGTTTTTTATTTATTTTTGGGACAGAGAGAGACAGAGCATGAACGGGGGAGGGGCAGAGAGAGAGGGAGACACAGAATCGGAAACAGGCTCCAGGCTCCGAGCCATCAGCCCAGAGCCTGACGTGGGGCTCGAACTCACGGACCGCGAGATCGTGACCTGGCTGAAGTCGGACGCTTAACCGACTGCGCCACCCAGGCGCCCCTAGAAATATTTTTATAAAGAAAATAATTGTCTCACAATCTCTGATTTCTGGGATTTCCTTTTTATGAATAACATTTTCTTACAGTTACACACAATTATAATGCTCCTTCCTCCCTCTGTCTCCCTTCTCCCTTCTTTTCATTTCTTTCTCATGATTCTGCTCTGCCAGTGCAAGGCTCCCTTTAGTTCTATAGTGGCGTGGAAGGGTGAGAGGTCATTTTTATCAGTCAGCCCCCATAGCTTGGTTCTCCAGATATCACCTGACTACTCCCAGAGAGCTTTCAATAGTAAAGGAAGTGAAATAATATTTACTATCCCACTCAGGCAACTCCTGCATTATAGGTACCCCCAAAAGACAGGAGGGTGCTGTTGTCCTCCATTTTATTATGCAGTTGGTAAAGGCAAGGGAATGGCTTCTCAAATGTATGCCCAAGAGCATGAATGTTAAACTAGAACTACTACCCTCCTTTCTTCATTAAAAAAAAATTGCAAATATACAAAAAGGTAGAGAGAATAGCATAATGAACCCCATATATCTAGCACCTAGATTTAACGATGTTAACTTTGCTATATTTGCTCCTTTTTTCCCTTGTTTTAAAGAAAATTATACAGCATGACTCTTTTCCCTTCTTTCCTGCTTTTTAAAAAACAGCTTTATTGGGGCACCTGGGTCACTCAGTTAAATGTCTGCCTCTTGATCTTGGCTCAGATCATGATCTCATCATGGTTCATGGGATCAAGACCTGCATCAGTCTCTGAGCTGACAGCGCAGAGCCTGCTTGGGATTCTGTTTCTCCCTCTCTCTGCTCCTTCCTCCCCCCCCCCCCCCCCCCCCCCCCGCCGCTCACTCTGTCTCTCTCAAAATAAATAAACTCAAAATAAAAATAAAAACCAGCTTTATTGAGGTATACTTCATATAGCATATAATCACTCATTTAAAGAGCACAATTTAATGTTTTTTAGTATATTTACAGATGGATATGTCCAGCCATTACTAGAATCAATTTTAAAATATTTTTATTGCCCCAAAAAGAAACTTTAAATCCTCTAGCTGTCAACCCCACTTCCCTCCACATCCCCAGCCCCAGTCAACTACTAATCTACTTTCTGTCTCTATTATACATTTACATATTACATAGAGACATTTCATATAAGTGGAATCATAATTTATGGCCTTTTGTGACTGGCTGCTTTCATTTAACATAATATTTTCAAGGTTTACTCATGTTGTGGAATGAGTCAATACTTTATGGCTGAATAATATTCCATTGTTTAGATATACTATATTTTATTTATTCATCAATGGATTTTTTTTCTATTTTGGAACTACTGTGAATAAGGCTGCTATGAACATTGGTCTACAAGTAAAATGACATTTTACCCCTCATTTTTTAATATTCATCTCAAAGAGATAAGGGCATTTTCCCCCATATAACCACAATAGCATCCAAATTACCAATCATCAAATAACTCAATTAAAATACAAATTTCTCCAACTTCCTCAAAATGGCTTAGGTTTATTTGCTTAAATCAGTATCCAGTCAGTGCAAAACTTCAATATATTAACATTTCATTGTTATATTTCTTGAATATCTTTTTTTTTAAGTTTATTTATTTATTTTGAGAGAGAGGGTATGCATGGGACAGGGGCAGAGAGAAAGGGAGAGAAAGAGAATCCCAAGCAAGTTCTGCACCATCAGAACAGAGCCTGATGCAGGGCTCAAACTCACGAACCATGAGATCATGACCACAGCTGAAATCAAGAGTCCAAAGCTCAACTGACTGAA
This sequence comes from Panthera onca, assembly GCF_046562875.1. Classification (NCBI taxonomy): domain Eukaryota; kingdom Metazoa; phylum Chordata; class Mammalia; order Carnivora; family Felidae; genus Panthera; species Panthera onca. The sequence continues at coordinate 73,246,035 of NC_138346.1, read as the reverse complement.
CCACCCAGGGGTCCTTTGATTATCTTTTAGTAGAAGAGTTCCATATCTCCCGCCTTTTTTTCCTGACTGTTGGCTTGATAAACAGCCACATCTTCCTTTAAATCACCTTTTGGCAACCTATAAGAAAACAGCAGATGGGGCTTACAACAGCCTCAATTCTAGTTATCTTCATCCATTGTTTTTGTTTATTTATTTATGTTTTAATTTATTTTGAGGAAGACATAGAGAGTGTGAACAGGGGTGGGGCAGAGAGAGGGCAAAAATCTTAAGCAGGCTCTGCTGTCAGCGTGGAATTCGACTCAGGGCTTGAAGCCATGAACTGTGAGATCATGACATAGGCCAAAGTCAAGAGTCACCCAGGCACCCCCTCATTCATTGTTTTTGTAATGCGTTTGAATCTCTGTCCACAAAGTAAGTGTAACTTTCTTTTTCTATATAGAACTTCCTTTGCGCCCTGCCCTATTCTACTAAATGATGGAAACTTAATCATGATGGGATGGGCTTTCATCTTTTTCCAGGGTGGTGTCCAAGTTCCTGGGAGTTTACAGAGTGTGGACCCCATGTGAAGGGGTCTCTGGACTGCCATCTCTCCGTGGCATCCACTGAGACATCCATACGGCCCTCTGTCCACTCAGCTCATGCAGATCAGTGTTAGATCAGGTTCCCCTCAGCCTGGAACAAGATGTTCTTAGGTCATCTGGCTCTTTGGGACTTGTCAATGATATTCTTGAGCACATAAAAAATATTCTATGGCTCCAGGGGCACCTGGGTGGCTCAGTTGGTTAAGCATCCAACTCTTGATATTGACTCAGGTCATGATCTCACAGTCATGGGATTGAGCTCCACACTGATCGTGGAGTCTGCTTGGGATTTTCTCTCTCCCTTTCTCTCTCTGCACCACCACCCCCCAAATAAATAAATAAACTTTAAAAATATGTATTCTATGGCTCCAATTTTCAGTTGGGATATTGGACATTCCATAGGGTTATATTACGTTTGATTATCCAGACCTGTGCTGTGTAATGTGGCCTCCAACTACAGGTGGCTATGAACACATAACTGAAATGTAGCTAATCTAAATTAGGATGTGCTATGACTGTAAAATACATACTAGATTTCAAAGACTTTGTACAAAGAATACAAAATATCTCATTAATGATTTCTATATTGATTACATGTCGAAATAATATTTTAATATATTAGGTTAAATAGAATATTTTAATAAAAGTAATTTCACCAGTTTCTCTTTACTTCCTTTAATGTGGCTACTTACTAAAATATTGAAAACTATAAGTGGCTCAAATTATATTTCTGTTGGACAGTGTGCTGGTCTAGACTTTCCACATGGCCATTCCTTCCATATTCTTCTAATGCCACACTGAAACAGGGAGAATTCTGGTGTTTTATTAACTCTGCAAGCTCTATTCTGGAATTGGGATTTGGCAGGGGGGGATTCAGCAGACCCCTTTCTCTGGAGGGAACAAACACCAGTATCTCACTTGCTTCCTTTTCTCAACTTTCCTTTCTCTTCCCAATTAGACCATGTTCAGTCAGGGAGTCAGTAAATCAGCTCTTCAGCTGGCCTTCCAAATCTGTTGTTTCTACCCTACCTGAGCTTTTGAAAGGCAAAAGCCAAGTCATTTGACTTCAGTTCTATTGTGTTATTCTTACCCCAAGGCAGTCTGTGCATAAAACACCCTAGCTGCTCCCAGAATGGGGGAGCTATTACAAAGAAGCAGGAAATACTGTGAATGAAAACTACATCAGTTACTATACCAAACATCACCCATTATCTGTCATTCCAGAAATGTGCAATGATTCTGTGTCAAATGCTGTGCTAAGATCTGGGAATATCAGGATGAATGAGATGAGACCCAGGTCCTACTATCAGAGACAGCAGGCCTAATGGATGATGTAAGAATGTGAATCCAGGGGAGCTTGGGTGGCTCTGTTCTTTGAATGACTGACTCTTGATTTTGGCTCAGGTCATGATCCTAGATTGTGGGATCGAGTCCCGGGTCAGACTCCATGTTGAGTGTGGGGCCTGCTTGGGATTCCCTATCTCTCTCTCACTCTCTCCCCAACCCCCACCCCCGCCCCTCCTCTGCTCACTGATGTGCATACACACGGTCTCTCATATATATATATATAAATTAATTAAGTAAGTAAAATTATTTTTTAAAAAAGAATGTGAATTCATAGGTGCAGTGGAATGTTAGAGGCACTGCAGCTGAAATATGTTTAGGATATGGTTGGGCACAAGGAAGGGGCTAGACTAGCCACTTCTGCTGTAGGGTGGGCACAGGGCAACCAGGAAATGCAAGTCAAAGCACTATGGAAACTAAACTCTTTCTTATGGATGTTTTAGTGTCTCAGGAAAGTCTCTTTCTGGGCCTTAGTTTCCTTTACTGAGAATAATGTGGATGATTTTGAGCTGTCCTCTGTACTGCAAAGCACTGTTGTAAAGAGGAAATGTTCAACAAATATACCAAACTATTAACATGGTTTGGCTTTGGTGGTGGGATTATGGGTGACTATTATTCTATTCTTAATATTCTGAATTACCCAATTTTATATAATGAACAAGTATTACTTTTATAATCAGTAAAAAAAAAAAAAAAAAAAGGAACAATTTTATTTTAAATTTTGCCTTTGCTGCCAAACTTCTTGAACTAGTGGTCTATACTGGCTCCCTCTACTTCCTCCCCAACCACTGAATCCAACCATTGTAATCTGGCTTCCACCCCCTCATCCAAAGGTCTCCAATGACCTCCTACTTGCTAAGACCAATGACCTCTTTTCAACCCTTGTCCAACTTGACTTCTCCACAGCATTAACATAGCCCCTTAAACTTTCTGAAAAGCATTCTTTAAGTCATAGTGGTAATGTACCTATACCACAAAAAAATAAAAACAAAAACAAAACCCACATCTGCAATGCCACCACAATAATCCAACAACGGCCATTTTGGTATATTTTCTGGTAGTCTTTTCACTTAAGCATATTTTTTATATCACTATGGCATAAATGTAAAACCAATTTTGAATTTACCACCTCCTTGAAACTCTCCTTATTTCCCCAAAACAATTCTTTCCTGGGTTTTGAATAATTCACCCATCTCTCAAGCTTGTACATGAATGCACTAACGTGTATAAAATCTCCTAAAATGTTCATTAAAATTCAGATCCCTGGACTCCATTCTATCTGTTCACTTATATCCTATTTAATTAGGATTGATTTGGCCTCAAGAGCCTATGTTTTCTGCTTTCTGTAGCATGTGGCCCAAAGACCTTACTGAAAAACACTGTAGCAGACACATACACCTTCACAGCAATCAGCTAACCAAGTAACCAAAACCCAAAAACAACTTTGGAAACCCAAACCAGTGTTTCCTAATCATCAGATTCTCTAGGGCTAGAATTTGAGTATCTGTTGATTTTTTAAGCCCTCCTTGTGATTCTGATGAACCACTGCCTTAACTACAACCACGCTATTCTGTTTGCATTTCTCTGAACACTTCCAAGGCTCAGAGCCTTTGTTCGTGCTATTCCCTTGGCCTGGATTCAGTTCCTTCTCACATTCATCCTTGAGCCTAGCTCAAAGGTGGTCTCCTCTATAAAACTTCCAGAGGCTTCTCTTCCATCTCCTCTATCTTCCTTTTCCACTCACAAATTAAAGTTAGTTATATAATGTCTATGACTTTAGGCTGGGCAATGAGCTACCTGGATATATTTGTTACCCATTTCTGGTAACAAATTACTCCAAGACTTAATGGCTTGAGAGAAAAATAAAATTTTATGATCTCACAGATCTCACAGCACCTGCCGTTCAGGAATTGAGAAGCAGCTTAGTTGGGTAGTTCAGGCTCAAGTCTTTCACAAAGTTGTGGTCAAGGTATATACCACAGATGTAGTCATCTGAAGGCTTGCCTAGGGCTGGAAAATCTACTTCCCAGATGGCACACTCAAGTGACTACCAAGTTGGAACTAGATGTTGGAAGAAGGCCTCAGCTCCTCTCCACAGGGATCTCCTTATGGGGCAGCATGCACATCCTCACAACATGATAGCTGGCTTCCTTCAGAGTAGGTCATCCAAGAGAGAGCAAGAAAAGGGCTTGCAATATCTTTTATGACTTAGCCTTGAAGGTCATACAGCATCACTTCTGCAGGATTCTATTGGTCACACAGGCTAGCCATGATATAGTATAGAAGCTTATGCAAGGATGTAAATACCAGGAGGTAAAAATCATGTGGGGTCATCTTTGAGGCAGACTACCACAGTGATTACCTATTCTTTGTTTCTATCCATCACCCTTTTCTTTCTGTGGGAAATGCATTTCATGTTGTACAACTGGGGTTGAACATTCATCATCTGAGGGGAAAGCAGGTAACCTAAGCATGACCAATTTGAATATTCTAGTCCCCTGGCCAGAGAGTGGTTAGTCAACGGGGCATGTGATCAACTTCAGCCAATCAGAATCTTCCTTGATTTTTGATAGATGGATTCTGAGGGAGAGAAAGTCTCTATTCCTCTGCTATTTTGAGCTCTGAGAATGATTTCAGCTGGAGCTTCTTACAGCCATTGGTTCAGGTCATGTTGGAAAATTTATCTTCAGTAAGGGAAAATGAGGCCAGAACACAAAGAGAGACAAAGATGAGCAGAGATGAAAAGATGAAAGGGAGTCCTGATGAAATAATTTGAGCTCCGTTGATTCATCCATGCCTGAAATGTATGCTCAGACTTCACAGTTAATGTCAATAAATTTCATTTTTTGTTTAAGTTACTTTAAGTTGCTTACAAGCAACTTACTACAAGCAAAACAACTCCCAACAAATCAGCAGCATCCATATCTTGTTTCTCTTCAATTTCTAGTGTTGGGTTCAATTCTTGGTCTCAGTTCAAATTTGATGAATAAATAAATTAGTTATCATATTTTTACATAAAATCAATCTGATTATGTGAATATTGGTGATTCTTTAAAAAAGAATTTGCAACTTGCCAAGGGGTAGGTATAAGAACCCTAAAAATCCTAGACCCTTGAAGTGTTTGTGGATCTGGCGGCCCCCAGAGCCATTATGTTAGTCTGCTGAGCTCACAGTTAGTTTCCTATAGTCCTGTGATGTGGTTGAGTGAGTGGTTTGCCAGGATCCTGAGTAAACACAGAGCTAGGCTGAAAACAGAGGATAATAGGAGATACACACCATATTCCCTCCATGACAGGGAAATGGAAAAAGGCCCCAAGTAAACCTCCAAACACTCACTTCTATAAGATGTGGGTAAAATTGTGTTTCAGGAATTAAAGAAAGTAAATGGGAAAGGGCATCCATAGATTACTGGCAGTGGGCTAGTGGTTTCTATGCCCTCAAAAAACCGTGCCCAAAGAGGAACTTTGCAAAAGCAAGATGCAAGATCAGTTTTATAGCTGCGGATAGAGAGTTTACCAAATAACTGTGTGAGTGATTGGATTATCCAGCTCTTGCCCTGCCTTAGGGATTAAAAGGAATAGAGAAAAATATGGCTTCATGAAGGAAGGTTTTGCTGTGACTGAGATCAGTAACCTCACATGTGTGAACAGTTGTTCTAGTATGGGATGACAGAGAGAGATATAAAAGGAAGGAAGTCAAATGTGGAAGAGAGAGAAACAGCTTGTCTGCTGCCTGCCTTTTTCTTCAAAGTCTCCTAATACTCGGCAGCTTTGTTGCGTCTAGGAGAACTGTTATACACATCATCAACCAAGTGACAGGTCTTTATTTTTAATTCATCGCAGAAGCCCTGCTGCCCAAATGATGTCTGACAGAAAAATCTCTTGTTGGTAAGGGCCTTTTCTCAAGCCAAGGAAAACCTCAGAATTCCTTAGTTTTCCCCCTGGGCTCTTACAGCAAGTCCAGTTTTCTTTAACCCTGTAGACTCCTGTGGCTCCTGCTTACATGGAGACGGTTATTTTTCAGAAAGGAAATTCTGGTTTCTAGAACAGTGAGAGCCTGGATTCTGGAGTTAGACTCTCTGGGTTCAAATCACTGCTTGTCCACTTACTCGCTCTGTATGATCGAGGACAGGTCACACTTTGTGCCCTGTTTTCTGGTTGGTACAATGGAGTTAAGAATATGATTATAGTATTTCTTCATCGAGTTGGGGCAAGTATTAAATGAATATATGTATATGTTTATGTATAGGGAGAGTTTAGAACACATATAATTTATATAGTAAGCCCTATATCATTTGTTTACATTATTATTGTTATGCAGACAAAATACATTTTTTTCTATGAATCTTCCTTAAATCTTTGCAATTGTAAGTACATTTTCTTTTTTCTATTTGGCTTTCTCTCTATCTTTTTTTCATTAAATACATCTCATGGTAACTATTTGTGGACCAAATGTTCACTGGCTAAGCCTGTTTTCGTAGTGCACAATTGTCAGTGTCTAGGTGGGGCCTCTTCCAATTTGTGCCCATAGATCCTGGGCCTTCTCACCCTCCACAGGGCCACTGGGTAGTGAAATTGATGAAAGTCAGTGTTTCACCAAGTTCCATGTGCAAATACTGATTAGCAAACAAGCAAAAGAGTCCTTATATGTGCCCTGAGCTCAAGGCTCCTGATTAGAACCTTGCATGAAAATATGCACTTGAACCTGATATCATGTTGTCCTAAATCAGGATCCAGCCACACTTCTTACTGACTCAGGTGACAGAATCCTGCATTGAGTGGCAGGCACAGAACTAAACAAACACCCAAACCTAGAGCACCATTCTGGACTCATCCAAAACTTATGCCCCATTTCTTTAAAGGTGAGATTCTTGGGGCTCCTGGGTGGCTCAGTCGGTTGAGCTACCGACTTCAGCTCAGGTCATGATCTTACAGTTTGTGAGTTCGAGCCCCGCGTCAGGCTATGTGCTGACAGCTCAGAGCCTCGAGCCTGCTTCTGATTCTGTGTCTCCCTCTCTCTCTGCCCCTCCCCCACTCATGCTCTGTCTCTCTCTGTCTCAGAAATAAATAAACATTAAAAAAAATTTTTTTTAAATACAGGTGAGATTCTTGTTCAGTACACATACCTCAAAAAATCATGTGTTTCACTAATAAAAATTATTTCTAGCATCTCTTATGTTAAAGAATAAATCCTCTAGTGTAGATTCAGAAATGAATAGTTCAAGGAGCTGTAGTAGCCACAGATTCCAAGTCCAAGTTCTGATTAGAGCCCTTTGGTGCTCACAAACCACCCCCTGGAGTTTGTATTCCCCATTAGAGCACTTTAAAATGTTCATTAACAACTCCTATGGTGAATATTAAAACTAATTTTTAAAGTACTCACATATATCTTGCTGCCTAAACTGAAGTATTTAAATTATGATAATAATCACTAAATGCCTGTGAAACCTTCAGACCAAAACTTGATTTTTTTTTTTTAGGTGACAGTCTACCTATTAATTCTGAATTTTTGAAGACAATTCATAGATTCCTCATTAAAGATGAATAATTAAAATAACACTAGCTGATGAAATACTCTCTTTGCAAGAAATATTCACAGCTTTTGATTTTATAATCACTGAAAAATGTGTTTTCAGACATGTGGGTGGGTTGGAAGCAATTCTACATGTGATTCAGGCACTTCAGAGGTGACACTAACTAGAGTTCTTTAATACCAGGATTATCAGTGGGAAGTGACCCTCAAAGAAATAGATATTTGATGAAGCAAGTGGAATTCTGGAACTTGAATATCAATGTATTGACACAGAAGATCTTTTAAACTTTTACTGTCTATAGAACAACTTTGGTTTATGGTAAAAAGCCATGCAGCCAAAACGGTGGAACAGAGCTCAATGCCATGTTTATTTAGGACACACTTCACTCTCTTGCTTTTGAAATTGAACTAAAAGTAGGTCACAGTAGGCAAAATATTAAAAGAAAATATAGATATTTATTTTTAGTGTCCTTGATGGTACATAAGTTTGGCTCTAGTTAATTGCACAGAGGGCAGCAGGGGGGCACAGCTTTTCTGCAGGATAAGGGAGAGAAGGCAGAAGGGAGGAAAGATTAAGAAGGGCAATTGCCAAAGACAAGATTTGTCTAGTTTGAAACAGATGGCATAGGGGCCCTGGCTGGCTCAGTCAGTAAAGCATGCAACTCTTGATATCAGGGTTGTGAGTTCAAGCCCCATGTTGGGTGTAGAGCTTACTTTAAAAAAAAAAAAAAAAAAAGGAAAATCTTAAAAAAAAAAATCTGAAGTGAATGGTGTATCACTAAAAATCTGAACCAAAGTTTTTTGGTTTTGCTTTTTGTTGTTTCATTGTTAGGGTTAATGAAGGAACCTAATTATTGAGCCATAAGGATTCACTGGGGTGGAAGCATGAAGCTGTTTACCTGTTTCCAGCTTCCTCTGGTGGAATCCCTGAGCAGTGGGTTCCCTTCATATCTGAATGACGTCCCCATCCAATTGTAAAACTTCCCAGTCCCATTGCTAATGCTCAGTCCTACTCATTTCTCAACTTCAGTCTCAAGAACAAAACAACACAAAGCTTCAATGTCAATCTAGTGGGAATGGGGGTGGGACATGTGTCTGCCTTCATACACCCATCTTCTTTCCCAGAGAGGACAACCCTAGTTTTAGGGGATGGAATGAGAGGTGGGATCTGTTTACTTGACTCCTTTGGGAGTCAACCCATCAAGGTTGCTGCTGCCTCTCTAAATGTCCACATATTTTCTTCCCCACTACAGCTGCCCATCTTTGCCCTCCAGGGGATCACATGTGCTGCCACATAGTCTCTTGACATGGGGCTGGCTCAGGCTCAGCTTCTTTTTCTTCCTTTCAGCTCAGGCCTCTCCCTACCCAAGTGGTCTGCTTGTACAATATTCTCTCGGACGTGATACTGGCAAGGTGGCTCAAGCGCAGTTACTTTGTCTACTCCACTTACAGGAAATTCTATCCTTGCAGGACAAATGGTGGAAATGCAGTCTGGAGCCTCGTGAAGAGTGAATTAGAGCACTTTGTAGGAGACAAGGGGAACAATAGAAAATCATCTGTCATTAACTCAAAGGAATGCATCATTCCTAGAAGTAATGCAGTTCTAGGCTGAGGCAGGGAGTGGATAGATCAAGCGCCCAACCCATCTCCTAATTGTAAGCAGTAACTTAATGCCCAGTATACAGGCAGAGAAAACATCGGATGCCTTTAATTGGTGAGAAGAGATACTGCTTTTGATTTTAGCTAATAGGCACAGAAGAGATAATGGTTCTACTTAAACCACACCTTTCCCTTTCACACTTGAGGGGAAGCTACCACCTCCAGAGCTCCCCACATCTCTCCAGTGCTCTGAATCTTGCCCTGATATTGCTCTGAATTGTTAAAATGCTCCTGAAGAAAAATCTTTCTCATCAGAAATGATTAGTTTTGATATGTTCTTCCTGAGACCTGATTCAAACACCTCATTTTGTGTACTAACTCACTAACTGAATTGCTCAGCTCCAACCTCCCAGCTCCCATATTTTCTGTACCTCTTTGGGAGTCAAGGGACAACTCTGGGACTCAAGTCGATAGACTATTTTTGTTAACTTATTACTATGGGAAAATTCCAAATTGTAGTAATCAAATTTCTACAATGGTTCCATAAATTGAGATGCTAATGAGATTTATCTGTTTTATTTGACTGAAACATTTCTTGCATGAGTCAGATTACGCTAAGCTATGCTGTGGTAGCAGACAGCTCCAAAATCACAGTGGTTTGCTACAACTCAGATTTATTTCTTCCTCACATGAATTTCCACTGTAAGTCAGCTTTGCATACTCTTCACTCCAGGCCCTGGGCTGAAGAAATAGTCCCTATTTGGGAAACACCCACTGCCTGGCAGATGGAAATGAGAAATGGTTAAAACACAATGACTTTTACTTATTTATTCAACGTTTATTTATTTTTGAGAGACAGCGAGTGAGTAGGGGTGGGGCAGAGAGAGGAGGATAGAAGATCCAAAGCGGACTCTACACTGACAGCAGAGAGCCTGATGCAGAACTCTAACTAATGAACCGTGAGATCATGACCTGAGCCAAAGTCAGACACTCAACTGACTGAGTCACCCAGGTGCCCTATCTGACTTGTAATCAGGTCATGATCTCACAGTTGGTGAGTTTGAGCCCTGCGTTGGGTTCTATGCTGACAGCTCAGAGCCTGGAGCCTGTTTCTGATTCTTTGTCTCCCTCTCTCTCTCTCTGCCCCAGCCCAGCTTGTGCTTGCTTGCTCTCTCACTCTCTCTCTCAAATATAAATAAATAACCTTAAAAATTTTTTTTTGCTCAGAAGTAGCAAATATCACATCTGCTCACATTTCATTGGTCCAAGAAAATCAACTGGCCAAAGCTGATGTCAGTGTGGAAAAGAGAAGCATAATTCTGCCAAAAAAGAGGGCCACATATATTAGGAATAATGCAATCTATCATACCTTCTAAGTCCCTTTTAATGTTATATTCTCCTCACTGCCCTCCACCCTGCAATTTACTAGTTGAAGGAATTGAGTCATTTATGCTGTAGAATTTTCTGGATTCTGGATTCTGCTAATCTCATCCTTGTGGGGCATTTGTTTAACACATTCCTTGGTCCTTCTATTTCTTCTAAATCTGTAGTTAGATACACAGGCATATTCAGATTCAGGTTCAACTTTTTGGCAAGGATACTTCCTAGGTGGTCATGTGTGTCATTATTATCTCTTGCTGTGTAACAATCATCCCAGAATGTGGTGGCTTAAAACATTATTATCTCATGACTTCTGTGGATCAGGAATTCAGACAGGGAGCAGGGGATGGCTTGTCTGCCTAATGATTTCTGGGGTCTAGCTGAAAAACCCAAAGACGGGACTGAAATCACCAAAGGCTTGACTGAGTCCAAAGATTCCTTGTTCAAGCTGGTGCAATCACTTGGTTGGCAAGTTGCTGTTAGTAAATGGGTTCTCTTCTATGTGGGCTTGTCCATAGGGCTGCTTGAGCATCCTGACAACATGGTGGCTGACTTCCCCCAGTGTGACTGATCCAAAAGACCAGTGTTGAAGCAGCAATGTCTTTTATTAACGAGCTTGTGAATTCGTACACTGACATTTTAATTGGTCAAAAAAATCAGCCTTTATTCAGTGCAGGAAGTCTATACAAAGGCATAAATACCAAGAGAGAAGGTAAATTAGGGGTACCTTGGATGCTGGATACTATATGCATCGAATGGCTTTTGATGTTAAAAAAGACAAGTAGGAACAATCTCTAGCATACTGTGTAGGACAATGGTTTCCTAGCATTTGAGATGTCATGGTCCAGTAGAATTTCAAGGGAAAAATAAGGCCAAAATGGAACTACTAGATCTTTATTTTGCCATGTAAAGTCACTCAAAAAGAGTAACCTGTTAATTCTACCACCATTATTTTTTTCATTTTCTTGAAAGCCTTTTTTTTATATAGAAATACATTATCTCAGAGTACAAATTATCATTTTTGATGTGGAGCAAGGAGAACTGCTTCCCAAATGTACATTGAGAACCCACTTGGAAAACATTCTGTACTCAAGTTGAGGATTCACATACTCTGTCATCCAACATTTCCACTCCCAGCTGTACACCCTAATGAAAGGCATACATGCACACACCAGGAATCATGGACAAGAGTGTTCATACCAGTATGTTAATCATAGCCCTGCATTGGAAACAAACCAAATGCCATCAACAGTAATATAGACAAATTGATATGCTTCCATTTACATTAAGTCCCCAAACAAGCAATACTAAAGTGTAGTGCTTTAGGGAACATACTTGGATGAAAAAAGTGGAGGAAAAAAAAAACAAGCAAGACTGTGATTGTGATAAAGATCAAGTTATGGTTACCTTTGTGGGAAGGGATGATTTTCTGATTTTGAAGAGACACGGGTGGAGACTGCTGAGGTGCTGGCAATGTTTAATTTATTGACTTTAGCGATGGCTACACAGGTATTGCCTTGATAATTCATTAGGCTGCACATTTTATGCTTTTTCTGTCTGTGTGCTATATTTTACTACAAAAAGGGCATTTTAAAAAGGAAAAAAATTAATCTTTTTAATTAAAAATTGTAGCTTTAGGAGAAACTTCTTTTTAAAAAGACCATCTATTCTTGGAGTGCCTGGCTGGCTCAGTCAGTTAAGCATCCAACTTCGGCTCAGGTCATGATCTCACAGTTCATGGGTTCGAGCCCCTTGTCGGGCTTTGTGCTGACAGCTCAGAGCCTGTGCCTGCTTCCGATTCTGTCTCTCTTTCTCTCTCTGTCTCTCTCCCTCTCTTTCTGCTCCTCCTCTGCTCATGCTCTGTCTCCCTCTCTCAAAAATAAATAAACATTAAAAAAAAATTTTAAAGACCATCTGTTCTTTCCCAGCTCCATCATCCCTCCACCCCTTTCTCCGCACGGGATGTCAGCAGGATCTCTGCTAGTTCCAGCACTGGCAGCTTCACACTAGAGACTCTCATACACCCCTGACTCAGCAGAGCGGGAGTGGATGTGGTTATGCACACACACGCACACACGCAGGAGCTTCCCTCCCTATGCTTCAAGAAGAGGAAGTACCTTTGCTCCTTTGTACCGGGTTGGCAAGAAGAAGGAATAGCCTTTCCTCAAGAACTCTGCAGTTCCCCAAAGGCATGCCCTAAAAGCTCCCCACTTCTTCCTCCAGGGCCTTCTGGGCAAGAATGAGGGCAGACTTGCTGGCTCTTCTGACAGGCATTGTCAGCAAGACCCTGCAGGCAGCCCTCGTATCGGAAAATGCTGGACTAAGACCTGTGTAGTGCTTAATGTTGTAGTTCTCAGCAGTGGACCTGAAGAGCCCATTTTGGTACTGGGCACTTTATAGCATCCTGTTACACTCATACACTGTTGATGGAACATCTATTACATGCCGGGCATTCTGCTAGTTGTTTACATTGTGCAATGCCTTATAATTTACAATATTTGATTTCATTTTCATAACAATCCCATGAAATAGATGAGTGCTATCCAATCATTTCCACTCTCAAAGAGGCCATTGAGGCTCCTAAGGTTTCAGTATCTTATCTGAAATCACTATAAAGGGCTAGCCATACCTCTGAATGCTTGCTGTACCCAAAGCCCACTTGGCAGAAAAGAAACCCTGTGTGGTTCCTCAGGCAAAGTCTGTTTGATGTTATCTCCCGACCCACCCCCTACTCCCGGTCCACCGCTGATTTTGCCAGAAGACGAGTGGCCTGAGAAAAGACCTGCCCAAACAGGAATGATGGTGATTAGATAGATTATTAGATTATGTCAGAAACATTTTGTGAAAAATACAAGGAAGCCGTTGTTATGATAGAAAAAGCTAAAAGACCCCAGAGATGAGAAAGTTGTGCACAGATACCATTAGGCAGTAGAAATCATCAATAAACAGGGAGTATGAGTACAAGTAACGTTGACTGTGAACAGAAAATGAATTATCTATTTGATACCAACAGAAAGTGAGTTACTTGAATGGTACTGGCAGGAGCATTAAAACAAAGATTTCAGTGGACTAAGTTCCCATAATGATGGGGAGCAACACTCTTGTTGTCAGGTGGACTTCCTCAGGCCTCTGTTGTTCAGTCCAGGTGGACTTCCTCAGGCCTCTCGTTTTTGTTGTTGGTTGGTTTGTTTGTTTGTTGAAAGATTGAGCAGACGTGGGCAGGTCAGATCTGAATTTTGTACTTCTGGTGCCCGGAAGCCACTGCCACCCCGCTGGGCCCCCGGTAACTCTGATCCAGGGCCACCTGTGGAGGGCCAGGCAGTGGGCTGCCTCCCGAGCCTGACAAGCACCAGTACTCTCGGGACCCAGAGATGGGCTGCTACAAGTAGCTCTTCCTGTTTGGCTTCAACATTGTCTTCCGGGTGCTGGAAGCCCTGGTTCTAGGCAACAGCCTCTGGGCCTGGGGTGAAAAGTGGGTTCTCTCCAAAAGCTCGGTGCTGACAGATCTGGGAGGCCTGCACTCCGTGTGGCTGTTTGTAGTGATTAGAGGCGTCATGGCAGTGGGCTGTGCCTGCTGCATCCGGGCACTGTGGGAGAACACCTTCCTGCTCAACTTTTTCTGCGTTCCTAGGCCCCATCTTTTTCCTGGAGCTGACAACAGGGATCCTAGTCTTCGTTTTCAAGGACTGAATTCAAGACCAGCTCGATTTCCTCGGAAACAAAAACATCAAGGCCTATCGGGACAACACTGATCTCCAGAACCTCATTTGCTTTACTCAGGAATATTGGTCTTGCTGTGGAGCACGAGGGCTTAATGACTGGAACCTCAATATCTATTTCAACTGCACCGACTTGAACCCCAGCCAGGAGCGCTGCGAGGTGCCCTTCTCCTGCTGCATCAGGGACTCTGCGGAAGATGTCCTCAATGTACAGTGTGACTAGGATGTACTGCTCAGACTGGAGCTGGAGCAGCAGAGTTCCGTCCATACCAAAGGCTGCATCGGCCAATTTGAGAAGCGGCCACAGAACAACCTGAATGTCGTGGCTGGGCTCTTTGTGAGCATCACCCTCCTCCAGATCTTTGGTCTGGCCCAGAGCCTTGTGAGTGACATCAGGCAGTGGAGGCCAACTGGTGAGGCTGCCACAGTGGCCATGGCCACTGGCCTGGCCTCCCCAGGGATACCCCCGCTTTCCCTGACACTGTGCCCATGATGGGCATGGCCACAGGTGTTTCTGCTTGGACCTGAGTTCCATAGGGAGCTTGAGTGTGGGTATGCTGGGCATACGTGGAAAAAGCTGTGTGCCTCTGCCTGTGCTGCCTGTCCTGGAGCTGTGTGCACAGAGGGTGGGTATGTCTATGTGAATGTGCACAGGGAGCCACCGTCTCAGCTATTATTGTGTGGTGGGCTCTCCCGGGGACCAGGAATGGCACAGCTCAGAGGGTGTGGACTAGTGGGGTGGGAGGGGTCTGCGGTGTCCAGCCAGGCTGGGGCACACCTCTCTGTGCATGGCTATGCGGGGCAGGTCTGGCACCTGCTGTCGCTTGGAACACACCCTCATGCAGCTTTAGAGCTGTCTTCTCTACTAGTGTGACTTTGACCCTGCCAGGAACCCACTTCAGCCTCATGTCTCAGATTCTAAAATAGATCCAAGAGGGGTGCCTGGGTAACTCAGTCTGTTAAGCATCAGACTCTGGCTCAGGCCATGGTCTTCTGGTTCATGAGCTCCAGCCCTCATCGGGCTCTGTGCTGACAGTGCAGAGCCTGCCTGGGATTCTCTCTGTCTGCCCCTCCCCTATTTGCACACTTCCACGTGCGTGCTCTCTCTCTCTCAAAATAAATAAACTTAAAAAAATGAATAAAACAGATCCAAGAATTTCCTCTCCCTTCCTTGTCTCTCAGTGATGGCTACAAACTACTACTCAAATAAAAATAAACAAAACCTTGAAAACCAAAAACAAACAAGCAAGGTTTGAGCAGATGACCAAGCTGTGAAGACAATGATCAAGGAAGCCTGAGTCTAGTATATATATAGCAACTAATATATCTTATCAGATGGCAAGAGGAAAGCCTTTCTTCCAAAGTACTGATGGAAAGTAACACGGAAGATAAGAAAGTTAGAGAAACAATCTAGGAAGTCTATAATCTGATTAACAGGAAAGAGAGATTAAAAAAAGAGAGATGCGTATGGCATATCTGCACATAGGCCAAGAACACCAAGGAAAAAGAGAAGAGTCTAAAAGCTTTAAGGAAGAAAAAACAGGGATGCCTAGGGGGGCTGAGTCAGTTAAGCATCCAACTTTGGCTCAGGTCATGATATCATGGTTCATGTGTTTGAGCCCTGCCTCGGGCTCTGAGCTGACAGCTTGGAGCCTGGAAACTGTTTCCTATTCTCTCTCTCTCTCTCTCTCTCTCTCTCTGCCCCTCCCCCACTCACACTTTCTCTCTGTCTCTCAAAAAATGATGTTAAAAAAAAATTTTTTAAAGAAAGAGAAACCAGGTGACACACAAAGGAACAGGTAGGAGATGGCACTAAACCTCTTAACAGCAACACTGGATGCCAGAAGACTATATATATATATATATATATGAACAAAAATATATCAGTTAACTTCCAGCTAAACTGTCAATCAAATTTGAAGGAGGAATAAAAGTATCTTTAGTATCTTTAATCATAGAAGGTCTTGAAAGATTCACCTTCCAGGTGCCCTGTCTCAGGAAACCACTAACGGCTGGGCTCCAGCAAAATCAGTGTGTAGACCAAGAAAAAAGATAGCATGGAAGGAAACAGAAGCCACAAAGGGAATCCCCCCACATGGGGGACACCTAGAGAGCAATTACTCTACCTTGAAGCGGGATGATGGCAGACTTGGAGAGGGTGGTCTCCAGAAAAATGATGATTAATACAGTTGAGAGTTTGGCAGAATTTGTAGCTTTATAAATTCTCATTGATCTATCCCTTTGTATTTCATTATCTTAATTACTATACCTTCATGTTATGATATCTAGTAACACAAGAACATCCTCATTATTTTTCCTTTTCAAAATTTTCTCATTTGGGTAAGCTAGACATTTTTTTTTTATGTTTATTTATTTTTGAGAGAGAGAGTTGAGTGGGGGAGGAGCAGAGAGACAGAGACGCAGAATCCGAAGCAGGCTCCAGGCTCTGAGCTGTCAGCACAGAGCTGGATGTAGGGCTCAAACCCATGAATGGTGAGATCAACCTGAGCTGAAGTCGGAAGCTTAACTGACTGAGCCATGCAGGTGCTCCCGGAGAGGCTAAACATTTAAATTGTAAAACAAAATACACTTTTGGGGTGATTGGGTGGCCCATTTGGTTAAACATCTGACTCTGGATTTTGTCTCAGATCACTTCACACTTCTGAGTTGGAGTCCCACAGCTTGGAGCCTACTTGGGATTCTCTCTTTCTCCCTCTCTCTCTGCCCCTCCCCTGTTCATGTTCTCTCTTGTGCGTGCTCTCTCTCTCTCAAAAATAAATAAACATTAAAACAAACAAAATACACTTTTGAGTCCATGAAAAATATTATTGAGATTTTTATTTTCAATTTTTCATGGCAGTGTAATAGGATTAATGTTTAGCTGGTAGGTACTGCTGGGTTCTTCTGGTTGTTTTTGATTAGCAACCATTTTGATTACTTGACATCCATGACATACCAACTTTAAATATTTTAAAGTCTCTGTGGCAGAGAATTGTAGCTGGCCATATAGTTTCTCAACTTTACTATATTTCCCAGTATCTTCTGCAGGTCTCTTAAATGAAATGCAAGCAGAAGCAATGAATGCTTCTGCTCCTAGGCCTGGCCAATGAAAGTTTCCAGGCTTATCCCTTCATGCTCTCTCCTCCCTCCTCATTGCTTAGAATGGTGATGGCAACAACCAGAGTCACCTTAGGATATTATACAAATGGCAGAGACCCTATAATCCTGAATCCCTGAAGAACTATGTAGATAAGGGCTATGTGGGCAAACACTTCCCATCCCTCTAGTCCCACCACTATTGACAGGGAAATCTGCTTTGAACTGTGACAGAACAGAAAGAAACTTACTGTCCTTTTTTAAAAAAAAAATTTTTTAATGTTTGTTTATTTTTGAGAGAGAGATTGAGAGAGACAGAGCACAAGAGGTAGAGGGTTAGAGAGAGAGGGACAGAATCTGAAGCAGGTTCACTGTCAGCACAGAGCCCAATACGGGGCTCAAACCCACAGACTGTGAGATCATGACCAGAGCTAAAGTCAGACGCCCAACCGACTGAGCCACCCCGGTGCCCCATGAACTTATTGTCTTTAAACCATGGAAAATTTTTAGTTCTATTTAGTCTACCCTACCCAATATGATGACTAGATAAATGTTATACTTTTAAGGGCAATTTTATAGTAACCTATCAAAATAGTAAAAGCAGAAATATTTTGATGCAACAATTTCATTTATGAGAATATATCATACAGAAATACTTAAATAAGCAGGTAAGGTTTTATGTACTAGGATGTCCACTGCAACATATTCACAGTAACAAAAAACTAAAGATAACTCAAAGGTACATCTTTATTTTATTTTTAGATAGAGAGAGCACAAGTTGGGGAGAGGGGCAGAGAGAGAGAGAGAGAGAGAGAAAATCTTAAGCAGGCTCCACAATCAGTATGGAGCCCAATGTGGGGCTCTATCCCACAACCCTGGGATCATGACCTGAGCCAAAATAAAAGAGTCTGACGCCCAATTGATTGAGCCACCCAGGCACCCCTGAAAGGTACATCTTTAGGGAAATGCTTATACAAATTATGTTGTAAGTATCCAATGAAATGCTAGCAGCTATTAAAAAGAACAAGCTATGGGGTATGAGGATAAATTATGTCCTTTATATATTAGTAAATAATAATTTGCCAACAATATCCATAAATTTTCTGGGTTTTATAAAATAAGTATATAAACATATCTAGTGAATAAAAGTATAAGTATAAGTATAAGTATAAGTATAAGTATAAGTATATATAAGTATATAAACATATCTAGTGAATAAAAATTCATTATATATACTTATATGTACATAGAAAATGGCCCGGAAAGTTACATATTAATCTATTAATAGTGATTACCTTTAAATATCAGTAGCACTGTGGTGATTTTAAACAATGTCCACAAGTACTTCATTATTCCTCTTTACAAAGGTGTGGCCCAATTTCCATCCCCTCAAATGTGGCCGGATTTAGTGTGTATGATTCCAGAGATTAGGTTGTAAAAGACATTTGACTGCCTCCTTACTCTGTCTTTCGGATCATTTGCCCTTGACACAGCTAGCTTCTACCTAATGGAAACACCTAGCAGCTCTAAGGTGAGGTATTGACAAACTGAGACCCACCAACAACCAGCACTGATTTGCCAGGTGTGTGAGTAGATCCTACCTAGGTAGTGGACCCTTCAACCCCAGGCAAGCCTTCAGGTTACTACAATCCTTGCTGGCATCCTCATGGCAATGTGTGAGAAACTCTGAGCCAAGAACCACCCAACTAAGTTATTCTGGATTTCTGATCCACAGAAGCTGGAAAGATAATAGATGTTTATTGCTTTAGGCTCCTAAGTTTGGGGGGTAGTTTTTTATGCAATAATAGATCACTAAAATGAGTATGAAGAGAAGTGGGGGGAATAACATTATTTAAAAATTTTTTATATTAAAACAGTTTTTTAATATCCCTGTTCATTGTTACATTTTTATAATTAACATTTGTAATTTTTAAATAAAAGCATTTTAAGTTAAAAAAGGCAACCTTTAAGGAAAAGTAGTAGCCCATCATTTGCTGGACCTAGAAAGAATACATGTTTCAAAAAACATGTTGGAAACTCTTTCAATGACTAGCAGAAGTGACTGTATAATGTAGAGAAATGGGCCAAAAATATAAAATATCTGCTTCTAGTGATATAAAATATAAGACTTTGTCAGTGATCAATCATTATTATGTTTTTCTGCTTGAAAATTACCCCATCATCCCTGACTTGCAAAGGAGAAAACCACAGAAGAGCATTTCTCTCTGTTGTACAAATGTTTGTGCTTGTGTTAACAAAGGACAAAGAGCCCCTTTCTGATTTTTTTCCTTAGAGAACCAGTACTTAAACTTGCTTCTTTGATTTTAATGCTAATGCCCCTAGTTAAAACGCCAGTTAAAAAAGTTAAGTATTTAACATCTGCCACTAGCTCATCACCTCCATAGCCTTCCTCTGGGTTCTACCCATTTGAACTTTAGTATGTTTTTTGCTCACATCATTTCTTCTCTTCTTCCTAACTATTTTATCCCTGTACTCCTTGGGTAAACCCAACAAATCAGTCCAGCCAGGTTGCAAAACAAAGACTCCCTAACAAAACCATTGAGTTAATGACTTCTCCTGTTCATAGTTAATTCCTATTGAGCTAATGGCACCAGGGGACTGATGTCTGCATCCTGTGGCAAATATTCCCATCATTTCTTTGTCTCCACTTAAAAACATTCTTTAGCGCTTACTAGGGTTAAGGGCCCCAGAGTTCTGTATGTGAGTATTGTATGTATTGCTATGTGGATTTTATTCATGTACCAGATTTTTTAAAAAGTGAGTGTTAATCTTTTCTGTTGTATAAAGTAAACCTCCGCAATTTTCCATATGTAGTGATACCATCGAGGGAGAAAGGAGTGTAAGAGAAGAAGGGGAAAAGTCATTAAAAAGAGAATGTTAGGCTATGACAAAGGAATCTGGACCTAGCCTGACTGTCTGAAAAGCTAAACTAATTGTTCAACTTGAATTACATCATCAACCCAAGTTGGGGTGCTCAGGACATTCCAGTCATGGCTATTCCAACTAACCACCCAAGTAGTATAAAAACTGCTCTCAACCTGTTCTTGTTTTTTTTTTTTAGTATCCAGGCCTAATTAGCGTTCAGGCAGGAACTTGACACCTATTTGAGTCACTTAAAATATGTTGGTAAAATTATTGTCCCGACATCCTCCCCTACACCTCTTTGCTAACATAGTCAAAGCATCCACTGTAACATTCCCGAAAGAGAGTGGAGATCTTTACTGTTTTGACTGTGGAAAGCAGGCCTTTTGGATACTGACTCCTTTATGGTATCATTTGGATTATGGTGCATAAATAAGAATGAGATGAAGTCCAAATAAACTGACTCTCAAATCCCCATGCTTGTATGGATTTATTTGGTCCTTTGATGTATTTTTTGTTTCTCTGTTGGAATGTTTCAAATATACACTTAAATCACCCATAGAAAAGGCTGCTAATGTAAATGGACATGTATTTAGAATGGGCTGTCATCTTAACCTTCCCAGGGATGCAAAACCCATAAAGCACAAAGGGTCAATTGGAATTACCTCTTCTGTTTCTTCTTTTAAATATGAGAGGTTGCAGAGTTCAGAGTGCCCTTTCCCTCTCGGCTCTCTATTTATTCAGGTGACTCAAATTTTGGCTGTTATAAGGAGGGGTTGACCCTCAACCCTAGGACACTCTTCTTCAAATTGAGTTTTAACTTTCATGGCTTACTTTCATGATTATTTTAAGACTACTAGTTGAGTCTTTGATACTTTATCTTCACAGTGTTTTCCATTAAAAAAATCTATAGGAATATAGGAGTGTGTAATCTGAAGTATTTGAACTCATATTGTAAACGCTCTTTAAGCTAAAAAAATTTTATCAGAAAAGTAACACTAAAGACAAATTGAAAAGTAGAGGGGAGAAATCATCTGTAATGATTCAAATACAAGTGCTGCTAAAAATAGACCTACCTAGAGGTGAGGTAGGGTCTTGACCCAGCCAAGCACATCGAGGTTGGTATATTGAAACTGGTGCATACTGGCTGCTTAACAGCCCTAGAACCAAAGCCTCTGAAAAACTGTACAGATTGCCTTTTACATGTAACATTTTATGGCAAGCATTTTCAAGTAAAGTCTTCATAAGAGAAGGAACGATATTCCTTCAGGTTTATAATTTTTTTTAGAGTGTGCTTAGAAAAGTCAAAATCTAGCTATATTATATCAACAGCTTCAACTCTGGTTGAATACTTAAGGTCTTACGGTTAGCTATGTAGGAGAAATGAGACACAATGTGAAAACTATTTTAAAAGCTTAAAGGATCATCCTCTCTTTGCTGAAAATTACAGCCCTCAAAGAACCAGGTCAGCTCATCATTCTCTGCCTGAGACTTCTAGGTTGAATCAGCCTCTCTGGCATGCTTGAGTGCATACTTCACTGCAAAATGGGAGTCCTTCCCAAAATTACTATATTCAGAGAGGTAACAAAAAATATATAATGCTTATAATGAACTTAACAAAATTACTCCCACTTTAGGGATTAAAGAGTAAGATTTATGTAGTAGCAAATAGAGCCCTCTAAAGCAATTGGGCATCACCCTGAGTAATAGGAGGCATTCTGGAGTGATTACTTGAAGGAACAGAAATAGCATAATGCTGCCTGTCAATTTTATGGCAATGTCTGTATGACCCACTTGGCGTCCCTAATATCTCCTTCTCCATAATCTAATTTTAGTAACTTTGGCTTCTGGTCTTGTGGGATTGAGTTGCAGATCCTTGGTCAGGTTAGTTCACTTTGTCACCTCATTGTGACAAAGAATGAGGCCACAGAAGTATGGACAATTTGGCTTTGTGGAGAGAAATATCTCTTAACAATAAATCTTTTCTTTGCTCTCTGTTCCCCTGTTCCATCTGACCCCCTGCCCCAAGGCTTGGAGGTTGTAAGCAACTGAACATGTTATATCGGGAGGCTTAGGGAAATAATGGAAAAAGCACCAATTCTGGAATCAGACGAAACTGAAATCAAGTCCACACATTAAATGGGATTCTTGGAAAAATTACTTGATCTGTGTAAGCCTCAGATTTCTCATCTGAAAACTAAAGTTAAACAATATCAAGGTTTGTTGTGAGAATTAGATGACAGGTATACAACACACAACAGTAGGCAGGTAGTCCTGTCAGTAATACTCTCTCTCTAGTGTCATTAGTGCCAGCTCATGGTAGGGTTGCACTTCGTGGCCCATTTTTGGTTGTATGGGGCCGTGAAACTGGTTCTAGCTAAAGAATTGTGAACAAAAGTGACGCATATTGGAAATTGCCAGGGTAAGGCCCTTTCCTTTCGACACGGTGACAGGTAATGTTCAAGGTGAAGGCTGTTCTCACAGCTTGAGTTCAATGGCTATCATGAGAAGAATGTCCCTGCTGACCCATCAAGGGTGAATAGAATAAACAAGGAACAAATTTTGGCAATTTTAGCCACTGAACTTTTGGTATTATTACTGCATCATAAGCCAGCCTGTCTTGTTGCTTTCCTCTACTTGAACAACAAAGTAGAAAAACTCAGAGGAGCATAATTTAGGATTGTGGAGATGTCTGACAGGTTTTCTGACTTCTCCCTGGTCTTATGTAGAAATTGTATTTTCAGACTGAAGCTAGAAATAGCTCTTCTGGTGTTGGGTATGGATCCATGTTTCAGTCCAAGTAGAGGAAGCAGAGCTTTGAGGGCAAGCTATTTATGGTGTCATAACTGACACTTGGGGAAATCTTGAGAAATCTCCTAGGACTTTTATGTATTGCACATTTACTTACGGGCAAATCAACAAGGTTGTACTCTTCCTACCCCTACTGCCAGTCTTCCTTAGAAAGCATTAAAATGTTGTTGGGGCGCCTAGGTGGCTCAGTCAGTTAAGCATCTGACTTCAGCTCAGCTAGTGATCTTGTGGTTCGTGAGTTTGCACCCCGTGTCTGGCTCTGTGCTGACAGCTCAGAGCCTGGAGCCTGCTTTGGATTCTGTGTCTTTCTCTCTCTCTGCTCCTCTGTCTGTCTGTCTTTCAAAAATAACATCAAAAAAAAAATTTTTTTTAAGCATTAAAATGGGGCGCCTGGGTGGCTCAGTCAGTTAAATGTCCAACTTTGGCTCAGGTCACGATATCATGGTTTGTGGGTTCGAGCCCTGCGTTGGGCTCTGTGCTGACAGCTCAGAGCCTGAAGCCTGCTTTGGATTCTGTATCTCCCTCTCTCTCTGCCCCTTGCCTGCTCACACTCTGTCTCTCTTTCTCTCTCAAAAATAAATAAACATTAAAATTTTTTTTTTAAAAAAAGCATTAAAATGTTGTTGAGTTCCAAAGAAACAAATCTATTATATCCATAAATAAAATAAAGACAGTATCCCTTGGAAAGGAACATTTCTTTTAACAAAATAAAATTTAATTTTGAAAAAAAATGTTAGCCAAAATATTTAAATGTCCTATTTCCTTCCCCTCTATACAATTACTACATTTATCAATAAAATCATCTCTTCAGAGGGATAGTTGAATATAACCTAGTAGCAATAAAAAAAAACTGCAATAGAATGGCAAATTTTATTTTAACAAATGTTATTACAGTCAGTGTCTCTGAATAATGAGAATGTTACCAGCCCTCATTGATAATGGAGGATTTTATGCATTATTTACCTATTAACTAAATTCCAGACTAATAATGGTGAACGTCTCTTAGTGCTCAATGTAATACAGCTGATTCAAAACCATGATACTTTTTAGAAAAATAAAAGGTAACCTTTATTAAGGTATTACTATTGACAGGCAGTATGCTGTCTTTTGTTTTGTTTTTTTTTTTTTTAAGTTTATTTTATTTTGAGAGAGAGTGTGCACATGTATGTGAACAGGGGAGGGGCAGAGAGAGAGGGAGAGCATTCCAAGCAGGCTCCTTGCTTGCCCAATGGGGTGGGGGTGGTGCTTGATCCATTGATCCATGATCGATCTCATGGACTGTGAGATCATGACCTGAGCCGAGATCAAGAGTCAGACGCTTAAATGACTGAGTCACCCAGATGCCCCATGCTGAGTGTTATGATCAGGATTGCATTCATCTTCATGCAACAGAACCCCAACCACAGTGGCCTAGCCAAATGGAGTTCATTTTCCCATGTAACAAGAAGTTCAGAAGTAGGTAGTTGACTTCCGGCACAGCTGCTTAAGAAAATCTTAAGGACCCAGATACCTCCTAGCTTCCTGATCTACTATCCTTAGCTTTTGTTCTCTTGGGTGCAAGATGGCTGCTTTTCTCCCAGTTATTCTCATTTTGTCCAGAATGAAAAAGGAAGAGCAAAAAGCAAAATACACATCCTGGCTGGCTCTGTCTCCCCACCCCCCCCTTTTTTTTTAATCAGAAACTATTGCTTTCCTGGGAGCCCCTCCCTATAGAACAGAAACATATGGTCACCATAGCTGTAAGGCAGTCTGTGGAGGGAGTATTTTAGCTGGGCATATTGCTACCCCAAACGAAATCATGTTTCTGTTAATAAAAAAAAGAAAGGTAGAATGGATCTTGGGTAAACAACTAGCAATTCCTCCATTAAGCCTCAAGGGCTTTATCCCAGATTTTTCAAGAAAACTGTGAAGTAGCTACTATTATTTTTCCATTTTAAATACTAGGAAATAGAGGCACAGAGGCTGAAATTACTTACCTAGGGTTGCACAGGTGGTAGGTGGTAAAACTGGAATATGAAAGAGGATTCTCAAGTACTCACAAAAGGCAAAGATGGCAAGCTGATTAAGTTTGGAGCTTGGTTCTCCTGCGAGTCCTCTCGCTGCTTAATCAATCACACACAGAGCCAGCTCAGGGAATGGCCAAGGTCTCTTGGGCAATTTGCCAGCAGGTCCCTATGGGAGGCAGTTATGCTGTCATACTTTCCCTGATGTAACCACATACCCTCAGACTCCAAACAGTCTTGAGGCAGCTGTGACAAGCATCAGTATGAGCCTGCTAATGAGGCAGAGTTCACAAGTGCAAAAAACTTCTTGGCACATCATGATTCTGGGAAGCAACATGGTTTGGGGGAGGGGTGATTCAAAGGTGTGGCCTAATGCCCTCTGGGTTTAGGGAGTTTTGGTTCAGGAATGGTATAAGGCACTTGGGCTCAGGGAGAGAACAAATCATTTTGAAGCAACAAATATCGACAAAAACTTAAATAGTCATTAAAATGCAGGGTGGGGGGCGGTTTGTACTAGCCCTGTTTTATCTTCATTCATTGCTTTAGTTAACTTTAACAACTCCTGGCCTGTAGTAAAATACATGAAGTATAGCAACAGAAAAAAGTCTCAGCTCAGGGCAAGCCAGCAGAGGCACTGGGAGCCAGCCAGTGTTCTCAGGTTGTAAAATAAAATCTCTAGACCAATCGGACACTGGCCTCCAGCCATGGCAGTGATTAATGCCAGAGTTGTAAAAAGTGCTATGGTGGGAATGGTTAGCCAGGTTGTAGTGCATGTGTGTGTGTGTGTGTGTGTGTGTGTGTGTGTTGGTTTTTTTCTTTAAAGCAGCTTAACATGAAACACAATTTTTAGTTGGTTTGGAATCTAAAAATAAAGATTTGTTTACTTTTCTTTTTTAATTAAGAACTTAAGCAACATTATAGAAGAAAAGAAGCCTAGGAAACATTAAGCTCTAAACTAGTTCCATGAATCCAGTTCTCTCTTGATCTTTGTTCAGATTCTTTCATACATTTTTACCCAATTGTAATTATTATGGTAGACCTACAATTCTTGGTTCTATTTTTTTCACATAAATGTATTTTTATGAACAGTTTCATACTTATTTGAAATATATATGTCTTTTTTTAAGCTTTAGAGTATTTTGTTAACATCAGTCTGCTATGGGTTTGCTTAATCATCTCCCTATTGTTGAGCATATGGCCATTTTCATGGTTTTGCTGTTATAAATGATGCCACTTCCAACATCTTCATATAAATTCTTTCTTTTTTTTCCTTGAGGTTACTTCTTTCTTTCTTTTGGTTATGTTCCCCAGAGTGGTATTATTTAGTCAATGGGTATGAAGAGTTACTTGTTTCAGTGCTCTGACTTACAGCATCATCAGCAATGTAGAACACACCTGCTTTTCCATATCACTGGGTGTGCTGATTATTTGCCTGCTGTTTTCTTAGCCCCGCATCTACCCTTCCACACAATCAGCTTCGGAATGCTGGGGACGGGAGCCTGCAAACCTCATTTCCCAGGCTTTATTTCTAGCTGGGTTTCTGTTAGGTTCTGCCAATAGAAGGTTCCAGCAGAAAATTAGGAGGCATTCTAAGGAAAGAGGGGAGAAGTCATAGTTCTCTTTCTTTCTGTTTCTGGCAGTATCTCTGGAAGTGACTTCATTTCTGGATGCCCTCTCCCTGGTATTCCCAGCATCCTGTTTAGCATTCCCAGTGACACAGTATGAAGTGCAGTCTTATTCCTATAATGCTACCTCCTCCTTTTTGTTCCCTCAGCTGCTGTCTATCTTTCTGTGCTTACTAATCTCACAGTTACCTACCTTTCCCTTTTTGACCTTTCAGCTCTCCCAACTATATAACTTTCTATATTAAATGCTGTCTCTTTGAAATTCCTAGTTTGGTTTCTCTCTCTCTCTCTCTCTCTCTTGTTTAAGGTTTATTTATTTTTGAGAGAGAGACAGAGAGACAGAGAGAAAGTGCGGGAAGGGCAGAGAAAGAGAGGGACACAGGATCCAAAACATGCTCTGCGCTGACAGCACAGAGCCCAATGTGGGGTTCAAACTCAGGAACTGCGAGATCAGGACCTGATCTGAAGTCAGATACTCAACCAACTGAGCCACCCAGGTGCCCCCCTCGTTTGGTCTCTATTTTCCTGACTAGGCTCTGATTTATAAGATGGGTCTTATAATTCTAATATATATCTTATTAAGGTAATATGTGTATGATGGCTCCCAAAGTATTATTTTCATTTTTAAAATTTCCTAGTGGAAATGGATTTTCTTAAAACTGTAAACATTTCAGGGGCGCCTGGGTGGCGCAGTCGGTTAAGCGTCCGACTTCAGCCAGGTCACGATCTCACGGTCCGTGAGTTCGAGCCCCGCGTCAGGCTCTGGGCTGATGGCTCGGAGCCTGGAGCCTGTTTCCGATTCTGTGTCTCCCTCTCTCTCTGCCCCTCCCCCGTTCATGCTCTGTCTCTCTCTGTCCCAAAAATAAAATAAAAAACGTTGAAAAAAAAAAAATTAAAAAAAAAAATAAAAAAAAATAAAAAAATAAAAAAAAAAAACTGTAAACATTTCACCCATTTGTCATCAACCTAATTGCTCTGCATGTCTCTACAATGATAAAGATCTCTAGATGACTACATATACGTGCATTACTTAACTACGACCAAGTACTTGCATTTAACTGAGAAAATTAAAAATGTACACATTTCATTAGCAAATATAATTGATTTGTAGATTTAAATCTAGTCTTAGGGGAGGGTGGGCGATGGGTATTGAGGAGGGCACCTTTTGGGATGAGCACTGGCTGTTGTATGGAAACCAATTTGACAATAAACTTCATATATTGAAAAAATAAATAAATAAAAATAAATCTAGTCTTAGAATCTTTATGCAATTTTGTTAGCTTATTTTTCCATTTTAACAAATACTACAGTGGATTGAGTGGTGGCCCCCAGAAGATATGTCCACATACCTGGAACTTGTGAATGCTACCTTATTTGGGAAAAGGGTCTGTCGATGTGATTAAATTAGGGATTTGGGGATTCGATCATCCTGGATTGTCTGGGTAGGTGCCCGAAATCCAATGCCAAGTGTCCTTGTAAAAGAAAGGCAGAGGGAGATTTGGGCCAGACAGAAGAGGAGGAGAAGGACGTGTGCAGTTGGAGGCAGAAACTGGAGTTATGGGGCCACAGCCAAGAAGTGCTGGGAGGTCAGAAGCTGGAAGAGGTAAGGAAGGATTCTCCCCCACAGCCTCTGGAGGGAGCGGAGAAGCCTGCTCTCCTGACACCCTTATTTTAGACTATTGGCCTCCAGAATTGTGAGAGGAGAAATCCCTGTTGCTTTAAACCACAGAGATTGTGGCAATTGGCTATAGTGGCCACAGGAAACTAATACAAATATTACGTAATTTCAATATCTATTGTTTAAAACTATTTTTCTTTATTCTGTTTGTAGTATTCAAAGTATGTACATGTTAAAAGGGAAAAAGAGCACACCTACTGTGATTAGATAATTGGGTCTCAGATGCTTCTTTACTTGTAACCATCTCTTATTTAGTATTTGTTCCCATCTTTTTTAGGTGAGATTTATTACAAGTTGTTCTGTTCTTTTCTGTTCCATTTTGCTGATGACTCTAATAAACCTGATAATTAGGCCTCTGTGTCATTCACATTCAAGGGGGAAAAAAAACCTAATAGCTTTTTATTGAGCCAAGACTATTATAATTAATTTATCTTTGTCTATCAGATGTTCCTTGTCTTACAGGGGCTACGTCTTAGTAAACCCATTGTAAATTGAAAATATCTTAAGTTAAAAATGCATTTAATACACCTAACCTACCAAACAGCATCACTTAGCCTAGCCTACCTTAAACATGCTCAGAACACTTCCATTAGCTTACAGTTGGGCAAAATCATCAAACACAAAGCCCATTTTTTTTTCTAAAGAGTGTGGAAAATCTCATGTAAAGTATTGAATACAGTACTGAAAGTGAAACACCGTGAAACACAGAATGGGTACAGAATGGTGGGAAGTGAATCGGTGGTTCACCCCCGTGATCGCGTGGCTGACTGGGAGCTGCAGCTTGCTGTCATGGCCCAGTGTCAGGAGAGAGGATTGTACCACATAGGACTCACCTGGGAAAAGATCAGAATTCAAAATTTGAAGTACAGCTTCTATGGAATGTGTATCACTTTCCTACCATTATAAAGTTGAAAAACTGTAAATAAACTATCAGTCAGGGACCATCTGTGTGTTTTTCCTTCTAATCCTTTTTTTTTTTTTTTTTAATTTTTGATCCATCTATTATCCTGTTCTCTTCCCCTTCTTTTGTTTCTTCTTATACATGTGATTCCCAACCTGTTTTTTTTAACTTTAGTAAAACACACACGCTTGTTTTTTAATCACCAAAGATCCCCTTGATTATTACCACCCCCGCCCGACACTTTTAGTTCACGACTTAAAGGATTTTTGTCTTTAACCTATATTTGCCACTTGCAGTGGATATTTGTTGGCTTGCTACTCCCTAATCAGATATTCATTTGGTAACTTACCTTTCTTCATGTAGCCCACATGCTTCAAGGCAAACCAACGTCTCCTCTAATGCCAGAGATAGGCCATAGTTGACTTAGGCAGTCAGCACATTGCAGCCCCATTTACCAATATTGGTTTAGAAGAGGGCATTGGACCAGATGGTCCAATCAAGGTTAATTTCAGGACTCTTGCTTGGAATGTTGGGACAGGAATATGTATTCCTTCTTACTGGATGTAAACAAGGAAGCACACAGCCCAGTTGAGGTTGGCAGTTATGTTACATTGTCAAGGGGAATTGTCAAGGGGAACGCTGTTATTGGTTAAGTCTTTTTAAGCTGAGTTTTTTTCTGATCCTAGCCTTAACTGGTGTATGAAGAAATAGTTAATTATTTTTATTAAGACTTGCAAATTTGAGGAGCGCCTGGGTGGCTCAGTCGGTTAAGCCGCCGACTTCACCTCAGGTCATGATCTCGCGGTCCGTGAGTTCAAACCCCGCGTCGTGCTCTGTGCTGACAGCTCAGAGCCTGGAGCCTGTTTCAGATTCTGTGTCTCCCTCTCTCTGCCCCTCCCCCGTTCATGCTTTGTCTCTCTCTGTCTCAAAAATAAATAAACGTTAAAAAATTAAAAAAAAAAAGACTTGCAAATTTGAAGTTTTGATCAATAACTGTAACACCTGTTACCATTTATTATCTGCTGTGTGCCATTATATTGAAAAGTAGTTACTATTATTCAGCCATAAAGAAGAATGAAATCTTGTCATTTGCAACAACATGGATAGAGCTAAAGTATAATGCTAAGCGAAATAAGTCAGTCAGAGAAAGATAAATATCATATGATCTTACTCATAGGTGGGATTTAAGAAACAAAACAAATGAGCAAAGGGTGCGGGGGGAGAAAGGGAGAGACAGACCGAGAAACAGACTCTTAACTGTAGAGAAGCCATTGATGGTTACCAGAGGGGAGGTGGGATGGGAGACGGGTGAAATAGGTGATGGGGATTAAGGAGTGTACTTGTCATGATGAGTACCGGGTGTTGTATGGCATTGCTGAATCACTATATTGTACACCTGAAACTAATATTACACTGTATGTTAACCAAATGGGATTTAAATAAAAACAACAACAAAAAGAAAAGTAGTTACAATCACAGTCAGTAGGAGTACAGCTATGTCAGCTGCAGAGAGGGGTAGACTGACACAGAAGGACACACAGAAGCAACACATCGCCATGACTTTACATTTAATAATAGGCACTCTCCTTAAAATGTTCCTTGGGAGGTACCTCGCTGGTTCAGTTGGTAGAGCATGCGACTCTTGATCTTAGGGTTGTGAGTTCAAGCCCCACTCTGGGGGTAGGGGTTCTATAAAAAAAATAAAATCAAAAAATTCCTTCATACCCTCATTGCAGGGCACTTCTGGCGGGAGTGGGTGTGGTCCTTCCTATATACATTGCTTCATACTTTTTGCTATTTTACAGTTTCCTCTTACCTCCTCTTCTTAGAAGCAAACACAAATTGCTCTCCCTGTCACAGAGCAGTCTGGCCCTTGTCTGTGATACCTTGCTGCTTAACTCATACATGGGACCAAAGGTCTCACTTACTGACCCAATAAATGTTTTCCCAGTAAAGATCTTCTAAAGGGGAATTCTGATGCCAGTTATTAAGATAACAGTTTCACCTTGGGTTGCAATGAGGTTAAATTACTTTGTCAAGGGCTCACAGCTAAAAAGAGCAGAACTGGGATGTGAGTACAGGTTTGCCTGTCTCTAAAGCCTAAAGCCTTTTATTTTATTTTTTTAAAGTTTATTTACTTATTTTGAGAGAGAACATGTGAGTGTGTGCACACACAAGCAGAGAGGGGGCAGAGAGAGAATCCCAAGCAGGGTCCACACTGTCAGGACAGCGCCTGACCCAGGGCTCCACCCCACGAACCGTGGAATCATGACCTGAGCCAAAATCAAGAGTTGAACGCTTAACGGACTGAGACACCCAGGAGTCCCCTAAGGCCTTTTTCTTACACCATGGCAACTCTCAACAAGAGCATTAAAGGTTGTGTGACTTCTGAGTCTTAGAAAAGGCCATGCAGCTTCTGCTGTTGCTCTTGGGAACTTGCTCTGTGAGCTCCCTGCCATTTTAAGAGGTTTGGCTATGCTGGGGCCACCATGTGAAGAAACCACAGAGACAGATAGATGCCTAAGGAGCCCTAGCTCTTCTGGGTCTTCCCAGTCCAAGTGCCAGAACTCACTGAGCTATATTCTGACTGCAACTGCCTGAGGGATCCTGAGAACTGCCTGGTTGAACTCAGTCAGACCATAGATCATTATTGTACAAAGACACTGAGTTTGGGGTGGTTCTTCACACAGCATTAGACAACTTGGAAAAATGCAGAATTTATATTCACTCAATCATGCAACATGTTCCTTGTCCTTTTGGAGCTCACATTCCAGCAGAAAAAGCTATCAGCTTTTAAGCCACTCTGCCATTTGGTTACAGGCATTATTGCTCTTTTCAAGGGCCTCTGGAGGTTATGTTTCAATCAACATCTGGAACCATTCTTTGTTTTTGATACATTTGTCATTCTAACTGATGATACACAGGACCTTTTTATAATGGCTATTGTTTACAAGTATTGGTTTTCAACCTCCTGAGTATTTTTTCCCATCTGATTTCTTAAAAATTAAACTTTTTCTTTTGAGATCATTGTTAATAACATATGCAGTTGTAAGAAATGATGCAGAACTCTCCTGTATCTTTACCCAGTTTATCCCAAATAGTAGTATCTTGCAAAGCTATATCGTGTACTGCCACAAAGATATATATTGATGTTGAGACAGTCAAGAAATAGAACATTTCCATCTACAAGGATCTCTTCTGATTTTTTTTTTTTTTAATAGTTCCCTGCCCTTCACACCATCCTGTCTCCTGGCAACCACTAACCTGCCCTCCATTTTTATAATTTTGTTATTTCAAGAATGTCATATAAATGGATCTTTCATTCTGTAACCTTTTAGAATCGGCTTCTTTTATTCAGTATAATTTTCTGCAAGTTCATCCAAGTTGTGTGCATCAATAATAGTTCATTCTTTTTTATTGCTGACTAGTATTCTATGGACGTTTCACAGTTTGACCATCCCTCTGTTGAAGGACATCTGAATTATTTCCATTTTTGGCTATTACAAAGAAAGCTGCTATGAACATTTGTGTATAGGTTTTTGTGTACACACAAGTTTTCGTTAATCTGAGATAAATATCCAGGAGTGCAATTATTGGGTCATATGGTATTTGCATGTTTATTTTTTTTTTGAAAGAAATTGCCCAACAGTTTTCTAGAGTGGCTATTTCATTTTATATTTCCATCAGTCATGTATGAGTGATTCAGTTTCTCCACATGCCACCTCATCTTGAATGGTAAGTTAAATATAGCTTTCCAGATAAATATTAGAAATATTTTTCCCCCATTGCAGGTACCAATTCTTTGTCAATAAGATTTAGGCGTCTAGCATTTTTTTTTAAATTTTTTTTTTACATTTATTTTTATTTTTGAGACAGAGATAGACAGAGCATGAACGGGGGAGGGGCAGAGAGAGAGGGAGGCACAGAATCGGAAGCAGGCTCCAGGCTCCGAGCCATCAGCGCAGAGCCTGACGCGGGGCTCGAACTCACGGACCGCAAGATAGTGACCTGAGCTGAAGTGGGACGCTCAACCGACTGAGCCACCCAGGTGCCCCTAGGCGTCTAGCATTTTGATTGGCCCTTAGGGGTAGGATGAGGGCATGAAGAATTAGAAAGAAGATGGAGAGCTGATGAGGACACCATCTAATTTTAACCCTCAGTGATTGTGGTCTTATTTTGGGTTGCTGATGTCTTGTTTTAACCTGTTTCTATTGTAATTGTATCAGTAATCTCTCTCCCTTCAGGAGGTCTTTTCAAAGGCACTGAAAACCTTGAAGAGAGGCAACAGATGAGCTGTAAAAGCAAAAAGAGGCTTAGTAAGAGCTTTGAATCCACTGAAAGGTAGCAAGGCTTTAGCTACAGCTCACTAGGTAGTCAAATCAATCTTTACTAAGTAGCTGGTTTTTAGAGCAAATGCTCTAGGTAAGAGGTGACTTCTCTAATGAAGCCCAGTGGTTTAATTTCTTGTGATAATTACATTGTGCCCTATTTTCTCTTAGGCAGACATGACTCGCGTCACAGCCACTGAAACATTTAGACATGACACACACGGAAGATAGAGCAAAAGTTTATATTTAAACATTTCTGCCCCAAATCTAAAATGTTCAGATCTTTAATAGACTGTTTTAGATAGAGCTTCTAATTATTGTATTAAAATCCCAAGACTAGCTTAAAAATGTTTCCTAAATGCAGGAATCCTGCTTTAAGCACATTTTGTCTTGGAAGGCGAGTCCGCCTATTCTGTATTGTCTCTTAGGGGAGAAACCTCTCTCAGTTCTAGAAAGTTGATTGTCAACATCATCATCATCCTAATCATCCTAATCATCATCATCATCATCATCAATATTCCTCATCTGTTTCTGGAGTAGGTTGTCTGATCATCAAAGGGAAAACAGCAAACGGATTTTTAAGTAAAACCAAACTTTCCATTTTGGCTAGTCTCTCCATATTTATGCCCCCTCCCCTTCCCCAGCTTAAACCACATCTTTTGGTAGGTGCTATTTCCTGATTTATATTTCTTCAAATAAATATGCACCTGCAAGGGAGTTTTGACTAGTGCTTGGTCTTACAGAAAATATTTATATGGGGTCGAGCTCATAATTTCATTAGTGTTGATCAGTACTCTTTCATAGAATTGAAAGGATGTGCAGTAATTAATGATGTAAGTAAGATTGTAATGGTAATTGCGAAGAATCTGAGCAAGAATTTTTTTGAAGGAAACATTTCCTTTAAATCAATACATTGTGTAATTAAGAATTTCCAGGGGCACCTGGGCGGCTCAGTCAGTTAAGTGTCAGACTTCAGCTCGGGTCATGATCTTACAGTTTGTGGGTTTGCGCCCTGCATTGGGCTCTGTGCTGACAGCTCAGAGCCTGTAGCCTGATTCGGATCCTGTGTCTCCCTCTCTCTCTGCCCCTCCCCCGCTTGCGCGCGCGCGCGCGCGCGCGCGCTCTCTCTCTCTCTCTCTCTCTCTCAAAACTAAATAAACATTAAAACAATTCAAAAAATAATTTCCATATATTTTTGCATAAAGTGAGGTACTCTTATATTGTATATATACTGCAATTTTCCCTCTTTAATACTAACACAGGAGAAAAATGTAACTCTGTAGATGGCTCCTGACTGCTTCTGTTTGAGAAAAGAATTGTCAATTTACCCCCAGATGAGCCTCTGAGAGCTTAATTGGAGTTATTATCTGCTACTAAATCATAGTTAAGGCACTCTTTCTTCACATTTGGCAAATGTGGGCATTCTGGACTTCTCTGATCAGACTTTAGGTTGTTATTCCAACAAAAGCGGTCCCAGGTAATGGGGGGGGGGGCAGTCAAAAGCATAGCTTATTGTCTACTAAATAAAAGTTACTTTCTGTAGAGCATTTTCTAATTCATTAAGTGCTTTTTACCATATTTCGTTTAATCTTCACCACAAACCTGTGAGGCACAGATTCTATCCTCCTTATTTCATAGATGAGAGGCCAGAGACTTAAAAGGACTAAACGAATTGCCAGGAATCACAAACAGTAACTGCCAAAGTCAGCACTGGGATCTAGATTTTATAACTCTAATGTCAGTGCCTTTTATACAACTTGCCGAGAAGAGGGAAAGTACCACTCCCAAGGTGGAGAATATTTAAAAAAAAAAAATTCTTTAATGTTTATTTATTTTTGAGAGAGAGAGAGAGGGATACAGATCCAAAGCCGGCTCTAAGCTCTGACTGTTAGCACAGGAGCCCCACGCGGGGCTTGAACCCATGAACTTTGAGATCATGACCTGAGTTGAAGTCGGACGCTTAAGTGAGTGAGCCACCCAGGCGCCCCTCCAAGGTAGAGAATATTAAAATGCATTTGTTATACTTAAAGTTAACAGCACATTTCTTTTTAAGCCATCTTAACCAGACTCAACAACATTTATTGGAGGGATTACTACCTGATTGCATTACCTCAGCCTTCCTAAACATGGAAAATTTCTATTTCCCCCTATAGACCATTTCACCATCAGAAGACTGAACTAAACCTATGTTTAAAATGTTAATCAGATGGCGTACCATCTTAAAAAAAATTCTCCCGGGATTTTAGTTACTCCATTATTATTATAGGGAAATGTGACCCCCTGAATCTATTTCCCTATTTTCTTCCCTCTGTGGATTCCTTATCAGTTTAAATAATTCACTGCTTCGCCCCTATTGGATGAGCTTTTACAATATTGGCAGGGCATGTGCTAGATCTACAGAGGGGGTTATATGTTCCATTAGATGACTTTTACTTTGACTGCCTGGCTAACTGTATACAACTGCAGTTTTTGACATCCTAGGATGAATGTCTGCTGTTAGCCTACCTCTGACCATGGTGTTGATACAAGTGTGTGACCATGAATTGTTACATACCCAGGAACTGTGTAGGGTATGTAATTTAATTGCTTTTCCCAGCAGATTTCTAACTATAACCCAATTTATTTCAGTATTCCCCATGCCCTTAAAAATGCCTTTCCTCCGAAAATGTTAAAAGGGAAAGGAAGAATGAATGGACCAAAGGAGAATGAATTATGTAAACTTGAAAAGACACTCCAAGATAGGCGAAAAAGCTTTTGTGGGCTGAATTATTTGGAGTCTGGATTTCCTACCTGGCCTTAATTTTTTTTTTTTTGGTCCCTTCTCAGTTTTTGTATTTAATTACTACACTGTTTTAAACATTTCACTTCTCACTATGTATTCTATACTAGGCATACCATAATAAACACTGGCTCTGATCCTAACTTAGGCTTGATTTAAAATAGAAGTACTTAAGAATCTGAGCAAGGGGAAAAAAGCATACTAACACTCATGAGACACATTCTTTTCTCACGCCTTCCTCAGCCTATTGCCCTGGGCAGTAAATTGTACATTAAAATAGCCAGTTTATTATTTGCTGTTTTCTTTCACTCTGCTGAGAAAAGCTACATTGCTGGCAAACTGACAGAAAATTTTAAAACGGAATCCAATATATTGTATGTATGTTTGGTGAATATGTTCAAACATACAACACTAATGTGATCTATATTTGTCTTTTAATTATTTTTTTCAGCTGGAATTCATAGAAATGTGGTGAGTGAGCTTTTAAAATTCAATGGGATGAGCAGAAATACCATAAGGAAAGCAAGAGGTGATTCTTGCTCACCCCCCACCCCTAAAAATAAAAGCAATCACCTAACAACTAACTAAAAATATCTTTTATTTTTTTAAGGGAAAGGCAGAGATTTAAAAAGCATCGAAATTCATTTTTTGAACGTGTGTTTCAACTAATACTTCACATTTTTAGATTCTTAGAAAATGTTTTAAGTCTTTCTCTTATAGACTTAATGCCCCCCCCCCCTTCATCCCCTCCCATGAATTGTGATTACTATGTGTTTGGGGGCTCGTCTTCTAGAAAATGTACCATTTTCACTCACAGCTTAAGACAGCTTTGATGTTCTTAGTATGACATACTGTATGTAATGTTAGCTGTTCAAAGCTGGAGATCAGATTGTGCATAATAACATATGTAGTTTGGATTATATAAACACTACAGGAAGAAGGGGAGACAGGGCCCTTCTGTGTACAAATCTCAGATTGCTAGCTGTATGCCTGTTTAGAATGTTAAACACTCCTAACTAGGCAGTGATGAAGTTACTTCTTTAGTGACTGCGACTTCTGAAACTATAGAGACGAAAATTTTTCAACTGAAAATAATTTAAAGATGATGCTGATAATTAACATATTTACTTTATGTGATTTTCTAGTTGCTACTTAGGGAGCTTTGGGGATAGAGGGGGGGAAATAAATTTCATTGTCTTTAAAGCCCAATTTAATTAAGCAATTTCATCAAAAACTTGGAGAATATAGCTTAAAAGAGCCAAAGACAGAAGAACCTGATACAAATTGTAAATTTCATCCATTATACATTTCACCCCTTGTCTGAGGCAGGGAACTGTACCAGTGTGTTTCCCTAGGATTGCTTCTTTTATATCTCAGTATTTCAGATTAGTTAAACTACTATGGAGTTTTTTTCTTTTGTGTCAGTCTTTTATTTCTAAGGTGGCTGTCTGCCTTTTCATCTGTTGTTGAAAGATTGGTAACTTTTATGCATTTCATTTCAAGAGAAATTAAATAAAGCATATTACCATATTTTTCAGCGATGAGACATTTCAGAGGGAAGAAATAAGTCAATAAATTTCTGATTTAATAAGTTAACATTTTATCGTAAATATTCAGATCCTGATTTCTTTGAGGAAGACCTCAAGGCTGCTGATATGTTTACTGCTCAAATATCAGGACAGTAATAATCAGGCCTTTGAAAGTTAGGGTGAAAAATCCAGCCAATTTCAGTTGTCTTTTATTTATGTAGGAAGATTGTCTGGCATTTTGCTTCCTGTCCCTGTTCATAAGAACTCTAAATATGGACACCCATCTCTAGAGGTATCTTTATATTGGGAAGCTCTGCATGAGGTTGAAATTTTTATGGGGAACTTGCTTAAAACACAGTTGTCTTTAAAGGCCGGTTTGCCACAGCAAGGTTAGGGGTTGCCAATAAATCCATTTATAGCAACTTCTGTATTCACAGCTCCAGACACACAGTTGGGGTGACTTGTGCAGTTTCCGCAGGACACACAAGGCAGCAGCAGTCCTAGTTGATCTTTCTGTGACCAAGGCTGGTCCAAAGGGCTTGGGGTGTGGAGTGGGCTGAGATGTGCCCCCCCTCCCCCCCCCCCCCCCCCCCCCCCGCGCGCCTGGCTTGAATTGACTGCCTCAGATTCCTGCGGGGTGCTGGCTGAACCCAGGACCCCAGAATCCGTAGGCCCTATCCTGGCTTTCACTCTGCTGGGAAATAACAAAACATTTTGGGAACTCGGGAATTTAATTTACTGCTACCAACCGAAACAATAATAACATCTTTGTTTCTCCTCCTTCCCGACCTCCCTCCTCCCACCGACAGAAACATGATGTTGGCCCTCCTTGGATATAGCAGCGGTAGGAGGCGGCTGCAGCAGCGGTAGGAGGAGGCTGACGACACCGGGCCCTGGAGACCCCCGGGGCAATCACCAGTCCCTGAACGTCCCTAGTTCGCTTTTGGGAAAGAAAAAGACAGCAGGGGATATGCTCTTTACACCTTCCATCTTCCCTAGCTCATTCTTGACCCAAAAAGCGAGTGTTTGAGTGTGTATATTAAGTGAGGCAGAGAGAATTCAAGAAAGCCACAAAAGTCACCGTGAAGCATCCACCAAAACTTCACTTAGTTAATTGCTCCCATATGTCGTCTTCGACTGTTTTCAAAACGCAGCAAGGAGGGGGACGCCTTGTCACTGATTTTAAAGAAGTTGAAAACGACTACTCATCTTGATCCAGGCCCAGAGGGCCCCAGGCGCAGCCTCAGGAGACTAGCCCCCTGGCGGGGCGCTGGAGACCGGACCCGGAGAGGTGGGGCGGAAGGCGCTGCGCCCGCGCCCGGCGGAAAGTTCGCGCGCTGCGCCCCAGCGGGACCCGGGAGCCGCCGCAGCCCGGGGCGGGGAGGGGCGCGGGAGGCGCGGCCCGGGCGGGCGCGCGAGAGGAAGGTGCCTTCGGGAACACGCGCAAGGGCGGGGATTCGCGCTGCCAATGAGGCCCG
The DNA here is from genome assembly GCF_046562875.1 of Panthera onca. Lineage (NCBI taxonomy): Eukaryota > Metazoa > Chordata > Mammalia > Carnivora > Felidae > Panthera > Panthera onca. Next base: position 73,206,769 of record NC_138346.1, on the reverse strand, counting down.
GGTGTGGGCCGCGCGAGGCGGGGGGACGGGCCAGAACGCAGCCTTCGCTGTGGCAGCTGCGGGAGCATTGGCCGCGTCGGGAGCCGGAGGAGAGGCAACCGCGGACCGCCGAGCTGGCCGCGCCCCGAGGCCCGGCCCTGGGGTAGGGAACCGCGCCGAGGAGCTGGAAACTTTCCCGGCAGGTAACTCCCGCCGCCCTGGCGCCGCCGCCGGACTCCATGCGTCCCGGGCACCGCCAGCTGCTGCGGTGCTGAGGGGAGAAGAGGGTCCCGCGGAGGAGGAGAGGGAGATGGGGAGAGTTGAAAAGCATGTGGGAAAGTTTCTGGAGCCTCTCTTCCCCACCCCCTCTCTGGCTGGGCACACCCGGGAGCTTTCCGGGGATAGGCTTGGACATGTTGGGCGCCCCGGGCCTTGGTCCTGCCGGCTCGGGAAAGTCGGCGCCTTCCCTTCGCGGTCCCCTCCGTGCCGGACCGAGTAGTCCCCGGCAGTACTGAGGTGCGGGGGCAAGCGGGAACGCGCGGCAGCACGCTAGTTTCGGGACCACCCCCGCCCGGCGCGCCTCCTCGCCCCCTTTCCCGCCTCCTCTGTAGCCCGCGGGCTTGGCAAGGGCTTGGGCTGCGCCTGGTACCTGGGGCAGGGGAGGCGGAGGAGAAGCGCGCCTGGCACCTCGGGGTCCAGGGCGCCCCCCGGAGTGTAGGGGAGCGCGAGTCGCGAAGTTGCCGGGTGAACTTAAGCCGGAGAGCGGAGTGTGTGTGTGGGGGGGGTGCTGTGGTATTGCCCCAGTCTGGGCTAAAAGTCCATTGCTTCCTTTCCAAAACACCGCGATTAGCATATCTACGTTCTTTTTTGTGTGTGTGTGGGGGGGGGAGGGTAAGATTAGACATTGAGGGGGAGCTGAAAAAGACGATGATTGTATCAGGATTGTGAATCCCCCGGTTCTTGGATAGTGGAGAGTGGTCACTTTTGGGGGGACTTACGGCAAGGCTCGCGTCTTACTGGAAGACTTTGGGGGTGCGGGCGCTCAGCGCTGGGAGTTTGGGGGGCTCCCCGCTTTGGCGCGGCAGCTTTCCGGAACGGCTGGCGAGGAAGGAAGCCCTAGGCATTGTGTGGCGTATTTGCAGACAGAAAGGTCTAAGGATCGGCAGTCTCAAAACTTACTTGACTTACTGTGTAAGGCTCGGGGAAGAAATGCGGCGGTGCCCGGGTAGAAATACCGCGCCGTGGCCAGGAGTTGAGAGGACGCTGGGCTCGGCCACAGTCTTCCCCTCCAGCCCACTCTTGACAGCCCTAGATCATTGTGCCTCCGGTGACTCGTAACGGTCGCGCTGTCCCCGCTAGAGTCAACTAGGGGAGGTGGAAGGGCACCTTCATCTTGAACTTGACCCTAGGAGCAGCGCCGTCTGGGCAGGTTGCAAGGTAAAGGCAAGCTGAATGTAACCGTGGATGGGCCTCGAACTCTGGCACGGAAAGGAAGTGCCTTGTTCAGAATCTTTGAGAAAGGGTTTAGGACTGCTGAGTTCACTAACTCTGGAAATACCAGACCACCAGACTGCAGAAGTTGATGTGTTTGGAGGGGGTGGGGATGGGAGAGGAAAGGGGAAACCTGGTTAGTTGGTACAGAAAGTTAGTATTTCTCTGTAGTGAAAATGAGGGGAGTCTGCATCTCTGCTTTCACCAGATCCGTTACTCTGGCTGTTTGTTTGTTTGTTTGTTTGTTTTTTCCTTCCTGGGTCATCTGTATTCCTGCCAGGCTGGCACTCCCGGATGGGGGAGGGGAAGGAGAAGCAGCAGTTGTGAAGCTCCACTGGCCAGCTTGGAGGTATTTTAGATCTGCTACTAGGAAGATTCCTGGATTTTAACAGCTGCTTCTTGATTGCTGGGAATGAGAGAATTTATGAGTGACTGAGAGATGGTCATTATAGTAGTAGTCTGAATGTTTTACTCATCTAATCTACTTAAGGATCTCAGGAGGGACCTTCCTGAGACAATGCCAGCTTCTGCAGAGTTTGTCAGCCAGAATGTTTGGTGGGTGTTAGTCAGAACTCATGGTAAATATATCCTGGTGGTACTGAGATGAAAAGTATGCAGCAGTAAAGGAAATGTGGTATCTGACATCCTTCAGGACTTCCTCCTAGCCTTGCTCCTGTTACCTGCCAAGTGAACTTGGTCCAGGCTTCCGGAATGTTGTGATTTGACAATAAGGGATGGGAAATAGTGTCATCCATTTTAGTGGGGCAGGAAAGTCCAGAAATAAATGTAAGGTTACTTTTTCATGACCCTGGCTTTCAGCTGTGATGCCACAAAGTTAACTTTTGCTGGGACTTGGAAGCACTGTTTTTCCTGCTTTCCTGGTTTAACCACCAGAACGCCCAAATCATCATAATTTATGTCCATCGTGGAACTAAAGCATAACTGATTCATAGTCAGCCCTTTTCTGCTTCCCATAAGAGCCTGTAGAAAAAAGAACATTTTGTCTCTTTCACCACACTCAATTTATTTGGTGCCATAGTGGGTTTTTGATACTGGGTGATTGAGGGCACAATTTTAAAGACAATGAAATTGTCTCCATTAAATTGTCCTTTTTTAGGCAACAGCCCCTTCAGAGTTGCTGATTAATTCTTTATCTCCCAGGGAACATTAAAACCAGTATCTCTGGCCTGGTATAACTATAATCCATATTATAATTTTTTTTTTAAGTTTATTTATTTTTGAGACAGAGAGAGAGCATGAACGGGAGAGGGTCAGAGAGAGAGGGAGACACAGAATCGGAAGCAGGCTCCAGGCTCTGAGCCATCAGCCCAGAGCCCGATGCGGGGCTCGAACTCACTGACCGCGAGATCGTGACCTGAGCCGAAGTCGGACGCTTAACCGACTGAGCCACCCAGGCGCCCCTATAATCCATATTATAATGATGCCTGTCAGCTTAGCTGGAGGTTATAATGTTATGTCAATGTTTCTTCTAGCCATTTCTAACCCAAGTGTAAAGGTTTTGTCTAGGTTGGGGTGAAAGTTGTCTGTGAGCCTCACAGTAAGAGAAATGGCTTTATTTTTATCTTTCTGATGGAAAGTTTAGTTTAACTTGTTATAGGCGTAAAGTTTACAAAGACAAAATGAAGCAGAGGATATATATGTGTGTGTGTGTGTGTGTGTGTGTGTGTGTGTGTGTGTGTGTTGCTGGGGAGAGATTTTGTTAAAAAAATATTTGAGCTTATTTATTTTGAGAAAGAGAGGAGCAGAGAGAGAGGAGAGAGAGAATCCTAAGCAGGCTCCGCACTGTCAGTCGGAACCTGATGCAGGGCTTGAACTCATGAACTGGGAGACCATGACTGAGCTGCTATCAGGAGTTGGACATTTAACTGACTGAGCCACCCAGGCACCCCTGTTTGATTGTCTTTTAAATGTGTTTTTCAGTGGAGGAAAATTAGAACCTCCTCCCAACCAGTTTACAAAAGTGTTTTTGTACAAGGCTCTAACACCTTCCTGGGTCTTGATTTTCTCATCATTATCATCTCTAAAATGGGATTATCTTTCAGCCCTAAAGTTTTCCAAGAGTTTGAGAAATATAGGCATTCTGGAACCTGTGCTGTAATATTAGCACAGTGTTTTGGGATTTACAAAGGGCTTTACTTAAATAATTTTAACCCTTAATTCTCAAGTTAGGAAATTGAGGCTGAGCAAGTTAGATCAGTTTGCTAGATGTCATCTACAAACGGTGGAGTTGAACTTGAACCTAGGTTCTCGGATTCTCCCCCTCCTCTCCACCCCTTTTGTTTAGGGAGACACCTGAGAATTGGCCAAAACTTGACAAACAGACTAATGTTAATATGTGGCAGTTTCTCACAGTATTTCATTTATAGGTTATTCTGGTTTCAGAACTCCAGGGTTAACATCTATGCTTTGATGTCAGAGATTAAAAACAGACCAGTAATAATGGTAATAAAACTTTCTCCCCAAGAGAGTTTCGGAAACTCACATACCTCAAATTAATCATTTGTTTATTTTCAACTTTTCTTTTATTAAGTAGGCTTCAGGGTCTAGTGTGATTTATAATCCAGACTAGTAACCCAGACAGCATTCTTAAGGAAGTCAATCCTCAAATCTGTATGTCTTTTTTTAAAATAAGAAATGAACGTATCATTTGCTTTTCATCTTGGTATCTCTCAGCGGAATAATATAGCCTGGATATAAATGTCCCTTTTTTGGTGTCATCGTTTTTGGGCTCTTTCTACTGATGTCTGGATAAGTCTAATTTTGCAGCTCTTTTTGTGCTACATAAATTCTTCCCTTATGCTGTTGGTTTAATGGTAAAGAAGTAAGTAAGTAGTAGGATGCAGGTGACCCGTTTTCACCGTGACTCTAAATGTTTGTGCTGTGTCTTGCTTGCCTGTTTAAGAGCACTGAGTGCAACTTGACACTCATCTGGAAGCTGGTATGGATTTTCTTTAAAAGGTTCTAAAATAAAATTATGTGCTAAGCTATAGGCTCTTTTATGTCTGAGCAGCCTGTCCATCTTTAGCTTTTTAAACTTACTCTCCGAAGACTGCCTCTTCAGAAAGTTAAGCAGTGGGGTTTAAACCTCAAAAAAGAGTGTGTACCAAGAAGTATCGATTGCCTGACTGTAAAGGCTGCCATTTCTGTGTGTGTGAGCAGAGAGAGCATTATGAGCCCGTATTTGCTAGTGAAGTTGGGAGACTTTGTTATCAGTGTACTAGAAGGGGACAGGAGTAGCAAAGCAGAAGAATAGCTTCTGGTTTTTTATTATCAGGAGACTGGGTTTTGAATGATAGGGGAAGACTTTTGATAAAGAAGGCTATCAGGAAATATTATCTTGTGGAGAGTGAAAGGGGTTCTGGTTTGGCTAGGCTGTGGTATTGATGGGGTTTGCTCTTCTACAGTAGACGTTGTCTTTAAGGGCTCTGGCAGGTGTGTGTAATCAAGAAGAATATTCTGCAAAGAAGAGTCCCATAGGCAAGAATGTCAAGGACTAAAAGATTGTTGTAGAAGGATGGCATGGTCCCTGGATTTTAGTACAGATATTTGCCACTACTGTGAAGGAATTCATTAGTAAAAATCTTCTGGCCACAGTTGTATGTAGATGTGAACCCAGTATGTTCAGTTGTATAGCCCAGAGCCACAGTGACTCACCACCTTTCCTGCCCCACCCCAGCACACTGAGGGTTACTTACCTATCATGAACAGTGGCTTATTACCTCTGTAAGTCCAGGTGGGGGTAGGGCAGTCTCTAAGAAACACTTGGTTATATTCTTTTCATGCATACCTACTCATGCAAACAGGGTCCTTTATTACATGTGCTTTTGAAGAGATGTGAAAAAGATTTGACATACAAGGGTGCATATATCTGCACAGTTTAGAGTACAGTATATACTTGTATAATGTGCTTTTTTTCCCCCTGTCATATCAGTAAATTCTTTGGCACTGTCTTAATGGCTATTTGGTAAATCCATTACCTACACTACCATAATTTATTTAGCCAGTCCATTTGGACGTTTAGGTGTGTTGAAAAGAAATACCTCTTAGGCATTAAGAGCCCTTTGGCTCAGATCTGATTTACTCATTAAATTATAGGGTCCAACACACTGCCCCACATAGGGGCACCTGGCTGCTGGTAGCTTCAGAACCTCCCATCATCAAGAAACTGACTCTTTGCTCTTAGTTCCAATTTGGGAAAACCCTGGAGAGAACTCAGATTGGCCTGATGCCAGCCAAAGGAGAGTTACGGTCGGCAGTCTCCATTTAGACCCACAAGATGGGACTGTGGGGAGACAAAGTGTCCCACAAAGAAGGAGGTTATTGTTAATGGAAGAGGGAGGGAACCGGCTAAACAAAAAGAGCTAGCTGTTTAATGTAGGATATGTTTCCAAAAGTGGTATTGCTGGTCATAACAACATACCAATGTGTCAGAGGGTAAGAACATTTTTAATGCTCCTGTGATATACACTCCACAGTCTGAGACTTTTCCACATTCTGTGGAGATTTGAATTGCTGCATATACAGGCACTTGTGTAACAGGATAGTGAATTACTGCAAAAAAGTCGGGAATTGGTTATTATTATCATGTATCCCATTATACTCCCCTCTCTTTGCCATGCTTTATTCTAAATTACTTGGGGGTGAGTAACGACAATTATTAATGTTTATTGAGTGCTTGCTTACACTGAACTAGATGTTTGAATTTAAAAAAAATCTGTGGCAATGAAACAGTATAGTTTTTTCTTCCCCCATTATCCTGCATGCAGATTGTTATACCAGGGATGGCTAAACCACAGCACTCCCCATCCTGGTCTCCTTTCCTTCCTATGGTTTAAACCAACTACTGTTTAGTTGGTTTGAATTCAGAAGTTGGAGCTGGGCTCAGCTGGGTGGTTTTTCCGCCTGGGCCTAGGCTCACTCATGCCCTGGTGGTTACATGATTCTTTATGAGGGCCACTGCTATAATAATTTCCACATTACTTGGTATCATAATCTTGCTTTTGATTAATTTTCCATTGGCCATTCACTTCAAGGTAAGTTGGGTGTGTCCTTTGCCTGAGGGAGTGAATCTTGATTTAAGTCAACTTTAGTAATATACCTGTTGCCAGTGACTGGTTAATGAATACTTATGTGACACCTTTTGGGTACCACCATATTAGGAACCAAAGGTGGTCAGCAAAATAGAACAGGTTGATACTGTGAGGATCACAGAGTTCAAGGATAGATGGTGCCTAAGAACACAGTGACCTTTTTCAGCTGCTGAATTTACTAACCCTAAAACCACTGTGACTCAGAACTTCCTATGTGAGCATTATTTTTTATTATTGTTATTGTTTGAGGCAGTTATCTCCAAGTAGAGTGTGCTAGATCATCCCGTATGGAAAGGAAGAAAATATTAGAACTTTATCCAGAAAAGAAAAAGCTTTACTAATATTTAATAGATGGATTGACACTGTTTGCCATATCTGAAAGTCTCCTGTTTCTTAGGTTACATGAGGGATGAGTTGGCATTTTACAACCTGGTGGAATTGCCAGTGGTACTCTCATTCTTGCCTTTGATGTACTTTATCTGTGTAAATGGGTTTATGGATTATATTATCTATTTTTAAGTAAATCGACTCCCACAGAATGGGCAAGTGGGTTAAAAAGATTCTTGCAAAGAAAGTTTAATGATAATGATCTGAGGCTATAGGAACAAGAAAATGTCTTATTGTGAGATTAAGAAATGACTTTTAAAGTTTACTTATTTATTTTTGAGAGAGAGGCAGATGGAGTGGTGAAGGGGCAGAGGTAGAGAGAGGGAGGGAAGAAGAAAGAGTCCCAAGCAGGCTCTGATGCTGGGCTTGAACTCATGGTGAGATCATGACCTGAGCCAAAATCAAGAGTCCAATGCTTAACTGACTGAGCCACTCAAGCGTCCTGGAAATGACTTTTAAATCAGATTAGTAAATTGGTACAAAAATTGTATATGAATTTGTATTAATAAAAATAAACTTGCAAATGCTATTTGAATCATTCTCATCCTTTAAAAAGTTTTTAATAGATGTTTTATAATGTACATACTACATACACCTGTAATTCATAAGTCTAGTGTTTTAATTATGCATAAATTACATGCAACTTACAACATGTTGGGGGTACATGTTTAAATTTTTTTTACTTTTAGGGCTGCATGATCCAAAAAGTTTTGAGACCATGTTTTTGTGCCACTTGTAGTTATGTAATTTTTGTTACTTGTAGCTGAAGGCATAACCCATTCAAGGTCAGGTGAGACACATGGTTGTTCCCTTTTTATTCATAGCTTTCAAGATTCTCCATGATCTGGCTCATAACTTTCCTTTCCAGACCCAGTTGTCTTCTCTGTGTCTCTGCAAATGACACTTCAGCTAGGGGCCCATTCCATAACTGTCATATCCTTTCTATAAATTTTGCCTCTGGGGAGGCTGTTTTCCCCCCCTCCCCCCACTACATTTTCATTGTCCTTCGAGAACTAGCTCAAGTAAATACTGCTTCCTTGTTAATATTTTTCTGATCTCCCCCTTCTGCATTTACATGGTTGCTTCTGTTTAGTCCCCAGCACATTACTTGAACCATTACAATGTTTTGTTTTTTTTCTTTTTGCCTTTTATTATTAAGTTGTTGGCCTGCTTACTTTGCCTATGGGTTATAGCTTCTTGATGGTTGGAGTCCTGTCTTGCCTGAGTCAGCTTTTTAAATTGCTTGTTTCCCTTTCCGGGGAGAAAAGGGAGGCAGGTGGAGAACCCAGTTACTGTGGGGAGCTTCTCTCTCCTCCACTTCTCAACAGGCTTAGGAGGTTGAGTGCTCCATATACATGTAAGGGATCTGAGGGTAAGGAATGCACATGGCCAAGACAGGAGGATCCAGGGTCCAAACCCAGGACATTTTTATTCCAGAGGTTTTTTGTCTGCCCTCTCATGTGTTGTGCACAGTTAAACATTGTTCTTCTTTCATGTGGAAACACTGACATGGGTAAAAATGGGGAGGTTGGTGGGCTGATGCTGTAGAAACCTCCCTGGACAATCCTAGGCAGGTGCAGTCAGTTCAAAGGAGAGTCTGCTCTCCTGTGGAGTAAAGGCAAGGCCTGGAGCATGGGTTGTGTGACAGCCTAAATGCCTGTGGACAGTTAGCTGTCTGCAAGTAGCACCAAACAAAATCATGGGGGAACTCCCACGGTAGGATTTGGCCTGAGTGTCCCCTTTGAGAAGCTGGAGGTGATGGCCTCTCCGTGGTTCAGCTGAGTCAGATTGCATATGCCGTTATTCTCTCTGTGGTAAGGATAATTGAAGGTTGACAAGTTGTCGGCTTTCAAGTTGAGCCATGTTAGATATATGCTATCATGATGGAAAACAGACATCTCTCCAGGGTTTTGAGGGTCAAATGACAGAATGTGTATGAAAGGCTTTTGAACATTGTAAATTGCCTCCTAGATGCAAGGGATACATCAAATTTTATTGTTTCCTTATAGCAGTGACTTCTAGCTCAGATTTCTGTGTTAGCAATTTTTGTCTTCTTTTAAGTGTACTTCCAAAGACTTTTTAAGTGTGGAGGCTCTTAAATGGAATGGGACACTTTTTTTCTTAAATGAACTGCAGATATTAGTTGAAAGCTTGCTTTTAAACTTTTGGCCGTGGAGTAGATAGAATTTGTGGTAAGGTGAATCTGTCTAGGGATCTAGTTGTTCAAGTACTCAAAAGATCATTGATAAGAATGGGACCACGTCTGGTGCAGAAAGATGGGAATCTGGGGGACTTTGAGGTAAATTGTTAGACGCCCTTAGGAACTACCTGAAAGACTGTCAGAGAGTTTTGATTTCAGGTTTTGTTTTGTTTGGTTTTGGTTTGGTTTGTGTTTTGTTACTGTGAAACCACTAACTTATTTTGAGGAGTCATTGGAGAGGGTTTGAGGAGGCTTTGAAATATCTCAGGGCAGGGACACCTTGGTGGCTCAGTTGTTTAAGTGGCTGACTCTTGATTTTGGCTCATGTCATGATCTCATGGTTTATGAGATCGAGCCCCATGTTGGGCTCTGTGCTGACAGCAAGAAGCCTGGTTGGGATTCTCTCTCTCTCTCTCTCTCTCTCTCTCTCTCCCTCTCCCTCTCCCTCTCCCTCTCCCTCTCCCTCTCCCTCTCTCTCTCTCTCTCTCCCTCTCTCTCTCTCTCTTTCTGCCCCTCCCCCACCGTGCACTCTCACTCACTCTCAAAATAAATAATAAAAACTTAAAAGAAAAAAAGAAATATCTCAGGGACATTTTGAAAGTGAAAAAAACTAGGTGTGGTTTGACAACTTATGAATTTGAAATCTCTTCCGTTGTAGATTTCAAAAGGAAATAGATTTGAATAAGTAAAATTTAACTCCACTTGAGGGAAATTTTGTAGTGGCAATTTTGTATTGTAGAAAGAGTTTGATTTAGGGGCAACTTGGTGGCTCAGTAGGTTAAGTATCAGACTTTGGCTCAGGTCATAATCTCACGGTTTGTGAATTCGAGCCCTACATTGGGCTTTCTGCTGTCAGTGTAAAGCCTGCTTTGGATCCTCTGTCTCCCCCTCTCTCTGCTCCTCCCCCACTCACATTTTCTCTCGCTCTCCCTCCCTCTCAAAAATAAATAAACACTAAAAAAATCAGAGTTCGATTTAGAAATGAAAACATGCTAACTTAAAGAGTCCACATGTACTTATTTACGGATGCAAAAGACAGAGAAAGCGAGAGTCTTTTAAGTTGCAAATAAAATTGTGAATTATTTATTATTTATTTACTCTTATTATTTTATTATTGGAGTATGTGAGTTTTTTAATTATTCAGGGTTCTTAGAACATGCATGTGACTTAAGAGAGCCTTACCTCAGAGTGATTTAGCTAGATAAAGCAGCAATTCCCAAAGGAGTTTCCAAGGAAAATGCAATTCTTAGGAAATTAGTAGATGTTATGCACTGAAAAAAGGTTCTATGTTCAAATAAGTGGGAAGATTGGGGTTAACCAAAGTAAAATAGGTATTTTTGTTTTTTTCCCCTAACATTTATTTACTCATTTGAGAGAGAGAGAGAGAGAGAGAGAACTCGAGCGGAGGAGGGGCGGAGAGAGAGGGAGAACGAGAATCCCAGGCAGGCTCCATGCTATCAGTGCAGAGGCCACAGTGGGGCTCGATCTCACCAACTCTGAGATCATGACCTGAGCCAAAATCAGGAGTCTGATGGTTAATTGACTGAGCTACCAAGGGCCTTGGTAATTTTCTTTTTAGCTGCAGGACTTTTGAGCACCATTTTTTAAAATATTTATTGTAAATCTCCTTGGAGGGAACCAGAGTTTTAAGCATTTCCCAAATGCATTGAGTTGTAGAAACTTTTTTTGCAAAGCATCTTTGCCAGAGAACAATGTTGGGTTGTTTGATATGGTCAAATAGCTTTAAACCAAATCCCAGACATCATTTAATTTCACCTGACAAACTTTGGTATGCATTTCTAACTAAGGACTTAAAAAAAAAAAAAACCCACCACCTTGCTATCACTTTTCATAAAATTAACAGTGATTTCTTAGTGTCAGTTTTTTTTTAAGTTTATTTATTTTGAGAGAAAGCAAGAGTGAGCGGGGGAGGAGCACAGAGAGAGGAAGAGAGAATCCAGAGCAGACTCCACACCGTCAGCGCAGAGCTCAGTGTGGGGCTGGAACCCACGAATCGTGAGATCATGACCTGAGCTGAAATCAAGAGCCAGATAAAGTTTACATATAGCACTGTGTGTTTTTGTTGATTTGGCCTGTTGGTCTTTTTTTTTTTTTTTTTTTTTAAGTTTATTTATTTTTATTTTGAGAGAGAGAGAGAGTGAGAGCAAGCGTTATCATAGGAGCAGGGAATCCTTGGGCAGAGAATCCCAAGCAGGCTCCGTGCTGTCAGTGTGCAGCCCAATGTAGAGCTGGATCTCATGAACATAAGATCATGACCTGAGCTGAAACCAAGAGTTGGGCGCTAACCAGCTGAGCCACCTAGGTGCCCCCACCTTTAGTCTTTTTAAATGTAGAAAAATGCTATTTAACTACCCCCTCCCTCTCCCTCCTGACTTTTAGAAGATAACTTGTAGGACGTCCTATATCTGAATTTGTTTCCTTGTGGTGTTGTGTACCTTGTCCTTTGCCCTCTGTATTTCTTATAAATTCGAGGTTAGATTTCAAGGCATGGTTTAAATTTAGGTTAAATATTTTGGGCAAGAACAGGTCCTAAACTATGCTTTTCTCCTCCCTATGATTTGAGAACAGACATTTTAATTTAGCAATTCATAAGTAGGTCATACACACACACACACACACACACACACACACACACACACATATAATGGCTTAGAGTTTGTTTGGAAATTAATTTTATTAGTATAACAAGTGGATGCAAATTTAATTTATTCCAGTTGTGGTTGGAAACGTGGTGGTATTCTGAATAGTTGGTCTGGTTAAATGGATGTAAGTTTTCAGTGTATCTTAAGATTATAAACCATGAGCCTATTGGCTAAAATGGCTTGAGTGTTAAACATTTTGATGGTTGGATTTTATTCAGAATGACAAGGTATCTGAGTTGTAATTGTAAAACACTATTCTATAAAAATTTATTCTAAGCACATTAATTAAGAATATGCATTACTTCTACTTCTGTTGGATAAATCTTAACAATATCTTTCTGATAAATGCTTATGCTAATTTCAGGTACAGCCATAAATCTAAGGACACTCTCAGGGTAATAATTTTATACATACATTGTCTTGGAAACTCGGACATGTAAATAAAAGTTCCTACTGTAGCTGACTTTGCTAACTTAATTTGATATTTAAGTTTTTTCCCTTGATATCCTTCCAAGTGCTTGTATGTCTGGGAAAAATTAAAATCAGAAATTTTGTGTGTCTTAATGAAGAATAGTTTGGCATGTATAAAGTAACTTTGTGTGAAGAATGATAGCTATCATAGGTAGTTCCCAGCACATTCTTGTGTTTAATCCCTTAGAGGGTAGGAATACTGTTGTATATATTGAAATATGCTTGTTGTAAATGAGGTGCCTTGGACAGTACTTTGCAACTATAGTAGTATACTAAAAATAGACACATAGCACTCTCTTTTTTCTCCACCTCTTTTAAAAATACAAATAAATAGGGTATAGTGAAAAAAGCATAATCTTTGAAGTCAGATGAACTGTGGTTTTGTGTGTGATTCTGGACAGTTTACTTGACCTCTGTCTCTTTGCCTGTAAAATGGGGTAGTAATCCTGTTTCATAGGCTTCCTCCCAAGATGCAGGTGAGAACCTATATAACACGCTTAGCACTGTGCTTGGCTTATAGGTGCCGAAAACACGTCCTCTTCTTCCTTCTTTTCCTCTTAACCATATTTTTAAGCTCAGCATTCTGGATCAGTAATTGAATGGAAGTTTTTGCTTATTCTGAGTATTTTTAAAATTGCTAATTTTAAGGGACTTGGTATAGAAGTCCAGATAACACACCAATTTCAAGATAATCTTTATAAGTTGGTTCGTTGTTTGTATTAAAACAATTAGATGTTTATATGAAATGTTTTCAGCAAACAAGTGGGATATTTTTAGGTGGTAATCTAGGAGAAGGAACCAGAGAAAAAATGATATTTTGTTATTGGCATGAAGCTGTTGCTAACAAACTGGTTTTAATGAAAATCAGTATTTTAAAAATCCATTTACTTACTAAGGTGTGTGAGAACATGAGAAGCTCTGCGAACTTGTGTAGACTGTTGTTTGAGTGTCGGGTAGAATAATACGCTTTCTTTTACCCAGATGAAGTAAGCCTGTAGCACCACACTCAAGTCATCTGTGTGTGTTTATGAACAGGGCTGTTGCCAAACCAGGAGAACAGCCTTCCTGCGGAGGAGAGGGGTCAGTGCTTCCCTGACTCCCTGAAGGGCCTCAGGAGCCTCATAGTGGGGAGGAGGAGAGATTCTCCTTCCTGGCTTGTGCCTTGTTAAAGACTCACGTAAAGAGACAGTTACTATATCTTAACTTTCAAATGGAAAGTAGTCAAGGAACACATTTTGGAGGCAGCATAAATAGACATTTATGGAGCTTGACTCCTTGGCATTTTGGGTGAACCAAGAAGTGTTCTTTTCCAGTCAGCTGTTTCTGAGTCTTGGGACATGTGACTTTGTTAATGGCTTGTGCAAGAGCAGGTCCCAGGAAGACCAGTACTCACACTGTTCTCTGCCCAGGTGACACCTGTTCTCTGAGAATGAACCGGATTCCCCAAGGGCACACAGGTCCAGCGCACTTGAACTTCTTACACTTTTTTTTCCTACCATTAAGTAAGTTTTGTTTATCCCTTCGTTTCTGAAATGTTTTGCTTAAGTAAGAGGGACTCCTTAAGCTGTCCAGTTCCACATACTGAAAGTCAAGCCAGGAAGAATCAGAGAATGTGATTTCCCTCTCCCATCATGGCAAAAGGGAGGAGATATCATTTCTAGAGGGATAGTGATTGAGCTCTAAGCAGATGGAATTTATAAAGACATTCATCTACACAGCACTTTTTTGCTTCCTTCATTAAGAGCAATCTTAGCTCAAGGAATATAATATCCTTATGAGTTTTAGAAGTAAAAAGTTACCATGAAGGTGTTAACTGACAAATCAGAAACTGTTTTCATTTGGTGGAAGGCTTGCAATAATTTTTCCAACAAATACTTTTTGAGGGCTGCCGTTGTGCCCTTCTGAGGTTGAAGCCCAGCTCTGTGCCTCAGTCTGAGGAGGCCAGTGCATACATAGTACAAATATTAGAAGGCAGGTGTGGAGCAGGAGAGTAGAGAAGGAAGGGGAGGGGGAGAAGGAGGAGGAAGCAGATGAGGAGCTGGTGGCTGAGGAAGACTTCAGGGAGGGGGTGAAGGATGCGTTGCACTTTGCCAACTGGGGAAGGGGGTGAGGGGCTCTCCGTGACGGGAGCATGACCGGCAGAGGCAGGGAGGCGTGAAAATACAAGTCATGTTTGGAGTATTGTTACTAGAACAGATGGTGCTTGGCATTTGGGTACAGTGGCAGGGAGGAGAGAGAGCCAGATTGCAAAAGGCCTTGCATGCTAGGCTAAGAAGCGTGGACTTGATCCTGTAAAGCAAGTGATAGCTGTCAAAGGTTTGAAAGCAGGGAGATGATGTAATCAGAGCTGTGTGTTGGAGAAAAGCTCTGGCGGCGGTGGTATGGAGGAGAGACTGGATCGGGGACAGATGGGCGGCAGGGCTCTCTGTTAGGAGGCTTTTGAAGTAGGTCAGGTGAGAGATGATGTTTGGGGCCTGCGTTAGTGGGGGAAGAGAACTAATGTCAGTTCAGCACCTTTTATTGTGCATTTAGGATGCATTAGCTCATTTCATTGTCGCAGAACTCTGTTCACAGAGTCCTGTTGTCCTCACCCTCATTTTGCAGAGAAGGAAAGGGGCTCAGAGTAACCTGGCTCAGCCAAGGTTTGAACTCAGCTGGACAGTCCAGTGCCATTGTGCTTTTATGACAGAGGGAATGAGAACACAAAGAAGGGTGCTCATGGGAGCTGCTTTGTGCAGCAGAGTGGAAGCTCCTTCCAGAATAGAAAGGGCTGCTTGGCGGCTGACTAAAGGTAGAGGGCAAGGCTGTTTCTAGGCCCGGCATCGAGGTGTGCACGATCAGTGATACCCCTCAGAGGCCTCTCTGAGGAGGGGATGGACAGGGTTTGGGGCCCCTCTGGGATACCCATTTGGAAATTCCCAGTAGCCAGTTGGAGATTTGGTTCCTGAAGCCCTTCCCAGCCTCCCTGTAGGAACTCCTTGAAGTCCTCCGGGTAGGCTTGGACTAGAACTTGTGTAGGGGGGATGGGTAATGAGCCCTTCCTCCCATAGACCCTAGTCCTAAAGTGTGTTGTATTGCCCTTCTTCTGAAGGGCCCTTTCCAGGCCCTGCCTGTTGGTGTTTCAGTTGGTCTGGAGTGAGTTGGCAGTCTGCATTTATAGTAAGATCCTGGGATCCTGGATTGAGCCAGACAGGTAACAAGAGCATCATACTGTTGAGAATGTTTGGCTGTGTGTGGTCTAGGCTGTCTTTTAACTTCATTTCTTTCAGGGGGGCTTTCGATAGCACCCTAATATGATGTTTCTCTCTAGTAAGAACCGACACCTTGGAAAATTGCTTGTTTTTAGGAACTTAACATTCATATTTAATTTTGCCAAGGTCATTTTTTAGTTATTTAGTATTTTGGATTAATGCTCAAAAGTAGCAAGCCCCCAATATTAGGTTTGGCTTGCCTTTTAAGTGGACTTTTGGCAAGAGATTTCTAGGGAAATTAGATAATGAGTATTTTCCTTGCTTATGAAAAAGAGGTTGGAAGAGGGAACCTGGCCATGTAGAGAGTGAGGAATAATGCCTTGGGGCTCTTGGTTTGCCTGGGAATGGCCTAGGTGGTCACAGATCAGAAAGTCACTGAATGGGGACCTAATGTATAGCATGGTGACTGTAAAATTACATATTTGAAAATTGTTAAGAGGGTGGATCTTAAATGTTATCAAACATGGTCAACCAACTGGTCATTAGACCATTTCTTTGTTATTGGTCATGACCCTGGCCTAATCTCCTCCCTCTTTCCTCTCTGTCACTGTGTCTTTTTTCTTTCTGTTGAGATATAGTTGATATACAATATTATATTCGTTTTGGGTATACAACATAATGATTCAATATTTGTATACGTTGTGGAATCATTACCACAATAAGTCTAGTTAGTTAACATCCATCACCATATATAGCTACAAGTTTTTCCTTGTGATGAGAACTTCTAAGATCTATTCTCTTAGTAACTTTCAGGTATACAGTACAGTATTGTGAACGATAGTCACCATGCTGTACATTACATCGCCAGGACTTATTTATTTTATACCTGGAAGTTTGTACCTTTTGACCCCCTTTAATTCACATTGCCCATCCCCTGAGTCATGTGTGTTGGGGTGAGTGAAGGCTTTGAAGCCAAACAGACTGGGTTTGGGTCCCACCTCAGTGTGACCTGACTGTGAATTATCTCAGTGTGACCCTGGCATGCTACCCAGCTTCCATGACCTTGTTTTCTGTGACTTTGGAATGTGAGTACTTCTGAAGGTTGTTTGGGAAATGAGAGATATAAGGTCAAAACACCTAGGTCTAAACCCAGCCTTACTCCCTTAATCTTGGGAGGGAGAGTCAGACCTGGGAATGTGCTTTATTCGTCACACGTTAAGCGCCTAATTCTTCCACTCCGCAGTGTATTGAGGGCTGATTGCAGTGCATTTCTTTACAACATTACCTACCGTATTCTACCTTTCCTAAAGAGGTAGGAGGCATTTTAGTTTGGTTGTGGCTTATAATAGGAGAGAAAGGGTTTTTTGGTTTTTGTTTTCAGCCCGTGTGCCTTTTGTATTGGTGTATGGTCACCCTTGGATAATTCTTGTTGCTTTGTCTCACCTAATGAGTAAGGTTTGGGTTCATTAACTGCTTGCTGCTGAAGGTTCATTTTTATCATGTGTGAGAGGGAGGAACAGCTTCCTCTTGTGTCCCCACCTTTGCTAAATGCCATTACACTTCCTGTGTTAGTTACAGGGCTTCCCCACCGCTTTTCCTTATCCCTGTCCTGGTGCGGAGGACAGGAGGGGGTCGGCTTGTTCCCTGGTTGGTTTCTTCATTCATGGAATAGGTGTCAGGCTCTGTGCTAAGTGGTTATTCTTAGATGGTCTGATTTCATACTCTCAAAGGCCGTAAGAAAGGAGCAGGCATTCTTACTTTGCTCACCTTGCAGATGAGGGTCCGTATCTGACGGTAGGTTGCCTAGCAGGTTTATAGGGCCCTGGTAACTGCCCCTGTAGTGCTGCCCTCTGTCTTGCCCCTCGCCCACTCCTGGGCCTTTCCAGGGGTGGCTCTGTCTGTGCAGGATTGGTGAGCTTTTCAATCCTTTACAGGTGCAGGCCCAAAGATCAGTTTTAGCAAGTGGTATGAGGACTGTGGATGCTGTGGAGTTGGGGGTGGGAAGAAAAACATGTACTATGACAGACAGTGCTCACTGGGAGAGCGAGCTGGTGGGATTAAGCAGGGATATCGCGGCTGCTTAAGTCGGCTTGTCTTCTTTATTTTGAATGGCTCCCGAAAGAGACTGCCAGGGTGTGCTACGTGCACATTTGTGGATGCTATAGACAAGATTTGCTTGTTCATAACTTCCTTTTTGTTTTCTGCCGTTTAGTGCCATTTGGCTGGCTTCTTTGGGGGGACTGTAGTGCCCTTGGATTACCCACAACAGTTATGAAGATGTCCTGCCCTTCAGGACTGCATATTCCACCTCCTCGCTGAACTTTCAGCATCAGATCTTGTGGCCGACAGCATAATGGAAAGATCAATGACTCTGGAATAAAATAGACTTGGCTTCACATTTCAGCCCTCTCTTATTGCCTTTGGACAAGTTTAACTTCAGGGCCTTGGTTTCTTCATCTGTAAACTGGGTATCATTGTGTTCAGGGAGAAATAATGTTTGTGCAGTACATTTAAAGTAGGGCTTGGCACCTAACAGGTTTTAAGGAGCTTCCTTATTCATTCTAGCTTGAATCAACAGTATTAAATATATTTAATGTGCCAGATATTATGTTAAACTCTGGCAGGCACAAGGATTAATAAAATGGTTTCTTTCCTGGAGAAATTTAAAAGCTAGTGGCCAGGGCTGACACATACAGATTCATCACGAGGAGGTAAAGTGCAAGCCCTGGGCTGTGGTGGAGGCCAGAAAAGGTGCCCAGAGGGGTGGGAGAGCCTTTTTTTCTGGAAGGTTATACCTAAGCCTCTCTTGAAGGGATTAAATAAGAATTAACCAAGCAAAAGAAGGTGCAATGGGTGGCAGCTAAAGCAACAGCATGAGCAATGCATGGAGCATTTGGGAGCACTGTATGCAGCCTGGGTTTGGCTGGAAGCAGGAAATACTGGGGAAGGAGCCCAGAGAACCTGTGTCTGGGAAGGTACTGGTGGGCCTGATGGGCCTTGCTGAAAAACTTAGAAGATGTGAAATTTGCTAGGATGAAAAATCAAAATATAAGGAGAAAGAATTACATTAATAGTGTTTAATAACATTGTCAGGCATTTTTCTTTTCTTTCTTTTCTTTTTTTTTTTTTAAGTAGGCTTCTTGCTGAGTGCAGACCAGCACGGGGCTTGAACTCAAACTCAGTAACCCTGAGATCAAGACCTGAACTGAGATCAAGAGTTGGATGCTTAACTGACTGAGCCACCCAGGCGCCCCAGTCAGGCATTTTTATAGCGCATAGTCTGAGTTAAATAGATGATGGTGTATCCACATAAGAGAGTGATCTGCAGATGTTAAAAGAATGAGGTCAGTTTATATGTGCTCTTAAGGAAAAACTTCCAAGAATATTGTTAAATGCAAAAGGTATGTATGCATTGAGTATCTTTGGAAGTACATATCAGTATATAGAAGTGGTGATTGCCTTTGGGAGGGATGCGGGGGTCTGGAATAGAGGACAGTCTTACATTTTACTACAGACCCTTTTGTACCATTGGGCCATTTTCCCACATGCATGCATTTCTTTAAAAAAGAAAAATACTGTAAAGAAATGACTAATGTACATTATCAGGTGAGCCGGAAACCAAGCGGCAGTGTAAAAATAACTTGGGCTACCGCACTGTAATGCTATTATGCAGAATGCTAGATTATTTCATGCTCTGACAATAATACCATTCATGGGGCGTTTTAGAGTTTCCCACTTTTACATACATTATTTCAGTCAGAATTAATCACTTTCATCTGTTCTCACAGCAATTAAAATGTTTTAAGGATTATAAATGTTAAATAATGCTAAAGTTTGGAAGAGGAAAGAAAAGAATAAATACTGTTTGCTTGATGCAGCGTCCAGGATTTGATTCCCTTCTATTCTTTGTATATGCCTTTGTAAAAAATACGACTAAATAAAATGTGCATTTACTTAGAGGATTTTCTGTTTGTACGATTTCATGTATTTTCCTGGGTGTTGTGTTTTTCTTATCTTTTTGAATAGCTGCTCTTTTTTGTGGAACGCTGTGGTTCCTTTCCCTGTGATCCCGGTGACTCACTCCTGCTTGAGTGCTCTCTAGAGTAGGTGTGTTGGTTTTCTGAGTTGATGTTCGTCTCTTCCTAGACCCTCAGAGGTAGGATGGTCCCTTTGCCCAGGGAGAGGTCTCAGCAGTAGTTATGAAAGGATGAATGTTCCTTTTGGGCTTTACAACAGCGGTGAAGGTAGAGATGGTAGATATGTGCAGCTTTCAGCCAAAGAAAGAGATTCAGGTTAAGCAGTCTTCCCAGACTCACGCAGCAGCAACCTGTAAAGTGGCTGAATTCAGTCTTGAATTCGGTTCTCCTGATCTCAGCTGCCTTTCCACTTTTCTTGAAGTCAGAGTTTTCAGTAGGTTTTGCTGGGGAAAGAGATGGCTGGGTTCCATTTAGAATGAGTGAGGAGGATTTTGATCTTTTTGAGATATTTAATTGCTCTGGTGTGTGTTTTGGCAATGGGTGAACTGGGTTCAAGCCCCAGCAGCCTGTTTGACAAGTGGTATGACCTTGGGCAAGTTGCTTAACATCTGTGGGCATTAGTTTCCCATTAGGGAGGCAGGTACAAAGAGTGTGGGCACCTACCTCCATAGGGCTATCAGAATACACGTAAAGCTTTTAAGATGGTGCCCAGCACATGGTAGGGGCTTATTCAATGCGAATATAACTTTTTTTCCCTTATGGTTTGAGGTGTTGGTAAGAGTGATGGGGAAATGAATACTCTCATACAGTGTTGGGAGAATAAATGGGGACAACTCTTCTGGAGGGCAGCCTTTCAATGTGCTAATTTAAAACATGCCAGCTCTTTGACCCAGAAAATCTAGTTCTAGAAATTAGAATGAAGAAAATAATTGTATAAATACAGTTTCATTACATGGATATTCATTACAATATTGGTTAATAGCAAAAAAGTGGGGAAACCAAATATTTACCTGAAAAGGTGCTTGGTGAAAAACTTGGTTACCCATACAATGGAATAATAAGCAGCTTTGTACAGGGTGAGAGAGAACTGAGTGGGGTGATGTGGAAAGGGGTCTTCTATTTACTGTGACTTTGAAAAACAGGTTACAGCATAGTATGCATGCTGTAATTGCATTTATGTTTTTTTTCTTCAAAGTATGCATTATGTAACTGTTTGACACACTTAAGGCTCTATGTGGAGGTTGTAGGCTCCTTTAATAGGTTTGTGTACGTAGAAAAGTCTTAAAGAACTTTGGGTGGTAAGATTGAACAGTTTTCCCTATTTAAAAAATACTTTTATACTATTTTTCCTCATTTATGTATTACTTTAATAAACCATATTAAAAAAATTAAAGCATTTTCCTCTGCTCTTAAAAAAAATAAAAAACACAGGCATTGCCCTTTTCTCCATCTCCAAATTTGAACCCTTAAACTTTTTTCTTAAACTTTTAGAAAGTTAGTTACTAAAGTTCTCCTTTGGTTTGTCTAAAGAGAAGACACTGTTTTTTGTCCTGAATTGCACTTTACTCCATAACAAATAGGATTTGCTGTCTCCTGTGTGAATTAATGTGCTATGGTTTGGCAGTGATATTCCAAACGTCTATAGTGTGTGTTTGACACTATCACTCTTGATCATTTAAAGAGTGCTTAAGAAATTAAATCATTTTACTATGAAAAATTTTTCAGGTGATTTGGACAAAGGAACTCTAGTGTACTTGACATACCTCGTTTAAACTTTCTAGGGAGGTTTCTGTCTCAGGACATTGGAGATTAAACTATCAGTAGGTCCTAGCCTTTTTTATTTCAGGTTTATATATATATTTTTTTAATTTTTTTTTTTAATGTTTATTTATTTTTGAGAGAGACAGAGACAGAATGTGAATGGGTTAGGGGCAGAGAGGGAGGGAGACACAGAAGCAGAAGCAGGCTCCAGGCTCTGAGCTGTCAGCACAGAGCCCGATGCGGGGCTCGAACTCATGGACCATGAGATCCTGAGCTGAAGTCAGATGCTCAACCGACTGAGCCACCCAGGCGCCCCTATTTTTTTTTATTTTTTATTTACTGGTGGTGGTGGGGAGGGCAGAGAGAAAGAGAATCCCAAGCAGGCTCCATGCCCAGCGCAGAGCCAGCCATGGGACTTCACCCCACTGCCATGAGATCATGACCTGAACCGAAATCGAGTCAAATACTTAACCGACTGAGCCACTCAGGAGTCCCTATTTTGTGGTTTATGGATCACAGAATAGATTGGTTGTTTTGCAGTTAACTGTAGGAGCAGGATCTCTTTTTGTGGGGAGGGGAGAGTGAGTGGAAGGGGAGAAGAAAGGGTAAAGAGAGGAATTGGGTAATATATTTTAGAACACAAACTACCTTAGTTCTTTTTTTTTTTTTTTTTTTAATTTTTTTTTTTTTAACGTTTATTTATTTTTGAGACAGAGAGAGAGGGAGAGGACATGGGTAATATATTTTAGAACACAAACTACCTTAGTTCTTTTTTTTTTTTTTTTTTAATTTTTTTTTTTTTTAACGTTTATTTATTTTTGAGACAGAGAGAGAGGGAGAGGCATGAACGGGGGAGGGACAGAGAGAGAGGGAGACACAGAATCGGAAGCAGGCTCCAGGCTCTGAGCTATCAGCCCAGAGCCTGACGTGGGGCTCGAACTCACGGACCGCGAGATCGTGACCTGAGCTGAAGTCGGACGCTTAACCGACTGAGCCACCCAGGCGCCCCAAAACTATCTTAGTTCTTACTGAGAAGGAAGAAAACATCAGTGCTGATGTTCATGGCTCAATTTGAGACCTTCATATTGAAAAATGTTGACTTTTTAATATTTGAGGTTTGCAATCATTTAAAAAACTTGTAATCAAGTTAACTTATTTGTGGACTTTGTAAAATATTATTTTGCTAAATCATAACTGGTTAGCTTTATTGGGGTTTGAGAATATGCTTTAGATTTTAAAATTGAATGTTTTGCATTGTATATGAATTATATTGTAAAAGAACTATTATTTTCAGGGAAAAATGGATTGGAAAACTTTTTTTTTTCTTTTCTTTTTTTTTAAAGAGTGCTACTAAAGGTGTGTTTAAGTCTGCTTTTGAGTTTGTTGAAACACCTGACACCAGTCTAAGTGGAAAGATGACAGGCTTGGAGCTGGACAGAGCTGAGTGTGAATTTATTCTGCCATTTCCACACCAAGTGGCAATTTCCAAGACTAATCCTTGTCTCACTGGTTGTGAAGACTGAGGGACAATGTGTGAAACATCTGCTGCCTTGTCCAGTTAGACGTCCGGCACATACTAGTTCCTCCTGAGCTCTTAAAGTTGAGATGAAGATTCTCTCCCTGTGTTTACACCGTGTGTGATCCGGCCCTAGAGGTGGCTAGGTGGTGGGCACAGTGTGGTGCACTAAAGAATTATGACAAGCTGAAATTCGGTCATTATTGCCATTGAGCTTTCCAGTGTAATGGCTGGTTACCAGTGTTTATTTGTCTTACTCCCTTTTAAAAAGCAAAAATTGTAGGGATGGAGTGTAAATTCCAATGTAAAAATGTTAATCTTTGAAAACCCAGAGCTGGGTTCCTGTTATCAGCCACTTGAGTGTTATCAAATCTGCTACAGGCTAACCAGATCCTATTGGGTAATCCTCCCCACCCACCCCCAAGCACTTGGCCAGATGGCGGGTAGCCAGAGGGTCAGACACTTGAAACTGAAGCTCCCCAAATGGCTGCCATTGCTTAGGATCTTCCTTGGGTTTTTATAGAATGAGATAATGAGAAAACTTCCAGATAGGTGCACTTATTAATAACGTGTCTCCATTCACACTCCACCTCCCTTCTTCCTCTCACTTAAATCTTTCCTGCCCTTGAAAGCTTCATCCAGCACCCACATTTCTCAGGATGCTTCCCAGACTTCTCCATCTCCACTCTTGTACTTCTGCCTGTAGTGAACATATTAGTGCAAACACCACTGTCCCTGCCTTTTATTTGTTAGTCTGAGATTATGACTGACCTGGGGACACCCACAGCCATGCCTTTTACTTGCTTTTCTTTATTTACATCTCCTACCTGGATGCAATGTGGACCTTCAGGACACAGCTGCTGATTTTGTTTCTTCCTCTTTGGACCAACACCTGTGTCTTGGAAAAATCCTCCTTAAAGTTTTTCACACAGCAAAGTCTTCTCTTCTTTACTTTTAATTAAAAAAAAAAAAAAAAAAAAAGACAAGGAACTTAAAAAATAATTTTTTGGTGTGTGCTCTTTCCTTCAGTGTTTTCTTTTCATAGGCATACATGCATATGATATATATGTTAAATTACATGCTGTACTTTTTGTATAGTTTGCTGTTTTTATGTACACATATGGTGCATATTATCTCATATTAATATGTATTTTACCAATGATCTGTAATGGTTGTGTGTTGGTCGTATTCCAGCCTATAGGCGTAACATAATTTTTTAAACTACTTATTACTTATTTTAGAGAGAGAGAGAGTGCACGAATGGGGGAGGGGCAGAAGCAGAGAGAGAGAGAGAGAGAGAGAGAGAGAGAGAGAGACTCTCAAGTAGGCTCCGTGCTCAGCTCAGAGCCTCACACAGGGCTGGATCCCACGATCCTGGGATTATGACTTGAGCCAAAATCAAGAGTTGGTTGCTCAACCGACTGAGCCACACTGACGCCCCACTTGTTATTGAATTTTAAATAACACTGTAGTGAACATTCCCCTCTGTTAACATCAATATAGTAGTTTAAGAAGATACATTTGTAGAATCTGCTTATTGTATTAGTATCTGAGTAATCTCCATGGTCTGGGACTGTTCTAGTTGTTGTGGGGTCCACTCAGAAATAAGTATTAAAGAATGAAGGATCAAATAAAACATATATACTAATAGAAAGGGATGTCACATATTTAAATAGACTGTTTATATAAAATAGACACTAAAGAACTTATGGAAACAACCTAAGTGTCCATCAGTGGATGAATGGATAAAGAAAAAAATATACACACACACACACAATGGAATAATATTCAGCCCTAAAAAAGGAAGGAAATTGTAGTCTATGTGGCAACATGTAGGAAACTGGAGGGCATTATGCTAAGTGAAATGAGCCAGACAGAAGAAGACAAACACTGCATGATACCATTTATATGTGAAATCATTTCAAAAAAAAATTAATTCATAGAAAGAAAGTAGAAAAATAGTGAACGGGGGATGGGAGGGATAGAGTTTGGTAAAATAGTACAAACTTTCAGTTATAAGATGAATAAAGTCTGAGGATCTGATATATAACATGGATCTTCAGGACACAAGTTGGTAACTGAAGTTGAAGTTGGACAACTATAGTTGGTAATACTGCATAAACTAATGAAATAAATTTGCTAAGAAAGTAGAACATAAAATTCTCACCAAAAAAAAAAAAAAAGAGGTAATTATGTGGGATGACAGATATATATATGTTTTTAATGTTTTTATTTATTTACTTATTTTGAAGGAGAGAGAGAGAGACAGAGCGTCAGAGGGGGAGGGGCAGAGAGCAAGGGAGACACAGAATCCCAAGCAGGCTCCAGGCTCTAAGCTGTCAGCCCAGAGCCCTATACGGGGCTCGAACCCACAAACTGTGAGATCATGACCTGAGCCGAAGCCGGACACTCATCTGACTGAGCCACCCAGGAGCCTTTTATTTTAAAAAAAAATTTTTTTTAATGTTTTTATTTATTTTTGAAGGAGAGAGAGAGAGAGAGCATGAGCGGAGGGAGGAGCAGAGAGAGAGAGGGAGACACAGAATTCGAAGCAGGCTCCAGGCTCTATGCTGCCAGCAGAGAGTCCCATGCAGGGCTCGAACTCACGAACTGTGAGATCGTGACCTGAGCTGAAGCCAGACGCTCAACTGACTGAGCCACCCAAGCGCTCCTGGGATGACAAATATATGAATTAACTTGGGAGAAATCCTTTCATAATTTATGTATATCAGAACATCACATTGTGTACAATGTATGTCTTACAGTTTTGTCAGGTATCAGTACAGCTAGAAAAGAAAAATAATTTTATTTAGGAATTGTATGCACATTAAAAAACAAAAAGAGGACTGTGCATGTGTGTGCGGGTATGTGTCTCAGCGTGAATGCAGACTTTGACAAAAGAATCTACCTGTATTATAGTTATATGATATAACCTCACTGAAAGGAATGAGGGACAAAAAGCATAGACCTGACAGCTTTGGAAGATGGTCTTTTGAGTAGACACTATTGTAGTTGGTAAGATTGTTTCTCATGGAGTACAGGTTAGCAATTATGAACTGCTTTACATGTGTTCAGGGGTCTAACAAATAAATGATGGTGGATGCTGGGACCCAGATTTTCTTGCTGTTGGAGAGGGAAGTTACAGATAAGCAGGGGCACAAGGCTACAGTGAACCGTGTGGTACTGGATTGGAGTTGGAGATGTCAGTATGAACTTATGTTTAGATTAATATGGACACAGAAATTATAGATGTGCATACATATGCGGACCTTTATACATGCATGTATTTCCTAGATCTGATCCACTGCAAGGGCTTGAAAGCAATGACATTCCAGTAGTAGCAACATTCCCAAATTTTTGTTTCTAAATACCATTCTTTAATAAAAGTAACCAGGGCTCCTTGAAACATGGATAATTATAGGTTTAGAGCATCTTGTATTATCAGAAAATTATGAAGTGCTCAGAAAAGTCAAAAGGGCTTAGGAGCCTTACTCAAAGAGCCCCTAATAGCCAACGCTGGAATACTTTGAGCAACAAAATAGTGTAGTACTGCATTCTAACCCAGAGTATAAAATAAATAAATAAACATGAGTTTGTACAGGGAGAAGAGACATCCTCCTCATAGAAGAATTCCAAATAGTTTATGTAGACACTTATCCCTTTAGGAGCTGTGGCTTAATTTTCCTCATTCCCTTGAATGTGCACTGACTTTAGTGACTCACTTCTAAAGGACACAGTGTGGAAAGGGTGAAAGGTATTTTATAGTGAAGAAAACTGACAAACACTACCTTAACCGAGTGATCAAGGTTGACATCACCAGTGTTAGCATGCGCCCTTATTATAGTATGATGAGAAGGGCACTTTACCTTTGTGGTTTCCCCTCCGAACCCCGGTCTCATTGGGAGAAAAACATCAGGAAATCTCAACTAGGGTCTTAATACACAGTACTTGATCAGTATTCCTCAAAACTGTTAAAGTCATGAAAAACAAGGAAAGACTGAGAAACTGTGATGGAACAGACAAGACTAAGTAGATAGCATGAGTAATTACAAAGCGGAGTGGAAAAAGGACATTAGTGGAAAAATTAGAAAAACCCAAATGAGGTCTGGAATTTGGTTAATTTTTTTCAAAAGATATTAAAATTTTTTTCTCAACATTTAATTATAAAAACATTCAAATAAATGTAAAGAAAAGTTGAAAGACGTGTACAGTGAACAGCCACATACCCACAACTAGATTCTACAATTAAGATTTTGTGGTCTTTGCTTTATTACATACCTAACCCACCAATTTAAAGTATTTCACAGTAAGTTGCAAACATCAGTACACGTGACCTCCTCCCGCCCTACTCTGCCACAGAAAAAAACCCCCAAACTTGGTGAGAATGTAATTTCTGCCAAGGTTCTTGTCCGGTACCTACCAGCACTCACAGTTGACATTATGTCTGTGGTTGTGCCCAGAGGGGGATGAAAGGTTAGAGAAGTTGTAGGTTATGTAGGCGCTTTCCAGAGGTGATCACAGTAGCGTATGATTAGGAAGCCATGCTGGACTGAAATGGATCTGTGCTTGTGGGCACGGAGGTGTTGTGGGGCCTGTGAGTATCCAGGAAATAGCAGCTGTTTTCCTGCTACATGTTTCCAGTACCTCACATGATCTTAACCAAGATCACAGCTCACAGGATAGCTAGAGGGCGGCTCACAGGATAGCTAGAGGAGAAGGCGGGTCTGGAGTGGGACCGTGTTGAATGCTCAGGTGGGAATGTATAGCGCCTGAGCATTTATTTGGGGAGAGCCCAAAGCCTCCCTGCCCATGCCATTCTTCCCTTCTCTCTGGTCCCCTGGGAAAATAAATAGAGCGGGAAGAGAGAGGCTTAGCTCTGAACGGGGGTAGGAGGACTGATCAGCTCATCAATCAGGAGAGTGTGTAATTATGTGGAAAGGACAGAAATCACTCCCTGAAGGCCACAGACTTGGGGATTTGCCCAGAAGAGGACCTTACAGCTGCTAACAGTAGCCCTATTCAGCTTGGGTGCATAATGATTTTTAAACTAATCAGGAACCAAAGCCGGAGGCAGGGGGGACAAACACAAATATCTTGTTGACAGAGCAAACATCTAGATTTTGTTGGATAGGAAGTTGCTGAGGAAGGTCAGGGTGATGTAATGGTGTGTGCCAAGCTTTCATCCTTAAACAGATGGGCCCCCGAGGTACCATCTGCAGCTCCCTGGGACCCTTCGAAATTGCTTCCTATAAATTAAATCATTGTAAGTCACTATTGAGAAATTAGTATGGAAGACATACCTGTAGTAAAACTAGACAAAGGAAGGAAATTTCCACTGGAGTTACCCACTCCCTCTTCCTCCCTTGCCTTATAAATAGACCTGAGACTTATTATTTGGTCAACTTTCTTGTTTAGTACTTGAATATCATTGCCTCCCCCAATAGCCATCCAAAGTAAACTTCCCTTTCTCCTCTTAAGTGCGGACAACTGCACTTATCCCCACCTAAGCCAGTGTCAGCTGGATATTTTTCATAAACTGCCTTGCTATTTTGGGTTTTCTGTTTTGGTTGAGGAGGAAGTAGTGTTTTTGTTTCTGGTTTTTTCTTTCATCAAAGGAATATTTGTTCTGGGAAAGCAGGGGGAGGGGATGTTTCTCAGTCTAGACCAGAGGAAGAAAATGTACGGCACCATATGTAAGTGGCTGATTATGAGTCTTAATTGGTGATGTTTTCAAGAAAACATTTTAATAAAACATTTAATGAAACACTTGAGAGCAGAAGGCAGAGTCTCCTGTACCCATCCTTTGATTTATTTGGAGTTGTCAGCTATGTGCCAGACACTGAGGATTCACAGTGGACCACGAAACCTCTGCTCTCAGGGAGAGACACAAACAGAGGAAATGGCAAAATGAAGTTTGCAGAGGTATGAGTGGACCATTGAAGAAGTCAGAGGAGGAGTGAGGGGAGACTTCCTGGAGGAGATGATTCTTGAGCCACAGCTCAGGGGAGTAGTCAGGTGAGGTGTGGGTTGAATGGAGAGGACTGAAATGAGAAAGGTAAATGGTGTGTAGGAACAAAGTGGAGGGAACATGGAGTTCAGTGGGAAGTTCAGGAGAGGTCCATGTAAGGTTGCTTTGGAAAAGGAGCCAAGAGGAAAAGCCAGGGAGTTGCATGCAGATGCCAGTGGGTAAGGTCAGGGACAGGAAATTGGGGTGTTAGCCTGTCAAGCCTGCCAGCTTCCGTTTTCTGGGTGAAGTGGGAGGCAAGGTCTTTTGCTAGAGCAGGACTGAGGAGAATGATGATAACAGTTTGAGATAGTTGTTGAGGGGACTTGGTTGGGACTTTTTAAAAAAGCCGCTGAGAGCTTTTCGGGGTCAAAGACGCTTGATGCACTTGGTGGCATCTTTCTGTGAGTGGTGTGAGTTCTCTTCAGGGATTTCTGGCCCAGAGTTTAGGTATGGGGAAGCAGAGCTGTGGTATTGATTCCCGTGGATGTGGTAAAAGGAGAGGGTTGTAGAGAACAGAGGGTGTGGCTGTGGAGGTAAGTCAGATGATCAACGGTGGGGTCCATGCTATCAAGGAAGGAAGAAGAGGACACACTCCAGGGCATCAAAGAACACGTGTTCCTGGGAGTGAGGGGATGTAAGAACTGGAAGGATAGGAGGTGTGGTCATCATGCCAGAGCATTGAATTGTGACCTCTGACTCTAAACTGTGGTCCTGGGAATGGCTGACTAGAGTCAGGAGCCAAGGATTAGAAGCCCAAGTGCAGTAACAGTGAGGGTAATTCAGGTCAACTACTAAGTGCTGTATGCTGGCTCTGCGAGTAGGCACATTATTGTACCCACTCATAGGAAACGGAGGCCCCCAGGAGGATAAGTAATTGGTCAAGGTCACAGTTAATAGATTATGGGGTTCTAATGTAGGTTGTCTGTCCTCCACCCCCAAACTCCTATGCTGTCGTTCCTTTAGGAGCTGACCTTTGGCCAAAGAGCCAAATCCCTTCCTCCTTTTTCTAGTATATGAGAAGTTACCAAAACCAGGTAGGTGACAGCTGAGAATTGGAGTGGAGGGTGGTGTGACTGTGGGTAGTGAGTCTCCAAGAGGGGGACAGACTCAAAGAAGGGTGTATTTTTAACATGAGTTTGTAAGAGAAATGGGTTTGGCCAATGTCTCCTGGTGGAGAGGGGCCCTGTCAAAGGCGGGGAGGGGGCTGGGGAGTTAGTGTTTAATGGACACAGAGTGTCAGTTGAGGAAGCTGAGAAAGTTCTAGAGATGAATGATGGTGACAGTTGCACAACAATGTGAAGGCACTTAATGCCACTGAAGTGTACATTTAAAAATGGCTGAAATGGTTAATTTCTTGTTGTGGTATGTTTTGTCACAATAAAAAATAAAAAGATGGTGAAAGGAGAAAATGATAATTGCTACCACTTAACGATTTTCCCAGTATAAGATGGATGCATTTAATATTTGAATGTATGCTGAGGATTCTGCTAAGTGCTCTACGTGTAGTTTTATTTAATCCAACTTCAGAGATGAGGTAAATTCTGTTGTACAGATGAGGAATCTCAGGTTTGAAGAGATTAGGCAACTCACCCAAGTTCATGTATGCAGAAAATGGCAGAGGCCAGACACTACCAGATCCCCCTGACTCCAAAGCCCTTGCCATTAACCCCTAGGGAATTGAACAATGGAAAGATGGTTCCAGAGGCAATGGTGGAGAGGGTGAGGGCCGGGTTGTTGGCAGAGGGGGACTGGAATAAGGAAAATGCTGGACGATGAGGTTGGGCAAGGAGGGAGAGCAGTAGGACCATGGGATGGGAGGTTAGATGCAAGGACTCCTGTGTCTAGATTGGGCACGAGCCCTGATAGAACTTGTGGAAAGGCCGGCCAATACTGACTTGTCTCTGAAAGGGCTGGGACTACAGAGAGTGCTAAGAGCAGAGTGTGGGGGGAGGTGTCTGCCATCTGCAGTTTTGTTGGCAGAAAGTTCTTTCTGGACCTGCAGGAGGAGGGGCTGGAGGTGTGGAAAGTGCAGAGACGGGGCTCAGCCTGTACCCTCTTTCTGAACTTACCGTTTTCCTCCTGAACTTCTTCTTTACACTGCCTGTTGAATCTGAAGTCAGCCTGATGTTGAATTCAGGTGCATGAATGCAGGGAGGAGGAGGTGGTGGAGACAGGGGAAAGGATTGGCTATATTTCTAATGCTGACAGAGCAAATACCAAGGGTGAGGTCAAATCATGGCCAGCTCTCTGTCTTTGTAGCTGATCAGCAAACTGCAAAAGTTTTGCTGCAGCTTTTCTTTCTTTGAAACAGAATGGTGTGAAATATATATAGCAGGAAATAGAGACACCTGTCTCTTCACGAAGTTTTGGAGGTTGTAACCTGAAACTCCTAACGTGTATCCTGGCTTCAGTGGTGGCCAGTGGCATTTGTGATCCCAGGGTGGAGATGTGACTCTATCTCAGATATTTGGATTCGGCGAGGTGTTTGTGAGGTGATCTGAGCTGTTTATAAGGGAAGTGCTCTGTTGAGAGTTCCTGTTATTATTTTACTTCACGCGCGTACTTTGGATTCAGCAGAATTCTTTTATTCTCCTGCTGGTGGTTTTCGATTTGGTGCTGAGAGACAGGCTCCTTGAGCAATGCTGTCTGTGTAACAGTGGTGACTGTGGAGAGCGTGGCCTGTGATTATATAATAATTTTGAATAAATAAAGAGATGTTCTCATGACAGGTCCTGCAAGGGCAGCCTGGAAGCCAGCATCATAAGGGATTAAGTTGCACTGCAGTTAAAATTTGCAGCTGTCAGAGGTGCTGCAGCATGTCAACTGTAACCTCCAGGTGTAAACAGACCTTCATCAGCATCGTTGAAAAGTGCTGGGAGGCTCTGCGCTCAGCAGGATGCTATCCATCCAAAGTCATTTGCAGAACCTTGTTCCTGGCTGTGATATGTTTTACGCCCAATAGCTGGCTGGATCTATAGAGCTTTACAACAATTCTTTTCAAGGGAAGTAAGAGAGTTTATATGGTTGCTGGTGCCAAACTCTGATGAATCATTTAAATGTCCTCTTTGCTGCCCTTTTTCTCTGGCTAAGAAACACTTGGGGGCCAGGTAGAAGAAGGCAAATGGGATTTACCTTAGAATGAAAATAGGACTAAAATAACAATAACGATGGTAGCCCTTAGTTTGGGAAATAATAATGGCTGACATTATAATGAGCGGTTATCTTCTGGGCCAAGTGCCTTCCGGGTATTATCTAAAAGCCTCTCTGAGAACAGGATCGTGTCTTTTGTTCACAGCTATATTCCTCCAGCCAAAAACAGTGCCTGGCACAGAGGAAGCACTCCAGTGGATGAATTTAGCACAGATAAGGATTCTGAGGCACAGAGAGGGTAAATTGCCTGCCCAAGGCCACACCATTAATAAGTGAGATTCTTTGAGAATAGGTTGATAGTGTGGAAGGCACAGAAAATAATAATGTATCTTTGAAACCTCTTGATTGAAAATATTATTTACTATGGTCACAGAGGTGTCTTGGGTTTTACAAAAGTTAATTTATCCATCTATTAAAAACTAATCTTTATAATTAATTTTATTAATAATAAATGTAATTATATAATTTTATAATTGTAATAATGCTTACATGAAGATTACACGAGAAAGAACTTGGAACACTGCCTATACTATACACGCTCATTGTGTTTGAAAATTTGCCTTGAGGATCCTTTATCTTTTAAAGGATGTTTGATGGTTCACTTGGTTTTAATTTTGAAGTAAAGAAAAAAAGTTTTTTTTTTTCACAATGGGGACTGTCTTTAAAGGTAGATCTGCATGAGAAAATATAACTCAGAGACATCATAGGAAAGCCAGGAGTGAGGTCTGAGTTTAGTAATAACAATGTTATGTTACCAGCCAAACACAAGATGAATACAAAATATTTTCTTAGCCAAACAACTAGAATACAGTATTTTAGTAGGAGTAGTCTGTAGAGCACCAAGAAAGGTATTTTAGAAGAATGTGTCATTGTTGAGCCTGATAGTCTAAACATTTTTGACACAGAGACCTATCAGTAAAATACTTTTGGTCACGCTAGAACATTTGTATATTTATGAATTATAGTCATTATAAAACACACAAAAATAAAAATAAAAGAATGAGACAAATAAACATGATTAAACATTCTGATGTTTTCTTTCTATGTCCAGGAGGTCACCTTGTACCTTCCACATCTGATCCGGTTTAGAAATACTGAAAGTCATCCAGACGAGAAAGCACATAGCATTGTCTGAAGGAGGGTCTGTTGGATGGAGTGGTGTGGGGATGAGCAATTGACAGAGAGGTAAACTGTCAGGCAGATTGAGTGTAGGATGTTTTGCAGAGTGAACCAGAACACTGTGCCTGGCCATCTGCTTGAAAATGTTGGTGAGGTGGTCACAAACTAAACTCCTGAGGATTAAAGTGTCCCCATTAGAATGGTCACATCACTTCCTCATAACTGCTTATGCTAGACTCGCTAAAAAGTACAGTTCATACGCTAAGGTTTGCAAAATTGCTTAAAAAAATTTTTTTTTTAATGTTTGTTTATTTTTGAGAGACAGAGTGCGAGTTGGGGAGGGGCAGAGAGAGAGAGGGAGACACAGAATCTGAAGCAGTTTTCAGGCTCAGAGCTAGCTGTCGGCACAGAGCCCAATGAGGGGCTGGAACCCATGAACTGCGATATGACCTGAGCCGAAGTTGGACTTTTAACCAACTGAGCCACCCAGGCACCCCTCATTGAAAGGTATTTCAACTATTTGAAAGGAATAGACCTGAATGGAGTAGTATGGAAGTCAAGTTAATTGTTTGCAAGTGAGCAAGTGAAGTAAGATGAAATCACTGGACCTGACTTTGGGAAGAGGTGTGGGTGGGTAGAGGGGTAGTGAGGAGGTGTTGATTGTGGCTCCAGGAGAGATCAGGGTGGAGGGTGTTGAGGCCTCTGGAAAGGCAGGAGTAGAGCAGAGAGTGGGGCACTTACTGTGGTTATTATGGAATATCTGCTGGTAAATTAGTCGTAGTTTCCCCACAAATTAACATTTTCTAAGATTGTCAAATACCTTACCTGTTTCTGGATTTAAAGACCATGGAGGTGGGGTGGGGCACTTGGCTGGCTCATTCGGTTGAGTGACTGACTCTTGATTTCAGCTCTGGTCATGATCCCAGGGTCATGGAATGGAGCCCTGCATTGGGCTCTATGCTGAGTGTGGAGTCTGCTTAAGATCCTTTCTCTCTCTCTCTCTCTGTCTCTCTCTCTCTCTCTCTCTCTCTCCCCCTCCCTCCCCCCCCTCCCTCCCTCCCTCCCTCCCTCACACACACACACATTTGTTCTCTCTCCTTCTCAAATAAAAGAAATAAAAAGATCATAGGGAAGGGAGGCTGTCAAGTTAACAAACTGTTGTTTGCTTATCTGGGGAGAGTCCTGTAGTAGCATTCCATGGCAGAAGTCGTCAGCCTGGCAACATTGGTAAGTGCTTCACAACAACAAGTGGTAATGAATATGAATTTTTTTGAGATGATGGTTGAGGCAGATTGATCACCTAGTTTTCTGTTAATCTCTGGGACTGGGTTTCACTACTGGGATAAGTGGGGAAATGCAGACAGAGAATTCAAATTGTTTCTTGAAGGACTAAAAGCAGACTGGAGAAATAACTGATTGATTACCCAAAGCTTCATTTTCTTTTATTCATTATCTACAAATAAAATACTTGAGTATTACTGGAATGTTTTCAGGAGAGGCATTCTACAACAAGAGAGAAAAAAGCCTCTTCTGGAAATAGGTGGGCCAGATATTAAAGAACCAGAGGAAA
Source organism: Panthera onca (assembly GCF_046562875.1). NCBI lineage: Eukaryota > Metazoa > Chordata > Mammalia > Carnivora > Felidae > Panthera > Panthera onca. The sequence goes on along the minus strand of NC_138346.1, from coordinate 73,172,176 downwards.
AGGCAACATGGGCCACTGAAGGGTACCTTCCTTTCCCTTCGGAACTTCTTTGAAAGACAAAATAAATAGAGGGACCCAGTCTTTGGCAGCATTCGGCTCTGGAGAAGTTTTTTAAAATGATAGTTACAATATCATTTTTAGGGGCACCTGGGTGGCTTAGTTGTTTGAACATCTGACTCTTGATTTCAGCTCAGGTCATGATCCCAGGGTCATGGGATAGAGTCTGATAGAGTCTGCATGGAGCCCAGCATCAGACTCTGTCTCTCTCTCTCTCTGTCTCTCTCTCTCTCAAAAAAACAAAAACAAAACAAAAAACAAAACAAAACCAAACCCAAAAACAAAAACCCAGTATCATTCATAAAACATTCTTAGAACATTCCTGTCCTTAATGTTGCATAAAAAAAGCTTAGTCACTCATAAATTACTGGTTGGTGTGTTTGTGGTTTCATGGGGAATATGAGAAACTGTGATAGTTGGCAACTACTTAGTGCCAGGAATAGAATTAGAAACTGATAAAATAAGGATTTGGGGTTGTTGGGAGTCCTTGAGAAAGGTGACCTCACTAAAGAAGTGAATCAAGGAAAGTTATATTGATTCCAGAAACATTACTCATTAGGGCAATGCAACCGAGTCCTTCCTCTCTGAATGAGAATTCCTGGGAGCATCCTTTCTTACCGCAGGGGTGCCCATAAACCCATTGTTCGGACAGTAACGGAATTCATACTAACGTGTGGCTCTAGTGTACAGATTCTGTAATCTGCCAAACACTATTTCAAGGATGTGGGAAGGGGATAACATTCAGAACTGTTTGAGGAAATGAATGAAAAGCTTTTAAAATTTTTCTCTGAGTAACCTTAGGTACATCACTTGTTTACATTGGGTTTCAATTTCCTCCTCTAAAGATAAAAGAGAGGTTTATTGAAATAGTCTCTGAAAGCCCCTTCTGCTTCTAAATATGTGTCCATTTTGAGTAGCTGAGGGCAAGAGGTAGCATTTAACACTACCTACTACATATGTTCCTGGTGCTTTATATGTAAAAGTTCCTTTAATCCTCATCCTTGATTCATTCTAAATCCTACCCGTGAGGTAGTGACATCATTATTCCCAGTTTACAAATGAGTGTGAGTCACGTGGACAAGGTCACTCGGCCACCACTAATATGTGGCTGAGCTAGAATACAGAGAGAAATGGTAGTAATAATAGTAACAGTGATTCATCATAAGTTTTGAATGAAATGAAAAAAAAAGTGGGGTATTGGAATTGTTCTATTTTCTCAGAGGTTACTTGGAAGTAAAACAGGCTCTTTAAAGATAGCAAGATCTTGGGGTGCCTGGCTGGCTCAGTCAGTTGGAGCATGCAACTCTTGATCTTGGGATTGTAAGTTTGAGCCCCACACTGGGTGTAGAGATTACTTAAAACTAAAATCTTTAGGGGCACCTGGGTGGCTCAGTTGCTTAAGTGTCCAACTTCAGCTCAGGTCATGATCTCACGGTTCGTGAGTTTGAGTCCCACATTGGGCTCTCTGCTGTCAGCACAGAGCCTGTTTCAGATCCTCTGTTCCCCTCTTTCTCTGCCCCTCCCCTGCTTATGCTGTCTCTCTCTCTCTCTCTCTCTCTCTCTCTCTCAAAAATAAACATTTAGAAAAAAGTAAAAACTTAAAAAAAAAAAAAAAACAGCAAGATCTGAAATTCTACCCCTCAATTCTTTTCCTCAAAGAGGAAAAGCTCATGTTTTGGATTGTTGGGATTTGGGGAGGGGCAATAAGCATCATCCCAGTTTTTCCTGTCAGTCTGAGAGCTGACCCAGTTCTGACAGGGACAAGAGGGAAGAAGACATTGGGAGTTCACACTGCACCCTTTTTTACTGATAGAACTGATATTGGAGAATATGTGTTGGACCACTGAGGCTCCTTGACATGGAGGCCTGCTCCTATGTAGCCAGAATTTTAAGAAGACTTAATTGTGTGTCTCCAGAGAGTAGCTTGGCACTCAAGGAGAGGAAGAGGGGAGGGGCTGGGTCCTCATCCCCAGTTACTGTTTCCAAACCACAAGGATTAGATAAATCACCATGGCTTTTAGGAGGGGGCGAGTGAGGGGCCAGTGGGAAGGCCCAGATGGGAGCTGGAGGCCTGCTCTCCACATGAAAGGAAATAGGAACCAGGTATCCCCCCCCATAATAAATGCTGTTTTGTTTCCCAAAGTCAACAACATTCTGGATAAATTGTTCTCTTCTACTTGAGATACTGGCTTTTGTAAAAGTGAAATTGGATTTCAAAACAAAACAAAACAAAAACCCCTACCTGTGTTGTTGCTGAGGCAAGCTGCTCTGGTTTCCATTTTAGTAGGAGTCAGAGTAAACTGTTGTCCGGTATATTGTTCACTCCATGTTCTAAGTCCCTGTAATCGTGCTAATAGAAGTATCTTTCAGAAACTGAATTCAAACACATGCCTTTGGAACTTTAAAACACTTTGGTGCTTCTATTCTTTTTGGGAGATGGTGAATAGATGGAAAACTTCAGGTAAACAAAAGCCACCCTTTTCCGTATGGCTTGTCAAAGTCTGCTGTGCAAGAGTCCCAGTTTTAATGTTCTCCCCCCTCACACACTATTTTTTTCCTAAGAGTAATGGAACATACTCAGACTGAAAATTATTGTGGGCAACTGGCTTGCCATTTTCTAAAGTAACATTTTTATTCAACAAGTAAAACAAATTTGCCCAACTAAATTATTCATAGGAATTATAAAACTTGTCATTTAGAGTGGATGTTAGGATATTCAGGTCATCTAGAAGACTATGGTTAAAAATAAAATGACCTAAATATATAGTTCTAATTTTTTTAAGGGAAGTTTAAGCTTTTAATTTTTGCTTGACATTGGTCCTAATTCTGTTTCTATTGGGAATGTAAGAAGCTAGCCTTTCAGTGTTCTAAATAAATAAAATTCCTTCCTCTCTTGTTTCTGTGTGTGTATGTGTGTGGTTTGTTTGTTTGTTTGTGTTTTTTTGGTCGTTTCTCATGGTATATGTGGCTCTGATTTTTAGCCAGGTTGTGTAAGTTCTGTATCTTTTCTGATACATGAGGGGTATATGTGTGAGTGAGAAAGAAACTGTAGAGAATAATAAACACATGACTCCTCCCAGAAAAATTAAAGACCGTTTGTTAATTGTTCCGATCACTCCTTTTGTACTTTAAAGGAAGGAGCATTGACATGTGAACTTGTCCCAGTCTGCTTTTGGGCAGTAACTGGAGCATAAAATGTTGAAAATCAATTATGTATTTAGGAAGATGAAACAGGCTGACATATTGAAGGCATATTGTATTCTGTTTGGTGGACAAAGCAGGGCAGTTACGTCATATTCCTGCAGTAAGATTGTGTCCCAAGGGGGTGAAACACCAAGGATAACACATCCTGATGTACCCAAACTTCACAGAACATGGGAATTTTTATAACATGCTTGCCATTTGTCCTGGGTAAAAATCTGGTCTTAAAAATTACCTCTTATTTTTTGGTTGTTAGCCGATAAGTAAAGAATTTGATTTTTTAAAAAATGCATTCTTGGCTTTGATTTATAGCAGTATGGTCAATTTACAATGCATTATACATCCTGTTGTGCCAGTGAGGTGGTAAGATCTTTGCAGAAGAGGGTAGAGAGAGTTCTAGATAACCCACTGTGCCTGACACAGCGCTGACTAGCTACATAGCCAGTTGCAGATTTGCAGGATACTCCCATGGATGTTGTCTTATGTGCACCTGAATGGAGATGCTCCCGACGACTGGGTTCTGTGAAGTCTGAGGCCACACAGTGGGTAGCTGTATTAGTCTGTATTAGCTGTATTAGTGTGAGAAGGCTGCCGTAACAAAGTACCACAAATTGGGTGGCTTACACAACAGAAACGTATCGTCTCACAGCTCTGGAGGCTGGGAGTCGAAGATCAAGGTGCTAGCAGTTTTAAGCCTCCTCCTTTTAAGCCTGTGAGGAGGGAAGGATCTGTTCCTGGCCGTCCCTGCTTGTCTTATGGAGGACTGTCTTCTCTGTGTGCCTTTATGTCATCTCCCTCTGTGCATCTCTGTCTCTGTGTCCAAATTTCTCCTTTTCTTAAGGACACCAGTCACGTTGTAGGGCCCACTCTAATGATTTCATTTTAACTTGATTACCTCTGTATAAAGACCCCGTTTCCAAATAAATTCATCTTCTGAGGTGCTGGGAGTTAGGACTATAGTGGATTTTGGAGAGACACAATTCAGTTCATAACAGCAGCACATCTTGGGATCACACTTTCCTTTTGTCTCCGAATTCCAGCAACTTTCTCAGTCTGTTTAATAAATATTTGTTGATTGGCTTGTATGCAGTTTGGACAGGGAAAGCCAAATTTTCTACTCACAGAAATGCCACTTCTTCAGTGGTTCCCTGACATGCTGGTTTATAGATAGAAGTCATTTCTTAGATCACAGCAGTTTTGCTTGAGGCTGTTTATTAATGTGTTTTAAACACATATATCTTCTCCCTCTAGATCCCTGGAATATAAAATTCTTGTCATTTAATGTACACATCAGTTTAAGACATACAAACCAATATATGTGCACTTTGCCTATGATCTTTTATTTTTTATTTATTTATTTTTTCTTCTTCTCTTAGCAGGGGAAAATGGTTGCCAGTGTTTGAGGGTTTATATGTAGGACACGCAGCCACCTGGATGGTTGGTCTTTTAACTACCAGGTGTCAGTAAAAATCAAGGTTTCAGGTAGTTCTCCCACTCCAAGTTTGGGTTGGTACTCAGAATATTATATCTAAAAGATAAAATATACCCTCTCACTTAAAATTTTCAGTAATATTTAAAGGGATCAGGGGCACCTGGGTGGCTCAGTCGGTTGAGTGTCCGACTTTGGCTCCGGTCATGATCTCACGGTTTGTGGGTTCGAACCCCACCCACATTGGGCTCTGTGCTGTGGCAGCTCAGAGCCTGGAGCCTGCTTCAGATTCTGTGTCTCTCTCTTTCTCTGCCCCTCCCCTGCTTGTGCTCTGACTCTCTCTCTCTCAAAAATAAATAAACATTAAACAATTTTTAAAAAATCCAGGGATCTTTCCTGCCCAAAAGGTATCAGTTTATTTAAGAAATCTCCGAGTGTCATGCAGTTAGTTTCTCCTTAGAGCTAGGCCCAGTTTGTCTGACTCAGTGTTGTAAACTCATAGGAAATGGCCCTGTAAATGTTAGGAAATAACTATTTTGAGTGGTTCTGAATCAGACAACTACAAACACATACTGGATGTATTGTGTATGCACACACAGGTTAAATGCAGTTCTCAAAGTAGTTTTAAGTTTGCTTATATTTTAAATCTTTTTTTTTAAATGAAGAACAGATACCAGCATGTTGAAATTTAAAAATAAGACCCTGATTGAAACAGTTTAGGATATTCTCTTCTGCATGTTGATTTATAACCTGGCAGGACTCGTGTGTGTGTGTGTGTGTGTGTGTGTGTGTGTGTGTGTGTGTTTTGAATGCTGTTATAGAACAGGCGTGGAGATCAAAACCTCTTGTCACTGTTGCCCAGCATCCCGGAGTTCAAAGGCAGCCAGTAACATAGTGCTTGGCAGGAAGCCTCCCATTCTGTATATTTGTTGAGAGAGAGCGAGTCGTCTGTGTGGAGCATTTTATAATGAGGGAAGACCAGCCCGACTGCTGTAGGCAGGTACTAAAAGCCTATCCCACCGGCCTCATACTGTATGTGCTGCACATGCATTCCCATGAGGTCACCAAATTGAGAGAAAGCCCACTCTTGTGCAGTACAGCTGTTAAAATAGTTAATGCTGTTCTTCCTAAACTATTATGGGAAATACAGTATCTGGCTTTTGAGAACATGAACTTAGAGTGCATTTGGGGTCTTTGAGATCATTAACAATTTAATTCTAACAAATAGCAGCAGACTAAATTGTGTAGGCTCTGCTAATTCATTTTTTTTTTAATATTTTCTTTTTAAGTAATATCTACACCCAACGTGGGGCTCGAACTCACAACCCTGAGATCTAGAGTTGCATGCTTCTTCCCCTACTGGGCTGGCCAGGCACCCCTCTAATAATTAATTTTTAAAAATCGTGCTAAAATATACACAGCAAAATTGACATTTTAACCATTTTTAAGTATATACTTCAGTGGCATCAAGAACATTCAAATTGTTGCCCAGTCATCACCACCTTCCATCTCCAGAACTTTTTCATCATTCCCAAGAGAAACTCTAACATTGCTGTGACATTGAACACTAAGCCCTCATTCCCCCCTTTCCCCCTTCTCCATGCCCCTCTAATAGGAATTCTGCTTTCTGACTCTCTGACTCTATTCTGGGTACCGTTTGTAAGTACAATCGTATAATATTTGTCCTTTGTATCTGGCAGGTTTGGTAATTCTTAAGTTGTATCTGAATAGCTTTCACCATATGCCATTCTCTCTTTGATCATAAAATAATATAGTAGATAACTTGAGGATATTAAAGCTGTAGGACAGAAGTTCAAAACTCATATGCCTTCAGGGGCCAGCCAGTAGTAACATCTGATATTTATAAAGCAGTTGCTGTCTATCAGGTACAGCTCTAAGCACTTTGCAGGTGACTACATATCTCCCCTCACCCCAGCGCCATGAGGTAACTACTATTCATATCCCAGTTTTGCAGAGGGAAACTGAGAGATGAATTATTTGTCTGAGATAATGACCTGGCTCGTATATGGCAGAGCGGAGATTCAGCTCAGTAGTCTCTGTGCCAGAGCCTGGACTCCTAAGAAGCTCCTTTGTTGTGTGCAGGTGGCATGGACAAAGGAAAATGGAATCCTGAGCCTGGGACAGAGTGAGCTGACCATAGATGGCATCTGATTCTTAACCCCTGTGTTGGGGTTAATTAAGGGAGTGGTAGATGTGGAGATGCTGCTGAGTGGGAATGTGAGCTCGGTACTGCTGGCACTTCTAAATTTCCAAGAGAAGCCAGAATCCCTTCTTTAGGTACGACCTTGCTATTCCTCGGTCTCGGCAACCTAACTTGATTAAAAACAAAAACAAAGCATGTGGGCGGAACAGAATTTCTGTAGCCTGCTACTGGAGTTTCTGGATAACCTTTTACTTGTCCAGGCCCCTCAACAGAGTGTCTCTGGCACTGTCAACACTTGCCATCGTTTGGACCCATAGGCAGGTCTTTGCTGATCTTTGCTTCCCCAGCCACAGCTTTCACAGAGCAATGTTTAGTGAATGTGCACTGAGTGAGTCTCTACAGCACTCATGATTTCTTCCTGCGTGCCGCAAGAGTTCACTGAAAGTCTAATTTAAAACAAAACAAAGCCAGTCGATTTTGAGAGGTTCATGTCCTTTCCTGTAGAGCTTCATAGTTTATTGTTTCATTTTGGGCTTTTTTGACTTAACAGTGCTGATTAAAATAAGACTTTAAAGTGTTTTTTTTTTTTTTTCCTTTAGAAAATCACACCAGAGAAATTCAAATATATGCTGTGTACAACACACATAAACCTAAACCTCCTTATTCTAACAACAGCTGCTAGCATTTTTGACATGCTTACTGTAAGCTAGCCAAAATGTTAAGGATTGTACACGCCTATTTCTTTACATTCAGTCGGTTAAGAATTTGGATTTAGATTGAATTTTAGAATTGGAAGTGGTTGTACACACCTAATCCAATTTGCTGACTTTGCATATGAAGCTGATTAGGGCCAGTGAATTTAAGAGCCTAGTTCAAGATCATACATCTGTTGAGTGGTATAGCCAGAACCCTTTTGGACATAAATGTCTGTTGAGTGGCTGTAGCCTGTGTCTCCTTTTTCCTGACCTCTGGTTCCATGGTCTTTTTCTAGACACCATAGTACTGCTACTTGGATCTTTCTGTCATCTGTGGGAAAGTAGGGCTTGTTAACTTAAAGTGTAATGTGTTATCATTCCTATAAATAGCTTCTGAGCTATGGAATGTTACTAGGATATTTGAAATGGTTTGTTAGTACAGGTGTGGTTTTGGATCATCTGTTGTGCCTTTGTGAGATGCCTGGAGTCTGGAGTTACATGAGGCTAAGAAAATATACACAAGGGGGCGCCTGCCTGGATGGCTCAGTTGGTGGAGCGTGTGACTCTTGATCTCAGGGTTGTGGGTTCGAGCCACAAGTTGGGTGTAGAGATTACTAAAAAAATAAAATCTTAAAAAAAAAATAAGAAAGAAAGAAAAGATACCCAAGTCCTTACCTAATTAGCACAGAACCCTAAACTGAAATATCTGATCATCCCACAGAGAATACTGTAAATGAGAATGTAAGGAGAATGGTTAACTTACAACAGGTAATTTACAGATGATACAGTATTCATCACATTAATCTAATATTTGATCCTTTGCCCATACTTGGTAGGTGTCTGGTTTTCAAGTCTACATTTGAAGCTGGAGGGCGGGGCTTGGATACTTCTCTCATTCAACTGAAAAATATTAAGGCTTTTTTTTTTTTAAGTTATTTTCCTGATGACAAAAGTAATTTATGCTTTTGGTACAAATTAAAAAAAAAAAAAGAAAGACAGAAGAGTAATTTTTACCATTCAGAGCTTTACTCACACATTTAAAATGAGACGGTAAATTTAGTTTTATTTAAATGGAACAAAATGCAACTGAAATTAAAACTGAAGGAATTGCCGAACCCTAAACGTTTTTTTCAAATTTAATGTCTCCTGCACACACCCCAACGATATTGCTCTAAAATTTAAAAAAAAAAAGAGTATATGAAGGATATTGACAAGCCAGCACAAGAATCTAGATTACTTTGACTTCAGAATTCCTGTCTTTTCTACTTTACCAGATGGTCCACATGCAAGAGAAGGATAAACACTATGGAGTGGCATATAATTAAGGACTAGAGTATGTGATACAGGCCTTGGGTCAAAGTTTGAGGACTGGAAAGGGGACTTGTAAACTCCCATTTAAAAAACTTAAAAACTTGAGGTGTGCTTGGGTGGCTCAGTTGGTTAAGCGTCCAACTCTTTGTTTCAGCTCAGGTTGTGATCTCAAGCATCTCTTGCGACATGCTCTGTGCTAACAGTGAGGAGCCTGCTTGGGATTCTCTCTCTCTCTGTCTCTCTCTGTCCCTCCCCTGCTCATGCGCGCGCGCGTGCACACTCTCTCTCTCAAAATAAATAAACATTTTTAAATGTTTAAACTTTAAATGTTTAAACTTAAAAACTTAAGCTGAAAATTTTTCCTAGATAAATTAATCGGTGTCTTTTTTCGGCATTTCAAGATTATAGAAGAAAAGAGTTCTGCTATGTCAAAATGGGTTTGAAAACCCTGGTTGGATATATGTGATGTTACTTGCTCACAACAGCCTTTGGAGGTATTTCTTCTTGGATCATTAAGACTTGAAGCCTACTGGTGGCGGAGGTTGGGTGATGGGGATGACACAACTCCATTGAGGTGATACTGCTTGTCAAGGGAGTGGCTAGAGTACCACCCTCTCTCAGCTTGGCGTTCTTAGTGGTCTACACTCAGGCAGGAGATGTAGATACTGCATAGGAACAGTTATGTATCACCTGGCAATCTAGTTATCCTGAACACAGTTACACTTCTGGAATTAAGCAGAAAAGCCCTCGAGCAGTCCAGAAGACGTAGTTCATGTGAGTTTATGTGCACCTATCTCCTGAGTCCAGGAGCTCTTTTATTTGGAGGTCATTTGAATTGTGAGCATTGAAATGTGTTCAAGGATTCTTTCCATAGAAATGACAGTCTGGAAATTGTAGATATGCTTGGCTGTGTAAGGACATCAGCTTGGGAAGAACACATGCTGTGCAGCCTGCCAGGCTTTTCTGAGATCCCTTGGCAGGATGGTAACTGGGTTTTTGTGATGACTCCAGGTTAGGTCTTGTTATATTCCCAAATATTTATTTGGTGTGTACTATGTGCCAAGCTCTGGGCGTATGATGATAAATTAGGGTCCCTTTCTTTTTTTTTTTTTAATTTTTTTTTTTTAACGTTTATTTATTTTTGAGACAGAGAGAGACAGAGCATGAACGGGGGAGGGGCAGAGAGAGAGGGAGACACAGAATCGGAAACAGGCTCCAGGCTCTGAGCCATCTGCCCAGAGCCTGACGCGGGGCTCGAACTCACGGACTGCGAGATCGTGACCTGAGCCGAAGTCGGACGCTTAACCGACTGAGCCACCCAGGCGCCCCTACGGTCCCTTTCTGACAGGCTAAGAGGGTGGATGGTTTCATCTGTGAATACAAGACAGTATCATAAGGGGTACAGAGTATAGATGAATGGGATATAGTGGGAGCAGAGGGAAAATTGAGACCTCTTCTCTGGAGTAAACGTAAGGTGATGGGGTCTTGGGGAGTGAATAGGATTTGTCCAAGTGGAATAAAAAGATACCCCAGGTTGAGAGAGACCTGTGTACACTAATAAGGTGGGTGGAGTCAGGGTTATAAATGTTAGAGAAAATTCTATTCCAAATGCGTAACTTGGGGCTTTTAAAAGTTATTATAAAAATCATCAAAAACATACAAATAGTGAGAATATAATGAACTGCTGTATACCGATCAACCAGCTTCACAAACACTACTATTTTGCCAGTCTTGTTTTACTAACCCTTCACTGTTTTTTATGTGGTTAGACCATTTTATTATTTAAAAAATTTTTTTAAATATTTATTTTTGAGAGAGAGAGAGTGTGAGCAGGGGAGGGGCAGAGAGAGAGAGGCAGAGACACAGAATCCGAAGCAGGCTCCAGACTCTGAGTTGTCAGCACAGAGCCCCATGAGGGGCTGGAACCCACAAACCGAGAGATCATGACCTAAGCCGAAGTCGGATGCTTAGCCGACTGAGCCACCCAGGCGCCCATGTTTGGACTGTTTTAAAAGCAAATTCCAGACATTATATAATTTTACTTGTAAAGAGTTCAGTATGCATCTCTAATTGATAAGATCCCCCCATGCCATTATCACACAATAAAATAAGGGTATTTCCATAATATCTGTTCAACACCAGTCCACATGCAGATGTTCCCTGTTAATACAGGTTTTATACTTAAAGGGAGCCATTTCATTATCTAAAAGATGACTTTATTTAGCATACCTAATTTTTCAGAGATGTTGGATAAATGGGGCATTACTCTAATACCATATTTTTATTCCTTTCTTAAGAAATGTCATACACTTTATTTGGTCTTCTGATCATTTTAACTCAGACTGGCCCTGTTGGAGAGCTGTGTCTTATGATTTTTTATATTACGTACTTTTCCTGGATTTGGAAAAACTCAGACTCTGAGAGCTAGATTATAAATGGCTTAGGATACTCTGACCAGTTCCTTTGGTTTTGCTTCAATTTCTAGCTGTCAGTGACTAATTTATGGGCTGCAAGTGTGGAGTTCGTGCTACATAGTATTACCCTCGCAGCCTTTGAAAGCTCTTTCCTAGCATGCCTTCTTGGCTTGGACCAGCTTAGTGTCTGTCCAGATTCACATGCCAGGCTCGTTGCAGGCTCCACATGCTCAGCTTAATCCTCCAGGGGTTGGCCTGAGTTACCCTCCATTTTGATGCTTTCCTCAACTACTTGAGCCTTCTTTGGTTCTCTGTCCCCTCTCCATTCTTCCTGGCCTTTAATTATATGCTAATCTATATCCTATATACTTCATTTGCATGAAGGCAGTATGAAGCAGTAGAAGGGATGGGAACTTTGAAGCCAGCATAATCTGAATTGCTGAGCTTGTTTCTTCTTTTTTTTTTTTTTTGTAAATTGTGGTAAAACACCCACACGTACATAACATGAGATCTACTCTTTAAACAAACAAATTTTTAAGTGTGCTTTATAGTATTTTTAACTATAGGCACAATGTTGTACAGCAGATCTCTCCAACTTTTTCATTTCATACAAGTGAAACTTTATATCCAGTGAGCAACATTTCCCTGTTTCCCCCTCCCTTCAGCCCCTGGCAACCAGCCATTCTCCTTTCTGCCTCTGTGAGTTTGACTACTTTAGATACCTAGTATGGGATCACACAGTATTTGACCTTCTGTGACTGGCTTATTTCACTTAGCATAACCCTCCAGTTTCATCCATGTTTTAGTATGTGACAGGATTTCCTTCTTTTTTTAAAATGTTTATTTTATTTATTTTGAGAGAGAGGGAGAGAGCACGTGTGCAAGTGGGGGAGAGGCAGAGAGAGAGGGAGAGAGAGAGAATCCCAAACAAGCTCCACACTGTCAGTGCAGAGCTCAATTCAGGACTTGATCTGACAAACTGTGAGGTCATGACCTGAGTGAAGGACATTCCACTGACTGAGCCACCCAGGTGCCCCTCCTTTTTTTTTTTTTTTTTTTTTTTTAGGGCTGAATAATAGTCTATGTGTGTCTGTACCTCAGTTTCTTTATCCATTCATCTGTCAGGGGACAGTTAGGTTGCTTCTACAGTCTTGGCTATTACCAGTAACGCTGAAATGAACACTGAAGTATGGATCTCTCTTTGGGGTCCTGATTTCAGTTCTTATGGATAAATACCTGGAAGTGGGGTTGCTGGAATGCTGGAATATATGCCACACACACACACACACACACACACACACACACACACACACAATTTTGTTCCCTTCCACAGTCCCTCTTGTTCATGTATTTATTTAACTGTGTTTTATCATAGGTAGTTAGTACTTTTTGCTTTACTAATGCCTTACTGTTTTTGATCATGTGTTCAGTAACTTTGAGAATTATTTTGAGGCAAAGTCATCATTTTCCAAAAAGAAAAAAAGAAAAACAAGCTTTTTTTCACTGGTCAGTCACAGCAGCTGTGTCATTGAGGAAGTGTTGACACTGCTTTTGGTTTTTAAATGACTGTGTGTTATTCCTTCCCAGGACTGAAAAAATTGCAAGGTTGGAATTTTCAGGATTGTTAACAAGATCAAAAAGCAAAGATATAAAGCCAAGAGGGAAAAGACTTTCTATAAAATGGTGGCAGAAAGCAGAAAATGCTAGAATTCTGTAGAAAATGATAGGTATTACAAAAATAAGCTTTGACCAGAAAATGAAGGTTGCTGTTTTTCATGTTATTTTGAATTGGAATACAGTTTAGCTAGCTAGAGTTTTTAATGTCTGATTTTTTTTTTTCAGATGTTGATAAAAATGTATATATAAATTTAGCTTTGTTAACAGGGTTTTAGAACAGGACTTGATTTCTGTGGAGAGAAGACCTACCTCATTGTTTTTGTATTTGTAATTTTAGTAGCCACCGGTGTTAGCTTTGGAGTGGTTTGTAGAAGCCTTTTCGCTCCCTTCCATCCAGGGAAGATGCAGTTTGATGCCATTTCTCTGATTTTCCTCAGGTTTCACCTTAGAATTAGTGAATGAGGGTGTTATGGCTTCAGCATACCCGTGGTCAGCATGGGGGCATTTTTATGCATTTATTCTATATTTTAATAGAAACAGACATGTTCTGTTTTCTCTTGCTTTGTTGATGTTTTGTTGCTGGGATTTTAATTTCTGATAGGTTAAGATCCAGATCTTGTGACTTATTTGTGTTCTGGCCAGGGGACCCTCAGCTTTGTGTGATCCGAGTAATTTCCTTCTGAGGCCCGGTTTAGGCCTGAAACTCCACGCCTAGTGGTGGGGGACATGTATTGGGGGCAACAGACCTACTGTGCAGCTAGGAGGAAGTCTAGTGTACCAGGAGGAAAGAACAGGGGTCTTTAGTGCTAGTGGTCTGGGAGACAGTGGTCTAGAGTGGCCCAGAACATCAGAGTCTCCTGACATGGGTACTCATGCCCCCCGTGGGTTTAGAGAAGACCTCTGGTCCCCTGGATGATTGCTAAGAGCAAGGAAGCACCTCAGCCCCCAGAGTCTTGCAGTTTATCAGAACTGAGCTAGAGGGTGAGTTAGGCCTGTGGAATGCGGGAGAAAGAAGTCGAGTCACTAGACACAAGGTCAGGGCCTGTTAAGCAGCAAAAGCAACTTGGCCCAAACTGTTTAAATCTCTATTCTAGAAATTCCCGCTGGGTTGAGCCAGCCAGGGAGGGTGGGGCAAGGGTCAAGAGGCTTCAGCTGTGGGAAGGAAGGGCTGTAGAAGCTGAAAACAGCAGACTAGGCCTGGATGTCCTGACAACCTTGACCTCCACCCTCCTAAAATAGATCCTCAGTACCCTGGTAGGTCATTGTAGCCTGTTTGTACAATGAATGGGTCTGAATGTAAGGGACATATTCAACAATGAGCCTGAAACAAAACTGAGAATTGTTTTTGTGAATCTGGAAATAAGATTTAGTTTTTAACTCAGTTTAGAGTTAAGTGTAGATAGTTAACTTTAGATAAAAAAATTCCTTGAACAAAGTGTAAATCATGACCTTTCATTTATGGAACTACAAAATAAGTTCATTAAAGTACTCTCTTTACTAATCCCAAAACAAATCAGTACTTGTGAGTGCTATTACTTATCAAGACAAAAATGGGAAGTTACCCAATGATCAGTTCTGAATAGATAACTAATTGAAGCCATTTGAGGTTGGGTTGCTTTTAGATGAAGGAAAAACTCACCCTCACCTTTGTGGTTCAGATAGGTACATGCAGTGGTGCAGAATTTATTCCTTGGCTCCATATCCCATATGGATTAGATTCTAAGATAAACCAAAGCTTGTCCCATTGTTGAATCCTAACATTTAAACTTTTATTTTTTAGCTCCTTAAGAGAGCAGGAAAATCTGTATCTTTAAAGACCGTAGAAATGCTAGGGCTTATGTTACCTATACTGGAATTAAAATTAAAAAAAAAAAAAAAAAAAAAAAAAAAAAGGAAGAGATGCTTGGGCTATCTTAAAACACACTTCTTAAATCCCTCTTTCCTTAAGATTATCTGGCCTATAGGGCTTCTAGATTAAGTGAACTGACACAGGGTCAGGAGCATCAGCTGTGAGATGCAGAGATGGGGGGCATGGTGTCCATACATGGTGTTCCTGTGCTCAAGGATGTTTATTTTTTTAATTTTTAAGACTTGTTTATTTTTGAGAGAGAGAGAGAGAATGTGAGTGCACAAGTGGGGAGGGGGAGAGAGAGACACACACACACAGAATCCAAAGCAGATTCCAGGCTCTGAGCTGTGAGCACAGAGCCCAATGCGGGGCTTGAACCCATGGACCATGAGATCATAACCTGAGCTGAAGTTGGTCGCTCAGCCAACTGAGCTACCCAGACTCCCCTGTTCAAGGATGCTTAAATCTGGTAAGGTGCTTAGCTTACAAATACAAGAAAAGATAGATGGGAAGTGACTAGTGTGTGGAGAGTATGGGAGTAGCCAGATGGAAGGTTTCTGATCAGAATGGCAATGCTGAGGGTTGTGTTCCTGCCTCTGAAAGTCTGTCCTGGTGTTCAGTGCTGTTGGAGACCGCATAGAGACAGTGCATTGCAGTTGGATACAGTGCCCGTTCTTATTTTTGAGAACACATGGGTCTTAGGGACAGAGGGTGGCCATGTGAGCATCTTCTCTCCTCGACAGAGTATCTTGTAGACCCACTAAAAGTGAAATAACCTTTTCCTAGTGCCCAGCATAATCTTTCAGGGCCACTGATTGTGTTTTTTTGGAATGCCTTGTTTTGGTGTCCTTGGACACTTTTGGGGATTGAAAGGCTATTTAAACTATAACTATATTTAAATTATAATCTACTATTTGGGATTTTATAAATTGTCTCCTGTCAGTCATAATTTCTCAGGGCTGTCATTATGCCTTGATCTAGCAGTCACCAACCACCCTCTTAATTTACGGTGGTCGGGGAAACCAAATATTTTCCTCCTGTTAGAATCCTATCTAAAAGAGGAGTAAAATAGCTCTCAGGAGGGCCTGCGAAAAAGGTGCTGCTGGATCAAGGTGGGGAGAGGCTGGGGAGTTCTCTTTTGAGCTGTGTGTGAATTTATTCACAGATTTTGGCAGCAGCAAAGACTAAATTTTGGTTTGTAGCTATTTGCTGGATAGTTGAGATTGTTAGCTTATGACTTCTGTCCCTTTCCTACTACCCCCAATAGTGTGTAAAATTTTCCCCCCACCTGTGCCTGAAGCAATTTTATTGTGGAGAGGAGAGAATGAATTTTTCTCAGGGAAAATGAGAAGGTGAATGAAGGAAAAACCCAGGGCTGAGGCAAGGGTTTGGTCTGTCAACCATTGGTCTGTCTGTCAACCATTATTCTTGAAACCTAAGATGGACTGATCTCTGTGGAAGATACCGAGGGATTATGTGGAGCTTGCCTTCAAGAAGCTGAATGTGTAGTTGGGAGAGAGAACTAACAGACCCGAAATCCTAAAGTGAAAGTACTAGAGAAGTTTTGCGTTGGGTGTGACTTGAGTCAGGAACTTTGAGCTGGCTGTGCTGGGGTCCAAGCGGTATCTGAGAAAGTGGCCATGCAGTGACATTGGAGAAAACAGCCACACTGGGAGAATGTAACCCCAGTGAGGAAGTGGCAGAGGTTATGGAGAGGTTTAGCAGCGCATCTGGTAAACCCATTTCAAAGGAGAAATGGAGGAGAGTTTTTGACTGGTTCACTGTTGTGTCTGTGTAGTTGATTAAAATGTAGACTTTTGGGCACTACTCCAGATAGTATGATCCCCTTCTTATGTGGTCTGGGGTGGTCTCCAGGGATGGCCCAGATCATTCGGGTACACTGGCCTGCAGGACATATTTTAGGAAATATTGGTCAAGGATGAATTAGGCAAAGCTGATTAATTCCTCCATGAGACACAGGAATTGGGAAGGAGGCATCCAAGCTGGGCTGCCTGATTTTTGTCACCATTTCAGAAGGATGAATGGAGAGCAGGTTGCCCTAAGAATTAAAGAACACGGACATGAGAATAAGCTCCTCAACTGGAGACAGTTCCTGCCGTCCTCACCCTTCACCCTGATACCCACGTTCTCCTCCCTAGCCAGTCACTGTCACGTCATAGAACATAATGATGCTAATTGAAATCACATCTGGGTTCAGCCCCTTATGAGCCAGCTGGTTTTATGTCTAGGGCAGTTCTGTTTTTTGGGTGCTGTAACTCCAGGCGTTATCTCTTAATGAGTATGTGCATTGTTAGATTTGGTGAGCAAGGAAATATGCATCATCAGTTAAAGAAAAACAACAACAAACCTGTTAATACTGTTAGCAAAAGGACCAGGAGAAATCATAGCGGTAAATACAGTTTAGTTGATTCTTCACATATGAAAACCATCATGTTATATAATCACTTCTTACATACCAGACACTTAACCTAGGGATGTTCTTTACAGATGAGCTTTGAATTGTTACCTCTTGTCATCCCCATGGCAGGGCCATCCAGAGCGTACTTGGGGAATGACCCAGGCTTCCCCCCCCCCCCCCCCCCCATGTCTTCTCCCTGAGAGAGTGTGCCCTGCAGGCACACCTTGCACTCACTTTAGTGATCACCAGCTGCAAGTTGTTACTCATTTCAGCTTCCTCCAGCCCTCTCCTCGGTCCATCTGTTTGTCCTGCCACCCCTTATTTTAGGCATAAATGTTTACTGCTGCCCCCATACCTTCAAGAAAAAAGAAAACACTCTGGGGATAGGGCAGGGGCGGTGGTTCACAGTCCTGGCTATACATTAAGGTCAGCTGGTCAGCTTTATGAAGTATCAACAGTTGAGCCTCATCCCCGGAGATTCCGTTTCCATTCTTCCGGGCGTCAGAACTTTTAAAGCTTGCCAGGAGATTCTGATCTGGTGGCCACCTCACTGTAAGTTAGATGTAATGATATTAGCTGTACATGTGTCTTAAGGGAAATGGAAGCTGCAGGATTTAGAATGAACATAGGTAGTATTTTAAAATAATGCTTTTTGCTGCTCGTGTTTCAAATGCATGTCGAGTCCCCAGGTTGTCCTTCCCCCTGTCTTCCTCCTTTATATAAGCCTGCTTTCTATTAAGCACCAGCATTCAAAATGAAACAAAACAAAAAAAACTGAGAACATTCTTTTCCTTGCTTTAGCATTTCTGTGGTATTGTTTTCCATTCTGTCCATGCAGCTAGCTGATTGTGACTTGCACCTCTGTGAACTCTCAGACCCAGCAGGCTGTGACCTTCATCACCTCTCTGGGCCTCACGTTCTAATGGAGCAGCATTCGGTGCTGCAGAGAACCCTGTACAACCAGAGCTGGTGGACTGTCACACGAACGAGTGGCCACACACTTTAGTCCATGAACACATACAGTAGTCCTTGTTTTGTTGGCTGAAGAGGCCCACTGCTAGCGTTGAGGGAGAAACTTGAGAGGTAAAAAAGAAAATTTTTTGGTGAATACTTAACTTCTATTGGATGAACAACTTGGGAGTCTCTTTGTTCATCCTTGAAAGCGAGTAAGAAAGTTTGGCAGGAAGTAGACCCTAAAAATTCTCAAAAGCATTTTAAGTTTTATTGTTTGTTTTATTTTTGTTTGATTTTTTTAGGAGCCAATTGGAGATTAGATCTGCAAAGTAAAAACTAGTGATTGGCAGGTGAGGGTTATCATTCACCTGGGCTCTAAACTCCTATGTTTTATGTTCCATAAAAATTTTCCCAATAAGTGTACTTTGTGGTCTTTTGGATTTTACGTGAGAATATTTTATCACATAATGCTTGGTTTTCAAAACTTTCTTGGGCCCAAATTTCAGATTATGCATTGAAAATGAATGGATCCCTTTGAATGGAGGAATAATGAAACAAAAACAAGTAAAAAGTAGACAGTTCCACTTTAATCTAATACAGATTCTGAAGGACAAAAGGTGAAAAGTCCAGGCATAGGGTCTGTTCTGAGTTTGGGTAGGTGAGTGATGTAACTGCAGTTATAAGTAACTTCTCAAACACCACTCAGAGTTCCTCTGGTCTCATTGACCTCCCTTTTTCCTTTCTGTAATTACTGAACATGGCCCTGAAAACCCATGTAGGGCCAAATACAGAATCTAAACTCTGTGATCTCATCACCACAAAAACAGACTATAGGGACAGTCCTCCTTCTCACCGGAAGCCGCCTCCCTTTGGGACCACTGTAACTCCATAATTTATAGTGGTGCCTTTGTGGTCTTGAACTTAGAAAGGGCATTTCCCCCTGTCCTTACAGAAGTTGTGTAACAGATGGGTTGTTCTAGGTGGAGAAGGGGCCAGAGGGAAAGTGTGTGCATAACCTGTTACAGATGTAATTTTAAGGGTGCCCACACATCTGTGGGTCCTCTGGGCAGGTCTGCCTGACAGCCGGCATGTCTAGGCTGTGATGGATATTCTTTTATACTTGTGTGTCGCTGTGGTTGGGACAGATGAGAAGCCTGCCTTTTCTGCTGAGGTGTGTTTTAAGAAAGGAGGTTGGCTGAAGTACTCGCACCAGCTGTGAGATGGATTCCCTCCCTAGCTGCCAGAACCCTCCGTAGAGAGGCAGGTGATCCCTATTATGGGCAAATAATAGGAAGACGCCCTGAGATATTTGAGCTGCTGTTCACCAGGTGGTGCTGTCCTGCAGTGAATGCTTAAATACTACAAGTGAGGTCAGCAACCTGGTGGAAGAAAGGTCTGGGGTGCCTGGAAGACTTGGTAGCATTTGTTGGCTGTCACTAGACGTGAGATGAGACTCTTTTGGAGGAAACATCTGACCCAAGCGCGATCACCTGGTTCGTGTAGGTTTCTCCTCCACGTTCTGCTTCAGTGAGATCTCTGTTGTCTCTGAAGCGGAGGAAGACATGAACCTGTGCCCTGCCTCTGTCCCTGGTTTCCTCCTAGAGAAAGGCTCCTGTGCTCCGTTCTCATCTTTGAAGTCCTGGTGGGCAAGGGGGGCATGTCTTTTAGAGCTCCTCATTAAACAGACTTAAAGGGGAGAAAAGGCCTCCACCCAGCCTTTGCATGCACAAACCTATTATATTCTGCTGCCCTGCCAAGGTGCTTTTGTTGGCCTAAACGTGACTACACATGATTCTGTCCTATTAGGCAGTGAAGCCTCGAAGGCATTGACTTGGACTGAGCCTGATGGCTGGTGTGGTTGAGCATGGATAGCGCCCTTGTAGAAGAGCATTTCCCAGGGAAAGAGACTGAGTCAGTCATGGGGAACCTCTTATTGGAGTTCTTCTTTCAACAAGCCTGCCGTTGGCATCTTCTTGTGACAAGAGCAGGAGGTTGGGATAGGGGGTGACAGGTAACACCAGCCCTGGGGAGACTGGTAGGAGGGGAGGTCAAGGCAGAAGGAAACAGATGCTAGAACTCAGATCCCCGAGAGGCTTTTTGAGCTCAGAGGACGGTCTGGTGGGGGGATACTGTAGGTGTGGGGCAGGGCATGCAGTGGGGGTGTTTGAGCTGTGTGTGGAGGATGACTAATTTCCAAAGTGCAAGAGAGGTGCTTCAGGATGAGGGACCTGGGAGAGCAGAGGTGTGAAATTGAGCGGTGTGTTCAGAGTGAGCTGTGTCCAGAGCTGGGATCTGTGAAGAGTGAGGCAGGAAGTGTGGGAACATCAGCACCCTGAGTGTTTTAGAGAGGTTCTGGGCTCCTTATCTCAAACCTTTGAAACATGTCTTTGTGTACTGGGTTGCAAACCGATTAGCCTCACTTAAAACCTGAGCTAGGAGAAGTAAACAGATACTTCAGTACCTTGCTCAAGACAAGGAACTTTCAGTAAATGTCCCCGGTCAGCTTGGATAGAGGGCATCAGAAGAAAGAACAAATTTTCTCAGTTTTGCCATCCCCTCAACCTGCTTTCTCCTCTGTTAAGAGTATGTATATGGGTTGACGTCTCTTTTGTCTCCATCATGGCTTGGTTGGGAGTTTCAGGGAGGTTGTGGCTGGTTTTGTAAACTCTTTGCTTCTCATCTCCTAGGGTGAATGTGCTCACATGTTGTCTTTTTTCCAGTTCTCTTTCTAGCTTTCTGTGGTTGACTTGTCCCGAGGAACTTTCTGGGTGCACCCCGAGTGAGCCAGCTTCTTTCTGTTGCAAACAAGTGGAGTCTAGGGTGAGGCAAGGTGAGTGAGATCCATGGCAAACCCATCCTCTGACAGACCACCTTTTCCAAGATTGGTTATTCTCTGAAAATTTTGAGGACTTTGGAAGTAAATTGGCTTTTTAGTCAAATTTAAGAAGAAATTTTTAAAATTGGTGTCTTAATTACTAGGTGAAAACACTCTTGTTAATAGGGATGCTTCAATACATTTTTTTCCAGAACTTTTCTGAGTTTTTGGGTCTCTCTTTATGGTTCCTAGCATGGTACTTTTCCAGTGAAAACATTTAGTACGTGTTGTGTGAATAGCTTAATACCTTAGTGCTGACAGTTTGCAAATACAGAAGTCCTGTTAAGTTATTCTGAATTGTGTCTCTTCTCTTTTCTGGGTTTCAAGGAGGATTGTTTAGTTGTGTTCCTTTAGGAACTCTGTACTATTGTTTTCCTGTACTGCAGTTCTACATGTAAATTTTGAAACAAAAATACCTACCTCAAGGGTTTTGGTGAAGCTGGAGGCTCCTGATGGCTAAAACTTTTGTTCTTTTCAGGGGCACCTGGGTGGCTCAGTCAGTTAAGCGTCTGATGTTGGCTCAGGGCATGATCTTGCATGAAATCTTTGTGATTTCAAGCCCCTTGTTAGGCTCTCTGCTGTCAGCACAGAGCCTGCTTTGGATCCTCTGTCTCCCTCTCTCTCTGCCCCTCTTTTACTCTCTTTCAATCTCTCTCTCAAAAATAAACAAATGATAAAAAAAAAATACATACATAAAACTTTCGTTCTGTTCACATTGTTATATTCCCTATCTCTAATGTGTAACAGTTAGTAGGGCTCAAATATTCGCTCTTTCCTTTAAGAAGAGAGTTGGCTGAGAACAGAATCTTCAATCCCATCTTAAGTGAGCCCAGCTTGGAGGGTTGTTATTTATCCTCCACTGCTCACAGTTGAGACCGTGGAGCAGGAATCCCTAGGAGGTCCAGGACAGAGTGGTTGACTGAGGGTTCTGAAGACCACTCCATATTCCTTCTCCTCTCTGAGTGGTGGAAGGGGCCCCCATAGGAGATGAGGGTCAAGGTTAAAGCTGCCTCCAAACTTCCGTGAATTCTCGAAACGTGCATGCAACGTGCAGGTGCACTATGCCATCTGTCTTGTGTGGCTTGCTGGCAGGATTTCATATCCTGTACTCACCCCTCCTGCCATGCCTCACTCTTCCATGAAGAACACAGTGGTCACATTGCCCCTAAAACTTTGGGGGATCCTGACAAAAAGTAAAGCTTGTCAGAAGGAGCATGGCTGGGGAATACACATCAGAATCTAACATGAAGCTTTAGAAATTAGAATACCGGGACTCCCCCCCCCGCCCCCCCCCGCCCCCAGGTGTGCTAAACTAGAATTTTGAGGATGGGGAGGGAGTCCTTACTATTTATGTTTGCTTTTTTAAAAGCTCCTCAAGAGGTGATAGTGTATAACTTCTTGAAAAATATTTGTATGTGGAGTAGACTTAAAAACAAAGAAGTTCTTTCTTAGGCTGAGCAGATGTTTGGGGGAATTATTTTTGAACTCTACTAACTAGTTTAACCAGTTTATACAGCCAAGCCAAACATTCCCTTGTTGTGCCATAATTTGTATTGTAGAACCATTTTATAACTTTAAGTTAAAATTGCCTGGGAGACAACACTTTCTATGGTTGTAAGTGTACAAAGAACGAGAAAAAATGACATTGAAGAACAATTTTCTAAATTTAATAAGAGTTAGGGCTTATTTAGAAATCCAGGTGGAAATCTGCTTAAATGGAATTTCACCCAAAGTATGCAGAGATTTGCATATTGAAACCAAAGCTTTTTGACCTGTGGTGACACCATTTTCAAAGTAATATTGAAATAGCAATTTAAATATATTGCCCTTAGAGATTTATTTGACAGGAAATTTATTTAGTAAGGTATACATTTTTTTCCCCTTCCGGGACGTTTCTTGGTGGTAGAGAATTAGCTAATTTTTCTTTATTCCTTCCCTGGGACCATCTTCAGGAAGTAGATAGGAGCTTAATAGCAAAGATCAAGTTAAATGTTTTTTAACTATGTCTTTTTTGCAAATTCCCTTTCTCTGGAAGAAAACCTTGCAATTTGTTACTTGAGGTTTTAATAGTTTAATTGATTTGACAGAGAATAGGTTTCTTTTCAAGATCAAAGAATCTTACTGTTTAGTAGGACTTCACAGATGGCCTATTATCTGTTTTTTATTGCCTCAACTTCATGGAAACTGCTCTTGTTAAGGTTACAAATGACCTCTGCTAGGACTCTTGGCGTGACTTTTCTGTAGCACTTGATACTACTGACTTATTTAGTTTTGAGAGAGCATGAGCGGAGGAGGGGCAGGAGTGGGGGCAGAGGATCCAAAGGTGGCTCTGCACTGACAGCAGCGAGCCCAATGAAGGGCTCGAACTCATGAACTGTAAGATCATGCCCTGAGCTGAAGTCGGATGATCAACTGACTGAGCCACCTAGGTGCCCCTTTTGCACCATTTCTGATATTTGCATCCCTGCCCCCTCCCCTGCCTCTACAAGGCACCTCATCTCTAGGCTTCTGTCTGCTTTTCCCACATTGGTCATTGGCACTATTCAAGCCAGAAATGTGACTCATCCTTCATCCTCCCTCAGTCAGCCCATATCTTAATTTGCAATTAAGTTCTATCACTTTAATAACCTAAATAATAAAGGAAAAGGCCAGTCCACTGACATTTAAATATTATAGGTATTAAAAGTTGCAGTTTGGTTTGTATAAGCAGATAGAATAACATGAGACAATTGTGACCATTTATATAATACACATTTTATGCTCAGCGTAGGCCTACATATGTTGTCATGTTATTTCTAATTTTCACAACTATTCTGTGGCATATTATCTCTGTTATAAATGAGGACTCTAAGGTTCAGAGAGATTAAATTACTGGCCTAGGATCACAGGGCAAGTAAAGCATGGTGGGGTTGGGATGGGGGGATTTTAAACCTGTGGGTTGGTCTGCCTGACTCCAAAGCCTTTAACACCATGTCACCATGTCTTGCTGTGTTCCCATAATGCCACAGTGCCATTGTAGACCTCTGGTTGGTAGGTTGACTTTGTTGAGGAACTGGGTGTTATTCAAATTTGTGTGTCCTATATTTTTTCATAATAGTAGGTGCTAAAGGCAAGATTTTTTTTTAAATGGGGACTTTCTAAAAAAGTGTTTATTCGTTTATCCTGAGAGAGAGAGTGCACACACAAATGAGGAAGGGGCAGAGAGAGTAGGAGAGAGAGAATCCCAAGAAGGATCTGTGCTGTGAGTGCAGAGCCCGACACAGGGCTTGATCCCAAGAACGGTGAGATCATTACCTGAGCCGAAATCAAGAGTTAGACACTTAACCAACTGAGCCACCCAGGCACTGCTAAAGACAAGATTCTTTTTTTTTTTTTTTTTTTTTAAATATATGAAATTTATTGTCAAATTGGTTTCCATACAACACCCAGTGCTCATCCCAAAAGGTGCCCTCCTCAATACCCATCACCCACCCTCCCCTCCCTCCCACCCCCCATCAACCCTCAGTTTGTTCTCAGTTTTTAACAGTCTTTTATGCTTTGGCTCTCTCCCACTCTAACCTCTTTTTTTTTTTTCCTTCCCCTCCCCCATGGGTTTCTGTTAAGTTTCTCAGGATCCACATAAGAGTGAAACCATATGGTATCTGTAAAGACAAGATTCTTAATGGCAAAGCCATGGACCATGTCTTCTGTGGCTTTATCTGGGTTCAGTTCCTGGTTCTTAGATGTGCATTAGCTAGGTAGCCAAGGTTAGGATGGTGGGATCATGCTGCTTATCCTCCCAGAGTTCTTATGAGAAACAGGTGGGATAGCAGAAGAAAAAGTGCTCTAAAATTTGGGTGCGTTTTGGGGGAAATGATTAGTTGTGGATGTCAATAATTGACTGCTCAGATGAGCCTCTCTTTAAGTTTTTACTTTATAATTACATTTAGTTAGCATACAGTATTTATATTAGTTTCAAGTGTACAATATAGTGATTCAACACTTCCATACACCGATTGGTGCTCATCATTACCAGTGCACTCCTTAATCCTCATCATCTCTTTCACCCCTCCCTGCCCACTTCCCCTCTGGTAACCATCAGTTATCTATAATTAAGAGTCTGTTTCTTGGTTTGTCTCTCTCATTTTTTTCCTTTGCTCATTTTTGTTTCTTAAATTCCACATGTGAGTGAAATCATAGATATTTGCCTTTTCTCTGACTTACTTCGCTTAGCATTTTAATATCTAGCTCCATGTTGTTGCAGATGGCAAGATTTCATTCTTTTTTATGGTTGAGTAATATTCTGTTGTATGTATATACATATACATATGTAGGTGTATGTATATATACATATACATATATATATATATATATGTGTGTGTGTGTGTGTATACATAACCTCATCTTCTTTATCCACTCATCAGTTATAATTTGGCTATTGTTGATAATGTTGATATAAACATAGGTGTGCATGTATTCCTTTGGATTAGTGTTTTTGTACTCTTTGAGTAAATAGCCAGTAGTGCAATTGCTGGATCATAAGGTAGTTACATTTAAAAATTTTTGAGGAACCTCCATATTGTTTTCCACAGTAGCAGCACTAGTTTGCATTCCTACCAATAGTGCACTAGGGTTCCTTTATCTCCACATCCTTGCCAACACCTGTCATTTCTTGTGTTGTTGATTTTAGCCATTCTGACGAGTGTGAGGTGATAGCTTATTGATTTGCATTTCCCTGGTAAGTGATGATGAGCATTCTTTCATGGGTTGGCCATCTGTATGTCTTCTTTGGAGAAATGTCTGTTTATGTCTTCTGCCCATTCCTTTTTTTGTTTTTGTTTGTTTGTTTGTTCTTAAGTTTATTTATTTGATAGAGACTGAGACAGCACAAGTTGGGGAGGGGTAGAGAGAGAAGGGGAGAGAGAGAGAATCCTAAGCGAGCTCTGTGCTGCCAGCACAGAACCTGATGATGCAGGGCTCAGATTCATGAAACTGCGAAATGTGACCTGAGCCAAAACCAAGAGTCGGATGTTTGACTGAGCCACCCAGGCACCCTGTCTTCTGCCCATTTCTTAACTGGATTATTTGTTTTTTGTGTGTTGAGTTGTAGAAGTTCTTTATATATTTTGGATACTAACCCTGTATTGCATTAAGTCATTCGCAAATATCTTCTCTCATTCTGTAGTTGTCTTTTATTTTTGTTGTTTCCTTCGCTGTGCAGAAGCTTTTCATTTTGATGTAAACCCATTAGTTTATTTTTGCTTTTGTTTTTCTTGCCTCATGAGACCTATCTAAAAAGAAGTTGCTAGGGCTGATGTCAAGGAGGTTACTTAAGTCTGTGTTCTTTGAAGATTTTTATGGTTTCAGGTCTTGCATTTAGATCTTTAATCCATTTTGAATTTATTTTTGTGTATGGGGTAAGAAACTGGTCCAATTTCATTGTCTACCATGTTGGTATCCAGTTTTCCCAGCACCTTTTGATGAAGAGACTTTCTTTATCCCATTGGATATTCTTTCCTGCTTTGTTGAAGATTGACCATATAATTTTGGGTTTATTTCCGGATTTTCTACTCTGTTCTATTTATCTGTGTGTCTGTTTTTGTGCCAGTACCATACTGTTTTGATTACTACAACTTTGGTTTTTTTGTTTTGTTTTGTTTTTGTTTTGTTTTGTTTTGTTTTAAGATTATAAGTAATCTTGGGGCGCCTGGGTGGCTCAGTCGGTTAAGCGGCCGACTTCGGCTCAGGTCGTGATCTCGCGGTCCGTGAGATCGAGCCTCGCGTCGGGCTCTGTGCTGACAGCTCAGAGCCTGGAGCTGGTTTCGGATTCTGTGTTCCCTCTCTCTGACCCTCCCCTGTTCATGCTCTGTCTCTCTCTGTCTCAAAAATAAATAAACATTAAAAAAAATTAAAAAAAAAAAAAAGATTGTAAGTAATCTCTACACCCAAGTGGGGGCTCTTAACAACCCTGAGATAAAGAGTTGCATGCTCTACTTGCTGAGCTAGCCAGTCCTTGAGCATGGAACGTCTTTCCATTTTTTTCGCCTTGTCTTCAGTTTTTTTCATCAGTATTTTATACTTTTCGGAGTATAGGTCTTTTCACCACTTTGGTTAGGTTTAATCCTAGGTATCGTATTGTTTTTTTGAGCAATTGTATGTGGGATTGATTCCTTACTCTTCTGCTTCATTTTTAATGTATAGAAATGCAACAGATTTCTATACATTGACTTTGTATCCTGAGACTTTACTGAATTTGTTTATTGGTTCTAGCAGTTTTTTGATGGAGTCTTTTAGGTTTTGTATATACAATATCCTGTAATCTGCAAATAGTTAAAAGTTTTACTTCTTCCGTATTGATTTGGTTTCCTTTTACTTCTTTTTGTTGTCTGACTGTTGTGGCTAGGACTTCCACTACTATGTTGAATCAAAGTGGTGAGAGTGGACATCCTTGTTTTGTTTCTGATTTTAGGAGAAAAGCTCTGTTTTCCCCCCTATAGGATGATGTTAGCTATGCTTTTTTTCATATATGGCCTTTATTATGTTGAGGTATGTTCCCTCTAAACCTACTTTGAGGGTTTTTAGCACAAATGGATGTCGTACTTGGTCAAATGCTTTTTCTACATCTGTTGAAATGATCACATGGTTCTTATCCTTTCTTTTGCTAATGTGGTGTATCACGTTGATTTGAGAATATTGAACCATCCTTGCAACCCAGGAGTACATCCACTTGTGGTGAATGATTTTTTTTTTTTTTTTTAATGTACCGTTGAATTCAGTTTGTTAGTATTTTATTGAGAATTTTTTCATTTATGTTCATCAGGGACACTGCCTATAGTTCTTTTTTGGTGGACTTTTTATCTGGTATTGGTATCAGAATAATGCTGCCCTCATAGAATGAATTTGGAAGTGTTCCTTCCCTTTCTGTTTTTTTTTAGTGTAGTTTGAGAATAGGTATTAACTCTTCTTTAAATGTTCGGTGGAATTTGCCATGAAGTCATCTGGGAATTTTTTCAATTAAAAAATTAAATTTCTTTGTCGGTCATCAGTCTGTTCAAGTTTTTTTTTCTTCTTGTTTCAGTTTTGGTAGTTTGTATGTTTCTAGGAATTGATCTATTTCTTCTAGGTTATCCAACTTGTTGACATATAATTTTGAATAATTATGATTATTGGTATTTCTGTGGTGTTGGCAGTTATTTCTCTTCTCTCATTTGTGATTTTATTGAGTACTTTATCTTTGTTTTCTTGGTGAGTCTGCCTAGAGGTTTTATTCGTTTTATTGAATTTTTTTTTCCCCAAAGAACTAGTTCCCGGTTTCATTGACCTGTTGTATTGTCCTTTTTTAGTTTCTATATTGTTTATTTTGCTCTAATATTTATTAGTTGCTTCCTGTTGCTAGCTTTAGGTTTTGTTTGTTCTTTTTCAAGCTCCTTTATGTGTAAGGTTAGGTTATTTGAGACTTTTTTTTTTTTTTAATTCTTGAGGTAGGCCTGTATTGCTATAAACTTCCCTCCTAGAACTGCTTTTGCTGCATCCCAGGGATTTTGGACCATCTTAATTTTCATTTGTTTCCATGTACTTTTTAAATTTTATTTCCTGGTTGATCCATTTTTAGTAACATGTTGTTTAACCACCATGTATTTGTGGTCTTTCCAGGTTTTTTCTCATGGTTGACTTCTAGTTTCATAGTATTGTGGTCAGAAAGTACTCATGGTATGATTTTGATCTTGAATTTGTTGAGGTTTATTTTGTGGGCTAGTAGGTGTTCTATTCTGGAGAATGGTCCATGTGCACTTGAAAGTAATGTGTATTCTGCTGTTTTAGGATGAAATGTTCTGAATATACCTCTTAAGTCCATCTGGTCCAGTGTGTCATTCAAAGCCGTTGTTTCCTTGTTAATTTTCTGCTCAGATGATCTGTCCTGGATGTTATGGTCCCCTTCTATTATTGTATTTTGATCCATTAGTTTCTTTATGTTTGTTATTAACTGTTTAATGTATTTGGGTGCTCCCATTTGGGTAAATAAATATTTGGGTGCTCCCATTTGGGTAAGTAAATATTAACAGTCATTACATCTTCTTGTTAGATTATCTCCTTTATTATTATATAGTGTTATTCTTTGTCTTTAAATACAGTCTTTGCTTTAAAGTCCATTTTGTCCCATATATGTATTGCTACTCCAGTTCTCTTTTGATATCCATTTGCATGATAAATATTTCTCTGTCTCCTCACTTTCAATCTGCAGGTGCCTGTTGGTTTGAAATGAATCTCTTGTAGAGCCTTGGAGCTTTTATCTTTGTTTTTAAATAACAGCATGTGAAAATGTAGATTCTTCTGAATCTCTGGTCATGCTGTTTGACTCATTCACATGCTGGTCATAATGTAGGCAGAAAAAGCCCTTTCAAGTAAAGACTTTGTGGATAAGGATAGCATACATAGATCTGGTTATTCAAGCTTAGCTGTGTTAGAACAGGTGAGGGTACAAAAACCAGAGAGAGTATGTATGTAAGTAGAGGCAGGTGAATTATTGATTGATTGATTTACATTTATTTATTTTTGAGAGACAGAGCACAAGCAGGGGAGGGGCAGAGAGAAGGAGACACAGAATCTGAAGCAGTCTTCAGGCTCCCAGCAAGTGTTCAGCACAGAGCCTGATGTGAGGCTCGAACCCACAAACCAGGAGATCATGACCTGAGCTGAAGTCGGTCACCTAACCGACTGAGCCACCCAGGCACCCTGAGGCAGGTGAATTAAACAGAGTCTATTGACATTTTTTATTTAGTTAAATTGATCTTGGGAGGATGGATTTGAACATGGGTTGTGGTATACTAAAGCAAACTCCAAATCAAGGAGAGGAGGTTCTATACTTTGTATCCTCATAGGTCTCTCCTTTTGCCCTGTCCTGAGAAGGAAATACTCCTTGTTTTCCATCATCCTTCTCCCTTTTGCATCAAATTTTGATAACAAAAGTTTTTCTAAGGAGAGTGTCCCCTTTAATAAATACATAAAACCAATTTGTCATTGTAGAATTTAAAAATTGCTTAACATTTCAAAGTCTCTTTTTTTTTTTTTTTTTTTTTTAACAAAGTTGCCCTGTAACTTTGGAGGCAATGCTGTATTTTGTAGGGTTGTTTTAACTAGAATATAACAGAGGTAACCTAAAGCATAGTGGGTCCTCGGTGAATAGTAGCTCCTATTGTACCCACTTAGTTATCAGAAGCCTACAGTTTCAGATTTAAAAAGGCTTTTGCTGGTCCATGAAGAAAAAATTTGGGAAGGATTGATGTGAGATGGGAAGGGAGTCAGGAGAGTCTAAGGCAGTGGTTCCCAGGCGTTGGACCTTGAGAAACAGAGTCTTCACAAGCTCAGACTTACTAGAAATATAATGTCTCAGCTTCAAACCAGACCTAAAAATCAGTGGCAGTGGGACTCCACAATTTGCCTTATTAGCAAGCCCTAGAGGGGATTTTGATGCACTTTAACTGACCTGAAGTTAGAAAAATTAGGCTGCAGGCTCCCCAAGTAGTCCAGTGGGGGGGATATAGTGAAGACCTCCCCAGAATTGTGGGAGTGGAGGGGCTGGAACTGGTGAGACTTAGTAATTTGATTGGCTATTGATCAGACCAGGAAGGAGGCCATGAGGATGTAGGGGGCTTGAGTCTGGTAGACTAAGCGGGGGTGGTGCTATCAACAGGAACCTGGAGCCCAGCCTGGTGAGTGGGTGTTGGAGGTCAGGGGAAGAGAAAGGTGAGTTTAGTTTGGGACACTTTGAGTTTGTGTTGCCAGGGTTGATGTCAGCAAGTTGGAAATAGAGTACTGGAACCACAGCACAGGTAAAACAATGGGGAAACCATATTTGTGAGCTGCCTGAGTGAAGGTAGCTGTTGAAGTGGGTATTCAGATAATTTTTCCGAGGAAAATGGTGCACAGAAAAGAGCTGAGATTGATGGGTTTGGAATTGGATGTTTGCGATAATAGCATTCAGTTTCTCCTTCGGCAGTATAAGTAGAAATATTGAGGAATACATTATGATAATAGTTTTAAATGAAACCAGATGATCGCAAACACGTTGGAGTTCATAATGCTACCTTTAGAGGCCCCATTCTGGGCAATAGAGGCTGATTTTGGACATCATTTAATCTGGGGATCTAAAGTTTAGGGTGCCAAAGGCAAGGTTCTTGTGGAGTCCAGATTCAGAGCGAAGGTGGCCTGGGGCAGGCCGCTGAGTTTCCCTATCTCAGCCTCATTATGTGTCAAAGAGAACAAGGAGAGTTCTACCTTCTTGCTGTGAGGATGAAACAGGACCCCTCACTGTGGAAAAACTTAACCGTGCCTGCTGAAGGGTGCTTTTGTGTCTCTACCTGGGCTGTGGTTTTTATGACGTTTTGTTGGATTTGTGGAGTAAAGGTCTTATGTTTGTAACAAATTTACAGTATTGGTTTAAGTACTGAGATAATTTTAAAAAGTTGTAAGTCTGGGGGCGCCTGGGTGGCTCAGTCGGTTAAGCGTCCGACTTCGGCTCAGGTCACGATCTCACGGTCCGTGAGTTCGAGCCCCGCGTCAGGCTCTGGGCAGATGGCTCAGAGCCTGGAGCCTGTTTCCGATTCTGTGTCTCCCTCTCTCTCTGCCCCTCCCCCGTTCATGCTCTGTCTCTGTCTCAAAAATAAAAAAACGTTAAAAAAAAAAAATTTAAAAAGTCGTAAGTCTGAATCGGAGATGGATGGCTTTGTGGTTTTCAGTGAATTATCAATACATTGAAATATGTGTTTTATTAGGTTTGTGAGAAGGCAGAAGGGAGTCGGCTTGGGAAGTTTGCATAAAAACAAGGACCAGATAGTTAAAAAGCTATATCCAGCTTTGTTGTAGACTCAAATATTTTTCTGTACGAGAAAGATGTTTCCCTGAGACCACGGAAAGTTAGTACATCTGTGCAACATCTTCATTATATCTAGAACAATTTCACATCCACTGTTTCTAATTCAGAGTCATTCAAGAAACATGTGTTCCTGTTTTTCACTGGGTTCTAATTGGGATGTTTTTCCTTAAAGGGACCACACACTTCTATTTAGGAAATAACTTTGTCAACTGTGCTGCAACTACAAGGAACCTTCTCAGTTTGGAGACTGTAGAATCTGAAACTCACCCTCCCACCCCACCTCCCCCAGCTTCAAAGAAAAGGGATCTATCTGTGTATATATAGGTATGTGCATGTGTGACTTCACAATAGTGATTTTGTTCCTTAGGTCTCAGATATGCTTCATACTGTTGGTATGTGTTAAAAGAAGTGGCGACAGAATCCACGATCAAAGGTTTCACTGCAGAGTTACTAAGGACTTTAATTGAACCTTTCACTGCATTTTAGAGGGAAAACAATCTGATGTTCATACGTAGCCTGTCACATAACTTCACGTGTAAAGCTTGAACTTCATAGGTTTGATTAAACTTCTGTGGGACTCCTAAAAATAATAACAGTTGTGATCTCTATGCATAGGGAATTACTCTGTAATTCACAGTTTAGCCAAAGTGTTTGCTGTTGGGTCGGGTTTGAATGCTACCAGTTTAGCCCAGCGCTACCCTCCTGGTTCTTCTACAGCTACACAAGGCTTGCATCTTCCTGGGAAATTTGGCTGCTGCCAGAGCTGAAACTGTGAGCCAGACTTAGGTAATTTTATTAGTCTAGAAAAAGTATTACGCTCCTGCAGCTGTTGTTGTAGGTCCTAGCCATGAAAACAAAAACCGTCTCAGTTACCCGGGATCCATGAGAAACTGGCAATAGCCCAATGTTAAGTCCATGTATTTTGGACTCTGAATTATATTTATCTTCATATGGGTATCCCCTGATTTAGGGCACACAGCTGGGGAATGGCCTGACCGTATGAGGCAGTGCGTGTGGGAGAGGCCAAGCCTTGGGTATCACCCTTAACTAGGAAGCCTGATCCAGTTAATTGGAAGACTATACTTGCTGGACCTTAAACACTTTTAAAAAGGATAAGGAGAGCATCCAAGAAAACAACACCATAATAAAATACACTTGTCCCATATATCCAACCTGGCTTTCCTGTTTTTGTATATTGTCTCACGGTGTAAATCCCCACAGGTCTTTTTCTCCTGCAATGCCAGGCTGGTTATTGTGGGTGGGTTAATAATTTGGTGGTGATGGACTTTCTTGTTAAGTAGAACTTTTATAGATTACTATGAACACTAATCATGGGACTTGGCATTTAATTGCTAGGAGTGGTGCATACGTGAAATACCCCATCTTGCTAATGTGTGCCAGTCAGTAAATTGCGGTTTAATTTTCTGAATTTCAGTGGTTCTGTTAGTGGGATAAAACTGAGCTACTGTTTCTCTGGAAGCTCCTGGGCTATTAGACCACTTAGCAAGTCTGAGTAATTGTCCTGTTGAGTCTGACTCTGATTCTTTGAGTCAGGGTTCCTAATCCTGAGATCATTGGATGCACTTCAGGGGTTCTGTGAATGTGGATGGATGGAGAAAAAAATTTACATCTTTATTTTCACAACCTTTAACCAGAATGTGGCTTTTCCTTAAGTCATGAAAACATGCAGCATACAGTAGCACCTGTGGCTTTGGCAAGTAGAAATCAGATTTTGGTATCACATTGTGGGAAATAGTTTAAACCATCGTTTATGCCCATAATTGCTGAGAAAACTACAGTAGCTGTTAGCCCTGCTGCTGTGTCTTGTTATGTATGTGTTAAGCACACATCACTATTATCACATCTTTGCTTCTTAAATAGTTTTATATGTGCATTTCAGTGTAACTGATTTTCTTTGCAAGCGTATTTTCTTCATCAGAATCATTCAGAAACATTCTCATGAGAGGATCTAGATTGCTGAAGCAGTACGTGTCCCTTAAAAGGTCATAAGCTTCTGCCTTGGATGGCATCCTTGTGTCTTTCTCATCTTGCTTTGAGACTAGATTAGTTAACTTAAAAAAAAAAGAAAAGTCTTAACATATTTGGCTTTTGCTTCCTAGTTGTCTTTGACTTTTATCATCTGGAGCTCTGACTTCCCCCCATTTTGGGGCTCTTGGGGTGAATGATAAAATAAGACCATCCCCTATTTCCAGGTGACCTTTCTTAGGGCCCACTGTAGCAGTCCCCCTTAAGACGGCTTACTACAATGAGTGTTTATGGCCAACAATGGTTTCCCTTACAAATTTCAGAAAAGAATACACAGTGTTCCATGTGTTGATATTTGCTGTAGCTATGGAAAAGATGATATTTGCTGTAGCTATGTATTAGTTTCAGTGAGTTTTCCACTGCATTATTGTGGCAGGCATACCCTAGTTTATTTTAGAACTTTCTATCCAAAGTTAAAACCTTATTATGTCTATTTGGACTGTGTAAAACTGCCCAGAGAAATGCTGGGCACCAGGCCATTCCTTGCCCCATCTCCTATTAACAGGTTTTATGAAATTCATTCAGTGAGAAATGGGGTGGGATTTTTGAGATCCTTTTGAATACACAGTTCCTAACTTCTGGATGTTAGGAATAGGGGAAGCATTGCCCGTGTGACCTGGAGGTCTCTATCCCAAATACTCTCCCCCATTGGCAATATGGCCCATCTTCCAGTATTGTTCTTTTGTGAGCTCAGGAATTGAAGAACTTGCTTATTCTAGCATGTATTTTGTAGCATGACACCTCCAGGTCACAAATATTGACAACACTGATGGTTGAAATAACTCCTGGATGCCTAGCAGAACTTGGGCAAGTGGACAGTAGGTGTCTCTCAATAGAGCCAGACTCTTTTTCAGTATAGGTTTCAGACCTGGGATGCTGCTCTGTGGATGGAGGGGTGTGTGTGTGTGTGTGTGTGTGTGTGTGTGTGACCAACGATGATTTTTTTTTTCCTCCTATTTGGCAGTTTTTTTCTGTCTGTCCACCTCATCAGGCCTCTGGGAGCTAGTCTGTCTCATTTTTTAATTAAAAAAGGAGGCATAGGAGGGACTATATAGTTAGGCTCTAGAGCAGGACAATCTGGATGGACACCCTGGTTCTGCTCCCTTGAGCTGTGTGACCCCGAGCAAATCACTAGCTTCTCTCTGCCTTTGTAGAATCGGGATCTTAATAGTACCTTCTGTGGATGGTGGTGGTAAGGATTAAATAACAATATATGTAGGCTAAGTGCTTAGAGCAAGGCCTGGTATGTAGTTAGTGTGAAATAAGTGTTGCTGGGTGCACATTAGAATCACCTAGGGGAGTTTAAAAAAAAATGACACTGGGTGTTGGGAACTCCCATGCTAATGAAATTAGGACCTGGTGGAGGGGAGGTTATAACCTTGTTTGGAGCATCCTAGCACATCACTGACAGGAGTGGAGGAGGGATTTTGATGTCTTCTGTAGGGCTTTAAGTGAAGGATCCATCTGTCAGCTACATAAGCAAGAGATCTTTGTGTAATGAATAGCTGCCTTTCACGGCATCTTTGAAGTTGTCTGACCTTTTTCACTTTGAGGCCAGATGCAGTGCAATTTAAAAAATTTAATTTCTTTAGATTTATAATACCAGACTTCATTCAGCTGGCATTGATTGATTACCTTTTAGCAGTTTTTGAAAAATGGACTTTCTGACATGTCTTCAAGGTCTCTTCTCCTTTCCTATAAAGGCTTATCACCCATGCCATAGACTCCACTGAGGGGCTCTTTTTTCATCTGCAGTGATGGTTTAGCAGTGATGGTTTACCAGCTACTATGATTACAGTGGTCTTATGAACCAGAAATAAAATTTTCCCTGTGAAATTATAGCACCTGTAGGTGGAAGAGGCCTGGTTGTCCAGTCAAGCCAGAAAGGGAGCAGTATTCCTGTTAGATACAGGAGTCCATAAAAGGGGAAATAACTAGCCCAAAGTTATTTTGTTTACATAATGCCTTCTATCCTTATTAAGGGAGTTGTAGTTGCTATACATCAAGAAGGTAGTCAGTGTAAGCTGGGAGCTCATAGATCTGTTAAATGACACAAGTGGAAAACTTCCCAGAAAGGAGAAGGGAAAAGAGAAGAAAATGTAATCAGTGTGGTTGTTATAGAGCTAACTGCCATTGTGAGGAACAGGGCTTGGGTCTCCAGTTGCTGTAAACCTTACAGGGGAGCATCCTGTGACCCTAGTTATATCCTCTACAGAGTTGTGTGAGAGAGGATGGAAGGAAGCATGTTCAAAGACTGGTTCATATTCAAACCCTGGGTGGTCCTCCGTGGGTTTTGACCTCATGGCCAGTGGGGCTCACGCTTGATGTTGGCCTTCTCCCAGCTCTCCTTGGCTGGATCCATAACAACTACACTTTCACCCTTATGCAAAAGCCACCTTGTCTTTGAAGCTTGTATTATGCACTCTCCTGGTCACCTCCCTGTCCCCCTCCTCTCCTCCCCCCAGTTCATTGAGGACTTTGGAGTCAGCCAGTCAGTGCCTGAGCTTTCAAGTTCTAGTTCCACCTTTACACATTGTGTAACTTTGAGAAAGTTGTTAATCTCTCTAAGCCTTTCTGCTTCTTTTGGTTATTAAAAAAAAAAAAAAAATCAGTAAGCTATCTCACAGGATTTTTTTTTTTTTTTTTTGAGGATAAAAGGAGATTATATATGTATGTAAAACTCTTCACTTTACCTGATATATAGTAAAACTTAGTAAATACTAGCTATTCGGGTGATGGTTGATATCCCAAATGCTGCCTCCATTACTGTAATAAGCATCTGAATGGCCCTTCCATACACCAGGAATCAAGTTCCGTGATTTCTTTGCTTCCAGCAACCTGGGCTTGAAGACATTCCACTTTACCAAACAATGCTGTTGGCCATCATGTGATCTTTATCATTGTCTGGAATTGTTCCACATCCAAAATTTAAAAGTTTATTCAGAAGGACTGGACTTTTTTTCAACTTCCTCATTCACTTAGTGTGACTGTTTTGTTCTTTGATCTCCTTGAGACACAGTCCCTGTTTTCTCTGGCTATCAGACCTCTCGGGGCCTCCCTCCCTCCCTGTCTAGCCTTCATTCCATGGCGTACCACTCTCAGCACATCACAAGAGCACCCTTCTCAGTCTTGGAGCTCCTGTGCTGGCCATTCATTCGCTGGCTCATTCCTCTCCTCCTCTGGGTGGTCCGTAGGGCTGAGCATGAGGATACAGTTGCACACTCTGATCTGGTGCCATGGCTTGCTCTGCAGCCTAGATTGGGCAGTCAGAGCTGTTCAGCTGTCCTTTTAATCTTGTGCTTACCTTCCTCTCTTCTGCAAGGGCTGTTTTCAACCTTCACTGCTCCTTTCATACCTTATTTTTACTTTATAGAGAAAATGGAGGCATGAACTCCTAGCTTCCTGCCCATGTTTGTTAATATCATTTTCTTCCCTTTCCATCATATTATGTTTGACTTCGCATCCTTCTTTGCTTGGTACAAATACTTAGGAGTGTATAAAATGAAAAACTCCAAGCATAGGGCTGATTCCTTAATTGGAAAATCAGGTTGTAACCCTGTCTCTCTTTGCTGCCAGCTGGCCCAGGAGAGTCAGAACAATTTCCTCTAATCCTCAGAGCCTTGCATTTTATTAAAAAAAGTTTTTTGTTAATGTTTATTGATCTTTGAGAGAGTGTGAGCGGGGTAGGGGCAGAGAGAAGGAGACAGAGAATCCCAAGCAGGCTCGGCACTGTTGGCACAGAGCCGGATGCGGGGCCTGAACCCACGAACTGTGAGCTCATTACCTGAACCAAAATCAGATGCTCAACCAACCAAGCCACACAGGCGCCCCAGGACTTGCGTTCTAAATGACACTATTACGTTTGTTTAAATTTATTAAGGGATGGCAGTCTATTTTGAGATACAACCCTTCCCTTGGAGAATTATAGATGGAATAAAATTCTGTTCCTCCCCAAAGTATCCAGTGGTACTGGAGTGACCATACAAATTCTGTGCTGATGTGGGGAGTGGGGCAGGGTTTGACCATCAGACCTAGAGGAGGAAGCAGGTGGGTAAGAAGGCCTCAGGAGTAGGAGGGGCTTTGAGGTAGCTTTTGAAGTGGGCTCGGGGGAAATGCCTATGCTTTCTCAAATAGATCTACATATCTATGAATGTCTGGCTGGTGGTGGTGGTGGCAATATGGTGGTTACTTTGTCTTCTAGTTAGGAGCTCTAGTTAGGAGCATTGCTGTTGGAGTAGGGAGGTATGTGCTTGGTTGGGGAGCTTCCAACCTGATGGCAGCTTCTGGGTGAGCAGGGGGTTTCTGTAAGGTTGGTGCTCAATCTTGTACAACAGCCATTGGCCCGGGAGGCATAAAGATTATTGCCAGAAGTGCTGCCCTTGGTTATCTTCCCATCTGAGTTTTTCCTGGTTGGAGGAGAATGTATTGATTTCAGGGTTTGATTTTTCTGTCATTGTACTTTTTCCTTCTGTATGCATATTTGAAATACCAAAATAAAACCTCCCTGTGACCTTCTGAAGGCCTGATAAAAGAACAGATCCTGCTGTGGAAATGTATAACTTTGACCATAAACTTGGAAACCAGTGGTTAGTACTGGAAAAAATCTTAAATTATTAGTCCACACCCCTTGCCATTGATTTTTGAGTTCCCTTTCATGACAACCTGTTGTTCATTCATTTAAAAAATGTACCTAGTGTTGATTGTGTATTAGGTACATTACAAGGTGCTGAGAGGGATTTGTAGAATTAACATTTTTCAGCATGATTTTGAGTCATAACCATATATCAGTACAAAGTGGGATGTGGAATTAAAGATAACCCCAAAAATTTTTTTTTAGTGTTTCTTTATTTTTGAGAGAGAGCGAGAGCATGAGCAGGGGAGGGGCAGAGAGAGAAGGAGGCACAGAATCCGAAGCAGGCTCCAGGCTCTGAGCTGTTAGCACAGAGCCTGACGTGGGGCTTGAACATATCATGACCTGAGCTGAAGTCAGATACTTAACTGACTGAGCCACCCAGGCAACCCTAAAGATAACTTTTTATGGCTATGGCCTGGGAAGGCTTTATGGAAGAGGTAGACAAGTTGGGCTGAACAAATCTCTTCACAAAATAAAAAAGCTCCTGCAGTCAGAAGGAAGTAGCTTAGTCTTGTTTTGCTTCTAAAGTGAAAATTTCTTTTTGCCAACTAGTTCACAAAATGAGAACTTCTTTAAACAAACTTGCATATAGTAATTGTCTAGTAATTTGAAATACCAGCTTGGGAGAGTCAGGTTTTTTAATTTCTTAATTTTGTAAAAGATTTTATTATTTTTCAGGAATCTTTATACCTAATGTGTAGCTTGAACTCATGACCCTGAGATCATAAGCCACATGATCTACTGACTGAGCCAGCCAGGTGCTCTAGGAGAGTCAGGTTTTTTTGTTTTTTTTGTTTTTGTTTTTGTTTGTTTGTTTGTTTTTAAAGAAACTTTTCCCCAAACAACATGTATACCTTCCTACAGAATATGTAAAATATGGGTTGAAAGTGATTTCAATCTAATTGATAGTTTCCACTTAATTTGTGCATCAGAATTTAAACATATGAGTTGAGACTTCATGCCAATAGATCTTTTAAATTCACACTGTGGGACTCTAAATTTACTATGCATTTAATAACTCATACTCAAATCGGAAGTCTTTTTGCTTATGACCAGCCTAACTAAAGAAAAGAACAGCAGAATTAGAGGTACAGTTTGTAGAGTGGTTTTGAATAAAGAAGAGTGAATGATTGGGCCTGTGTGTCTTGGGAAATAAATTATAGCCCAGTGTCTCCCCCACCTTTTCTGGCTGACGCATCTGAATCCTGGAGAAGTTCAGTGACTTGTTCCTAGTTACAATGTGTGGGCCACAGCTGGGATTAGGTCTCTTGATTCTTAGGCGGCTTCTACTATAAGAGGGGGAAAAAAAGGCTGGGGTTAGGGGGCACGGGGCACCAGGAGCCAGAGCAGGGAGAGAGACCTACTGGAATTTCAAGTATTCATCAGGGGTTGTTTTTTCCCCAGCTTCATGGGAGCTCTAAAAGAATGTTGAGATGTGGCTCTTGCTTTCAGGAAGCTTCTATAATGTAATTTTCCGTGAATTTCCAGCCAAGGGCCAGTGCCCCAGCTAGCAGGCCCCTTTGTTTCCTTTTGTGGTCTCTATGCTGCTTTGTTTTCTTAATTTGCCCTGTTCTATATATTATTTATCTTGAAGGGTGCTTCAGACCTCCCACTGCCACCACACATTTCCTTTCTTTTAATAAACACTGAGGATTGCTAATGCAAAGAAAGTTCCACAGGTAGTCATACCAGAGGACATGGCTATTATTTTGATAAGTCAGACCTTAGTAGGGTGGAAAATATTTTCAAACCCTTAAAGATGAGGATGTTTTTGATGTCTCTCCCTTTTCTGGGGAAAAAAAATCCTTAATTATGTACAACTTAGTTTTCAGTGTTTCACTTGTAAATATTGCTATTTTGATTTGCTTAATTTTGGCAAAAGGGAGCCACCTTCAGAAACAGCGTTGCTTTGAGGTCAGATATATGGTTTGATGGGAGATGCTCCTTCTAGTGGAGTGCATACAAACTCAGGATAACTGGATAATAAGATTTTGTTACCAGGAGATTTTAAGGTTAATTCAGGTGTTGACTTGAAGGGGTATTAGGAAATGTAGCATTCCTTCCGTACTGTCTCATTGCCTGATGTCACATGAATTTAACTGTGTTTTCTGTTTCTGTGTTTCTTGTGAATGAAAATCTATAGGAATGTTCCTTGTAACTTATAAACTGCTATAAATGTTGGCTAATTGCTTGATTTGGAGGAAGTCGCTCATCTGTGTTCATTGCAGCCTAGTTAAATCTGTCAACAAATACGGAGAACAGAGTGGGTATGAAGCCTGTGTTCTGGCTTCTGTTTGTATTAAAGAATTAGCATAGTCCCTGCCCTCAGCTCACAGATTCCACTTGGAATTGTGTAAACAGGCAGTATGGCACTCCAGAAGAGGAGAATTTTAACACTATGTTACTCTGTGATTTCAGACAAGGTGGTCATGGTCACGATGCTGCCATTGTGACTGCAAACCAGAACAGATTGGTCTTGCATTTAAATCCTCCCTGTTTTACTTAGGGTGATCTTTGTTATAATTTGCATATCATTGTAATCACTGTGTAGAATGCTAACACATAACATGGAGATGTTGTGCCTATCCCCAAAGACTTTGTGTTAAAGGAGAAATCCAAAAAGTGAAAGTAAGCTTGGTAGTTTATTTAACTTCTGGGCATTTTAAAAGGAAGAACCTATGGTATTTGGGAAACTTAGATGTTGAATGATAGTAGGAAAATAAGGAATCTC
Source organism: Panthera onca (assembly GCF_046562875.1). Taxonomy (NCBI): domain Eukaryota; kingdom Metazoa; phylum Chordata; class Mammalia; order Carnivora; family Felidae; genus Panthera; species Panthera onca. The sequence goes on along the minus strand of NC_138346.1, from coordinate 73,130,929 downwards.
CTCTCCTCTCCTCTCCTCTCCTCTCCTCTCCTCTCCTCTCCTCTCCTCTCCTCTCCTCATTGGTTGTCTAGGGTTAACATTATTTATTCACATTTTATTTTCTTTTAAATGAAAATTATAGCAACTTTCCCCCATTAGAGAATTTCAGAGCCTGATCTAGGGGCTAGTCTTTTCTCTCTTCCTCGAAAGTATATAATTTAAATAAATAGAAGCTGAAGTTACTTTTGTACTCAGGTACACTCAGTTAAAGTTTCTCCAGGTCATAGTTCAAATAAGTCTTAGAAAATAAATTTAAGCTTTTCCCCTTGACTTGCTATTTATGGAGGAAAGCAGGAACTGGAAAGAAAAATTACAGTGGCTATCTGATAGCCTCTTTCACTTAACTCAAGACCACTGATGTGGAAGATGTGACTATCCTGAAAATAGCTGAGCTCCCCAAAGTAGGCATCCAGGGAGTCTGGGATGAGATGCCCAAGCCTGTGTCTCCTAGTCCTCACCCTGTGGGACATGTCTTTCCCATGGCAAAGCAGATATGCTGTGGGTTGGAGATGACCAGGGTGATTAATCAGGGGCAGCCTCACTGCCATGGTGGGGCCTGAGCCAGTCTGTGGTCCAGAGAAGTACAGGGCTCTGGGAGAGCTCACTAAGGGACCATAGCCAAGCTCTGTTGGCACGACTCCATCAATAATTTTCTTTTATTTTTGAAGTATGTTGTCTTTGTTAAATGACAAACCTTGAAGGTTGATTGATTTGGAAAAGAAAAAATTCAAGCTTAGCAGGCATCTATTATTGAATTTTGTCCACCATTTTTTACACAACATTTTTCAGTGTTTCTTTTAAGCATGATCATAGAAATTGGTGTTGCCACAATTTGGTGGTCTTCCCAGGTTCAGTGCTTGCCCTTCAGGTGAAACCCAAATCTTTGCACCAGGGTTCACTGAAGTAGCATTTTAATTTTTTTAAGTTTTTAAATTTATTTTGAGAGAGAAAGAACATGGGTGTGCCTGAGTGGGGTCGAGGGGCAGAGAGAGAATCCATAGCAGGCTCCATGCTGTCAGCACAGAGCTTGACGCAGGGCATGAACCTACAAACTGTGAGATCATGACCTGAGCCAAAACCAAGAGTTGGACACTCAACTGAGCCCCCCGGGCACCCCTCACTGAAGCAGACTTTTTAAAAAAAATTAGGCTGTAAGCCTTTTGTGTGTGCAGACTTGTTTTGTAAAGTGATTTAACTCCATTAAACTTTAGCTTTCTCCAAGTTCTGCTTAAAATACTGTCTTCCTGGTATCTCTAGGGTGGGTTGATTTGTTGTTGATTTTGGTTTGTTGGTTTGATTGCTCTTGCCCAAAGCTTTCACTTTCTGAGAGGAGAGGCAGTGTGTTGGAAGGAGAAGACCCTTGTTGGGGGCCTGCACATTTGGATTCTAGCCCTGCTGTTAATTAGCTGTGTGACCCTGGGCAGTCAGCCTTCCAGGGTCTCTGTTTCTTCGTCAGGGAAACAAAGGGCTTGGAAAAATAAATACAGGCCTGGACCAAATGATAGAAGGTCACGCTGTGTGCTTATGTTGTGTGACTCTGTGAATGGCAGCACTTTGAGACTCTTGGCTCTCTGTGGTCCCCACAAAGGCTCTGTTTCACTCTGGGATTGAGCAGTTGTGTGGGGTGTTAGTTACATTGAGGCCATTTCAAGCATTCAACCTCACTAGGCAGGTGGAACCCTCTTCTCCCCAGCAGTTTCTCCCTCTTTTCCTTCCCTTCTCTCCTCTCTCTCTCTCTCCTTTTTTCCAAGAGCAACCTGCTTGCCTTCCACCTTCCTGTCCTTAGTGCGTTAACAACGCTGTGATGGGTAACACAACCTACTCGGATTCATTACCACTGGGAGTTGTCCAGCCATCTCCTCTGAGTTCCTGGAGGGGAGAGAGCTACTGGAGACTCAGCGATGAAATAATGGCCCTTTGTCTGCCTTTTGCTATAGGGATGGTTTTAGGTTTCATCTTAGGCATGGGCCATTGTGGTGTTTTTACATGCTCAGTACAACCCTGTTTAAAAATGCAGCTTATCATTTAAAGGATTCAGCTGTAGCACCACAGAAGGTTCTACTTTCTTCCCCATCCCCAACCCTCCCACCCCCTACCCCAAGTCCTAACTATATGTAGTAAAAACCCACTGTAATGTATGCTGTTTGATTGGGTCCCCTGACATCAGCTTTAAAATGTGTTTCCATTGTATTTATTTTATAAATGTTTATAAGGTTATGTTTTAATCTGATAAACTTACAAAATGTTTTCCTTGTGGTTATATAATCAGTAGCATCTGCAAAACGTGCCTTTAAACATGTAGCTTTCTTCTTAACCATTATCTTGTTGATTCTCTGTTCTAATGTTTTCTTTTGATGAACTGGGGTTAGGAGACCTGAATTCCTGTACCAAACATCTTACAGTAACGTGCCCAGATTTAGCCTCGTAACCTTAATTAGATGTGGAATGCTGAGAATGCCCTGGTGTGAGTTTTTTTTTTTTTTTTTAAACTTTTATAACAAGACCGTGAACTTCTGATCACTTCATTAAATGTTATAAAATACTCTTTGTGTCTTTAGCATTTAGTTTCCCATCTTAGTCTCTTCAGAGAAAAATAATGTAAAACTCAAGGTACCTTTATATTCTCCTAAGCAATGTGTTAGAGCACAGGTTATCTTTTGTGTCAGTATGCAAGTTATATTCCAACTCATAACCCTTAATTCCTCTTCCCTCCCCTCCTTTTCTCTTTAGAAGCAAAAGAGTGTTGAAAATGTTAAAGGCTGTGCTGAAAAAGAGCCGAGAGGGAGGAAAGGGGAGCAGGAAGGAGACAGGTACGTACAGGAATGAGCTGAACAAGCAGGTGGGTATGGGACATCAACACCTGCTCACTCTAGGCTGGACGGATGCCCTTGCATCGGGAATGGGTCCCAAGGAGTGCTCTGGGTGAGAATGCACATAATCCTGGAAGCCATGAGAAATTAAATACATTTCTGAGCTCTTTTATGGGAAGTGACTTTGAAAACTGAGTTTGGGTTACGAACCAAATCCTTTCCGCAGAACGCTTGGAAGGTTCATAATTTTAACAGAACATTCAGATCCAGAGGCAGTCAGAGTTAAGACATGGAGGGATAGCAGGTGTGTCCAGGAATTTGATTTCTAGAAAGCCCTTTCCCTTTTCCCACACACGATTTCATTTTATGTGTTTGACCAACTGCTGGCTGACTGGTCCTCCTCTTTTGAGTATCAAATTTTCTGCCTAACAGGTGTAGCCTCACTCAGTGCCAGACTGCTAGTTTTCATTATGATGAGAGCTACTTAATTTGCCTTGGATTTCATTCCTGTTGATAGAGTTCTGGTGCATATGTAGTCATTGTGACTCTTCACTGCATTCCATGTGATAAACTCCTCTAAGGTTATTTTGGTGGCCACTAGTGGTCTGTTTCTCTTGCTAGGAAAATTACATATTTTTTACCATTATTGTACAATAAAAAATCTGTTAGCATTGATTGATTTCCCCAAGATGTGCTATTTCACTCTGCAAACTCACGATGATCTGGAGTTGGAGAGTGGCTGGTTTTCTGAGTTATTGTATACTGAATAACATTGCAGTTTTAATTTCTATTTTTTTAATGTTTATTTAGAGAGAGAGCATGTGTGTGCGCACACATGCCAGGAAGGGGCAGAGCGAGAGAGAGAAAGAGGGAGAGAGAATCCTAAGCAGGGATACTCCATGCTCACAGTGCAGAGCCCAGCACAGGGCTTGGTCTCACGCACGGATGGTGAGATGATGACCTGAGCCGAGATCAAGAGTTGGATGCTTCACTGACTGAGCCACCAGGCGTCCTGTAATTTCTATTAAAGTATAAATAAGTACACTTATTACCAAAACATCACTGAATTATAGTTAACTCTTCAATTGAAAAGATGTTGCAATAGCTTTTATTACATAATGTTGCTATGTAATGTGTGTGTGTGATTCATAATGTATGTTATGTAATGTTAAGGATCATGTTAATATGTGTTGTTTCTGTACTGAAGAGAATAGGTGGGCTTAAACTTTTTAGTTATATGGAATTTAGACAAATTTTCTATTAATTAACCCTTAAACCAAAAAGTCTGCAAAATGTCAAACTTACTTTAAAAGTAGAGTCTTTAGGAGTGCCTGGGTGGCTCAGTTGGTTGAGTATCTGACTTTGGCTCAGGTCATGATCTCACGGTTGTGAGTTCAAGCCCCTCATCGGGCTCTCTTGCTGTCAGTGCAGAGCCTGCTTTGGATTCTCTCTCTCTCTCTCTCTCTCTCTCTCTCTCTCTCTCTTCTTCCTCTGCTCATGCTCGCTCTCTCAAATAAATATTTAAAAAAAGATACCCTTTATTGTAAAGTTACTGTTAAGATTCTATTAGAAGCTTCTCATTAATACCTGTATAGCAGATACAAAAAAAGAAACCAGTTTCTAACGATAGAAACAAGAGACCATATTCTGCTTTTAATCTTAAAAAACCAATCCCTACCTTTTGAATAATTAATTAGAATGGTTACTATAGAGATTTTTCAGTACACATGATTTCTGTCCAGGAGGATATTCACCCTCTGCTGGGGCAAGGCCAAAATATCCTTCTTTTGATTTCTCTGAAAGCTGTTTAAAAAAATTTCCCTCCCCAGTTTTGGTTTGTCTGACACTCATGCTAGGGACTTTGTTAGTTGCTTCTTTACATGCCTTTGGAATTTTCAGCATTAAATTGGGTCCTAAGCCATCTATCTAGCTGGAGCTGCCCAACCACTGGCCTGGATCTCCAAGCCAAAACTCCCTGCTTTGTAATGGAGTCTTTCACAGCAGACCCACGATGCTCTTTGACCAGTGCCAGTAAAATAACAGTACAGTAATGATGTGGGGCACCCTGCCTTTCAGAAGGGCCAGACCGTGAACATAGTTTGCATTTGTAACTTTTCCAGTTTTAGAGCATGTGATTTTGGGTTCATTTCCCCCTCTGGTTGTTAAGAGCAACTACTGTTTTTTTCTGAATCATTTCTTCATAATAATTCCCACACTATGGCTTTTCACTAATGCAAACCAACTTGAAAAAGCAATGGGAACATTTCTCATAAAACATCTGTATGGTATGTGCCTTTTTTCTCTTAACTAGAATCTGGTTGTGGTAGTTGGGGAACAAAGCAGATGGAATTTTAAATCTTGATGAAGTTATGTCACAAGATGATTGAGGAAAATACTTGGAATTTGACCATTCGTATGTTAAGTTCAGTGCCAACTCTCATTATATAAGTAGATCATAGCTAAGTTTCTCTGTAAATTAAAGCTGGTTAATCTATGGAGACTGCTCTGAGACTTGGGTAATAATATCTCCTACAAATGGAAAAATTTTGCTCTCCTGTTTCCAATTAAAACCAATCTTTGTTGCAAAGACAAAGGAAAATTCATTTTTATGTACTTGAACTCACAATTACAGAAATTTAGGAAATATTTATGTCTAAAGTACTGAGCTTCGCTTTTTATACATGTCTTGTAGGTTGTTTTTACAATCTTGAACTATACTTTTTTTTTTTTAATCGAATCAGCTTTGAGAATTTGGAAAACATAATCACTGAGTTAAATTTAGTATTCTTCAAAAGAAAGCAGACATTTTTTCAGAAATATATATTGAAAAGTCATTACATCCTCAGTTCCTATCCCTAAAAGAAAATGTCACATATGTGTACTTTAAACTATTGGTAAAATTTTAGGTATTGAAATTTATATGTATATAATGGTATTTGAAATAATGTATGTTGAGTATTAAACTATTAAAAGCCATTGGGTGAACTCTAAAAATGGTGAAATTCTTTTTTTTTTTTTTTTTTTTAATTATGCTTTTTATAATGTAGGGAATGCTTATAGCTAAGCAAAATGTGTTTTCTGGAGGCTGTTGAACTGTGTCAGAGAATGCAGTATTAAAAACTTGAAAATGTTTTTTGGGAAAGTACATTTGCTTTGTCCCCACCATTCCATCAGTGCAAATGAGTACTGTATTTCTCTTGACCTTGAGTTAGGCCCGAGGGAGCAAAAATCAATATTAAACCACAACGTGGGGAGAGCTAGATGAGGGCATCTATTTTTTTTTTTTTTCCTTCCCTGCTCTTATGTTAAGGCCTTGATCTAAAGCAAATGTATTTATTTTGAAGCTCTCCAGAGGGGAGAGACCACGTCTTTTTAAGTGACCTTTGCTATCAAAAAACTTTCATGTTACTATTATTAAACCTACTTAATTTAAAGATGAAATAATTGCTGTGAGTATATTGAGAGTATTCTGATATAAGTATGGACCAAGTAAGAGTTTAGAGTCGATAAAAGAGCAATGTAGGGAATTAATATTTTTTCTATAGAACAGCACTGTTAGAAAACCAATAGGGAAAAGTCCCATTTTATAATAGAAACAAAAACTTTCATAGATCAACCTAAGAAAAAATGTACAAGCCTTACACTGAAAAAAAATAAAATAAAATAAAACTTTGCTGAAGCACTTACAGGAAGACCTGAATAAATGGAAAGAAATACTATGCTTTCCAAGTGGACAAAGGCATTATTTTAAACCGATTAACTCTCATAGAATTACCTATACATTTCATTTAATCACTAATGAAATCCTATTTTATTTTTAAAGACATTATTTATTTTGTTTTTGAGAGAGAGAGAGAGCATATGCATGCAAGTTGGGAAGGGGCTGAGAGAGAGCGGGACAGTTTCTGAAGCCGGCTCTGTGCTGACAGCAGAGAGCCTGATGCAGGGTTTGAGTTCACAAACTGTGAGATCATGACCAGAGTCGAAGTCAGATACTTTAACCAGGTGCCCTAAAGACATGGTTCTTTTAGAGCAGTTTTAGGTTCATAGCAAAATTGAGCAGAAGGTACAGAGGTTTCCCATATATCCTCTGCCCCCACTTACTCACAGCCTCCCCCGTGATCAACAGCCCCCACCAGAGTAGTACATTTGTTACGATAGATGAACCTACACTGACACATCACAATCACCCAAATCCCACAGTTTACATTAGGGTTCACTCTTGATGTGGTACATTCTATGGGTTTGGACAAATGTGTAATGACCTGTACCTATTGTTATAGTATCCTACAGAGTATTTTCACTGCTCAAAAAAATCGTGTCATTTTTTTTTTTTTTTAACACAAATAGCCAATTGATTTAAAAATTCGTCTGGGAGAAAACATGGTTAAAAATAGCCAAGGAATAACTGAAAGTGTGGGGCAAGTGTATCTAAATGACTGAGCCTGGTTCCCATGCTGGGTTCTAGCTGCAGAAGTGGGACAGGTGTGTATTTTGACTTCTTAATTTTACAGGGTGAAGTGGACTTCACCTCCCACTGAGACATGCATTGAAGAGGAGTCTTCTGTCCTAGACATTGGCAGGTCCCCTCCACTTCAGAAACCAAGCACAAATCTGTAGGATAGCTCATTGGAATAGCTGCCACTTCCAGAGTGAATAAATGAGTTGGCTAGTTTTTTGGACTTTTTTTTTTTTTTGCCTATTGGGCTCCCAGAAATGAAACCTAATTTTTTGCTAACATCTTTGATATAATTGCAGCTTACAGTTGCTAGCAGTTTGGGTTTTTTCTTTTAATCCTGGAGATAGTGGCATCCTTCTGGAAGCAATAGGCAAGACCTGTTGCCCTCCTAGAGAGGGTTCGTCCCTCTCTCTGTATCCCTCCCTTCTGCTCTGTGCTAAGCTTGAAACCATAGTCTTTCGCCCTATCCAACTTTTGCAATTGTTCTGTTTTGGTGGGGAAGAAGCTCCAAGTTGAGGAAGAAGAACAAAGTTTGGTGAACTTCTAATTGAAGCACTGCCTCAATTAAAATATAGACTGCGTAAAGAAGGGTTGCTTAATATGCCCAAATAATTGTTTATTAGCCTTTTCCTTTCAGTTTAATTATTTGTGTTCTTTTTTTTCAGCAGGGAGGCTTAGTTTGAAGCAATTTATTAAAAAAAAAAACACATTTGACCTTCACCTTTTCATCGTTAAAACCCAGCTGGTCGGCTAAGTGCACTTGTAATGGTGTTAATTAAGGCATTGGATAGTCTGTAAACTTGAATGTGTATTGAATTAATCTGTTAGCTTTGCATCTAATCCTTCACTTTGAATTTGTAGTAAAAGGAAGCTGTTTGCCTCTAAAGTTTAAAAGCCACTGATGTGATTGTTAAATGTGGTATTTTAAGCCATTCCAGGCTGCAGTCTGGTTTTCAGTGGTACCTTCTAAAAATGCCTCCATACAAACGATGCTTTGTTTTATCCGGAAAATATGAAGCTGCTTTTGATTATTCTGTTCTGCATTGCCCATTTTCTGTGGTTGTGGACTATTATTTAGGAATTTAGTGCAGTGACTGTCTTGCTGAGCTATGGATATATGGTATCGTGTTGTTAACGGACTCCAAAAATGTTTCCCAAGCAACAAAACAGGCAGAAATAGTTCAATCTAAAGGTATTGTATTTCTCTTTACCAGGGCACTTAAGAAAATTCTGTAAAATATTGGGACATGATATAAAAACAGAATAGAAGCCAGGTTGGTTTTTGGTAAAGTCAGGAATGCTGTTCCCTCTGGTTTGATTGGTTCCTTCACCATTTTTTCTTTGTTGTCTATACACGTCTCAAAGTCTATAAAAAGCACAGACTTTGGAATTAGAAGTCACAGATTCAAATCCCAGCTTGATCACCTCCTAGTTTACTTGAATTTGGACAAATTTATTCACTAAGCTACCTTACAGGGATGTTGTCAGGGTTAAATACAAGGACCTTTTTGCAGAAGTCTCACTTGACACATGGCTTCTGCTAAATATTCAGTAGAGCTTTGCTTTCCTTAGAACACTGTGTGGTGCCTTTAAGAACAAACAAAACCCTTGTAAAGCTTCTTGTTCTTCCCTTTAAGAGAAGGTGGGACTGCTCTCAGGAGTGATGTTCTAGAAGCTTCTTTCCACGACTTCCCATTTCCAAATACTCTGCCATCGTCTTTGCATACTGAAGTCTTTTTGTGCCATCTTTACCCTTTCCCTCATAATAAAACTGAGAAAGCTGAGTCATTTTTTCTGTTGTATGGTGGTCTATTCTTTAGAAGTCCTTTACCTTTTAGCCTATATCAAGTACTGCCATTTTATCCTTTTTCTTTGTGAAATTAAATGAAAAGCCTCTTTCCTTTGCTTAAAGAGATTTTGGGAGTCAGCGAGCAGCTTTAAGAATAGATTTCTAAGTACAGTTTATGTAGTTTCTGAGATGTTTCATTTCAACACATCCTTAATTAATGAAGGTCTTCCTGTTTAGAAGGCTCTGCCTTCCATCCTCTTTGTATCTTTTCCATATGTTTTAGGGAACTATAAAGGATGAAAGAGAGAAGGAAGAGAACAGATACTTAGCATTTATCATGTGTTAGGTGCCTACACATAATGGACCAAGCTGGTTCATCCTGAACAGCCTGTTTCCTGTGAAGGGCATAATTAGTGAAAGCTCTGGACACAGAAAGTGAAATCAAGACACTGCCTGGATCTTCTTTATTTTTTGGCCAGTAAGACTTCCAAGACTTCCTTCATAAAGTTTGTGGCAGAATTCTCAAACAACAGCACTTATTTACTTGGGTCCTTCTTTGCAGGGATTCAACTAGGGTTCCCTAGTTGACCACGGAACAATGCAGGGATTAGGGATTCCCGACCCCCACATAGTTGAAAATCAACATGTAACTTTTGACTTCCCAAAACTTAACTACTAATAACTTGTTGGACTGGAAGCCTTATCAATAACATAAACAGTCTATTAACATATATTTTATACATAGTATTATATACTGTATTCTTAAAATAAGGTAAGCTAGAAAAAAATTTGCTAGGAAAATCCTAAGAGAAAAAAATATATTTACAGTACTGACTGTATTTATTGAAGAAAAAAAATCCACGTATAAGTGGACCAATGCAGTTCAAACCTGTGTTGTTCAAGGGCCAACTGTATATGTGTAAATGTAGTAGGAAACTTAATAGAGAAATACAAAGTAACAACTCAGAGTCCAGTTCTTTGGGTCAAATCTAATTTCATTTATAAATACCATATTAAAAAAATTTTTTAATGTTTATTTTTGAGAGAGAGAGGGAGACAGAGTGCAAGTGGGGGAGGGGCAGAGAGAGAGGGAGGCACAGAATTTGAAGCAGGCTCCAGGCTCTGAGCTGTCAGCACAGAGTCTGATGCTGGGCTCGAACCCACAAACACAAGATCATGATATGAGCGGAAGTTGGATGCTTAACCTTCTGAGCCACCCAGAAGCCCCTAAATATTTTTTATTTTTTTATTTTAATTTTTTAAAATACTTCCTTTGAGGGAGACAGTGTGTACGTGCAAGTGGAGGAGAAGCTGAGAGAGAGGGAGAAAGCAAATCCCAAGCAGGCTCCGCGCTGTCTGAGCAGAGCCTGACATGGGGTTCATTCCTACCAACCATGAGATCATGATCCGAGCTGAAATTAAGAGTCAGTTGCTTAACCGAATGAGCCACCCAGGCGCCCCTGGTTTTTATTTATTGTTTTATTTTATTAAAAAAATTTTTTTTAATGTTTATTTATTTTTGAGGGAGAGAGAGCATGAGCAGGGGAGGGGCAGAGAGTGAGGGAGGCACAGGATTGGAAGCAGGCTCCGAGCCAGCAGCACAGAGCCTGATGCGGGGCTCGAACTCACAAGCTGTGAGATCATGACCTGAGCTGAAGTCAGATGTTCAACTGACTGAGCCACCCAGGCACCCCTGGTTTTTATTTTTTTAAGTAGGCATCATGCCCAGCATGGAATCCAATGCAAGGCTTGAACTCATGACCCTGAGATCAAGAATTGGATACCTAACTGAGCCACCCAGGTGCCCCTATCAATACTTTTTAAAAAATAAAGTTGCTTTTCTGTAAACAAATAACCCCCCCCAAACAATGGTCTTATTTTCTATATATCGAGTTTTCAAAGAACTTTGTCATGTGTAATTTCTTAATTCTCATAGAAGCTCTATATTTGAATTTTTATGTGACCAATTTGCATTTTCTAGGAGAATTCCAAGGTTTTATTTCTATTCTACAGGAATATAAAAATCTTGATTTCATATAATCTACTGGAAAATATAGTTTCTGAGGGGGGAGGTAAGCTACCAAAGATTTGATCTAGATTGACTTTTTTTTTTCTTTTTGTTCTGTGAAGGATGATATGAACTTATTATTCCTCTTAGGAGGATGAGGCTTTGACCTTGCATTTGTCCTGCAGCTGATGGATGGCCACTAGGGGTAATCAGTTGGGTAGCCCTAGCCTTGGTGTAGAGCTTTAAATTGAGAAACCTTTATTCACATCTGAAATCATGGCATTGGAAAGTAGGTCTCTATCCCACATTTCTCCCTGCTTTGGTAGCAGGCTAGTTGTGAAACAGCCATTAAAGGTGTTGGTGTAGACTCGGAGAATTTTTTTTTTTTTTTTTTTTTAAAGTTTGTGTATTTTTGAGAGAGAGTGTGAGTGGGGGAGGGGCAGAGAGAGGAGGAGACACAGAATCTGAAGCAGGCTCCAGGCTCTGAGCTGTCAGTACAGAGCTTGATGCGGGCCTCGAACCTATGAACTGTGGGATCATGACTCGAGCTGAAGTCAGATGCCTAGCCAACTGAGCCACCCAAATGTGCCCCTAGAGTTGGAGAATTTTTAAGTTTTGGCGACCTCAGCACTATTTTAGGGGTAAAAATAAGACATGAGCAGTTGGTTTTTAATTCTTTACTTTCAAGTTTATTTATGTCAAAGTTTCCTGTCTTTTTTTTTTTTTTAATTATTATTTTTTTTTAACGTTTATTTATTTTTGAGACAGAGAGAGACAGAGCATGAACAGGGGAGGGGCAGAGAGAGAGGGAGACACAGAATCTGAAACAGGCTCCAGGCTCTGAGCGGTCAGCACAGAGCCCGACGCGGGGCTCGAACTCACAGGCCGTGAGATCATGACCTGAGCCGAAGTCGGACGCTTAACCGACGAAGCCACCCAGGTGCCCCAAAAGTTTCCCATCTTTAAGGGAGTTTGGGGACACCAAACTGCTGGATTTGGTATATAATGACGGTCTTTGTGACCTGAGACTGTCCTGGAACACAGAATACTTAGGAAGGATGATGTCTCTGATAGGGGATACATACATAGGTGGCTGTAATAGTTTGAGCACTTGTCTGGAGTTTTTATAGATAAGGAGCCGACCGGCAGCAGAGGCTAGGAGCCTGGATGCAAACTCCTGACTAAGGATGGGAGAGAGCTACCTGTATACTGCTGATTTCCGATGATTGCACTTCTATTTCAGTTCTCAAAATTGAACTATTTATATGTTAATAATTTTTGTCTTTGGGCACCTGGGTGGCTCAGTTGGTTAAGTGTCTGATTTCAGCTCAGGTCATGATTTCACGGTTCATGAATTTGAGCCCCAAATCGGGCTCTGTGTTGACAGTGACAGTCACGATGGGATTCTCTCTCCTTCTGTCTCTGCCCCTCCCCTGCTAACAGTCTCTCTCTCACAGAAATTAAATAAATAAACTTTAAAAGGGGCTTCTTTGTCCCTACCTCTCACCGCCCCCCCAAGAAAATTTTGTAGATAACTTTTGAGTTATATAGAAAATTTATTTCCAAGTGTCAGATATTAAAAATATATATATTTGTTTGATGGTATGTTTTCTTATTGTCTTAGTTCATGCTGCCATAACAAAATACCATGGACTGAGTGGCTTAAAAAACAGAAATTTATTTTCTCACAGTTCTGGAGGCCAGATATCTGATACCAGAGCACCAGTATTGTTGGGTTCTGGGTAAGACTCTGTTTTGTAGACGGTTGCCTTCCTGTGTCCTCAAATGGTGAGAGAGACCACAAGCTCTCTGGTACCCCTTCTTAGAAGGACACTAATTCTGTCATGAGGGCCCCACCCTCGTGATGTCATTTAAAACTAATTATCTCCCAAGGGCCCCATCTCCAAATACCATCATATGGGGATTTGGGGCTTCAATAAATGAATTTTCAGGGGACACAATTCAGCCCACAGCACTTGTCTCTATTCTAATTACAAATGTAATATTGTATTTCATTGATTATAAAACACACCGTTATTTCATGTACCTCTAAGGAAGAAAGACCTACTGACCTGCTGACATAATACTTTATTAATTAAAATGTTCATTTGACTTAAGTTTTCCCTTTTTCAGAGAGTTATTTTTACATATCTTAATCTTTTTCATAAAAGTGAAAGAAAATATAAACAGTTTGGTTAAGGCATTTCTAATTTATATTCACAGACTTATTTTTGTAAGTCCTTATTTTTTTTTTTAACCTAGTTGTCACTATCCATTTTTCTACACACTACATTATCTTATCTGCCTTTGAGAGCATTAATGATAGAGTGTTTTTTGAGTCGGTTACTATATTCTCCAGGGCTTTCTTCCAAGCTGAAGATCTTCATTCTGCATCTTTGATACTATCCTTTCATGATCTCCAAAGGAGATTTTAATGGAAAGTTTTCAGATAAAATCCAGGGTTCTTCTTCATTCCACAGTTGATCTTAAGTGCTTTGTTGACTGAAACCTGGAAAGGCTTAAAATTGTCTAGTCACCCTAAGTTTGTGGTCAGTGGCCTCCACATTACAATCACTGCTTGGCTGATAGTGATTTTTAAGATGCCATCGACTGTTAACATACATTTTGGTAGTGAAAACAAATATAGGTCTTTGAATCTATGCCCAATATAGCATGTGTTTATTGTAAAAAATTTGGAAAATACTAGTAAGAATAAAGAAAAAAACCCAGGATATTCTTTGTCTTTTGCCTTACCTCTCCAATGCCATTAGTCTTTGATCAATGCCTAATATTTTATTGAACTCATATACTATGATTTTGCTTGGGTATGTGCTTTTCTCATTCATTGAAAACAAAACAGAAACAACCTCTGGAAAATAGGAAAATGTATACAAATCTCTGATTATTTTAGTAGAATGTTTCTAGGCAAGGAATTAATAGTGCAAGTAAGCAAACTTTTCAGAAGCTGGTCGTACCTCTTGCCAAATTGTTTTCCAGGAGGATTGTATTGATTGCCACCTGTGTAAGCAGTATGTGCATGTGCCTGCTTGCGTGACTCTTACTAGTATTGGGTATTTGTAGGTTTTAACAATCTTTGCCAATTTTATAACTTAAAACATGTTATTTGCTTTTAATTAGCTTTTTTTTTTAGATTGGTAGACCTCTTAAGTATTTAGTGCCCATTTATATTTTCTCGTTATTGTCTTTTTATGCCCGTGTCTAATTGACTCTTGAACAACATGGGGGTTAGAGACACCAACCCTCCACCTCCCTCCCTACCACAGTCAAAAATTCAAGTATAACTTTTGACTCCCCAAAACTTAATTAATAGCCTGTTTTTGACCAGACTTCCTGATAACATAAACATTAACACATTTTGTATATTTATTACTGTATTCTTAAAAAACAATAAGCTAGAGAAAAAAAGGTTAAAATCATAAAGAGAAAATATTTACAATATTTACAATATTGTACTGTATTTACTGAAAAAATATCTGTACTGTATTTACTGAAAATTTTACAATATTTACATATTGTACTGTATTTACTGAAAAAAAAAAAATCTGCACTTAAGCGGACCCATGCAGTTCAAATCCGTGTTGTTCAAGAATCAACTGTTTATTTTTTTTATCTGTTGGGAATGTGAGAGGCTCTTCATTCTGGTTCTTCCCTTTTCCTAGTATGGCCCCTGGTATGTCAGAATGGGGTTTCTTTATAAAGTCACTCACCGAAGAATTTTTATTGAACTTACTAAAACTTGCCTGTGTTCCATTGGTAGAAGTGTCCCCTGCATTGTTGAAGTTTCAGTTTGTGCTGAGGCTGGAGATATGTTAGTCTGATTGGCTCTATTTAATAAATTTATAGAGAAACCAAAATAAAAGCATAAAACCAACTCAAAATGAATCATCAAGTTTTTCACAGTACTTGATAGCATTCTGTCTCTGTGCACAGTCAAAAAGTCTAAATACCTCCTACCACCTGGAGGTGCCCGAAGCTGGACTCCCGGTGAGTTGCTAACAGCAGGCAGGGATAGTTCCAGATAATTAGCATCTCCTTAATAAATTGCTGTATTCTCAAGTGTAAAAGTTTTTATCCATGGCTCAAAATCTTAGATTGTTATGTGTAGGGATTCTTTTTCAAACTAAGGTAAAATAATGAAAGGATTTAGATCTAGAGGAGTCTTAAGAAATTCACTGTCTTCATTTTTTTGAGGAATATTTGGAAAAGAGGCACTGAGCAACTGTCCAGCATTATATAGCTAGTTAAAACAAACATGGAGTCCAAGTGTAGTTTCTGACTCCAGACTAGTTCAGTTTCTATGTCTCTGGCTAGCTGCATTATTTTTGTTTCTAGCACTGAATAAATAGAAAACCTGTCCCTGAGATAGAAGATAGATTTCCTATATATTTATAATTTCTCTCTACAGGGATTATTTTGATTTCCACCCTGCCCCAGCCCCAAAGGATTATTTCTGAGTTTCTTACGTGGTCTTTATCTAGACCCAGTAACTGTGAGTGATATGTCTTCTTTTTCTTTATCTTAAGGACCATTTCTGCTTGGTGTCTTTGAGACTGTTACAAATCAGCCCTATTTAGTTTTTGTAAAGCCATTAAAATACTGTAAATGTAATAGTTAAATATAATGCAATCATTTTTTAAAAAGCTATGCAATGATATTAGAAATAGACAGCATTCCTATTTCTTCTCTGCTTTTTCCTTTGTACTCCCTAAGGCAATTAACATTCATAGGTTATTTGATCTAAGTATTTTCTTTTATTTTTTTTTTTTAATTTTTTATTTTAACGTTTATTTATTTTTGAGACAGAGAGAGACAGAACATGAATGGGGGAGGGTCAGAGAGAGGGAGACACAGAATTGAAACAGGCTCCGGGCTCTGAGCTGTCAGCACAGGGGCCCGATGCGGGGCTCGAACTCACGGACCGCGAGATCGTGACCTGAGCCGAAGTCGGCACTCAACCGACTGAGCCACCCAGGCGCCCCTGATCTAAGTATTTTCTATGCATATATGTGTATATGTACACACATATGTGCATGTGTAGATCCTTAAGAAAATCCAGACTTTACACTGTTTTATTTTGCAGATTTGTTGATTGTGTTTTTAGACCTTTTTCATATCAGCACACACTAATATATAGGCTTTTAAAAAGTTGCTCAGTATTTATTACATTGGACAGGTAGCCTGTAGTTTCTTTATTCCCCTGTTGACGGTTGTATCTCTTTTGTTGTCATCATTATCATTAGTACTAGACTGAACTTCCTTGTACATACCTGCCTGCGCTCTCATAAAAATAACTATAAGAAAAAGTTAGTTAACAAGTTTGTTCATTTATCAACTTCCTAGATTTTTGTCAAATTGCCCTTCAAAAATATGGCATTAAATTTACAACTCCACTTGTGGGACTCCTGGCTGGCTCAATTGGTTAAGTGTCCAACTCTTGGTTTTGGCTCAGGTCATGATCTCACCATCATGAGATCATCTAGGCTTGGTGTGGAGCCCAGCTTGGGTATCTTTCTCTCCCTTTCATTATGCTCCACCTCCCTCAAAATAAATAAACTTAAAACATGTAAAATAAAAATGTATAGTTCCACTTTCAATATATGAAAATGTCTCTTTATACACTTACTAACATGGGTTATAATCAAATTATTTCATCTTTGCAGTGTGATAGGCAAAAATTGTATCTCATTGTTTTAATTATGCAGTTCTTCAGAATGAATTCATACAC
This sequence comes from Panthera onca, assembly GCF_046562875.1. Taxonomy (NCBI): domain Eukaryota; kingdom Metazoa; phylum Chordata; class Mammalia; order Carnivora; family Felidae; genus Panthera; species Panthera onca. Next base: position 73,114,078 of record NC_138346.1, on the reverse strand, counting down.
ATTTTTCTATTTATTGGCTGTTTGAAATCCTACTGCCTGGATTTGTATCCTAGCTCCGTAGTTTGCCAGCTGTGTGAACATGAGCAAATTACTTAACCTTTCTCTGCTTCCTGGGTCACTTATGAGGATTAAATGAGTTAATATTTATAAAGGGCTTAAATCCGTGCTTGACATATAGTATATGTTATATGAGTATTTGTCATAAAGATTTAAGTTTTTTTCTCTCTTGCCTGTATGTTTACCTATTTTTCTGTTGGGTTCACTGTTTTAAATTTGTTTTAAAATTTGGTAAGTGGTGAACCATTAATTGTTTACCAGCTGGAGTTCTAAGCAAGTCACACGTGTCCTGTTTAATTTTGAACTATAAACCCTAAAAGGATTCATACAAGTCATCCTTCGTTTTTGGTAGGATTAAGTGAAGGCTTTTGTTTTAATTCTGTAAGTTCAGTGTTGAAAACTGACTGAGAGGTTACACATCATTATTTCAGGGAGGTCAGCTCTCTCTCTTTCCCTGCTTTGTGTGAGAGTTTTGATGCGCTAATCTGATTAAACCTTTTAAAGCTACATCCTTAGCTCTAAGATTGTTAAGATTAGAGGTTCTCGAGTTTTTCCCCCTTTATCCATTAAATGGTTTCCATGGTTATTGGACTCCGCAAACCATACTTCAAATCCCTTGTGCTTTGTGGAAGCGGCGTCTCCAAGAAGAACAACGCTCTGCTGCTTTGGCTTCAGGAAACTTGGAGTTCTGGTTTATTGTAGCTACTAGCTCTCAGTGAACAAGTGTTTCACTTTTCTGAAGCTCTGTTTCCTTGCCTGTAAAATGAAGGTAATCGTCTGTCTTATACTAATTGTAAAGGTCAAATGAAGCTGTGTAGTTTTGTTTTGTTTGTTTTAACTTCTGGCACAGTAATATTGGTGATGTGGGGAATTTGTTTTGTTTTTAACCACATGGTATTCTTGGTTTGGGGGAAATGCCCATTAAGTGAGAAAATAAAATACACTCATATGAATATTTAAACTTATATCAGGAGTTTTTGATACCCAAGTGTTGTGAGGGAGGGGTGCAATACCTCTTTTTCTTCCTCAAATATATTAAAGAAACTAGGAAGTGAATCCCCTGGGAGAGGATATGGTGGCACTGATAAAAGTTGCTCTTTGAGTACTTATTATGTATCAGACAGTCTGCTAAATGCTTATAAACAGTTATGCCATATCATGGATGGGGTATTAAGTAGAGCTTAAAGAGCTGATTTAAGACTGTGCAGTTACTAAGTGGCAGAGCCAAGATTCGAACCCAGTTTGTCTCCAAAGGCTATGTTCTCTTTAGTATAGCCAGGTTGCCTAAGTTCAGTTCCGTTTTAAAATCTGCAAAATGGAGATAACAGTATCTGTCTTCTAGGGGTGTTGGTTTTTCTGATGATCCAGTGAGTTAAAGGGCTTAGAACAGTGCCTGGACCATAGTGAGCATTTTAGGCTTGCTCTTATTGTAATTGATGGTACTTTCTGTATCATTCTGGTTCTTTTTTCCCCCCACCCCTTAATCTCCTCCTTTAGCATTTAATAAGTGGCAGCCTCTTGGATATTTTTATTTCTTTGCCTGTGTGGCAGACACAGCCCTGGCCGTTTCATCTGGTGCAGATGGAGGAGAGCCGTGGTGATGGGCCTGGCCTTAGCGAAGTGCTGTGGGGGCAGTTGCTGTAAATAGTCTGAGATGGCATGTGCTGGCTAGGACAGGGAAGGGGGAAAGGATTTGAGCCCCAAACACAAGGACCCGCCACCAGAAGCGTCTTTATCTGCCAAGAGAAGATGTGTGTGCACTCAAAGGTGTAGTGCCTGCATGATTTGGTGTTCACCTTGCCTTTATTAGAGTGTGCTCTAGTATAATTGTCTAGTGCATTAATTGCCAAATGTGGCTGATTCACTGGAGGGATTTGTGAGTTAAATTCCCATCCTGCGTATTGAATCACTCCTCAGTGGTGGGACCCGAGCATCTGTATTTGTAATTTTTTTAAGTTTATTTATTTATTTTGAGAGAGAGTGTGTGTGCACATGTGTGTGAGTGGGGAAGGGCAGAGAGAACCTCAAGCAGACTCCACGCTGTCAGCACAGAGCCCGACGTGGGGCCTGATCCCATGAATCATGAGATCATGACCTGAGCTGAAATCAAGAGTCAGATGCTTAATTGACTGAGCCACCCAGGTGCCCCTATAATGGCTTTTGAATGGTTAGCCAGGTTTGAGAGCCACTAGGATGCTGTTTGTTTCTGAGTCTGTGCAGGGCCACCCCCAGCCAGCCATGGCAGAAGTGTGTGTGTGTGTGTGTGTGTGTGTGTGTGTGTGTGTGTGTGTGTATGACTTTGAAAAGTCTTGGGAGAAGGAACTTCCCCATTATCTAATCAACCCCATTCTTGGCAGCTCTCTAAAGATGAATTGGAAATACAGGTCTACAAGCAGGTGAGTGATAAGGGTTCCATTCCAGAAATAACCAGGGACAGGATTTCATCAAATTAATTTGTTAGTTATATTTTATTTGGGTCTTGTGTTTATGTCGATGCCTCATCAATATTTGCTTATTCTCATGCTTCGAAGTTACATACACAGGAAGTAATAGCTATTGAATGTAATTTTGATATTTAATTTACATGCAGCTTAATGGAAGTTGTTAGAGGGCTGTGTTTCCCAGTGCAGTGCTCAGAGAATGAATGGAGTAGCTCACATTCCATTTTATAGTCGAGAAATCATGATTAGAGTGGAATGTGAATATGGTTAGCTGTGGTGAGACAATATTGACATTGTTGCTAAGATATTGTACCAGACATGTCATTGAGGCTGCTTTTTTTCCAAAACTGAGTGATGCTCCCCCCCCCCCCCCCAACACCCCCCCTCCCCTGCCCCAATTTGTGGTGCTGGTGGTGCTGGTGAAGCAGGAATATAGCAAATAAAATAACAGATGCAGAAAATGTCTTCTCATTCTCCCACTCCCTGCCCTGCAGTACAGGCCTGAAAAGGATCTTGTTAAACAGCCACATGTACACAATTGATTTAGTCTGCTTTTTTCTAGGATGTGTGCTGAATTGGTTACATTGCATTTTTAACGTGTTTTTGTAGGGAAGAAACTTTCAGGGCTGCCTAGAAACTTGGAGGCATTTCCCCCCAAATGTTTATAGATCCCGTTTTCCTTGTAAGGAGTTGAAATGAGATAAATGGTGGCAGCTCCCTCTTCTCCTTCCTTTCTCTTGTAACAAGGCCTGTTGGCAGGAGTATTGCTGATGGGCCTGCCAGGGTTTGGATTTGAGTAGTCAGTGAGGGGGTGGTGTGCTGGTTATGGTATTGTTCTAAAAGTCTTTTTCCCTCCACTTACTTTTCCACCCCCAAAATGTCATCGTGTCCAATATGACAGAATGTTCCTGGTGATTATCGTTCAGGGAAACATGACTTGCTAAATTATCTGTGGATGACAGTCAGAATTTCTTAAGCACTGAAAAGCATTCCATGCTTGGTACACACCTTGGCTAGGAGATCCATGGTGTACACAGAAGCAGGCCAGTGTAAAGCCATGATGCAGAACTCTGTGGGTCAGACTGCCTGGGTTCAAATCCACATGTACCACTTACAGGCTGTGGGGCCCTAGGTAGCTCACTTAGTAGGCTCCCTAAGCAATAGTTTTCTCAGCTATAGCCCAGGAGCAATGCCACCAAATGGAATAGGATGAATAAATAAGCTAATGTGTATACAGTGCTTAGCAAGATGTCTGGTACACAAAGTAAGGCCTTTACTGCTAACTTAATCACCCTCATTATTATTAGGACAGTTACATTTGATGAACATGTATATCTAGTTAGAGCAGAGAACTCTCTGTAAATCCTGATGTGTTACTTGGGTACTTCCTGCAATGTGAAATTCCAGGGTAAGTGAGCTCCAGCAGTCATAGTGGGGCTAAGCATGTAATTGGGATGGAGAATAGCTTGAGGAGTTGGATATTCAATGGGTAGCTGCAGTCCTCAGGGCTGCCTCCTTGCAGTTCCAAGGCACCATTCACATAGATGTGAGACATGCAGCACAGTGATCCTACTGTCATTCTTCCTCACATCACACTCAAGACCTACAGAAAAAGTGGAGTTTTCTATGTTATAAGAAGTCATATTCAGGATATTGTTTTTGAGAAAGTTTAATGTTAAGAGAAGTTTGGTTGGAGATTGGAAGTTGTAAGCAGAGAAATCAGAGTGTAGACAGAGCTGGGGCAGTGAGGTTCTATTAAGTACTTCGAAGTATATAGAACAAGGAACTGGATCTTGGACTGCACAATGACCATAGAATACAGCCAGAACAGACCTTCCCTGTGAGATCAACCAATAAGGAAGACTTTTTGATGTCTGTAAGACTTGGGGAAAAGAGGACCATAGACAGTTTAAGCTCCATGGACAAGGGCAAGTCTGAGCCAGGTGGTTGAGTAGGCATAGTTGGAGGTGCATAGATAAGGGAAAAGTGAGTCTCTGTTCCTGGGGAAGGGTATTCATAAGAGCAATAACTTGGCAGGTATCCAGCAGGGGCTTACTGGGAAACCTCCAGAAGTAGAAAGAGATAGGTACAAATTTATGTTTCAAATAAATGTTTGATGGAAAATAAATTGTGTTTTCTTTTTTTAAAAAATCTTTTTTAATGTTTATTTATTTTTTTTTTTTTTAAATTTTTTTTTCAACGTTTTTTATTTATTTTTGGGACAGAGAGAGACAGAGCATGAACGGGGGAGGGGCAGAGAGAGAGGGAGACACAGAATCGGAAACAGGCTCCAGGCTCCGAGCCATCAGCCCAGAGCCTGACGCGGGGCTCGAACTCACGGACCGCGAGATCGTGACCTGGCTGAAGTCGGACGCTTAACCGACTGCGCCACCCAGGCGCCCCTTAATGTTTATTTTTGAGAGAGAGAGAGCATAGGGCAGGGCAGAGAGAGAGGGAGACACAGAATCTGAAGCAGGCTCCACAGACTCCAAGCTGTCAGCACAGAGCCTGATGTGGGGCTCGAACCCGCAGACCGTGAGATCATGACCTGGGCTGAAGTCAGATAGTCCATTGACTGAGCCACCCAGGAGCCCCAAGTGTGTTTTCTTATAAAACATTCTCATTATAAAAATGTCAGAAGATATGTCAAACGAGAAATGTAAAAGGGAAAAACCATTGCTGCTTCCACCCCCTTAAGAATAACCATCAACATTTTATCAAACCTTTTTCTGGCTTTTGGTTGTGCATATTCTTTTCCCATTGGTATACAGCATATACAAAATTGTGTATACTGGCTTAAATGTTGCTCCCTTTGTTTTTTTTTTTTAAAAAGTTGATCATATGGTAAACTCAAATCTTTCTTTTTCGTAATTTCAGTTCCTTGGCAATGAAAATGGTTGTTGTGGTGTTCTGCACTCCTCTGCTTGTTTAGGAAATGGTGGGGCGGTGGTGTGGGAGAGCTCTCTCTGCCCAGTGTCACAACCATGCAAAAAATGTTAGCCATTGTTAGCAAGTTCTGGCACAGGGCATTATTGTTCTAAGAGCTTGCCAGATAAGGTAAGAGATTGTTTCTGCACTAAGGGGTGAAGGATATGGTTCAAAAACCACATTTCCTGAATGAGCAGGGACTGGAAGCAGAAGAGGGAGACAGCTGAATGAGGTGTTTGGAGGCTGGGCTTGGGCTAGAGTTTATTGCCTTTTTTTCTTTTCTTTTCTTTTCTTTTCTTTTCTTTTCTTTTCTTTTCTTTCCTTTTTTCTTGTCTTGTCTTGTCTTTTTTTTTTTTTTTTTTTTTTTTTAATGATGATGTCCTCAGTATTGAGTAGTTAATTTTGGTTCTTAAGTAACTTTTTTTCTTAAGAAGGATAAATGGGCTGGGCATTTTCTGAGCCTTTGAGTTTCTGATAATTTTTTTTTTCTGGTTGATACTGTACTTAATGGAAAACTTGGTATAGTTTTATAAGGTTTGGTCTTGCTATTCCCTCCCTCAAATTCTGTGGGTGTTGCTTTTGACTTCTGTTTTTTTGGTATTGGTTGGAGAGGAGAAGTGTTGTGGGTTGAATTCTGTCCCCGCCAAAAGATGTTGAGGTTCTAACCCTCAATACCTGTGAAGGTGACCTTATTTGGAAGTAGGGTCTTTGTAGACATAATTGAGGTAAAATGAGATTATATAGGACTAGGGTAGGCCCTAATTTACTATGACTGTCCTTAGAAGAAAAGAAGCACAGACATAGGGGAGGAGGCCATGTGATGACACAGGCAGAGATTGATGTGTCTATAAGCTAAAGATAACAAGCAACACCGGAAACCAAGAAAGGCTTGGACTAGATTCTCCCCTAGAGCATTCAGAGAGAGCCTGGCTCTGCCCAACACCCTTAAATTGTAGACTTGAAGCCTTCAATTTCTGTTTAAGCTACCCAGTTTATGGTACTCTGTTACAGCAGCCTGAGAAACTAAGATAAGCAGTCTGAGGGGAGTTGGGTTCTGGTTCCTTTGAAAGTCTCTGTGGTTTTGTAGCCCATTAAACTTTTTTTTTTTTTTTTTTTTTTTTTTTTACTTTTTCCTTTTCTTTCTTTCTTTCTTTCTTTCTTTCTTTCTTTCTTTCTTTCTTTTTTTTTTTTCCTATATCCTTACCTGGATATTTGTGATAAAGAAAAAATTATCAGCTTAGTTTTGCCAAGGTGAGTCAAGGTGCAGTCCCTTCAGGGAAACAACCTGGGGTATGGTGGGTTCTTTTTATCTGCATACTTTAATTCAGAAAAGATATTTTTTAAATGTTTGTTTATTTTTGAGAGAGAAAGAGAGAGCGTGTGTGTGTGCACACAAGCAGGGGAGGGGCGGAGAGAGAGGGGGACAGAGGATTTGAAGCCGTCTCTGTCCTGACAACAGAAAGCCCTATGCAGGGCTTGAACTCAAGAACTATGAAATCATGACCTGAGCCAAAGTCAGATGCTTAACTGACTGAGCCTGCCAGGTACCCTGTTGGGTTTGTTTCCTTTTTTTCTAAAGTGTATTTATTTATTTTGAGAAAGAGAAAGAGAGAACACATGAGCAGAGAGGGGCAGAGAGAGGGAGAGAGAAGCCCAAGCAGGTTCTGTACTAGCAGCATGAAACCCCGTGTAGGGCTCGAACTCACAAACTGTGAGCTCATGAGCTGAGCTGAAATTAAGAGTTGGATGCTTAACTCACTGAGCCACCCAGGTGCCCCAAGATTTGTTTGTTTTTAGTTTTTAAAATATCATGTCCTCATTTCATCTCAAAAACACCTTTTGTTTTTCATATCTATAATCTTTACTCACATCATTAAAATGTTTGCCCTTCTCCTCTGATTCTGGGGAGACTTCCTCAAGCTTGTTCTTTATCACCGAGTGGATTTTCTATAGTGTTAATTTTATTCTTTATGCCTGAAATGTGGATCGAAATCTGGTTACTGCTTTTTAAATTTCCTTGCTTGTCTTCCCTTATTTTTAGTGTGAATCTAGTGTATAGATAAAATAATCAAAATAACACAGCATATGAAGGGTATAGAGGCCATATTATCCTGTATTCTACTGAGGGTGCCATGCAATTCACTGAATTTTTTTTCTCTGTCTTTTTTTTTTTTTTTTTTGAGTGTTCAAGAAGATACTCTTTTCCTTTCTCTCATAAGCTATATGTTTGCTCATTCTGCTATCATTTATTATTTTGGGGGTGTTTGTAGGGGAGGCTTTTCATCAAAGAGAAAAGGTATAGTCAGCCCTGTTTTTTTTTGTTGTTGTTGTTGTTGATTTTGATTTGTTTGTTTTGTTTTTGAGAAAGAGAGAGACATAGAGTACGAACTGGGGAGGGGCAGAGAGAGACACACACAGAATATGAAGCAGGCTCCAGGCTCTGAGCTGTCAGCACATAGCCCGACGCAGGACTCAAACTCATGAACGGTGAGATCATGACCTGAGCCAAAGTCAGACTCCTAACCAACGGAGCTACTCGGGTGCCCCTAGTCAGCCCTGTTTTACCTACATGGATTGATCTGTTGGTTCCTGTTGGTAGGTGTGGGGGAAAGACAGGAGCAGATGCCCAGGAAAGGGCCTGGATAGCTCTCTGACCTGGTGGACTAAGTGTGCTTAGGCCCCTGGTTGTTTCAATAACAACAAAAGATGCCCTGTTACTATCCTTACATTATTGGAAGTTCTTTCCTTTTCTGACACTCCCTTATCTTTCCATATGCTTTTTGCATTTATGAGCTTGCCTCTTACTTTGTAGTTACAAGTATTTTATCAGGGTCTTGGGAGATGTTTTAAGTGAAACAGGAATTACCACCTTTAGCCTACCATCACCCCACCCCCTGTACTATGGGCTGTCCCCCCTCTTCCTTGTACTTCCATAGTCCTTGGTCCTGCCTGTTTCATTCCTAGCCCTTTCAGCCTCTGCTTCCTCCCCATCCCCTCTACCCCCCTGCCAAGCCTGTCTCTCTTCCTGCCCTCTTCCTGGCAGACCTCTGGATTATCCTGTGTGTGCTGCAACCACCACACACACTCCACCACCAGCAGCAGAGATGCCCAGGACCTGGAAGAGAGCCGGAATGCAGGGTGGGCAGAAAAGAAATGAAATGTGTGCCTACACAGAGCCCATCGATGATGGGAGCACGTGTGTTCTGTGCTACCGAGAATCTGACCTTCTTCAGAGCAGGGTCCTGTACCGCGTCCACTTCGGTCAGTAGAACATAAGCTCCTCTAGTGGTCAGCCCCAAACACGGTCACTTTGGATGATCTTTGTGGAACAGATCTTCATTTCATCCACTTGCCAGGTCAGGCCATGGTGGGTGGCCCATTTAGACTTAAGATCTTCATGTCCATACAAGGCTCAATTCTAGGGGATGCAAATATAAAATATTTACAGGAAACATATGCACATAAAATGTAAACCATATAAAAGTATACACCTCTCATCCATGCTCCCAACTGGTCATTTCCCTTTCCCAGAGTCGGCCACTGCTGCTGGTTCCTGTGTGTCCTTCTAGAGACCCCACACATGTACAACTGTGTATGTTTACACAGATTTATATACATAAGTTTATAGTGTATATATAGATGTGTATACAGATAGGCACACATATACACATACACACACACACTCAAGGAATGTACATTGTGTTACAATCATCTGTATGGTGTTCTCCAATTTCTTTCCCTTTTCATCTCTCCCACCTCTGTCTTGGAATAGGAGCATAAACATTTTGGATCTCTTTGACCACCTTCCTGCCTCAGTGGTTCTCAATCCTGGCTGCACCTGAGAATCACTTGGGGGAGACCTGTCAGTGCCTGAACCATACCCCAGACTAGTTACAACAGCCTCGCTGGGAAGGGCTCAGGTTTCCCTGTGTGCAGGGATTGGGCACTACAGCTTTAGTCGTGTGCAGGAGCAGCAGGCCCAGTGGACTCAGGGACCCGAGTACTGAGTGTACCTGACAAGGAAATACAGAATAACGGATTCCATGTAGATTGAGGATGAATCCTACCAGGCTGCTTTGACCACAGCCAGCCCACTGCTTTCTTCTTCCTCTGGGCCGGATAGAGTGGCCACATTCTTGGTTCGATGAGGCGAGAATGACACTCAGCACATCCACCCTGGGCAGAGAGAGCAGGGCCAAATGCTGCAAGAGTTAAATGAATTTACAGTGCAAAGGGAAAGGAGAAGAAACTATTTAAGGTGCTTGGTTACTAAACATCTAACTCAGATCCACTTTGCTTGCGTGGTGACAGCATAAGGTGTGACTGACTGAAAGAAAATTAATGATCTGAGCCCGGGTGCCTCCCAAATGGAATGGTCCAGGAGTGCTGTGGAGCTAATTAACCAGCCTGCACGAAAAGTGAAAATAGATGAGGGAACAGGTTTCTTTTCACAGTGGCCTGGTACTGTGCATAGACCTACATATACTATTTTTGGCATTCCCTATTAAGTATTCAAAATGACGTAATGTTGAAAGGCATAGCTCAGTACCCTTTTTTCAGGGTAGTGGAATAGATTCTGGACTGGACTGCCTGGATTCAGAGTCAGCCCTGCCATTGGTCGGTGTCCTTGGGCGAGATGCTGGGTACTTTCTGTGTGGTAGACTCCTTGTCAGAGGAGTATTAAAAACAACACCCACTTCATGAGGTCGTTGTGAGGATATGAGATAATGGGTATAAAGTGTCTCCAACGAACCCTGTCCTAACACATAGTACGTCAAAGAAGGCACTTACTGTGTTGAAATACACCCCTCTAGGGCTTGGGGGTGGAATTTTTCTGAGGTCTTGTATTCTTTAAGCTTAGAAACTCTTGCCTGGTGGACCTGCCTTAAAGGAGAATTTTGACAATAAGAGAGGAAATGCCAGTCTCTTTCCTCATCGTCTGTGTCAGGGTAAAGTATGTCTGGTTCTGTAACCACTGAGTATTGAGAATAAAACTGTGAGGATAGTATTTACTGATCTCCATGTAGAATCTGCTTCGTGGATTTTTGAAGACAAAAGGATAAACTTGTCCTGTTGACCAGGTTTTTCTGTACTGGGGAGTGGGGGTGGAAGTTAGCTGCTTTGTTGCCTCCTAACAGTATTGTTTGAGTCTTAGTCACGACTCTGTGAATAATGTTCTGGAAAATTGCTTTCTTGGATACATTTATCTTGACTCTCTTTTTGAAAATGTACATTAACAATCAGTAGCTTTGGCTGGTTACTTGGGGAGATCCTATAAGACATAAAACAGTTTAAAATGCTTTCGGTTGCAGAGGGAGCCTTCCAAAGGCTCCCAAAATGATACTTGGATCTTGTGGGAGGAAATCTTCCAATTTTCTAGGTTTCTGTAAATATATATGAGTTATGTGGTTATAAAACCTTATGATGGAAAATATGTTTAAGAAACATTAATGCACTCCCAGGCGGGGACTGCACAAAAGATGCCCTAACACATTTAATGCCCTAGTTAAATGTACTGCACAAGTCCCGTTTTCTGGAACTGGATAAACAGAACATTCTTTCTTTCTATTCTGAGCTTCCACCCTCCCCCCTCCACCTGACCCTCCCCACCCCCCCACCTAGTGATTTCAATGGCACAATAAATGGAAATCTTATTTCCTGCATCTGCAGACCTATTTACCTGAATGTTTGAGCTCACCCTTGCCTTTCTCAGGTCTGCTCTTTCTGAAATGCGATTTTGCTTTCATCTCCCTGGCTTCTTTGCCCTCGTTTTTTAAGCCTTCTCTAATCCTGCACTCCATTTACTTTAATCTGTAATGTTGGACATTGCCATTCTGCATAGACACCTTTAAACATTCATCATCTCCCAGATTTGCATTTTCTTCCATTATGAACTTAAATCCCTTTTCACAGTCTATAACAGTAGAAAAAAAATTTTAAATAAAGAAGTGTTATCAAAAGCCATTTCTGCCAATTTAAAATGCCTTATTGGATGGCTTTATCCCCTTTGATAATTCTATTATCTTGGCAAACTATGACTGGGACTTATAGTTCCTTTGTGTCATACATATGTGCGTATGTACATATTTAGTTATATGTATTACAAATGGGAAGAACCTTATGCCCCCATGCCATTTATGGTCTTTTATTTTTGGAATTCAAAGAAGTGGTGATTTTAAAAGTATGTGTGGGTTTGTGGTGCGTGTGTGTGTGCATGCGTGTGATGGAGGCTGTATGTGACCTGCAAAGCCTAAACTTTAAAAGCAAAACTGTGCTGACCCTTTACAGACTTGTTACTTAAAAATATGTCTGTTTTGGGTACCTCCATTTTTTTTTTTCAAAGTACAGGTCTTTTTTCTTCTTTGTTTGTTTATTTTTGAGAGAGAGACCAAGCAAGAGCAGGCGAAGGGCAGAGAGAGAGGGGGACAGAATCCAAAGCAGACTCCAGGCTCTGAGCTGTCAGCACAGAGCCCAACATGGGGCTCAAACTCACAATTGTGAGATTATGACCTGAACCGAAGTCAGGTGCTCAGCCGACTGAGCCATCTGGGCACCCCTCAGACGTGTGGGGTAGTGTGTTAGAGCCTGAGCTGGCCAGTTTTAGGAATTGGGAGAGAAGGTCATTCTAGGTGTTTGACCCCTGCTCGTCAATTTCAACCCCTATGTCCCATTGTTTTCTGTCTGTGAAACAATGTGATTGAATTAGATACTCTCCGAGATTAAAAGCATGGTGGGGTGGATGCATGTATCTGTGGTGTATGAATGTTTCATGGGAAACACCTGCCAGTGGAACAGGAGGGGACCTGATAGATCATTGGTGGTTGATAACATGGTCATCCTACCTAGCCTGGCATTTCTGGAGTAGCAGGAATGGTGATCAAAGTGTATCTTATCACTTAATTGAGGTGGGAATAAAATAGGTCACAGTTCAAAGGACACCAACTATTTGGAGCTAAAGGAAATGTGTCCACAGTGCTGGTTATTGCAGTGAAATGTTTTTAATTCCTCTTAAAACCTCTTTAAGCATCTGCTGTGGAATGTTAAATCAACCAGAGAATTTCTGGTGTCCTGTTGCCCAGAACCAGTATTGTATAATTCTTGTGGATACCCTTAGGAGATTTTCACTTTCTGCCCCTGGCGTTGTCTGCATCCTTGTGATGCTCTCGGATTTACTTTGACCTGAACCCCTTTGCCTACATGTAGTTAAAGCACCAGGCTCCGGAATGCTGCCTCCAGCTTCTAAGCTGCTGAATCACCCCACTTGTTTCATGCTGCCTGTTCATACATAAAATTTCTCTTCCTGCTTTGTGCCTTTCTAATAAAAGGAAACTGGAAGTTAGGGGTCTTTGTGTCTGAAGGACAAACCAACAGAAAATGTTTGGGAATGATAATATAGTAAGATGTTCAAGTAATCCTGAAATAGAAACCCTTCCTTCCCGAGCCCCATCTCCGAGTCCCTTTTTATTGCAGACCACATAAAACCAGAGTGTCAGAGTGCAGCTGCTCAGAAGGCTGAAGGTCCTCATGGTTACAGCCTGCTTTGGAAACTCATCCCCACCATACTTGGAGTTAATGAAAATATTTGCTTTGCTTGATATAAACAAAGTTTATGGGCACATTTTATAATTAGGAAACCCTTTAATTTTCTTTTATCCTTAACTCCCCTCTTTTGTTTGTATCATTGGAGAATATGAAGTATTTAAGAAAATAAACCCTTTCTCAGTAAGGAGCTTATTTTTTATTTCTGGTGTTGTTAGATGCCTTTCTCCCTAATATTGTGTCCCCATCCAAATTAAGGGACTTGAAGTCTGGTTTGGGTTTTGTTTTGTTTTGTTTATTGTAAAGGTTAGAAATATTTCTGTATGAGTAGGGAAGACCATACCTTGTCACAGTGCCTGCTCCTATCCGGCCAGTCTAGACATTGGACTACCAGCTTGGTGATTGGGATGGTGTAAGCGCCAGCCACAGGGCAATGCAGCTCTTTTCAAACCACATGGACAACCTCTTCAAGGTCCCCTGCACATCCTGTGCATGTACCCCTTGGGGCTGTGGCCTCAGCGCTTTCCAAGTTCTACCTCTCCTAGTTTTGTTGCCAAATAGCCAGGAGTCAGGTGACCAGGCACCGTTCTTGTAGGCATAGCACCTGCTTGCATTCCCTAGATGAGACCAATGTGGTGGTGGGGACTGGTCATGAGCACCAGATATAGGACCGGAGAAAACAGCTCTCTTTTCCTCTATCTTCTCAAATCTCCTTAGTCGGGGAGGCACTTAGCCCCAGTGGGCACTGGCATTGCAGTATACCCCCAGCTCTGCCTTAAGATCTCTTTCATTGACAGATAGTCAAAGGAGAGGCACCTGGGAAACTTCATGTCCTGGCTCAAGACCTCAAGGACAAGTGGTTTCAGAAAGATTTCTGGCTTTATCCACAGTGGTGTAAGAGTGGCTCCTGGGTCCTGGGAATTGGTGGTACCTCATGGTACACATCATAAAGCAGGGTGAACGAGGGTTATAGGAGGACCAGAGTGGGTGACTTCGCTGTTCACATAGATTTAGGATGTAAAGATTTCCACTAATTCCTTCTTGCTTCCTTCCCTCAGGGACAGAACATTTGTGTGAATGCTCCTTTTTTTGAAAATTCTGGTGAAGGTTTCCTGGTAATTGTTTTCTTCTTCAAATACCAGTCACTTGGGAAACTCAAGATTTATCACTAAATGTCCAAGTTTGTTAAAATCCTTCAAGCATAGCTGGCCCGGGTGTGACTAAAATTACCTTTCTGATGTTGCCAACTTATCCATTGTGGGACCCACGGCTTTTCTGTTCACAGATCTACTGGTTTTGAGCTGCCTTTGAGGATCAAGCATGAGCCTGTCTGCCAGTTTTAACCCCCACCCCCCAAACTCCCAGTGTGTGGAGGGGGTGACTACATATTTCACCGTGCCTCCTAACATGAAAAACAAGCACAGCGATGCAATTTGAACTTGATGGTTTGGATCACATCCCTTTTGAGTCTTGTGCACAAAGATCTACACAAGTTGAGTTCTGATTCAAATCCAGGCCTTGAGTTTTCAGAGTCAGGAAGGCCTGATAAGGACCATTTGGGTAGTATTTATCAGAGAGACTAGTTTGCTTATGGAAAACTTTCTATATCTTTCCAGTTCTGTATATAAATTAGAGCTTGTAGATGTTTTAATCATCAGGGTAATGATTTACCTTCCCTCTTTACCTGTCCTCAGTTGCTTCATAGTACACACTAGAGGGGGGGAAGTAATGGGTAGGGGAGGAACAATAAGAGGAGAGCTTGTTATCGGAATACTTGAGGACCAGCTGTATCTTTTTCAGAGAGGCTAATCCTCACCACCATACTCCCTTCCTTTTGTACTCTCTATATTGTAATTGCATCCTCTGTATTTTGTTGTTGGATCTGCTTACCCTAGAATATCTGATTTCATAATAGTAAGCTTGTTTATTCTTAAGCTGAATACCAAGAAGAACCAGCTTCATCAGTAAGCCATATTTCTAGTCTCATGACTAAGGGTTGGGCTGGTCGAATTGAAGGAGGGTGGACCCTGTGCCATGGGTAGTATGGAGTGGATCTAATGAGAGAAGAGATATAGTGCTGGGGAGGAATGTTGAAGTAGAGAGACCCTCTCTTGGAGTCTTTTATTGGAGAGAAGTGAAGTCGGAGTTCTGGAATGAATCTGGGTGTTCGAATCTACTCTAAGATACTTGGGTAAGACCAATAACCTCCCTCCCCTACTTCAGCTGAAATCTGAAATCACAGCTTCTTGTGAATCATTCATACTTGGTCTTAATCTAATCTGAGATTGATGGCTTTCTGGACCCATTGTTAGGAGCGAAACTGGGCCAGTTGATATGGTCCAGAATGGTGTATGAGGCAGAGTTCATTGATACTTGAGTGGTGAAACTTGAATTTTCTCTCACATAGAAAAAGTTATGAGTGGTAGAAGAAAAGAAAACATTAAAAAAACAACATACATAGGTGACATATGAGAATTATATTCTAAGGATGTAGTTCTTAGGAATTAATCTACCTGTAATAGATGACCTAATTTATGGTTTTTTCTCTTCACTCCAGGAGGTGACTTTGGTCCAGAGACTTCTCCCCCAGTCCTGCCCCCTGGCCATGGTGGTGACTTGTCTGTGAGCAGCATTCCTGTGGCAGAAGACACCTACAGGGTGAGCTTGGCCAAAGGTGTCTCAATGTCTCTGCCTTCATCACCTCTGCTGCCTCGACAGTCTCATTCGGTGCAATCAAGATCAAATAAAAAATCCCCAGGTAAGTAAGCAACAAAACAGCACCCTAACTGTCTTCGTTATATATGTAAGGCATGTATTGAGATTAAGCAAAACTAGTGCTTGTAAGAAATTTCCTGGGAGGTTTTTTCTTTGTTACAGTAACTTCTGGAAGAAGAAAATCTCTAAAAAACAAAGTTTTGATTTGAATTTAGACGAATTTCTTTAGTTCAGCCTATATACAAACTATTTTGATTGCTTAGGTTAGACTTTTACCAAGATTCAGGATCTTGTTATCAGTATCAATGTTAGTCATTGGTCTTGTTTTCTTGGTGGTGAATTAGGAAATGCTATAATCTAAACTCATTGTAGCGCATTTAAAGATTTTGGATTTTGGCAAGTGTAATCTGACAGCAGTTCATTTATTACTGCCAAGTGTTATATACTGATATACTTTCCTTGATTACATCCCTCAGCATTTGAGTAGATATACAATTTGTGAAAATTCAGATTTGTAAAGGGTGGGAACAAGGGTCTCATGGATTACTTGTTTAAAGTATTTTGGCTTCTTTCATCATTACCAACTTTTTTTTTTTTTTTTTTTAATTTTTTTTTCAACGTTTTTTATTTTATTTTTGGGACAGAGAGAGACAGAGCATGAACGGGGGAGGGTCAGAGAGAGAGGGAGACACAGAATCGGAAACAGGCTCCAGGCTCCGAGCCATCAGCCCAGAGCCTGACGTGGGGCTCGAACTCACAGACCGCGAGATCATGGCCTGGCTGAAGTCGGACACTTAACCGACTGCACCACCCAGGCGCCCCTCATCATTACCAACTTTTTGCACTTAACATTACCAATGAAAACACAAACGTTAGTTAACTTTGAGAGGTTACGAATCAGACGTGAGGAAAGCCTTTCCAGAATGCTGATACCCGCAATCATGAAAGTTCTTTGATCTTCTTTTATGTTTGCTGAGCATTTGTTTTCTGAGGGTAGGATAGTTTGGGGTCTTTATTGATCAATCATATGCCAGTGAAAGGATTCTTCTCATTTATCCATGAATGTGTTTGGGATTGGTCTACATTGTGTCCTGGGCCTATAAAATTGGTATCTGTTTTTCTGGTTTCCTAAATGTTTGTATTATTTGAGATGTGATAGGCATGATTTCTGAATCATTTAGTGGATATTTGCAGTTTGTGTGGTGACAAAATTAAGAGGACAAACCTTGACGCTTTGAATGTTAGAAATGATGCTATGAATTGGTAAGTGTCCAAAATCTTTTATTGTCCTAGAGCTTTCTTATTTTGGACAACATTGTTTACAATCCAGTCATTAGCTGGAACTTGGAAACCTTTTTGGTATGAAGCAATTTCCTGTGCCAAGGAATTTGACCTGTTTATCAGTATTTGGGGAAATTCCTGGAATGTCCTTCTTTCTCTTTGCCTTTCCCTACGACTGTATCTCTGTCAGATTTCTCTTCTTCTTTCAAATCCTGGTTCCCACACTGCCTTTCTTGCTGGTTACCCCATTGGAATGACTCTGCAAATTGTACGTAGCGTTATACTTTTTTCTGTATCAGCCACGTCATTTGCCCTTTTTCCTTGAATCAGTGTGTTCATGTGCATCCTGTGTCTGGTGGGCATGGACAGGCACGATGTCTTCTTTAAGTATACCTCATCTATAAAAAACAGATAATAGAATTCTGAACCTATCTGGATTCCTAAGGGAATAGTACTTGCAAGTGCCAAGTGCAGAGATACGACCTTTAGGAGAATTTGCCCTCCTATATAGCCTGTGCTGCTGCAAAGGAATTGATGCTTCTTGGGCCTTAGGCCTGGTGAATGCCTAAGAGAGTAGGGAATATGCATTTCAGATAGGATTTTATTATTAACAAATTAAAGGTTTTAGTGGAACTTCAATCTTCTTTTTAATTTTTCTTAATTTGATTTCTTTCCAGTTCTATGAAGATACACTTGACCCATAACACTGTGTGTGTTTCATGTGTATAACATAGTGATTTTGAATATGCATGTGTATATTACAAAATGATTACATTAAGGTTAATTAACACATCTATCACCTCATATAGTTATAATTTGTTTATTTTATGAGGTTTTAGTGGGATGTTAGGTAGCAATGAATGGCATGGCAAGCATGGGAAGTATGGCTATCCAGAAGTGTCTCAGAGTCTATAGGCTCACTGGCCAGAAATCCCTGACGAGGCCTGGTCTCCTGTGTCCTGACCAAATTTGATATCCTTAGTGTTGAGAAAATATCCTATAGTTTGTTTCTTCTCCATGGGAATAAAATTTATTTCTGCTAAACTCTTCACAAGGCCTTATGAATAGAAGAGAGTAGTTTTGCAACATTCAACTTTTTAATGGATTGAAGAAAATACTCTCCATTTAGATGCTTTGGGTCCAAATTTAATACACTAAGCAGATTCTCCTCTAACGGAGCCATGCTTGTGTGTTGCCTAAATTTGTGCAGCAAATTAGTGTCTCACAGTGGTAATTTGGCTTCATTATCTTGGCAATTTTAATTCAAAAGGGAAGCTAAGGGCAGAGATGCTTGCTTAAAAATGGCGTGACTCAGAGTACATCAGACAATAAACAATGTTTTTCTACAGTGTCTAACACAGGCAGGTTTCTGTTCAAGCCATATTGTTAGAAAAGTACCCAGAGACCTACTGTTCTACCTGCCTGTAAAATAAGTTGACATATGGTTGTGAACGTGCACTGGATTTAAAAATAGCCTTCTATTTAAAAAGCTAGCACTGTTGCTAATGATACAGTAAATACATTGTGTGTGCCACACCCCTAAGTATTGAGGCCTGCACTAGTGGGCTATGCTTCAGGATCTTGTCATCTTTCAGACCTAGCTCTGAAATTACCTTGATGACTTCTGTTCTCATTTTTTTTTTTTTTTTAATTTTTTTTTTTTTTTTTTCAACGTTTATTTATTTTTGGGACAGAGAGAGACAGAGCATGAACAGGGGAGGGACAGAGAGAGAGGGAGACACAGAATCGGAAACAGGCTCCAGGCTCTGAGCCATCAGCCCAGAGCCTGACGCGGGTCTCGAACTCACGGACCGTGAGATCGTGACCTGGCTGAAGTCGGACGCTTAACCGACTGCGCCACCCAGGCGCCCCTCTGTTCTCATTTTTAAGACAAGACCCTCTCTCTCTCTCTTAAGAAGGTACATTAAGGAAAAAAAAAAAAAAAAAGAAAGAGAAAGAAAGAAAAAGGAAGGAAGGAAGGAAAGAAAACCTAAACCTGTTTTACTTGTTTGGATAGAAACTCTTCACTAATTGATGCTAATCAAGAAACTGTCAGGGACTGAAACTATTTTGGCAAAGGTCAAATACTATAAACCCCTGTAATAGGCACTCAGCATAGCCTGTATTAATGAAAGTTTGTATTTTAATACAATAGGTGATTAGCTTCTGGGCCTTGGGAACTCTGGGCCAGAGAGTTTCATTAACCTTGCAATAATGTGACCCTGCACTTTTCATTGTTGAGTTTCTTACATTCCACTTATATTGCTAGTTAATATTATTTACTCTCCTACTACCTTGCTCCATATATTTATATTTTTTCTATTATTTAGTCTGAAGCTGCAGTTTTTGAGTATTGTTGCAATTTTTTTTTTTTTTTTTCTGAATGATAACTACACTGTGGCTAAAGAAAACAAGGACCAGTATCCCTTATAGTCTTGTGGTGGTTGCAAGCCTTTTTGGACTAAGAAGTCATTAATATTTGTAATGTATCCTTTTGTCTTCCAGAGAAGAGCAAAGCCCATTTCCTGTGGTTTATTTATTAGTAATATCATTAGTTACTTTATATTTGGATTATATTTCCCAGATCACTTTGGGCCCATTATGAAACACTCAAAAGGTAGGGCATGAACGAGAAGCAAGCTTTTAAAATACTGTGATGGGGGTACAGCAGCAGATGGTGGAAAGTGGGTGATCTTGCTTTTTTCATCCTCACTTATACGGGGAGACTGGATGGTGCTGGCTGTTTGCACCTGTGCTGCTTCCGGTTGTAGTTCTGTCTCCGTTGACAGAGCTGATGTAGCAATTGTGAAAACCCTTCTGGCTGTCTGTTTCTTTAAGGGAGAAACCTCAAAGCTGACAGCCTGTAAAGTGGAAGTCATTCTACCCTTTGATTCTTGGACCGTAAGTTAATTCTCTGCCAAGGCCCTCACCCTCTAAGAGTGTTTCTTGTAGAAAATTTGGAGATCCCAGGATAGAAACAGAACTACTCTTAGCGTTTTTATTAAAAAAATTATTTTTACCTATTCCATCTAGACCTGAAACCACACTCGCGCTGCTTTTTTTCGCTTAATATTATATCATGAACAATTTCCAATTTGCTTGAAGAACTTGAGATTTAATGTCTGTTGTTTCAATATCCCATGATTGATTAAAAAATTTTTTTATATGTTTTATTTAATGTTTTATTTATTGAGAGACACAGAAAGAGAGAGAGAGAGAGACAGAGAGAGCGGGGGTGGGGGAGGAGCAGAGAGAGAGGGATTCACAGAATCTGAAGCAGGCTCCAGGCTCTGAGCTGTCAGCACTGAAAGCCCAATGCAGGACTCGAACCCATGAACCACGAGATCATAACCTGAGCTAAAGTCGGGATGCTCAACCGACTAAGCCACCCAGACGCCCCTCTATGATTGATTTTTAACTAATTTCCAGTTGTTGGATATTTGTTATTTTTCAGGCTTATTTATTTATTTACTTTGTTACTGTGGTTTTTTTTTTTTTTAAAGTTTATTTATTTTTGAGAGAGAGCAGGGGAGGGGCAGAGAGAGGGAGAGACAGACTCCCAAGCAGGCTCCCCAGTGCAGGGCTTGAACTCACAAACCGTGAGATCATGACCTGAGCCGAGATCAAGAGTCAGACGCTTAACTGACTGAGCCACTGACGTGCCCCCAGGTCTTTTTAAATTGTAGCATAAGCCCAGACATTTTGCTTTGTTCTTGCTGTCAAATGCCTATGGATTCAAAATTATTAATTGCGGTAAAATACACATAACAAAACTTACTACTGTAACCATTTTCTAATGTACAGTCCGATAGTGTTAAGTACATTCACATTGTTGTGCAGCCGGTCTCTAAAACTCCTAATGTGAATGTTTTGTCCAGTAATTTTTACACATATCCAATCTCGTAAGAGTGGCAAGTTCCCAGAAGTGGAATTATTGAACAAAATGGACTGCATTTTTAAAGAATCTCGATACATACTGCCCAGTCACTTTCCAGAAAAGCTGTATTGATTTCACATTCCCTCCAGCATTCTTTGAGAGGCTGCTTTTTGAAGTTAATGTCTTCTGGGAACTGTCTTAGATGGATACTGCTGGTGAGGTGCTTTGTCCAGGCTAGCTGTGGACTACTCAGAATTAGTTAGAAGGGGCTGAGAGAAGCCCTCCTGTCACCTTCCTCTTTTGAACTTCCCTCTGTTGGCATCTCTCAGGAAATTCTCACTTTCTTTTCCTTCCACGATACTGTGTCAGGGGAATTATCACAGCTGAGTCAGATCAAGTTCATGGTCAGAAAAACATAAAGCTGGCTTCCAGTTTTAGCTACAGCCACACTCTGTTATGTGGGGAAGATGATAGACATGTTAGAGTTGGAGAGGCCGCCAGGCCACCTGTGCAAGGCCTCTTTGTAGATATGGAAGGGATGGAAGGTATAGAGCTTGCCCCAATGGGCAAGTTATTGATAGAGTTTTGGCCTTAGCCCAGGTCCCCTGCTCTGTCCCCAGTACGTTCTCCTAGTCCAGTCTGCATTGTTCTGCCTGTACATTGTTGACACATGAGCTGTAAATGACGTGGCTTTGTGTTCTGGTTGTATGCACACAGGGAGGCCATAAGCTTATGTGCCCACATGCATCTGTGACAGGAAATGCACAGTCCCAGTACAAGCCTGCTTGTAGAACCAGGAAGTGCTAGGCTCTGCTTTCACCTAAGTGGTCAGGGCCACATTCAGTGCTCTGGCTTTCATCAAGGACAGTTCCTCCTGCTGTGTGAATAGGAAAACATTCTTTGTTTCCTCCTGGAGACTTGTTATTTGATAGCCTTCTCCTAGAAGTAGGTGGCTGCCTGTGCCTCACTGCCACACCCAGCTGTGACCCAGACACACACTTTCTGTTGTTCGGTGTTTACACATAGAACTCATGTGCATGCCTTTGCTCCCCTGTGTGAAGCTGCGGACCTTTTTGTGTGCCATTGACTAACCCACCCTTGATCCTGGTTTGTCCGTACCTTGGACTCACCCCAGAGTTTTAAAGACTGCTGATGCCTGAATTCTACCTTCAGAGATTCTGATATAATGCATATGAGGTATGGCCTGGACATTGGGATTTAAGATTTAAAAAGAAAAAGCTTCCCACATGATTCTAATTAATATGTAGCAAAGTTTGAGAACCACTGATAAGGAATTAGATGAGATAATCACATATTCTTTTTTAATGAAGGTAAATACACAGGTATCTTTATTTTCTAAATTTTAGAAATCGTATTTGAGGAGGGAAATACATTACAAAAATGTACTGAAGATACAGTAAATCTTGGTTTCCTCATGCCCCCAGAAAGACAACTTCTTCTGACACTTGGTTGAATGTCTTTCCTGCCCTGTTGTGTACCACTAAATGACAGTGATGTATTTGCCCATTTGCCTGAGCACTGGACATGTGAGAAGCTCCCAGTTTTCCACTAAATAAAGAACAGTGGAAGAACATTCTCGTATATTAGTATTTAAAGGCCATCTCTGATATTTTCATTGCATAGACTATGAAAGTGGGATTACGGGGTGAAAATATAATGAATGTTGAGAGTGGCTTATTCTATACTTGTCATTTGTGCTCTCTGGTGTGTGTGTGTGGTGGGGGGGATTTTTGTGGCATTTGCCCTCTGTTCTACTTGGGTGATAGGTATTTCTTATCAAATCATCACAGCTTTCTTGCTGTTTGTTTTAAGGCCATCAGTCCTGTATGTCACTAAAACATTTTCTCAGATGATCATTTTCCATTTAATTAGGTTTATAGTGTTTTATGACCCACTAAAGTGTTTTTTGTTCTCTCCGTTCAAATTTACATACTTTTCCATTGTGATTTATCCCGTTGCATTTTAAAACACAGCTTTATTGTGATGTATCACATACCCTATAATTCACCCATTTAAGGTTTACAGTTCAACATTTTTAGCATTTTCACAGGGTTGTGCAGCCATTGCCACAATCTAATTTTAGAACCTTTTTATCTGCCTTAAAAAAAAAAAAATTGCATTAGCAATTACTCCACATTCCTCCCTACTTCCCTCCCCCTCTTCCTAATCCACCATCCTGCAGCCCTAAGCAAACAGTAATCTGCTTTCTATCTCTGTGAATCACCCTTCCTGGACATTTCATATAAATGGAATCTTGTAACATGTGGGCTCCATGACCGACTTCTTTCACAGAACAGTGTTCTTTAGGTTTGCCATGTTGTATGTAGTATGTATCCGTACTTTGTTCCATTTTATTACCTAATGTTTTGTGGTATGTGTGTGCCACATTTAAAAAATCCATTCTTCAGTATATGGACATTTGGGTTTCCACTTTTTGGCTCTTACGAATAATGCTGTTGTGAACATTTGTGTGTACATTTTTGTGGGTATGTAGCTTTTCATTTCTTGGGTATACACCTAGGAGTAGAATTGCTGGATCATACGACAACTGTATATGTAACATTTGAAAGTACTACCAAAATATTTTCCTAAGTGACTGCACCGTTGTGCATTCCCACCAGCAGAGTGTGAGATTTCCAGTTTCTCTGCATTGTTGCCAACATTTGTCATTGTCTGTCTTTTTGATTATAGCCATCCTAGTGCATGTGAGCTGGTGTCTTACCATAGTTTTATTACTAAGTTGTAAGAATTCTTTTTTTATTCTAATTACAAGTTCTGTAGTATGCAACTTTTCTTCCATTCTTCAGGTTGTCTTTTTCACTTTCTTGATAACGTTGTTTCAAGTGCAAGTTTTTAATTTTGATGTAATCCAGTTCATTTTGTTGCTGTCCTTTTGATGCTCTAAGAAACCATTGCCTAATTCAAAGTCACACAGGTTTATGCCTATATTTTCTCCTAAGAGAGAAAAGGGATCAAGATCCCTTTTGAGTTAATTTTTTTATGTTTATTTTTGAGAGAGAGTGTGCACATGTGAGAAGGTGACAGAGAGAGGGAGACAGAGAATCCCAAGTGGGCTTCATGCTGACAGCAAAGAACCCTGTGTGGGGCTCGAACTCGGGAACTGCGAGATCATGACCTAAGCCAAAGTTGGATGCTCAAATGACTGAGCCACCCAGGTGCCCCAATTTTTGAGTTAATTAAAAAAATACTTTTAATGTTCATTTTTGAGAGAGAAAGAGAGGCAGAGCACAAGCAGGGAAGGGACAGAGAGAGAGAGAGAGAGGGAGACACAGAATCTGAAGCAGGTTCTAGGCTCTGAGCTGTCAGCACAGAGCCGGATGCAGGGCTCGAACTTGGGAACTGCAAGATCATGACCTTAGCTGAAGTCAGATGCTTAACCGACTGAGCCACCCAGGACACCCTTGAGTTAATTTTATGCATGATGTGAGGTAGGGGCCAACTTCATTCTTTTACATGTAGTTATCCAATTGTCTCAGCACTGTTTACTGAAACGGTGAGTGGCCTTGACCAAGTCATCTCTATGCTCTAAACCAGCCCTGTTGTTTTGCTTTCCCTTTTGCTTAGTCCCTCCTTCCCATGCCCAAGGTCAGAACTTCCTCTGTTAGAGTTGACCTCGTGTATGACTTGCTTCTTTTGCTTCATCCAGACTTCCCTCGTGTCTCTCCTTTTCGCTGTGTGAGAAAAAACTTCACGCTCCAAATACCTGTAGCCCTGTGCTTTCTCCTCCCTGTGCACAGCCTCTCATTGCATGTCTCTGCCCTGACAGTCCATGAGCTCCTTGTCTTTGGTTCTTGTCTTTGTTTCCCCATGGAAGCCTTGAAAACAGGATGTAATCACTTCCGTTGGTTACCCTGGTGAGGGGGCATAGGTATCTACTGGTTAAAATGAGTAGGAATTTAGTAATTGGTGGTCATCAGCTCCATGTGATTGGCTGAAAATACTAATAAGCAATTTCAGTGTAATGACCTTATGTTTATAAGGCTAGAAACATACCTTCCCCCATATCCACAGAGAACTGATTCTTTAATGAATGCCCTACCTCTCTCTCAGGTCTTTGCTATCATTAGGCAGTGAGTAGGTTTTAAGCTGGGTTTGTCAGGGGCCTTCTCAATCCTACTTTTCTGTGCTCCCTCCTGTCACTCTTCCATTTTTTCAGGCTCTTGGCATTTTTGCTGCATGTTTCCCACTGCCTGCAGTTAATGATGACTGGAGGCTTTATCCAGTCACACTTTATAGCAGCGTCAGCTGCACCCTGTGGTGGTGTCAGATGGCAGCTAGAACAAACCCAGTGCCATGCTCAGAAAGGAGTCTTTTTACCTCAAGAAAACAGATGGGGGCAGGGACAGCAGTGGTGGGAATCTCTTCTTTCTGATCATTTCTGATTCTCAGAGAAACACAGAAGTCACAGAAGCTCATGGAACCTACTGTATTTGTAAGTAACATTGATGAACATCACTGAAAAGTAGAAGTCAGCAGGAGGAAAAGAGTGATGTTCCAGCTCGAATCCTCAAGCTTGCTGTGAAACAAGTCTGTGTGTCGGCAGGAATGGCTGGCTGTGTTCCAGGTGGAGGGGCAAGGGTGTGCAAACCCTGGAGTTGGGAAGCTGAAGTGAACACGGAATGGTGATCTCTAGAGGAGAGCTCAGTAAGAACCAGAGTGCCTTACAAAGGGAGAACTGGGACCACAGGGAAAATCTTCATTGTCCAGACCTGGAATGTTAAACCAGTAAGCTTTGTCTCTGGGGACTTATTGAGAGTAGCTAGTGAACAGTCGCACGTGGAACCCTTTCTTGGCACAAGTGTTCTGAGAAATAAAATTTAGGAAACCCTTCCAAGGAGGTGTGACTTTCTTATCCTTTCCATCACCAAGTAAGTCATCCTTTATTGGTTAGAGGTCCTACGTGGCAACTGATGAGCCCACTTTTTTAAAAATTTTTTTTTTTAATGTTTTGTATTTATTTTTGAGACAGAGACAGAGCATGAACGGGGGAGGGGCAGAGAGAGAGGGAGACACAGAATCTGAAGCAGGCTCCAGGCTCTGAGCTGTCAGCACAGAGCCCGATGCGGGGCTCGAACCCACGGACCGTGAGATCATGACCTGAGCCGAAGTCGGACGCCTAACCGACTGAGCCACACAGGCGCCCCTCCCACTTTTTTTTTTTTAATAGAATTTTTTAAAGAGCAGTTGTAGGTTCACAGCCAAATTAAGTGAAATGTACAGAGATTTCTCATACACCCCTAGCCTCCACACATGCACGGCCTCCCCCATTATCGACATCTCTCATCACAGTGGTACATTTGTTACAATCCGTGAACCTGCACTGACATGCCGTTATCACCCAAGGTCCAAAGTTTACATTCTGGTATTAGACAGTCTGTGAGTTTGGACAAATGTATAATGATGTATCCATTTTTATGGTATCATACAGAGTATTTTCACTGTCCTAAAAATCCTCTGTGCTCCATTGCATCTCTCCCACCCACTGGCAACTACTCACCTTGGCAATTACAAACTCCATAGTTTTGCCTTTGCTGGAAGGTCATATAGTTGGAATCCTATAGTATGTAGTCTTTTCATACTGGCTTTTTCACTTAATAATAATATGCATTTAGGGTTCCTTCACATCTTTTCATGGCTTGATAGCTTATCTCTTTTTAGTGCTGAATAATAGTCCATTGTCTGAATGTACCACAGTTTATTTATCCCTTCACCTACCGAAGGACATCTTGGTGGTTTTCAGGTTTGGCAGTTTTGAGTAAACCTTCTGTAAACACCTGTGTGCCAGTTTTTGTGTGGACATAAGTTTTTAATGCCTTTGAGTAAATACCAAGGAGTATGATTGCTGGGTCATGTGATAAGAATACGTTTAGTTTTCTAAGATAAACTGACAAACTTTCAAAGTGGCTGTACCGTTTTGCATTCCCACAAGCAATGAATAAGAATTCCTGTTGTTCTAGGGGCGCCTATGTGTCTCCATCAGTTAAGCATCTGACTCTTGATTTCAGCTCGGGTCATGATCCCAGTCGTGAGATTAAGTCCCGCATCAGGCTTTGTGCTGGACATGGGGTCTACTTAAGATTCTCTCTCTCCCTCTCCTTCTGCCCCTCCCCTGTTCACATATGCTGGCACGCATGCTCTCTCTCTCAAAAACAACAACAACAACAACAACAACAAATTCCTGTTGTTCTACATCCTTACTTGGATTTGGTGTTGTCAGTTTTTTGGATTTTGGCCATTTTAATAGGTGAATGGTGGTCTCTTATTTTAATTTGCAGTTCCTTGATTACATGTTGTGGACCATCTTTTCATAGCTTATTTTCAATGTGTATATCTTTGTTGGTGAACTACCTCTTAAGGTTCGGATCATTTTAAAACCCAGGTTTTTTGTGTTCTTGTTGAGTTTTAAGAGTTCTTTACATACTTTAGATTATAGTCTTTTATCAGATGTATCTTTTTTCTCCCAGTTTGTGGATTGTTTTCTCATTCTCTTGACTGTGTATTTCTCAGGGGAAAAGTTTTTAGTTTTAATGAATTTCAGCTTATAAGTTACTTCTTTCATAAATTGGGGTTGTATCTAAACAGTCATTGCCATAGCTAAGGTCTTTGGGTTTTCTCTTCTCTTACCTTCAAGGAGTTTCATAGTTTTGCCTTTTACATTTTGGTTTGAGATCGATTTTGAGTTAATATTTGTGAAGGGTGTAAAGTCGGTGTCTACATTTATTTTCTTGCATGTGATGAATGTCCAATCGTTCCAGCATCATTTGTTGAAAAGACTTTGCTCCATTATATTACCTTTATTCCTTTGTTAAAGATTAGTTGACTGTATTTATGTGGGTCTGTTTCTGGGCTCTCTATTCTGTTCCATTGAGCTATTTGTCTGTTCTTATGTCAATACTATATGGTCTTGATTTCTTTAGTTTTATGGTAGATGTTGAAGTAAGATAGTGTCAGTCCTCTAACTTGGTTCTTCTCCTTCAAAGTTATTTTGGCTATTTTGGATCTTTTGCCTTTCCACATAAACTTTAGAATCAGTTGGTTAATATCCATAGAATAACTTGCTGGGATTTTAATTGAAATTGCATTGAACCTATAGATCAAGTTGGGAAAAAATTGGCATCCTGACAAGGTAGAGTCTTCCCTTCTATGAGTATGGAATATCTCTCCATTTAGTTAGTTGTTTGATTTCTTTCACCAGCATTTTGTAGTTTTTGTCATGTGGATCTTTTACATATTTTTTTTTTATACCAAAGGATTTCACTTTTTGAAGTGCAAATGCAAATGGTATTGTTTTTAATTTTTAAATTCCATTTGTTTATTACTGGTATATAGGAAATCAATGGACTTTTATATATGAACCTTGTATCCTACAAATTTGCCATAATCCCTGTTCCAGGTATTTTTTGGTCAGTTATTTTGGATTTATTATATACATGAGCATGTCATCTGTGAAGAAAGTCAGTTTTATTTCTTCATTCCCAATCTATGTGCCTTTTATTTCCTTTTCTTGCTTTATTGCATTAACTGGGACTTCCACGGTATATCCTTGCCTTATTCCTGATCTTAGTGGGAAAACTTGTTTTCACCATGAGTACGATATTAGAGTTTTTGTAGATATTCTTTATCAAGTTGAGGAAGTTCCCCCTCTATTCCTAGTTGACGGAGAGTTTTTATCATTAATGGATGTTGGATTTTGCCATGAATTATCAATGTCTATTGATATGATCATGTGATTTTGCTTTTTAGCCTACTGATGTGATGAATTACATTTTCTGATATTGAGCCAACCTTGCGCGTCTAGGATCAATCCCACTTGACCATCATATATAATTCTTTTTATACATTCTTGAATTTGATTTGCTAATATTTTGTTGAGGATTTTCGCATCTGTATTTATGGGAGTTTTGGTCTGTAGTTTTCTTGTAATGTCTTTGCCTGGTTGTGGCATTAGAATAATGTTGGCTTCATAAACTCAGTGAGTTAGGAAGTATTCCCTTCATTTCTATCCTCTGAAATAGATTGTAGACAACTGGTATGATTTCTTCCTTAAATGTTTAGTAGAATTCACCAATGAACCCATCTGGGCCTGGTGCTATTTTGGAAAGTTATTTGTTGATTCAATTTCTTTAACAGATATAGGCCTATTCACCTTGAGCTCACTGTTTGAAAAGCCTAGGAGAATAAATTATCCATCAGAAGTCAGAAATCTGTGAGACCCTGGTTTTAGTCAACTAAAATATTAATGATCTTGATAGGTGCAACCGTCTCCATCCGTCTCAGTCTTGGGCAGATTGGAACTGGATTCACCTCCCACTTGGTGTGCTTGGGTAGGTTATAGGTGTTTCCTCATCTGGGAGATGGGAGTAATAATGGTGCTTCTCTTTATAGGGTAACTGAAGTTTAAATGAGATGTAGATGGTGAAGTATAGGGCCTGATATACAGCTTTTCTGTGGTGGTTGCTGTCTTAGTGTAGCCATCAGTCGTGGAGCCGGTCTTCTTCTTTCTTCATCTGACTTAGTGGCCTAGAATGGATTCCCACAGTATCTGTCTTCTCAGTTCCCCATCCTCAGCCAGATGCCCCCCAGAGGGATTTCATCCTCAGACATATGTGTTTTCTGGCAAGCATATGTCTTTTTGATGTGCAGCAAAGCTTTATTGTCTGTGAACAGGACATGAAAGCAGCATAATGCAGTGGCTGGCCCACTGTCTGGGTTCCAATTCCAGCTTTCCCACCAACTACTTGTATTATTCATCTCTTGGTTTGCATGCGATTTGTGAGAAGTGATTAACATGATGTCTGTAAAATTGCCTTGTAAACTGTGATGCAAGTGCAAAGGTTTAAGAAGTTCTGAGCAGAAAAGAGAAATTTGGGCGAAGCAAAGGTAGGATGGCTGGTGGTCCCCTGCCTCAATGACTTGTGAAGCTCCTGTGAGCTCTTTATGAAACAGGAGAAGCGGTCCCTGAAGCTGATGGAGAGTAAGTGCTCCAAAGTGGTTCACACTTGCTCACCGGGCAATGAGAGCAGAACTTCAATGGAAGTTGAGCAGACAGTTACTCGTGTGAAGGTGTGCGTGCAAGCATAGTTACAGAGTCGCTCCTTATGCAGGTAAGTGATAAAATTGGGATTTAAGACAGAAGTCTTTGTGCCAGGTTACCCTTGAATACCCCTTAAGTTGCTCCTAAATGCCATATGCAGACAGACTGCCTCTGGATGACACATTTTTCTTCTGCCATTGACACAGATTGTTGTTTATTTGGATGTACCAGATGAAGTAGGAAGCTTGTACTCATGTCTGATTGGTACCAGAAATGTGTACCTTACACACAGAATCCCATTATGTGAGGGTGTGTAGGGCCGAGAGTGGCTGAGGGAACAGTAGGTATGTGTGTCTCCTCCCACAGAATTCTTCTCCTGCCTTGCAGAGCACATGCGGTTGAATGCAAGTGAAATAATTATGCCCAGGTTACAACTCCATTGTAACACTGTCATTTTGAGAGTATAGGAGATATTATGGGCACTTCTCTCTTGGGCATTTTGATATTTCACAAGGACTCTGGATGTGAGGCTTCAGTACACAAAAGAAATTATGTGCCTGCTGTGCACATCCTAGGGTCTAGTGTTAATATCTGATACAGAAATTAGAGGTCTTGAAGTGAGGCTCACAGGCTAGGAATCTCCTGTTATTTTAATCAGAAGATTGTAGACTGAGATCTTTAGCAAAAATTCAATAGAAATTTTCTTTATTAAAAGTAGTTTACTTTTACAAAATAACTTACAGCATTTTTTTTCCAGTTCTAGAGTTCTTATTAGAGCCAAGTGTATGTACTGTATTTGAATGAATGTATCTATGTACTCATACATGCATTAAAATTTGAGTGTATGCATATAAAAGATTCTGAGAATGCATGATTTTTTTTAGAAGTGGTGTGATTTAAGCAGATCTTATGTACATTAGGGAAAATGAACTTGTATATCCTTTGTTTCCCTTGCTGTCTTCTAAATGGGGAAATTCTATCCAAGCATGTAGTGCTGTGGTTAGTTTCTAGCCCTAAAAGGTGGATAGACCTGAGGTTCAAATCCAAGGTCCCTGTTCTTAGCAACTCTGTGCCCTTGGAAGTGACTTGACAAGCTCTTTGATTCTTGATTTCCTCTTCTGAACTGGAGAATGAATGATCTACCATATAGTTCTTTGAGAGGATGGAGAGGATGCTGGTAAATGCCTGGCTCCTAAAACACACTCAAGAAGTTTGCTGCCACCTATAACTTCTGAGATTAGGTAACTTGCTCCTTTTTCCATGTGTTGGCTTCTCCTACTTCCTCCTCTTATGACTTGAGTTTGTCTGACCTGGACAGTGAGGAAGACACCTCTGCCTCAGTGCAAGGACCGCTGAAGCCTTACTGTTGGTACCTGGATTTGGGTCTATAAGCACGGGAGCTGACCTGCCGACAGCTTCTGTGAAGGGTCTGGTCAGTTCTCTCGTTGCTGTTCATTTCCTGTAGTAGGTATTGCTCCCAGTCACATGCCTTGTTTATTTATTCTTGGTCCTATTGTAGTTCTTATTGAAAGCGGTAAAGATCAAACAGTGAGAATGCAAGTAGCCAAGATTTGGAGGAGTGTGAGAAGCAGTTCACAAGGAAGCAAGGTGATACCAAAGTTTTGGGGGTGAGGGTAGGAAAACCACCCAGCATCTTGAGGGGAGGGTTGATTCTGCCTAGCTATGAAAGATCCCTCACAGTGTGAGCCATGTGAGACTCTCAGGAAGAAATGATGTCAACAGACAGGTCAAGGAAGCACACGTTAAATGCTTTCTGAGGACTTGATATTTACTTGATACTAGGTTTTGCTGCATATTTTTAAAAAGTTTGTGGTGTTTTTAAATTTTTAAAAAAAAATTCTAAAATGTTATTATTTATTTTTGAGAGAGAAAGAGACAGAGTGAGAGCCAGGGAGGGGCAGAGAGAGAGGAGACACAGAATCTGAAGCAGGCTGTAGGCTCTGAGCTGTCAGCACAGAGCCTGACGCGGGGCCAGAACTCACAGACCATGCGATCATAACCTGAGCCAAAGCCAGATGCTTCACTGACTGAGCCACCCAGGTGCCCCAAAAGTTTGTGGTGTTTTAATAAGCAATTGAGGAAGAACAGGTCCTTTTAGGGCAGGAAAAACCTTACTATAGCTTCATACGCATGAGTCACCTTGATTTTTTCACTGTTGCTTGTAGATTTCTTAACGATATAGTGAAAGGAAAAAATAAAACCTTTTGAGTCCAATATGTTTTCCCTGAAATGAGAAAGAAACCTAGCAGACTGCTTAAGAGAATGATTTTTAATTTGCATTTGGATACTCTTATTTTTGTGGTTTACTTTCCATTTCTTCCTTTCAAACTGGAAATTCTTAGTTCGTGTGCCCTTTGGCCTTTAAAAATAGTCCCTCTTTATGTACTACTGCTCTTCTGAGCTCTTGCTTCCCCCAGCTCTCCTGGACTCACTGGCAGCTGAGTTGGCAAGAGATTTTTCCAGGATCCCTTTCATCGTAAGAGGACACTGTGTAGGTGGATGTGACTTTTTTTGGTGGTGACCTTTATTTTTCTGAATGGCCTCAGAGGCACTCTGAGTTGCTTCAGTCTTTCTTTTAGTTGGTGATTTCATGAGGCTCCATAAACATTTGTCTTCTAAAGGTTTATTGAGCATGAGCTGTATGTTGGGCTCTGGGATAGAGGTGAGGTAGATAGGAAGGTAAATAAATACTTGGCTCCAAGCTTTGAGGACCTCCCAGTTTAGTGAGAGAGGTGCTAACTTGTAATGCTTAACGGTGTCTACAAAGTTGTGATGCCATGGAAAAGAGCAAGAATCTCTGGGGGCAGCTGATAATGTGCCAAGTGCATGTGACACTGGAAGGCACTCTTAACGCATGAATTAGGAGGTCCATAGCTAATGGGGTTTGAGCTGGGCAGAAGGACTGTTCTGTAGGGAAGGGACAGCCCCCTCTGAAATCTGGAGAACATGCAGGCAGGTGAGTGACTGGAAGGTACTGGCTGGAGCCCACAAGGCATTGTGGGGCAGCAGGTAGTGTTAGAGAAAAGTGTGGAAATTCAGTGGGAGCCAGGACTGATTTTAGTCTTTTGGCAGTGGTGTCCTTTAGTCTTTAAGTAGAGACATGGAATAGATAAAGGATTTAGGACGGTAACTTTTATAGAGGCCATCTTGGAATTGGGGAGACTGGTTGGGTCTCTTTGGTAATGATTCAGTTGAAGTATAGTTACTGAAGCCTCTGCACTGATGAGAGAATGGAGGGAGGGGGAAATCTGCTTAAGAAAGTTGTAGGAAAAAGAATCTATAGGTTGCGGTGACCTATTTGTACATGGGAATGAGGGAAGGAAGACAAATGCAGAATGGCTCTGGGCCAGGGCTTGCTATCTCTTTTCATATCATGGCACGTAGGAGATGTTTGTCCAGCCACGAGGGTAAATGGACTGTCCCTTGGGGTGCTGCCCCAGACTTACCAGCAGTCCTGACAGCTAAGGGATCCGTATCTCTGTACGCACTTCATTCATTCTTTGCAAACCAGTTGGGAAGCTTGCCAGGGGCTCTAGCTTGGTTTTCTAGGTGGGTTCAGATTAAAAAAAAATTTGTTGCTCTTGTGGTTTTACCCTCCCCTCCTATATAATTATCAGGGTGTCTCCAAGGTGATTATTAGTCTCGTATTTTAGGTAAGGCTCTGATGATTGGAATTTCAACTCCAGTTGTGGGATTTCAAGTCATGCTGTTTCTGTCCTGCCATGGATGTAGGTGCTGTGTAATTATGGTGTGGATTACAGAAACAGGTTGGTTGGGAGGGGTGCAAAGTTTGACTTTGAAAGTCTTGAACCTTGGATGTTCCACAGAGCCTTGTTTGTGAAGAACATTGGGGAGTTGGAAGTGCAGAGCCTGAGCTCAGAAGAATTTCAAGACATGGCATCTGTGGGAGAGACTGGGAAGTTCAAGTACAATAAGGAATGGAAAGTGTTCACTTTTGGAAATAGGGTAGTTGCTGACAGAGTAGAATTTACAAGTTTCTTCTGTCAAGGGCCAGATAGTAAATATTTTAGGCTCTGAGGGCCATACGGTCTGTGTTGTAACTACTCAGCCTTTTCATTGTAGCACAGATTAGCCATAGACAGTACATAAATGAATGGTCATGGCTATCTATATTGCACTAACATTTTATTTATAAAAACATGAAATGGGTCAGATTTCACCCCTAGACCATAGTTTGCCAGCTTAAAGGAAAGGAAGTGAGGAATGGAAAGTTAGTATTTGTTTAGTACTTAACTGTGTACTCGATATCTTATAAATATATTTAACCCTGAGGTATAGGCACCAACCCCATTTACTGTTGATGGAGAGACCCAAGAGTTTAGATAATTT
The DNA here is from genome assembly GCF_046562875.1 of Panthera onca. Taxonomy (NCBI): domain Eukaryota; kingdom Metazoa; phylum Chordata; class Mammalia; order Carnivora; family Felidae; genus Panthera; species Panthera onca. The sequence goes on along the minus strand of NC_138346.1, from coordinate 73,079,793 downwards.
GCCTAAAGGTTGCATAGCTAGTTACTGCCTGGCTGGGATTTGAACTTCCATCAGCCTGATTGCAAAGCCCTAGACATTTCCATTTCACCTCATTGCTGACCAGAACAGCAGCCTTAGGTTAGGTTCCTCTCAGTAGGTGCAGATAGCACAGAAATCATCAGGCTCTTTAGTCCCTTGGCCTTCAGTGGTGTCATGTTTTTTTGCTTCACCCCTCTATTAGTTTCTAGTGCTTCCATAACAAAGTACCACAGAGTGGGTGGCTTAAGTAACAAAAACGTATTTTCTCACAGTTCTGGAGGCTTAAGTTCCAAGATTAAAGTGCTTGCAGGTTTACCGCCTCCAGTGGCCTCTCTCCTTGGTGTACAGATGGCCTCTTTGTCACTGTGTCCTCATATGGTCTTTTCCCTGTGTTTGTCCTCCTGTCTCTGTGTGTCCAAATTTCATCTAAACAGGACACCACTCAGATTGGATTAGGGACCACAGCAGGGGCCTCTTTTAATGTAATTACCTTTTTATTTTTTATTTATTATTATTTTAAAAATGTTTATTTAAATCTTTTTTTTAAAGTTTATTTATTTTGAGAGAGAGGAAGAACACTAGCAGAGGAGGGGCAGAGGGAGAGAGGGAGAGAGAGAGAGAATCCCAAGCCGACTCTGTGCTGTCAACACAGAGCCCTATGTGGGGTTCCATCTCAGAACCATGAGATCATGGCCTGAGCCAAGATCAAAAGTCAGACACTTAACCGAATGAGCCACCCGGGTTTCCCTTAATTACCTCTTTAAAGCCTAGTCTCCTGGGATACCTGGGTGGTTCAGTCCGTTAAGCATCCGAATTCGGCTCAAGTCATGATCTCGTGGTTGGTGGGTTTGAGCCCCACATCGGGCTCTGCACTAACAGTGTGGAATCTGCTTGAGATTCTGTCTCTCCTTCTCTCTGCCCCTTCTCCGCTTACATTTTCTCTCTCTTTCAAAAATAAATAAGCTTTAAAATAGCCTAGTCTCCAAATACAGTCACATTCTGAGATACTGGAAGTTGGGCTTTCAACATATGAAATTTGGGAGAACCCCATTCAGCTTGTAACAACCCTCTTCTTCTGTGGTGGCTATCAAGGGACTATCAGGAACAGAGCCTAAATTCCTTAATGTAGAAGATAAAGGCATTCTCCGGTATGTGAAGGTGTCTCTTAGTTACCATTTGAGACTTGGATGAACTTTTAAAAATATAAACTTTTTACTTTAGTTTTAGATTTATAGAAAAGTTGCAAAGATAGTTCAGAGTTCCCATATACCACATACCTCGTTTCTTGTATTATTAACATAGTACATTATTGTCACAATTAATAAACTAATACTGATACATTATTATCAAGTAAAGTCAATGCTTCATTCACATTTCTTTAGCTTATAACGAATATCCAGGATCTTATTCAGGATACCACATTACATTTATTTGTCATGTCTCCTTAGGCTCCTCTTGGCGGTAACAGTTTCTCAGACTTTCTGTGGTTTTCATGACTTCAGCAGTTTTGATGCTTACTGTTAGGGTGTTTTGTAGGATGTCCTCCTGTTGGGATTTGTCTGATACTTCTCTCATGATTAGACTGGATTTAAGGGGTTTTGGGGAGGAAGACTATAGAGGTAAAGTGCCCCCCCTTTTTTTTAAGTTTACTTATTTTTTTAAGTTTACTTATTTACTTATTTTTAAGTTTACTTATTTTAAGTTTACTTATTTACTTATTTGAGAGAGGGAGAGCGTGAGCAGGGAAGGAGCAGAGAGAGAGAGAGAGAGAGAGAGGGAGAAAGAGAATGATAGTGCAGAGCCTGATGTGGGGCTCGAACTCATGAACTGTGAGATCATGACTTGAGCTGAAATCAAGAATCAGATGCTTAACAGACTGGGCCACCCAGGCGCCCTGGTAAAGTGCCCTTCTTACCACATTGTGTTGATGATGAATACTAACAATGTGACTTATCACAGTTTACATTAACTTTGGTCACCCGGCCAAGGTAGTGGTTTCCAGGTTTCTCCATAGTCAAGTTACTCTTTCTCTTATGCCCTTCTCCACGTCCTACTTTCTGGAGGGAAGGTGCTATGAGCAGCCCACATATGCGGGGTGGGTGTTCTCCTCCCCCTCCTTGACAGTGGGGTATCTGCATCGATGTGAGATTTTCTGCATGAGAGATTCATCTTTTCTTCCCCATTCAGATACTTGTATCAGTGTAGATTCATGGGTAGAGGACATTTTAGGTTGCACTGAGACAAACCAACTCAGACACTCCACTTTTCTGCCCCACATGTTGCCTTGTGGGCTATAAGTGAAGTGAAGCTCTTTGCAAGGGGCCAAAAGTTATTAGAATTCATGTTAGGTGTAGCATAAAACGTGAGCAGAGAGTTGCTGTCCCCGCAGTCTAATTCCTGAACCATGTTCCCTGAAATCGTCAAGAAGAAGCATGGGCTTCATGCTTCATGCTTCTAATTCCTAATGGGTGCAAGCATTTTTGTCCTGATGGTGAAGAAATGCATTGTGGATTCTGTCTGAAATCTATATTGAAGCAGCGCCACCGTGTGGTAAATGCTGAAGGATCAGTGTATTCTAGGAATAGTTTCTGTGCAGTTCTGGGACTCTTCTGATCCACATTCTTAAAAGGCTACCTTCTGACTTCAGCTTTGTACATGTCCAGGTTTACATAAAAGTAGACACTGGAAGGTTGAAATCCCCAATAGTTCTTTTTTGTTGTTGTTGTTTTCTTTTTGGCATAGTAACTGCTAACTTTGGTCACCCAGACCAAAAGGTGTCTAGGTATCTTAAGGTAAACTTTCTTTCATATTATTTAAAATTGTTTAATAGCTGAGGTGTAAAAGTGCAACAGGTTGAAAACTCGAACTTCTGGAGCTGTTTTTCTTTGGCTTAGTCAGGTTGGGGACTTATTTTAATAGTTTCATTCTTCTTTGCTCAAAGGTTTAAAGATGTTTGAGCCTGTGTGGAAAGCAGACAGACAGTCCCACCCACCATGGTGTGTGGGAATGTGAGGTGGGCTGGGATGACTGGAACGTTTACAGGAGGAGGAGTCTTCGGGACCAGAGAGGTCGGAGTTAGTTGGGTAATTTGTAGGGCCTTGTGGTTGACCTGGTGACTGGTAGCAAATGGTAAGCTGGAGGTCAGCGTGACAGCCTGTTAGAGTTGATTTAAAGGAAAAAAATCAAGCAGCCACTCTTGTTGTAATAAGTCATTATGGAATCAGGAATTATAAGCTGCAGATTAATCTTGATCTGCTTTTGAGAGTGAGATAAAATTGTAGTTGCTTTGATGGAAAAGAAAAATGCTAAAGGACCAGACTGTAACTCCGTGTGCAAACCCAGTCCCTGAGGTCAGGGCACAGAAAGTCAGATGTTGCTGGAGGAGGGTTTTGACTGGCTGGGTCACTGCAGGGGCTGCCTGTGACCATGACAGAGATATGGTCTGCCAGTGGCTCTTCAGCTGGCTCCTTGTCAATGATGTCGTGGGTTACCTGTGTCATCTCTGAGTGCAATTTGTCCTATTCAAACTCGAAGGAGATAACAGCTAAGCCTGTAGATATCAGTCTGCTGCTGCTCTCTTAGGTTCCTGAGGCTTCCAAGAGGTATTTCAGATAATGGCAATCACATGCTTCAGAGTGTGAGCTTCTCACCCAAGAGGTCAGAGAGGAATGTTTGCCTCCGGCTCACAAGCCCAACCTCTGCTCTCCTCTTGCTTTTAGTCTCCAAGGAGCCTGTGCTGGGACTCTTTGGATCATTAGAGGCCACTTGTGTCTGACCTGATGCACCAACCTCTGACCATGTACAGCAACACCATGGGCTGCTCCTGACTACTCAGAGAGAGTGTCTCCCTCTGTACAGACAGCAGGAACATGGAGGAGTGAATCTTCTGGGGGATGCTGACAAGTATACCACGATGACCATTGGGGCTGTGGTTGCACATGGAAGGTTCTAGAATTCAGCTGAAGGACCAGAAATGAAGTGGCTATCTTTGTTGGCTGGCTAAGGGCTGTGGGAAACAGAGTTAAGGGATTTTTGGGGGGTCCTTTTTTCCTCTCTCCCTCCTTCCTTCTTTCCATCTTGAACTTCTTCCTCTGAGCATTTTACAAGTGAGAGACTGACTATACTGTGGAGAGACCATTGTTAAAATGAGCCTTTTGATGTCTGAGAGCAGCGTTTTGTATACAGATGATAATAAGAGTTTCAAATTACTGTTCAAGGTAGTGTTGTTAATTTTAAACATGGCTTTCCATAGCCTTTAAACTCAGTTTACAAATCTTACGTTTATAATCTAATTTAAAGTCACACATTTAAAATGATTTTCACTTAAAGCTAAAAATTAGATATTTTGAATAGGAATCACCAAGCTAATCAGTCAGAAACTCCAATAGGCCATGTTTTGTTTTATTTAGTTTTTAAATGTTTATTTTGAGAGAGAGAAAGAGCACACGTTCACACACACGCGCGCGCGCGCGCTTGAGTGCGGGAGAGACAGAGAGAAAGGAGGAAAGAAAGAATCCTAAGCAGGTTCTGTGCTGTCAGTGTGGAGCCCAGTGTGGGACTTGATCTCACAAACTCTGAAATCGTGACCTTAGCCAAAATCAAGAGTCAGTCGCTTAATCAGCTGAGTCACCCAGGTGCCCCTACATTTTAAAAATGTCAGAAATTCTAGGGGTGCCTGGGTGGCTCAGTCAGTTGAGCGTCCGACTTCAGCTCAGGTCATGATCTTGCGGTCTGTGAGTTCGAGCCCTGTGTCGGGCTCTGTGCTGACAGCTCAGAGCCTGGAGCCTGTTTCAGATTCTGTGTCTCCCTCTCTCTGATCCTCCCCCGTTCATGCTCTGTCTCTCTCTTCTCAAAAATAAATAAGCGTTAAAAAAAAAATTAAAAAATACAAGAAATTCTCTACTAGACATGTTTCCTGATTATACCCAGTGACCGCAAACTTACTTCCTTTTTTCTTTTTAATGTTATTTTTGAGAGAGAGAGGAAGAGACAGAGACAGAATCTGAAGCAGGCTTCAGGCCCTTAGCTGTCAACACTGAGCCTGATGCAGGGTTGAGCTCACAGACCATGAGATTGTGACCTGAGCCAAAGTCAGACACTTAATGGACTAAGCCACTCAGGTGCCTCTACACAAATTTATTTCTAAATGTAACACAGTTGTATCAATTATTTGGGGCTGACTTCCTTCTTCAGCTCTTCATTTAATTCTCAACCTTGCTGAGGCTGTGGAGAACCAATATGATTGATCAGCTTAGGCAAATTGAGGTTAGGGCCAATAACTCATAATCACAGTACGTTGCTACATTAGGATTAGGTCTGGCTTCAAGGAAAACAATCAAATACATAATAGCTTCAACAAAATAAAAATTTATTTCTCTCCTGTTAGTAATATGGAGTTAGATGGTGCAGGGCTGAGGTGACTTCAACCTGTCTGTCATCAGGGGACCAGGCCCCTGACTTGTGTCCATTCTCTGTGTTAGTTTCCTGGGTCTGCTGTAACAAAGTACCACAAACTTGGTAGCTTAAAACAATAGCAATTCATTCTCACAGTTCTGGAGACCAGAATTCAGGAATTAAGGTATGAGCAGAGTTGCACTCCCTCCAGAGGCTCTTGCTTGTCCTAGGTTCTGGGGGGCTACCCGTGACCATTTTTTTTGTGGTTGCATCCCTCCATTCTGTCTCTGTCTTCACATGGCTTTCTCTCTGTGTGGCCGTCTGGTCTCCTTTTTCCTTGCCTCTTTTGTCAGGATACTTGTGATGACATTTTGGGCCCAGCTGGATAGTCCAGGATGATTCCTGTGTCTCAGAATCCTTAACTTAATCACATCCACGTGAACCACTTTTCTAAATAAAGAACATTTACAGGTTTCAGAGATTAGGTCATGGACATACTTTTGGGTGCCAGTATCAGCCTGCGACACCTTCCTACCACAAGGTCACCTCATGGTCCGATGGGATTATTAGAGTACCAGCTAGCATGTCAAGATTTCCTATCAGATGGAAGAGAGTGAGGAGAGTAATAAGGGGCCCCTCTCAGCTGGGTTGGCTAGTTTTAAACACTCATCCTTGAAATCCCACCTAACACTCAGTTTCCTTTCTGACTGCACTTACCTAGCTGCCAAGGAGGCTGGAAAATGCACTCTTTGATTTATTTAATGCCCTGTGCTGCTAAAGTATAATTTTCAAGAAAGCGAAAATAGGACATGCAAATATAAAAGGTCATATGTCAACAATTTTATTTAGCTCATTAATTAAGGAGGGAGCAAGTAAGATGTTAAGACCAGTTTAAATGAGAATTTGGATTACAGAGATTTATATTCTCTGCCACACAAAATTCATTTACACTGCTATGGACAGGAATCATTTGCATTGCTATTAAGCTCTTGGAAACGTGCAGAGCCGTAAAATAGTCCAGTTACTAGGAAGCCAGTCAGGAATATAGAATGAGATGGTCCTGGAGAGTCTGCTTTACATAAAACAACCCCCACCACCCCACTCAAGGGATACTCTATAATCTCTTGGCCTCTTTTTTTTTTTTTTTTCTTTTTTGAGAGTGAGAGTGAGAGCGAGAACACATGGACACATGCTAGTGAGGGAGGAGCAGAAGGTGAGGGGGAGAGAGAATCTTAAGCAGGCTCCATGCTCAGCTTGGAGACTGACGAGGAGCTCCATCTCAATGTCAAGACCGTGAGATCATGACCTGAGCTGAAATCAAGAGTGGGACCCTTGGGGCGCCTGGGTGGCTCAGTTGGTGAAGCGTCCAACTTCAGCTCAGGTCATGATCTCACGGTTTGTGAGTTCGAGCCATGCGTCGGGCTCTGTGCTGACAGCTCAGAGCCCAGAGCCTACTTCGGATTCTGTGTCTCCCTCTCTTTCTGTCCCTCCCCTGTTTGCACTCTCTCTCTCTGTCTTTCAAAATTGAATAAACATTAAAAAGAAAGAGAGAGAGAGAGAGAGAGAGAGAGAGAGAAGAAGAAAGAAAGAAAGAAAGAAAGAAAGAAAGAAAGAGTTGGACACTGACCGAAACACCCAGGTACCCCTCTTTGCCTCTAAGTATTGGGTACTTTTTAAAATAGTGACCAGTTAAAAATTAGGTTTTGTTTTGTTTTGTTTTGTTTTTTAACACCAGGGTAGAAGGGGATGTGGTGGATGCTGGGACTAGCCTCCAGCTATTTCTGCCTCTCAGTAGGTCAGAGATATTTGCCTAGAATGGAGGTGTCCTACAACTACTGATACTCCCCTACACAGATGGACACTCTAAGTCAGGCCATCCTTTTAAAATTTTTTTTTCATTTTTTATAGCTCTACAATAAAGTTCACTTTTCGTTGTACAGATCTATAGGCTTTAACAAATGCATAGAGTTCTGTTTTCAGCACCCCCACAGTCAAGTACAGAACAGCTTCCTCACCCCAAAATATTCCCTCAGGCTGCTGCTCTGCAGTCAACCCTTACTTCCTGGGAACAACTAAATCTATGGTTTGTGTTCTCTAGAATGTCATATAAATGCAACGATACAGTACTCAACCTTTGAGTCTGGCTTCTTTCACTGAGTATAAGTACGTTTGAAATTCAAAACTTTGTGGTGGGTATCAGTACCCCTTTTTATTGCTGAGTATCCCTCTGTTGCATGGATATACTATAGTTTATCCATTCGCCAGTTGAAGGACATTTCAGTAGCTTCTACTTTGCGGTGATGATGAATAAAGTTGCCATAAACATGTACATGCAGGTTTTTGGGCTAACATTTTCATTTTTCTGAGGTCCGTATCTAGTAGTGGAATTGTTTGGTCACATGGTATGTTTAATTTTATATATAAATGTCAGCTCTTTACTAAAGTGATTTGCCGTTTTGCATCTCCACCAGCAACAGAGGAGAGTTCCCCTTGATCTGCGTGCTTGCCATCAGTTTTTACTCCTCCATTTTTTTTGTTGTTGTTGTTCTTAAATTTTACTATTCTACTATGTGTGTAGTGGTGGCCCATTGCCCAAGTTAGGCCCTTTTTGTTGGTCCCAGTGCAACCTAGGTTGTAACAATATCCATTGCTAATATTTCGACCTAATCTTATTAAGCTTATAAACCCTCTTATCCAGAGCAACAGTTCTGATATTTCTCTATAGAAACTGTTGGAGTCTGCATTCTTGCCTTTTCTTGGTCTTGATCTTGTCACCATGAGCAGAGAAGGATTAGTTTTATGTGGGTGTGACAGGATTAGTATAACTGCAAGTAGGTGTAAGGATGGAGCTGAACAAAGTTTCGGGTGTTTCCTTCTATATCCTTATCTCTGATGTGGGCCATGAAGTTTCCTTTTGGCCAGGGTGGGGGGGGGGTGTGCATGTGTGTGCATCAGAGGTTTGAGGAGAATGGAGAAGTCTTGGCCTGGTCACTGTGGAGGAATAGGAGGGGAGCTGATGAGTGGGCCGTGGGACCTCTCGTCTCCTGCCCTCTCCCAGATAGTTAAGTCCCGCCAACAGGTGGGACCTCTGGATAGACTGGGACTCATGCTTTTCCCTCCCACCTCTTCCCTTACCCCTAAATCTCCCACCCTTGACAGGAAGAATGAATGGAGGTTAGAACAGGATTCCATAATAGCTACTGTGCTGAATATTTGAAAAATAGCCCCAAATCAGGAAATTCCTTAAAAGTGATTAAAGCCAATAGTTGTAATTCATTTAAAGAGCAGAAACTCTTGGTTGTCACAATTAGTATTTGTGCACCCCTTGAGTACACAGTGCTCTAAGGGAGCCAACAAGAGGCAAAGTTCTCTTCCTCAAGCTGCTTTCATTCCACCTCTGTGCACTCTCTGGTGTGATTGCCCCCTGCCTCCCACCCAGCTTAGGTCCTGCCTCTTGCCTCTACTGCTGCTGTCCTCCCCAAGTCACTTAACACTGGCCATGGTGGCTCTTTCTGTCTAATCTTTATACTTGATGGTAAGCTGTTTCAGGACATGGGCAAGGTCTTACATAGCTACACAGGACTGGGTAACCCAGTGATTTTCAAACCTGAGGACAGAGCAGAATCACTCTGGTCTGGGATGGGGCTGAGAATTTGCATTTCTAACCAGATCCCTGGTCACCCTGTTGTTCCTGGTCTAGGGACCTACTTTGAGCATACTGATCTGAACCTTCAGGGAAAGAAAGTTCTCAGGGATGCTCCCTCTCTCTTTTCGAAGACATTACTTCACCATGCAGCAGAGCATAGGGTTTGTTTCCTGCTTGTGTGAATAACAGGAGAACCCTTTCCCTTATGGGCTTCTTCCCTAGTTCTTTAGGGAAACTCTGAAATTACCATTCCAGGAAGGAGTCAGAATTTTTTTCCCCCCCCAGGGGACATCTTAAAACCAAGGTTGTGGTTAGCCATTTATTTGTGATGCTTTGGTTAATGATTATTACCAGCATGACAGAACAACCTTTAGGCATTAGATCTTTATGGTAAATTATAATTACTACCAATAGAGGAGGTAAGGGCTAGAGAGGTCCCCCTATAAACTCAGGTGTGAATGAAAACAAGGCTCAGACAGGGTTCTCTGTCTATACATAGATTCATTAGCAGGCTAGCTCAGTGCAACCATATAACCTGTTTTGTATGCCCAGTAAAGTTCCAGCTCAGTTCTTTTAGGGGGTCGGTGCCCTGACAGCACCTTGCATTTAGTGTTACCGGTAGCAAGTATTCCAGGATTTCATAGACAATACATTCGTTTTCCATTGTTGCCCTAAGAAATTACTACAAACATATAAGCTTAAAACAAACTTATTGGGGCGCCTGGGTGGCTCAGTCAGTTACACAGCCAACTTCGGCTCAGGTCATGATCTCGCGGTTCGTGATTTCAAGCCCTGCGTTGGGCTCTGTGCTGACAACTCAGAGCCCAGAACCTGCTTCGGATTCTGTGTCTCCCACTCTCTCTCTGCTCCTCCCCTGCTCATGCTCTGTCTCTCCCTCTCTCTCAAAAGTAAATAAACATTTAAAAAATTTTAAAAAACCCCAAAAGCTTATTACTCATAGTTCTGTAGGTTAGAAGTCCAGGCACAGCATGGCAAAATTGGTTTCCCTGCTTTGATTTCACAAGACCCACTGAAGATGTTGGCCAGGCTTCAGCCTTTCTGGAGGCTGAGAGGATGAAACATTCCCAAGCTCATTTATAGTGGCAGAATTCAGTGTCATGTGGCTGTAGCATTGAGTCCCCACTTCCTTGCTGGCTCTTGGCTGGGATTGTTCTCAACTTTTAGGGGCTGGCTGCATTCCTTTGCTTGTGGCCCCCTTCCTCCATCTTTACCGCTCACAACGTGTCAAGTCCAGAAGGGTTGAATCCTTCTTATGCTTTGAGTCTCTCTGACCGCTTCCCCCAACCTCTGCCTTATCTTACCTCATGCTCTTTTTTTTTTTTTTTTTTTTAAATGTTTATTTATTTTTGAGAGACACAGAAACAGAGTGTGGGCAGGGGAGGGGCAGAGAGAGGGAGAGAGGGAGACACAGAATCCAAAGCAGGCTCCAGGCTCTGAGCTGTCAGCACAGAGCCCAACACGGGGCTCGAGCCCACAAACCATGAGATCATGACCTAAGCCGAAGTCAGACGCTACCGACTGAGCCACTCAGGCGCCCCTTACCTCATACTCTTTATTACTAATGTGATTTTATCTATACCTAACTCAGATTACACTGACTTGTACCCTCCTTTCTTACACAAGGCTCTGGGCCCTTGTAAAAGTGTTTCTGGAAGCCCCCCAGGGGCACGTCACATGTGCTGATGAGCTGAAGACAGACTCTTCAGTCTTCCTCTTCTGCTTTTAAGGGCTCGTGTGATTACATTGGGTCTATCCTTTGTAAGGCTATTTTAAGGTCAGCTGATTAGTACCTTAATTCTATTTTTTTTTTCCCCACACAAAGACACTTTATTAGTTTCCTCTACAAGAGACAGTAAACAGTAACATCAACCTTTTTAACAGAAATCTCAGGTCACTGGAGAGGCCAAATCAATGGGAGAAAGATGAAAATGAGATATTTACATTAATCAAAGGCACTACAACCCCACCTAAAACCTACTACCACGGTGGTAGCAGGCTCAGGAAGATTAAGCTACGGCAAAAACAATCCCATGTAAATGTTAGAGATCACATAGTAGGAGGTGAGTTTGCTTTCCAGAAGACTGTAGTACAAGGAACATTTGGGCTCGAGAGGGTTATCTGACCAGGGAAAGGGCAAGATGGCTGAAGGTCAAGTCGAATGGAAAGGAACAGGTACAAAGAAGAATCCAAGCGACACAGTCCCCAAGTAGGGGGTGAAGGATCAGGCTTTTTCTTCCCAAGAAACATTCACTGCCTTGTGTGTTGCCATCCTGTAGCCTTAATTCTAAATTCCATCTGCAGGACCCCTTCACAGCCGTACCCAGATTGTGTTTCATTTGGTAACCAGGGGACAGGAATCTTGGAGTGACATCTTTCAAGGTTCCACCTACCACAGACAGAATTTCACTTATCCTGTCGTTTTGCCTTGGGGCCAAATAATTCTCTGGAATCAGCAGGTAGACCTGGACCTTTTCCTTATTAAGCTAGGACACCTTTCTGCAGGCCTGCTAGAGTTTCTACTGGGGTCATACAAGGGCTAGAGAGTTTCCGGGATGTTTCTGGTTAATCCTCTTAACTCAATAGGACTTTTACCACTGCAGATAAATTTCCAACTACATAATAATGATTTACCAAGATCAGGAACTTCACCAGTGTGGAAGTCCATTTCTGACCTCAAGCGTGCTAACTTGTGTTACTGTGGTGGCTGTGGTAGGGATAGCTAGCTGACTGACTAGTAGTGAATGGTCTGCTCTTGAGTGTGGCCTTATGATTAAAGGCTAGTTAACCTCTGGGGTCTGTATTCCAGATTAAGACAACTAATTGCTTTTAGGCAATAGATTAAAGGCACCCGACATACATTTATATCACATTAACTATATTGAAGTGTTTGGAAATAAAATTTAGGCAATGTGATAAAGAGTTTTGTTCCCTCATCTGAGAGCTTTAGGAGAGCATGTTGATATCTTTCTTGTTCTCACCCTGGGCCTGGCATGCAGTGGATGCCAGTGGATACTTGAGTAAATAAAGAATTAATTACTTTATTAATTTTTATGAATTAATGCATTTCCATGCTTTGGTATATAAAGACAGTACAGTGTAGGAACAGCAAACTGCATTGGAAGAAAGTGGCAACATTACTCAGGGTACATATTTTGTTGAGCTTGGGGTTTATTGTACTCAAAGTGCTGGAAACATGCACACTATAAACTGAGACTTGAAAATCTTTGTCAACATTTATTTTAAAGCTGATATATTGAAAGGAATATGGCTCCATCTTGAAACACTGTTTTCCTACTAGATTTAAGTGCCTGAATGGCAATGCACGTTTATATCACACAGTGCCTTGTGCATTGGGTGAATAAATAAAGGCTGTCTACCCTTCTCAATGCACTCTTAAAAAAATAAGGTATTTGCAATAAGAAAAAGGAGGCTTATTGAGAGTAATGTTAGGTAACTCTTGTATTTCAATCATCATTAGCAGGTGGCCCATTGTTTTCCTCTCACCAGTTTTTTCTTCTGTAGAATTAGCCTGCATTTTCCCAGACCTTACCTGTCTTTAGAGGAGGTTATATACAGTAGTAACAACTCAGGTTGCACTGACTTACTGTCCTCCTCTCCCTACACAAGGCCCCAGGCAGTCATAAAAGTGTTTCTAGAAGTTTCTGGAAGCCCCCCCAAGGGGCAGACCAGAGAAGCTCTTGCTGATGCACTTCTCCTGAAGCCTTGCCTTTCATCAGCTTCCAGTACCCAAGATGTAGAGCTGGCTGGGGAGCCTCTTGCTGCCTTTGTCCATCCCTGGAGTAGAGCCATCTCCAGCAGCATTTTAGGTTTTTATATGCAGTCTCTCCCCTGCTTCTTGTAGGAGAAATCCAAGTGATGGACAGCACACTGTGCTTGAAATTGCCCTCACTTTGGGTGGAGGCTTCCTGACTGGGGTTGGTTCATTGTCTGGCTCCTTCCCTCAAAGTGAATCCTCCCAAGAAGCTCTCACTCCTCCCAGGTAGGGTTGTGAGCAGTTCCACCAGCTCACCTGCCCTGCCTCAACTCAGCACAGGACAAAGCAACAAGAGAGGACACCTTCATCCCATTTACAGTGTTTGGTGTTCCCATCGTGCCCTCAGGCCAAATTCCTCCCTTTCTCAGTTCAGACTATGTCTCTTCCTCCCTCCAACACTTTCCTTTTGGGGCACAGGAGGGAGAGGGTCAAATGAAAGTGCTAAGTATTGTGCCTTTTAAAAATCCCGACTGTGATCTGATCGTTTACCAGAGTTTACCATTTGGGAACTGACTAATTAATGACATTTGCTTAAGTGATAAAGCTTCCCTCCCCCAAAGGAGATTCTCTTACTTATCCTTTTTATCATTCCCCTCTTGTTGTGGACATTTCCCAATGTAATACTGTAATATTCCCAGACCAGATAAAATTGAAAGGAACCTTTTCTGTAAAAGTTCAAGATGCTTAAAAAAGAAAACAAAAACAAAACCCTCTAAAATGATTGATAATACAAAGTTCCACTTTTCATAGTCTCCAGATGTTGTGAAAAATGTAAGACTGCTTTAAATGCAATAAATAGCCTCAGGTGTTCCACATCCCAAATACTGCTTTCATATATATAATTATTTTTAACTGAAACACTCAGAAATGTAAAGTAACCCCTGCCCTTCTGTCTTTCACTGCCTGGAGATAAAGCCCAGTTTGGTTTATTTCTGCCATCCCTTTTTAAAAATATTCCTTATATGGCAGTTTCTAAGCAGCAGAATAGTCAGCTATGTGATTAAAATGTCAAAAAGAGTAGGAAAACTGGCCGCTGGGAAAAGTACATTTGGAGATTTCCATAGGCAGAGGACTGAATGGGAAGCATGCCTGCCTCTGAGGCTGGAGACTGAAGTGATTAAGGGTGGGCTGCTGATCCCCCTCCCAGGCTGACACAGGTCCTGCTGAACTGTGAAAGGAGATGGCAGGAGCTCTTCTTGTGCAAGCTGAGTACTGGATGCCTGTTTAACCTCTTCAGGGCACAATCTGTGTCTCTTTGTCTTAAGAGCCCTTTATCTTTAAAGTCGAGGACCCTTCCCTTGTATCACATAGTAGAGAATGGGAATGGGGGGTGGGGGAATCAGGATGAGGTAAAGGATCCATAGTTACTATGAAATGAGTTATAATTGAGAACAATTCCCATTTATGATTGAGAACATTCTCCATTGGTACCCCAACCATGACCCTTTAGACTCTGCTTAGACCTGAGGGAAGAAGGGTGGTTGGTCCTCCTTAGGGGCCCTGCCCATGGTAGCCTATGCTTTTCTACTTGATACTCTTGGTACCAAAGCATGGCCATGGTCCCAGCCATACCTAGTAAGTATATCGGAATCTTCATTTTTTTAAAGAAGTTCATTTTGTTGGGATGAGCACTGGGTGTTGTATGTAAGCCAATTTGACAATAAATTATGTATTTTTAAAAAAGTTCATTTATTTTGAGAGGGTGAGTAGGGTAGGAGCAGAAAGAGAGGGAGGGGAGGGAGGGAGATAGAGAATCGCAAGCAGTCTCCACACTGGCAGCATAGAGTCTTACATGGGGCTTGATCTCACAGACCATGAGTTCATGACCTGAGCCAAAATCAAGAGTTGAACCTTAACCAACTGATCCACCCAGGCACCCTTCCTACTGTTTTTTTTTTGTTTTTTTGTCTTTTTTTAAGTAATCTCTACACCTAATGTGGGGCTTGAATTTTCAACCCCAAGATCAGGAGTCACATACTGTATCGACGGAGCCAGCCAGGCACCCCTAGCTGATTTTCAAGCTAATTCCTGACAGTCTTGTATCATATCATTTCTAAGGAACTCTTGCCTTAAAACATAGTAGCCAAAGTACCATGCTTTCTGCATAATTAGTATGTAGCATTATATTCTGGCTAATTTGCAGGGATTAACCTGATAGGGAAGGGCAAGGGAGATTACTTTAAGGTAGTTTATGCTTGGGAACATTGAGCATTTTACTTTAAACAAAGAGCTGTGTGTAGGGGCACCTGGATGTTCGAGGTCTGCTGTTACCCCAGAGCCTTCTTTGGATCCTCTGTCCCCTTCTTTCTGCCCCTTGCCCCACTTGGGCTAGCACACGCTCTCGCGCTCTCTCTCTCTCTCTCTCTCTCTCTCTCCCCCCCCCCAAAAAAAAAAATTAAAATTTTTAAAAAGCTGTGTGTAGAAGGCAGCTGGATAGTAATATCCTTGAGTAAGAGGGTAGTAGGGAGATGGAATTCTCAATTTGGGTCTGTTGATAAGGAATGCGGCCACTTCATTTTGGGGGAGTTTTTTTTTTTTTTTTTTCAGTGGCATAGAAATCAGTGTCATTGTGGTTTAATAGACAGCAATTCAGGTGTAAGATGGGTGTCTGGTGATCACATGCCTCCTAGTGGGGTAGCCTCTCTTCTCGTCATCCTTCAGTCATTCTTATCAGTTGCCCACCACATGGATCCTAGGTGCCCTTTGTCGTGGTAGCCCCTTGGGTAGTGGAAGCAGTAACTCTCCTCATTCTGGAGGGTGTTCCTCCTGTTTTGTCTGATTCCTCAGAGTCCTTTTCTTGTTTCAGTTGGTGTCTTTCAGGACCTTTCCTTGACCTTCTGATTCTAGTTTGTATGTTGGGAGGAACAAAGAAGCTGATTGAAAGTGCCAGATAGGTGTTGAGGTATTGAGGACAGGCTTTGTAATATAGTGGTCAGGGATCTACCATTTCTTTCTTTCTTTCTTTTTTTTTTTTTTTTAATGTTTATTTTTGAGAGAGAGAGCGAGAGCCAGTGTAAGCAGGGGAGGGACAGAGAGAGAGGGAGGTACAGAATCCGAAGCAGGCTCCAGGCTCCGAACTGTCAGCGCAGAGCACAATGCAGGGCTTGAACCTACAAACCTTGACCTGAGCTGAAGTTGGCTGCTTAACTGACTGAGCCACCTAGGAGCCCCAGGGATCTACCATTTCTTTCAGGGGATGTCCCCAACTGGTTACCTACAGGTCTTTTCTCTTGGTGACTTTCTCCAGAGAAGAATCCTCTAATGTCTCTCTCTGTCATGGTGTGAGTGCTCACTGCCTGTGTTTTCATGGCTAAACGCAGGGGTGCATCTGGGGCCTACCAATCCGCATGTGGAATTTTTCTTAATCCCAGTTTTTTAGTTTAGCACTTAAGAGTTTAGCTTGAGTCTCTATGGTCTTGGCATTCAGCCTTTCCAGAGGGAAAACCTCAGCCTCCAGGATGAGAGAGAGAATGCTTCCTAGTTCTGAGGGTCTAATTCTCCCTTCAGTAGATTCTCAAGACCTGATCTTGTGTGCCTTCAGAGGTAGGTGCCTTGTGTCCCTGAGGCTAAGCCTTCCTGTCCCCTCCCCCAGTGCTAACCTTTTCTAGTCTGCTCAATTCACTGCTCCTTGGCAAACGGTTTCCCACTTTCAGAAGTTTGGTTTCTTGCCTATGGTGTTCTCCTTTTCCCATTGGTCTCTCAGATCCCTTTACTGCAACTTTAATGATATTTTGAAAAGGAGTGTTCATCTGCTATGTTTAATGGAAAGTGTGCAAAGATTCTCTAATGAGCAATTGAGAGGAGGAAGGAACAAAACCTCTATAGTTATAAATTTTTCTTATTTTATAGCGTTTTGAGGTTCAGCTGTTTGTGGAAAGCACTTTAAATAAAAGGATCATGTTGAGAGCAGTTGTTTATACAGGCATACCTCATTTTATTGCACTTCGGAGATGTTGCATTTTTGCAAATTGAAGATTTGTGGCAACCCTATCTCCAGCAACTCTGTTGGCACCATTTTTCCAGCTGCATTTGCTCACTTCATGTCTCTGTGTCACATTTTGGTAATTCTCACAGTATTTCAAGCTTTTCCATTGCTGTCTTATTGTGAATCTGTGGTCAATGATCTTTGTTAACTATTGTAATTGTTTTGGGGTGCCACGAACCATACCCATATAAGACAGAAACTTAATTGATAAATGTTGGGTGTGTTCTGAATGTTGCACCAATACAACAGTTTTGAAATTAGGCCACTTAATTTAACCCTATAATGTCCTCTAAGTGTTCAAGGGAAAAGAAGAGTCACATGTCTCTCACTTTAAATCAAAAGCTGGAAATGATTAAGCTTAGTGAGGAAGACCTATCAAAAACCGAGAAAGCTAGCTTTGGCATCAGATAGTTAGCCAAGCTGTGAATGTAGAGGAAACCTTCTTGAAGGAAATTAAAAGTGCTACTCCAGTGAACACATCAATGAAAGGAAAGCAAAAACAGCCTTATTGCTGATAGGGAGAAAGTTTTAATGATCTGGATAGAAAATCAAACTAGCCACCACCTTTTCTTAAGCCAAAGGCTAATCCAGACCAAGACCCTAACTGTTTTCAATTCTGTTAAGGCTGAGAGAGGTGAGGATGCTGTAGAAGAAAAGTTTGTTGCTAGCAGAGGTTGGTTCATGAGATTTAAGGAAAGAAGCCATCTTCATAACATAGAAGTATCAGGTGAAGCAGCAAGTGCTGACGTAGAAGCTGCAGCAAGTTATCCAGAATATCTAACTAAGGTCATTACTGAAAGTGGCTACGATAAACAACAGATTTTCAGTGTAGACGAAAATCGCCTTCTATTGGAAAATCCCACCTAGGACATTCATAACTAGAGAAGAGAAGTCCATGCCTGGCTTTAAAGCTTCAAAGGGGTCAGGGTGACTCTTGTTAGGGGCTAATGCAGCTGGTGACTTTAAGTTGAAACCAATGCTCATTTACCAGTCTGCAAATCCTAGGGTCCTTAAGAATTATACTAAATGTATTCTGCCTGTGCTCTATAAGTGGGACAACAAAGCCTGGATGACAGGACTTCTGCTTCTGTTTACGACATCGTTTACTGAATATTTTTTTAATGTTTATTTATTCATTTTTGAGAGACAGAGTGTGCACAAGCTGGGGAGGGGCAGAGAGAGATAGAATCCAAAGCTGACTCCAGGCTCTGAGCTGTCAACACAGAGCCCAATGCGGGGCTCGAACTCACAGACCACAAGATCATGACCTGAGCCACAGTCAGACACTCAACCAACTGAGCCACGCAGGCTCCTTGGTTTACTGAATATTTTAAGCCCACTGTTGAGATCTGCTCAGAATAAGATTGCTTTCAAAATACTTCTGCTCATTTACAATTCCCATGGTCACTCAAGAGCTCTGATAGAGATGTACAACAGGCTTAATGTTGTTTTCATGACTGTTAACATGGTGCTCATTTTGCAGCCTGACCAAGGAGTAATTCCAACTTTTAGGTCTTATTTAAGAAGTATGTTTTGTAAGGCTATCAATCCCTCAGATAGTGATTCCTCTGATGGATCGGGCAAAATAAATTGAAAACCTTCTGGAAAGGATTCACCATTCTAGATGTTCTTAAGAATATTTGTGATTCATGGGAAGAGGTCAACATATCAACATGAACAGGAGTTTGGAAGAGGCTGATTCCAACCTTCAGCAATGACTTTGAGAGTTCCAAGACTTCAGTAGAGGAAGTAACTGCAGATGTGGTGGAAACAGCGAGAGAGCTAGAATTAGAAGTGGAGCCTGGAGATGGGACTGAATTGTTGCAATCTCATGATACAACTTTAATGGATGAGGAGTTGATTTTTATGGATAAACAGATAGTTTCTACTCCCCATGAAGATACTGTAAATATTGTTAAAATGACAACAAAGGACTTAGAATATTACATAAACTTAGTTGATAAAGTAGTAGCAGTATTTGAGAGGTTTGACTCTAATTATGAATGAAATTTTGTGGGTAAAATACTATTAAACAGCATCACATATAGAGAATTCATGGAAGAGTCAATTGATGTGGCAAACTTCATTGTTGTCTTGTGTTAAGAAATCGCCACAGCCATCCTAGCCTTCAGCAACCACCACTGTGATCTGTCCACAGCCATCAACATCAAGGCAAGACCTTCCACCAGCAAAAGGATTACTAATCCCTGAAAGCTCGGATGATAGTTGACATTGTTAACAGTAAAGTAATTCTTTAAAAAAAAAAAAACACTATTTATTTTGAGAGAGAGAACATGTGTGTGAGCCGGGGAGGGGCAGAGAGAGAGAGAGGGAGAAAGAGAATCCCAAGCAGGCTCTGGATCTCACAAACTGTGAGATCATGACTTCAGCTGAAATCAAAAGATGCTTTGGACTGAGCCACCCAGGCACCCCAATAAAGTAATTCTTTTTTTTAAAAAATTTTTTAATATGAAATTTATTGTCAAATTGGTTTCCATACAACACCCAGTGCTTATCCCAAGTAATTCTTAATTAAGGTATGTACATTGTTTTTTAGACATAATGCTATTGCACATGTGACAGACTACAGTGTATACATAATTTCATATGCACTAAGAAACAAAAAATTCATTTGACTCAATTTATTGCAAGATCTGCACTATCTCACGTAAGCCTGTATTCATTTCATAATATTCAACTCCTAGTAAAAGGGGTGATCAGAGACAAATAAATATGAATAAAATATTTGTTGACTCTGCTAAGTCCATGGATGACCAGGTGATGGTAGAAGTTTCCCCTGCTCTGGCCTTTTCTAGGACTGCATGTTTTATCTGGGTTTCCCACTTTTATAAGTACTGAGTGGTGGTTGAGTACATGGGCTTCGAACCTGCATGGACCACAGAACTATTTGAATTCCTGTTTTGCCATGTGTGGGCTCTGAGCAACTTGTTTAACTGATTTGAGCTTCGGTTTCCTGACCTAAAAATGGAAATAGTGCTTTTCTCCCAAAGTTATTACCATTGAATGAATTAATGGATGTTAGTGCTTAGCCTTGTGGGTCCACCAAATACACGTTTTATTTCCTTTGGTATATTCTATGTCTCCTTTCCTATCTTGCATCCCTGTTTACTGTGCCAGGCACTGTTCCAATCCTGGGAATCCGTTCCACCTGGTCTCTGCTCTCATGGATGTTCCCCTTGGAGCAGGAGGCTTACGTGTTCATCTTTTAACTCTGGGGTATTACTGAGGTCCAAGTTGGGGGAGGCTAGGGACCATGTTTGAATCCAGGTTTGCCCAATTCCAGACACTCTGCTCTTAATACCCTCACTCCTCAATGTTGAGTATTTCTTATCATTAGCAATTGACCTATGAACAAAATACAGTCCTAGACAATTGAAAGGATGGGCATTGATGCTTTCTGAAGGCTCTGGATGATGTTTCTGGGTGACGTTGGGGTTCGATGTTCCAATCATTCATAAAACCATCCATGTGAAACCATTCATATTTCATCCATGTGAAATAGACCACATTTTAAGAGAGTACTTACTGTTAGAAAATATTTTTGAAGGATATGCAGGGTAGGTAGATTGGAGCCTGGAAATAGATCTGATTAGATTTGCTGTTCCTTATACTCTGAAGAGTTAAGGTGAGCAGAAATTTATAGGTGTCTCTTGAGCAATGGCATGCTGGTTGGGGCAGTTTGAATCAGTGGACAATAATAGTAAGGGCTTTACTTCTTCATTAGGGCAGATGATGGGGGAAGAGACGCCAGCTATCTCTTTTACCATAGATAATAGGTCAGGAACCAAAAGTGTAGAAAGGTTCTCATGTTTGTCCTGGTTCCATTTCTTCCTGCCCTGTTAGGGCCCTTTCTTCTAATTTCTGGCTCCTCTACAGCAAATACTTTTTAGTATCCCCTTACCCTCCCCGCCCTCCTCCCCTACCAGTCTTCTCTCCATGCATATTTGTATACAGATATGTGTATTTTTAGATAAAATCTGAATGATGCTTTGTATTCTGTTGTATAGCCTACATCTTCCATTCAGATTGTGAGCAGGTCCTCCGTCTTCCCCCATAAGCATTCCATTTTAACCTTTGAAAAATCCTCTTTCTGACAGGGTTACATAAATTATGGAGATAGCCATGTGATTAAATGCTGCATTAGCCATTTAAAAACCATGGTTTCTAAAGTTTGAAATAATAGCCCTATTTGTCAAGTACCATAAGCTTCTTTGATAACGTAGCCTGTTTTAATCTGTAGTACACTGTAGGTGGCGGGGAGTTGGATTATTTTTATACTGATGTAGATGCTCTTGCAGTAAGCCTTTAGATGGCAGCATCTCTCACCACAAACCATATTCTGACCGGAACTCCTCAGACTCCTAAGACGTTTGACACAGAAGGGTGCTCAGGATGTGCCCGATTCACCACCTCAGTGTGCCGAGACCCCAGAGAGTCGGGGCTATGGCTCAGGGCTGAGCAGGAGGGAGAGCTGTCAACCCATATGCCACTCTTTCCACCATCCAGTCCCTTACTGGTGTGAAATGTTCCCTGCCTTTGTGGCCTTGTTAAAAGCACACTTTAAGGCAACCAAGGAAAATGAGAGTAAAGTGGGTGATTCTGGAACAAATGTGATGTTTGAAAGGAATAAAATAGGTGCTCTTTTTTTAAGTTGCTTTATTTAAATATAATTCACATATACAATTCACTCCAAGTGTACCCTGTAGAAGTTTTTAGTATATTCCTAAGGTCATGCAGCCATCACCACTAATTTTAGGACATTTTTATCACTCCAGAAAGAAGTCTGATACCCCTTAGTCATTAGCCCACAAGCCTGCATATCCCCCAGCTCCTGAAAACCATTCATACTTGGTTTCTATAAATTTATCTATTCAGGGGTGCCTGGGTGGTTCAGTCAGTTAAGCATCCGACTTCAGCTCAGGTCACGGTCTTGTGGTTCATGAGTTCCAGCCCCGCATCAACCTCTCTGCTGTCCACACAGAGCCTGCTTCAGATCCTCTGTCCACCTCTCTTTCTGCCCCTTCTCCACTGATTCTCTCTCTCTCTCTCTCTCTCAAAATAAATAAACTTAAAAAAAAAGTTTAAAAAAATAAATAAATTTACCTATTCTGGATAATTCCACACTAGTGGACTCCTACAATATGTGATCTATGGGGACTGGCTTCCTTCCCTTAGCATAGTGTTTCATGCTGTAGCATGAATCAGTACTCCATTCCTTTTTATTGCCCAATAAGATTCCACTGTATGGGATATCACATTTTATAAATAGTTGATGGACACTTGGCTATTGATAGTGCTACTGTGCGCACAAGTATATAAACTTCTGTGTGGACGTGGTGTGAACATAGAGGTGGAATTACTGGGTCATACAATAACTGTTTAACTTCTTGAGGAACTACCAAACTGTTTTCTAAAGTGGCTGCACCTGTACATTGCCACCACCAATGTGTGTGAGGGGGTCTATCCGTTCTTACTGAGAATTCCAGATTTTCTGATGATAAGTTGAGGTTGAGGGGGAGGTAAGAGATTGGACTTACGGGCTCTCTTGTGTCCCCAGTTGCCTGCTGCACTGGCCGCTGTGCTTTCCTGAAGGTGCCTCTGTCATGTGCCAAGAAAACCATCGCCTTCTGTGCCCCACACAATTGCCGTGCGTCACCAGTCTGATAAAATGCCTGCTCTCTGTGGTCGCTCAGAGCGTGTTGATCTTTCAGGCTGGCTGTTAGTAATCCTTGCCTCCTGACTTTGGAGATACCAAGCAACCCAACCGTCTTTGTCCCAGTTAGAGACAAATTCCAAATAAAAAACCCTTTGCCAAAAGCTGTCCAGGTTTGAACATGTCAAAATCACTCACTTGATGTACACCAAAGACAGCTGTAGAAACTTCATAGCAAAAGAGCAGCTTTTGTTTTTGTCAGAGTTTACATTCTCGAAACTGAGCTTACCCATTTCTTCTTTGGCAGCTCAGACTGGACATTCCCGTGTCTGTACTGAAATGACCGTGTGTGTATTCAAGGGAGGAGAAGGGGCCGGCTCTTCCTTTAGGCATATTTGGGTCCTGGTGAGGACACACACTGTACATTCTGAAGCTTTGTTTGCGTCTGGAAAAAATTAGCCACACTCAGATCTTTTCCACTGCAGGACCCGTCAGGAAGCCCAAGTATGTGGAAAGCCCCAGAGTGCCTGGAGATGCAGTTATAATACCGTTCAGAGAAGTGTCCAAGGCAGCAGAGCCCAATGAGAATGGTAAGAATGTGTTTTCAATAATTCCCCCCTCCTAAAGATTTTACATAATGATACTCCATTTCTGAGTGAAACTTGAGTGCCTCTTGTAGGAGGAAGCTTTGCCAAACTGAATGTATTTGGGAGATTTTTTTCCCCTTGGGCAGTTATACAGACCTGTTTAGCTAATGTAAATTCTTGGAGTTATATACACAGTATAGGAATAGTTGAGTGGTTGCATATGCATTGTTTAAGGGTTGAGTCTTCTTTCCTCTCAATTTTGACCTCCCCGGCTTTGGGGGTGGGGGGGGGGGGGGTAGGTGGGAATAAGGAAAGCCCGCCAGAAGATTGCTTCCGGTGCTTTTTTGTTTTTGTTTTTTTTTTTGCTACTCTGTCATTTTAGAGTATTCAACAGGCTTTGGCTGAAAAGCTAGCACTTTCACTAGACAAGTTTATGATAACTAGCTTTCTTAAAAGCATTTGATAGCTTTTGAAAGTTTTTTTTTTTTTTTTTGTGGTTTTTGTTTTGTTTTGTTTTGTTTTGTTTTTTAACTTTTTTTTTTTTTTTTTTTTTATTTATTTTTGGGACAGAGAGAGACAGAGCATGAACCGGGGAGGGGCAGAGAGAGAGGGAGACACAGAATCGGAAACAGGCTCCAGGCTCCGAGCCATCAGCCCAGAGCCTGACGCGGGGCTCGAACTCACGGACCGCGAGATCGTGACCTGGCTGAAGTCGGACGCTTAACCGACTGCGCCACCCAGGCGCCCCTTGTTTTGTTTTTTAGATCTAAAGTTGTTCTTCAGGGAATGTTGAAGTAAGAGCCGAAAAAAAAAAAAAATCCAAATTAATTGAAATCTTTAGTGGAGATATTTTATATATTTCTTTTTTCCTAGATCTGGAAACATGTCTAACAGACATTACAAATGATAGCATTTCATAAATGTATCCAGAGTTCTTTATTTTTTTTTTAAACTGTTTGGGAATTTACCTGTTTGTTCTTTTCTGGGGGTAGCAGAGGCTCCCCAAGTCACAACTCTGTGGGCTTTAATTTGAATGTTTTGAACTTGTATCTCATTTTCCTGCAGAAACTTGTGGTTAGGAATCCTGGCCCATCTGGAGAAGCCCATTCTATCTTCAATGTCAATACTTTGTCATACAATGTCACAAACAACATCAATAGTTTGTGTAGTAATGCTGAAAGAGAAAACTCCCCCATATTTCTACTGTGGGACATCTGGCATTTTCTTTGCCCCAGTTGTGGGTAGTCAGGAATATAGCTCTTTGATGTTGTAACTGCTGTGTGTGCATTTTGTGTTTCTGCTGATATATAGTATGGAGTGGTACAGAGGAGGATATGGTAGGAAAATGGAATAGGATGGTGGTGAAAATAAACCTAAAAATGAGCTAAGAGGAGGAATTGGCAGAAGATAAAAATAAGAAGAGTTTAGGATGGGTGGGAGATGAGACAGGGCCAGGAGCTGGGCATTCTGGGCAGGGAAGAGATACTGCTGCCTGTGTGTTAGCATGAGAAATTTTACCCTTTCCCTTCTGTCCAGGTATCTAGCTGTTTGGTTTGGGTAAGAGGTTTACACTAAGACTTGTACTGAGGAGGGACAAGGGTGCCACGGGAGTGGTGGTAAAGAGGGGAGAGTCCCCAGTGGTGTGTGGTTAGGATGGCCATCCTACAGACATGAAGACTCTCTTGGTGGTGAATTCACGTGTGCAGGGTGTCTACTTTTAGATCTGTTCTGTCATTTCTGTTCTGGGGGTTGAAAGGAAAATAAAAACCTGATCCTTTGAAGTGAATATCAATAATCAAATTTGCCAAGCTGTTTGCCCATTTCAGAACAAGCCTCCCGTTACCCTCATCACCACCCGCCACAGCCTTTGAAGTTCTGGTAAACGCCCTTGGTGTTTTGGCTGGCCAAACACGGCCATGATGTTACCTTTCTCTCCCTGGGGGGGGAATATCGCGGAGGTCCTGTTCTGTTGAGAGTTTAGGACTCCTTCTGGGATACGAATGGAGGAGAAATTTAAGAATTGTATTGGGCAAAGAAAAGATGTTATAAATAGCTCCCATTGTCAACTTTTCTCCTCTTGCCCAAGGCAGAATTGGCTGTCGTTCTTGGGGGGGAGGAGGCATTCTCATGCCTGGCTGCCAGGTGAGCTAATTCAAGCGTAAAGATTGATATTGCTCCCGCAGCCTGCATTTTGCATGTGCCCTCACTGCTGAGACCCTAGCTCTCAGATTCAGCATCGTCAGTCTCCTAGTGGGCTGAAGTTTTGACATACCAAGTGGCTGTGAACATGGACCAGAAGTTTTGTCTACAGGTAGGATACATTTTCTTCTTTTTAAGTGTCCAGAAAAAGAGAAAGAGGTAAAGTTGATGTTTGTAATCATGTGGCCTTGTGTGGATAGCCATGAAGGTGGTGGAAGCCCCAGCAGTTAGCTGTTGGTTCCTGAGAAAGTGGTCGCTTAACACAATTTAGCTTGGCAATTAGTAAAGGATGGTGTATTTTGTAATCCCCGTGGAATCCTTTACATTTCAATAGCGTTAATTAAGTCTGCCATATTAAAGTGTAAATTTTATGTCCAGGTCAGTGAACCTAAAGGAGAGGCTGGAGCAAACTAAAACTAATTGAGTTTGGGTATTAACCCAAGCATGTACTGATGTATGGTGGACAAACCCTAATTTCTAGGGTTTAATATCAAACATCATCACTTAAATTTTAATTCAAAACTTGGTCTTACACTTTTCATATTTTCTTTGGGATTTTTTTTTTTTAAATATCTTAAAATGCGTTTTTGGATGCTGTTAATAACAAACAGCTCTTTGTGAAATGGTTTTGAAATTTCCCGTAGGCTCATGAAATATCAGGTTACTACTGAATATTTGAAATACCCTTCCCAGACTAAGATGCCTCGTTTTATGGTTTAGCTACATAAATTCTTGATTCTTAGCTGTTTGAAATTTAAATCAAAGTAAAACAAAACCAACGAGCACTTTGAATTTGTTCATTAACTTGTAAGTAATTATGATTATGTGAAATTGCATATTTTAGCTACCTGAGGAGTGGGTTATATGATATGGACAGATGAATATTTTTATTATATACCAAGAATCTATTAAAGTTTACATTCACCTGGAAACATCTTTAGAAAAAGATACTTTATTTAATATTTTAAAATATTTCGGAAAAATAGCATTTTCTACTCTGGGAAAAAAGAGTGACTTAATGAGCTCCTCAAACAGAATACAATCCCCTTTTTCCTGTCAAATGGTTCTAATAACCTGTGTGTGTCATACAGAATATGGTCTTTACAAATAAGCTTCCTATTGCTAAACCAACATATTGTTTACGGGGAGAATGTCATTTACCCACAAGACAATACTACTGCCTTAAGGGGGAAAAAAAAACCCAGATAAATTAGAGAGGATTATTAAATTATAATAGGATTCGCAGCTATGTTTCTTTGAATTAGGGGCAACCATAATCCGTTTAGGTTTGCTTCCAACTGTCATTAGCTACTTGAGCAAGCTTTGATGGGGAGGGGTGAGAAAATTTTAGTCTAATGAGTCATTGCTTGGTGAAGATCAATCTCAAAACATGATGAAACTTCTCACCTGGCAGTATAGTTAGGAAGTAAAATGAGCACGTATGAAACAGCAGAATAATTACATGCACAACTATCTTGGGGGGAGTAAGGCTTTTTTTAAGATTTGTTTAAATACTGGTGCCTGATGTTTTTGATTATTTCAGATGTTCAAAAAGATGTAGAGAATGAAAAGCTATAAAGAACATGGCACCTATCTACCTACTACTCAGTTTAAGAAATAAAACATAACTATGTTTCCTCCTGATCATATTCCCCTTCCTTTACCAAGAGGTAACCTTGCTTCTGCTAATTTAATTTTCAGCCTCTTAGAATAGTGGTAAGCCATTTGACCAATAGTTGAATAAGGTTTTAGTTAGATGAAAGCATAGAAGGAAGATGTGCCTTGTATGTGCTATGGAAGAGAGATTAGAGGTAGAGTATCCATTCATTCTGCATTTCCTTAAATAAATATTAATTAAATTCTGATGCTGTGAAATGCACTATGATGGATGCTCTTTGAGATGGGCTATCAAGCATAGGTTCTTATTTCATGGAGCCTTAGAGTCTGGTTGGGGTTTAAAGACCTATATATGCAGAGTGACTGTAACAGGAGAGGGAAGTAGTGTTGACTAATCCAAGCTGGTGTTGGGTGCCGGTGGGGGAGCTGAGCTGGGAAAGACTTGATTGCCTTAAGATTTACCTAGCAACAAAGTATAGAATGCAGTGGGGCACAGAAGAGACTAGGGTCGGGGAGATGGTTAGGAAGAGATGTCAGTAGTTAGGTAAGACAGAGTAAGATCTCAAATGAGAACAGGATCAGGAAAGAAGGGGTGATGAGTAGGAAGATTCTTGAGAAATTGCATGGACCTGGGAGCTGAAGACACAAAGATGATGATTTCAAGGCTTTGAGGTGACATTAAGATGGCACTGAAAGAGAGGGAACCATCCATTTTGGTTTGAGTTCAGTTTCAGGCACGTTGAGTTTGAGATGCTGGTGGAACATGTAGGCACCGGTGCCCACTGAATGATTGGAAACTCAAACTGGGTGTGAAGGAAAAGTTCTGGGTATGAGCTTGACTTCCTTTTGTTTGGAGGGAATGTGATGGAACGAGATGTGTTAGACTGGGAAAAAGGCCACTGAGAGGAGAGGACTGAGAAACTTTGGTATTTTATTCATGAGCTGTGAATTGGCTGAAAGAGGCACCAGCAAAAGGGTAGGATAAGAATCCTCAGGACCACACAGTAATTCTGAAAACCATGGATTTCCTCTCTGAGTGTCTGTTACGACAGTTGCCACTTTCCTCCTTGGAGGACAGAGTATTTGCAAGGTCAAAAACTATAGGAAAGTCAAAAGAGGAGATTGGTCATTTAAAAAGAAAAATATCACCGTGCCTTACAGGGCTGTTTCAGGAGGTTTGTGAAGGTGAGTGAATTTAAGTTGCAGGTAGGTGAAAGGGAAATGTAATTGGTGAGGATAAACCATTGCCTTTTTACCCCAAGGCTTTGAGCAAGTAAGGGAAGATGAGAGATCAGTTAATAGGTTGAGAGACGTACATACACTAGTTTTTAATGATTTTAAAGGAAGGGGAGAACTTAGTATAGTTGAAGACTTAAAGTAGAGGTTCTCAAGGTATGGGCTGTGGACTTAGGAGCATCCCCAAGACCTTTACAGGGGTCTATGAAGTCAAAACTCTTTCCATAATGATATTAGGAATATACTTCCATTTCTCTTGCATTGACATGTGCACTGATGGTACAAAAGCAATTATTGGTGAGACTTCTGATGCCTTAGTGTGCATCGAGGTAGGGCCATCTGCTGTACTAGAGCTAGGAGTGGTATTTTTCACCACCATGCATTAGTATTAAAAATAGCAACTCACTGGGTAACATCCCTGACAAAGTACTGAAAATAACAAATGCTACTAAATCTTGACCTTGACTGATCTTGTTAATAGTCTGTGTGATAAAATGGGAAGTCCCCATAAAGCAAGTCTGCTGCATGCTGAAGTATGATGGTTGTCCCAGAGAAAACCACTTGTGTGGCTGTTTGAATTGCAAGCTGACCTAGCCACTTTTTTTAATGGAACACCATTTTTATTTGAAAGAATGACTGGCAAGCCAGAGTTATTCAGAATTGGGTATTTGACACAACATTTTCTCAAAAAAGAACAAAATGAGCACGTCCTTTCAATTAAAAAATAAAACTGACAGGGATTAGTTGCCAATGATAAAATTTGACCTTTCAAGTGAAAAATCAGGTTTTTGGGATTTGCACTGGTCACGTTGAGTTTGATGGCTTCTCAGGACTTTTCATTTGAGATGAGATATTAATGAATGTGATATTTTGGTATTGTATAATAAATGTGTCAGCACTTATAGGATCTGCAAAACTAATATTTTCCAAATCATCCGATGCATGATGTTAAGAAATCATGCATGGCTAACCAAGTCCATTTGAAGCTTATAACAGATCATGGACTTTTATTGTAACAGAGTGCAAAAAGTATATTGATACGGATTCAAAGTCAAAACTAGAACTAACCTTTAAGAAATTGCTACTTGTCAAGTTTTGGTGAGGTATCAGAGAAGAATGTAATTAACTGAGAAGGTTCCTCCCTTTCCCAGCTGCATATCTCTCTGAGGCCACACATCTTCACATGCTTCACCCAAAAGAACATATCACAACAGATTAAATGCAGAGGCAAACGTGAGAATCTAGCTGTCTTCTGTTAAATCAGACATGAAAAAGAATTTGCAAAAGTGTAAAACACTGCCATTCTTGACTTTGAAAATATTTTGGGGGTGCCTGGCTGTCTTGGTCAGTAGAACATGTGACTCTTGATTTTGGGGTTATAAGTGTGAGCCTCACGTTGAGTGTAGAGATTAAAATCTTTGGGAAAACACTTTTTTAAATGTTTTTATTTATTTTTGAGAGAAAGAGAGAGCACAAGCAGGGGAGGGTCAGAGAGAGAGCGAGACACTGACCCTGAAGCAAGCTCTGGGCTCTTCAGCTGTAGCACAGAGCCCTATGTGGGGCTCGAACTCAGCAACCACGAGATCATGACCTGAGCCGAAGCTGGATGCTTCACTGACTGAGCCACTCAGGCGCCCCCCCCCCCCAAATATTTTTTATTAAAAATGTTTAGCATGTAAGTTTTACTAACTTAGAATGGATTAACATTGATTCTTAAAAATTCTTAGTTTTAATTTCTAATGTGATAAACATCAATAATTCATATATGCCAAAGCTCTTTGGAGTCCTCGTTTTTAAGAGTGTGACAAAAAGTTTGAGAACCACTGGCTGTGAGGAAGGAAAAGAAGACGGTGAAAATTTTTTAAAAAGATGAGAAAATTGATCCAGAGTCCGATAGTTATCTAGACTTGAGAGGATGAGGACTTGATAAGTGGCGGTATGACTGGAAAGAAAAAGGCTAATTCAGGAGACATTTTGAAAGAGGAAGTGGTAAGATTTGGTGACAGTTTCAATGGGTGAATGAGGTGGAGTGCTTAAAGACAACTTGTGCAATAACTATGTTTTTGTATTAAGGACTAGAAGCCAATTATTGACAGAGTCAGCTCAGGTTCACGGATAGATGCTCCTCTATAAATAACTGTTTTTGTAAATTCAATTTTGTAAATTGATTTTGGCTCAGGTCATGATCTCGTGGTTTGTGGGATCATGCCCCATGTCAGGCTCTGTGCTGACAATGTGGAGTCCGCTTGGGATTCTCTCTCTGCTCACACACAAGCATATGCGTGTGCTCGCTCTCTCTCGCTCTCTGAAATAAATTTAAAAATAAAAATGAAAGCAGTTAAGTGTGGGCCAACGTGGAACAGTTTGATAATTAGAAAAAGGAAGGAAATTTGTTGTCATGAAGGAATAGTGAGTTCATAGAAAGTTAAATAAGGCAGAAGAATCATAAAAAACTATGTTTAATAGGTAAGAAAAATACAAGCACGTTGAATATAGATAGGAATCCATGACACCAGAAAATGAAATAATAGTGAGAAAGTGGGCTCTTGGTGTTAAAATTGGTAGAAATAATGACCAACTTTGATATCACATCTTATTTCAAAGATGCTTGCTGTGTAAGCTATTTTCTCATTTTTTTCATCTTCTTTATTATTATTATTATTATTATTATTATTAAGCTCACAACCTATAAGAAGTGGGTTATGGCTACTTCCCTCATGAAGAAATTGAGGGTTACAGAAGTTCACGCTGTAAGTGGTCCAGAATAGTTTTGGCCAGGAGAAGTCCTTTCTTCTGAGACTGTAGGGAAGGATAAGAGGATGGTTATAAGGGGCACAAGTGGATTTGAAGTGAGGATGGTGGTAATTGGGAAGGTGGTCCATTTATGGACCATACCTGAGGGTTGGTGTCCCAAACGTAGTCCAACAAGGTGTGGGTAGTTAACAAGAGACAAGAAGTGACCTGAAAAATTCTCTTTGCCTTCCTCCACTTGGTTATTTCATAATGGTGTCCTGTTGAAGATTCCATGAAAACATTACTGGGAAGGAATATCACTCCCCATTTGTCTAATAGAGTCCCAGGAAGTATGAGGCCAATTATCCTTTCAACTCCAAATGCAGCCATCATAAATTCCTTGGATATTTAAATCTGTGAGATATAAAGTGTTGCTAAGAGATGATGTCTCTCTAGTACTTATCCCACTTGTTTTGGGTAAGGTACACCTATTATTGATGAGTGATTTAGTATTAACTACATGAATGAAAATACTTGCCATTTAGAGTATCCCGTTGGATTTTGGTTTGGAGATAATTTTGTAGTAAGAATTAGTTCCGAGAACATCTTATCTTACTGTTCAGATCTCAGTATTTGGTGATCGGCTGTGGAAGTAGAAATTCATTTTAATTTCACAGTCTAGTATACCAGCGTGAGTTCCCAGGCAACTCATCTCTCCAAAAATGGCACCATCACTCTTCACCCAGGGGTCCTTCTGCCAGAATGAAAAGTTCAGCCAGAGAGAAAGCTCTGTGCATTAGGGAGGGGAAAATGCAGACGGCTTGACATGGATTGAGGAATTCAGACTGAAGACGGCTTCTGAGGGGAAGGTCACTAGAATGACATTTGAGAAGAGAGAATTATATGAAGAGACAGTTGGGAAGCTTTTGGACGAAATGAAATTGCAGTGGCTTACTGGATGCTAAACCTGAAATAAAGGACATCTATTCATCCCGATTCCAGGTCAGGTTTGAGAACTTTAGGGGCATTCAAATCCAGGTTGAATGGATAGGAGAACAAGTTGTTCATGAATTTGGAGGTGTCCTGTCAATTTAGACATTAAACCTGGAATTGCCATAGCTCCCAGCTTGTGGGCAAGGTTTAGATGAGGAGTTAATTGTCTTTGCATAAATACATATGTTTTAATGAAAACCTTGACAGTCTGGGGTGTCTGTCTACAGACACAGTGTGGAGGCAGCATTGACTCCTCGGGGGGTAACCCCCCCTGCCAAGGACCTACATGGGTTACAGGGTCTCGGAAGGAGCCCCACGTGAGCGATAGGCCGTGGCCTTGTTTGTCGTCAGGGTAAATTTTGTGGCAGCCAAGCCTGTGCAGCTGTTCTCTGTGCCTCCACAGCAGCTGCCAACTGGGAGTAGTTTCTGGCACTTTCCCTGGAGTTTCAGGTCGAACCAGAAGCTAGACATTCAGACATTCAAGGGCACAGTCACAATTTGGTAGCCGTATAGTGATTGTTTTGAAAGGCAAGGGGGACGTGTAGTAGAAAAACTGCTGAGTTCTGGCCCCTTACCCTCTTCTTTCCCTTTCCATCTGCATCCTGTTCTCTCCCTTTGGTCCAGCTGCCACCTGAGATAAAATAGCTGCCCTGTCTGAGCCTTGGGGCGAGGCTGTTCTGAAGTGTTCTGATCCTGTTCTGAAGTGGTTCAGCCCTTGGGTGTGCCTGGGTTTTACTGATTTGGTTTAGTTCCTGCCGCCTTTTCCCAAATGCCCAAGTGCCTTGGGAATCAAAATGTGGTTGGAAATCTCTGGTGGGAAGGGGCCTTTTGTAGAGTGGCCTTCTGGGTGTGGTTGACCCACCCTGGGGTGCTCTTTTACTCTGTTGGCTTGTGGCCGCTACCCCTTCCTGTTACAGGTTTAACACAAATGATCTAGAAACATGCGGGCACTCTTAACCCAGAACAATCAGCCTTGGTTCTTTTACCCCTGTGGTTTTCTAGAGCAACTAAAAAACATCTAGGCTGGCAAACAGCAATTCTTACCACACACATTGGGAGTTTTGAGAGTAAGCAAGGGGTGGGATCCTTTTCCTTCCTTGAAGATACGACCAGCCTGGTTTTCCTTGTAGCTGCTATCCTGGGAGCATGACTGAGCAAAACTGATATGTGAGTGAGGATAATACAGATGGTCTTCTCAGCTCTACTTGTTTTGATTTTTGCGGTTCCTTAAAGAAAGCAAAGTTAGCATTGAACTTTGGTGGTGAAATTGTAGCTCAAAGGTAATACTGCTGTTTTGTTCTTTCCTCATGTTATCTTTCTAAGACTCACCTGCAGATTTCCACGTCTAGGAAAAATTGGTTCATGAATGTATAGGTCTGAGTCTCTAGACAATTAACAGAAAAGAACAAAACATTGAGTGAGAGTATTACAGGTTGCATATTGCTTTTTAAGTTCTAACATCTGTAAGCAGAGTTTGCTTTATATGTTTTTTGTTTTTTTAATTCCCTGATGGATGCTGATTTAAAAATACAGGAAAGGTGTTAGAATGGTGTGAATATCATTTCGTCACCCTTAATTAAGTTCCCTTAAGCCTTTGGATACAAGGTTAACCTGTAGCTCAACATTTAAACCCAACAACAGAATGTGTTTAAGTGGGAAAAATAAGATGGCCAGCCGGTCAGGGAGGCCAGAGGAAGGACAGGTTCTAAGCATGCCCTGTAACCTTCAGGTTAACTGTGCTTCCAGCATTACTGTGGAGTGTGCTGAGAACACAGCCTGATTTTTCTACATCCCCATGTAAACAGCAGAGTGTATTCTTGGGCCTGGTCCCCTGGGACACATTTTGCTGGGTTTTAAAATCTTTGTTTCAGAGTGGATTCCTGACGATTGACCCCTGAGTTGGAGTTCTGGCTTTGACTTTTGACTACAGTGGGAATGGGGTATGCACAGGACATTTCCACCAAAGTAGTAATGCCCCTGTCTTGGTTAATGAGAGCTGAGCTTTCAGTTGTACCCCAACATTTAAGTAGCCGAGGTCTCTGCCAGTATGCCACTGGGCTTTAACTTTATTTCAGCCTCTTGTGGGCGTTGGCCACCCTATGCTTTTAAAGAGTTAAGATGAAGGGCAGGCCTCTTTCTGCCTTTAGTGTCTGATGTATCCCTTTTTCACAGGACATGGAAATAGGAATTGCTATCCTATAATCACACTGTGTTCTGATTCAGGTCAAATATTTCACTCTTTGCACTTGGAGTTTCTCTTTTACTGTTTTCTTAACCTGTCACAGCCTCTTAATTAGAATGTATTGCTTGAGGACAGGCAGCATTGTCAAACTTTGTGCATTTTATAAAAATACACAAAAGCCCCAGACAAGCAGCTGCAGCGCGGACTCCTCCAGATGCAAACCTGAAATTCCCCAGAGGGGCATCTTCATTGTTTTCTCTCTTTGTTCCAGAAGCAAAGGCCGATAATGAACCGAGCTGTTCGCCGGCAGCTCAAGAACTGTTGACAAGGCTGGGATTTTTACTGGGAGAAGGGATCCCAAGTGCCACACACATAACCATTGAAGAAAAAAATGAAACCATGGTAATGCCTGAGGAAGACCCTGCATGTCCTACCTGCTCAGAGGATGAACGAAGGCATAACCGTCTTCTCCCCCTCTCTGAGTGAGGAAGTCCCTGTTCAGTCCATGAGTCTGGGCTGTTGTGTATTGAAGTTTACTTCGACAGTTTGTGATTTCTGCAGTGGGGAGGTGGGAAGAGGCAGAAGGGCGCAGAACTGAAGAAAATGTCCACATTAACCTTCAGGTCACTACCCAGGCAAGGGTAGCTAAATGAATTTAAGTGGCTGCAAGAATCTCCTAGTCATGATACTACTTTTATCTTTATAACACCATTCTTCTCAGCTGGCTGCTTTGGGATGTGCTTTCCTGCGCTTTTTCGTGGTGGGGGTTTTGGAGGGTCAGCGGGGTGAGGAAAAGATTTGTAGGAGATGAGGCAGAGACAAAATAAGAGGAGATCAAATGGTTCCTGCATGGGAGAGCACACTGCATCCTAGTGAATGGCAGCCTGCCGCTTCCCATTTGAGATGTATATGTCTGCATGGCCGTGAGGGGCCAGAGCCTCTGCCCCCTGGGAGGGTCTTTGCCAGGGTATCACACACTGATTGAGATTGCAGTGGCCATCAGCCTCCTTGCCCTGACCGGAGAGAGCCCATAAATCTTCAGGAATTGAATCAGGCTGCAGTGCTCGTGAAACATTACAAAAACAGAGTTCCCAGATTTTCCGTACAGAGGTCAAAGAACCCATTTGTCTTCTGCAGACTTTAAATGAAAGGAAGTCTGCCTGCTTGCTATTTCTGTTTTATGAATGTGCATTCCCACTAAATTATTTCTAAGACTGCCCTTTTAATTAAAAAAAAAAAAAAAAAAAGAAATCACAAGGGAGGGGGACAGAACAAGGATATTTCTCTTCTAAAATTTGGAAGACCACATACATATTAAGCTCCCTAGTTTTAAAAAGCTGTTTTCCGTGTTCCTGTTTTGAGTTTTATCGCTGTCGCACCAGAAACAAAAGACTGTGTAGCAGCATCCTGTGTAAAGCCGTGCTAACTCCTCCTTCCGTTCGTCTTGCAGTGCACAGCTCTAAGCCAAGGCATCAGTCCTTGCTCCACACTAACAAGCAGCACCGCATCTCCTAGCACCGATAGCCCCTGCTCAACCTTGAATAGCTGTGTCAGCAAGACCGCAGCCAACAAAAGTCCCTGTGAGACCATTAGCAGCCCTAGTTCCACCCTGGAAAGCAAGGACAGTGGAATTATAGGTAAGAAGCACACGACTCGGTAATGTAATGGCTCCATGTACGTCAGCCAGAGCATTCACCGGGCACTTCTTAAGAGGATTTTAGCGTGGTCTGTGAAGGTCAGTCTGCCAGGGCCCGCCTTGTTCTTCACAGACCGTGCTGGCTCCATGTGCAGCCGAGAGGATAAAGCATCAGCTTTTACATTCCTTGGTGTTTATTTATTTATTTATTTATTTTCATAACACTGGGTTCATTTGGTTAAAAAATTTCCAGATCAGATCTGGCCTGTGAAGTTACAAAATTTTACCTCTTCATCAATTAATTCCATTTGTTGGGGATCTCATCCCACGAAGACATACACCAGGGCAATAAAATCCCTGCATATTGAGGCGTCGTCCTACCTCAATCTCAAGGTCATTTATTTCCTCACTTATGTCCAGGCATTTGTTCTTTAGTTTCTTTTAATGGTATCTGACCGCTTGTTTTGAGGCCAGAATTTTGTAAGGATATCCATCCTGTGCCCCACACACCCACACAGTAGGTATGGGTGTCCTAAACTGTGGGTCAGGAGACACAGATTCTAGTACTGACTCTTAGGATGCTTAGCTGGATAATCACTTGCATAACATTTGAGTTCTTTGCACACTTCTTTCCTTCTCTGTAAAAGTAAGGATTCTGATTAGTTCAGTAGATTCTAGTCCCAGATGCACATTAGAATCAACTGGGAATTTAAGAGCCCTTGTTTTTACATCTTACCCCAGACAAGTGTGCCTTTATGTTTTTGCAGTTGGGGTTGGACACCTGTGTGTCTCAGGTGTCCAGCTTGGTGCCTTTCAGATAACAGACATGTGGGACCACTGGATGGATTGTCCGGGCCCTCCTGTGCTCCAGCATTGTGCTGCTGTTGAACAATATTCAGCTCTACTGAACATTCAGTTCCTTCCCTTTTTCTGAGTTACGCACATGTCTTTGAGGAGTATTTTGCATTTTAAGTAAGTGGACTGAACCTCACTTACTTCCACATTAGAATATAATTAAAGGGAATGACATCTGAGCTCCTTATTTTCTTTAGTCACCTTCTATTTCTTTCAAGTGTAATTTGCAAAACCAAGTTGCAGGTTCACGCACTGTATATTTTGGAGATTGCCCCAGAAGACTTGTGAGATCCCCGATGTAGACCTCACTGCAGCTTTCTGAGGGGCCCTCTGCATAAGGATGGCAGCCCGTGCCCTCAGTCTTCACTTGTTTCAGGCTTTCCAGTAGGTTTTCATTTTCTGCAGTTTTAATTGTCTTACCGAGATGCACTCACATGTCACAGCATTCACCCATTTAGACCACTCAACAGTTTTAGGTCTGCTCAAAGGCGTGCAACTATTACCACCATCTGATTTCAGAACATTCTCACCCCAAAAAGAACCGTGTAGCCATTAGATGTCACACTGCATTTCCTCCACACCCCTAGCCTCACTTGTCCAGTAGTCTGCTTTCTGTCTCTGATTAGTTCTGGACATTTCATTAAAATGGTGGCTTGATGGGGCACCTGGGTGACTCAGTTCGTTAAACGTCCGACTCTTGGTTTCGGCTCAGGTCATGATCCCACAAATTTGAGCCCTGCATTGGGCTCTGCGCTCCCATGCACCATGCAGAGCCTGCTTGGGATTCTCCCTCTCTCTGCCCCTCTCCCCCTCCCTCTCTTTCTCTCTCTCTCTCTTTATGTCAAAATAAATAAATAAACATTAAAAAAAAAATGGGGGCTTGAGGTTTCTGTAGCAAATTTAAATTCTTTCACTCAGTTTTAAGCCCTTACAGTGAGTTTATTCTACTGATTTCCTGTTCTCTCCTCACTCCACTTCCCCACCTACTGTTTAGGTCAACTAATTTTCCCCAGTGTTACTTCTGTCCTCACGCCCTCTCTGCGCTGTCCATCACTAATGGGTCTCTGGTATTCTGCGGTAGCCAGTTGACTTCCTTTACAGCATTCTTCACCTTTCTGAAATGTCCTCTCATCCATAGTTTACCTTCCTTCAGAAGAGGAGTTGGTCAGTGCTACAGTTTTTTGGGATAACCTTTCTCTTTTCATGAAATGATCTGCCTTTGGCCTTACATGCCTCTAATTATAACCAAGCCAGTTTCTTGTTTTGACAGAAACTTTTTCAGTGACAGAAAATGACCTTCATTCATTTATTCATTCCTCCTGCTCTCTGTCTCTCTCTCTTGTTGAGATACAGTGCTGCAATTTTAAAAGTGTTCTATTTTTTGTTTTTTTATTTTGGGGGTGGGGGGTCATGCACATGTGGGCAGGAGAGGGAGCAGAAAGAGAAGGAGAGAAAGAATCCCAAGCAGTCTCCACGCCCAACGCAGAGCCCAGCACACAGGGCTCGATCCCAGGACTGTTAGATCATGACTTGAGCTGAAATCAAGAGTTGGACACTCTGTTGATTGAGCCACCCAGGTGCCCCTAAAAGTGTTGTAAAGAGTGGAAAGAAAAGTTGCTGGTTTTGTTTTCTTTTCTTTTTTTTTTTTTTTTTCAACGTTTTTTTTTTTTTTTTAATTTATTTTTGGGACAGAGAGAGACAGAGCATGAACGGGGGAGGGGCAGAGAGAGAGGGAGACACAGAATCAGAAACAGGCTCCAGGCTCCGAGCCATCAGCCCAGAGCCATCAGCCCAGAGCCTGACGCGGGGCTCGAACTCACAGACCGCGAGATCGTAACCTGGCTGAAGTCGGACGCTTAACCGACTGCGCCACCCAGGCGCCCCGCTGGTTTTGTTTTCTGTCGTGTCATTGGGAGATTGAGCTGCAGGAATACCAAGGCTCTTAATTAGTACTTGCAAAAGTACAGTTCTGTCCAATCCCAGACTGGTTAGACCTCCTATCATATGCTTTCCATAGCACCTCAGTATTTTCCTTTAATTTACTTGTTCTGGTTTTGTTGTTTATTTTTGTCTCCATATGGATGGAGAGCGGTCCTCATTTATGTTATCCCGGCTGTCTACTGGGCTCCTAGCATGGTGTTGGGAATGAGAATTTAAGGAAGAATTGTTGCCACTATCAAGTTGCATCAAAGGAAGGAATGTTTAATTGGTTTTGAAAGAAGCTATGCAGTATTCCCATTCCAAGTTGGCATTGTCACATCTTTTAATGTTTGTCTTGTCGTTAAAGTTAAATGACACGTTTCATGTCACTGAGGCTGTCCTTCATTCCTTGGCTCCAGTCAGACACGTTCCCTTAACTCAGCTTTCCTTGAAAAATGGTGACCATTGAGATGAAGTGTTAGTCATTAGGCAGTGTACATCCATTTTTCACAGAAGACCCCCAGCTTTGGAAATTGTGCTTCTTACTGCCTTAGCTGATCTTCTGCAGGGAGTGAGGACTGTAGGCGGCTGAGAGGGAAACACTGCTGGGGACAGTGTTCCTCTGTTCACTCTCCTTCCATGACCTGTAGAACTAGAACCTGTTGCCAAGGGATATAGGAGAGGGTGTGGTAGGGAGGAGAAGGGGTGAAAAAAGCAAGTATTTCCTCTCTAGGCAGACTAGCCACACCTCTTTGAAGAGGCAGGATTGGTGGGGCCAGAGGAGGCAGAGTGCTTCCTTCTGAATCAATTCAGGGTATGCAGGTTTCATGGCCTCGTCGCAGAGCAGGGATCTGTGACTCAGTTGTGGTTTTGTGATTGCTGGGGGTGGCGTGTGTGCTTTATCTACCTGAGAAGCATGACTGTTTTTATAAGGTGTAGCCTGGGAACAGCAGCCTTTAGGCATCTTAAGTGTTCAACAGAGTAAAATATTCAAGAACACAGTGATCTGAATGGGTAATGATGAAGGTGAGCTACCTTGGCTTCCTGCTTTGGAAGGCCTGGCAGCTGCTTGTCATGGGCTGGTTGGGATCCCTGTTCTAAAGTTCCATAGGCCCTGGAGAGAGCAGGGAGGAAATTTCCATTTAATTTTCCACTTTAAATTGTTTAAGATTTGTCAGCCTGTGCACACAGTTGCTGTGGGATTGTGTAGTTTAAGGTAGCTGCAGGCGCCCATATGGAGCTCAGAATTGTATGCACAGTATTAGCATGGTTTATATAGGGCACTTAGGGGAAATTTCAAATAGTTTTAACCCATCCTTAGAAATTCCTGGCCCTCCTCTTACTATGTAAGCTGATTTCCATCTTGCCGATTATACTTAATCTACATGTTTTTGCTCAGCAGATGCCATGAAGGGAAGGTTCCGTTCCCACATGCTCAGACAGCCTTGTGAGGGCTGCCGTGGGGTGTCCTACTTCTGCTTCTGCTGGTTTTGACATGTTGCAGGTGAAGAGAAGTTTCTTTTTGGGAACAGCTTAGTGGGGGAGAGGGCAGAATAATGACCATTAGGAGAATTTCTTGGACCCCTTCCAATCCTTCTGTGTGGAGGTCAGAGGGTAGCAGATCCTCTGCCCTCTGTTCCAGCTTTATTGTGTCCTACAGAGGGGAGTCTCACTTCACCCTACTTTGACGAGGTCCAAGTTCTTATGATGTTCTTTTTTTTTTTTTAATTTTTTTAATCTTTATTATTTATTTTTGAGAAAGAGAGGGAGAGAGAGAATGAGCAGGGGAGGGGCAGAGAGAGAGGGAGATACAGGATCTGAACCAGGCTCCAGGTTCCGAGCTGGTAGCACAAAGCCTGACGTGGGGCTCGCACCCATGAACCGTAAGATCATGACCTGAGCAGAAGTCAGATGCTTAACCGATTGAGCCATCCAGGTGCCCCGCGTTCTTATGATGTTCTTTAGAAGTTTTTAGAAGTATCATAATTCTGTCATGCACAAATCCTGTCTCTGACAGCTGGATGGGGAGTAACTGAATTCCCTACAAACACATATATTTTTTAAAGTAAAATTTCCTACTCTGTAGATAGTAAAATCATTAGCATTACCTAGAGATTAGTGTCTGATTTTTCAAATTTGCAGTGTGAAGACCTTCTAAATGTGAAACTATACTCAATCAGAATAAGATAGCTTTTTAATAACTTGCTTTAAAGGGAAAACTCTGTAAAGAAGTGGCTTTTAAAGGGATTTCTTCTGTGCCTGAGAAAACATTTTTTCTTACTGACACTCCTTTGAATAAACTTGCTTCCACTGTTAACAAATGGAACTTGCAAACTGTGTTAATTTCAGCTCAGAAAAAAATTAAGTAGGTGTATTCACTGGAATGCGTGTGAATACCAGTTTGATTATTTTTTATTTTTTATTTTTTTTTAACAAGCACTGTTTGATTTAAACATACTGTTTAGTTTTTGTCTGTGCCCACATCATGATCAGTAGTGTGTGTGTGTGTGTGTGTGTGTGTGTGTGTGTGTGTGTGTGTGTGTGTATTTCAAGAAAATAGGTTATTTCTCTCTTTAGGAAGAAAGTGAATGCATATTGGATGAGGAGAAACAAAACCCAGCTTTCCTATCACGATTTAAAAACAAAATAATAATCCTTCCTATGTGTTAATAATAGATGTGCCCAGGAGAAGGACTTATAGGTAGTAATTAGAAAAATTCTGGCTGAGTAAGAGGCCATTAAAAGTTAGTCATCTGTCCCTTCCAGGCCCTTCTTCTGCTGTCTCCTTGTACCTGCTGACATTTATTGTCTCCGAATTACTTTCGTAGTATCCCAGATCTGTTTCCTGTTGAGAGTTGGTATTAGGACAGCTCCATGAAGGAGGAGGGTTATTCTGAGTGGACCGCATCCACATCTCCCCCACTGGGCATGTGTCCCACACAGAGCAGGTGTGTTGTTCACCTGCCCAGCTTCCCAACACCTGAGCCACCACATTCCACCAGGCCAGATAGCTTTCAAGAGATTAAGTGCTCAGAATATGAAAAGGGTAAAGAACTTAGGCTCTTCCTGCTGCCTTTCCCCGTTCTCTGGCGGGGAGGTGTGGTGCAGCTTGTTTTTGCTCTTTCTCCCTTTGAAGCTAGAAGGCAGGTGTAAATTTAGGCAGGGGCATACCTTCACAGAAACATTTCTTTTGCAAACGTGCTTGCAAGAAATACTGGGTACTTGATTAGTATCCTGCTGGTGCTTGCTAGAGTTTGATAATATTTGTTTTCTGCCCAGTAGCTTAGTATATTTAAAAAAAAAGTTTCTCGTGGGCTGACTTTTATCTTCCTGTGACTCGACTCCCTCCTAGGCTTGTAAAATGAGAGTGATTCCAGAGGTAGCTAGAGACCTTTTGTTCCTTTCATTTCCTGGACTTTGTGTCCCAAGGGAGATGATCATATGCATAGAGAGGCCTACAAAGAGGAATTAATTGTATTTTATTTTCATTTTAACCTGTTGTAAATCCTGCCCTTTTGATTTTATGCTAATACTGCTTTGTTGCCACCTGTATTGCCCTGCTTGCTACTAAATTGAAATGCTTTGAAATTGATTTGGTAATAACTATTTAGAGTGTTTGAGATCTGTGTTAATATTCATTTTGCTACATTGCCTGCAATTTAAAAAATCATGCTTAATTATAGAAGCTTTTTCTTTTTAATCTCCTGGGTGAAGGAGGAAAATTTGCCTTTACATGTATAATTTGGTAATATACTTAATGTGGGAAAGAAATCCTTCGTGATGATTCGAGGCAGCAGAATGCCTGCCGTAGTACTTGTATTCACAGTGTAGTTGGATTCTTCAGGCTGTTCTGTTGGTGTAGCAAGCATTTATTGGCACCTACTGTGTACCAGGAGCACGTTTCTTCAGCATTGTTACAATAAAGCCCAGGTACAGTATCTGTTTCCAAACTTGTCCACCTGTGGAACCAAAGAGTGGTCTTCCGCCCTTGGAGACCTGGGCAAGTTATCAATTACTGGAAACAGGGTTTAAAACATGGCAGTGACACCTCTTGATGGAAGATGTATGCTGTAGGTACGTAATAATAGCAACTACTGGTGGTGCCTTGTGCTCTTTTCTGGAAGAGTCCACAATTCTGGGGAGTCACTGGACTATGTCAGAAGCTCCAGTGTCTGTGCCTTCAGTATGCAGGTTAGGTGAAGCTTTACCTAAGCATGGCATTGGGTGTTATCACTAGAAAACTTCATGGTGTTTAAATCCACAGGCTTTTCTCTGGAGTCTGTTACCTGCTGTGTCAGACTGTGTTTAGGCAGTGTGGCCTGTCCTCCACTCTGCCAGTGCCCTGCGCCCACTGATCCTTTAGGTGTTTCCACAGTCTAAGGGACTTCACAAATACAGCTGTGAACCATGGCTTGGGTCCTTGGCCTTCCTGCATGTCATAACAGAGCATGCCTTGCACAATGCCATGAGCACTGAGCTGGAGATTTGGTACAGAGATCTGTCTGCCACAAGTCAAAGCATAGTGCCGGTGTGCAAATCCAGAAGGGGAGCAGGGCTCTGCAGTGCTTTATACAGGCCAAGCCGTTGTCCATCGGAAGTTGTGGAAGGAGAAGCCAGAAAGTCCCTGAGAGCCAAAGGTAACTCAGGCCACCTTCCCTGTGGCATTCCAGGCAAGGACGAGTTAGGTTGAGTGCCTTCCTTGGAGTCCTCTCCTTGCTGGGCTGAGGGAGGTAAAAGCAGTCACTCCAGGTGAGCTGCCTCTGTTCGCTGTGTGGTTGGTTACTTTGCAGGTGGGGCTGAGGGAGAAGCCCAGTCTGGTGTTTCTGGTCCGAAGGTTTCAGGCAGGCTGGTTTCATCCATGCAATCCTTCCCTTTGTCACCTGGGGAGATGCAAAATACGGCACAGCAGCCTCGAACTGTGTAAGGTGTTGGGGGTGAGCGAGGGAAGAAGCGAATCCTGTCAGGCCAGGAGGACCAGGGCGTTGGGCACCGTGTGCTTCCTCGACTCTTCTCTCTGCCCTTCACCCAGTCTCATTTAGACTCGGGTTTCTCTTTCCAAAGTTGTTAGTGATCTTTATGCTGGCAGGTCAAAGGAGGTGGTGTATCTATAGTATAGCTGGGATTTTCTTTTTTCATTCCTGTCTCCCACTTTTCTAAGCAACCATTATGTCTTTTTCTTGTTTGATCTTTAATTCATTGGTCGAGCGTTTTAACTTTTAAACTTTGTGTCAATCATCATACTGAATATAGGAGTTGAAAATGTTTCTTTGTTTTTTCAATGCTACTCTATTTTCAGTTGTGTAGGGAGGAAAACATTCTTGGGTATTCATGATATGTGAGGCACTTTACATACATGTCCTTATATCTGATTTTGTCCACAACCCAAGGAAGGACAAAGGACTCTGTTTATAGAGCCCTGGCTTTGAAAATTGGAGAACACAAGACCGTCTGTGGAGTGCTTGAAACAAATGTCAATTTGTGGGCTTTTTAAAAAGTCTCTTCAAAATATATTTTGTGGTGTATGATTGTATTAGAATAAATTAGGGTGATGCCTGTACATAATTTGTAAATACATGGGTTTGGGATACATGCTCCAGTTTTTCTGATAGTGTGGCATGATCAGAACGGCGTGGGGCACCATGACAAGGCTTCAGGCTGTATGCAGCCTTCCTGCCTGTAGGACTGTTAGGAGTATTCAGTGAGTTGACATATGATAAGGTCTTAGAACCCATACATGGTAAGCACTATTATATTTCTGTTAGCCACTGCTCTTATTTCCTGAGGCTGCTTTATACTTAATCCCTCCCCAGTGGATTTGAAATGCTTACAAATAGACATTTAGTAAAATAAGATTTTTTTTCCCCATGATGATATGAGCTGAGGAAAGAAAATAAAAGCAAGTGAAAGAGTGCAAGGGAGGGAAGGTGAGGGGGGGGATGAATGAAGGGGGATGGGAGATACAGGTTTCTATTTAAGGACTGAATAAGTCATGAGGATGAAAGGCACAGCACAGAGAATATAGGCAATCGTATTGTAGCATATGGAGACAGATGGTAGCCACGCTTCCTTGCAGCTAGCACAACATAATACAGAGTTGTTGAATTGCTTCCTTGTACACCTGAAACTAATGTAACATTGTGTGTCAACTATACTTAAATTTAAAAAAATAAAAATGCAAAACAAGGGTGAGGTCAGGAGTCAGGTTCATAAGACTTGATTCGTTTTGCTTCTCAGTGGGCAGAAAGGTTTAGGATTCCTAGCAGCCTGTACAAAGAGACACAGTCAGATACCTAATTATGATGTCTGTAAGGTAAAGACAAAAATGTGCCCATCACTAGTACTCTGCCTGGAGGTGCTTACCCCTTATGGGTCCTCGGAAGGGGAGAATTTGAACCGAAGCCTTTTGCACTTTTCACATCTTGTCTTTTCTCCA
Source organism: Panthera onca (assembly GCF_046562875.1). Taxonomy (NCBI): domain Eukaryota; kingdom Metazoa; phylum Chordata; class Mammalia; order Carnivora; family Felidae; genus Panthera; species Panthera onca. The sequence goes on along the minus strand of NC_138346.1, from coordinate 73,034,889 downwards.
CCTCAAAGGGAGACAAATTCTGCTCTTTGGGACACTTGTTTGATATGGCCTTTAGTTCCTCAACAATTCTGGACTAATGCTATAGTCATTTTAATTTTCTTCTTATTGTTCCTTTAAACTGTAACTTGATTTAGATCCATCGGAACTACTTACTGGGCCCTGGACTTAACACTGATCTTTTAAAATTCTATTTTAAGTGTACATTCAATATATCAAAGAACCTTCAATAGGCAAAGAAAAGGGTGGGTGCAGGAAAGCTGGGAAAGGAAAGGAATACAGTTTTATTGTAGTACTTTATATAGCAAAACATTTAATGTCTCTTCCACTTCCTGGCTGCTGTGTGCCCATGACTGGCTTCTCTCCGCGAGCCCCTGCCTGAGGGCTACTGTTTTTAACAAGGCAAAGTTCATGAACTGCAAAGTACTTTTTAGCCACACACACTTAGAGAACTTTTGCTTGTTGAGAGCTGTGTAAGGCAAGGGGAGTTTCAATACATATTGTGTAGGCAGTCAGAAAGGCCGGTGTTAGACCTACCACTAACCATGTGTGTGTTTGTGTGTGAGAGAGGTGGGGGCGGGGGGAGAGGGAGAGATTAGTCTTTCCCAAGTGCATTCCATATCTGTAAAGTGGGTTGATGGTTCTTAGCCTGTCCACCCCTTCTTAAGCACTGGTGATCATGTATATGTCCTAACATGTTTTGAGTGTGCATTGAAGTAGCCCTTTGTGCTAGTAGGTTTGGTTAAAAGTGCCATTACTACATAGGAATGAGAACACGCCGTCCCTGGTTAAAAGGCGTTTGCAAATGGTGTGCAGAGTCAGAAGTAGCACGTGTGAATCAGTGAGCAGGACCAAACCGAATTTAATACTAAATTATGAGAAGCAAAGTCTAATCTCCTAGCTTGATAAAACTTGAGGTTTAATCATTTAACAGAATACTGTGAAGTCACTCATTTAACAGAATACTCTGTGTTGGAAGAATGGTAGAGACCCTGTCTGAATGATAATGGCCAGTCTTAATGGACAAAAGCTGGCATCTGTACGAGTTGAAGAAATAAAATGTTAGAAGTTTTGAGTTGTTAGGGAACTTGAAAGATCCAGATCTCCAGAAAATATCAAATGTCACTTAGTTTTTTTTCAGGTGGTGCTTTTTTTTTTTTTTTTTTTTTTTTTTTAAGTCATCATAGTGGGCATTTAGTTCCCGGTGTCCACTCTGTAAAGAGAGCTTTCCTACTATTCTTCCTTTCTAATCTTTTACTCTAATAAACTTTTGCTTGCTGCTCAAGAAAATAAGTAAAGTCATCAGAGTGAAGATGCTGCCATAGGGGTGTGTGTGTGTGTGTGTGTGCGTGCCTGTTAACATGAAAGTGCCTGATTAACTTAATAAGGCATTTGAATTTGTTAGCCTGGAAGAAAAATAGGTATTTTTGAGTAGACTGTCATTTGTTGTAAGAACCAGCTTCTCTTTCTTGGCGACTTTGTTGTTGCCCTATCCGGTGTGCTTCTTGGGTCATACAGGAAAACTGCTCTTGTTGGGCCTGGATCTGCCCCATTGTCTCTGTGTCAGGGCTTCATTGTGGGGCTACACTGTGGGGCTTCAAGCTGTGTGGGCTGCATCTGGTACTGCAACGTAGGGAGGAATACTGTGAAGGGGGGCAGTCTTAGTGGGAGGACCTGTGGCTGGAGAACTTCTTGCCTGCCTGCACAGCAGAATGTGTGTCTTAGCTGAACACTATGAGGGCAGTTGGGAGAGTCTCCTACTTAGAAATACATTATGAACTTACCCTCATTTTGAAATGGCAACCCCATTTTGGAATTCCCTTTTCAGCTATTCTTCCTGCAGCTGAGTGTTTTCCTCCTGCACCCACTTTCCTGCCACTCATCAGTACCTGGGCACCTGTGGCTGAACAGTGAGAATGGGACTGCCAGCCTGTCCCTGCAATCTAGGACCCCTGACCAGGTCATCCGTGTTCTGTTCTGCTGCCTCTGGTGCTGTCATGGTAGCAGGAACGAGGGAAGTCCCAGTCCCTGATCACACTGCTTGTGGACTGAGTTAGGACTCAGACCTTTGGGGGTATGACTCTGATGTGTGTTGTGCTTAGGGAAAGCAAATGAGGAGAAACCTCACTCTGACTTTCTTTGTATTTTTTACCTTAAGAGTATGTGCCCCCAAATAAAGCAGCAACAAAATAAAACCAAACAAGTCACCTCCACCCCTGCTGCCCCCCTCCCCCCACCCCATCACTGTTCCTGTAACTTAGATATTGGGGTAGCCTGGGAACCTAACTAATTATGTCTGCAGCAAGAGCATTCTGAGTCCCAAACAGTGGGCTAACAAAGGAAGGCCTGTAACAATCACAGCTTATTAACAAGATTACAGTTAATAATAATTAATAAGCAATGATCTCACTGATAGAGTATTCCTATGAAGCATTAGCACACTTCGTGCCATATAGTAACCTGAAATAAATGTTAGTGGCTGCTATTACGATCATCACCAGCATTTTCAGGGTGGAAAGAGTCATGCTTGCCATACTTATATGCATATGAATGGTCCATTTAAAAAAACAGGGCTGTGACTGATTCCAAATAGATGGAGATACCAGTTTTAATACTGTGGATAGAATACTTGGAAATGTTGGGAATAATGGCAGACACCCTGGGGTGGGCCTGTCCCAAATCAGCTTAGATTTTTGTTGGAGACAGAAAATCAAGTCCTGAATCAATAACCGTAAGATTAAATGTAGCGTCTCTGAGCACAGCTGGAGGAGAAGTTTGTTCATTTGCTTATTCATTGAGCGCTTAGTATGTGCCAGGGGCTGTGCTCTTCAGAAAAGGGAGGTAGATACTCTGAGGCTCCAGTGTGTAGGAGGGGTTTTTAAATAGGGAGACAAGCAGTGGATAATGAGTCCACACTGGAGCAGCAGGACTAAAGGACATTTTAGAATCGTGACAGAATGTCCTCTGTCACAGCGAGGAAATTATTTTGTCTTCTAAACCTTAAAGAGTGTTGTAAAAATAAACAAAACTCTCTCAGACCCTTTGATCCTAGATAAGCCTGTTGCAGCTCATTCACCAGCCTGCTGATAGTATGTATTGTCCGGGTTATATTGATGAAGTAACTTAATCCAGGTGGCTGAGTTCTATTGTACCACACTCTGATCTGCCACATCCCATTGAATCTCTCACTTATGGGCCTAGACTGTGTAGATCCAAACAGGAAACACAAAGGGAGCAGAGGACATGGCCCTTGTTCTCTAGGACACAAGCCAGTGTTGGGGCTGTGGTAACCTGTGCTCGCAAGGGGCTCGGGTCTTTAAATTAGAAGTGGCTATTGGTAGAAGCCATGTAGGGTGAATATTGCTGTTTTCTTACATCATGTTCCTCCTCTTTTGCCAAGATGGTTTTCCATGCTGGTTTTCTTTCTTCAAGGTTAAATTCTGTAGTCAAGCATCGCTTCCTATGCTTGTGTTTTCTGTGTGCTGGGAGGTTTTCCACTCTATGCTGCTAAAGGAGAATAAAATCACGTCATTCTTTCTGATTCATCTTGAACAGATGCTATAAAGTTTAATTCTAAGGATCAAATTCTCTGCTTGACTTTATAATTGTATTTTTGTTCTTCTAGAATCTCTCCCGCATCTTTTCTGCATTAACCATTGTATCACCGTGTCCTCTGCCCCATATACAAATGTTAATTTGGAAAAAAAAAATGTTTGTAGGTTCAAAGGAATTTAATGAGATATGAATTCTTTTGTGAGCAATTTATCTTTGTTAAGAGGGGATATATCATCTCTAGATTACATAGGTTTACTGTTAACTCTCAGATACTTTTAGACAGCTTTTTCATTATCTTACCAGCCTTTGTTCCCTGGTAGAATGACTTAGTTTATTTCCCGTGATTAGCAACATTCTTCTAATGTACCAAAATACATTGTATGAAACATAACTTTGATAAAAATCTGTGTGGACCGGAAAAGTTTCATTGATCACGGGGAGGGCAGTATGCTTGTGTTAACTCTCAGCAGCCCCAGCTGTGCCTGGCCTCCTTCAAAGTATTTTGGTCTCTCATTTCAGCCACAATTACAAGTTCATCCGAAAATGATGACCGGAGTGGCTCCAGTTTGGAATGGAATAAGGACGGAAGCCTAAGGTTAGGGGTACAGAAAGGAGTGCTTCATGATCGCAGGGCAGATAATTGCTCCCCAGTGGCAGAAGAGGAGCCCCCTGGGTCAGCGGAGAGCGTGCTGCCCAAAACTGAAGCCTCAGTTGGAGATGGTCCAGTCCCTTATTCTCAGAGCTCCAGCTCGCTAGTAATGCCACGGCCCAACTCAGTTGCAGGTAAGGTCATGCCTCTCTCCAGAAGGGTTATCTCACTGGGTCTGAGGTGCCCCATGCTCACTCTCTCCACTTGGGAATCTGGTCCAGACACAAGCCAGATTTGTGATCGTGGGTCAGGCACTTACCTTGTCTAGGCCTCAGTTTACCCACCTGTAAACATGATAAGGCTGCCCTTAATGGTCTTTAACTGATCCTTCCACTCTGGAATTCTTTAAATCTAATATTTAGACTCTATGGCACTTCGTGTATGAAGGAAGAAAGTACCAAAAATTTTGTCCTTGTTTTTGGTACTTGAAGCTTGAGTGAATTTGTACCTTCTTATTATATGTTGGTAAACAGAGGTCGTTTACAGTGAGTTTGTTAATACCAACTCAAAGAATTTTGAATCCAACTTTCAAACTAATTTTTTTATAATCGAGGCTCATCATACAGATAGGAGGTCCTCTTTCTGTATCCTTCAGTTATAAGGGAGCTCACAGCTTAAACCATAAGCAGCCCAAGTGTGGCCTGTCAGTCAAGGAAATGAAAACGGGAAAGACAGGCACTCCTTAGTGGAATGGGGTCAGCTGGAACAAGAAGGGGATACAAAAGGGGTGACTGTTGCTAGTTGACAATCGGTGGTCCTCAGACAAGGAGAGCAGTTTGGGATGGGCGAAGACAGGAACTCTGTGTCCAAGCTGTCCTGCCTGCTCTGACGGTCCCGAGTTTCTAAACTCCACGCTCCTGGGTTGAATTTAGAAGATGACCTTGTTGCAGTTATTCTCTGTTACCAATATAGCACTGAAAATTCCCCCTCTACTAACACTCCCAGGTTCTGTCTCCCTGCATCAAATGATTTTTCTCTACTGTTCCTTGGGGATGTGGCCAGCCAGACTGGTTGTTCTTGGGCATTCTTTTTTCGGTGGAACTCTGAAGCAGCTGATACGTAAATGGCCCTAATGGAAAAGTTCTGAGGCGCAGCTCTAATTCACTTTCAAAGGAAGTAAATGGCCTTGTTCCAGAAGAGGGATTTGGCACGTCTGCCAGAGAGAAATACTGGGGAGCATTATGCGTATTGAGTGATGGTTCTTCCGAAAGCTTTTATGCCCTCCCACCACTATCCTGCTACATACAGCAAAGTGTGTTACACCCAAGGACTTTTAGACTGTGTCTATCTACCTAGTTATGATGAACGATTCATTTATATGATCCCAGAACCTGATAGTTTTATTGACTTCAACAGAATAGCAAACTTGCATTCAATTTAATCAAGCTATTTTAAAATTAGTAAATGCATTAATACATTAATAGTGTTGGAAGCACCCCATTTAGGGTTATGTTTTCTGCCTGATGTTCTTTCATGTGATCTCCTGGCATGTGGAGTGACAGTGGGTGTGAGCTGAGTTTTTCCAGGAGACTGCGGTGATTATAGAGCAGCGCTTTCTGATTTCTGCTGTGCTTATTCATTAGCGTCTCTGTACGCACTTGAGCTAGACCTCCTGTGGAATGGGAGGGTGTTACCTCTGGGTTTGAGCCTGGCTGCCTGGCCTAATGGGTTTGCTCATTTCTTCTGTGTTGCAAATTTTATAAACTGAAAGCTTGTTTTGGAAGGAAATAAGCAAGTTCCTTACCTCATGGTACCTTTTAACAAGCAGGAGTCTGGGAGAAACTTCACTGCCTGCCTTCCTACCCCTGAAGCTGGACCTTAGTTAAGAAGTAATGGCAACTCATATTAAACAAAATAATAATAATAATAATAAAAAGTAATGGCAAGACTTTTCCAGTATCATTGAAAAGAAAAGATTCAGGTCATAAAGACTGTGTGTAGCACTTTGTCTAGTGATTAGAAGGCCAGCTGTTACAAACAGGGTAGTAAACAACCCTCAATGTTAGAAGGCCTTAAATAATATGTCACAGACCATATATTGCAATTCCTGGGAATTATTTGCATCTGAAGATCCATGCAAACACAAATTGCCATTTGGGAAACATCAAGTGAGTACATTTGGCACATGAGGGCAAGAGTAAGGGCTGGCAGATGAAGGAAAGGCAATACCAGGCTTCTGGTTGCAGCTGCCCCAAGGGACCTGCCTGCCCCTTCCCCCAGGGAGTGAGCCTATGGAAGTGAGTTCCTGAGGTTGCCAGCCTTTACTGTCGGTGAGCCTGTTACAAAGAACTGTGGTTGTCTGTTCACTGTTGTGTCCAATACAATGAAATCAGTAAAATTCTTACGTCAAAGACTATAAAAATAAGTTGGCTAGGTTTGGAGATTGTTTCACTGTACAGAGATTTTCTTTGTAAAGGTATCTGTTGGAGCGGAATTGGTTTAAAATGCTGCAGTCAGGTTATTACTTTATACTACATCAAATGTGTGGCATGGGCACCTCATTCCTTTATTAGGAAACAGGAGGAGAAGCCTTTAACATGATATCTTAGATAATCTAGAAATTGGGTAATTAGGTTCCACTGTTTTTGACTAACTTCTTTTTCTTTTGAATTGCTAAGTGGATCGCAGACACTGTATTTAGTTTTCTAGAATACCAACAAACAGAATTACCAGCCAATTTTCTTGAAATTCCAACCGGTCATTGCCTCGACTTAATAGTATTTACCTTTGATAGGTTAGTCCATGGTATTCAACTGATGTTTCTTTTTGTTCCAATTAGAGAATTTTCCTTCTGCTCCCTCCACCCCACTCCACCCCCTCAAAAAACTCTCCTGCAGCATCTTAAAATACCCTTCTCAGATGGTCGATGTGATGTGTGTGTATGCAACAAGTGTGTAATTTAACCATAGAGCTACTAGCTGTAGTTTTATGGCAGCATAAAATTATTGTTTTCCCTCTGCTTTTTCTCAGCCCTGAGTTGTGTTGAGGATTTTTGAAAACAGTTATTGTTAAATACTGGAAGTGAGTCTAGCTGTTGTGCTGGTAATATCTGAGACTCTACTGTACACATGTGTGAGAAGGCAACATTTGGTCCAGGTCGCCTGCTCTGGTAGGTGTGGAGCACCTAAAGCTTCACTGCCCCAACTCAAGTCTCTCTCAGTGGCCGTGACAACGCTGTAGGAAGCGGTGGTAGCTGGCAGCTCCTGTCTTGCAGCCCCACTGAGCCAGGAGATGCAGTCTGTTTCGCTGCATCTTAATCCCATTTGCAATGGAGAATCAGAGCTGCGGAGAGGGTGAGGCCACTTTGTTGCACACTTTGGAGCGAGAGCTATAGTGACGGTAAATCTGAAAACAGAGGTGTTTGAAGCCTCACCATCTCCTGCATCTGTGTCAAGTTAGGGCTTTTATTTGCAATCCTCTCTTTGGAATGCCCTTTGTATACTCTCCTATTCTTAGTCCTTTTAGTTGTCACAAAATTATAAACTGAATGTCATGTTCTAAGGGGTTAGGGGAAGAAGAGAAATAGGAAACCCTTTGGAGGCTCCAAGTGTCTTTGAGTTCTCTAGGGCTGAAGCAGCAGGCCAGATATCTGTGGCTGTTCCAGCTCCAAACCCAACTTGGCTTATGGGTTACAGCTGTGGCTGATCCTTCTCCCCCCCCAGCCTCCAACATGCGGTGTGTCCACAGTGAGGCATGCTGAGGAAAGGGGGCATTTGCAGAGGCCTGGGTCAGAGTCCCAGGTCCCAGGCAGGAACCTAGAACTATATGTTCCAAGCGATATTACTGTAGGGAGCCAGAGTAATGAGTTTGGTCCTGGTGGCCCTCCTGGAAGTTTCACACACCCTACTTGTGAAGGACTGAGATTGAAGCTAGAGGCTGCCATTGTATTCCCATAAATTAGGCTTATGTGGGAGTCCTACATAAGGACTTAGCCGAATCTTTCTAATGGGAAAGATTGGTGTGGAATATTGACATTAGCGTGCACACGATGTGTACCTAGGCTGTGGATATACACCAGAAGGATCCAGGAGTATACGTGTATGTTGTTGTGAAGTCAAGGCGTCAGATGTCTCTCCTGGGACTGGGAAAGTGAGTAGGGCATGGGGTGGATTGCTCTTTGGGGAACGTGGCAAGAGGGGACATGCCACCACAGAGCCAGGCCTTGGAGCCACCCAGGTGCTTATTGAATGGAATGAAGGGGGTGGTGCTAACAGTGATGAAAGCCCCAGGAGGGGAAATGGGGAGGACCCAGATTGGTCAGATGGTGCTGGTCAATGGCTGGATGCTGTGCAGCCAGAAGGCTTTCGGCAGACAGATGGCCCAACTTGACTTCTCTCCCTCAAAACTTAGTCCCGCTAATGATTTTACCAGTCCTTAGAAGCCCTAGCCCTTAGAATGCAACTCCTGTTCCCCACTCATTTGCCCTCAAATGATGCCTATATTTTATTATCCTGGAAGAGAATTGTACGTGTAGGATCAGCAGTATCTTAATGTTGGGTCACTCAACGCACAAACAAATTAGGTTAATCCTATTTAGAATTCTCTCATTGTGACCTAGGATATATATGTAAATAAGAGGAGGCTCTTTTTTTTTTTTTTCTTTTTTTCTTTTAGGGTAAAAACATACTGTGTATTTGTTAAGATTTGCTAAGAATTAGCAACATTATTTTGTATTGGTTGTTTTTATTTTTTATTTATTTTTTAAATTATTTATTTATTTATTTTTTCAATATATGAAATTTATTGTCAAATTGGTTTCCATACAACGCCCAGTGCTCATCCCAAAAGGTGCCCTCCTCAATACCCATCACCCACCCTCCCCTCCCTCCCACCCCCCATCAACCCTCAGTTTGTTCTCAGTTTTTAAGCGTGTCTCATGCTTTGGCTCTCTCCCACTCTAACGTCTTTTTTTTTTTTTCCCTTCCCCTCCCATATTGGTTGTTCTTATAATCGAACTTGTATGTATGCTCGCATAGACCCTTAATGCGTTTTAACTGGTACCTGTGTGGTGTGACTTACTGATTTGATCAGAGGTAAATATTACTTGTTTTTAGAATTTTTAAAAATACACATAAAATAGCATATAACATATACATAAAAATGTAAAGCTTAGGAATGTTTATTTCTGATGAAATCCACATGGCTCCTTTCACTGTCCTGAGCTGACTGTTAGTGTTCTGAGCACCGTGGAATTGTACAGCAGAATCTGCTCCCTGAATTAACAAGGTTGGGATTCCAGCAACAGCAGAAGGCTGTCCAGAATTGCGGGGAAAGACCTCTGGGACCGTGCTCTGTGTCTGCAGTATGTACTGCAGCTGTATTGAGTGACACGTGATGGTCAAGTTTCTTCATAAAAATTGTTGGTGAAGTCTGTGTCTTTCCAGGAATAATGGAGAATTCTGGAAACCATAGCAGCACAATTTTAAGAATGAGGGACACTTGTTTTTGCCACTTTTCGGTGAACTCCTTGCTGGAAAAATAAGCTAGGATGGGCAAACAAAACTAAAGTTACTTTGAAGTGAATGGAAAGCCTGAACGGAATTGCTTAGTAATTTATAATTTGTGGTAGTTTGGGTATGATATTAAAATCAACTTTGAAAAGACTAAACTTCAGTTTAATATTACAGCAACAAGCTCAACCAAGTTGGAGGATCTGAGTTATTTAGACGGGCAGAGAAATGCCCCTCTTCGAACGTCAATTAGATTGCCGTGGCACAATACAGCCGGAGGTAGGGCACAGGAAGTTAAAGGTACTTATCTTTGCATCTGCTGGGATAATGGATATAATGAGCACATTCACTCAACATTGAGGATCTGGGATAACCAGCGTTTAAGCCAGCTCGTTTAAAACCATGACGTGAATTGTGTGTGTGTGCTAAAAGTTTGTTAAATGTGCTAGGAGGCCGTCCTTTAGTGGTTTGGGACTTCTTCCTTAAAATATGTGATGAACTCGTTTCTGGAGTTGGAAAATAATTCTGCAGTATATTATTTTGGAATGAGGAGTAATTTAACACTCACTGGATATTTTTTGTGACCAACAAAGAGTCAGCTTTGTTTCATTTCCCTGGGCTGTTGGTCACCTCTTAAGTCTACCTGTAACACACAGTCGGGTGGTTGGGAACCTTGCCAAAGGGGCCAATCATCATCACACCAAGATGAGAGCTGGGGCCCCGTCTCTAGGAAAACATTTCCATTTTACTAACACAGTAGTAGAAGGAGCCTATCTTAAACACTGTTTCAGACAAACCGATGAGGCCTGGTTTGGCCACTTGAATCCCTTTTCCTAATCCTCTGGTGTCTGCCCTGAGTCATGATTAAAGAAGTAGCAAGTCATTTTAATAGGACCCTTTGTAAAACCAACAGGGGATTATAAATGAGGTATTACAGAAGTATTCATAGAACCAGACTGGAAATACGGATTCCTTGTAGGGTAAACCTAAATTTAGGCTAATACTAAGTATATCAGTGTATAAAATTATGACATTCTTCTAAAATAATGATTGTTTTTTGTTTTTTGTTGTTTTTTTTTTCTAAGCACGATTTGCTCCATACAAGCCACAGGACATTTTGTTGAAACCCCTGTTGTTTGAAGTACCAAGCATAACAACAGACTCTGTGTTTGTGGGAAGGGATTGGCTCTTTCACCAGATAGAAGAAAACTTGAGGAACACAGAACTGACAGAAAATAGAGGAGCCGTGGTGGTTGGAAACGTGGGCTTTGGGAAGACCGCAATCATTTCTAAGTTGGTGGCACTTAGCTGCCACGGAAGCCGCATGAGGCAGATTGCTTCCAGCAGCCCCAGTTCACCACCAAAAAGTATGTGCATATTTAACCACTCATCTAGTTTATGATATTCGTGTCAGGTAGATGGGGGGACATTGCTGTGGGATAAACAGTCCCCATTTTCCTCAAGTTGTTCTAGCTGCCGTACCTGGTCTGCCAGCACATTGGGAGACCTGTTTGAACCCTTCCATCTATCCTGGCACCCAGGAAGCCATCACCTGGGATGAGAACAGCCTTCTCTGGTCTTGTCTCAGCTGTAGGGCCTGTGAGGCCTGATCAGGTGCCCTGGAGAGTTCGGGTCCTAAAATCAAGGGGGTTCGGCTCCTGGCAGAAAAAGCCAGGAGGAGTCTGTGCACAATTCTTTTGTACCCTGTTCTCCACAGCCTTTGTCCTCTGTGCTGGGTTTACTCATAGTATAAAAACTAACTTAAAATAGAAGCCAATATTTGAGTAATTGCATCTTATTGTATGTATAATAAACCCATTAAAAGAAAGTGTCTCTAACATGGTGAACAGGAACAGTGAGCCATGAAAGTTTATTTATTATATATATATATATGGCAAAAAGACTTTATATAAAGAAAATAAAAGAAACCAGAAAGAGCACTGCTCCTGGGGAGGGTATCTGGGTGTATGGGGGGCAGGGCTGAGAGGGACACTTTGTGTTCTCCTTTGGACCTTTGCATTTGGAATGCTGTTCACTCATTACCTATTAAAGTACTCTTTGGGTCTACTCAAGCAATCCGTTCACTATCTCATCATACCCCTATTCTGATGTTGTAATGATGAAATTGGCCTCTTTCTCGGCAGCTTCGGATTCCTCCCAGGATCTTCCTTTCACTCCGTTGCTTTCACCGAGCTCTTCTGCAGTTGTTACCAACATGACCAAAACACCCCCTGGGTCTGGGTCTGATACTCCTGAGAACCAGAGACCAAGAGAGGACGCAGTGAAATACCTCGCTTCTAAGGTAACCTGCTCCTGCTCTAGGGGACTCTTCTAGAAAGAGAACAAGATTTGTTAGTTTGGCTTCTGAGAAAGGAATAGAAAAAGGGATCTTGAAATAGAGATAGTTCTTTAATGTAAAAAGGTAGCTTTTGATAAAATAGTGATCAAGTACTCCAAGTAAAAGGTATTAATGAAAATAAATATCTCCAGACACTGGCAGGGGACTTTGATTCATCTTAAACAATGGATTGAGGGGCGCCTGGGTGGCTCAGTCAGTTAAACGCTCAACTTCAGCTCAGGTCATGATCTCGTGGTTTGTGAGTTCGAGCCCCACCTCAGACACTGTGCTGACAGCTCAGGGCCTGGAGCCTGCTTCGGATTCTGTGTCTCCCTCTCTCTCTGCTCCTCCCCTTCTCATACTCTGTCTCTCTAAATGAATAAATAAACATTGTAAAAATTTTTTAAAAATTAAAAAAACAATGGATTGAAAGAATTCCTCAAAGTAGCAGGTGGTATCACGGGTGCCACAAATCCATCCTTACAAGCATGTGCTGTCCTTCACTTGGGAGCCTTGAACGTGATCCAGTTCACCACGCCTGTTCTCTGTTGCCTGGGGACTTTGGTTCCCTGCATCCCTCTGTCAGAGGTTTCTTGTGAGGTTAAAAAAGAGACTTGGCTGACTTTCTCTTGATAGATTCATGGTCATCAGGGTCCTTCTGAAATTTTCCATCTGCTCAGCATCTGTGACAAGTTCATAAGCCACCCGGTGCATTAGAACAGTTACGTCTCTCACTCCTAGTGACCTGCTGGGGTCTCCCTGGGCAGCAGTGGTGGGGCAGGCAGAGCTGGGGAGCATGAGGTGGATGGTGCCAGAGGCATCTAGGAATGCCCCTGGATTCAGAGGAAACGCTCTGAGGGTGAATTTGGTGCAGGGGACTGAAAAGAAGGCGTTTTTTGCCCCAGATCTTTGCTCCTTGCTTCTCCTTCTCGGGTGAGAGCTGCTCCTCACTGGCGTAGGCAGCTCCGGCCACTGATTGGCGACAGTCCTCTAGTCAGAAATGAGCGATCTGAGATGAAGAGTATAGTGCAGACTTCAAAGCCACCCTGCTATAGTGATTTTTCAAACCACTTTGTGTAAGAGATATATTTTACCCGGAAGACCTGTGCATGTACTCACAACACACAACTGAAGCAAAAGCATCACGGTATTCTCGCAGCCTTATATAACCAACATTATGAAATGAAAACAAGTTGTTGTGGCTCCAGACTGGTTTCATGACCCACTGTTGGGCTGACAGACTTCTTCGGTCAGACACGGTGCTTGACATAGACCGGGGTGCTGCCTGTCTTATTGGTGGTTTCTACAAGCTTAGGGGCCCTCCTGTGTTCCAGCTCATCTTTCCAGGGCAAAGGGGAAGAGCAATCAGCTTTCCTCAGAGTGTGGATGATAATTTTAATCTAAAACAGAAGTCACACAACAGTTCCAAATTGGCCATGTCTACTCTTGCCACTTGCTTTTAAGAGTCTACAGACCTGGAATCTAATCCCAGAGCTTCCACTGCCTGCCCTTGTTACCTGGTGAGGCATTTAACCTGTGTGCAGTCCGCAGCTGTGAACCACACCTGGTAAGGCAGGGTTGTGAGGAGCTCTGGGAACAGCAGGCACTCAGACCCTTCTGGAGAACAGAAAGCACTTTGCACACATACATTTTTACTTTTTTCACCTTCCTTTTCTCATACTCCCTGTTCCTCCTTGTATTCTCATGTGGGAATGTATCAGAGTTTCCATACATCTACAGAGCTCTTCTCCCAGGACAGTTCTGCACCTGGCACTTTCCTTGGACTCTAACGAGTAGCCTGCTGCCCCTTCAAATCCATCCCAACAAAGGCAACACTCCTTACCCCTCAGTGCTTGGGAAGGAACCTCTCTCCTATGTGTCTCTTCACGCTATAAGCAGACGTTTGGTAATTTCTGATTTTGGTCCTTCAAACTCTGGTGTTGTTGAATATCTCCGGTGTCAGGTGTGTGTGCGGGGAGGAGACTAAAGGTTTGAGCTAGGCTGCTGGCCCTCCTGTCTGGGAAAAAGAAGCAGCTGTGGGTGTGCCTGGGAGGCTCAGTCAGCTAAATGTCTGACTTTTGATTTTGACTCAGGTCATAATCTCACCTTTTGTGGAATCAAACCCCGCAAGGGCTCTGCACTGACAGTGCTAAAGCCTGCTTGGGATTCTCTCCCTCCCTCCCTCTTTCTCTCTCTCTCTCTCTCTCTCTCTCTCTCTCTCTCTCTCTCTCTGCCCCTCCCCTGCATGCATGCACCCATGTGTGTGCAGGCTTGTGCTCTCTCTCTCTCAAAAATAAATAAATGTTTGGGGCACCTGAGTGGCTCAGTCGGTTAAGCGTCCGACTTCAGCTCAGGTCATGATCTCACGGTCTGTGAGTTCGAGCCCCGCGTTGGGCTCTAGGCTGACGGCTCGGAGCCTGGAGCCTGCTTCAGATTCTGTGTCTCCCCCTCTCTCTGCCCCTCCCCCGTTCATGCTCTGTCTCTCTCTGTCTCAAAAATAAATAAAAACATTTTAAAAATAATAAATGTTTAAAAAAATTTTTAGCATTTATTTATTTAAAAAAAAATTTTTTTTTTAACGTTTATTTTTGAGACAGAGAGAGACAGAGCATGAACGGAGGAGGGTCAGAGAGAGAGGGAGACACAGAATGGGAAGCAGGCTCCAGGCTCTGAGCCATCAGCCCAGAGCCCGACGCGGGGCTCGAACTAACGGACCGTGAGATTGTGACCTGAGCTGAAGTCGGATGCTTAACCGACTGAGCCACCCAGGCACCCCAGCGTTTATTTATTTTTGAGAGAGACACGGAGTACAAGACGGGGAGGGGCAGACAGAGAGGGAGACACAGAATCTGAAGCAGACTCCAGGTTCTGAGCTGTCAGCACAGAGCATGATGCAGGTCTCGAACTCAACAAGCCTTGAGATCATGACCTGAGCCAAAGTCGGATGCTCAACTGATTGAGCCACTTTCCTAGCCAACAACTTTATCTGCTTTTGGGGAGCAGCACATGAGTTTCCCAAGGAAATGCTGCTGTTTTGAAAGTAGGAATGAAGTGAATGTGGCACTTCTGGATGTTGAGTACATTGGGATTATTCAGAGATGCTCTAAGCCAGGATTGGCTTTAGGTTTTATGAATGAGGCTTATTCATTATTTTTGATACAGAGTACCTTGTGCTGATCTTAGTGCTAATCAAGATGGATTTGCGGCTGCAATTAAGAGTCTGCCCAGAACTTGGCAAACCGTGTGAATGAATGAAAGAATAACTGAAACAATTAAGCTAAATAATGACTCAGTGTTGGGGAATGGAAACAACGTATTTCATTCCCGTGGCAGAGGGGGCATCGCATGTGTTTGAGATCACGGAGGGAGCATGTCAAGAGGGGTGCTGACGGCTCTGCTTCCTGCATAGGTCGTGGCCTACCACTACTGCCAAGCTGACAACACGTACACGTGCCTGGTGCCCGAGTTCGTGCACAGCATTGCAGCTCTGCTGTGCCGGTCCCACCAGCTGGCCGCCTACAGGGACCTACTGATCAGGGAGCCCCAGCTACAGAGCATGCTGAGCCTCCGGTCCTGCGTGCAGGACCCAGTGGCCGCCTTCAGGAGAGGAGTGCTGGAACCGCTCACAAGCCTGAGAAACGGTACTTCCGAGCAGCCACCCATACCCTCTCTCTCTAGTCCAGAGTCCCCGGGACGGTCCTCAGAAGCACTTGGATGGGGGCGAGGGTGGGCACCAGGCAAGGATGTGGGTGAATCTGTGCACTGCTCATTCCCTTACTCAGGACCATCTCCCTAGGGTCCCTGCTTGCTTCTTGAATGGTGTAGTTTTGAAAGAAATGCCTCCAATAAAGAATTCACTCCCCGTTGAATATTTCCAAAGTAGCTAATTTGTAACCATAGGTTATACAGATGACTTATGCCCTAGAAACTGTTGCCTGCATATTTTATATTCCTACCTAGTGGGGGAACAAGTTGGTTGATTGGAGAACTTGCCAGCTATTTTTTTTTCAGGGGCTGTGCTCAGTTGAGTTGATCTTAAAGGCTTTTCTAGAAGTGTTCATTTGATTTTTTTTTTTTTTTCCCTTGAAATACTCGACAAGGTAGGGGACATTAATGCTATTATGGGCTGTTCATTTCTTATCCTTTCTCCTCCTCATTCCTCACCTTTTAAGCTAATTTACCTGCCTCCATAGCACTTTGGGATGGAAACAGATCTGTCATCATTTCTCCTCAGTTTCTTGGACAGAAAGTTGGTGCTAATAAATGGAAAACTAGATTCAGTCTTGTGGGAAAGAGCCCTGTTTTAGGAGTCTGTAAAAGTGAGGTTCTCACCACTGGCTGGCTGCGTGCCTTGGGCCAGATGCTTGGCTTTTGAGGGTCCCTTTTCATTCCCGGACATCCATTGCAGGGCAGGGGGGATTCTATGGGGAGGACCTAGCATCTTTTCCAGATTTAATCTCCATATATGCCAGTTATCTTAGCTATAGCTCACCCCAGTGAAAGGAGTGTATGAAGAGCTAACTGTATCATATCCATGGGTGAGATCCTGCTAATGTGTGTAATGCAATATGTTTCTGAAAACTGTTTTATAAGATTTGTTTTTCTCTTGGCTGTCTGCTCTGGTTTTCATTATAAATTTAATAGAAAATGTGCTTCTCTGAAAACCATTTCTTCTGCAATATGTAAACCTTTTTAGCTTTTCCTAACACTAAAATTCACTGGGTGGTGCCATTTTCTAGAAATGTATAATTTCTTAATTAAAAAATTATTTTATCCTTTAGAGCAGAAAATTCCTGAAGAAGAATATATTATTTTGATAGATGGCTTAAATGAAGCGGAGTTTCATAAGCCTGATTATGGAGATACGCTTTCTTCATTTATTACCAAAATTATTTCTAAGTTTCCTGCCTGGTTGAAGCTGATTGTGACTGTAAGAGCAAATTTTCAGGTGAGAAAGAATTCTCCAGTCTCTTTCCAAGACCTCATACCCAGAATTTATAGTGATTAACAACATAAACTGTTAAAAAGCGTTTAGCTGCTTAATTGAAAACTACATTAGGACTTTGAAATATTTAGTCCACAAAGCCCCAAATGAATGAAACTCTGACCTTTTTACCTTCCATGAATCAAGATGTCAGGAAAGTCTCCTCTTAGCACTGCACTGTCCCTGCACTTCCAAAATACAAGAGTCCAGCCCTGGAAGTAACTCAATTTATCTACTGGAGTTTAAAGTTATTCCTGTAGTTATTTGTGTGGAATTGCAGTGGGACTTTGTTTCTTTTATTTTCTTTCCTTCCTTCTCTGTCTTGTTGTTTCTTTCTTCCTTTCTTTCAAGGAAGAAAAGATTTTTAAGGCCAATTCTGAAATAAGGTCTATTTTTTCATAAAACTTCAACATAAGATTCCACTTGTAGTGAAATGAAATGCTTTTTTTTTAAATTTTTTTCCTCATTTTTCCCCTCATTTGAACCCAAATTATATCTTACCAACCTTTGACTTCTTCCCTCTACCCCTGTCCTTTTTTAGTAAAGACATTACTCTTAGATTTTGATTTTTGCCCTTTTGTGATGATGTCTATTTAAAAATAGCATTTGGGTTCTTTTCTTTTCTCATTAAAAGTGGCATTAGGCCTCAGCCTCACTTGACATTTGTTTTTATGGCCATTTGATTTATACCCTTTGCAGTCATTTATCACACAGTAAGCGGAATTTGGTAATCGATAGAGCAAAGGAACAGGAGTCCTATATTTTCTGTACTAGCTGTTTAAATTTTCACAGGGTTCGGTTACCATCCATGTATAATGGGAGTGATTATACTCAGCCTGCCCCCTGCAATTATTATATTCAGTGAGGACATGGGTCAAATTCTTCAGAAACGATAGTGGTTGTGTTTGTTTATTTTTGAGAGACAGAGAGAGACAGCATGAGTGGGCGAGGGCAGAGAGAGAGAGAGGGAGACCCAGAATATGAAGCAGGCCCCGGGCTCTGAGCTGTCAGCCCAGAGTCCAACGTGGGGCTTGAACCCACAGACCGAGAGATCATGACCTGAGCCGAAGTCGGACACTCAACCGACTGAGCCACCCAGGCGCCCCAGATAGTGGTTAGCTTAAAGAAAAAACCAAAAACTCCTCTCTGCTGTTAGGTGTGAGGAGAGTGCTTATCTTTCGAATGGGGGTGGGATGGAAAGGGACACGGCGCTTCCGGGAGCTGGTGACGTTGTTTCTCGCTGCTGGTTACACAGATGTATTTAACTTTGTAAAAATTAATGACGTTGTGCAATTATGGTTTGTATGTTATACTTGAACTTAAAAGTTTACTTGGAATGAACAGCAGTTAAAAAAAGCTAGCAGGCTATCCTGAAGTACAGCACCTTCATTAAGGCATGCTGTGGCTGCGGTATAGCCTGCCGGGGGGGCAGGGGCCGTTTCAGATTTCCTGTCGGTTATACAGTCCCAGTATCTGATGCACAGAGAGGGATGCCTCTTATCTCGGTGTCTGGCCATGTTCTTAGATACACAGTGCTGGTTTGTGTCTGTCCTTGTTATGTAACCTCTGCACAATGTAAGGATTATGAGTATTGGGTCACCTCAGGGTCTCACTGCCCCTGTGCTGGAATGGCCAGCTTGCCATTGTCTGCCCGGGGCTCTTACATCTTGCTCGTTTCTGAGTCTTCAGATGAGGGCCTCAGGAAAGCCATTACTGATTCGATCTCGCATCAGGATTTCTTTCACATAAGCTTTTTATCTTCAACTTATCCTATTACATGTTTTAATACAAAACAATGAGTCCCTGTAATCCATGAAAATCCTCCTTGAAAGAAAACTAGTGAATCTAGTTTGAAATGCAGCTGACATAAAAAAGAAATCTCTGTGGACTGACACTGTGGGTTTTTGGCGTTTTTTTTTCCACAGGAAATTGTGAGCACGCTGCCATTCGTCAAGCTTTCCTTAGATGACTTTCCGGACAACAAAGACATTCACAGTGACCTGCATGCCTACGTCCAGCACAGGGTCCACAGCAGCCAGGACATCCTCAGCAACATCTCCCTGAACGGCAAGGCCGACGCTGCCCTTATTGGGAAAGTGAGCAGCCACCTGGTGCTGCGGAGCCTCGGCTCCTACCTGTATCTCAAACTCACCTTGGACCTCTTCCAGAGGGGACATTTGGTCATCAAAAGTGCCAGCTACAAGGTGGTCCCCGTGTCTCTGTCTGAGCTCTATCTGCTGCAGTGCAACATGAAGTTCATGACCCAGTCCGCCTTCGAGAGAGCACTTCCGATTCTAAACGTGGCCCTCGCATCCCTCCACCCCATGACGGATGAGCAGATCTTTCAGGCCATTAACGCGGGCCACGTACAAGGGGAGCAGGGATGGGAGGACTTCCAGCAGAGGATGGATGCTCTCTCCTGCTTCCTCATTAAGAGGCGAGACAAAACCCGCATGTTCTGCCACCCGTCCTTCCGGGAGTGGCTCGTTTGGAGAGCAGATGGTGAAAACACGGCCTTCCTATGCGAGCCCAGGTATGGCAGGCCGCTTCCTGTCTGCTGTTTGCAGGGAGTCTAACGTGCGATTGGAGAAGGGGTTCCAAACACAATTCACCCTTTTTTCCCCTCCTCTCCAGTTCACCCTTCTCAATGGAAAGGCAACACATGATGAACAATTCAGGAGGGCCGTGGAAAACCTTGCTGCTAAACAAAAACTTCCATCCTTTAATTGCTAGAAATTTGTTTGCGAGTACATCCAGTGAGAGAGAAGCTGAGCAATGCCTGGTGACCTTTCTTCGCTGTCCATTCTCTTCTAGACCTTGGTCCCCTTTATGGGAGTCACAGTGTGGTACATGCTCCAGGGAACAGTGGGCTTCTCTAGAAGCCACTCTCAGCTCAGCTTCCTCACCTTGAGTCTGTGCACTGTCTTGGACCCCTAGCATCACTGCTGCCCCTCTTGGGCGTACAGAATCTTGTCCCAGGGATCAGATATGCCTGTAGGCCCCAAATGGAACGCAGTGATCACAGCTGGTTGTGATTATTTGCATTTGTGCTTCAGTGCAGTGTAACAGGCTTGGGGTCAGCAGGATTCAGATTCAGACCTCAGATGCCCCATTTATGAGATGGTCCTGCGGCAGCTGCATCTAGGGAGTGGAAGGTTCCACTGAGGAGTCTCAGCAGGGTGGGGCCAAGACTCCGCTCTCTGCACTGCTCAGGGGAGGGAAGGCGGTAAGCCTGCCTCTCATGTGGCCTCATGCTAGTCAGAGTGAGAGGTCAGGGAATTTGAGGATGCAGATGCTTTTGTTTCTATAAGGGTGGGTTCTTGTCTACTACTTCTGCCTGGCCCTGGCCTTGGCCTGCATCACTGTTGTCTTGAATGGTTTCTGCTGTCTGTGAGTCATAATTGCCCCCGACTCGGTACCAGGTCCAGCAAGCTGCTAAACTGTTCCCTATGAGCTGAACTGGCCAGGTGACCAGATGCTGGGGTCCAGGAATGAAGAGGTGAAATAAGCATTTGTAAGCTGTACCACCTTCTTCCCCATGAGTACTGATTTGACATTGACCAGATGGGAGTCTGGCTGTTTCATGTTGTGGGTACTGTTGTTTTCTGAGGTAACACCAGGCTAAAAATGTGTTCTTTTGAGTCTGGTTTGAGGCAACAAACTGTAACTCCCAGGTTATTTAGCGAGACTGTAAATAACGAGGTGATATGTGTACCATATATTTGACATACTTAGCCAAGTTGGATCATTTTCTAGGAAGATAGGCTACAGTTGAGTTTGTAGAAACATAAAAACAAGTTGAGAAACTTCAACAGAGGATGTAGATTTGTCACTAGGGTTTGAAGCAGAGGAAGTTGAACTGTAGTCACTGTAAAGCCTCGCTCTGCTTTGGGTGGTGGGCAGCACTGAGGTAATGCAGCCTGGAGCAGAGCTCACTGTGCAGTGACTAGCAGACGTGTACCCGAAATGTTGGGCTCCTGAGTGCTGATGTGTTCCAAGAAGCATGTGTGGGGAATTACCCAGGGTAGGACCAGGACTGGACCAGGACAAGAGAGACATCCAGGGTGCAAAGTATAAGGAGTTCCTATTTGGCATTGTGCACATCAGTATTTACCCAAGACCCCTTTAGTTCTGGAATTTCATTCAGCAGACAAGGCTGGTGAAAGGACACTACTGGATGCATTTCAGCAGAAGTCTCTGCGGGCCCACCACATGCAGGGTACTGTGGCAGATTCAGAGAGTCCTGGGATAAGGGCCCAGCTCTCAAGGGCTTCCCACACAAGGGGGCAAGTGAGGTGACCATGTGGGTCTTGCCACACCTAAAAGCACCGCACGTGGACTTTAGGAAAGGGAGGCTTCCAGCTAGGGAAGACCGTTTTTGGAAAGTGTTTCACATACATGAGGACATTTGGGCTGGGCCTTGAACGATGGGTAGCATTTCTCTTCCCACCCTAATTAGTTGTAATTTTGCCCTAATCAGGGAAAAGCAGCAAAAAGAACCTAATACCCAGAGTCAATGACATCTCACTTTTTATTTCTGTCTCTTTCCATGCATTTTAAACATTCTCCAAATCATCTTTTCTATATTAAAATTCCTATCCTGCATTTTTTTTTTTTTTTTTTTTTTTTTTTTTTGCTTACACATCATGGATAGCTTAGCAAGCAGTTTGGAAATCTTAGCAAAGTATCATTTTTCATGGGTTTGCAAATCTTCTAGTAGGCGAATAATGATGTACTTTACCCTTACTGTGGGGCCTTGCAGTTGTTTCTGGGTTATTTATAAATAAAGCAACCTATTGTGCATGTCTTGGTGCTTTTCAGGAAAGGAATAGAATTTTCTTCTTTGTTTTCATTATTCCTTATGTTAGAATTACAGGAGCAGAATTAAAAAGAGGAGTAAGTTGCTTAAAGTCTTCATGCACATCACCTAGACTGAAACATAATTCACATTTTGCAATATTTACTACATCTGTCATCTTTTGCCAATAACAAGTTGTAGATACCACGACATTTTACCAAGTAACTGATTATGTACCTCAAAAAGACATTTTCACACTTAACCACAACACCATTGCCACACCTAAAATGTTAAGACTAATTTATCAGTATTATCACACATTTAGCTGTGACCAAATTTCTTTACTTCCTTCATATTTTTCTAGTATCTTTGAATCAGGATCCAGATAAGATCATGAAAATGCGTTTTACAGTGCCTCTTTTAATCTATAGATTTGCTTCTCCTTCTGTTTCTGCTTTGTCCTTGCATTTTATTTGTTTGAAAAGAATAACTGAGTAATTTGTCCTATATGGTTTCCCATAATCTGAATTTTGCTGATTGCATTCTCATGGTATTTACTGTGTTTATCACCTCTATTTCCTGAAATTGGTCAGATTTTATCTTAAAATAATTTTTGCAAGGATACTTAATAGGTAGTAGGTCTGCTTCCATCAGGAGGCACACAATGTCTTAATGTCTCTCGGAGGCCTGATGATTATTTCCCGGATCCATCAGTTCATTAGGGTTGCATCAGGAGTTTTAAAGTCTTGAGCAACCTCCTGTCTGCTGTCATGTCATGGACTTGAGGAATGAACAGATAGGATTTTAGTAGGTGGAAAAGAGGCTATTGCAGACAGAAGGAGCTGTCCAAGTCATCATGTCAAATGGCAGGTTGTGTTTTGGCAACAACAAACCTAGTTTGGCTGGAGCTTTTGTCATGGGATAGAAGACTTAACAGAAGGATGTGCTAGGGAGAATAGACTTTAATCAGTCATCTCTGGAGAGCCCTCAGTTGAGCAGGTCGAAAGTGCAGACTACCTACATTGGGAGGAGTGTGGAGGGTTGGACCATGAGAACCTGTGTGACAGCAGCAGGGACTTGGTGGACCTGGCTTCGGGATGCAGAGGGGTTGAGACTGGCTCTGCTAACATGAGATGGGTGGGTACAGCTTGGCCTTATAAGCAAAGTCAAGGAGAAGGGGGAGCTGTAGAGGACATCAGGGTGTTAAGCCATAGAAGCTAGGAGTGGCACTGTTCTTAGGAAGGGTAAGAAAAGCAGGAGGTGTGGAGCACGTGTTGCAGGACATGAGATGCCTTTTGCTTATAGCAGCTTGAGCTGGTGGGGTTGGCAGAACTGCCTGTTCAAGTGGGGGGGAAGTCTGATGGTGGGGAAGTTGGAGGTGAAGATGTGGCATCATTCATGGAGAAGTGATGGAGGGGCCTGATGAGGGAGTGTAGTTAGCAGAAAGGGAGCTCTGACTTCTGGGGTATGGAGCAGAATTCCAGGAAGGAGGTTGGGGTGCAAGAGCTGCTGAGAGGTGAAGGAAGATGATAACTAAGAGGGAGTTTGGCTTCCCAGTGGAGGAGGAAGGTCCCACATTCTTAAGAGATTCCTTCCATCCAGCTGTGAGGGATGGAAGAGGAGAGCGCCAAAATTCTGGGATAAGAAGTGTAAGGGTGGAGAGGTTTGGGTTTGTTTGTGGGGAAAGGGTGTTTTGTTTTGTTTTGTTTTGTTTTTTTAAACACAGGAGTTGGAGGTGTTGTTGGAAAGTGTGGGGTTAATGTGGGGAAACCTGATCCATGAGGAAGGAGACATTGGAAATGCGAGGGGATAGGGGCAGAGAGCACAGGCCACTTGTCTCCTCTGTATTCCCATTGAGGTGATTCATGGCACCATTCTGCTGAATGTTGTTTATAGTCCTCTGGTAGCTGAGAGCTCCTCCAGGGAAGCACCTCACATTGTTCCCTGTGGAATCCTCCATATCAAGCATGCTGCTAGTTACAAGGTGGATGTTAATGAGTGAATGAATGAGAAATCATGGTGCACTGATAAAGAGCATAGGTGCTTGCATTAGGTAGACTGCAGTTCAAATCTCTTCTCAGTTGTTCACCAGCTATTTGATCTTTTGGGCAAATCATTTGACCTGTCCAGGCCTCTGTTTCCTCATGTAAACAAACTGTTTAGTGGTTTGCGGGATTGTACGGTTTAGTGAAACAATTCCAGCTAAGTTTCTGCATCTGGTATATAATGAACAGAATTATAAGTGCAGGTAGCCTTAGAAAGCACTGCAGGATCTAGGAGGAAGGGAAGAAAAGTAAATGGGATATAGAGGAATGGAACGCAGCTATCTAGTGATTACATGAATTGTCTCCTTAGGCAGGAGGCCACGTGCTTAGCTGAGATCACTAGAAGCCACTGAAGGATGCATGATCATTTCCCCATTAGGGGTGTAGCCATGGTACTTAGCCTAGTATGTCTTTGTGGTGGACACAGTTGGTGTGGCCATTGAGTTCAGCAGACTGGGAGACTAAGGATGGCTTAGGCTATGGCTGGGAGATGTGAGCCAGGTTGAACCCTGGGACCTGCCCATGGCTAGGGACTAGGGAACTAGGGAGGATATAGAGCCTGGACCACTGGTAGGTGGGAGGGAGCAGGAAGGGTGGGAACATGGGAGAATCTCATCTGAGAGGGAAAACCCAAGCTTGAGGTATGGGAGGCGGAATGTGCGCAAAGAAGTACAGACTGTGTGCTTGTGGAAGAGCTCTAATCCCTTATGAGATGTTGGACAAGGCACTCGGTGTCAGCATGTTTTTAAGTCATGCCTTCCCCTGAAGTATAA
Source organism: Panthera onca (assembly GCF_046562875.1). NCBI lineage: Eukaryota > Metazoa > Chordata > Mammalia > Carnivora > Felidae > Panthera > Panthera onca. The sequence continues at coordinate 73,010,300 of NC_138346.1, read as the reverse complement.
AAAGCAATCTCTTGGTCTCTACTTGCCTTGATTTTTTTCATCTCTAACATAGTTTATGACCTATTTGAAAAACAGGCAGGCAGTTGGATAGCTAAACACTATTTAAATGATGCATGATTTTACTCATCTAGATTAGTAACTCCCAGAAAACATTTGGGAGAGTGCATTTTTTTTCCCATAATGCTTCCTTTTCTCCACCATTACCTGCATTCCCTCCAAAACAAAACAAAACAGAAAATCCAGCACCTCAGAGTTGTCAGATTGATAGAAATGAAAAGAATTCACGTTGTACAGAAGTCATTGCTGTTGGAATAAGCAGCCCCTAACATCTTTCCCAAACAAATTGGCTCCGACAGAGGCATGGATCCCACAGGAGACGGAATGAGTCTTGCAGATGTGGAGAGGGTGATGGGTAGGATGGCTTCTTCATGAAAGGGTTAGTGAGGGGTTAATTGGTGGTGTCAGTTGAATGTCCACCATGTGCCCAGACACAGCAAGTCTGCTTGTACATCTTAGTTTTCTCCACCCAGTAAGGAACTGTGTTCCATCCAAGCCTAGAATTCTAGGTATTTCTGAGTATGTGCTGTTGCTTTGCATGGCTTGGTTTTTGTTTTGTTCTCTTTGTCAGGTCTTATCCTTTGGCCAGGTCTACTCCCAGTGGTGATTACACTGAGGGGGGAGACCTGAATGCCAGGTCCAGTGATGGTTCTGCTCCACCTGTCCCTCTGTTCATCCATCCATACAAGAAATACATATTTGAGTGGTTGCTAAGGGCTAGGCATTTGCTAGGTATTATGCCTATTGATGTGCCATAGGCAAGACCCTTAATCCCATGGAATTGACATTTTTGTGACAGACATAAATAAATAAACAAGGTGAAGAATGATGGATGAGGGACAGAGAGTGGATGGTTCCAAAGGTAAAGACCTGCCTTGTCCTAGAGCTTCTTTCTGGGTCACTCCACAGAGATAGGGGAATCCAGAGAAAGCCCTAAAATGACTTGAAGAATAAATAGCATTGGCCATCTTTTATAAAGAGGCAACTTTTGACCCATTTTGTTTGGCGATGCTGAAGCACCAGGAGAATAGTCCAGAGTCGTGTGGAGATGTTCACACCTGAGAGCCTACAGTTCGTGGAATGGAGTCTTTTGTTCCTAAGCTTTGTGTTTCTTGTTCCAGGAATGGGCACGCTCTCCTGGCATTCATGTTCTCTCGACAAGAGGGCAAGCTGAATCGCCAGCAAACCATGGAGCTTGGCCATCACATCCTGAAGGCACACATTTTCAAGGTGAGACGCGCCACCTTGAAGAAGAGTTTTGTTGTCATTTTGAGTGTTTGGTTTTGGAGATTTTCAACAGCTTTATCAACCCTCTCAGAGCCTTCCATGAGCCCCATTTTTTCCCCCTTAACATCTGTTTTAAAAAGTTCCTCTTCACCTAAAGTTTCCATTTCTTTCGTTCCCTTTTGTTTCTCGGTTATTTAGTTGCTGAAGAACGTGAGCTACGTGACCTGTGTAGTTCCATACAGCCTGGATTTTCTGATCGCGGTCTTATTTTTCATGGTCTAGTTTAACATGGTTCTCTTTCCTCTGGATTTCCTGTCATTTGCTAGTTGTTTGTTTTGGAGTTTATTTCTTTTGAGAGAGAGAGAGAGTGAGAGTGAGTGCAGGTTGGGGAGGGGCAGAGAGAGAGGGAGAGAGAGAATCCCAAGCAGGCTCTGTGAACCTCGAGATCATGACCTGAACTGAAATCAAGAGTTGATGCTTAACCAACTGAGCCACCTAGGCGCCCCATGTCATTTGCTAGTTGTATCTAGAGGCTTAATCAGGTTCGGGTTTGGTTGTTGCTTGTTTTTGTTTTGTTTTGTTTTTGCAGGGTGTCACAATTACTTTAGAGTTATACTTAACTCTTTATACGTCTGTAGGGTTTTTCTTCCATCAGGAGGTAAGGAATTCATGCTAGCTTCTCTTAGTGGGGTATTATCAGTCACTACTGATGTTTGCCTGGACTCTACATTAAGGGTTACAGGATGGTGATATTCCAAATTTTATTCTTCCTTTGACTGGAGAACTTCTATAAGAAGAAACTTGGTCTTCATTGCCATGTCTTTCCTCAGGCATCGTGTATGTAGCAAGGGTGGGCTAGTTCCTTGATTCTTGATTTTAGGGTGGGAAGGACGCCTTACATGTCCAGCATTCTCTGTGCCTCGGCATTTCCCTGAGTTAGTGCAGGTCTGCACCCTCCCGGGCCTACCCCTTTCAGCCTGACACAGCTGGGAAAGGAGAGGATGAGGCCCACTTATATCTGATTACTTTCAGGGCCTCAGTAAGAAGACAGGAATCTCCTCAAGCCACCTCCAAGCCCTGTGGATCGGGTACAGCACCGAGGGCCTCTCTGCCGCCCTCGCCTCTCTCAGGAATCTCTACACCCCCAATGTGAAGGTGAGCCACCCTGTGCCCGGAAAGCTGGGGCCCCAGCCCCCACCACCTTTCCTCCAGCAGCCCCGCTGTCCCCTGTACCATGTGGCAGCCACAGGAGCTGGTGGAGCTTCTAATGATGCTTTTCCCCCCGATATAAATCACACAGGCTTGAATGCCCTATTACTGGTTTTCTTGTAGAAGTTTAGCTTTTTCCTGGGCAGGGAAACGTGGGCTGCCATGTGAGCACGTGGGGACTGTCTAAGAGAGGATGTGATAAGGAAGCAATTCACAAAGGAAACCAAAGGTCAAAGGGAGATTTCTAGGGAAAATTGATTTTTAAACTGTCCTGGGTCTCTAATCTGGACTATCTCTTTATGGGTCATAGGAAATTAAGCAGTGATGAGTGACAACAAAGCGATGGTTGCACAGAGAAAATGTGTTAACTAAAGGTTGTGTGTGCGTGTGCATTTATGACTGTGGAAAGTGTAAGGGGGGTCGACCTGCTACTGGGCCGGGAGCTTCTTCCCTCCTGATCAGTGGCTGTCATGTCACAGTGCACTGCTGTGCTTTTTAGAGTCAATTTTCCTTCCTCCTTTAAGCAAGTCTGAGAATCTAAAACACATGAAGGCCAAGTGTCTTTTAAGGCAACACAGGAGGGTTAACTCCCACAAAGATTGTGGGAATTACTGGTTTATGTTCCAGCAGCATACAACCATCCTGTCCAATGCAATGTAGTAAAAAGATCACAAGTGCCTTCCACTCGATATGTCAGCTGGACTCCAGGCCTTTCCGCCCCAGGCCCTGACGTGCCCTGCTGCATACAGAACCTCTGAGGCAGTTTCCCAAGGAGCCAGGTCCTCCCCTTCCAACACCTCCATGAACACAATCATACCTGTTGCCTGCTCAGCAGCATCAAGGGTGAGTATAAGCAAGTGGTCATACAGGGAAGGACTTTCGAAGCCCTGGAGGTTTCTGGGCATCTCTCTTCCCTATTCCTCACTTCAGTTCATCAGACCTACCTGGAAAGAGTGCCCTTGGGGGACTCCTGCACCTCTTCTCCCCCACTGTATGCACACCCCATCCTCAGCACCTGCCACTCAGCTGTGTGTCTGGGAGTGTGGACCTTGCAGAGGTCTACTTGGTAGACATAGTTCTACTTCCTTTCTCTCTCCTCTGGCTTCCTGGTAGAGAGGGTAGAATGAGCACACAGAGGAGCCCCTATGTCATAAAGGATATGGGAGTCCCCCGACTCTGGAGCAGCTCCCCTAGAGCCCTGGTGCTCCATGCAGGGCCTTGGTGCTGGTTGGAGAAAGGCCACTGCTCCCCCATGGATGCAGACAGGGTTTTTGCAAGGATAAAAGCACAGCCTTCTGCGGGCAGACTCAGCCCACTGTTAGGGTCCTAGGCTTAATGGATTTCAGCCTGACTCCCCTCTTGGCGGGGCACCTCGCAGCAAAGCAGCAGTGGAAAGCCACTCATAAGAACCCTGTGCTTTGTCCCACTCCCCCAGTTTCCAGACTTTTCGGTGTGAGTGCTGTGTCCAGGCTGAACCCACATGCATGTTTTACAGAGAAGCTGGTTTTAGTAGTTAAGAAGAACTTCTCCTGCTGATGACAGGGTTGATCATAGTGAAGAAGTCATATTAAGAGTTTTTGTTTTACTTAGATTTTATAGAAATGAGAGTTGAGGTTACTACAATAACATGGTTTCATCTTTCCTCTCAGCTAAAAGTATATCTTTTGAATTCTCCATAATTAATAAAATTCTATAATGTTGAGGAAGAAAGAAATAATAAAAATGCGGCAATATCTGTTTTCACCAGTGCATTATGGGCCCAGAAGTTCCTCTTTTAAAGTGGAGGAAAGTAAATGGAAAGCGTTATACCCTGTCAAATACAGGGTTTTTAAATACAAATGTTTTTAAGACAGTAAATTAAAAGGTACAGCATAAGAATGTAATGAGCTTGACCCTCCTGAGATCATAGACTTTACTTTTAACATACTTTCAATTCTAAGAGTTATTTGTCTTTACTTTGTTTTATAGAACTCCAGTGTCATCTGCTTCTACACTGTGCTCAAAATTCTATAACTTGGTTATAGAATTTTAAGGCATTCCATTATCCTTCTGTTTCTTTTATCTTTCAAGAAAAAAAAAAAGGTTTTCACAGAATCTTGAACAAATTACAGTAATTTAAAATTATGCATGCAATTAGGGAACTTTTTTTAGAGAGTATTAAATGTTGTCATACAGGAATGAATGTCATTTTGAGCAATTGCAGTTTGCCACTTTGGTAAATTAAAGTGACTTGCTCCAGAATGATGACTTTGGTAGATGAATTTTAATTTTACTGGCACGCCAGTGATTTCTAACACTGTCGTCTCCCCTCACCAGGCCAGGGTCATGCCGGCCCACTAGGGTCTTTGCTGCCAGTGCCTCTAGGCTCCCACCCAGCGGGTTGTTTTGTTCACACTGTACCATCGGAGTGCATGCCGGCCGTGGGCGTCCTTCCCAAGGCTGTGGACTCGGGAGAATTTTTCTCTCAGCCAAAGGCAGGGAGGGGAGAAGACAGGAACTAGGCGTGGACTTTGGCCTGACTTCCCTTGGTGGAAAGGATCCGGTCATATTCTACATGATAGGCGATACACATTTGAAACGGTTGTGTTGCTATGAACCTCCAGTATGCTTGGAAAACTGAGACTCCAGTGTCGCTTCTGTTTTCGTGATTACATTGCTTCGCCTGTCTCCCTGGACCCCCTTTTTTAAATTTTCTTGCATTCATTAAACCCAGAAGTTTATAGATAACATTGCCATTTCCAAATGTTATCCAGGGAGAGCTTATGCGGTGGTGATAATCAGGAAATTTCCATGTGGTTAGGAATAAATGTACGGGATGAACCATTAACCCCTTCCTTGAAGGCAGAGCAATGTTAGCTAGAGCTGCTGCAGCCGCTGGGCTGTAACAGTAATTAGCTTTGTGCCCAGAGCTAATCTGTGCTTTACCCCTCTGAGCTTCTGTATTCTCACCTGCCAAATGGAGGTCACAAAAGAGCCTGTCTCCTAGAGTGATCAGAAACCTCATTGAGATGTTAACACTTTTGGAAAAACACTTGGCATCTTCTGCATGGTATTAAAAAACAAAATACAGCAGAGTAAGTTTGAAGATCTAATTGGCTTTATTAAGGGATTCATGAATTGGGCACCATCCCCCCTAGCAAGTAGAGGGGCACCCTCAGGAGTTGTACAAAATGGAAGGGTTTTTTTTGTTGTTTTTTTTTAAGCTTATTATTTTGAGGGGATGGAGAGGGGCAGAGAGAGAGAGAATCCCAGGCATGCTCCACATTGCCAGCGCAGAGCCCCACACAGGGCTGGCTCGAACTCCAGAACCGTGAGATCATGACCTGAGCCGAAATCAAGAGTGGGATGCTTAACTGACTGAGCCACCAAGGCACCCCAAAAATGGAAGCTCTTTATAGGAAGGAGGGTGGGGCAAGAAAGTTATAAGCAGAAGTAAGGAAAGGATTATTCCAGACAAGATCACCCTCCCTGAGGGGAAAGGGCAGAGGGTCTTACTATGCACATTCTCTTTTGGTGGGTAGAGAAGGGCCCTGTGACAAATTAACTCTTTGGTGCTGACCAGAAAATTCCCTATTGATAGACTAAGACTTATCTTTGGAAGAGGTTGCAACTGCAGTCAGGTTAGGTATTAAAAGCCCCAGTTTGGTGACCGGGCCTGGCCCAAGTAACACCATTTTGGGCTTGTGGTTTTCTTTTTCACAACAGTCAAGGGAGTTGTTCTTATTAGGTTTTACCTACTTTCAGGGAGCTGAGACTTTGCTGTAGGTACCTGAGAACTTCTGGATGTGCCATTTGGTGGCTGTTAACAGGAGCTGCCTATGTCTCCCCTCAAATAAGTGGGAGATCTCCCTGCTGCTCTGTGCTAGTGATAGCAGGGGCAGGGGAAGGTGGTAGGGAGACCTGGGTTGCCAGACACCGGGGCAGAGCTCCCTACTGTGCTTGTCAGGGGCCTGGGGTCTTGTCCCTTCTGAAGATTTTACAAAAGATGACTGTGACCATGACAATATTTATTTAACACTTACGAGATGCTGAGGGCTGTGCTAAGTGCTATGTATGTGTGTGTGGCATGTTCATTTTTAATCTTCACAACAGCTCAGTGAAGTGAAACTGTTATCTCCATTTTTCAGATGAGGGAACTGAGGCCGAGGGCAGTTGAAGCGTGCCCCAAATCACACAGCTGGAGGGTGCCTGGCTCCGAGCAAGCCCATGCTTTGTAGCTGCATTTATCACCTGATGTGTTTACAGCCCTGGCTGCCAACGGCAGTCACTTGGGAGCTCTTGGTACCATGGCCAAGTCAGAATTTTCAAGGGTGGGGCTCCAGCACTGGAAACTTTCAAGCTCCCAGGTGGTTTCTGTGTGCAGCAGGGTTAAGAACTGTGGGCTGGGGGAAGAGCCACAAACCGATTGGGGGTTAAGTGGTAAAAATACCAGCAGCATTACACTGACAAAGGAAATGTTTTTTTCCAAGAAGCAGACGAAGTATTAATTAACGACAGACATCTTTAGGAAAGTTCTGCCTCTAAGCACATACCTTCCAGGTAAAGTCTTGTAAGGTGGTCGGCAAGGAAGTACTAAAAGTACACCTTCCAACGTTGTTACCAAGAGTACCTATTGGGTAGCATGGGATGGCATTCCGCTGGGTTTTCTTAGGAGGTACCTGAAGCACAGAGAGACTGAGTAATTTTCTGAAAATCACACAGCAAGTTTAGTGGGTGGTGGATGTGGTAATCAGCAGAAAAAACAGATTATTTTCTGGGAGTCTTGTGCTGCTGACAATCCCAGAGGCACAGGAACATTTTAACGTGTTCTACTTTTTCTTGTAGGAACATGTCCTGTAAAAAAAGAGTATTTGCATTTACTTTTGTCTTTGTTAGCTCACTGTTAATTATTTAATCCTGTGATTATTTCATTGCCATAAAAAATGAATTTTCTATTTTTATTTAAACAGTGATTTTTCAAAGTGTGGTCCACTGACCAACAGTATCCGTATCATCAGGGAACTATTAAAAAGCAGTCTCAGGCCTCACTCCAGACCCGCTGAATCAGAAATCTGAAAGTGGAGCTGGAGAATGTGCATTTTAAGGTTCTTTTTTCAGGGTGTTTAAAATTTTTAATTTTGGTTTTAAAAAAAAAACATAAAATTGACCATCTTAACTATTTAAAAAAATTTCTTAACATTTATTTATTTATTTTTGAGAGAGATAGAGTGCGAGTAGGGGAGGGGCAAAGAGACAGAGACACAGAATCTGAAGCAGGCTCCAGGCTCTAAGCTGTCAGCACAGAGCCCAATGCGCGGGAGCTCGAACTCACGGACCATGAGATCATGACCTGAGCCAAAGTTGGATGCTTAACCGACTAAGCCAACCAGCCACCTATCATCTTAACTATTTTTAAGTGCGGAATTCAGTAGCGTTAAATATATTCACATTATTGTGCAATAGCTCTCCAGAACTTTTTCCTCTCATAAAAGTAAAACACTACCCTCGTTAAAGAAAACCTTTTCACCTCCCCTCATCCTCTGGTAACCACGATTCCGCTCGTCTCTCTGAATTTCACTTCTCTATGTACCTCATGTAAGGGGTATCTTACATTTGTCTTTTTGTGACTGGCTTTTTTAATTTAGCTTAATGTCCTCAAGGCTCATCCATGTTGCAGCATGTGACAGGATTTCCTCCCTTTTAAAGGCTGGATAATACTCCATTGTATATGTGCATACCGCTTCTGCTTCTCTATTCATGGGTCGAGAGACATTTTAGTTTGTTTCCATCTTTTGGGTATTGTGAATAGTGCTGCAGTGAACATGGGGGTGCAGGTATCTCTTCGAGATCCTGATTTCATTTCCATTGGATATATTCCCAGAAATGGGATTGCTAGATCTTGAAGAACCTCCACACTGTTTTCCAAGCAGCTGCCCTTTTAGTTTTCCACTATGAAGAATGTGCATTTTCAGTGCATTCGCAGATAGTACTGTTGCACACTCTAGTTTTGGAACTCCTGGATTAGAATGAGGATACTGCCCTTCTCCCCAAATGCTGTTGTGACTGACGTTTATGTGAGAATTCATCTTGTTGGGGGATATTATTCAACAGGTCAGCCGTCTCCTGATTTTGGGAGGGGCCAACGTGAACTACAGAACAGAAGTGTTAAATAATGCCCCAATCCTGTGCGTCCAGTCTCACCTTGGCCATGAGGAAGTGGTCACTCTGCTCCTGGAATTTGGCGCCTGCCTGGAGGGAATGTCAGAGAACGGCATGACCGCCCTCTGCTATGCTGCAGCTGCTGGCCATATGAAGCTGGTCTGTCTGCTGGCCAAGAAGGGGGCGAGGGTAAGCTGGTAGCATTCCCCAGTGGGGAGAGGGGGAGGATGTCTTCATAGCCTTGTCAGAATTGTCATCAGCTGGGCCAGCCTCCCTTTTGTCTCTGCTTTGTCGAATTGCAACTAATAGAAATTGCCACCTAAACAGAAAGAGTGAGCTGCCTGCTTCGGTCAGGGCGTGATGGTGCCTGATGTTGGTGGTCAGGTGTGCGGCCTTGGAGAGGAGGCGTCATGTGTTTTGCTCATAAGCTCTTAACTCTCCTTAATACTACCCATGGGGAGGCAGGACACCAAGGAGACCCTAGGCCAATAGCAGCATGAGTAGAGGTCATCCTTTCAAAAGCCTGGAAATGATGACCTAGAACTCCATCAATCACAGATTTTAACAGAGCACTAGATTGGTTTAAAAGACCCTATCCTATTTCATTTCATGTCTTTTTTTTTTTTTTTTAACAATAAAATGAGTTCCATGGGTCTTAGAAGCCATGTACTTGAGCATATGGCTGCAGGAGCTGGACAGCCCACAATCCTCATTTCTCCACCTGCCAGCTAGGATGCTGGGCACACTGTCCAGTCTGTGCCTCAGGCTTCTCATCTGTAAAATGATTATGACAACAGTATCTACCACAGGGCTGTTGTCTGAGCATTAAATAAATGTAACTATATTATTAAACAAGTTACTCTAGGACCATTAATGTTGAGAGATTAAATGAGAACAGTGCCAAGCTCACAGTAAACTCTCTTTAGGTTTGCTATAAGCATTTCTTTGGGAGAGAGGGGATGTGCTTTTTATAAAAATAGAAATAAATCGCTGGTATTTGTCTTTATAGTTAATTAGGATATTTAAATTTCAACAGGAAGACATTAATTAGGTTTATAGAAACTATGAGAGCCTTTTAATTTTTCCCTCAAAAATACAATATTTGGGGTAAAGGGACTTCAGCTCATGGAAGAAGGGGAATGTTGCAATTAAGCCTTCCCGGCGGGTGCATTAGTGCACATCTCCATGCCTTCATTTCTACATCTAAATGGTGGCTTAGCTTTCTGTGGAGGCTAGCAGGCCCCCTCCCATCACCGCTAAAAGCTCTGTAGGAGGAGGCTGGGTGTCATGCAGGTGTCTCCTGCAAAGCTTCTGGGTGAGGGTGCAGAGTATCACCAGAATTTGCAAGTGAGGTGAGGGTGGACCCTGAGCTCCTCTTCCAGTCCAGTATTCCTGGGGTTAGACAGGGAATGACCCATTGTTGCTGCTTGGACCTTTAGAGGTAAGCAGCCCTTAGACACTAACTTTGTGGCCAGCTGGCCTTCCTGGCTTTGAGGCCCCACTTTACATGCTGACATGTCCTAGGTCACCTGACTGTGCATGGCCTCCTTCCCCAGTTAGAAGGCCTTCAGAGTCCCTTCCTGCCCTTTCTTGGTTATAGCTAGATTTTCCAGATCCCTGCCTTTTGCTGGCTCCCCTATTTCAATGACTAAAGAACTGCTTTATTCTCCCCAAATCCTAGCTTGTCACAGCAGATTTAGAGTGTTCTACTCACCAGCAGCGTTGGGAAGCACAGAGCTTTGGCTGAGGCTTTGGTCTGTGTCCCCACACATGTTTCCCAGAGAACTTGGAGCTTTAAGTCCTTTGCTAAAGAGACAGGAATTGAGGGTGCCTTGTGTTTGCTGGATCTACAAAGGGTTCCCTTGGCCTTAGGGCTCATTCACTACAAGGAAGTAATTCAGATGGATATTTGGTGCACTAGAGAAAGTTGCATTGGAATGTGAACACCCCACCCCCACCCCCCACCAAGCATCTGCAGTGATACTGGATTTGTTGCGCACTTCATTTGGGATGTGATACTAAACCATGACCTTCTCTTGCCCTCCAGGTGGACCACTTGGATAAGAAAGGCCAGTGCGCACTGGTGCACAGCGCACTGAGGGGCCATGGTGACATTCTCCGGTACCTGCTGACCTGTGAGTGGTCAGCAGGCCCTCCCCAGCCAGGTGCACTGAGGAAGAGCCAAGCCCTGCAGCAGGCGCTGACAGCAGCCGCCAGCATGGGCCACAGCTCGGTGAGTTGGCGCTGAGAGGACACTCCTGGGAAGTTGGAAGCCACAGCCCAATATGTGTTGGGTGCTTTGTCTTTAAAAAAATTTTTTTTATGTTTATTTATTTTTGAGATAGAGTGCGTGCACGCGCGCGCGCACACACACACGCGCACACACACACGCTCACGCACGCACGAGCGGGGGAGGGGCAGAGAGAGACGGAACCACAGAATCTGAAGCAGGCTCCAAGCTCTGAGCTGTCAGCACAGACCCCGACACAGGTCTCGAACTCATGAACCACGAGATCATGACCTGAGCCGAAGTCCCACGTTTAACCTGCTGAGCCACCCAGGTGCCCCTCAGGTGCTTTTTTTTAGTTATCTTAGTTGCTAGCCCATGATGCACTTAAGGAATGAAAGAAAAGGAGGATTTCAAGAAATGGAAGTTGGTTTGACCACGTGTCTAGGTCTTCTGTTGACATCCCACCCTTTGTGTGAGATAATTCGGTGTCCAGGGTCTTGGTGCGCATGTGGACTCCTGCAGTTGGTGGGGGGGAGGGCGGGCTCTCTCTTGGCAGTATCCCAGTTTCTCCTCTGTTCCACGTTTACCCTCCAGCTCAGCTGTCTTGCACTTTTTTCTCTTTGATTCATTCTTTTGTCCTTGTGATCTTTTAAAAATAATCATGTGGAATACTAATGCTAAAATTGTTCTTGAGTATTTGAAGGATTTTTAAAAATAGGACTTCAAAGTTCTGGTAGCATGTAAGAATGCTTGTCATTCACAGTTCCTGTGCTGAAGGAAAGCTTCTTGCAGTAGCTAAATAGAGCACATATTTTTGGTAGATGTCAGTATTTCTCAGTTTGAGGATTTTTTTTTAAGTTTCTTTTTTTTAAAGTTTATTTATTTTGAGAGAGAGCGAACGAGGGAGGGGCACAGAGAGAGGGAGAGAAAGAATCCCAAGCAGTGCTGATAGCACAGAGCCCCACACCAGGTTCTGTCTCATGAACCCGGATCTTCTGATCGGAGCTGACATCAAGAGACAGAAGCTTAACCGACTGAGCCACCCAGGCGTCCCCTTAGTTTGAGGATTTAATTGTAATCTCCTGACCCATGTGTCTGAGGATTTAATAACATTTTTACCTGTTCTCTTCCACCTGTTTCTTACTCTGTATTATCTTCAAGCAATTAGAGTTGCCAGTATTTGGTAAGATTGGAACCCACAATAATTTATAGTGAATTTGGGTACAGAGCCAGCTGGCTGACTTTTTGGCATTTAAAACACAAGGGCAGACACGGACACACACACACACACACACACACACACACACACACGTGCATGTATACATACATACTGAAAGCTGGCTTAAATTTGGCATTTAAAACATTAAAAGTACACATATACAATATTTAAGCCAATACAATATACTGCAACAAGTTAATTGCAGAAACATAAGAGAATGCAGCTGTCTTCTCTTAAGACAGGCATAAAAGAGATTTATAAAAATAGGAAACAATGCCAGCCAACCTCCCTATATGTTTTAGTTTTGGAAAAAATAGTAATTTCACTTAAAAAAATACATATTTCATAACAGTATGTTAAATGTTACTGTGTAATAGGTTTATTGTTTCTTTAAAAAAGAACTATAAATGTGTTTTTTAAATACTCATATACAGAGAGCATGTTAAATACACAAATAAGCAAATGGAGATGTTTTTCCTTTTTTAAAGTGCTCCCTAAATCTGCATGGGAACGCAAAGTGTGAAAAATCATCACAGGGAGGACAGTGAATGCCACATTCATATGTGACCTTTTTCTCAACTCCTGTTAAACTCAACCTGTTTCAAAGCTGGCTGGGAGGAATGCTGTGCCAAAGCAGCCTCAGCAGGGCCAGTAACTGTCTCCTAGAAAAGGGCAGGGCTTGTTCACCAGAAGCCTTGAAGGGTGTATGCATTTGCTAATGCTGTTATAACAAGTGACCACAAACTCCAGTGGCTCAAACAACATTCATCTATTTTCTTACAGTTCTGGAGGCCAGAAGGCTAAAATTAACATGTCCAAAAGCCAGTGTTCCTTCTGGAAGCTCTATAGGAAAATGTTTCCTTGTTTTTTTTAGAGCTTCTAGAAGCCTTGTATTCCTTAGCTCATGGCCCTTCCTCTATGTTCAGAGTGCGTCACCTTAAAAATTTTTTTTCACATTTATTTATTTTCGAGAGAGACACACAGAGTGTGAGTGGAGGAGGGGCAGAGAGAGAGGGAGACACAGAATCCGAAGCAGGCTCCAGGCTCGGCTGTCAGTACAGAGTCCGGCGTGGGGCTCGAACCCACAAACTGTGAGATCATGACCTGAGCTAAAGTCAGACACTTAACCGACTGAGCCACCTAGACGCCCCTCAAAGTGCGTCACTTTAACCTATGCTTCTGTCATTCCATCTCTTCCTCTGACCTTGATTCCTCTTGTCCCTCGTTTGAAGACAGTTGTGATTATGTCAGGTGTATATGAGATGAACACATGGGTAATTCAGGATAATCATCTCATTTCAAGATTCATAATCACACCTGCAGATTCCCTCTTGTCCTATAAGGTAACATTCACAGCTTTTGGGGATGACGATGTGATCATACTTGGGGCTATTATGCAGTCTACCCATAGGGTATGGATTGGGAGACTGGGAAATGGCTTCATTATGCTCTCCTGTTGCTGCTGTTGCATAGGGTGGATGCTGGCTCCGGGCTCACATAGTGTTCTTTCCCCACGAGCCAGCACTCTTGCCTCCATACTTGTGATCTCAAGCTCTTTTTGATGGGGAAGAAGGGAAAAGAACTAGGGAAAAGAAGAATGATGCTGTCAGTAGAAAAATCTTCTGGACAATACTATTTATTTTATTTTATTGAAAAGGTATATATTGCTTTGTTTTGCATCTTTGTGAAAAAACGGATTCACCATCTTCCTGCGATTTATGCAGAAACTGCACTTTGTATGATCTCCCGTGTCCTTTGTTGATTAGGCTGGCATATTTGGGTCATGTTGGAATTCATTAGAATTCTGAGTACCTAGTAATCCTGAACAATGTTGCTGAAATTCACTGAGGTTTTTTTATTCTTCTCAAAGTGAAAATGTGAATAGCATATGAATTATGCTTGAAAACAGTTTTCATTATATTTTGTCTCCTTGTGTAGCATGAGATAATTATGGTTAAAAAAACAACACACTTTCTCCTTTGATGCATGGGATATAATAAGCACATATGGCTGTGAGAACTCATTAAATCACCTCGCCACTTCTGACAGGTGGTCCAGTGCTTGCTGGGACTGGAGAAGGAACATGAGGTAGACGTCAATGGCACCGACACGCTGTGGGGAGAAACAGGTAATTATGGTTCCACTGCTTGTAGTCTGGGCCAGCTTTCTTGATGTTTTAGCCCCCATTTTGGCCTAAGTTATCTTAAGAATTACTTGAGATACATGTTAGTCCTATTCTTATTTTATCACAAGGCATTTGAAGTTTAGAGCTTTTAAAACTTCCCAAATATGGTAAAACTTTTTTTGAAGCAAATCAGAATAGTTTTGAATTTGACTATTAGTTCTTGCACTTCTGATGAATCTCTGTTAGAAGTACCTAAATAAGATGGTAGTTTCCGCTTTGTGGAGTCTTCTGTATCCTCCCTGACGTGGTCTTCCTATGAACAATGCACTATGAGCAGGACAGGAGCCTCACATTCAGATGAGTCAAAGTTGCTCAGCAAGGAAGGCTGCAGCCTGCCTTATAGAATGAGAGCAGGACTCCAGCCTTGCGGGGCCTCTCTCAACTCCTGAATACAAGCTGCCAGGTCGCTTTTCGCTGGCGTGGTTATATGTATTTAACTGAAGTGTGGGAGGGGAGCCCCAGGTGAGTGCATCATAATGAAGATCTGAGTTGGTTATTTGTCAGATTAACACAGCTAACGCTGCTTTGAAATTTTCCATTTGACCGAATTGGTATTCAAAATATAAGACTTTAAGTTATGAGTTGTTGTTTAATAGATGTAACCAAGAGTGCTAAATGCATTTCTGGGCTGTGTCGTGTGTGTGTGTGTGTGTGTGTGTGTGTGTGTGTGTGCGCGCGCGCACGCGCACGCCTAGTGTACAGGCATACCTCGGAGACATTGCAGGTTTGGCTCCAGACCACCACAATAAAGCAAATATCACAATAAAGCATGTCAAATGAGTTTTTTGGTTTCCGAGTCCATAAAATGTTATATTCACACTAGACTGTAGTCTGCTAAGTGTGTAGTAGCATTATGTCGTAAAAAAAATGTACAGACCTTAATTTAAAAATATTTTTTGAGGGGCGCCTGGCTGGCTCCATCGGTTTAGCATCCAACTTCAGCTTAGGTCATGATCTCCTGGTTTGTGGGTTCGAGCCCCGTGTCAGGCTGTGTGCTGACAGCTCGGAGCCTGGAGCCTGCTTCAGACTCTGTGTTTTCCTCTCTCTCTGCCCTTCCCCCACTCATACTCTGTTTCTTTCTCTCAAAAATCAACATTAAAAAAAATTTTTTTAATACTTTATGCAAAAAAAAAACCTGTCCTCTAAGGTTTTAGGGAGTCATAATCATTGATCCCAGGTCACCATAACAAATATAATCATGAAAAAGTTGAAATATTGCAAGAATTACCAAAACATGACACAGAGACACAAGTTAAGCAACTGCTATGAAAACAAACCTTTCTCACCTCAGGGTTGCCACAGACTTTCAATTTGTAAAAAAACACAGTATATGAGAAGTACAATAAAATGAGTACAATAAAACAAGGATGGCTGCGTATGACTTCTGTTTCTGCCTGCATAGAATTATTTCCAAATGCTTCTCAATTATTCCTAACAAGCCAAATGGTAGTGTGTCGAGTTTATCAGGTAACTCATACTCAGAGTTCCCCAGCAGGAAGTACAGGCCTGCACTTCAGAGCCTCCTGGTGCCCTCTCTCTGAGGCTGCTGCCGTGTGCATGGTTTATAAAGCTAGTTTGTGGTACGTCGGGAGGGGGTGGCCTGCACCATGGTTCCAAGGAGAGGGCAGGACCCCAAATGGGGTTCAATTATGCTTGGGCTCAACGTGCATAGATTTAAATATTAATAAATTTATTTATATATATATATTTATATACATATTATTTATATATATATATAAAATAATTTAAAATTAAATACTCTTGATTCCACAGAGTCTTTCCTCCACCCATTTAAATAGCACAGGTTGCTTTGTAATTTGGCAAAAGAAAAGTGTCCATCCACTTCCATATTGTGTTGTGGGTAACAGACCAGGTCAGTGCATGACCCTGCTTTGTGCTGAGCCAGAACGTCTGAATCCCTGCCCTTCAATTGCCTGGTTAAATAACTTTGGACGAGTTACTTTGCCTCCTTGTCAAATGAGGTAAATAGTACCCGCTTTCTAGGATTGAGGCAAAGACTAAAGGAGATAAGGCAGTCTTGCCCAAATGAATGTACCCAGTGATAAGACACCCCCCAGCCTGACATGATTCACTTGCATCTAGAAATTCTGGTTCCTTAGTTCTGGGATGAGACTGGGACTCTTTTTTCTTGTTTTCTCAAACAAGTGTTTGAGGTGACATGGCTTCAGGGCAAGAAGAGAACGTCTGTAGAACGTTGTCTAAAGGGCCTGACTTGGGGATGGGACACGTGAGAAGTACCCATGATGGCGATGTGGCACTCACTTAGGAGAAACGGAATCTGTGATCTTTAACGTTGACTTTTTTTTTTTTTCCTGAGAAGGGCTGCCTTTGAGGGTGCTGTGTGAACATTGTTTTGTCTCTGATGACCAGTCCTGAATTTCAGTATTCTCCCCGCTCTGCTCTCCCCCGTGGGACTCTGAGGGGAGACCCCTAAGAGAAACAACAGCTCTCCCATCAGCCTTGATGAGAAGATGAGTAATGTTTCAGCCAGTGTCTTCCAAAGGCTGGTGCCCCGCGCTCAGATCACTCTGCAGCCTGAGAAGCAGCTCACGCTCTTCCTCGGGCATTAGGGGAAATTTCATCAGCCAAAAGTTTGAGAGACTTTTTAAAACTAAATTTAAACCAAAGAAAAAGCTAAGCACTGTTTCTCAGGCTCAGGGGGACCCTGTGACTGTATGTAGACTGTGTGTCAATAAAACCAGTCTTGCCTTTGCTCCATTTTTCTCCTTGGTATCTTTCTCCTGTGTTCCTTCAAAAATGACCATTAATGTCTCCTACCCCAGGTCCTCCCAATTCCAGGTCTGTGCTTGTCAAAAGAATACTTTGGAATCTCGCAGAGGATATTTTAGATGAGGGCACATCTGCACGTGTCCAGATTAGGTGGTCTGTGTTTGGGATTGGCCACGAAGTGTCTACAGTACCTGACCCCGAATGCCTTCTGGAACAGAAGGCCCTGGTAACGATAGCATGAGTGTGTGGGTCCACTCCTGTTCCTTGTTCTTACCAAGCAGCAACCAGGCAGGTCCCCAGACTGTGTGGACTGCCCCACTGTGTGCACTGTTTCTCTTTGCTGGGACCCTCGGAAGTAAAAGCAGTTATTTTGCTTCCTGGTTTTGTTTGGTCCTATTCCTGGGTGTGGTCAGTGGTGTTCTGTGTCTAAAGCACCAAGTGTGAAGCTTGTCTGTCTCCAGCCACAGCCCAGGGGCAGGATCCTGTGAGTGAGCCTGTTAGGGGTGTGGGAAGATGACAGAAAAACTGGAAGCATCGTATGAATAAAGTGGTTCAGTATTTCTCTTTGAACCCTTGTAGAAGCTTATACAGGTCTGTTGAGTATACATTTAGTTTGAACAGCTTGGCTTTAAAATACCAGCTGATGGGGTAACCAGGGAGGGTCTCCTTGGTCTGTTTTTGGCTCCCCTTCCCATTCTATTTCTGTGCACTGACACCCCCCTGTTTGCAGATGCAGCTACCTGTCCTTCTCTCACAGCCAGTTCTAGAAGTGGGAGGGCTAAATCTGTACACAAAATCCTTCCCCACTTTTCTGCCAGAAGAGACCCTTGTGCTCCCTGTGTATCTCCTTTATATTGCAAAAATGTCATTTTTATGCCTTTTGCTGACTAGAAGTTGCATGTCACTGGTGACAGGTGATGACAGCTGACAGCCAGAGAGGAGGGAACACAGGGAACAACAGACCCATAGAGACCCCTGGTCACTCAGGCCAGTCCCTGTGGGGTTGGTGGGAGTAGGGACAGTCCTATGCCTTCTGTACCCTGAGCATCTCCCTGCTGATGACCTAGAGTCCTCAAATGTCATCACAGAAGAGGATGGTTCCTATCTTAGCATTATTATTTTTTTTAATGTTTATTTTTGAGAGCGAGAGAGTGGGGGGGGGGCAGAAAGAGGGAGACAGAGGATCCAAAGCTGTCTCCACACTAACAGCAGAGAGCCCGAGGTGGGGCTTGAACCCACAAACCGTGAGGTCATGACCTGAGCCAAAGTCTGACACTTAACGGGACAAGACACCCAGGTGCCCGTGGTTTCTATCTTGAGTTTTAAGAGACAAGAAAGTATAACAGATTTTAAAGATGCTCATCTAAAATAATAACAATATTTAATTTGGAGGTTTATTGTAGTAAACCCACAGTTTTTAGAAAACTTAAAGGATATCTCTACTGGTTTTAGAGAATAGAGAGCTTAACTTATGTAGGTCTCCCTTTCACCAGCATCTGGGGCCATTTGCTTTTCCTGTCTGGTTGCTATTTATAGGGTCCAGCCCTTGGAAAACCTGCTGTGTAGTCTGGTAGCTTCTTAGCACTTCCCCTCCGGTGGAAGAAGTGGTAGGACTTGTCAGAAAGCACCAAGCCACCGAGGAGGGGGCTGCTGACGCGTGAGGCCACCCACAGCTCTGCCCTCCAGGCTGTGGAGCCCCTTTGCTCCATGACATTCCCAGGCGTGGCCAGGCCATCTCAGGGCCCTGCTTCCAGGGCGGCCTGGAAGATGACAAGAACCCATCAGATGCTTGTGTTAATCTCTGTTTCAGGCATTCCTCAGCCATGACAAGTAATCGCTCCCACGAAGTCCCGGCCTAAGTTACTGTTTCCATATCCATGTTTGTTGTGGATTAGCCCAAACTGAAATGATCAGAGATGCCTAACTGGTGACCTCATGCTGTTGCAAATTGTCAGAGGAACTGTGTTTCCAAGCTGCAGGCAACTCTCAAGTCTGTGAGCCTACTGTCTGTGTTTCTGGTCGGAATTTCTTATTCTTTATAGGGAGATAGAGGCTCTTCTATGTTAGCATTTGCCATTTTATGTGCAGATGTGCCTGTCTGGTAAGCAGGGCCTTCCCCAGCCGTGACTCTTTTGGGTCACTTTACAGTTGACCATTTATAAATTTGATTATTGATGTTGGTTTGGTCAGAGGTGGGTTTTCCCAAATGGTAGGCTTTAGGAGAGCAGAAATTTTTCTGTCTCTTGTGGTTACCTGTGTGAACAGCAACTATTTAATCTAGTATTGTCTAACCAAACCTCCTGTGATGTTGGAAATGTACTCTGTGCCCTGAAACCTGGTAGCCACTAGATACTGGCCTTTTGGGTGCTTGTCACATGGGTGTTGGCTGAGTGAACAAGTGGGTTTAAAGAAAACAAAACCAGGGGTGCCTGAGCGGCTCAGTCCATTAAGCATCTAACTTTGGCTCAGGTCATGATGCTATGGTTTGTGGGTTCAAGCCCCGCATCAGGCTCTGTGCCAACAGCCAGAGCCTGGAGCCTACTTTGGATTCTCTCTGCCCCTCCCCCACTCACACTCTGTCTCTCTCTCTCTTTCTCTCTGTCTCTTTCTCAAAAAAAAAAAAAAAAATTAAAAAAAAATTTTAAAAAACATACAGTCTTCGGGCAAGTAACATTAACCTTGCAGAATAATTTGGGAGAAATTTTGTTGTTGGGGTGGGGAGGGGTAAGGAGCCTGGTGGCTCATAAGGCACTAATCTTCTGGTTTCCTTGTGTCTGTCATAGCAGAGACCGTGTCCTGCTGGATTCCAGGCTGGCTTAGAAACTCTTGTCTGAGTCACTGGTGCCGCAGGTGTGCTGAGGGTGTAGTTGGGTGCTGGATCGCACCTTTGGGGACATAGCTGTTAACAACCAGACGTGGTGTGGGCATGGCTGATAGCACAGAGTGGCCTGTGCCAGCCCATGCTTAATGTCCCCCTCCCTGCACTGCCAGCCCAACTGCTCACCCTAGATGTGCTGTGTCCTCATACTGTTATTCCCTGGGAAGTCCTTCTTACTGCTCGCTGGCTGGTCTGTCAGCAGGCCTGGGGCCCTGGGCTTCATGCCCAGACAGGATGCTGTCATGCCCATGGGCTGACTGCTCCCAGGGCTCCCCTGCCCTAATTTCTGCAAGGGGATGATGCTCTGTCAGGGGGAGTGAGAAGTCTGGCTAAAATACCTCCTCTAAAGTGTCTTTTATGTTGCTCATGCTATTGCAGTTGGCAAAATACTTTAGTTGGCTAGTTAGTACTTCCTAAAGAAGTTTAGTCATTGTAAATACCATGGTTTTTTAATGTCAAAGTTATTTAAAACCCCTTAGTTTCCTCTCTAAGAAGAGCAGAATCTACTTCACTGTAAATTGAGTAGATTATTCAGCTCCATGGCCCTCCCTTTTCCTAGCAGGTGGGGGCAGTTTAGTTCTACATGTGTATTAATCAAAGTTCACTATTTTCTTAATTCTGGACAGAATTCTGGGTAGGACCTCGCTGCCTCTGGACCTTGAATCTGAGGCCTGGCCCTGTCAGCTGGGGTGCAGCATTTCCAGGCCCATCTTGGAGGAGGGTGGTGCTCACACTAATTTCCTTACTGGACCATGCAGCCGGGGTAATGAGTCGTATTGCATCCTTGATGTTGCCCTCTTGTCTCCATGGAACTGCTTTAATTTCCCACTCTGTGGTTCTGCCCACCCTCCCGGAGGTGGGGTGTCCTTCAGCTCTGAATTGCAGGTGGACCCAGGCCATGGACGGCTGAGCCTATCACACTCAAGGCTGCCACAGAATATGGTGCATGCACCCCAGGAAACAGGATGACTTATTGTTGGTTGAAAAATGACCCTTTGGTCAGATTTTACTTTGCTTTTTTAGAGAGAGGAGGGCTATCACATGGTAACAATTTAAAGCAAATTTAATACTTACTCCAGTAAGTATTGACTTTGGCATTCAGACTACATTCTGAGATGTATGGGCATCTCAGAACAGATTTTCAGATGAGAGACTGGAAGAAAAAGCATTTGTCCATTGCTTTTGGGGGCATGTGGAGAACTTTTATGTTAAGGAATTTGCTAAACGTATCCTGCTGAGGAAAGCAAAGTGACTTATTATTGTATCCTAGGATATTCAATTTTTGGAGATCCTCTGTATCTCACCAGTGCTGTTGTTGGAAAATCCTTGTCAAGGCATCCCTTCTTCTACTGGTGTTTAAGAAAGTATCTAAGATGAGTAGAAATCCAGGTTTTGCCAATCCAAACAAAAGTAGTTCTTGATTGTCTTTGACCTCAAAACATGACAGAGGGGTAATCCAGGACCCTAGAGGATGTGAGGGAGGGGATAACTCAGGATGAGGATGGTAATACAGGATCCTGGAGGATATGGGAGAGGGGGTAGCTCAGGACCTGGAAGGGAAGGGGAAGGGGTGCAGAAGGGGTGGGGTAACCTAGGACCCTGTAAGGGGAAGAACAAAGTGGGGGAATGTAGGGAGGAGGGGCTAACCCAGGCTCTGCAAGAAGGGAGATGGACGTGAGGGTCACCCTCAAGTAGAGACAGATTTGGGGGTAAGAACTAAGGGGGCTGGGTTTGTCTGCACCCTGTCTTTTTACTGTTCTGGCAGACCGCTGAGGTTTGCACCACCCATCCCCACCTCGCCCCGGCGTAGGTGTGCTATGGAGAGCCATTCCTCTCTGCTGACAAGACAGCAGAGATCAGCTGACTTGTGTGTGCCTGCCCTGCAGGACAGGTTGGCGTGGGGCGGGGGCAAGAAGTGGGGCAAGTTGAAAACCCACAGAGTGCATCTCGCTGCAAATGAACCGGTAACCTGGCCACTTACCTACTGGAACTCTGTTCATGGTGCTTTTGCTGTGCATAGAGTCCATCCTTCTTGTGTTAATTCCCTACTGTTCCTTAAAAGACAACAGATGCCTTTGGCATTAAAAACTTGTACTCATCTACATATAAGTAGCTTAGAGCACCTTTACCTACAAACACTGTTGCTTGTTATTTCAGTCACTCCTGGAAGAACTATGTATGGTTCATCTGCACTTCCTCAGAAAAATCATAATTGTTTCTTTCAAATTCTTATTGAAGTGTTTGGATCCTTCCTTCCTTCCATCCTCTGGGCTGAATGTGAACTTGCATAGAGTGTATCTGTGGAAATACCCTCTTTAACCCTGACCCCTTGCATGGAGTCCTGCACGTAACTGTCCTCCTTCGGGCATGCTCAGCCCTTTAAGGAGAGAAGGAAGAACCACACATTACATATGCTTTAAATAACGTGGTGTGTAAGAGGGTCTATCAAAAATGTGAGCATTCTCATCACACTTTAGAAATGACAGCTGTGAAAAGCTGTGTTCTGATTTTTTTTTAGGACAAAGTCTGTATGAAATGTGATTTATGTTGTCCGTGTTTTAGGAAATTGTTCCTAAATTGAATTTGTTATTTATAGTACATATTATTCCTCAAAGGATTTGCAGAGACTTATTTGAAATAATACATAAAAGAATAGGGAAAAAATAATGTCAGAAATAGGACACAAGAATTTGCACAGATATTCCTGCTCCTGTGTCCTAAATGTTCATTAGATTGAGCTGTTTTGGTCTTAGGATACCATGTGACCAGAGTTGGAAGGGAACATAATCATTGTAGATTATTCTTATTGTCTGTGGGAGAAGGCTTAACAGTTCTTCAGGAGAAGAAAAGTGTTTTCTGGTACTCTTATCTAAAACAACATTCATAGTCTGATTAGTTGGACACATATATATTTTTTAAGAGAGTGTGCATGCACGAGTGTGTGGTGTGGTGGGAGGGGCAAGGAGGGGTGGAGAGAGAGGGAAAGAGTATCTATCCCAAGCAGGCTCCATGCACAGCACAGAGCCCAGTGCAGGGTTTGATCCCACAACGCCGGGATCATGAGCTGAGCCCAAATCAAGAGTCAGACACTTAACCAACTGGGCCACCCTGGTGCCCCTAGTTGGATATTTTTCAGGGGAACATCCCAGAGGCAACAACATAGGAGTTAGGATCTCCAACTTCAATCCTACCTCTGCCTCCCACTAACTGTGTGACCTTAGGCAAGTTGATTAACTTCTCTGGGCCTTATTTTCCTCATCTATAAAACCAGGATGAGCAATACTTACCTCATAAAAGTTAGTTGTATATTAAATGAATTTGTGAACTTAAAGGGCCATGAAGTGTCAGTGTAGAAAGCATTTTATAGGTATCATGATATAATATTAAAATATGTTAGGATTTTCCTGTTTTGATTGAGAGCATGAATCCAGGTTCATTCATTCAGCTGTTTGGATTTAATTCCTGAATGATATTGATTGGCTGTGGGTTCGGGGAAAATCATGTAACTCTTGTGACTCAATTCCTTCACCTCAATAAAATGGACAGTCACTGAATTCAAAGGATTCTTATCAAGATTAAATAAAAATTCACCCATAGTATTTTAGCCAGAGCTTGGCAGTTGTTAAGTGTTCAACAGATGCAGTATGCTGCTAGGGTTGTGATAAATTAGTATTAATTATTGAATGTTACTTAGTTATACTATACATTTGGTCTGGATAGATTATTGAAATGGATGTTTAAGTGATAGAACCTTAGTTTGCAGTTACTTTACAGAAACGAAGGACAACAATGACTTTTGGTTACATGCGAAGTCCTGTTTAGTGGCAATTATAAATTTTATTTCTGTAATGAATTCCTTGGCAATTTGAGGTTCATGTTTCGTCTTTAATTAGTCTTTAATTATCACACAGAGATTGATAGCATGTTTTTACAGAACTTTTCACACGTCAGGAATGTCCTGGTTCCTTAGATTTGGCCCCTGCCTTGTTTTAATCTCCATAGGTAGGTCATTGGGAGCTGGCGTGATGTGATGGGGAGTCACCGTTTCATGTGATGCTCGGTTGTTGCCGGTTGCTTGGTAACATCCATCCTTTCCTCCATCCCCCAGGTCCTCCTGGGGGACTTCTGCCAAATGGAGAACACTAAGGCAGGGTCAGACCTAGGACGGTGTTCCCAGCCATTACTTGGGAGACTCTCTGAGCATCTGGGTGGTGCTGGCTTCCCGTTCATAAGGTCACGGAGCCCACCCAGCGGGGCTTTGTTCAGGGCTGGGAGTGCTAGAGACTTTTGAGGGGTTCATCCCTCAATGCAGTGATATTTTTTAGTAAGTAATAGAGTAAGAGTAAAGAGTAATCTCTAAGAGATCTCAGTAAGAGTAAAGAGTAATCACTCTTTATTGTGTTTCATTTTACTCTTTATGTTGTTGAGAATTACATTAAGTAACTGCCTGGTCCCTGTGGAGATGAAGAATTTATAGCTGTAGGAAGTTGTTTTTCTGTCTAAGGGAAGCCTTCCCATCCCCTGAACAAAGGAAGCAAATGCCTAACAGAGCAAGGCTGTGGGGTTTGGCTTTTATAAATCTTAGCCCTACTCCTAGCAGGTGGATAAGGGGGTGTTGCCTGCCTTTTGTTTGGGGTTTAGTGCTACTTTCATTCAGGCAGAGAACTTTGGGGCTAGCCTGTCAGACGCCCTCAGGGTGGCCGCCCAGCCCAGCCCATACTCAGAAGAAAACAAAGCCAAACACAGCAGGGGTCAACTTCCTCCATAACAACTTCTAAACCAGTCAGTTTTTGGAAATCAAGGGAGAGAGGCTGCCATTCCCAAAGAATTTTTTTTTTTTAAGTCATAAAATTCCTGATTACATTTGACCTCTTAGATAAAATAGCTGAGAATTTTCCAGCATTTCATGCACACTCTTTACTTTTGTTCTCCTCCTTTGCAGTTGGGTGGGGTTTGTCCAGAGAGCCTTCAGCTGAGGTTCAAACATCACTGCCTGTGGCACATCTAATGGTTTCCATCTTGATTGCAACTAGATGACATTTATGAGAATCCTGCTGCTTATTATAAATGTTGGCACTTTGGGTTTTTTTTTTTCCCCGCTCACTTTTCTGACAGACAGGAAAAGTCAATATATTAGGAAATAAATTGCACCAGTAAACATAAATATATAAGCAAAGCAGAGCCACTCTGCCCATGTCCCTCTGTCAGCCATCTGGGCCAGCATGACTGCCCCTTCGCAGGTGCAGACGGTCGGGCTCACGTGTTCCGCTCCGGCCTCGGAGGGTGGCATGGCAATGTGTAAGGAGTGTCTGAAAAGGCCGATGTCTGGAAGTGGGAGCCGCCACTGTGTGCACTGACCTGTCACCCTTCTCTCAAGGTCTCTAAATTAGGGACAGAAACATCTGAGGAGGGGAATAATGATCCATTGTTAAAACCCTCAAGCCAGCCATCCTGTGCCTGTGTATTTGAGTGACAGATCTGCCATAAAATGTTATAAACAGCCCTGTTTGTGGAATGACTGCGTTCCTGGCAAGTTGACAATTGAGTGTTTGTAAATCAGACCTTTGCCCAGAGAACTTGAATATGTAAAAGATTCCTGGAAATGATCCATTTTACAAAGAACCAGATCTAACTGATGTTTTCAGGAAGCTCGTAATATTGGGTGTCAAACTGGGTCTTCTTAAAAGGAATGTCTGCTGTGACAAATCTCCTGTTCTGAAGACAGGACAGTATTGCTTAGGTACAATTATTCAGAATCTTCCAAAAACGATCTATGCTTTCATGGGAATTTAATTAGAAAAGTGCCATCTTGTTAAGGAATTTGCAAGTAAAAGAAATTGTGTCCAATTTGAGTCATAAAAAGTGCCATGTGTTCACTCACATTGATTTTAGAGTCTCCATTTCGTGCCAGGTCTTTTCGCACCTTCGTCTCCGAATTTCTTTGGCCGGAAGACAGGCATTTCCCCACTGCCAGAGCCTCACCCGCTCCTCCTGTCTCCCCCCACCCCTCTTTTCTTCTGGCCACACAGAGTGCACTGACCCTCATTAGAGTCTGGTGGTCAGCTCAGAGGTCAGCCTTTTCAGCAGAATAGTTGGAATTCCTGAGCAGAGTCTTGCCTGATTTTGTTTGTTTCAGCATGTGGTTGACTGTTCTTCAGTCTTGCTTGTTTCTCAATCTGGTGTCCTTAAATCTGTGGCTGCTGGAACTTGAGGTGCCCTCTAGCCTCAGGGGTTTTGAGTGATGAGGCCAAAAGTATTCATAGGAGTAAAAAAGGGAAACACAGGTCCTATTGACCTACATCACTTGAAAAGGAGAGCGCCTCATTAGGACTTGATGTGCACAGCGTGGGCGGTGTTAGGCCAGAGCAGACTGTGTGACGCTCTTTCAGCCTGTGCATATAGGTGCTTTATCTCAAAAGGAAGTTAATCACCAAATGCACAGCAGGTCTGGCTGTAAAGGAAGAGAAGGGAATCCAGCTCTGTCGCCAGGCCTGGGGTGGCGCTCTCATCCGCTCATCAGCTGCTCCAACTTCTGGCTTCTCTGGCGCCTCCATAAAACACACGGCCCTATTTTTAGTGCTGGGCTGTCATTTCTGATGTGCTGCTGTTGCAAAAATTCAGTAGCAGCTGCACCAGACATCCGGATTTAAAGGCCCCATTTACAATACAGATGAAACTTGTTTACTAAATAGAAGATAATGGAATGTTAGTGAGGCCCTGCTGCTTCAGGACCTCATCAAACAGAAGTGCCTTGAGTTTGTTCCTTCCCAGGCTGTCCTGCATATCTGCTGGCCATGACCCTGCCTGCAGGGTGTGTGTGGATTTATTCATTCATTCGTTCCTTCGTTCATTCTTTCCTTGCAGTGGTCAGCTGTGACCAGAGGAGGGGAGAGGAGGAGATCCCTAATTGGAGGAGGCTTACAGAGGTCAGCAGGTCCAAGAGGTGTCTCACTGCCCAGAACTTCCATCTCTTGAGCTGCTCATTGGTCGTGTTCCGATCCATCCAGATAACACTCTTAAAAAGTGCCCCAAAGCTTGTGTTATTTAGGAATCATTAACGTTAACACCATGGCGGGAACGGACTATCTTGGGCATGCCTGGGACAGCTGGGGCCAGGGCCTGCTAGTTTAGACTCTATAGTATAGACAGGATCCCCTTGGCCACTGGTTTTCAGATACTCTGGGTATGGGAACACTCACCTCCACCCCAGGGCATCAGTATATAAAACTGATACAAATACTGTTCTCTTTATGGTGTTTGTTTACAAATTCCGTACGAGTTAAGATGTATGGTCAGTGGCAGTGAGCCTCTTAGGGTAACCCGGGTAAGAATGGCACCTGCAGTCGAGACCCTCGTCTCTGTCTTGAGAAAATCAGCAGTGCAGATGGCAGCTGCTAACTGTGGCCCTTCTTAGAGTTGTAAGAAATTCTTTGGATAGATGATGACAGGAAAGCATTATTAAGATTGCCCAGTGACAAGCTGCTCTGGTGACACATTCCTTGCCTCAGGGGACTTAGGGCCAGAAGCAAAGTGAGCGCTCACTGCCTTTCCAGAAGGAGAGGGCTTGCTTTCTACACCACCTTCCACAGCCTGACCTTCACATCTTTAGGGCCCCGGCCTGGCACATTCACTCACTTGCTCATGAGTCCTGCCATCTTCCTCACTTTCCTAGGGCACAGGTCCCTGGGATGGATGGGAAACTCAGGTGATCTGCTGAGCAGCTGTGGCACCTCTGTGTGAACAGTCTCTGGCCCCACTGCACTGTGTCCCGGGAACAGTCCGAGGAGACTTCTTTGTTTCTTGGAAGAACTGTTCTTCTCACAGGCAGATCAGGCCCAGGTGTCAGGTTTACATGCTTGTGCACATGTGGCTCCTGGGGTTGAACTGTGGTCAGGCTGACTGGAGGTGGAGTAGGTGTGGTTGTCTGTCCCGAGAGGGGTCTGAGGAGGACAGAAGGATGGAGATGTGCATGTGGAAAGCAGGGTTTGTGAGCACTTGGGTCCCCTAGGCCTGACTCCCTTAGGTGCCCAGGAGAATGGGACACAGACCCTGCGGTCTGCAGTGGAGCCAGGCTGCCCTCTAAAAGGAGGTGCCCTGCTGCGGTGGGGTATGTGTGCTACGTATGACCAAGTCACCGTGCATGTTCCTTTGTGTGTTGTTTCTTTGAACTGATGACAAGTTTGTGATACTGGTGCCTTGTGTTGCCTTCAGTGGTGTGGCGTTTGTTGTTCTTGCTGTACTGTGTTCCATTGTTGGGCTGCACCGTACTTCGATGCACCCCACTGTTGATGGCCATGTGAGCTGCTTTCAGTTTGTGGCTGTTGTCACTACATCTCTCAGTGCCCTAGAAGGGCATCTCCAGGCACGTGTCTGCAAGTGGGGTTGCTGTGCGATGGGATGTGGATATCTTTACTCCAACCAGCAGTGTGTGTGAGCATATCCATTTCTCAATTACTTGGATTGCTGACGAGGCTGGGTACTTTTCATAAGTTCATTATCACTTGGACTTCACCTTTGGTGAAGGGCCTTGTACTGTGTTTTCCTGATTTTCATACTGAGAGGTCTTACTGATTTGTAGCAACACTGGATCTGTTCTGGAAGCCAGGCATGTGTAAGTGTGAGGCTGAGACAACGTTGTCTTAGGCAGGCAGCAGGAATAGAGCCACAGTACCACACTCAGCCTTCTCCTTCCTCATCTGAATTGTCAGTGCTCCCTCCTGAGGTGTCATTCCTCCCCAGCGCCTTCCTGTCCTGTCCTCCACTGAAACTTGTCTTGTTGTCCTGGCTTGGGATCATCCCTGGAATCTGTGACCATCCTTTCCTCTAGATGATCATTCACGTGACATAGCAGAGGACGCTCATCCAATTAAACCCCTCTTTTTACTACTCTTCATCAGGAATCATGGCCTGGGACGGGGGTGAGGAGGCATAATTACTGAAGTGGGGGCATCATGAGAATCTTTCCAATGTATTCTCTTTCCCTCCATTCTATTTTTGTTTTATCCTTGGCTGACTTTCCTAGAACATCGCTACTACCAGCGGCCACTTGCTGCTCAGTATCGCACTAGGCTATTTACCTGAGCACTCGAGGCCCCCAACAATCAGATTCCCTTTTCTTTCTTGACATTCTTAATCCAGCATCTTGACTGGTTATAGAGATTCTAAGCTCTGTATAGACAGGAATGATTTGATATGCCCTTGACTGCCTCAGTAATTACTAGTTCTTGCTGATTGAAATTTATGACTTTAAGGTAAGAGGCTGGACTGGATAATACTACTGATTGTGTGTGTGTGTGTGTGTGTGTGTGTGTTGCACTATATTCTGATTATATTCTGATTATCTCTTGCTGTGGGTGGAGGGACAAAAAAAGCAAAACAAGACAATGAAATAAAAACATAGTGGCTCCTGAATCTACAGTGTGGACTGGGCTTGGTAGGGATGGTTCACCTCTGCTCACCTGCTTTACCTGGTGCAGCGAGACTCTGTCTGGGGATCCATTATCAGGATGGTGCACACCCATGCTTGCCAGTTTGTTGCTGGCTGGCTGCTGGGAGCTCACCTGGGACTGTCAACCACACACAGGCCTGGGTGCTTCTCCCTGTGAGTGTCACCACAGGGCCACTTGGGTTTCCTCCCACCATGGCAGCTGGTTCCAAGAATGAGTGTTCCGAGGAGAACTAGAAGTTCCCCATCTCAGGACCTGGCCCAGACACTGGCATGTCGTCATTCCTTCTGTGTTGCATTGGTCAGAGCTGTCACAGAGCCCACCCAGATCCAGGGACGCAGGGAAGGGTGCAGAACCGCCTTCCTGGCAGTGGGAGGACTATCCAAGAATCTGTGGCCCCCTTCAGCTACCACACACTAACAGACTCCCTCTGCCCTGTGACCTTCCCTCAGCCCTGACTGCTGCTGCTGGAAGAGGGAAGCTGGAGGTGTGCGAGCTGCTGCTGGAGCACGGAGCTGCTGTGTCTCAGACTAACAGGAGAGGAGTCCCACCTTTGTTTTGTGCAGCACGCCAGGGGCATTGGCAGGTACCCGGTGGGCCCCCGAAGGCTTCGGAAACTGTGGGTGGGATAGAGCTCACTAGCGCCCATCTCCCCAGGGGCCACATGCGGCTCCCCTGACCCTGTCTTTTT
This sequence comes from Panthera onca, assembly GCF_046562875.1. NCBI lineage: Eukaryota > Metazoa > Chordata > Mammalia > Carnivora > Felidae > Panthera > Panthera onca. The sequence goes on along the minus strand of NC_138346.1, from coordinate 72,980,269 downwards.
CACATTCTTGGCTGCTGCTTGTGCTGTCAGTTCTACTCGATAACCGCCAACATTTGACGGGCTAGTGCAGTCAGCCATTGTAGGCTGGTAACCTAACTGGGAGCAAGGCTGGTGACCAGGGGAGACCAGTGGCTGCCTCCTTTTAACCAGGGAGGGTTAGTTTTCTGTCATGAGAACTGAAGACTTGCTGTAACATACTTGTTGTCGTGATTTTGTGACCCATTTGTCCAGCACACTTGGAAGAAGAGTGGTTCTCTTATGCTCTTTAGAAAAGGAAACATTTTCTCTCTGGTCTAGGACTGTGATTCAGCCTGGTTTCTTTTGTGAGGAGTGGCCCATTGCCTCTAATTTAGGGGCATAGGAGATCTTCGAGAACAGTCATTTATTCATTTATTCATTTTGCAAATAGTAGCCACGTACCCACCCCATGCCTGGTATGAGGTTACAGTCAAGCTGCACACAAATGGATCTTACTACATACATTATAGGAAGAATTTTCTAGACCCAAGTTTACATCACGGAATCATGATGCTAGTGCAATTGTTAGGAGCTACCAGTGCTCTCCACCAAGATTGGCTTTTCAGTTCCATTTCCAAGAGCTTGGTTTGTACCATCTGCGTCCTGTCCTCCTCATAATGTCTATCTGATGCCCTAGCTAATCCTCTCTCCTGGTCTCAGTACTTCCTAAGTCATGGGGAGGTTTGGAAAGCATCTGTCAGTGTCTCAAGAACAAGAAAGCAATGGGAATACTCCACCTTCTGTTGTCGCCATATAACTAATGCTGTGCCAGAGGGCACTCACTGTGATGGTATTTGTAGGAGACACCTCTCTGGTTTTTTGTTTGTGTTCCCCAGTCTTATTGCCATGCACTGGTTGAAGGCACAGAGCTGAGGCTGGGAATGTCTTCCAGGAAGCTTTGCTAAAAATTATCTTCTGTGAAGGTCAAGCCATCCACTAAGCTGGGAGGCTTAGAAAAGCAGATTGCTTGGGGGTGTGGTGGGTGAATGCTTTCCTGCAGCCCCCACCCTCCTACGGGAGTGTAGCTGCAGGATCATCACCCTGGGACCCAGGACCTTTGCCCCTTCCTTTAGTTCTGCCCAGTGATCCCATAAGCCGCATTGTGGCTGTCTGGTCATGACTTGATTGTGACTGGTATCTCCCCTTCTCCACATTACTACTGTTCATGCCTTGTATGTGCATGTTTTACAGCTATAGTAATTGAGTATGTGAAAAAAAAGTACATATTTGGAAGAAGATTCTGTTCAAAGGAATACAATGGAAAGATGGCACGGGCCCTACAAATCACACATGTAAAGAGGCATTTGAAGAAGGAATCCTTTATTGCTTTTAAGTGTGGAAAACCTGCCTGGGTAGAGAGCACATGATTGAAAGTGGAGCAGGGAGACTGTAATTCCAATGTTTCTTTCAGATCGTTAGATTATTCTTGGACCGTGGCTGTGATGTGAGCCTAAGTGACAAGCAGGGCCGGACGCCCCTCATGGTGGCCGCTTGTGAAGGACACTTGAGCACCGTGGAATTTCTCCTTTCAAAAGGTAGCAGCATGGGAGCCCCTGCAGAGGTTTCTTCGGAATGGACAAAGAAAAGAGCTTTGGTAGACCCACTGGCAGTGCTTTTCAATTCAAGTTTGAAAAGTCTTCTTGTTACGGACATTCTCTGATTCACACACAAGTGGAAAGAATACGTAGTAGACATATATACCTATTACTCAGCTTCAGCAGTGGTGACCATTTTGCCAGCTTCAGATATCACAGGCTTGATTGCCACCAGTCAGGCCAGGTGTTTGCAGATGTGAATCGATTGGCTTCTGGGCTTTGTCTTACTGAGCTCATGTTTTGCGAATGGGCTTTTCTTTCAGGTGCTGCCCTTTCTTCTCTGGACAAAGAGGGACTGTCAGCATTAAGCTGGGCTTGTCTGAAGGGTCACAGGGCAGTGGTCCAGTTTCTGGTTGAGGAAGGAGCCGAGATAGACCAGACGGACAAGAATGGCCGCACTCCCTTGGACCTGGCCGCCTTCTACGGTGACGCAGAGACCGTAGGTACCCCGCAGGTGGTCACACACTCCACCTGCACACCAGGCCAGTGCTGCAGAGAAACCCAGGAGTTGAATTATTCCCAGAGTGCATGTGAGGCCGTGTTGAGTGTGGTCAGTGTGGACTTGTGTGCTGTGGGGTAGCTTTCATTTTTCTCTAATTCTCTGGCATTCAGTCTGTGGCAGAATTTTAGTAAAGATTTTAATAGACTCTTAAAACCTTCAAGATACATGATTACAAACTGTGTCTTCAAACATATGTTGAACATATGTATGTGTGTGTGTGTGTGTGTGTAGTTTTATTTTCTTCTAGTAACCCATATAAATAGAATTCCTCTACAGAGCATTTAAAAATCACTTTTTTATATATATGAGCAGTTACTAATCAGATAATTATCTGGTTTATTTTTAATAAAAATGTGGCAGTCTAGAAATAATATAAATAATATAAATATATATAATAGAGATATATATCTATAGATTATATAGTGTCTATAATATAGACATAATAGACATATAGACATAATATAAATATATCTATATTATATATATTTACATATATATTTCTATATATAATATACATATTATATATATTTATACCTATATATTATAGACATATTTCTAGACAACAAATAACATAAATAATGTAAATAATATAAATAAAAAATAAATAACATAAATAAAACATAACATAAATATATAGATATAAATATATAATATATTATATATAGATTTATATATTAGAGATAAATATATAATATTTATATATAAATATATATAATCTATGTATTATATATATATAGATTATATATTATTTGTTATTTCTAGACAATGCTGATTTTTATTTATTAAAAATAAACCAGATAATTATCTGATTAGTAACTGCTCATATATATGTTTATATTATTTCTAGACAATGCCACATTATGTATATAGATTATATAGATGCATATAGATATAATGTCACATTATTTATATAGATAAAATATATATATAAATAATATACAAATAATATAAAATATTTAGGGCACTATATTCGTCCCTTTGCCAAATGTTTAATTGAGAGAAGAAGGGATAAAATATTAGTAATATAAGAACTACAAAATGTCTTTCAGGGCAGAAACCATGTCTTTGTCAAGTTCCACATCCCAGGCACCAAGCAGGTGTTAAAGGAATGTTCAGCTCCTTCAGACTTACCATTTTTGAAGAATTAAATATGTCTAATGTGCAAATTAGCCAGAGAGATACTGTGTTTCTGGAAACCATGAAATTTAGAACAAAAGCCATCCTTGTTCTGCATGTCTGGGCCTTGATGCTTTTTAGAAGGCAGTGATGTTCGTGTTAAATGGACTCAATTTCCTGGACAGTGTAAATTGTACTTAATGTTGATTTTCAAAAACAGCTGTTTAAACCTCACATATCCATACTTTTATTTTTCAGCTTCTATTACCTTACCAAATCCTAGTTTGTCAGCATTAGGAAGAGTGAAGGAGCTTAGCATTCTAGGGTAATTTTTTTTCATTGTGATTTAAAAACACATAACATAAAAGTTACCATCTTAACCATTTCTAAGTGAAGAGTTCAGTGGTGCTAAGTACACTTAACATTATTGTACAACTAATATCCACACTTTATCCTGTAAAACCGAAACTCTGTACCCAATAAATAAGACTGTTTCTCTCCTCCAGTCCCTGACAGTCACCATTCTACTTTGTGAATTGACCACTCTAGTACCTCATACAGGTGGAATCATAGAATATTTTTCCTTTTATAAACTGGCTTTATTTCACTTAGCATAATGTCTTCAAGGTTCATCCACCTTGTAGCATGTAACAGGATTTCCTTTTTTAAGGTTGAATAATATTCCACTGTATGTCTGTGCCACATTGTGTCAATCATTTCATCTGTCAGTGAACACTTGAGTTCACTCCACCTCTTGGCTATCGTGAATAGTCACAATTTACAATAGTCCACTGTGGCTATGCAGATATCTCTTCAGGATCCTGTAGATTCTTCAAGATTTATCTATATTCTTTTGGATATATACCCAGAAGTGGGATTGCTGGATCAAGTGGTAGTTATATTTTTAATTTTTTGAGGAACTTTCATACTGTGTCTAGAGTGTTTGCACCAGTTTACGTTCCCACCAGCAATGCTCAGGGGTCCTATTTCTTGACATCCTCACCAACACTTTTTTTTTTTTTTTTGATAGTGGCCATCCTAATAATGTGAGGTGATAATCTCATGGTTTTGATTTTCATTTCTCTAATGATTAATAATGTTGAGCATCTTCTCATATGCTTCTTAGTCATTTGTATATCACCTTTAGAGAAATGTATATTCATATCCTTTTTAAGATTGGGTTATTTGGGTTTCTTATTGTTGAGTTGTAGGAGTTCTTTATATATTATGGATATTAATCCTTCCAGTGTCATTTTGAATAATTGGTGGACTGTCAGATTCACATGAAAATCTAAGGTGACTTCTTTTCAGCAATTTGAGCAGCCCAAGTGATTTTTCCTCTGTGTTCCATTTCTGAGTGACTGCTGTCATACCACGTCAAATCAAGCTATGTACCATGGTCTCAAACCTTGCCTCTTTACATACCCAATATTTGAGTCTCTTTCCTAAGCCTTAAAGTGAGTAATAATTGGTTTTTTCTAATCTCAAGCTGCTAGTTTTTCTAGCTTGCTATACCCAGGCTGTGTGGGTCTGAGTGTTTCCAGAGGTCCCATTGCTGTAGACTGCCAGTATGTAGGAGCTGTTGTAGAAGTCTGCCTCCTAAGTAATTGGAGATGAAAATATGACTGTGGCCATCCCTGTGGTCTGGGAAGTTGATATACATATACTCCTCTGTGGTATATGAATGCATGTACATAACATGTCCCTCCCTAGGAGTGTTCACCCGCCTCCCTCATTGCTGATGGTAGAGTGGACTTTAGCTATGGATTATAGCCCTCTTTTCGGTTACCCGTTGGCTTCATTGCCATTAGGACCCTTCATGGCCAGAGGCGTTGAAGATCACAGTAAAGCTAAGACTGCCAGTTCCACCCCAGGATGCAGAGGTGGGTGGGGTGTGACACCTCTGCCACCAGCCACCCCTCAGGGCTCTGTCTCTCCCTGCAGGTACTGTATCTGGTTGAGAAGGGAGCCGTGATTGAGCACGTGGACCACAGCGGCATGCGCCCCTTGGATAGAGCCATTGGTTGTCGAAATACATCTGTAGTGGTTACACTGCTGAGAAAAGGAGCCAAATTAGGTCAGTGAACACCTCATCTCAGCAGCGGGAGAGGGAGGTTCACTTCAAATTCTAGAGTATGTCCGGGGCCATAAAGACTTACCTGATCCCAGGTTAAGAAGATGTCAGGTGCCTAGAGATTTCTTTTCTGTCCTCTACAAGGCTCATTTAAACACAGTCATTCAGAATGCTTAAATAACTCATTACATTATCACTGCAATGTGGGTAGAAAGCAGTGGCCAATGTTGAAGACCAGTCTAGAATTGTAGGGTGTTAGGGATGCCCGGGAGCCACAGCACTGAGCAGCTCCATTCAGCTCTTCGGGGGAGGCTGGTTATGTGGTTAAGAAAGCTCACAGGTGGCTCTGCTGAGCAGCTGAATTGGCAAACCACTGTTCTGGAGTAGTCCTAGTCGGGTAGGGTAGCCACAACTCCAGCAGTTTCTGTGAAGGAAAGTTCATGGGATTTTACTGGAAACTAGATGGGGGAGGGGTGTCACTGAAGGATAATGACAGGGCAGAGGGGACTCAGAGTAGGAAGAGCCTTGTTCTCTGTGCTTGGTCGGAGCGTGAGCCCCCACTCACAATGTGTGGGTAAAGAGCAACAAGAACATGGCTCTCGTAGTTTAATACATCAGACCTTCAGCCAGCGGCAGCCCCCAGGAGGGGACTGTGGCAAAGATGAACAGATCTGATGTTACTAAGCAGTTCACAGTACCAGAAATTATTCTGAACAGTTTCATGTTTTATCATAGTTAATCCTCACCTACCCTCTAAGTAGGTAGAGATAACACCATCATGTTGCAGAGGAGTAAACCAAGGCAAAGTGGAGGTAAATAGCTTCCTTAAGGTCATGGTAATCAGCAGAGTCAGTGGAGCAGAGTAGTCTGACTCTGAGACTGTCCTCTCTTAAGCATTATTCCCTGCACGTGCTCAGAAGTGGGGCTGGCGGCTGGAGAAACATGAGCTGTGACAAGAGGGCGGACCAACCAGACAGAGCCAACCTGTCTGGGCAGATGCAGTATAGACTGCAGCAGAGAGCGAGAGGCTGCTAAGAACACGTGCCTTCACTTACCAGCAGACATGGGCCCTGCAGGAAGCTAAGGAGATTATTCAGAAGCCATGTTTGATTTTCCCCAAAAATCCCAGCAGAAGGGAGGGATGGGCCTGGCTGCTCTGACGCCTTGGTTTCCCAGCACTCTTTTCATCAGAGTAACAGGTGCACGGGGTACAGCCTCCTCCCAGGAGCCTCATTCAGCGTGAGGCAGATTGGAAGAGAGACCAACTCCTGGGGGTCCTGCTCCCTGTCCTTACTTGTACTGTTGTCTGGAGGCTGCAGGACACAGTATGCTGCCGTCTGTGACCTGGGCTGCCATCTGGCCCCAGCAGCAGTAAACTCCTTCCCTCCCGGAGCACTGACGTGCCTCTGAATGCATGTTTGTTTTGCAGGAAATGCCGCCTGGGCGATGGCTACTTCCAAACCTGATATTTTGATTATACTTTTACAGAAATTGATGGAGGAAGGAAACGTGATGTACAAAGTAAGTGGTATCGCCCTTTTCTGGGATGTGACCGCCTACGAGCAACCTCTTAGTTTGGTGTGGACCGGGCAGGACCATGCTCCTGCCCACCACACCTGTAGCCAGGCTTCCGTGGATGCTCTGGGAGATGCACACCTGGCCTCGTGCCCAGGCTTTCATGTCTCCACAGCAGAGCCTTCAAGGTGGAAGGCCCTATTCTGTCGTTGAGAACTGTTATTTCTGAATGAATCCTCACAGCTATGACTGTGACATATGGCCTGAAGCCTTGGTGTGAAGGTAGAGTGGCCTCAAGCAGGACATTCCTTAATTCAGGAAAGGGCCACTCAGGAGACATTTTCTGAAGAAAAGAATCGTTAAGTCTCCTAAGACTTTATTATCTTATTTTTAATAGTTGTAAGCTTCTGCAATTTGAAACAGTTTCTAGAGATATTTTTACTTAAGATAGTCAAGGAATATATAATACTCAGTTACTGAGGAGATGATTTTTTTCCCCATTTTCCCTTAGAAATGGAAATATAAAGATTAATAAAAGTAAACATTTTAAATAAAATTTGAAGTAAAATTTCCAAAATAAGCCATTAGTTTAGATCAGAGGTCAGCAGACTTTTTCTGTAAAACGCCAGACAAGGAAATAGGCTTTGCCATATGGTCTCTGTCACTGCTCTCCAGCTTTGCTGCTGTGGGATGAAAGCAGCCACAGGTGATACAGAACATATGGGTGTGGCCATGTCCCAGTCAAAGTGCATTTGTAAAAATGGGTGGCAGGCGAGATTTGGCCCAGAAGCTGTAGTGTGCCCACCCCTGGCTTAGATAGATGCTTAGGCCATAGACCTAGATCACTGTTCTTTCCAGGTCTGTATTAGACAGAAGTAAAAGTTCTGAAAATAAAACAAAAAACTGCATTATGACCATTTTAATCCTTTTATCAGGAGGCTGCTGCATGGACTGCATTTAGTTTTTCCCTTTTCTTTTTTTAATAATAACAAATATGTAGGCAAAAGCACGACCCAGCGGGGTTCCTGACTTGTAATCCGTTTGAAATTGAGTTCAGAGTATATGTTGTTGTGGCTTTGAAGTGGTTTTAATATGAATTTTGGTAGGCAATTATGTTAGAAATATCAAGCCATTTTCAGCAGACTTCACACCTGCTGTGCTATGGAACTGACTGAGCAAATTGATTTCTTTAGCCTTGAAAATGATGTGTGGTGCTGTTCCAGTTTTTAAAGCCCATACTTTAGTTCCTCTCACAAATGATTATTCTACAGCAAGCTCTAGGTTTCTCCACAAGACTGTACTTGCCTTGGGAAGGGCATCATTTCTTTATCTGATTTCTATCGTTACAGTTAGCATTAAAGTATTTGTCGAGGAAGTATCATTCCTGAAATGGTTTTCAAAAATATATAACAGAGAGGATAATCTGATGTATTAAAATTGATGGTTATCAATTAGGCAGTTTACAGACTGTTTCCTAGAAAACCAGTTTGTGCCTTCCCCGTGAAGCACGTCGTGCAGAAGTCCGTGCGGACAGCTAGTCTGTGCAGGCTCATGCTGGTCAGGGCACTGTGTCCTCTGCAGGACCCTTCCATGTGCTCGGATGGTTTCGGTTGCGGATGAGAGGGACGCGGAAACCTCACCAGGGTCTTCAAATTGCGGGAGGCTGTTCATCTTGAAGCATCCGGGAAAGGATCAATTTCTGTGCCTTTTTTGATTCCTAGAAAGGGAAGATGAAAGAGGCAGCCCAGAGGTACCAGTATGCCTTAAGGAAGTTTCCGCGGGAAGGATTTGGAGAGGACATGAGACCATTCAATGAGCTAAGAGTTTCCCTCTATCTCAATTTGTCTCGCTGCCGAAGAAAAACAAATGTAAGCTGTGGGCCCTTAACCTTAGTCTGTTCCTTTAGCGGTAGAGTGTTTTCTAGCGGTGAAGGCCAGCCCTTATGCAGACGAGTCACGGAGCCTCCTGTGTGGTTTGTTTGCACGTTGCTGTGAACTTGGCGTGTGGGGGGGCTGCTTCTCCTTAGGTGGCCGTCACGTGATCGCCGTCACTGCGTCCTTAGAGTGCTGAGGGAATGCACTTGGAAGGCACTTTCCTCGGCCTCAGCAGTGACAGGCGAGCCGGCTGCCGCTCCTCCCCTTGCCAGCATGCACTTCTGTCACGGGCCACCCTTCCCAGACTCAAAAGGGTGCTGTAAAGTTCAACACGGATGTGTTATAATCCGTATGCCAGTAACCGGTTAATTTGTAGTTCTCAGTAGTTAACTCATAGTTAATTTGTAAACAGAAACTATAGATGTGCTTCAGTACTTCTTTCTCCTGCTTTTTGTTGCTATTGTTGTTCATTTCATCTTCTCACCACTGAATCCATTGACCGCCTGCTTCTGTGCCCGCGAATGCGGCCCACCTTGCCGTTGCAGTGTGTGGGCGTCTCCGTCCCTCTTGGAATCTGACCCTCCGTGCTCCTGCGCGTTGCATGCTCCCCTGCCTTCTGGTGCGCTGCTTCTACCCGCTGTTCCGAGTCGTCCGTTTTTTACTTCTCTACTGGGTTCTTCTCTTAAAATATGAATAAGCATTAACTATCTCCTAACTTTACTCATTTTAAACTCCTTAACTTTAAAACAAAATAAATAAAACTTATGTTGCCCTTTACCTATTCAGTTACGTCCCAGTTCTCTGCTAACCTTGAGAGGAAATCTGTTAAAAAGATGTCTGTACTCATGTCTCAGTGCTTCTTTTGACTCCTGTATTTAAATGTTGACACCAGGACTTTGGCATGGCAGAAGAATTTGCTTCCAAGGCTCTCGAATTGAAACCAAAGTCCTATGAAGCCTTTTATGCCAGGGCAAGAGCGAAGAGAAATAGCAGGTACTGTCTGGGGTCTGATCTATGACTAAGGAAGCCTTCTTGTGTCTGTTTGGTATCAAAGCTGCTGTTGACTTTGGGAGTTTCTGATTCACCAGCATTGCTCTAATGACTCTCCTTCCTTTTGATACTAAATTGGTAGCTTCCAAGGGGCACAGCAGTGGATATTATCAGTGATGGCTAGACTTTTGTTTTCTCCTAACATCCCAGTAACTGTTCCTTCCCTGCACACTTGCTGCAACACAGAATCTGTATTAGTCTGTGCTCACAGGGAACCTGCCAGCTAGAGACATTAGAGCAGGGGAGGTGGGGAAGGGAAGAGAATCCTATAAGGCTTTTGGGTTAGAGATGGACACGGTGAGAAGCAATGGTGAAGAAAACTAAGAGGATTCTAACACCCACTGGTTTATGTCTGTTCCTGCTCCTGGGCCAGTGGTGGTTAGAGATGTAAGGGCCCTGGCATGGTGCAGGTGTGGGTCAGAGTTCACTCCCACCTAGTGGAGTAGCTCTAAGCTCGTGTAGAATAGCTCCTGTCCACCACAGTAGGTGTGCCAAACTCACTCAGCTGCCTTTTTTTTTTTTTAAAGATTTTATTGTTAAGTAGTCTCTACACCCAATGTGTGGCTCAAACTCATAACCCCAAGATCAAGAGTTGAGTACTTCACCAGCTGAGCCAGCCAGGCGCCCCCCTCCCCTTCTCTTTCTTTTCAGCAGAACTGTTTTATGAACAGTTACATTGGGAGCATGCTCTCACGTGGCTCCTAACCGTATCCTCTGCTTTCACGTATAGGCAGTTTGCCGCGGCTCTGGCTGACCTCCGGGAAGCTGTGAAGCTCTGTCCCACCAATCAGGAAATCAGGAGGCTGGTGGCCCGTGTCGAGGAGGAATGCAAGCAGCTCCAGAGGAGCCAGCAGCAGAAACAGCAGTGCCCAGCACCAGCCCCACCCAATGACTCCGACAACGAGGAGGACACTCCGACCCCTGGGTTAAACGACCACTTCCATCTTGAGGAGGGTGGGGAAGAAGAAACTTCCTCCCAGGAAGAGTCTATTTCCCCACCGCCCAGGTCTCAGCCATCCTCCTGTGTCCCCTCTCCGTATATCCGAAACCTTCAAGAAGGGTTACAGTCCAAAGTCAGGCCGGTGTCCCCGCAGCACAGGCCAGGCATCGGTAAGGCCCCGAGGGAAGCTGTAGCTCCGCCCGGGCTTGTCCTGCAGCCCACCCGGCAGGCACAGATCGTGAAGACCAACCAACATCTGGGTTCTGGACAGGCCGGCGTGAGAAACGGTAGCACAAAAATGCAGGTCGCTGCTCAGAATCCTCCCCCGAGCCCTATGCCAGGTGGGATCCCTGCAGCTCCCGGTGGTGGCAGAACCCAGCGTTTGGAGGGCACGGGCACTTTGACTGTGGGCGCCGGGTCTGGCCATTTTGGAGAGAGGCTGGGCCCCAGCCACGGTGTCCAGCTGCAGCACAGCGAGGGCGGTGCTGCCTACCCCTTACCGAGCAAGGTAAAGACTGCAGAGAGGCTTCTGTCTCACGCCTCCGTAGCCGTGGATGTAGCCCCTCTCAACCAGGGCGGGCCAGTGAGCTGCGGTGACGGGCGACACCCGGCTTCCCTCACCAGCTCAGGCTCTTCTGGTTCTCCGTCTGGCAGCATAAAGATGTCAAGTTCAACCAGTAGTTTGACTTCAAGCAGCAGTTTCTCAGATGGCTTCAAAGTCCAAGGACCGGATGCTCGCATTAAAGACAAGGTTGTTAGCCAGAGTCAAAGTGGGACAGCCGAGCACAGACCACGCAGTACTCCGTTCATGGGCATCATGGATAAGACTGCAAGGTTCCAGCAGCAGAACAATCCTCCAAACCGTACCTGGCACTGTCAGGTGCCGGAGGGGCTACTGCTGAACACGTCCTCTGCAGCCGGCTTGCAATCCTTGAACTCTGAGAAGCCCTCTTTCAAACAAGCAGGAGGATATAGTAGCCAAGCCAAAACCTGTGCTGTTTCTACCCTGGGTGGAAGTGTCCATAATGGGTCACAGGTGAAGGAGCCAGAAGAAAAGAAATGCCAAATTCCGGTCCACTGTCAAGATAGCAGGATCACTAAGACTGTTTCTCATCTGTATCAGGAAAGTATCTCCAAACAGCAGCCTCATGTCAGTAATGAAGCTCACAGGAGTCACCTCCCTTCAGCAAAACCAAAGCGATCATTCATAGAGTCAAATGTGTGAGCCTTAAGAGAGACGCATATGTGGGATTGGGGAAACCGTGTGCCAGCTCCTGGTGGTGATTCAGAGGTTTTTCGTGAGAAAAATTACCTTGTAGCCATGTATTTTTTTTTCTTTATTCCTTGGGGGTGGGTCAGATGCCACTGATATATATAAAATATGGGATAAAATTTCTTTAATAAATAGCTAGGAGTCACCATAAATAAGAATGCTAACCAGAATGAAAATTTATAATTAGTTATGCCTATTAAGTTAAAAAATTTAAGACCACCAAGAAGACATTAACTCATGGTTTTCTCTTATGAAATTGCTTGGTTTTTACCACTTTTCTCCTAGCGTTTGCTATGTGGTAAAATCATAATATTTCTTAGAGAATGTAAATGTCTAAGTGATAGGTTTAACTTATGACAAATATCCAGATGATGTATTCTGGAAAAGATGGAATCTTCAAGTTTCAGTTCCATTGAGTCAAATCCCAGTTTTTACATATAAATATATAAAAATGTTCTGGCTGAACATGTGTGACTATAAATGTTATCCAGCTGATTCTTTTCATTTTTTTTTAAGCAAAATACAAGAATATCCAAGTATTGTTACCTTCATAGTAGTTCTCTTTTATTTCCATGTTAGGGTTCTCACTAAAAACATTTTTATAGCACCTTTTTGGAATTATATTCCCACTTCAAGGTGTTTATAATATTTGGAAATAGTATAAAGCCATTTGGAAGCAGGATTGGTGGTCAGGTTGGATTTGGACTAAGGATACACCTTTCTTTACGATATGTAAATTCGCTCTCAGCTGGTTCCCAAACTGCTTTTAACAATGATACCATTCCTGGAACAAGCCCTCCAGGGTCCTTTAAGGACAGTATTTAATTTGGATAGTTAAGGTATGGTTAGTTGTTGCTTTTGTTTCATTATACAATCATTACTTTATAGTCACATGTTGTACATATTAAATAGCCAAGTTGTATTCTGACTTGTAAATATAACTATTTCAAGTAGTTAATCATAAAACAACCTCATATATTTGCATGTTCTTTGTAAGCTTCATTCATGCTGGTTGTTGCACTGAACGATATATTACTATGGCATGTTAACAGTATACCAGTAACAGCACTTTATCTCATTTATATGAACACCTTTGAGGTGCTACTTAAGTCCTAACTGATGTATTATTCATTTGTAAAGATAAGGTACAGCAATGAGCCTTGGTTTAAAGGTATTTTTATATGAAAATGGTGTGCTATTGGAGGATGTTAAAATGCTAGTTTGAGAGAGGTAGGAGAATAGTTGTTTTATATGGTGGGATGTGAAATTTATTTTCTAGAATTGGGGAGAAGTAAGTTCTATATTTACAGAAAGTTTTAAAAATGAATCGTTGTAACGACGTTCCTCTGAGCATCATTATGGTTTTGTACGAACAGGAAATCTGGTGTCATTCTTCAACATTTGTGCCTGAGTGTGAACGGTGTACTTTGTACAGCTTTATCATTTTTCTAGGCTTTCCCTGAGTTCTGCTAGAAGTACTTTGGCTTATTTATTGTTTGTTGTTTTCTTTAATATTTGTGAAAGTCTTACTCTTGTTATGTAGTTTTGTTTCTGCACAACTACTGTACTTTTCCATATGGAATAAAGAGTATTAATAGAATTTGTTTTGTATTAAATGAAACAGTGGATAAGTAGAGACTATCCTGAGGACAATGCTTTGCCTTGGTTTAATCCTGGGGGATCTGGTTACCCTCAAGAAAAGAGTGAAAAGTCTATTTTTATAGTAATACTACCACATGCATATTAAATGTCATTCAATAATAATTTCAGAACAAGGGTGACAGCTCCAAGAGATCCCAGAATACTCAATGGTTAACATGAATCTTTTTGCCTGAACTAGGAAGAGCATTCTGTAATTCTCTGTTCCAGAAATCTTGGTGTCTGTTTTGACAGGGAACAGGATCCCTTTAGTACTGTCAGTCACTCTCAAACACTTTGGTCAGACACCAAACTCTGTGTTGATGATGAAAGTTCTTCACGTTTGTATCATCATTCAGTTAGTCTTTATACCCACATAGTTCTGTATCAGGGTAGGATAAATGAACATCAAACTGGGTTGTACTGGGATAAAACCCTGATATGCAATCCGGTACTGCTTCAGGTACTGTCTGGGTGTGGCTGTTACAGCAAGGCTGGGTATCTCCAGCCCTTCTTTAAAGCTAAATATTAAACTAGTTCAAAAGCAAAAACAAAAACAGGTGGGAGGAAAAGCATTATTGGCCCATAAATGTTGAATGACTTTTGCTACGAAGCTGATGTGACTACGGGAATTTATTATAGACTACGTTATGATTTTGACATAGTCTTAAAGATATTTGGTCCAGTTCCCCCAGAAAGAAGTGAAGTCTTCCTGGGAAGCTCTGGTCAGTCCTGAGAGCCAGTGAGCGCTGCTCCCACGAACACCTGAGTGAACAGTTGGGCCTGGGAGTGTAGCCGAGGGGCCTTGTGGTGTCCCTTCCTGTGGTGGATGGGTTTGGATTTTGGTGTGGGAGCGGGGAGGAGGCGCTGTCTGGCTTTGGTTTGTGTACATGACTAGAAGTACTTCACTTTAGTAAGTTACTGGCATCTTAGTTTTCAGCCACAGGAAACCATGATGGTGAAATGTAGAAAAGAAAATCACCTTTAACACATTTAAGAGATAACTAGTCTTTTATTGTGTTTTCTATCAATGACGTCAATAATTTTTAGTAATTTTTATGTAAAAAACCAGTGTGTCTCCTTTGGAAAATAAGTCTACCAAAACAAATATTTGGCCCATTAGTGGACTCTAGGAATTAAAATCTTTTGTTAAAATTAGGTTAACGTACTTTCTCTATAGAATACAATAGAAAAGCACCTAATGCCTGTTCCAACTTTTTTTTGGTCTTCACTTGAACATAAGCAGCATGGGTGGTATGAAAAAGAAAATCCTCTTGTAGAATCACAGATTGTAAATCCCAGCTATGACACAAAGGAAATAAAATTCAGTAATACATTAGGATGACAGAAATTTTACAAAGCAGTTAAAAGATAATTGGGAGATTTTTGTGGTAGCTAAGCTTTCCACGTCTGTAAACATGTAGCATATTAGCTGTAAATTTATAAAATATAGGAAAAGAATATATACATAATTACATCACTCTTCCCCTCTCATTTCTGAGTTTTTGAATTTTAGAACAGCTAAAATGAGGGTTTTGGGGGCACAGAATCTTGGTTCCTGCCTTGGTTCCAGTTGAGTTCTGACCAGCCTTCCCACTAATGGCTTTCATTCTGGGAAACAACTTACAAAAGGTATGTGAAGTCAATACCACCTCAGCTTTGTGAACTGGAAGTTTTCTTCTTGTGAATGCTTATCAGGATGTCGTATTAAATATCAACCTATTGTGTAAAAATGTATAGTTACCCTAGCTTAGGATATATGAGAACTTCAAGGATTCTGAACTTTAAAAGGAGGCCAATTTAGTACTTTATTTCAACAAAGTCAACTTGACATATTCATGATAATTGATTCCATCTAACTTGTACACAGGTTTGGACTGCAGGGAAAAATCAGTGCCACCTTGCAAATTTAGAATCCAATAAAACTGCTCATTAAACATGTCCAGGTGATTTTCCCAGTTTAGTCATAAATCTAGTTATTTTGCTACAAATTCTCTCTAGAAGGATTCCAAAGAGTTATCAAATTAATGGCTATTAACTAGGATTTTAATGTTATATTCTAGATTATTCTGATGTTTGGTTTTAATGAGAATATGACCTACATCTAGCAAGAATCAATTTTGCGTATTGCAATTTTAAGTCAAAGTAAAACTTTATTTCTCCACAGATTATCTTTCACGTACAAAAAAGGCTTTTATAGTAGGAAAGGAGGTCAGATATGTTATTTTGTCCATATAATTCAAAGAATAAGTTTTTACGGGTAAGTAAATTCACTTTTCTCCTGTTTTGCTTTAATATCTGATTAGTATTTACCTTGAAATCATTCAAATGAGATCACTGAAAAATATATACAATATAAACTATTTTATTTTTGATGTGTCTCCAGCCATCGGCTAATGGCCATTTTCAGAGTCCTGTTTGGTGTAAGTACCACTGAAGGAAGAACAAGATTTGTCATGGGACTTGTACGTTTCTTTTTGCTGATCCAATTTTCCATTGCTTCCTTTTCATATGAATAGCCATCTAAAAAACAACAACAACAACAACACAAATTATTTGCAATTTCGGGAGGCTGGGATTTACTAAAATGAGCTGGGTATACCAGCTCCACTGCCAAGGCCATCACTGTGATTTAAGTGGGAGTCTTGTATCACTACTCCTAAAATACTTCTGCCACAACACCCTAAATATTCCTTAGAAGATGCGTTGAGATTGTATAAATTACCTTAGTGTCAATATTTTACGGATAATTTTGAACACAAAAAGTATTAAAGAAAAAAAGACCCTGTCCAAAATTCAGATATGGCAGAAAGGAAGAAAGGAAAAGAGCCAGGGAAAGGTGAGTGGTGGTGATGATAAATGGCTTCATTAGAGCTGTTAGCGACGTGTGAAAATTAATATGGCTAAAGAGAAGAGCCTTAGGAGTAACTCAGCAAAACTTTGACATACGGAAAACTCAGGGAACCAGATACCAAGAGATTATAAAACTCACCCCACTAAGGACTTGACAGTAAAGGGATTTGTGATTAAAAAAAAAAAAAAATTCCACTGGCTAATCCATGTGCTTAATACCACATCTGTGCAAAATTCTTTATATGTATAGCAAAGGTAAAGCTTTGTTTTTATATATGTATATACTTTTAGCTCTTTCACAAAATCTTCCTTCCTAATTACATTTACACATTTATTTGCTTTAATTTATGATGCGTACAACAGTTTCAAACTAACAGTGCCAATATATTGCTAACATAAGACTGAAAGAAATTGCGGATTTCTTTCTGGCTCTTTGTGTCACCAAAAATAGATCCCGTAGGGCTTCTAACTGAAATACTGTGAAAATCACTGGGGTAAAAAAAAATTCTTCCATTTCATTATGTCACCACTTTGACATACAACTATGTTCATTTGCTTCCCTCTTTATCCTCTCACTTTTTAGATTGGTTTGTCTTTCATGATTTATCTCTGTAAAACACTTAAGTGAATTCCAAGTAAAAACTATAAAAGAAGGTGCATTCGGAGGAGTCTAATCAGTCTCTGTTCAACACCTGTTCCCTGCCTTCCCATACAGGGAACTATGTACACTTCTGTTTATCCTTTTGTTTTCTGAAAATATAAGCAACTGTATGTGTACACACAATACAAACATTCTTACATGAGAGCTAGCATACTGTACACTACTTTGTACCTGCTTCGTTTTCACTTAACTGTAACTTGCTTTTTTATTCCTCCCCTCCCCCCACAGTAGTCCACTGTATGGATGGACTGTATGGAGGCATTGATGGGCATCTCGGTTGTTTCCAACCTTTGCCTTGTACAAATAGTGCTGCAATGGACAGTCTTGTTTTTGGAGAGATTCCAGAAGTAGGACTGCTGCATTACAGGGTATACGTAATTTTGCTAGATATTCACTAGATAAGAGTATATATAATTTCGCTAGCAGCATTAATAAGAATGCTTTTTCCCCCCAAGAGCTTCATCAAAAGAATACGTTGTCAAATCAGATTTTTACCAGTCTCTCACGAACACTGCTATAGGATGTCAGGTAGCTTTATTTTGAGGGAGCTAGAATTTTTTTTTTTTTTTTTTTTTTTTTACATTTAAGAGCCATTTGCTTTTCTTTGTCCTGTGAACTGTTAATATTTTTGGTTTTGGCCCATTTTTCCATCGAGTTGACCTTTACTTAGGAAGATTTTTTCCTTTTTAAACATTAAGATATAATTGACATATTAGTTTCAGATGCACAACAATTCTTCACTATATTGTGAAATGATCACTATAGGTCTCATAAACATCCATCATGATGTACAATTACAATTTTTTCCTTTTTCTTGTGATGGGAGACTTTAAAGATTTCTGTTATGGTTAAAGGGGAGAGGAAGGTACAGGCTTCCAGTTAAGGAATGAATAAGTCATGGGGATGAAAGGTACAGCACAGGGAATATAGTATATATTATATATGGTATAGCATTCATTATGCTCTACTTACCACACATGTATATAATATATATACTATACATTTTGTATAGTAAATACATTATATAATATATATGTAATACATTATTATATATACATTATGTTTAATATATATTATATACATTTGTGGTAAGCAGAGCATAATGAATGCATACAGTTGTTGAAATCACTATGCCTCACAAACTGTGTCAGGTAGACTTCAATTTTTAAAAATCTTAGCAAGTTTCTAATATACAATACAGTATTAACTATAGTCACCATGCTGTACATAATATCCCTAGGACTGCTCATGTTATAACTGGAAATTTGTGTCTTTTGACTACCTTCACATTTCAGTGGTTGTCAGAGATGGGGGGTAGGGGGCCAGTTTGTTCTATCCATGAATTCAGTGTTCTGTCTTAGATTCTACATGTAAGTGAGATCAATGGGTCTCTTTCTCTGACTTATTTTACTTAGCACAATGCCCTCAAGGTCTATCCATGATGGCACAAATGTCAGGATTCTTTTTTTTTTTTTTTAATGGCTGAGTTACATTCCATTGTGTACATATATATTTTCTTCATACATTCATCCACTGGTGGACACTTGGGTTATTATGTCTTGGCTATTCTAAATATTGGCAATGAATGTGGAGGTACAGACATCTTTTCAAGTTAGTGACTTGCTTCCTTTGAATAAATACCCAGAAGGGGGTTGCTGGATCATAAGGTAGTTCTATTTTTAATTTTGGGGGGGGGGGGGAATCTCCATATTTTTCATAGTGATTGCACCAACTTACATTCCAACAAAACAGTGCATAAGAGTTCCCTTTTCTCCACATCCTCACCAACACTACATTTTTTGTTTTTATATATTTTTTTTTATTCTGCCTCCCTTGAGAGAATGTGGACCCATAGTTAGTGTATTCTCTATCCCTTGGTCTCTTTTTTTTT
Organism: Panthera onca; assembly: GCF_046562875.1. Taxonomy (NCBI): domain Eukaryota; kingdom Metazoa; phylum Chordata; class Mammalia; order Carnivora; family Felidae; genus Panthera; species Panthera onca. The sequence continues at coordinate 72,961,269 of NC_138346.1, read as the reverse complement.
TTTTTTTTCCCTTCCCCACCCCCATGGTGTTCTGTTAAGTTTCTCAGGATCCACATAAGAGTGAAAACATATGGTATCCGTCTTTCTCTGTATGACTTATTTCACTTAGTGTAATACTCTCCAGTTCCATCCACGTTGCTACAAAAGGCCATATTTCATTCTTTCTCATTGCCAAGTAGTATTCCATTGTGTATATAAACCATAATTTCTTTATCCATTCATCAGTTGATGGACATTTAGGCTCTTTCCGTAATTTGGCTGTTGTTCAAAGTGCTGCTATAAACATTGGGGTACAAGTGCCCCTATGCATCGTCTCCTGTATCCCTTGGGTAAATTCCTAGCAGTGCTATTGCTGGGTCAGAGGGTAGATCTATTTTTAATTTTTTGAGGAACCTCCACACTTTTCCAGAGTGGCTGCACCAGTTTGCATTCCCACCAACAGTGCAAGAGGGTTCCCGTTTCTCCACATCCTCCCCAGCATCTATAGTCTCCTGATTTGTTCATTTTAGCCACTCTGACTGGCATGAGGTGGTAGCTCAGTGTGGTTTTGATTTGTATTTCCCTGATGTGGAGTGACGTTGAGCATCTTTTCATGTTCCTGTTGGCCATACGGATGTCTTCTTTAGAGAAGTGTCTGTTCATGTTTTCTGCCCATTTCTTCACTGGATTATTTGTCTTTCGGGTGTGGAGTTTGGTGAGTTCTTACAGATTTTGGGTACTAAACCCTTGGTCTGATACGTCATTTGCAAATATCTTCTCCCATTCCGCTGGTTGCCTTTTAGTTTTGTTGATTGTTTCCTTTGTAATGCAGAAGCTTTTTATCTTCATGAGGTCCCAATAGTTCATTTTTGCTTTTAATTCCCTTGCCTTTGGAGATGTGTCAAGTAAGAAATAGCTGCGGCTGAGGCCAGAGAGGTTTTTTCCTGCTTTCTCCTCTAGGGTTTTGATGGTTTCCTGTCTCATATTCAGGTCCTTCATCCATTTTGAGTTTATTTTTGTGAATGGTGTAAGAAAGTGGTCTAATTTCATTCTTCTGCATGTTGCTGTCCAGTTCTCCCAGCACCATTTGTTAAAGAGACTGTCTTTTTTCCATTGGATATTCTTTCCTGCTTTGTCAAAGATTAGTTGGCCACACTTCTGTGGGTCCAATTCTGGAGTCTATTCTATTCCATTGGTCTATGTGTCTGTTTTTCTGCCAATACCATGCTGTCTTGATGATTACAGCTTTGTAGTAGAGGCTGAAGTCTGGGATTGTGGTGCCTCCCGCTTTGGTTGTCTTCAATATTACTCGGGAAGCATCACAATCCCAGACTTTTTTTTTTTTTTTTTTTTAAATAAGCATTTCTAACAGGTGTGAGGTGACTGCTCATTGTGGTTTTGTAATTCCCTGATGATTAGTAACGTTGAGCACCTTTTCATGTACTTGCTGACCCTCTGTAGGTCATCTTTGGAAAAATGTACATTTAGATCCTCTGCTCATCTTTTATTCATTTTTTGCTATTGAGTTATAGGAGTTCTTTATATATTTTGGATATTAATCTTTATCAGATATGTGATTTGTAAGTATTTTCCCCCATTTTGTAGGCTGCCTTTTCACTTTGCTGATGGTTTCTTTTGCTGTGCAGAAGCTTTTCAGTTTGATGTAGTCCCACTTATTTTTGCTTTTGTTCCCTTTGCTTTCAGTGTGAAATAAAAAAAAAAAAAAAAAAAAAAAATCATTGCCAAGCCAGATATCAAGGAGCTTACCACCTATGTTTCTTCTGGGAGTTTTTTGGCTTCATGTCTTACACTGTCTTTAATCCATTTGGAGTTGATTTTGTATATGGTGTAAGGTCCCATTTCATTCTTTTTGCACACGGCTAATGTTTTCCTAGCACCAATTAATGAAGAAACCATCCTTTCCCCATTGTATATTCCTGGCTCCTTAGTTGTAGATTAATGATCATATATGTGTGGGTTTATTTCTGGGCTCTCTATTCTGTTATATGTCTGTTTTTATGCCAACACCATACTGTTTTGATGCTATATATAGCTTTGTAATATAGTCTGAAATCAGGAAATGTGATGCCTCCAGCTTTTTCATTAAGATTTCTTTGGCTATTCAAGGTCTTCTGTGCTTCCACACAAATTTTAGGATTGTTTGCTCTATTTTTGTGAAAAATGCCATTGGAATTTTGATAGAGATTACACTGAATCTATAGATTGATTTGGGTAGTAGAGACATTTTAACAATATTCTTTCAATCCGTGCCTTTCCATTTCTTCATGTATTCTTCACTTTCTTTTCTCAATATATTATAATTTTCAGTCTATAGATTTTTTACCTCCTTGGTTAAATTTATTCCTAGGTATCTTTTTTATTCCGTTGTAAATGGGAGTATTAATTTCTCTGACAGCTTGTTACTAGTGTACAGAAATGCAACAAATTTCTGTGTATTAATTTTGTATCCTAATACTTTAATTTGTTGATTAGTTCTAACAGTGTTTTTGTGGAGTCTTTACACTTTTCCATGTATAACATGTCATCTGCAGAGATCATTTTACTTCTTCCTTTCCAATTTGGATGTCTTTTCTTTGTGCTTTGCTTCACCTAACTGCTCTAGCTATGACTTCCAGTACTATGTTGAATAAAAGTAATGAGACTAGGCTCTCTTATTCCCAATCTTAGTGGAAAAGATTTCAACTTTTCACTGCTGACACTGATACTAGCTGTGGGCTTGTCCTATATGGCCTTTATTATGTTGGAGTACATTCCCTCTATACCCATTTTGTTGAGTGCTTTTATCATAAATGAATGTTGGATTTTGTCAAAGGCTTTTTCTGCATCGAGATAGGATTTTTATTCTTCATTGTTGTCAATGTGATATATGATGGTGATTTACAGAGGTTGAACCATTCTTGCATCCTTGGAATAAATCCCACTTGATCATGGTGTGTAACCCTTTTAATGTATTGAATTTGATTTGCTAAAATTGAGGAATTTTACATCTATGTTCATCAGGGATATTGGTCTGTAATTTTCTTGTAATGTCCTTGTCTAGTTTTGCTATCGGGGTAATGCTGCCCTTATAAAATGAGTTTGGAAATGCTCCCTCCTTTTCTAGTTTTTGGAAGTTTGAGAAGGATTGGTATTCCATGAATGTTTTTTGTACCTTTGGAATATTGGCACTTCATCAGTTTTTCAGATATTTCTCTTGGATTTTGAGTCCAGGTTAGGAAATGTCTCTATTTCCAGATTATCAAGGAATTTATCTGCATTTTCTTCTGGGACTTGTTTATCTCTAATCCATTTGAAATTTACATGTACAGTATAAGAGATGAAGCCAGTTTTACCCTTTTCCATATGGTTATTATGTTGTAAGAATACCACTTGTTAAAAGTATTTATTACCACTGACTTAACATACGCCATTTTTATCATTCACTAAATGATTTCCAAATGCACTTGTATCAATTCCTCGATTAAAAAAAAAATCATTTCCATTCTGTTTATTCATGTGCCAATCTCGTACTGTGTTATATAGAGGCTTAAAACATGTTTTAATATTTGATAGGACTAAGTGATACTGTTTTATTTTCTAGGTTATTTGTTGTGTGGTCCTTCCAATGGAATCTATCATCATCATCTGTATCACTAGGAAAAAAATCTAATAGTGGCATCTTGCTGACATTGTATCTTCAAATTAGTGGGGTATGCTTTCCATTTGTTCCAAGTTTACTTTGTAGGGATGTGTTATAGTCTTCTTCATGTTGATCTGGTACATTGTCCTCTGTTATTTTTTTTTATTGAAATTGACAATGTTACATTAGTCTCAGCTGTACAACATACTGATTTGATAAGTCTGTATATTGTGCTATGCTCACAAGTGTAGCTACCATTGGTCACCATACAATGGTATTACAATACTCTTTGGCTATATTCCCTATACCGTACCTTATATCCCCCTGACTTATTCCAGAAGTGGAAGCCTGTATCCCTGTTCCCCTTCACCAATTTTGCCCATTCCCCTACCCCCCTCCATTCTGGCAATCATGAGTTTATTCCCTGTATTTATGGATCTGTTTCTGCTTTTTATTATTATTTCTTTTTAGATTCCACATACAACTGAAATATATTTGTCTTTCTTTGTCTGACTTCACTTAGCATAATATCCTCTCAGTCCCATGTTGTGGCAATGTTATGCCTTTTAACTGCTTTTTGTTTACATATATTTACACACAAGTGAAAGGCTATTGATTCCTCTTTGATTTAACTTGCTAAATGCTGATTAGACTTATTAAGCTATTGTTGCTAAGCTCCAAATTCATGCACAATACTGGGGATTCAGCATGCTGGAGCCAGGATAATGCAAACCACATTTCTGCTTTTGTCAGTTGACTCCTTGTTAGATCTTACAATAGGAATCTTCTAGAGGAAGACAAAAACAGAGTGAAATCTCCTATCAGTGTTGTGCCTGGCCATGGCCCTTCATCTGGCAGGGGTAGTTGGTTATACTCTCCAGATTTTTTTGCTTGTTTCTTTGTAGGTATATGCCCAAATTTGTCCTATCCTACCCCTTTAGAGGCACCAGTTGGGTAGTACCCCTTCTTTAAAGGCCTGAACTCTGGTTCTGAGAGACCTATGTGAGGTTCTGATAACCTCAACTTGCTTATGTTCCCCAGAGTCCTAGAGATGGTACATGCTTTCTGTAGATACTGTTACTGCCTTGTTGAGATATAATTTACACACCACAAAATCCACCCTTTTTTAGTATACAATTTAATGGTTCTTGGTGGTGATGATTGCTTAACTTTGAATTATACTAACTTCGAAACATTTTCATCACTCGGAAAAATCCTGTACCCCTTAGCATTCACTCTCCCCTCTCTTGGCAACCACTCATCTACTTTCTGTCTCTGTAGATTTGCCTATTTTGGACATTTCCTATAAATAGGATCATATACTATGTAGTCTTTGGTTTCTGGCTTCTTTCACTTAGCATGTGTCCAAGGTTCATCCATGTAGCATGTAGAAGTATTTGTCCTTCTAGCTGATCAGTATTCCATTGTATGGACATATCACATTTTATTCATTTATTCAGTGATGGGACATTTGGGTTATTTCCATGTTTTGGCTATATCAATGTTTTGGCATATCAATAAGGCTGTGAGTATTCACGTAAACTTTGTGTGTGAATGTTTTCAATTCTCTCAGATGTAGATCTACAATTGCTAGACATGGTGACTGTGTTTAGCTTTTTGAGGAAGTGCCAGTTTTCAACAACAGCTGTACCATTTTACATTTCCATCAGCAATATTTCTGCACATGCTTCCAACACATGTTAGGTTCTAGTTTTTGCCGTAGGTGTCAAGTGGTATCTAAATGTGGTTTTGATTTTCATTTCCATGATGATATTGGACATCTAATACTTATTGACCACTTGTAGATCTCTTATGAAGAAAGGTCTATTCAAATCCTTTGCCTATTTTTTAACTGGATTATTTGTCTTACTGTTGAATTGTAGGAATAGTTTGACAGGAAAACGTATTCCATTTTTATTTATAAAAATCTGAGTATAATGGGGGTACCTGGGTGGCTCAGCTGTTTAAGCATCTGACTCTTGATCTCCACTCAGGTCTTTATCTCAGGGTTGTGAGTTCAAGCCCTGTGTTAGGCTCCATGCTGGGCATGAAGCCGACTTAAAAACAAAACCAAAAAAAATTGAGTATAATGAACCTCAATCTTACGTAGTACCATCACGCTGGCCTACTACTGATAAATGATGTGCATGTTAATATTATTACTATGTGGAACATTATGAGTTCATTAACAGCTAATTCATGTGTCACGAGGCTACATAAATCTGATAATAGAATGTTTTTGACCTTCCAGATGAAAGAGGCCCACTTTTGTTATTAATTTCTTAGTTATGTTCCATTGTGGAGAGATAATGCTGTTTGTGTTACTTCTGGTAGTGATAGTGTTCGGTGCTTAAATATGGTTAATATTTATGAATGTCCCATATCTGTTTTAAAAAGCGTACTTTCTATTTTGAACATTCAGGGTTTGATACACAGATCTATTTTCAACTGAGAGATACAATCAAGCCTATTACTGTGCTTTTTCCTCACACTGTAGTTTCTACTTTAAGAAAGTTGTTGCTGTTTGAGACTGCATAATGGTTATCTTCACTGAGACCTTTGATCTTCAATATCACATGGTATCTGTGTCTTAAAAATTTGTTTTTTGGTCTGAGGTCTATGTTTGCAGACAAGTATGTAACCCTTCTTTACTTTTACTTGCAACTGTGTCATTTTTGCCTATCCTGAATCCTTGCTTTTAGGTTGGATTATGCTTTGTTAGCTAATGTCAAATCTTTTTTCTCTTTAGGGAGGAGTTAAATCCACTGGTAGAATTACCAAGCAACAAATTGGTAATACTTACCATTCTTTTTATATATCACATAAATAAACTTTCACTATAGGAGCTAGTTTCACCAATTTTAATGCTTAGGGAAGTTTGTATTTTGGATTTTTTGGTTACCTTTACAGTAATATCTTTTTTTTTTTAATGTTTGTTTATTTTTGAGAGAGAGAGAGAACTCATGCACAGGCCAGGGAGGGACAGAGAAAGTAGGAGACACAGAATCCAAAGCAGGCTCTGAGCTGTCAGCACAGAGCCCCCTGTGGGGCTCAAACCCATGGACCGTGAGATCATGACCTGAGACGAAGCCGGACACTCAACCGACTGAGCCATCCAGGTACCCCTGCACTAATATCTTTTAAAAAGAGACCAAGAATACTATTAGCATCCCCTGGTTCTTTATAGTAAGTAGTACTCAAAACTTCAAATACGTTTTCCATCAGTTAATAATCAGTGAGCATATTCAATTTTTCATATTCTCTACTCTCCACTTTTAATATATATTTTATCTGCACTGTTAGAAAATGTTATCACACGGTGTTTTGTCACCTTTAATTGAATTTTCTTAGGTGAATAATTTTTCCTTGCCTGCTTGGGTGGTAGTAGTGTGTAACATGTCAAATCATTCAGTCTATGGAGGTACAGGCTTCCTACTGTAACTAAGTCAGTTACACTGGCCATAGTTTACCCTAAAGTTCAATATCAGCTTTTCATGGTTATTCTAATGAATCACTATTTTATAATACCAAGAGTTTTCTACTGGTAACAAATACTTGATAAATAGGAAAATCAGGAATTTGGGTTGGATCTATAGCATTGCTAATAAGGTTTCAGACTGTTCTCCTGAAGTTCATCCCAAAGCAGAGGGATTATTAGAGCTACAAAGCAAAGGCCACATCCCCACCCACACATATACATAGAGCCTTTCATGCATAAACGAAAAGTCACTGAAGCATTATTATAACTAAAAACATTTGCAGCTTATAATTTGTATTAATGACACTCCTGGTTTCTTTGAAAAATTCATGCATGAAGTTTACTACAATTAGAGTTAGCTTATTTGAAATCAAACATGTTGCCAGGGGGACAAGTGACAATATTTAAGAGAATATATGTACATATTCAGTATTAACTAAGTTTGCTTATTTTTACTACTTTTTAAAACTGACTTAAATTTTAAAACCTTCAATAAAATATTTTTTGTCCAAATGGTACCATTTGACTTTTGCTATAAATTAGGATATCAAGTTGACAAATCAAGAACTGTACCAGCTAGTTCTAAGAGGTAAGCAATATTTAATAAGTTCTACTCACAAAATTTTATTTCATAATATACTCTGATGAAGAAGTTCTGGAAAAATACCAAAGTAACAATACCTTTTTAAGATTTGTTTCTTAGACTTCTATTTCTGGTAACAAAGCAGATTAAGTGAGCCCTTATATTTCTTGCTACATTATACTTAGAAATGTGACAAAAAGGAACCATCTTTTTACATGTATAGCTGACTTCCAAGTTCAAGTGAAAAATATTAGCTAACTGGCCTGGGCTTTGAATTTATATTGTCTTTGTCCAAGAAAAAAGCTTGCTCTGTCCCCTGTTGCTCTCCAACACCTCTCTGGAGCTAAATGCCCTCTTCCTGCCCTGAAATTCCACAGGTAATACTTGACTGAATACTCAGACAACAAAGAACAGAATTAGGATCCCACAAACATCAGAAAGTGAAAACAGATACAAGCTCTGAATATTTCTAAGGAATGAACCTAAGAAACAATATCTTCTGAGTATTTAATACTCACACAGCTAATTGTGTATAATTACTGTTCAAAAGCGTTGTCAGGAATACCTGACTAGTGTAATGTTTTCATTTCTACTACCCACTCCACCCCCAAATTAAGTTTGATTTTAGGTTTCTGTAATTCTAATAATAATGTCAATTAGATTTTCTTTTGTTTAATATGATGATTCTAAAATTCATCAGGAGGTCTGAATGGGCAAAAATTGGGCAAGCCAATTTTTTTAAAAATTTTTTTTTGACATTTATTTATTTTTGAGACAGAGAGAGAGAGAGCGAGCATGAACAGGGGAGGGTCAGAGACAGAGGGAGACACAGAATCTGAAACAGGCTCCAGGCTCTGAGCTGTCAGCACAGAGCCCGATGCTCAAACTCACGGACCGCAAGATCATGACCTGAGCTGAAGTCGGACGCTTAACCGACTGAGCCACCCAGGCGCCCCAAGCCAGTTTTTAAAAAGAATGAAAGATGAGCATAATTAAAGTATGGCAGTACCTATCAATATTAAGATTTTTATCCAATAGTTACATTTAAATAAGTGTACCTGTATATACTACATGACTAAGGATTTTTTCTACAGAATTACTTGGAAAACTTTATGGCACAGTCATGCCATGAAATACATCCTGTAGTTGAGAATGAGGTAGTTCTGAATATACTAACATGAAATACTCTCTGATATATTAAGTAAATGAAAGCAATTTTTTAAAAGATTGTATCATATTGCTTTGTCACAGGATGAAATTATAAATAGAAAAATATCTGGATGGATATATCAAAGCCTCCACATTTTCAAAATATATATTTCTCTATTGCTTGTTTTTCACCAATCACATGCTGCTTTAAAAAAAAAAATCTTTTTTAACATTTATTTATTTTTGAGACAGAGAGAGACAGAGCATGAATGGGGGAGGGGCAGAGAGTGAGGGAGACACAGAATCGGAAGCAGGCTCCAAGCCATCAGCCCAGAGCCTGATGCGGGGCTCGAACTCACAGACCGCAAGAACGTGACCTGAGCCGAAGTCGGACATTTAACCGACTGAGCCACCCAGGCGCCCCTGCATGCTGCTTTTTAAAAATACTCTGTAAGAATGCTTCTGAGGCAGTTAGTTTAACAGATAAGGTATAGAGGCCTTCTGAAACATCAAGGGAAAAACACCAAAAAGGATGTGATTAATTCAGAAAAATTCAGGAAAGAAGGGGGAAACGAGCTAGAAGAAAGCAGAATCAAGTGGAAATATGTTGGCAGGAATTAGCCCAAATTTATCAATCACAATATAAAGCCATCAGTTCAATTCCACTAAAGATGAAGACTGAGATTTTAATTCAACTTCAACTATATGTATGTTTTTGTATGTTTTCCACAGGGAACACCTCTAAAAGTAACACAGGAAGACTAAAAATAAATGAATGGCAACTCTCCCTGGATAATGCTAATTGAAAAAACCTAATCCCCAAATGTTATTTACTATATGATTCCATTCATAAGGTACTTTTGAAATGACAAAGTTTAGAAATGGAGAATAGAGGGGCGCCTGGTTGGCTCAGTCAGTTAAGTGTCCAACTTCAGCTCAGGTCATGATCTCATGGTTCATGGGTTCAAGCCCCATGTCAGGCTCTGTGCTGACAGCTCAGAGCCTGGAGCCTGCTTCAGATTCTGTGTTTCCCTGTCTCTCTCTCTCTGCCCCTCCCCAACTCGTGTTCTGTCTCTTAAAAATAAATGTTTAAAAAAATTTTTTGAAAGAAATGGAGAACAGAATGAGGAGAGAGCAGGCAGGTGATGGATATAGTTAGAAAAAGGCAAAAGAAGGTGTGTAGGTTTGGAGCTGTTCTGTCTTGACTGGTGGCTGATGCTCAAACTTCCAAAAGGGACAAACTTGGAGCTGGGGAAATCTAAATAAGCTTGGTAGATTGCATCAATGTTCATATCCTACTTGTGATATATCATTTTGCAAAATGTTGGCACTGGGGTAACTGGACCAAGTGTACAGACCTGTCATTTTTTAGAACTGCATGTGGAAGACACAGGCCATACCAAATAGAAGGCTATGGAGGAACTATAATTCTTATACACTGCTGGAGGGGGTAACGCTGTTTCAACCACTCTGGATAATAACCTGTGCATATCTACTCTATGGAATATACCCAATAACAATGCATATGTGTGTTCACCAAAAAACATGAATAAAGATTCATGGCAGGTAACAATGACAGAATGGATAATTTATAGTATATTGACACATAAAAGTTAAACAAATTACTGCTTTGTACAACAACATGGATAAATCAAACAATGCTTCAGAAGCTTAAGAACTCCAGAAAGACCTACTTTATGATTCAATTTAGATAAAGTTACATCAAGATGTACACTACGTTTATTTTAAAAGTAGATTGAAAGAAAAATACTATGCAACTATAAACAAAAAGAGAATCAAGATTAAAACAAATGAGATACAATTCAACAAAAAATATATTAAATGATGCCAACAAGTATATTTTAAGGTAACAGAAAATGCAAACCTCCAAGAAGAGAGAATACTCAGAAATCTAATTTGATGAAATTATGTATTAAAAGCTAGATTTGGAATTATAATTAAAAGAAACTTTCCTATAATAAAGCAAGAAAACTCCAATATCTCTTAAGAACACAGATACAACAATGCTGGAAATATTAGCATGTCAAATCCAGCAATAAGTGAAGAAGATAATTCAAACCCTAAAGATTCCAAAAGAAAGTTCTAAGAAATCAATTCAGCAAAGCTGCAGGATACAAAAATCAACATATAAAAATCAGCTGTGGTTCCACACACTGACCATAAAGAATCCAAAAACGAAATTAAGAAAATTCTATTTACAAATAGCATCAAAAAGAATTAAATACTTAGTCATAAACTTAAAGAGGTGAAAGACTTGTATGCTGAAAACTATAGAACATTGCTGTAAGAAATTAAACAAAAAAGGCATCCTGCTCATGGACTGGAAGACAGTGGTTAAAATTCCCATACTACCTAAAGAAATTATAGAGTCCATGTGATCCCCATTGCAATCCCTCTCAAAATCCCAAAGACATTTTGTGTATGAATTACAATAGATCCTAAAGAGCCAGAACAATCCTGAAGAAAAAAAGGTTGGAAGACTCACATTTCTTGATTTCAAAAGTTACTATATACAAAGCTACAGTAATCAAAACAGTATGGTACTGGCATAAAGACAGATATGTAGACCAATAGAATATAAGAGAAGCAAACCCCCACATAGTCAAGTGTTTTCAACAAGGGTGCCAAGACCATTCTTTAACAAACGGGGTTGGTGAAGTGAGTATCTGCATACAAAAGGATAAGTAGACCATATACAAAAGATAATAAAACTCAGGGGAATGCTTCAAGACATTGGATTTGGTAATGATTTCCCAAATATAACGCCAAAAACACATGCAGTAAAAGAAAAAATAAACTAGACTTCATCAAAATTAAGAACTTTTGTGTATCAAAGGGCCCTATAACAAAGTGAAAAGGCAACCTGTGGAATGGGAGCTACATTTCTAAATCATATCTGATAAGGGATTGATATCCAGAATACATAAATGACTCCTATAACTAAACAACAAAAACAGATTGAAAAATGGCAAAGGACTTAAATAGACATTTCTCCAAAGAAGACATATAAAATGGTCAATAAGTACATAAGAAGGTCAGCATCCTAATCACTAGAGAAATGTAAATCAAAACCGCAATGAGCTACCACCTCACACCCATCGGGATGGCTATTATAAAACAATACAAACACCAGAAAATAACAAGTCCTGGCAAGGATGTAGAAAACTTGGAACCCTTGTGCACTGCTGGTGAGAATGTAAAATAGTGCCGCCCCTGTGGAGATGGTATGGTGGTTCCTCAAAAAATTAAATATAGAATTACTATATGACCTAACAATTCCACTTCTGGGTATATACCCAAAAGAACTAAAGGCAGGGACTTGAGCAGGTATTTGTACACTCATGTTCACAGTGGCATTATTCACAATAGCCAAAAGGGAGTAACAACCCAAATGTCCATGGCTGGATGTATATACCAAATATGGTATATCCACACAATGAAATATTTTTCAGCTTTAAAAAGGAAAGCAATTGTGACACATGCTACAGTGTGCATGAACCCCGAAGACATTATACTAAGTAAAATAAGTCAACACAAAAGGACAAATATTCCATGATTCTACTTCTATGAGGTATCCAGAATAGTCAAATTCAATACCACTGAATTGTACACTCAAAAATTGTTAAAATGGTTTTATATATATGTATATCATCACAATAAAAAAAAAAAATCAACGAATCTAAATTGTGTTAAGTAGAATAATGACTCACAAATATGTCCACATCCTAATTGGAACCTATGACTGTGTTACATTAACATGGCAAAAGAAAACTAAGGTTGCAAAGGAATTAAGGTCACTAATAAGCTGATTTTAAGACAGGAAATTATCGTATCACATGAGCTCTTAAAAGCCAAAGAGGAAGGTAGGAAGGTGGGTCAAAGAGATGCAATGTGATACAAGAAAGATACTGTCACTAGGTTTGAAGATGGAAAAAGGCCCCAAGCCAAGAAATGAAACAGTCCACGAGGCCAGTGTATTAGTTTCCTATTGCCTCTAGAACAAAATACTACAAATTTAGTGGCTTAACACAATTTGTTATCTTACAGTTCTGCAAATCAGAAATATGACATCAGTTTCACTGGGTTGAAATCAAGGTGTCAGCAGGGTGGCATTCTCTCCAAAGACTCCAGGGGACAGAAAATCTCTTCCCTTGTCTTTATTAGCTTCTAGAGGCTGCCTAAATTCCTTAGCTCATTGTCTAGTATCAGATAATAACCTCTATCCTGTTGTCACATCTCCTTCTCTGCCCAACTCTTCTGCTTCCCTCTTTCACTTATAAGGATCCTTGTGATTACACTGGGTCTACCCAGATAATACAGGAGACGCTTTCATCTCAAGATCCTTAATCGCATCTACAAAACCTTTTTGGCCTTGTAACATTCATAGGCTCTGGGGATCTAGGACATGGACATTCTGCCTACCACAGCTGGAAACAGCCCTCAGCTTATAGCCAGCAAAAACATACAGGCCTCAGTCCTAAAATCGCAGGGTACTGAATTCTACCAACAACCTAAATGAGTAAGAAATGGATTCTTCCCTAGAGCCACCAGCAAGGAACAGAACATGCCAATACCTTGACTTTAGCCTGTGAGAATGTACTGGGCCTCTGACCTACAGAAATGTTGTTCTAAGCCACTAATTTTGTGATGATTTGATATGGCAGCAACAGGAAATGAATACAGTAATCAATCAATACAGGATAAAGGAGAAAAACCATCTTATTTCAGTGGATAAACATTTTAAATATTCTCAGCAATTAGAGATAGAAGAAAACTTCTCTAACTTGATAGAAGGCAGCTTACATCATACTTAATGGCGAAAGATTGAATGCTCCCCCCCCCACCCCCCGCCCAAGAGCAGATTAAGGTATGACTATCTACTCTTACCACTTCTATTCAACATTGCACTGCAAATCCTAGCCAGTGTAACAAGAAACAGGAAAAGGAGTGGGGACAGAAGGAGGCATACACATTGGAAATACAAATCCCTACTTGCAGATGATATGATCACGTATGAAGAAAATCTATGAAAGAGCTATTATTACCAATAAACTAAGCAAGGTCACAGAATACAAAGTCAGTCTACAAAATCAACTGTGGAATACCAAGCAATGAAGAATTGGGAATTGAAAATTTTTAAAAACTACTTTTTTAAAAGTTTATTTATCTTTGATAGAGAGAGGGTGTGCATGTGCACATGCATGGGAGAGGAGCAGAGAGAGGGAGAGAGAGAATCCCAGGCAGGCTCCTCACTGTCAGTGCAGAGCCCAACATGGGCTACCCTTATGAACTGTGAGATCATGACCTGAGTGAAAAATCAAGAGTCAGATGCTTAATTGACTGAGCCACTGAAGCACCCCACAACTAGTATTTATAGTGTCATAAAAATAGTAAATACCTAAGGACAGTATTAGCAAAGTATGGGCAAAACCTATAGACTGAAATATAAAGACCTAAATAAATGGAGAGCTGTGTGATATTCATGAGTTGGAAATGTCGATTCTGAATTGCTCTATAGATTAAACACCATTCTCATCAAATTCCTGGCAAGCTTTTACACAAATTCCTGGCAACCTACAAAACATTGTGGAAAGAAGTAAAGAAGACACAAATAAATGGAAAGGCATCCTGTATTCATGGATTGGAGGAGTTAATGTTGTTAAAATTCCATACTACCCAAAGTCATCTATAGATGCAACACAACCTCCATCAAAATCCCAATGACACTTTTTACAGAAATAGAAAAAAATCCATACTAAAATTCACATGGAATCCCAAAGGACTCTAAAGCGCTAAAACAATCCTGAGAAAGAACAAAGCCAGAGGCCTCACACTTCCTGATTTCAAAACATATTACAAAGTTATAGTAATCAAAATAGTATGGTACTGACTATACTAAGACAAACATATAGACCAATGGAAGGAAATAACCAAGAAATAAATCCTCACATATGTGGCCAAATGATCTTCAACAAGGATGCCAAGACCATACAATGGGGAAAGACCACACACTTTTCAAATGTCCACTGAATATCCTAACAAAAACTGTCAAAATTGTTCTTTTTCATGTTCATAAAATATTCTCGTTGGAGCACACATACCATAAAAATAACCCTAAGTAATGGGTAATAATAGAAAAAAATAAGTACTAAGATATCAGTGCAATGATATTTACAAAATAAAGATTTCTACTGTTTGGTGTTTGTATGTGTTTGCAAGAGTCAAAATGTAGCATAGAGCCACAGTGGAATAAAGTTATTTAGGCTAAGTCAATATTTAGAAGTGTATAAAGTTTTACACAAAGATAAAAAAAATATGGATTCACTGATCACAACTAGATAAAGTATGTATGCCTATGTCTATTGACAAAGATTAGAAATTAATGTGGAATGATGCAACTTCATAATCTTTAAATCTTATTCCTGTAAGGTTGTTTAAATTCATGGTAGACAAAATAAACATAAGAGATCTCAACAGTCTATCTCAAAAACAGTATTTTAACTTGCATTCTTATAACCGAACACGCATTTCACAAGTTTAAACTTGTGAAATTTCATAAGTTTAAACTTACTCCTTTTGTCCTAACCTACTCCATCCAGTTTTATTACGAAATATACAATGTTCAGGGCACCTAGGTGGCTCAGTGAGTTGAGCATCTAACTCCTGATTCGGCTCAGGTCATGGTCTCACCATTCATGAGTTGGAGCCCCATGTCAGGCTCTGTGCTGACAGCGTGGAGCCTGCTTGCAATTCTCTCTCTCCCTCTCTCTCTCTGCCCCTTCCCAACTGGTTCACACACACTCTCTCAAATAAACATTTAAAAACAAAAGAAATATATAACGTTCAACAGTTTACTTCAGATTAAATGACTTAAAAAAACTTACGAGCTATAAAACAGAGATTTAAAAAACTTTCCACATTTAAACAAACTTCTGTAAACTATCTACATCATTTATTCATTTAGCACACAACATGCCCTCAAACTTACAAAAGCATCACACATACCTGATGCAATGACAGGATCTTTCATAAGCTCCCTAGTTATTGGACATAGAAATTCATCAGGAATTCCAGAAGAAAGGGTTTTCACCTCTGTCCTAAGCTCTTCAATTTTCCTCAGCACTTTACTCCGCAGCCCTAGAGATTCTGGAAAGAAATTATTCTGTTAGGGTAGGAGAACCTCTGGTAACCTTTATGCAAGTCTTTAGCAAATAGAGAGGTTATCTATTACAACCCAAAATCTTCACACATACTGTTTGACCACACGGAATGGTTTTCTTTATAAATTCTTTAACCAATATTTATAGTACAGAATATCGTGTGGTTAAAATAAATCAGCAACTAATGGTGAGTTTATTCTAAACAAGCTTAGATTCTACAAGTTTGAGAATTTCAGACTGCTGAATAGTAATATACCATACAACCTTAGAAAAGGCTTGTTGTTATTGGTTATGTATTTAAGCAAAAAATTTCCTAAGAACAATTTTTAAACATCTTCAGTTTAATAATGGAAA
This sequence comes from Panthera onca, assembly GCF_046562875.1. Taxonomy (NCBI): domain Eukaryota; kingdom Metazoa; phylum Chordata; class Mammalia; order Carnivora; family Felidae; genus Panthera; species Panthera onca. Next base: position 72,944,905 of record NC_138346.1, on the reverse strand, counting down.
AATTCCATCTTATATGTAAAACATTTTTGAAATTGGAAATATTATTGGCCGATCTCATATGAAACACAATCATGAAGCTCATCTGTTTGTCCCAGACTGTACACACAAGTTAAACTCACTCATTTGCATTTTTACTTTATCAAGTTTTAAAAACTACCTTCATTTTCAGCTTCTGGAAGTTGAGAGTAATTAATTGTAGGAGGTTTAGTGTTATTAGCTGTTTACCTTTTTAGAACTGACAGCTCTACTTTATTTTTTTTAATTTTTTTTTAACGTTTATTTATTTTTGAGACAGAGACAGAGCATGAACGGGGGAGGGTCAGAGAGAGAGGGAGACACAGAATCTGAAGCAGGTTCCAGGCTCTGAGCGGTCAGCACAGAGCCCGACGCGGGGCTCAAACTCACGGACCGCGAGATCATGACGTGAGCTGAAGTCGGACGCTTAACCGACTGAGCCACCCAGGTGCCCCAGTGACAGTTCTACTTTAGACAGAGACATGTGAAGGTAGGGGGGTGGGTAGAAGAAAAAAATTACATTTCCCAACACCTCACAGTTTTCATGAAAAGCCAAATCAGCTTTTTATTTTGTTGGGAGGCAATTCTTCAGGGTGTTTATACACCCCTTATGATGACTTTTTTGCAGTAATTTGTGTCCCTCCCAGAGGGCAGATTTGTTCTCTGATAGGTACAAAGATAAAATGACACTTGGGCTAGGTTTGCTAGCAATCCCCTCAAAAGATGAAAGAGTTTCGTGAGCTCAGGGTATCTCCGCTATGACACAGACACAAACTGCCCTCACAAGACTTCGGGGGGAAAGAAAAACCTTGAAGCTCATGCTGCTTGCTGTGCCCTGAGGAATACACTGTTTAAATCTATTCGGATTCATTGCCCACAATCTACGGAAGTGTGGCAAGTCAACCTAGCAGCCGCCTGCCTCTTAGGGACTACGGCACTGCTTTCCTAGGAATTCTTTCCTATGTAATTCACCGAAACCAAATTGAAGAGTTTTTAAACAGTTTTTTAAAAGTACCACAACATGTTTACAATTAGAAGTCATCTCATTTAAAGGGATAGTTATACAACATACAAGAAAAAGATATAGAAGCATTTAATATTATGAAAAATATATATTTCCCTGTCAAAAATATGGGTGCTAATATTTAGAATGCTTATGATTTTTATAATAGAGAACACAGAAAACCTATTTCAAAATGCCCCCAGATAAGAAAAAGTTAAATTGGGTGTTATCCGTGTCCAATTTTAATGTCATTTAAAAATGGAATCAGATCACTTTGCCCTCAGGGAAGCAATTACCAAGTGATATCCCCAGAGCTTAGCCAGAAACAAATATCTCCTTTTGTGACTGGGGGTTGGGAGTGGGTGTTATTAAATTTAATTGCTCAGGAAGAAAAGACCCTTACCAGCTGATGGCTAGTAAACCCTTAGTATGGGTAATGGGAACTATCTGGATATATTTATTGTAACTCTGAAAAGGCATGTGGTTCTTAATAAGATGTCAAGTTAAATAGGACAACAATTCCTGTACTCTCTTCTCCAACCCTGAAAATGCTACATAATTGAGAACTGATGGAGTCTACACACAAATAACAACCAAAGATATAAAACAAAACTCTGAAAAGCCCCTAAGAAAATAGAGGTAACTGGGTTCCAGAGTGAGGGATGGAAGATGGCCACTTACAGCAGAGCTATGTGTACACGAATGGAAGAGAGACCTTGATACCTCTACCGTTCTCTCTACCAGCTGTGTCCTGTATGGATCACTGCTGAAGCAGCAAGGCCAGCAATGGCTGGAGGCACCATAACAAGACAGAGCTGTCGCCCAGAACTAAGAAACACAGCTCATCAGGCTGGTCACTCCATCACCTCTCCACTGCCCAGAGAGAGAGAACAACAAAACCAGAAGCCAGTTTCTCAGGAAAGAACAGAACAACAAAAACATATTTTTTAAAAAAACTATTAAAAAAAAAAACCAACTCCTGACTAGAATGGTCAAGGGAAAACAAAGACGTACAAACGATAGGAAAAGAAAAGGGAAACATGATGATAGATACAAGTAGGGATTTTTTTCAAAAGGATTTGGATAAGTCGGTGGTAGAAGCAGTATAGTTTTTTAATTTCTCCGAATCTCCACATAAAAAAAGAGTGAGAGAGCAAAATCAAATCCCACAGACAATCTCCGCAACAAAGTAAAGTGGCGAGGCGTCTCACAAACCCCACCGTATAAGCAGGCGAGGACAAACCACCAACCTCCACAGACCTGTGGTTGACACCTGTGTGGAAGGAAGTAACAGGACATCTGACCGGCCTGAGGAAAGGAGCCCCCCCCAAATGCCCACAAGTTCCCACTGGAAAGTGTGGTGGGCCAATTTAAGAGCAGCAACTGAACTGCCCAGTCCAGCAGCAGGTCCATGCACAGGCTCACAGTAACTAGACCAGAACTAAAGGGACTGTGTCACTTTAATCGTGTATAACAACAACAACAACAACAAAACAGTGAATGTTCCAGTAGTTCATGATAGTTCACTTAGGCAACAAATGAAAATCTACATAAGGAAGTAGTTCTAGGAATTGAAGAAACTCAAAATCTAAGGATGTTCAGTTGCTGCATAAAGTTTGAAAAAGCATCTGATTGAACAATTTCATATTATAATTTTAAGCTAGAAAATGATAAAAATGTCTCATGTGCTTTATGGTTTCTTGGAAAGACAAGAGCAAACGGTAGAGGAAGCCTTTTGAAAAAACTTCATTCCCAATTAGGACTCTATGATTGATAATTATTTGAATGTAGGTGTAAGGACTGACATGATATAGAAGAGTTCTTCAGCATTTGTCATTCCAGGTTTCTACCACTATATCATCTACAGCAATTCCACACTCCAAGGCAGGCAGCAATTTAAAATTTCTGAGACCCAAAAATAAACTGAAGCCAAGGTGCAGATGAAAGTCATGTGGCCAGATTTACTGCTTGCCTACTATCACATCTCAGAAGCGAGATGTGATAAAAGTCATACTTAATGACTTTTGAATGAGAGATTAAATACTATAGTGGAGTTCACAAATTCGTGGATTCACAAATGTCTTAAGACAGCTCTCTCTCTCAACGTCAAGGATCTTTTGTACCTGTAATCTGTCTGGACATTTCTTATGCAAACATGGGACTAAATATAAAGAGTTATCTTCTAGTTACAACTGGCTAGTATACCCTGGTTTCCATTAACACAATCCTAAGAAAGGATGGTTATCCTAGATTAAAGCATCAAACTCCAGCAGATATTCAAGTCTATAGAAAGTTCCTTTATTATATATTTATAAAAGGCTCACTAGAAAATTTCATAGACTGCTTGATTCCTTAAAAGTAACTTAAGTGTCAAACATAATAGATACACATACTTTGGTCTCTAACACCCCAATGTGCTTTACTGCACAATTCCTCCGTATGACGAATACACAAATTCCTATTTACGTATTGACTTAGGAACTGTTCTAACAATTGTATCACAAGTCAAAAGCAAGTAAGAGAGTTATGCATCTAAAGAATAAAATTCATTATCATTTACTCATCAGTTTGCCTCTTAGCACATTTTTTCTTTAGACTCAATTTCAATTCTCTATTATGCCAATATACTATCTTAAGAATCTGCTTTTCTTAAAATTCAAGACTAAAAGAAATTCACTGTAGCTTAAAGTAGTACTTGTAGAAGATTAAAGTTAACTTCTTGATCCTTTATAATTCTTTATAATTCTATAAAAACTTTCAAATACTGTAGAATTATGTGAAAAAATAAATGCCCTAGCCCATTTACTAATTTATTCTGTTTAATTTGCCAACTTTCCAAATCTTAAACACACAGAATAGATTCCTTATTTACTAGAAAATGTTAACATTTTTGTCTCCATTCATAATAATAATTTTCCTAATTCCACTATTAGACCACTATAGAAGTTAAATTATATTTCAGTTTTGGCTTGGGCCTGACCTGATAGTTCTGAAACTTATTTCACTGAAGTTTAAAATGATTGTAACTACTAATCCTGGGACTCATCCTTCAAAAACTATTTCAAATCATTAATTAAATCCTATAAGAATTTCATATTATTTATCTATCAGAATAGAATTCTATTCCTATTGTTTTTACTATGCTTCTTTTGTTTTCAAACATCCTTGGTTGAAATCTGAAATTATTGTTTTATAGTGTTAAGTGCTTCTAAATGATAAGGTACTGTTAAGATTTATTGTGAGAGAGTAATAATAAATCAACTAATGAAGATGCAAAAATCAGCAGAAAAACAAACAAACAAACAACGCTACACTCTGTTACCAACTTTCAGGAGGAAAGAATAAATTATAAAGGCAATAAGTCATTAGAAATACAAAAATAGCTCTCATAATATGGCCGGAGTACAAAACCATCTGACCCTAAGTATTTTCACAAATCATCATTATGTTAACTTTTTAAAGGCCGTAAGATTTCAAGAGATTTAAATACACTCATATGCTATATTTACCATATAAGGAAAGTATAACACTATACTCCAAAATGGTTTTAATATTTTTTTTTGTTATTTGACTCTTCATTAACAATAAATCTCACTAAGGATATCCTATTTTCTATGCTTTCTCAGTAGGATTTCATTATAGCATGTTAATAGTAGTGTCTGGTTATTAGTTTTATTACAGCATGACATTAAGTCTTCAAACTAGGGGCGCCTGGGTGGCTCAGTCGGTTGAGCACCCAACTTTGGCTCAGGTCACAATCTCACAGTTCGTGGGTTCAAGCCCAGCATCAGGCTCTGTGCTGACAGCTTGCTCAGAGCCTGGAGCCTGCTTCAGATTCTGTCTCCTTCTCTCTTTGCCCCTCCCCCACTCACGCTTTGTCTCACTCTGTCAAAAATAAACGTAAAAAATAAAAAAATAAAAACAAAAGACTTCAAACTATTTTTGATAAGGATCTAGTCTCCAGAACATAATAAACAACTCTTACAACTCAACAACTTAAAGACAAATAAACCAGTTTAAAAATATTTTTAACAATTTTAATTCTCAGACATTTCTCTGAAGAAGATACATAAATGGTCAATAAGAACTTGAAAAAATACTCCATATAATTAGGTAAACACAAACCCAAACCACAATCTAATACCACTTCACATCTACAAGGGTGGCTATAATCAAGGTGACAGGTAATAACAAGTACTGAGAAAGAGGTGAAGAAACTGGAAACCTTACATATTGAAGCACTTACACATACAAAACATGGATGAACCTTGACAGCATTATGTTACATAGAAGAAGCCAGATACAAAGGGCACCTACTGTATGGTTCCACTTACAAGAAATATCCCAAACAGACAAATCCATAAAGACAAAGTAGATTAGTGGTTGCCAGAGGCTAGGGAGAGAGAATGGGGTTCTTTTGAGGGGATAAAAAGGTTCTGAAAATAGACAGTGTTGTTGATGGTTATAAAACTCTATGAATACACTAAAAACCACTGAATTATACACTTAAGGAAAAATGACTTGTATACTGAAAATGACAAAGCATTTTTAAAAGAAATGAAGAGGGGCGCCTGGGTGGCTCAGTCGGTTAAGCGTCCGACTTCGGCTCAGGTCACGATCTCGCGGTCCGTGAGTTCAAGCCCCGCGTCGGGCTCTGGGCTGACGGCTCAGAGCCTGGAGCCTGCTTCCGATTCTGTGTCTCCCTCTCTTTCTGCCCCTCCCCCGTTCATGCTGTGTCTCTCTCTGTCTCAAAAATAAATAAACGTTAAAAAAAAAAATTTAAAAGAAATGAAGAAGACCTGAATAAACTGAAAAACGTCCTGTGCTTATGGATTGGAAAACTTAAGATGACAATAATCCCCAAATTAATTCACAGATTCAATATAAGCCCTATCAAAATTGGCTTTTTTTTAATGTTTATTTTTGATAAAGAGCAAGTGGGGGAGGAGCACAGAGAGAGGGAAACACAATCCAAAGCAGGCTCTGCACTGTCAGCTCAGAGCCTGATGCGGGGCTCAAACTCACAAACCACGAGATCATGACCTGAGCTGAAATCAAGAGTTGGACACTTGGGGCACCTGGGTGGCTCAGTCAGTTAACTGTCCAACTTCAGCTCAGGTCATGATCTGGTGGCTCATGAGTCTGAGCCCCACGTCAGGCTCTGTGCTGATAGCTCAGAGCTGCTTGGAGCCTGCTTTGGATTCTGTGTCTCTCTCTCTCTCTCTCTGCTCCTCTCCAGCTTGTGCTCTCTCTCTGTCTCTCAAAAATAAAATAAACATTAAACATTAAAAAAAAAAAAGAGTTGGGCACTTAACTGAGCCACCCATGCAACAGCAAAATAAGTGGCTTTTTAAGGAGTGCACTTCTGATGAGCACCAGGTGTTGTATGGAAATGTTGAGTCACTATATTGTATACCTGAAACTAATATTATACTGTGTTAACAGGAATTTAAATTAAAACTTAAAAATAAATAAATTAGTTAATTAAATAAATCCACCTGATTTTAAACAGAAATTGACAGGTTGATTCTAAAATTCATATGGAAATGCAAGGGACCCAGAAAAACAAAACCAATCTTGAAGAAGAAAAAAAAAAAGAGGACCCACACTTTTCAATTTCAAAACCTACTACAAAGCTACAGTAATTAAGACAGTGTGAGTGTAAGAATCGACAAATATGTCAATGATAGAATTGAGAATCCAGAAATAAATCCTCACATTTGTGGTCAATTGATTTTTAACAAGGGTGCCAAGACAATCCCAAAAGGCAAGAATAGTCTTTTCGACAAATTGTGCTAGGACAGCAGCTGGATATCGACATCTGAAAGAGTGAAGCTGGACCCCTATACTCATACCATATCCAAAAATTAAGTCAAAATTGATCACACACCTAAATGTAGGAGCTAGACGTATAAATTCATAGAAGAAAAACAGGTTTAAATCTTTGAGACTTAGAATTAGGCAATAGTTTATTAGGTATGACACCTACAGCCTAAGCAACAATAGGAAAAAAGATAAATTGGACTTCATCAAAATTTTTAAATTTCTGTGCTTCAAAGGGCACTATCAAGCAAGTATAAGGCTAACCTACAGAAAGGGAGAAAATATTTCCAAATCACATATCTAATAAGAGCCTCATACCCAAATTTATATAAAAAATAATAAAAAGACAAATAACCCAGTTTTTAAAATGGCCAAAGGATCTTAACAGACATTTCCACAAAGAAGATCTACAAATAGCTAACAAGCATATGGAAAGATGTTCAACATCACCAGTCATCAGGAAATGTATACTGAAATCATAATGAGAAACCACTAGGATGGCTATAATTAAAAAAACACATGTTGATGAGGATGTGGAGAAATCGAAATTCTTGGGGTGTCTGGGTGGCTCAGTCAGTTAAGTGTCTGATTTTGGCTCAGGTCATGATCCCCGGTTCACAAGTTGAACTCCCGCATCAGGGGCTCTGTGCTGACAGCTCAGCGCCTGGAGCCTGCTTCAGATTCTGTGTCTCCCTCTCTCTCTGCCACTCCCCTGCTCGTACTGACTGTCTCTCTCTCTCTCTCTCTAAAATATACAGACATTAAAAAAAATTTAAAAAAAAGAAAAGAAGAGAAACTGAAATTCTCATATATAGCTGGTAAGAACATAAAATAGCACAGCTGCTTTGGAAATAGTCTGGCAGTTCCTCAAATGTAAGCACAGAGTTACTATATGACCCACGAATTCCACTCCCAATTATACACCCAAGAAAACTGCAAACAGATACTACACAAAAGCGTGTACACAAATGTTCAGAGCAGCATTATTCACAATAGTCAAAAATGGAAACAATCTAAATTCAATCAACTGATAAATGGATAGCAAAAAGTGATAAATTTATACTGTGAAATATTAGTCGTAAGAAGAAATGAAGCACTAATATATGCTATAGCATGGATGAACTCTGAAAACATGCTAAGCCAGAAAAGGCAGCATATTGTATGATTCCATTTCTATGAAATGTCAAGAAGAGGCAAATCCTTAGAGACAAAATGCAGATTAGTGGTTGCCAGGAGCTAGAAAGAAAGGGAAAGAGGAGTGACCGCTCATGAGCATGGGGTTTCTTTTTGAAGGGATGAAAATGTTGTGTGATTAGACAGTGGTGATGGCTATACAACTCTGTGGATATACTAAAAATCACTGCATTGTACACTTATAAAAGGGTGAGTTTTATCATGTGAATTACATCTCAATTTCTAAAATAAATACATTTTGAAAATTAATTACAAGGTGGCTTTAGTTACTTAAAGAAATACCACATAACATTTCTTTTCCATAATCTAACCTACATAATCCTTCTCTACAAAGAAATATACCAGCATAATTACTGTGCCAGAACAGTAAGAGGAAAGCATTAATACAACTGAAACCAATTTCAGAGTAAATTATTAAAAGTCGCTTTTAAGAATGCCCATCTTCCACTAATCTTACCAATTTTCAAATCATCAGCCAGACTTTCTTTGGTGAGATTCAACAATTCTCTTCCATCAATGTTATTCATTTTGAAAATACCAACAAGGTCATTTAAACCTTGGGCACAAAGCCACACTGAAACATCATCCTCTGACCAGTCTTCAGGAAATTGCTTCGCCTCGTCTTCTGTGCTCCTTGCTTAAAAACAAACCCACAAACAGAAAGGCAGGTAAAATAACAATGAAGGAAAGTATTGCCCTTATGAATATTCTCACTGAGAATTAAAAACTAAATAAAATTTCCTTAAAGCTGTGTTTTAACAACCTTTTAAGAAATTTCAAAAAAATCAAATAACACTATGTACAGTTACAATATTATTTAATACTATATTAAATACTACTCTCTTGGAACTTTTCAGTCTAGAAAAACAATTTTTTATTATATAAAATTCATATCAGCAAAAGTACTCTGCTCTATCGTCTGCATATCAGCACCACTATTCAGTTAATTCTGACAGTAATAAAAGTAAAATTCCTAAATTATGTGTCAACATTGCTTGATGAGGCCAAAAATAAAACGAACAAAGTAAAACTCTGCTTTCTATTTTGTTCTCAGGCTATATTTATCTGAAAAAACAGTATACGTACAAATAAATAGCTTATAAAAAAATTGGGAGGTATGATTTCCATGAATATGCTCCTAAAAGGATTTACCAACAGGTTTAACATATATAAACTACTTGAAACACTAGATTCTCTAAAATTATTTTTAAATTATACATTCGGATATACACTTCATATTGAGAAAAAGCAAAGTGAGTAATTTGTTAAAAATTTATGTGATTTAAAAAAAATTTTTTTTAATGTTTTTTTATTTTTGAAAGAGAAAGAGTGTGAATGGGGGAGGGGCAGAGAGCAAGAGGGAGACAGAATCTGAAGCAGACTCCAGGCATCGAGCTGTCAGCACAGAGCCTGACTTGGGCCTCAAACTCGTGAACCATGAGATCATGACACTTAACTGATTGAGCCACCCAGGTGCCCCCAAAAATTACAGGATTTTTAAATTTAATGGTGAATGGGATTGAACTGGGTTAAATATGATGCCCTTACTAACCTTGGCAAGGTGTTTCCAGATCAAATTGCCAGATGTTCACTGTTTTGTCCATTGAACCAGTAGCAAGTAAAAGGATATTGGGTGCAAAGGCACAAGTTGTGACATACCTAATTAATAAAAACAACTATTATGTATCCTCAGACTAATTTTTTTATTATATTAATACAAAATAAGGTTAAGTTCAGACCTGGTGTGCTGAGTCAATGTGTGAAGTATATTCTCAGTATTCTGAAAAACAATAAAAACAGCTTTATATTTGCTCAGGCAGGAGTAAAGTTACTGATAAAGGCTCATTTGACATAAATAGTTTATATGATACCAGTATTTTACTATAATTAGTCACTAATGTAAGTTGAAACTTTACCCAAAAAAAAGAGAACAGCCTCTATAACTAATAATATTATCAGGTACTTATTTCACTCTCAGTAATTAGCACTGTTGTCTGCTGACCACCCTCCTAGAAATTTTTAGTATAATAGATCCTGGGCTTCTGCTGATGGTTTTGAATTTACTAACAGTAGCCTAAACATCTATTACATGAAATGACCTGTATTTTTGCTATGGCATTTGACTTGTACCCAACTGCAGGACCGGTGAAGAGAAATTAGTCACTTAGATTTTGAGTACACTTAGCTGGCCATCTAGCATCTAGATATATTTATTAATTTTTAAAAAGTGAAGTGTAATTAACAGTGTTATATTAGTTTCAAATGTACAATTAGTTGTATTTAGCTGAGATTCATATACATATTTTATGGAGGAAGTTTAGTGTTCTAGCTATTCTTGTGAATGTAAAATCTTAAGCAAATTTGTTGAGAAACATTCAGGATCTACTTCACCCAGTTTGTATTCTTTTCCATCTCCTGCCAGAGCACTCCGCGATTTGAATTCCCACATAGAAGACTAGTTTAGATTCCTTGCTTGACCGACTACACTTTGATGATTAACATCTCTGGTTCATTTGCTAGCACGCTGCAGCCTGAATTCCATCATTGTAAGGCTCCATTCAACATGGATTTCTCTTGAAGAATATTTTCATCAACCACATCTTTGCTACATGTAAAATGTTCATTTTTTTTTTTCATACTCATGCAACTCGGTCTTTATTCATATGGCTCTACCAAAAACTGCCATTTTCCCAAGTCTATTAAAACTTACTCTTCCTTCTATCAGTCTCTAAAGCCAGCCAGATCTCTACCAGTGATCTAGGCCACTTTCAGCACACCCATCCACAACCCTGGGGTAAATATTCATTCTTTGCTATTACGGAAACCTGGTAGAAAAATTTAAGAAAAATCAATTTGAAGTGTTTTTTTTTTTTTTTTTTTTTGGATATTGGTGCTCTTTAAATCTGTATTTTCTTTGATCAGATTAATCATCTATCTTAGCCATCTATCCATCTTAAAATCATTACTGAAATATTTAAGGGCCTGTCCCAGAACCAATAACTTGCATAACTATCTTAGCACTTTTGAAAATGTATATTCTTAGGCACTCTAAAAAGAAAAGAAAGTATTTTATCCATCTTGCCTAACAAAACTTGAAGTTCAGTACCCTAATAAACATAATTTACGCATATCACACATGCAAGATTTTGAAATACTTACAGTATCATACACTATGACAGATTTATCCACTGATCTTTAAAAGAAAAAGGAAATTATGGGTGAGAAGTTCTATAAAAACCAGGTAGTTATTAATATTTTTAAATCATTTAAATAACTTTTTTAGAAAAGGCTGAGATACTGATATACAAACATTTAGAATGCAAGCTTTTTGTCCATATGTATGAACTTTTATTCAAGACTACTTGCCACATATAAAATTTTTCAGAAAATTATAAACTTTATTAAATACTAGTTTATTAATACTTTATTAACACTAGTATATGCTATTTATACCATCTAGCCATAAACAGAGTAAGCATTTATGATGTATAAATAAGACATAATCCCATATCAAGTTAATAACTCAAAGGGAAAAACCACTATAAGGGAAAGCTATTTATAATTGACCCTCAAACAATGAAGGGATAGGGGCACTGATTCTCCTCTTCCCCATGCAGTTGAAAATCTATGTATGAGAAAGACAGATACCATAGGATTTTTACCCATATATGGAATTTAAGAAACAAAACAGATGAACATAGGGGAAAGGAAAAGAGAGACAGAGAGAGAGAAGAAAGCAAACCATAAAAGACTTAACAATAGAGAACAAACTGAGGGTTGATGGAGGGAGGTGGGCAGGGGATGGGCTAAATGGGTGATGGGTATTAAGGAGGGCACTTGTGTTGAGCACTGGTTGTTATATGTAAGTGATGAATCACTAAATTCTACACCTGAAACCAATATTACCATATATGTTAATTTCTAACTAGAATTTAAATAAAGACTTGAAATAAAAAACAAAAATTTAAAAATAAAAACTGTGCAAATGTATATCAGGCTATATGGATATATGCATAAATACATGTATGAATCACAAAAATATTCTTGTCAAAAATGATACTATGAGCTACAATTCAAATTTCATTTAAGAAAAAAGAAAATCCACGTATAACTTTTGACTCTTCAAAAACTTAACTACTACTAAGCCTCCTGTTGACTGGAAGCTTTACCAACAACAAATAGTTGATTAACACATATTGTGTATGTTATATGTATTCTATACTGTATTCTTACAATAAAGCTAGAAAAAATAAAATGTTAAGAAAATCTTAAGAGAAAATACTGTACTGTACCAAAAAAACTGCATATAAGTAAACCCATGCAGTTCAAACCCATGTTGTTCAATGGTAAACTATACTTGTTACTTGGTTTTTGTTTCAAACATCATTGTTCTTTATCATTAATATAGCCATGACTTAATTACCAACCTCTCTCTCTACACACACACACACACACACACACACACACACACACGTCTTGTGACTCATTTCTGAAAACTGTAATTCTAAACTTGGTATGAGCTCTGCAAGGTTTCTTTTAATAGTATAAAATTAAAAACAGCCATCTGGGATTATTCTGGTGGTAAAAAGAAAATCATCAAACAAATAAAAATGCAAACATTGTAACAAACTACATAATTAACAATAGATAAATGTGTTTCTGCATAGTATCTTCCCTCTTTAAAAATATATATGATGCTATATATATGCTACATGCTACACCATGATATATGCTACAAGGTAAGATAATACAACAATATAAGTGTTACTAATGTCTGTACAACTTTAATAATATTTATAGTTATTATTATTAAAAGATAGCTGATAAGAGACCACAGGAGTCATACCTACTGGAGGGCTTAAAATTCCTTGTTTAGTGTAAGTTATCCAGGGTAGAGGATGGATTTTGACTGCAGAATCTTTGTTATAAGTCCAAAATAAGAATTACACTTTAAATGTTCAAATGTAAAATAAAATACAAGAAAGTGGGAAGCACACAGAATGCTTTCTGGATGTAAAAAACAGTTACAGCATTAAATGTTAAATTCCAGCCAAAAAACACTGAAAATATTAATTAGCAGCTAACATTATTTGAGTACATATATACTAAACATAACTTGTGGATACTCTTATTGAGTCCTAAATTCCTCAAGGTACAAGGTATGATTATCAGAATATATAAAATTCTTAGGGAAAACTTTTACTTCTGAGCAGCCTAAAAAAGAAAACTAAAAGGAAATTCCACCTTCTTTTTTTTTTTTAATTTTTTTTTTTAACATTTATTTATTTTTGAGACAGAGAGAGACAGAGCATGAACGAGGGAGGGTCAGAGAGAGAGGGAGACACAGAATCTGAAACAGGCTCCAGGCTCTGAGCAGTCAGCACAGAGCCGGACGCGGGGCTCGAACTCACATACCATGAGATCGTGACCCGAGCCGAAGTCGGACGCTTAACCGACTGAGCCACCCAGGTGCCCCGGAAATTCCACCTTCTTAACTACACATAGTGCAATTAAAACTGACTCATCCTAATACTATAGCACTTGAAAAGTTGGATCATCATTAGTAATCTTTATGAGCATCTTATATTGGGAAGACAGAAATAAGGACAACAAGCAAGAGTTCACATACGAGAACAGCATGAAATAAGGCCGAAAATGTAGACTAGAACAAAAATACAAAGTACCCAAGAAATGTAGGCAATCCTGTAGGCAACAGATAGTCAGCCATGAAGGCAATGGAATAGGTTCACTTGATATTGAGGTAAAAAAAAAAAAAAAAAAAAAGTGAATCTGAGAAGCAAAAGGCCAAACATTAAGATCTCCTAAGAGTCTAAACATCCAACCAAGAAGAATAGAAATTATGAATGAAGATGTGTGGACTTAGGAAGATAGAAAAGATTGTCAACTCACCTCCTATAACCTCTAATTTGACTAATGGGATTCAAAGAAAGATACCATAGGATTTGATAGCTGATTACATTTAGTGGAAGGAAATTAGAGTTAGGAAAAAAATAATAGTTTTTAATATTTGAGATTTGAGTTGGAAAGACCAGGAGAATAACAGAACCACTGTAAACAGACACAAAATAAAATACTTTGAAATCACTCAAGCAATATAAAACCTCAAAATATTCCCTAAATTGAACCTGAACCAACACTGAACAAGAAGTCCAATTGTCTGGTGCCCCTGGTTATACATTTCCTACCTGCTTTATGTAACTCTTTCCCCAACTTTTCATATCTACATTCCACCACAATCTGCCCTGTCACTTTACGCCCAGGTTTCCTTATAAAAGAAGTATTAGTTTTCAAGCCTTTTGATACTGCATTCCTTCAGTTTTGTGGCACTCTAAAACCTCAACTCCGCTCACTCAAGACTACAAGACAAACATATCAATTATATCTAGACAGTTACTGGGTGAGAGCAATACTACATATTGTTATGTGTTTGATATTGAAGAGCATACATAGACTCATGGGTGATCAGTGACATTATGACGTACAGCCACCCATATCAGAAATCACCAAAGCATTTTAATCTAAACTAGCTTTATACAATGGCAAAACAAACAAACAAACAAACAAACCCTAATCAAATGAAATTACCAACATTTCTTTAGGTCAAGTGTGTTCCTAAGTTTTAAAGATTTATTTTACACTCAAGCATTTTTATTTTAAATGTATTTACCTATGGGGGTGCCTAGTGGCTCAGTGAGTTAAACATCTGACTCTTGATTTCGGCTCAGTTCATGATCTCTGGGTTGTGAGATCAAGCCCCTCATTGGACTCGGTGTTGAATGTGGAACCTGCTTAGGATTCTCTCTGCCCCTCCCCTAATCATGCTCGCTTGCTCTCTCTCTCTCTCAAAAAAAAAAAAAGGGAGGGGTAATTATCTATGTTTCTTCTCACTCATAAAGTATTTGAAGTCTCTTACAAGATGCAGCAAAAACAAGGTAAAAATTATATGAGGAAACTGGAGACGAAGAGAATACAAAGATGAGGTGAGGAAGAAAAAATAAAGATTAAAAATAAAAATATACGTCATAAAATCCAGTCCACCTTGCCACAGGAGGGCTGCAAGTTTGGTTCTGAGCTTCTTTAGCAATTAAAAAAAATGTAGAAACACAAACTCAAAGTTTGGAAAAGAGACATCAATTCCTCAGACTGAGACCTGAAAGAACTATTTTCCCCAAGGTGTTTACAGAGAGGATACTATGACAAAAAGTCCTCAACAACTGTTTCAAAGACACATGGTTAATTTCAAACATTTATTTTATAATACCCCTCAGTATAGGCCAACGGTTGAAACTTCAAGCAGAAGTCAGAAAATGAGGAAGTAAAATGTTATGTAACTGCCCAATGTTTTATATTACACAAAAAATAATATACATAATGTTTAATAAACAATTATTATGCCCCCAAAATAAATAATGCTTTGCTGGAATTTTCTTTTTTTTTTTTTTTTAATTTTTTATTTTATTTATTTTGAGAGAGAGAGCACACAGCAGAGGAGGGGCAGAGAGACAGGGAGAGAGAGAATCCCACATCAGTGCAGAGCCTGACACGGGGCTCAATCTCATGAACCAGGAGATCATGACCTGAGCAGAAACTAAGAGTCAGACATTGAACTGACTGAGCCACCCAGGTGCCCCCAGCATTTTCTTATTTAAGCTTCATAACAATCTTATGAGGAAAGTGTTATTATTTTCTCTATTTTATAATTCAGAGAAATGAAGTTGAGATAAGATATGGAATTAGAAACTGTTCAAGGTCACACAGCTAGTAAATGGCAGGACTGGGATGAAAACTAGTTCTATGTGATCCCAAAACCCAACTTTTTGCATTTTACTTCCTAGAACATCATCCCCCATGAATGTATTAACATTAAAATTGATTCATAATGGGGATGGTTTTAGCCTAAAAACACATAAGGCAGATGACATGGCCATTCATATTTCATTAAAGCTTTCACAAGACATCTAATTTAAAGCAATGCAATATCTAATTTTATCTTTATCTATTGATAAATCGCCATCATGCACTTTTAGGCTACTAAATGTACTGACCTGTTCTATAGGATTATAAACAATGTTGTAAAGAGATAGAGGGGAAAAGATGATTTTGGAAGAGTGATCTCAAGCCTTATTCTAGTCATTACTGAGCAAGAGAAGGTTGTTTGTTATAGCCACTCCAAATTCATGACAATAAAACTCTATCCTTTACATTTACAAAATAGATAAAATATAAACAAACATCTTGTTGGATGAAAGGGTACATTTCTCAGCCTTTCTGGAATAAGGTTCCTGGTCTTATTCCTCTCCTGCTTAGCAGAAAAAGAATGAAAGATGACTGGAAAGTTTGGGGGAAGACATTAGGCCATTTGGCCCAGCCCCTTCTGGATTTTCTCTTTTACCTGATCTGCCTCTGCAGGGGAAGTCTGCAGTGGTGCTGGCTGCCCAAGAGCAGTGAGCAAGTCAGCTGCAAATCTACAGACATGTCATCCAGTCTGTCCTGTAGTTCTCTGTCACTGGTTTCCGACTCAAGAAGAAGAAAAGGGTGGGCACCTGGGTAGCTCAGTAGGTTAAGCATCCAACTTTGGCTCAGGTCATGATCTCACAGTTCATGAGTTTGAGTCCCACACTGGGTGCTCTGCTTTCAGTGCGGAGCCTGCTTATGATTCATTCATTCTCTCTCTCTCTCTCTCTCTCTCTCTCTCTCTCTCTCTCTCTCCTCTGCCCCTCCCACGCTCATGCTCTTTCTCTCTCAAAAATAAACATTTTAAAAATTTTTTAAAAGAAGGGCGCCTGGGTGGCTCAGTTGGTTAAGCGGCCGACTTTGGCTCAGGTCATGATCTTGCGGTCTGTGAGTTCGAGCCCCGCGTCGGGCTCTGTGCTGACAGCTCAGAGCCTGGAGCCTGTTTCAGATTCTGTGTCTCCCTCTCTCTGACCCTCCCCCGTTCATGCTCTGTCTCTCTCTGTCTCAAAAATAAATAAACGTTAAAAAAAAAAAAATTTAAAAAAATTTTTTTAAAAGAAGAAAAGAGGGTTTTATCTATTGAACTCTAACAACAATGAGCATTTTAAAACTGGTTTCCAAGGAATCCTACCTACTAGAACTGAGAATTTATGGAAAGTGGCAGCCCTATTTGAATTAGGAAGACTGATCTTTCCTGCCTGAACAAAAGCTATATGTTTGTTTTATCTGGTTGATCAAGAGAAGTAGGGTAGAACAAAAGACAAATTCTGCCAAAGGCCTAGAGGAAAATTATTAGAAGAGAGATGCAGAGAAAGATGGAATAAATTCCTACGTATTTTGTTCCATCGTGGGTGATGCCATCATAGCTCTGAGAACTAATGAAATATGTGAAGCAGACATGAGAACCCATGTATCTTCTGCTAGCCCAGATATTGAAGAGATTTTAAATAATGTAAAACAATGCCACTCTTTTTATTTTTCCTAAGAAAAAAAATCTTAACATGCAATGAGTATATATTTTTAATGAATTAAAAATATTTTAGAATTTTCTCAGTTTTATTTTTGGTAAATAGCAATATACATATATGTATGTATATATATGTAATATATATATCACATATATACACACACATACATGTAATATATATATTACACACACATATACATGTAATATATATATTACACACACATATACATGTAATATATACATATATATAATATATAGATCATATATAGATATCATATATAGATATCATATATAGATATCATATATATAGCATATATATGATATATATCATCCATATAAGCAAAAGCTCTTTGAGGTCAATAACTTTTAAGAATGTCAAAGAATCCTAAAACCAAAATGTATGAGAACCATTGACCTAAATCATAGTTTAATTTCTTTAACCTTTAACACCCATCTCTCCTATAGCTAGGAGATGCTTATTAGAAATGCTTTCAAAGTTTCAATTGTTTTCCTAAATCCATACAAAGTTATAACAACATCCTAGTTCTCTTTCATCTCTACAATCTATTTTTCCAGCCTCAATTCCCATTACTCCTTTTTACATTTATCATACTTTTTTTTTTTTTTTTAAGATTTATTTCGTTTTGAGAGAGAGAGAGAGAGAGAGAGAGAGAGAGAGAGCAAGCTGGGGAGGGGCTAAAGGGCAGAAAGAGAGAGAATCTCAAGCAGGCTCCACACTCAGCATAGAGTCTGACAAGGGCTAGATCCCACAACCCTGGGATCATGACCTGAGCCAAAATCAAGAGTTGGACACTCAACCAAATGAGCCACCCAGGCACCTCTCCATTTATAATACATTGTAATTCACTCAAGAATTTCCTGCCTCTTGGAATGCCCTGTTTCCCCGATCCTCCCATATCTGCATAAATTCCATAATGCCTTTTACATAGTTACCCTGTATCTATCCCCTATACCACTTCCTTAGCACACCTGACCTATAATCCCATTCTGGGGTCAATTCATTTTTCCTATGTAGCCACTTGTATTCAAAAATCTTTTATCCTACTCGCTTTTTTCCTACTCTCTCTTTAGCAGATGTATCCATTCCATCTTACCAATGATTCTTAGTTGCAGATGGAATCTATCATCAACCAATTAACTTGTTCTTTATCTATTCATGAAATATAGTTAAAACATATGTCCCAATTCTCCTAAAAGACTAAATGTTTATCTTTCACCATCCTTTACATTTCCAAACAATTCACTTGCCTGTATATTTATCCAAATGAACTAAGAATACTCAGAAAAATATCTCAATGTGACCTAGAGCACATATGCCAAAAAGTATTTAACAATGTAAAATTCCATTAATCTAGAATGACTGAAAAGGTCTATCTTAGTTAACATAAAATATTAATTATAAATCACATATATATATAAGGAAGTATGCTATAAAATGCCATTTTTTATAACACAAATAGTAACACAAAAACTATACTGAATATCACTTAATACTTCTTTCATGATTCAGAAAGCAAAGACATGTTAGATCTTGTAATATTATTAGGTTATCACGTGAACATCAAGATAGAGAATCAAAACGTCTTTAAGGGCACACTGTCTTATACTTCCTTTTACATGCCCTATTGCAATTGGCAGAGACCTGGGTACATAAGAGAATCATAAATACTTGCTGAATTTCATACCATCATTTTGTCAATTAACCTCTCAAAAATGAAATGCACGATATATCCCCCCCAAACAACAGAAGGAAATCCAACTTTATTTGTTTAAACTTTCCACTGATTTCAATCCTAGGTCAAAGGAGAATTACTATAAATGCTTTTTTGATGAGCCATTTTCATCGTTTGAGATGAAAGAGTCAATCTAAAATGATGGCAATATAACTAATTATTTGGCTTTTATCTGGCAAGGATTAGAGAATATGGGAAAAGAACTATCAGGTTCAGTCCAGAACATTTTAAGTGAATGTTAGGAGCCTAAATATCTTGGCTGGAGCAAAAGCTGCTGTGAAGAGCTATGAATGTGTATTTCAGTGCTATGACCTGTGAGATCAGACAGGCACGTTTGCAAAAATCCAATGGCAGCAAGGAGAAAATATACCAAAGTACACAAATAGGAGAATATAAAGTAACTGAATCATACCACTGTGTACCAAACCAATTGCTTTATAGAACAAAGTTTTGGAAAATAGAAGCCAAGATTAAAATTTTCAACAGAGAACTAGAGATCATAAAAAGTGACATAGTGGACCTGGAAAAACTAGCCAAATAGAAATGTCAGGACCAAAAAGTAAAATAACCAAAATTAAAGATCCATCAATGGACCAATTTAAAGTAACATATCAGATAAAGCTAAGGAGGGCATCAGCAAAGGAGAAATTATTCAGAATACAGCACAAGAAATAAGAGAATGAAAAATGCAGAAGAAAAAAGATATAAAGTTTATAGTAAGAAGGTATATTTTGCATTTAATTAGAGTCCGAGATTTAGAGGAGAGAAAGGGCAGAAGTAATATTTGAAGAGATAATAAGAATTTCCCCTTAACTGATGAATTATTACTCTACATATTTAACTAGCTCAGTGAATTCCAAAGCAAACTAAATAAAAAGAAATCCAAATCTAAATACAAAGTAAGTGCAAAAAACCAGAGAGAACATTTTTGTGAGCAGCCAGTGAAAAAAATACAAATTACAAAGAAGTAACAATTAGAATCAGACTTCTCTACTGCAATACACAAAAATACAAGTCCTGAGTAAACTGTTTTTATTCCAACAAAGCAAGGTTGGTTTAACATTTGAAAAGCCAATATAATTTACCACCTAACAGAATAAAAGAAAAATCATATGATTATTTCAAAAGATACAGGTAAAATCAGAATACCTCTTCGTGATTAAAAAAAAGAAACTCATAAGCTAGAAGGAACAGAGGGGCTAATAAAGTTTATCTCCCCAAAACCTATATGATCATACTTAATAATGAAAGCTTTCCCTTTGCAAAAAGGAATCAAAGGATGGCTGTTATCACTGTTTCCATTATCTTGGTAGTGTCAGCCAGTTCAGCAGCACATAGATGATATCAAAGGTACAATGATTAGAAAGGAAGAAACAAAAATCATCATTATTAATGTGATATGATTGATTTTTGTTATCAAAAACACAAAATTTAAGATCTTTACAGGTAAATCTCTGGTTTTCCCATATTTACTTCCTTACATTTGCTATCTCTTTTATAATAGCAACAAAAAAATTAAGTGCTTAGAAATAAATCTAATAAAAGAGGAGGAAGACTTCTACATAGAAGACAATTATTGAGAGAAATCAAAACAAAAATAAATGGAGAAACATAACACATTCATGGATTAGAAGACTCAATATCGTAAAGAGGTCAATTATCTCTGCTTTTGTCAGACTCATTACAACCACAATCAAAATCCAAACAGGTCTGTGGCTGTACAGAGAGTAACTAGAGGCACTATGACCAGCTAAATCTAAAATTTATATGGAAGTGTCAAAATTCAGGAATAGCTAAGATACAAAGCCTTGGAAAGACAGAATGGTTTTAGAGAAGGGATAGATAAACAGAAAAAAATAGTAAGTTTATTATTTAGAACAAAAAAAGCAGGCTGAGAACCAGATCCACACACACATGGTCAGTGGTTTCTCACAAGGTAGCAGAACAACATGGAGAAAAGACGGTATTTTCGATGCATAGTACTTGGACAACTGGCTATCCACATGGAAAGAAATAATATTGGATTCCTATTGTACATGATGCCCACATATCACATTTGAGAAAAGAAAAATAATGAAGGTTTTAGAAGATAATATGGGAAAATACCTTTATGACTCAGAACATAAAAAACTAAGTACACTAAAATTATCAACTGTGAACAGGCAAATCCACAGAAGGGAAAAGATATTTGTAACATATATAACCAATAAGTGGCTCATATACTGAAATACAGAGAGCATATATATATATATATATATAAAATCATATATTCATATTATATATATGTATAATATATATAATATAAACAATGAAAATCAACAAACCACAGCTGTATGCGTTAATATGAATGTCATAAACATCACGTTGACTAAGGAAAGCCAGACACAAAACAATACACATTGCATGATTTGTTTTAAATCAGTTTAAAAGAAAAAAGCAATATTGTATATGACTTGAGGTGCTGTCACCCTACAGGGGTACCTGGAAGGGGAGGATTTTCAGAGCAGAACCAGTGATGTTCTATTTCTTGACCTGAGTAGTGGTTACACAGGTCTGTATAACTTTATTGAGCTATTCTCTTATGTTTTATGTACTTTTATGTATGTCCTATTTCATATGAAAATGGTGTAAGGAAATTAAACTAAAAAGCTTACCCCGAGACTAGCATCTGCCCATTATGAGAAAAAGCACAAGCCAGAACAGGAGCACAGTGCCCACTCAGTGTACTTTTATATTTTAATTCAAAACCTGCAAATAACAAGGTGAGAAAAATTAGCAAGCTGACTGTGCTTAGAATTTATCTTTAAGTCAAAACAATTTCACTTATTCATTTTAATAAAAAAATTAAAAATAATTAAATAAATAATGAATTAAATAAATATTAAATAATAAACTTAATAAATCTTTAAGTGCCTAAACAATACAAAAATGAAAAAAACTCCCCCTGCAACTCAGGTACTGGAATGCAGTGTGATTAAGTGGTTTCAGAAGTTCAGTAATGGATAAAGTAAATGGTGCACTCAGCAAAGGTGCAGAGGATTGTAATGATCAAATGCTTTAAAAATTTTTAATGTTGGGGCGCCTGGGTGGCTCAGTCGGTTAAGCGTCTCACTTCAGCTCAGGTCACGATCTCACACTCCGTGAGTTCGAGCCCCGCGTCGGGCTCTGGGCCAATGGCTCAGAGCCTGGAGCCTGCTTCCGATTCTATGTCTCCCTCTCTCTGCTCCTCCCCCGTTCATGCTCTCTCTCTGTCTCAAAAATAAATAAACGTTAAAAAAAAAAAATTAAAAAAAAATTTTTTTAATATTAAACTCTATAAAATACATAAAAATATGAAATTGTAAACTAATATAAAATTTTAAAATACAGTATAAGACAATCTTGGCATCTAATTTTAAAAAATATAAAAAATATACATATTGGGGTTCCTGGCTGGCTCAGTCAGTGGAGAATGTAACTCTTGATCTTGGGGTCATGAGTTTGAGCCCCATGCTGGGCATGGAGCCTACTTATAAAGTATATATATGTTAAAAAAAAAAAAAATACATACACACATACATATGTATATATACACACACACAATTGCCCAAATGCCTAAAAAGGAATCAAATTGCTCAAATGCCTAAACAAAGATCAGTTTTCAAAATATGATATTAAAAAAATATTTTCTCATTCCACAAATAAAAATAATCAATGGTAATTTATCCATCTTATAATTCTAATATATAATACTCCTACAAAGTATGGGAACACTAAATCCTTTTCATACCTTCTATAATTACTGAAAAGGAATAGCACAACTATTTTAAAGGTAAACCCAGGGAATTCAATACATTTTAGTGACAAGCTATAAAAATTATTAGGAAGTTGACCTGAGATAAGTAAATAAGTGAAATCTATTAATTTTCTCAGACCCAATGAAAACTTTTTTGAAGTGTTAATGGCTCTTATAACAAGCATTTAATTAAACAAAAAGTCATTAGAGCAGGTAAAAGTTTCAACAAGTAGGAAAAAATATTTGCAGTTTGTTATTTAACTGAAGCTTATTAGGTAACAAATAATCAAATAAGAATATTTTTAGGCATCTGAAGCAAGATGGCCAAATGACCATATAATTTCAGAGTCCTCATTGAAATGATAGTGGAAGAATTAATAAAGATATAAAATCACATCAATGAAGAGAATAGAAAGAGAGGTATCAACAATCCAAAATTCAAACCAATTTTGAAAAGTCAGAAAGCAAATTAACTAATGAGGAGGAAAAAGTAACAGCCCAGAGTGCAAAAGGAGGGGCTATGTCCAAGAATACCCCAAAAGACTTAGGACTATCAAAAGCTAATGAAAAGGAAAGTCAGAATGACACAGACATCGACCTGAAAACAAAAAAGTTAGTGAAAAGCCTGTTTATGAAACAGTGTCTACCTTTAATTCCTCCCTGGTCCCACCCATAGCATACTGAACGAAAGCCTGATACTGCTTTCTGAGCAAAATATTTCTAGGGAAAATAACAGCTTTCTGGGGAGCTCCCTGGCAGCTCCAGGGCAATTCCCTAAGCCCCTAAATCCTCCTCAGTAAGGGCCAACAACCCACCCCTTTAATCGAAAGGGAAGCCAGCAACAACAAACCACTGTGTGCATAGACCCTCTAAATATCTTATTTTTGCCTAGTTATTAAATGTAAATGGAAAACAAGGATCACCAGACATTTGAAGAAGGTAACCATATGAAAGAGAAAGATCAGAGTAAACAAAAGGCCCAAGAGCAAACAAAGATAATCAGGAAACCGAAGGGAACAACAAAACAAAAAGCCTCTAATTAATACCCTGAGAGTTTTAAGATGATCTTGCTTTCATAAAATAAAAACAGTAAGAGAAAGAAACAGAAAATAATATGAGCTAATAGAAATTGAAAATATGATGGAATAAAAAATTCCATAGGGAATGAAATTAGGAGGTCCAACGTTCTATTGATGAGAGTTATTAAAAGAGAGGACATGGGGAAGAAATTATTAAAGAAATAACTTAAAGGAACACTTTTTCAAAACTGAATAATGTAAGTTTCTTGACTGAAGGGTCACCTGAAGGAATAGTGCAATACAGGGAGGAACGACCTCCCACACACTATCAAATAACAATCCCTACAGTGAATACATTTAAAATATAGTGGTATAACAATATTTACAGAAACTGTGAAAACCACCAAGAATTGCAAACAGATAAAGCGCAAAGCGGTTACCTCTGGTCAGCAGAAATGTGTGTGGTGATGGTGTTGAGGTCATCATCAGTGATGAGCATCCAATTTTTAAATCATGTATATGCAATTTCTCTGATTAAAATTTATTAAAGCATATTTTTATAATCACTTCTAGATATCCAGAATTCCTTAAGTAAAAAGAATCATTCATATAGAAATTCTATCTTGACTACAAATAATTTTAGAGAACTACTAATTAATACATACCTAAGATATGGGTAAAAGAAACAACCCAAATTTTGATCTGGCAATCCTGACCACATGATGCCAATCGAAAATACTGAAGACCTTGCTCTCCATCTAAAAACGTAAAATTTGTTAAAAATAAATACACAAGAATTGATCAAACATTTAAACCAAAAAATTTTCAACTTCCTATATCGAGATGTTAATTCTATTCATTTAAACCATATTCACAAGAGATATTAACTTTAACCAACATTTCATTCTATTGGTATAAGAATTTATTTTCAACAAGGTACTTCAGAAGATTAGGACTCTAACCCCTGAAGTTGCTTCAACAAAATACCTTTTTTTATTTACCTTCCATTAAGGTAACTCAAGGTTCCATGGGCCAATATTGAGCCACTAAGCCTAGAGAATTTTCCAGCCCAATTTTAGAGTCTATGAGCTAGCACTGATGGGAAAAATTAGGAAGAAAAGTTATGAGTGTTAAATGTTTAATTATTTCCAACTTAACTTTTTTTTAAAGAACACACCCATTTCTTTTTTTTTTTTATTTTTATTTTTTTTTAACATTTATTCATTTTTGAGAGATGGAGGGAGACAGAGTGTGAGTAGGGGAGGGACAGAATCCAAAGCAGGCTCCAGGCTCTGAGCAGTCAGCACAGAACCCGATGCAGGGCTCGAACTCACGAACCCTGAGATCATGACTGGAGCTGAAGTCGGATACCTAACTGACTGAGCCACCCAGGCACCCCAAGAACATACCAATTTCTTAAAAGCTTAGTCTAGAATTCACATGAAATAATGAGATTTTTTCCCCGCATTTGATTTAATCAAGACAAATGCTGGAATTATATGAATCCAAAATAACATTAACTCGGTCTATTTTATTTGGTGGAAATTATACAAATTAGGGAAAGTAATCAGTAAATTTGGTGTCATAAAAAATCCATTAGTTTTTAATATTTAGTGAGATAATTTCAGTGTATAATTACATACACACTAGGTAAGCTCCTAAATACCTGTTGGTAATGTAAATATTGAAATCAACTCAATTTTACATAAGTTCCACCCAACATCATCACACATGTAGCTTCATCAAAGGAAGTTTGGGCACGGATATGTATTAAGATACAATTAAATGGGTAAGCACAGGGGAGGTTCATCTGAAGTGATTTTTACCTGAAATCTAAAGGATATCTAAGAGTAACCAGGTGAAGGGTTCACATGTAAAACAATTGGAAAAATCTTACAAACATTCAAGGAATGAAAGGAGGCCAGTGTGGCAAGAGAATGCATGAGGCCAAGTGTGCTTTAAGAGGCAGGGAAACAGAGTGTGTCAGGCTTTATGTTTTGGATTTGGCATTTTCTCTTACCTTAAACTTATTTTAACCATTCACTGATAGGTTTGAAATAGGGAAGTGCCAAAATGATCCCACCCACCTCCTGGCCCTGGGCTGTGCAATAAAGGTAGTCACTAGCCACATGTGGCTACTGAATGCCTAAAATGTGGCTAGTATAAATTGAAATGTGACATAATACACACACCAGATTTCAAAAGCCTAGCACCAAAAAGTAGTAAAATATCTTATTGTTACTATCGATTACTGAAATATTTAATATATATTGAATACAATTAAAATATATCATTAAAATTAATGTCACCAACTACTAAAAAATTTTAAATTTACAAACGTAGCTCCCGTTATACTGCTAATAGGACAGCACTGGTGGTGTAACAAGACTGGAAGCAACAAAGGCAGAACTCCCATCCTAACACAGGGAATGAAACAGAAGAAGAAAGCTTCCCAACTCACTGCTATCTATTTAAAACCAAGAGTCTATCTATATTCAGGAGTCTGTACTTCTTCTAAAAGCTAATTGTGTTGTCAAACATGTCATAAATTTAGCTTTTGCTTCAAAGATTAAATTAGTAAACTTTTGAAAATTTAGCTTCTGTTTCCAATTTTTTTTTTAACTTCACATTTCTCTTTGAATATTAACATACTGTATTTTAAAATAGGGTCAAGTCCTCTAAATTACCATATCCAAGGAATCCAGATGTACTGTACAAAGCTGAGTCATCCCCAACATATATTCAAGAACCTGATTTTCCCCTATCATGTTCTTTGTGATTTCATTTTGATCAAGAGAAAGGAGAATGATTTCCTTAAAAGGAATGAATTAAAGAGGCTTCTCATTTTACTAAAGGTGAAATGAAAATGAATAAAGAACCAGAAGTCATATACAAATTACAAATAGGAACCACTAGTGCTTAAAAGAGTAAAATAACTAACCAGAAACTGGCTGTGAAGAAAAATCACAGCAGGTAATTCCAAGATCATGTGCTTTTTCACTATGCAAACACCTCATTTTATCATCCCACACTGTTAAATCTCCACACGAGGAGCCAGTGACAAAGAGGTTTCCATCAGGAGAAAATGCACAGGCCACCAAGGAGCCATCCTTAACACTACCGCACCTGAAATAAAAGCAAAAAAATAAATAAATAAAAAGAAGAAGAAGGGGAAGGTTTTCACTTCAGAGTATCTTTTACCTTATATTGCAATTTCTAACAACAGCTTGATATAGTAAAAACAGGAAAAATGGCTATCTGAGAACTAGAAAGGGCAGATGTCTATATAAATAAAAAATCATACACTTAAAAAAAAGAGGCTCTAAATGTTATCTTAACTAACATATTCAAGCCTAAGCTATACAGATCTAAACCAAAGTCCATGTATCTTCGTATTTTTCCAAATGGCAGGTCTGTATGAACAGGTTAAAATCTACAAAACTTAAAAAAAGCTCTGACAACCACCACTATCAACCATGGCCACATAATTCTTAAAAACCTATTCTTATTGAAAAACATGTTATTAGGGTCAAAAGTACTTTCAACTTTAGTATTAAAAGAAGCAACAGTGAAATCTTTTATTTTCAAGTATGAATTCTTTATGAAAAGAAAATTATCTTGGGAAGAAAAAGAAGCACTGTGCTGACAATATTATTTTCTCAATTAGGAAAAAAACTGGTAAAAGCCCAACAATTAGTGCAGTGTCCCATTCAGCACTTAAATCTGTAGTGTATCATTTTACAACATACATTAGGGTCGTAATGCCAGAGGGCCAGAAGTCGTCATCTGATAAGTGAAAAGGAAAATTCCTTAGTTGACCTCTATATTTCACGCATGTAAAAAAGATGTCTGTATGGAAACCAATTTGACAATAAATTTCATATATTGAAAAAATAAATAAAAAAATAAAAAATAAAAAAAGATGTCATTCCTCCTGCGCATTCTCTTTAAACTATTCATTAAACACTGTTTAAAACACATGACCTTGTTCAGTCAAAAGACCTAAATCTAATGAGCAACAGTTGTTTACCAGCTGGCATGTGCTCTGAATGATGCTGGGGGGCAGGGAGGAGAAAGTATACTGGGCTATTTTACTTGGTAATATTGAAAAGTTTATGGGTGGCTCAGTCGGGTAAACATCTGTGTGACTTGATTTTGGCTCTGTGCTGACAGCATGGAGTCTGCTTGGCATTCTGTCTGTCTGTCTCTCTCTCTGCTCCTCCCTAGCTAGTGCATGCAAGCTCTCTCCCTCTCTCTGTCAAAATAAATGTTTTTAAAAAAGAAAGAAAAAAATACTCAAAGGGTAAACTTTTTGTTATCTGTATTTCACCACAATGTACATAAAAATACATAGCTTTCATGTTGGCAAGTTGCAACAGAACATTACCAGTGTAACATAATTGATGTATTTTTATCTAAAAGGAGTTTTCAGTTGTTTTTCGTTTGCTTGTTTTTTAAATGTAACACAACACTACACTAATCACAAGGTTCTTTTATCTGGGGTTGGGGTTGATTATTCACCCAGCAAGAATCCTAGTCAGGAAAATAGCTGTCTCTTTAGGTGAGACTTACCTACCATTGGTCTATTATTGAGAACACCTGGGTCATGAGTGACAAAAATAAAGCCTAAAATTACTGAACCTTATTCAAAAGACCATTTTCTTCGTCTAGCTCTTAAAGTCAAAATCCATAAAAGTCTAACAGATTAATCCTTATTTTACAAGAGAAAGATTGGAAATATAAAACTCTCAGAGCCAAGCAGATCTATAAGAACCACTTAAACATCTGTTTTTATGTCCTTCAGAAATCAAGTCAAAATGTTATTCCTTGTGGTGTCTGAAAATTATCTGCTTCTTCAAGTCATCAAAATATTCTGCTTTCTATTTTTATTTTTTTGGTAGACTTGTTAATAGGATTTAAATATTCATACCTATACAACTTGTACGACTGAGCATTGTAATATTTTAATTTAAATATTAAAGCAGAAAGGATTTAAACGTTCATACCTATATAACTTGTATGACTGAGTATTCCACAAAACAACCGTTCCATCAGCTGCCCCTGACACCAAACAAGTGGAGTCTGGGGAAAACTGGCAAACCCTCACGGGGCTACCACTGGGCTGTTCCATCACTGCCAAAGGCTCTCCATTTTGAGTATTCCATAGGACAGTGGTACCATCTGTTGAACAGGAAGCCAAAATGTGTCCTGAAGGGGAGAAACAGCAGCAGTGGACAGCATAGGTGTGAAGCTTCAATGGTGAGTGGGGCAGTTCAGTAAAGTCACTGAGGGAGTACAGGCGAATTGTTTTGTCCAAAGAGCAAGTGGCCAAGAGGGAAGAGGAGAATGCACAGCAGTTGACATCATCACCATGATCAGCTAATGTGTGGATTAGTTTCACCATGTTTCTTATTGGAAGTAAAATGTCCTGCAATTTTTAAATAAAGATTACTTCATCGTCGGAATCAAATAAATACAACTCAAGTCCACATAAAAGAGTCAAAATCAATTCAAGAGTTTTCTCAGAGATGGCTCCTACATTCATATTTTTACAGGACAAACTATTATACTTGAGATAAAAATAATTGGGAGAGAAAATGCCAATAAGACTATAAACTCTAATGATGATCACAGTCACAACCGGCACACCAATAAAGTTCCATAACTCTTGAAAAAGAACCTTGTTGTGTAACTTCAAACTGATTTGATACTGAACATCCAAAACCTTGAGTATGTATTTCACCTCTGAAGCCTTTCCCTTAACTAATTACTTCTCAAAGATGCCTCATTCCAGATTGGCTACTCTCAACTCAAAAAGATTTTCCATTCTTAAGAAACTGTTTCGGCTGCTCCTTGCAGAGGATGGGAGGCAAGGCTAAAGCTCTATCTTTAAGATGCATTAACTGCACAGTTCACTCATAAAAACTAACAAACGGTTTCATTCAAAATTTCACTGGCAGTGTTGAAAGCTCTCGTGGTCCACCATCTTGCTTAATAAAGAATAAAATGATATCGAACACTTGAGGTGAAGAAACAATTTAATAAGTCAAGGAAACCAAGAGAAGGAAACCAAAGAGAAAGAGTGGTAATAAGGACTTAGCCAGACTGCGCTTAAGAACAAATTTACAAATTTAGAATGAAATCCAAGCCCTTTGTCACTGCTTATAAAATGTTATATGATCTGGCTCTTGCCTGCTTCTCAGATCTCAAGTCCTGCCACTCCTCCTTGCCCTCATTTCCTTCCAGCCTCCCTGATCAAATGGATTTGGTCCCAGCTCTTCATAAAGTTGTTTTTCCATGTTGAAATTCTCTTCCCTTTGCTTTTGGGATCTTATTTCTCAATGTAAATTCCAAGGGAGTAGAGATCTTGTCCATCTTGCTCATTTCTATATTCATAGCACACAAAACAGTGTCAGGCACCTAACATGCTCAAATAAATATTTATTGCATATTTTTTTCCCAAATCCATTTGAGTTTTACCTTTAAGTATCATATATGAACACAATATAAAGTTATTAGAAATTTTAAAATAAATCTACCAATAGTAAAAAAAAAAAATCCAGCAGGGGAAAAAATAATGCAAAATGAAACAATAATCGGCGCTGAAATACTCTTAGATTGTAATTCATGATCCCTTGTTAAAATGTTACTTACAGAATTCTTTACAAACATATGGAGCATAGCTTTACCAATATTTATCATAGCCCAAACTTCAGCCTCTTTTTTCCAAACATAAACTTCAATAAAGTCTTTAAAAAAAAACAAAAAAACAAAAAACAACAAAAAAAAAAGCAAACCACATTATGTCCTGATAGATTGTCACCTGTACTAGCGCACTGAAAACAAGCAAGATCAGGCGGTGATTTCTGGGAGAACTCCCAAATCCCAACTGTGCAGGTACACATAGGTAATCTTGCAAATAAACTTTGGCTTCCACACCCTTGTGGCACTCAGCTCCCTTTGCAGTTCCAGACCAAATAGCGACATTACCACTTGAAAGAACAGCCTGTTTGGAAAAGCTCTCTCAAGACTACCGCTTCCTGCCTCCGGGTGTGGGCGTCTCCACTCAGGGCTCAGCTGTCACTCCAGAGGTTCCATCCCCGAGCCGGCCGGTGAACTCGCCAATGTCAACACACGCATCCCTATCTAATCCAAAGCAAACCGGGGATTTGCCCTAAATCTCCCCAAATAAAGCCCGCGATTTACTCCCCCTGCACGTAGGGACCAAGAGTGTGCCCTAATCTGAGAGCCTGCCAGGCCTTAGCGGACTGAGCCACCCAGGAAGGAGGGCTGCCGGCTGACCGGCGGGGAGTCAGGCCTTCCGGGGCGCAAGGCGGCTTTTGACTCGGCCCAGCTGCGGCTTCCACGCAACGCCCGCAGGCCCCGCCCGGCTCCCGGCCCGGGTCGCACGGCCGCGCCCTGCTCCGGTCCAGGTGCTGGCTGGCCCCTGTCGCGCGTTAGGAACCAGATTCTGAGGACCAGAGGTTCAGACACCCCGAGTAGGGAGGCTTCGCCGGCTGACCCCAGCAATGCTCCCCCACCTGCCTCTGTCGCTGCTAAACCTGTCCACGGATGCGGCCACTTCCACCTGGAAGACCCAGGACCTGCGGAATCCGCCCTCAGGTGCCCTCGGAGCGGCGCGGACCACGTGACATGCAGGTGAGGCGGGCGGGGCTGGCAAACGCGGAAATCCAAAGAGAATGGAAACGGGCCCCGCCCCCCGGGCCCGCCCCTCACCGCGGCGCATGCGTGCATTCCCTCCCTTCGCTGCGGACGTCCCTTACTTCTGGCGCCAGTTCCAGATGAGTTCAGTTTGGGGAATATCCTTTATTTGCAGGGTTTTTTTTTTTTTTTTTTCCCAGTTGAGGAAACTGAAGTCCCAAGGCCTAACGAGTGCCTGAAATATGGTTTTAAAGGTGGGATTGTATCAACTGTCTGGTTATTGCAGTTCGGGGTTTTTGAAGCTTCTTCCTTTCTCATTTCTCGTGTGTATTGTCTGTTCTCTTCTGACCTCCGTGATTCTCTTTTCTGTTTAGGCTAGCTCGGCTCTCAGCGGTCCATGACTTGGTGTTTTCTGTCATCGTCTTCGTGCTCAGGTTTCCTACATCTCTTCAGGGCAGCCTGCGGTTCCTGCGATTCCTGCTGTTCCTGCTGTTCACTGGACAGGCCCCTGTGGATATCCTGGTATCACCTTGAAGCCGATGTTCATTCCTCCGACCTTTTTGAGTGTGTCTCCTGGGCTCACGAATGAACCGTGGTTTCGCGTGTAATTGACTACAAAGTCGTCCTGCCAATCACTTTTGAGATTAAAAAGTTGTGCAGAAAAACGTTCCTAAGCATGCTAACGCTTGTTAACCAAGTGCAAGTACAGGATAAGTACGTGACATTATAGGGCTCCCAGATGCAAAATCAAAGATACAGACAACTTTTATTTTTAAATTTTCTTTGTAAAGATTTTAAAACTAATATTTAAGGAATATAGTGAACTGTTGAAACTTTGAAAGCTGCTAATGATTTTGCTAGTTATTAGTAAGTATATATTGGCAAATTAGCAACCTTTAAGAAAAAAAGTCAATATAGTTTAGTCAAATAAATATAATTTTGCTATGTAACTTAATTGTAGTAACATCAATCAAAACACATAATTTCATGCCAGTGACACTGTGGGCACATTGTAAATAAACTACTACAATCCTAGAACTTAGATCAGTTTCAAACTAAGCAGCATATACAGGACACCTTCTTGTTTCAAAATACATGCTGCCTTTTGTAATGGTACTTATCCAGTCCTATATCAGCTTACACTGGCTATTGCTATTGCTATAATACAGAGACTATCCTCCTTAAAAGGAAGATTAGTTACATATTGAATAGAGTTATGAGGCTGTTAGAACCTAACTGAAGCTTCTCTTCTGGTAAATCATTGAAGTAATACTACAAAACATAGCTTTTAAGAGAAGTCTTTTGTTTTCTGTTGATCAGACTTTTTTGTTTTGTTTTTAAATTAAAAGCATATCCATGGGAATGCAAGCTGGTGCAGCCACTCTGGAGAACAGTATGGAGGTTCCTCAAAAAACTAAAAATAGAAGTACCCTAGACCCAGCAGTTGCACTACTAGGCATTTATCCACCCATGTTTATAGCAGTACTATCAACAATAGCCAAAGTATGGAAAGAGCCCAAATGTCCATCGATGGATGACTGGATAAAGAAGATGTGGTGTATATATATACAATGGAGTATTACTCGGCAATCAAAAAGAATGAAATCTTGCCATTTGCAACTACGTGGATGGAACTAGAGGGTATTATGCTAAGTGAAATTAGTCAGAGAAAGACAAATCATATGACTTCACTCATATGAGGACTTTAAGAGACAAAACAGATAAACATAAGGGAAGGGAAACAAAAATAATATAAAAACAGGGAGGAGGACAAAACAGAAGAGATTCTTAAATATGGAGAACAAACTGAGGGTTACTGGAGGCGTGGGAGGGGGGATGGGCTAAATGGGTAAGGGGCACTAAGGAATCTACTCCTGAAATCGTTGTTGCACTATATGCTAATAATTTGGATGTAAATTTTAAAAAATAAAATTAAAAAATAAAAATAAAAGCATACCTAGTTTGCAGTTATGTGAGGGAGGTATTCTATAATACAGTCTACTTTAAGAATTGTTTTATAAAATCAGCCATCAGGAGATAGCTTTTATTTTTAATCCATGCAACTTTAGAGTTTAATGAGGGAACATTATAAAAAGAAAATGAGGAAACCAAAGTCATATATTTGACCTAGCACCTAAGATGCTCATTTTATTTTTTAAAAAATTCTTTTAACGTTTATTTATTTTTGAGACAGAGAGAGAGAGAGAGAGAGAGAGAGCGAGAGTATGAACAGGGGAGGGTCAGAGAAAGAGGGAGACACAGAATCTGAAACAGGCTCCAGGCTCTGAGCTGTCAGCACAGAGCCCGATGCAGGGCTCGAACTCACGGACCGTGAGATCATGACCTGAGCGAAGTCGGACGCTTAACCGACTGAGCCACCGAGTCCCCCCTAAAATGCTCATTTTAAAGATGAAATTGAGATCACTGGAAATTATTTGTAATGAGAAAGACAAACAGAAAAGGGGCAATCAAAATTCATGATTTTGAGATGCTCCTGTGATTTTTTAAATAAGGGGTGCATCATGACTGAGATTTTGGACACCTAATTACATGCCAAAGTATTGCCAAAACAGTATGTTTCTAAAAACAACTTTGTGACTGTATGAATAATAGAGCTCTTTGTAGGAAACAAAGGAAATATAAATAAGAAAAATAGCTAATAATTGCATCACTCAAAGATTACCCACTCAAAGGGTATTCTAAGTGAAAGAAGTCAGAGAGGGAAAGACATATACCATATGATTTCACTTATATGTGAAATCCAAGAAACAAAAGAGAAACCAATTCACAGGTACAGAAAACAAGCTGGTGGTTGCCAGAGAGTGGGGGAAGGTGGGAGATGGGCAAAATAGAGGAAGGGGATTAAAAGATACAACTTCTAGGGGCGCCTGGGTGGCGCAGTCGGTTAAGCGTCCGACTTCAGCCAGGTCACGATCTCGCGGTCCGTGAGTTCGAGCCCCGCGTCAGGCTCTGGGCTGATGGCTCGGAGCCTGGAGCCTGTTCCGATTCTGGGTCTCCCTCTCTCTCTGCCCCTCCCCCGTTCATGCTCTGTCTCTCTCTGTCCCAAAAATAAATAAAAAACGTTGAAAAAAAAATAAAATGAAATAGCTTTAAAAAAAAAAAAAAAAAAGATACAACTTCTAGTTATAAAATAAGACACAGGGATACAATGTAAAGCATCGGGAATATAGGTAAAAATGTGACAGCTTTGTATGGTGATAGATGGTAGCTAGATTTATGGTGATCACTTCATGATGTATAAAAACGTTGAATCACTGTTGTACACCTGAAACTAATATGTTGTGTGTCAACAACACTTCAAAAAAAGAAAAGAAAAAGCCCAGAGATAATATTTCCTTTCAGTCTTTCATTCATATAAATATCAATAATTTTACAAAGTCCTGCAAACTTCCTTTTTAAACTTAAACTTATATCCTGAGTATTTTCTATGCCTAAAATTTCTCCAGTAGCTTATTATTCTGTATAATAGTTCACATTTCCAGCAACAATTTATTTAACATTTTCCCTGTTTCAGTATTTTTGTGATTATAAACAGTACTGGATTAGACGGCTTTGTACATAAATCTTTATCCACATTCATGGACATTTACTAAGGAAATTGTTAAATAGAAATAGAATTCCTGGGCATAACGGTGTAAAAATTCCTAATAGATACTGCCATATTGCTTTTCGGGGGGGCTGTATGGTTTGCACTTTAGGCAACATGTGGTTGTGTCTGTTTCTCCACACTCTTGACAGACTTGAGTAATATTTAATCTTCACTAATTTGATGAGCAAATTGGTTATAATATTCTGTAAGTAAAATATGTAAAACAACCCCCTGCCTACACATGACAGTAGTGCAGCACAGAGACCTTGAGGCCAATATGGTTAGCTGCAGGGAAAGGCAAGTTCAGAGAGGGAAGCCTTGCTGTAGTTGTTCTCTAGTCTATGAGTTTGCACTTTTGTGAGATATTAAAGTATCTTGCCAATAGCCTAGAGAAACATTGTAAGAATTCGTAGAGATCATTGATCACATAAGTGACTGGTTATTTTCTCTCACAGAACAGATAGAGTCTCAAAATAGTTGGAACTTCAACTTAGAATCTTAAAGATTCAAATTTTATGCATTTTTCTTTACTTATGTAACTGTGAGCAATAATCCTATTTTATCTTTATTTTCTAGTTGTTCCTTGTAATAATGCTACTTAAGGAATATAGAAGAACTTTTAAAATGATATAAAGAAAAACTAACTTTGCAATTAGTTAGCAATACATGCTCTCGAAATACAATTGCAATGGCAATGGAATGGTTGTGAATCAGTTAGTGAGTACAAAAATATATGGTTGAGGGTAGCCAAGAGCTCAAAGGAGGGAGACATGCTAGGAGCTGGAGTGATTAGAACAGGTGGGCATAGGAGTGGGTCCTAAATTAGCTTGAAGTTTGGACCAGCTGAGAGATGAGCTTGGGAAATTACCCAGTTCCACAGTAACTACTCAGGAATGTATTAGGGTTGTTTCACTTTGCCCTTTCCTCTTCTTTAGTACAAGAAGTATTTTTCTTGTTTATGGATTTTTAAATTCTAAGTACCATAATTTAATTAAAAACTGTTCTTATTTCTCCTGTGTCATTTTCTCAGTTCTTTATTTTCTAATGTCTTTTTATTAATGCTCTTTAAGAGAATTCAAGATGTTAAAAATGCATTTTTGAAAAAAACACCACATTTTTGGTTTCAGATTCATGTTTTTTTATTACATAAGAAGAAAATGTGATGGACACGATGACCCTTATGGACAGTACTCCTCTGGAAAATTCTCCAGAAGTCCCCCAGTAGACTTTCTCTCATCTGCCCAGAATTGTGTCACTTGCCCATTTGTGAAGCACTTTCAAGAGGTGTGTACTTGCCACTTTGGTGTACTAATTAAGATTTACATTCCTGGGGCTGATAAAGGGCCCACTTTCCCCTGAAGCACATGACCAACCAATATCTACAAGAGTGGATGCTGGAAGGAAATAAGGAGACAGCTAATGAATACAGTTAAAGTGTCTTCCACATGGAAAATATCTATACAATAGAAATGTATTTAACTTAAGAGAATAGATGTGAAAGTCACATCTCAATTATGTTATGCCTCGATCTTTAATCCTGAAATGGTATTACTCAGTATATTCTCATTGTATTTACCACCTAAATCTACCATACTTGGTTGTGTCTTTTTAAATGTGAAAATGAAAATAATGCACATTTGTTGCAAAGATAATTATGATATACGGATAAGGAAGATGACAGAGATGTTAGTCTTCTTAGATTCTACCAACCAGAGAAGAAACCACTGTGAACATTTTTATACATCCCTTCAGAATTTTCCCCACACTAAGTGCATTAAATATATTTTAACAGAATTACTATACATTCTATAGTATAATCACCTTTTACATTTACCAATATTGATATAGATCTATGTGATAGTTTTTAATAGCTGAATAGAACCTATTTTTAAAAAGTCACTTCTATATTCAAAAGAATTGAGCTTTGCTACAATGAAAATATTCAGAAAAGCGTATCACAAATGCTGAAAGCAATATTAAAAAAGAAATTGTAAACATGTTTTGACAATTGGAGGAGTCACTAGAATACGTATATAGATAGCTTCTCAAGGCATCACACTGTCTCCCATACAAACCTACCTCATGTAAGTGTCTCACTAACCTTTGGTAATCTAATGAACTCATTGAGCTTTCCTTTCACTTCAGAGCCCAAGATTTATTCCCAAAGGGCTCTAAGCCTTAGTCCTCTATCATTTGCTACTGAATTCCCCCTCAATATTCACCATATTCTTTGATATCCACTACCATGATTATTAGGGCTTTTTTTTTTTTTTTTTTTTTAATTAAAGGGGATGGTAAGGAATCTGTTCTGGGAACATAAGAATACCCTTAGAAATGGGAGCGCCTGGGTGGCTCAGTCGGTTGGGTGGCCAACTTGGGCTCAGGTCATGATCTCGCGGTCCGTGAGTTCCAGTCCCGAGTCAGGCTCTGTGCTGACAGCCTGGAGCCTGTTTCAGATTCTGTGTCTCCCTCTCCCTGACCCTCCCCCATTCATGCTCTGTCTCTCTCTGTCTCAAAAATAAATAAACGTCAAAGAAAAAATTAAAAAAAAAGAATACCCTTAGAAATCGAGCTTGATACTTATTTTTAAAAAAATGTTTTTAATTTTGGGGCACCTAGGTGTCTCAGTTAGTTAAGCCTCTGACTTCAACTCAGGCCATGACCTCACGGTTCCTGAGTTTGAGCCCTGCATCTGGCTGTCTGTCAGCACAGAGCCCACTTTGGATCCTCTGTCTCCCTCTCTCTCTGCCCCTCCCCTGCTCACTCTCTCTCAAATATAAACATTTAGAAAAATTTAGTTAAAAAGTTAGAATTTTTTTTTAAGTTCAAGAATGAACTATCTACAATTTATACCCCACAACACTTTTATTTAGTCATCCAATGAGAACAACCCAAATGATTTTCACGTGTATGATCAAGGTAGAGAAACTACAAACAGATCTCATATTAATTTTGCTACTGCCTCTCTCTTGATTTAAACACTAAGGTGCAAAATTCTCTTCGACTGAAGATACAGAGGATCCAAATTAGCTTTTCCTGTAACCCTGCATGTAGCCAACTCCTTACCCACCACACCTCCAAGCACTACTTTTGCTGTAGTTAACTCATAGGTATATACAGGCCCCAGGAATACCTAAGAACTTTCAATATTTTCTGTTCAATATACCTGAGCTTTTTCTTTAGCAATATCAGCTGTCCCAACTAACTAGAGCAAATGCAAATGTTTCATCTCCTGAATATCAACTTGAAAATAAAATTTGGTTGAAATAAAATTTGGTGCAGTTTTTACCATCCCTAGAAAGCAGACAGGGTTAGATATGACAGTTACATTAAAAAAA
Source organism: Panthera onca (assembly GCF_046562875.1). Lineage (NCBI taxonomy): Eukaryota > Metazoa > Chordata > Mammalia > Carnivora > Felidae > Panthera > Panthera onca. The sequence continues at coordinate 72,906,270 of NC_138346.1, read as the reverse complement.
AAAACCAAAAAAACAAAAAACAAAAAACTTCAAACATACACAAAGTTGAAGCTACTAATATGATTTAGATAAATTGTTTGATACTTTTCAAAACATGGTATTCAAATTCAATATCTATAATAAATTGTTAGTGAAAAATAATACACACAAAAATTGAACATTTGTTGGAGGATGGGGAAGAAGAGTCCTCTTTCACTGCTGGTAGGTGTGTAAACTGGTGCAATCATCCGGAGAGTAATATGGCAAAAACGTGGAAAGTGTGCACATACCTAACTTGTATAGATCCTAGAGAAATTCTTATCGCAGTTAGTTTTCTACTGTTATGTAACAAATTACTCAAAACTGAGTGACTTAAAACAGTATTTATTATCTCATAGTTTCTGTAATAATTCAGTAACATGTAGAAATCAGTTCCATTTCTATACACTAATAACAAGCTATTGAACAAAAATTAAGAAAATAATCCCATTTATAACGACATAAAAAAGAATAAAAAACCTAGGAATAAATTTAACCAAGGTGAAAGCCTTGTACACCAAAAACTATAAACATTGATTAAAGACACAAATAAATGGAAAGATATTCTGTGCTCATAGACTGGAAGAATATTGTTAAAATGACCATAGTGTCCAAAGCAATCTACAGATTCAGTACAATCCTCATCAAAATACCAATGGCGTTTTTCACAAAAAAGGAACAAACAATCCTAAAATTTGTATGGAACCACAAAGACCCGGAATAGCCAAAGCAATCTTGAGAAGGAATAACAAAGCTGAGGGCATTACACTTACTGATTTCAAACTATAATACAAAGCTATAGTAATCAAAACAGTACACTACTGGCATGAAAACAAACACATCAATGGAATAGAATAGAGAGCCCAGAAATAAAACCTATGCATATATGATCAATTAATCTATGACTAGGCAGTAGAATATGCAATGGGGAGAAGACAGTCTCTTTGATACATGGTGTTGGAAAAACTAGACAATTACATGAAAAATCATGAAATTGGACCATTATCTTATGCCATATACAAAAAAATTTACAAAATGGATTAACAACTTCAATGTGAGACCTAAAACCATAAAACTCTTAGAAGAAAACATAGCCAGTAAGCTGTTTGACATCAATCTTAGCAATATTTTTTGGAGCATTTTCCAGGCAACAAAAGCAAAAATAAACAAATGGGATTACATCAAATTAAAAAGCTTTTGCACAGTGAAGGAAACCACTAACAAACGAAAAGGCAACCTACTGCATGGGAGGAGATATTTGCAAGACATACATCCAATAAGGGATTAATATCCAAAATATATAAAGAATTCACACAATGTAATATCAAAAAACAACCCAAGTAAAAAATGAGCAGAGGATTTGAATAGAAATTTTTCCAAAGGAGACATACAGATGGCCAATAGTCATGTGAAAAAGTGCTCAATATACTAATCAGGGAAATGCAAATCAAAACCAAAATGAGATATTACTTCACACTGATTAGATTGGTTATTATCAAAAAGACATAAAATAACAAGTATTGGCTAGGATGTGGAGAAAAGGGAGCCCTTATACACTGTTGGGAATATAAATTGGTGCAGCCACTATGGAAAACAGTATGGAGTTTCCTCAAAAAATTAAAACAATACCACAGGATCCAGCAATTCCATTTCTGGGTACTTATCTGAAGAAAACAAAAACACCAACTTGAAGAGATGTATGCACCCTTATGTTCATTGTAACAACAGCCAAGATATAGAAGCAACCTAAATGTCTGTCAACAGATGAATGGACAAAGAAGATACGTTGTGTGCATACACACACACAACGGAGTATTAGCCACAAAAAAGGAATGAAATCTTGCCATTTGTGACAACATAGATGAACCTAGAGGGTATTATGGTAAATGAAATAAGTCAGACAAAGACAAATATGATTTCACTTATATGTGGAGAAACAAAACATGCAAAACAGATTCATAGATACAGGAAACACACCGTTACCAGAAGAGGAAGGGTTTGAAGGGGGCTGCAATAGGCAGGGGAATCAAGAGGAACAAACTTCCAGCTATAAAATAAAGTCATGGGGATATAATGTACAGCATAGGAACAGAGTCAATAATATTGTAATAACTTCATATGGTGGTAGACAGTAACTACATTTCTCATGGAGATCAATTCATAGTATATACAAAATAAATCACTATGATGTACAATTGACGCTAATATGTAAACTATCCTTTAATTAAAAAAAAGCAACAACTCAGAAGTAGCTTGGTTGGGTAGTTTTGGCTCAGGGTCTTTAATGAAACTGTAGTCCAGATGTTGGCTGGGGCTCCAGTCATTTGAAAGTTTAACTCGGGCTGTAGGAGCCACTTCTAAGATGCTGCAGTCATTTGGCTTGCAAGCTGGTGCTAGCTATTGGCTGTTCCAGATGGGTATCCTCATAACACAATAGTTGGGCTTACCCAGAGCAAGTGATCCAAGAAAACAAGGTGGAAGCAGCAATGTATTTTATGACCTAGTCTGGGAATGCACAGGCCATCACTCTGCCATATTATGTTGGTCACCCAGGCTAACCTTGATACAATGTGGGAAAGGATTATACAAGAGCATGAATACCAGAAAGTGGAGATCATTTGGAAACATCCTGGAAACCGGCTTCCACACATAGGCCCATAGAAGATATGTATGACAATATTCACTGCAATATTAGATTTTCATTCTCAGAAAATTTGAAACCAAGTATGGTATGAGCCTGTGACGGAATACCTTGCAGCAATCAAAAGTAGTGAACTAGATGTACACATTACTTTTTGAAACTCGAAAGAAAAACAAATTTATAGCATAATGCAACTGATAAAGTTAAAAAAAAACACTGTTTTGCACACTGTATATTTGTAAAGATACACATGTTGCTAAATAAATATATAAAAGGCTAATTGGAAAGACACGTCAAAGTATTTGTACGTGGGGGGAAGGAAATCGAAGAGTTGCTGAATGAAGAACTAGAAAAATAAAGTCTTTGCAAGAACAATGTGAAGAATGTGACATGAATCGAGAGAGAAATTACCTCAATTGTATACAGTTGAGGCTTAACTTTTTTTTTCTTTAAGGTATAGTAGTGTAGCCCTCTCAGGTTTGGGAGATCTCTCACTAGAGCCAAGTTCCTAGTAGATAAGGCTCTATTAGTTTCCTAGTGTTCTATTTTTTTTTTTTATGAGTCATAATCCTATGGAAGGGAAATTTTGATTCTCTTAAAAATACTTACTCTGTCTCCTTGTTGGCATGAAATTCTTTTAACAGAACACAAACTTCCTTCATTTCTCAAATGGACATATTTAAGATACAAATAACCTTGAAGAGAGGGAGCCCACAAATAAAATTTACAGGAGGAGTAAATGATTGATACCAGATTTCCTGGTTGAGAATGTGTTTACGGGGTGGCTAAATGAATAGGACTTTAAATTTCTTGAAAGGGGATGAGGTTGGAGGTGATGGAAAAGAGAAGGAACACAGAGGGGGTGCATAAGGTACCAAGGACAGATTAGATCCTCATAATTTTGATTAAATTGATGATTTTAACAAATTTCGTTTGGGGGTTGAAACAAGAAAAAACAATCACCTTGCATTTACAGTAAGTTAGTTATGAGTTCAACGTGTACCCATAGATAAATTTTCACTGTTCAATTTTCACTACTGTTAACAACTAAATAAATATTGAATTATTCTTTACATATTTCAAACTGATGACTATTTTCTGTGTTTTCTGTGTTTCTATTACTCAGTTATTCTTGGTTGGTTACTCCTTGAGTGATAATCTAAATCTAAATATGTGGGGAAGCCACATATAATTTACAGAGCCATCAAAACTAAAGTGGAGAGTGTTCAGGTTTAAAGCCTAGTTTAAAGTATGTTGCGTATACTTGTTGTGTGACAGCAGAGGGTAAGGAAAATGTTATTATATTTAAAGTGAAAAATGATACTGGTTGATTGTAGATATACCCAACCCAGGGTACTGTCAGTGCAAGATTCATTCACAAAACAAAGGATCCACAAATTTATAGTAACAATAGTTACCCAGACCAATTGCCCTTTTCCAATCATGTCCACTTCTTGAACGCCTACCCTTGGTGAGTAACAATAACGAAGACACTAATCTAAAGGAGCCACTATTGGACGCCTGGGTGGCTCAGTTGGTTAAGTGGTTGATGTCAGCTCAGGTTATGATCTCACAGTCCGCAGGTTTGAGCCCTATGTCAGGCTCTGTGCTGACAGTTCAGAGCTTGGATCCTGCTTTGGATGCTGTGTCTCCTCTCTGCCCCTCTCTTGCTGGTACACTGTCTCTCTCTCTCTCTCTCTCTCTCTGTCTCTCTCTCTCAAAAGTAAATAAACATTAAAAAAATAAATAAAGGAGCCAGTATTTACCAAGATTTCCTTTTTTTTTCAGGGACATTTATTTTTAAAAGAAAATTATCACTCTTGAAAAATTGTACTTTGTGTGTTTAAGTATTTTATTTCTCATTTATGAGCTCCTCAGACACCAGACATATTATTATCAAGCTGCTTATATACCATCTAATATAAATTAATGTAAGCATGTATCATCCCTAAGGCACAACACCCCCATGAAGAAGACTCCCCATGGAGCATCTGGCAGTTCAATAAACACAGAAACCAGACACTTTATTCACAGCACCACCTTGTTCTTTTCTTCGCATAGTCTTTTTGATGAAGCACCAGCCCCTTAAGGCATCAGTGCAGTATATGGTTAACAAAAACTGACATATTTACATAACAACAGCTGATTTTCATAGAAGTCTCCACAAACAATCTAGAAATTTTGGAAAATACTCAGTGGCTTCGAAGCATTTTAAAGTTAGTAATATTTTCTTCAAAACTTTTCTACTCTTCCTTCACTATTAAAACCATTCTCTAAGGACATCGTCTCAGGACCACATCTTCACTAGGCTGTACGCTCCACAATGGGTCTGTGCCTGTCTCGTTCACCACTGATTCCTCAGAGCCCAGCAAGGCATCAAATCATATTTCAAGAATGCTTGAATTGGTAGCTCACGACTTATTAGAGTAATTCATAGGATCAACTTTGCTTATTGACAACTGGGTTATATGTCTACCAGTAGAGACATTTCTCATTCAGAACAAGACTTTTAAAATGTATTCTAAAATTTTCATATTGAAAATATGAAAAAAACAAACAATAAAATGCTGTTCAGAGATGCAAGTCACAACATTTGACTTAAAACCACCCTCCTCCATCCAGCCCACTGTCCTTTGAGCTACAGTCTGTTGTTCCTCCTTTATGATTTTGAAAAAATCAAATTTAAATGAACATTTTCAGGCTCATTAAGAAAAACTAAAAAACTAGTTTGTAAAAGTCTTTTATTGTATCCGTGCCACACATAGTAGTGAAAAATAACACTCCTAAAAAAAAGAATGCTACCTTTTTCACAACATTTTATTTTAAATAAAACTTCAAGTACTCTTACATAGGTACAAAAAAAATTCTGATCTATTTGCCTCCAACAGGCCACCACAACACACAGTAGATAAAACACAGTGGTTACAAATGTCTTTTAAATTTATTTCTGAGGCAAGGCAAATGGGAAGGAAATGTTTCTATGAAAAAATACTGTGTGTGTAGGAAATTGTCACAATTTTATTCCACATGGATACAAATGATTATACTTTAATTTAGGCCCTGGTGGCTTAAAATTATATAACAAAATAGAAAAATGGAAAACTAATATCCCCTACACCCTGTTTCAAAGGCAGGCACTACCAAGATCAAGGAGACGCCACAGTGTTGGTAGAGGATAATTACTGTACAAGCTGTATAGCTATAATTACCTTCAGACTAAAATAAAATGCTACAATCCTTCTAAGGCGTAAACAATAATGTCTCCAAACAATATATACACATAATACATATTTAAAACAAGACTTAATATAAACAATAATGAACAGTATATACATGTCAATTTTTCTTCACTGTCTTGAAATACAATTTAACTACACAAGTGATGCAGCAACATATATATATATATATATATATATATATATATATATATATATATATATAAAAATGTACTTGTAACTCTACAGTAAAGTTTATTTTTGGTGCTTTATAGCACATCAGTGTAAACAGTTTAACTTGGCTTTGTTTTATATTTTAAAACATTCCTTGTTGTATTTTCAAGATTTAAAGCAATTTTCTAGTTCTTCCTTTTCACAGAAAACGAAGATTCTGGATGTGGTTTAATCATAAATAATTCATAAAATTAAATACATTCACTAAAAAATAAACTACAAAGTAAAAAAATGAAAAATAGATATTTATTGAGAGGGAAAGGAGAACCATTTCCCACATTAGAGCTCTGGTGTTGAATATTCAGTGCGATTTGATATATTTTAATTGCTATTGCACTATAACACCCTTTCCTTTGAAAATTCTTTGGGTGTGCTTCCCTGTTCTACCAAAGTTAGCTGATAAATCACACAAACCAATAACCAAGGGCCTTGGTTGTTGTAGGAGTGAAGCCTTTAAAAATGGTATCATTCTTCTGATACTTTTTTTTTTGTTTTTTTGTGATGCTTATTTTAAGGAAAAAAAAGTCATTATGTATGTGCCTTGCACATTTATGTAAATACAGTTCACATTGCTGGTCTCATTTGTCCTTGTTTAAAAGGAAAAAAAAAGAGAGGTTATTATAACTTCAGCTCACTTTGAAAATATCTGTCCACTTTTTTTCAAAATACTTCCTCATACTGTGGCCAGCTCTGCCTATATCAGAATCATCTTCATTAAATGTTTCACAGTTGTCAAAAACAAGCCTGACATCTACAGCAAAGGTTTCAAGGTTTGGATATCTGAAAGAAAACACATGATTTAGAGATTGTGTTTACAGGGTGGCTTTCTTTTATCAACAAATGAAGATGTAATAAAAGGTAAAAGGAAAAATAAAACTGAAAGAAAAAAAGATTAGGATAACTACATTTAAACTGACAGAAAACATATTGTACTTTCTTATAGATAAGCATTTAAAAAATTGCATGTGTTCTGAACCATGTAGTTAAGATTTAAAAAGATTAAATGGAAAAAAACCATTTCTCTGAAGATCAAGATATATTTCAACTAACTAGCCTTTTTCCCACATCCAATTTCCTGTCTGACCTGTACATAGTTCTCCGTCCCAAGACTCATCCCACTTGACTGATTTATTAGTTCCTCTGACCAACTGTGGTACCCTATCATTCATATTCAAAAATATTTAGTTGTGGGGCACCTGGGTGGCTCAGTTGGTTAAGCATTTGACTTTGGCTCAGGTCGTGATCTCACAGCTCGTGAGTTCGAGCCCCACATTGGGCTCTGTGCTGACAGCTCCAAGCCTGGAGCCTGCTTCAGATTCTGTGTCTCCCTCTCTCTCTGTTCTTCCCCTGCTCACGCTCTGTCCCTCTCTCTCTCAAAAATAAATAAACATAAAAAAAATATTTAGTCGCAATAATGTAAATACTTCCTATGCACTGTAAATGTTATACTTGCCCTGTAGCCTTTACACACATACATCTCAGGACATATTGCTCTGTGTTAAATCTGCCCCATTTCCCATTTCTGTTCTTTTCTCTTCAAATGTGCTCTTTTGCTAAAGCACTGGAGTGTGATAATCCAAAACAAGCCAAAAAAAAAAAAAGTACGTGTTATCCCTTCATCAGAGGTAACATTATGAGGACCTGCCTTTCCATAAGAAGCACTGTGGCTTCAAGTTCTTTTTTGGCAGAATAAGTCCAATCCTCTTTCTCTGTAAGAACATGGAGAAAAGAACAGAAAGGTGAATGAATCTGCCTAAACTCATTAGTTAAAAAAAAAAAAAAAAAAAAAAAAAAAAAAAAGAGTGGTTTGTTTGAAGCCAACTGAAGCCAAACCAATACAGTTCACAAGACGGCTTCTGGAAATTCAAATTAATTCTAGCTTACGGTAAGCTAGATACTAAAATAATTTACCTATTAGAAATACCCATGAAGTACACACTGAAGCTCTGAGACCTGGGAAAGTAGAATTATTTCTTTGATGGACTGTCTTGTATAGTCTTCCCCTTCTTCCCACTTCCATTCTACTATGTGCCGTAATAAAAGGAGTAACTTTTCTCTATCTGCAATGGGCTCACCAAATTAATTCAGAACTTATGTCACCTCACCTATTTTCCTGTTCTTCTGGGGATTATTTTTTAATGAAGGCAAATTCACATAAAATAAAGTTACCCATTTTAAGATGGCATTTAGTACATTCACGACATTTACTATTACCGTTTCTATCTAGTTCCAAAACCCTGCCATTATCCCCAAAGGAAACCCTGTATCCATTAAGCAGTTAACCCCCATCCCTCCCTATCTTGTCTCTGGCAACCACTAATCTGTCTTTCTCTGTGGATTTATCTACTCTGGAAGTTTAATATAAACGGAGTCATACAACATGTGTGGGAATAATTTTTATAAAATATTTTAAGGTTACTTTGAGAAATATTTACCTCTTTAGACTGTTCCTTACTGTAAGAGAAGGTTAATGATTTTTGCTGGGGAGACTAGAATTCTGGTGAAACAAATACTATTCTTATGTCTTGTCCCTCTTCCTTTACAGAAGGATGGAGCAGTATATGGAACCCAGAAAGAGTCGCTAAAGTAGGTACTTCCTCCACTCTACTTTATACATTTCTAGTTTAAACATTTGAAATAATGTTTATGAGTTTTGGTTCCAACTTATTAGTTTGGGTTTAATCAAACAACTTGGATTTAGAAGGGTTTGAATCCACTAAATTTTGCCTCCCACACAGCTGGCATCACGAACAGGATTATAGAGAACTGCTTCCCTCTCTCTGCCTGCTTCTGCTGTGACTTCCTCCATTCACCAGGCATTCTGCCTTGGTGTTTATTTTCGGGATCTGGAGGCTTAGGTTGATCCTCCATCCAGGAATTGGAGACACATGTCAAGTCTTTCTGTGTAAGTCTTGTCGTGGCCATGTTGATCATAGAGCCCATGATGCTGCCCACCTAAACATCTCATTGTTTTGAAAGAAAAAAGCTAAAGAACTAGTTTATATCCAGACAGCAGCCATTGCTTTTTGGTTCACATTAGAACCAATAGTTTTAATAATTTTAAATGTTTTCTGATTTGGGGCAGATCCCTTCTATAATTTTTTAAAAAATAAAACAAAAAAGACATAATCTTTTGAAAGGCTGACATTTCAGTCTCCAAAGAAATAAGTTAATCATTTGATCAGTCTCTCAAATCCTTTCATACATGTGAGAAGGACACTGATTATTAGGAGTTAAATTCTACTTAACTCTTCTACACTGAATGTAAATTATGGAGCACAGTGATTTTCACCAAAAGAACATTTAAGAGGAACTAAACAACATACTGCATTGTAAGGATAACAACACCACCACCACCACCAATAATAATGTGATTAAAATCTATCTTACGGTTATTCTTCAATGTAAAATTCCTTCTTTCTCCATATTTTTTGTGACCTTGCCTGAAATTACGGTCACAGGGTAGATTAAGCTAAACCAGTATGAAGGAGTAAGAGGAGCAGAGGAGAATGGAGAAGAGAACACACAAGCTCCCAGCTCCTGGCCACTTACATGGGGGATGCTTTTGTGTGGGCTTATTTGGTAAGTGAACAGCCTCATTTTTGTGGCTCCAAAATGGGCCACTGTTCAGAACCAACTCAATTCCACTAACAGCTGCTACTTGCTGGTAGGAATTTGAAGTAGTCTAACCAATATCATTAACTGTGGCCAGGAAGTCACTTTATTCTTTGGGTAGGATCACAAAGAGAATGTGGTAGAGAAGAGCAAATAGTAGTTTTCTTTCACATTTTAAGAAGTAAATTTTTAGTATTCTCCAAGACCTCACAAGAAAACTTTTAATATTTAAAATTTCCAATGACCTTCTCTCTCTACATTATAACAATCTGAAAATATTACAATTTTTATTAAATCCACACGAGATGTTATCAATATTCCGCTGATGTATGATAAAAGCTCTCAATTATGTTATTTATTTACTTACTTTGGGAGACTTCCCTGTTACTTTTCTTTACCTCTTAGGCTGGGTCAGGTGGCCTTCAATGTCAAAAGCAGCTTTATCACACTGCTTTTCCATTGTTCAAAAAATTCTAATTGACTTGTCTAACCAAACACACATACAGACAGACATATACACACACACCCCTCCAAAGGTAGGGCTTTTATTTAATGTGTCTTTGGCTCACTAGAGGACTACCCAACACATATTAAGCATTCAATAAATATTGAATTGAAATGATTTACTTACTGCCCACTACTTAATTTCTCTCTAATTGTGGAAAAATCCATAGGCTTCTTAATAACTTTCTTATAACCAGGAACGAGTTTCAAGTTTACAGGAAGTAGAAAAGGCCACGCATCCTCATGAGTTTCCATTTCAGTAAGGATCATACTAAAAAAAAAATAATAATATTTGAAGTCAGTATCTATGCTTTAGAATTATCTATTTTTATTAAAAACTTAGCTTTTATAATCCTTCAAGTAAAAACAATGCAAATTCATTTATTAAAAGAGATGAAATACATTTACTGATATTGTAGACTGTACATTTTCCTATCTGTCAAAAGTTGTCCAAAAGTCACCTTTAACACAGTGGGAAGTTTCTAAACAAAAAAATGAGTACGTGTGTCTGAAATAATTAATACCTGCAAAGAGCGAGGTCTTTGGAGTCATCTCTTTTAGGTTTCTTAACAGAAGTAGAACTTTCCTGTTTTGACAAGTTAATAGAAGTGTTTTCCTCTATTTTTCTTTTTTTCAGGTCTTTGTTTCCTCTTTTCAGTGAACTATTTGTAGATGCAGAGTCTTCATCTTCAGTATCCCCTGTTAAAGTTCCTTTCTTGCCTTTCTTTGACTCATTAGTCTTTTTTCCTTTGACATGAAGTTTTTTGATTTTTAGAGTTTGACCACTTGCCTTTAATTAAAAAAAAAAAATAAGAAAATAACCATCTACAGACCTTTTATTACTTTAGCGGCACCTGGGTGACCCCGCTGGTTGAGCATCCGACTTTGGCTCAGGTCATGATCTCACTGTTTGTGGGTTCAGGCCCCGTGTCGGGCTCTGTGCTGACAGTGTGGAGCCTGGAGCCTGCTTTGGCTTCCTTCTCTCTCTGCCTCTCCCCCCCTCACGCTCTCTCTCCCTCTCTCCCTCTCTCTCTCAAAAATAAATAAACATTAGTTTTTTTTTAATTATGTAAGTCTAACAGGACAAAAAGAATATTATCTCTGATCTAGAAGGCTGATAATTTTATTTTTAATAGAGATTTATGAATTTGTTTTCCCATAAGGTTAAAATCTAATAAAGCATGAAAAATCTATCTTAAGAATTCTTAAAATTCGAAGATGTTGATTTATGGTAATCTATCTTTGGTACTAAAGAACTTAGCAGTATTCCTTTAGTGTAGTCACTAACCAAACGAGTTTAAAGGTACAAAAGGACTATCTTTGAGAACACAGTTAGGAACAAAGGTGAAAATGAACAAAAATATAGACCTTATTAATAAGATACTTGAAGAGGTAGTTGAAAAGCTAGGCTAAAACATGAAAAATAGCTCAGAAAGTGTCAAATAAAGGAAAAGTCCTTTATATGTGATTAAATCTACTGGAAATTGATATATCTCTGCTTTTTTAAGATAAAGAAAAAAAAACATTTGCTATGAAAAGAGAGTTCCATAAAATTGTGGTTCTCAGGTGTGAATAAAGCAATGGTGAAAAATGAGAGAGAGAGAGAGAGAGAGAGAGAGAGAGAGAGAGAATGTCTGTTTTTGCAGAAAACAATAGACATAGTATAAAAGAGATCACATTTGAAATTTAAGGTTACGAATTCTAGCTATAGCTCTGTCAGTGACTAGCTATGGAATTTGCACAAAAATGTCTGAGGCCCTATTTTGTCATCTGTAAAATTAGAAAAGTAAGCCACACAATTGGTAAGGTCATTCTAGCTCTAAAATTACATGAACAAAAATCTCAGTGTGGCCTTCTGCAATGTAACTACAACTGTAGACAGCACATTGATGTAACAATGAGCCCCCATCCTTCATCTAGAAATAGGGAAACAAGTCTGTATTTTGAGAGTTAAATGTTATAATAAATATAATGGATCCTAGGAGAGAGATAGGCAGTCACTGGTAATGCACGATTTTGTTTTGGTTTTCCAGAATAGTGCTAACCTTCTTTCAAAAAATGATTTTTTCTCCTACCCAGACTGTTAAAAATTCTTAGACCGCAGAGTCAGATATTTGGTCTAGGCTTAATCTAAAGTTGGCTCTATTCTTGAAAGAGTTGGCTGAAAACATTACTTTGGAGTATTTCATATTAATTTCTTTGACAATTTCATGAACTCTGCTATTAACATTTTAAAATAATTGCTCTTAAGCAATTAAAATTATTTGGTTCTCTATTGGGAAGTTAGAAATATAGTTAAGGAGATATTTTAATTGCCTGAAATAATAAAGCAAACTATCAATCTGATACCTTCCCCATATCGTATCAAAGAATCACTACCCCCTTGTCACTAAAATAATTAAAATGTTTTACTAAGTCTCCTTTCCATTTAGTTTATTAATTTTTATTCACTAATATCTGATATTCTGAGTTTTCATATAGCCTGACCTTCTAGCACTCTTAAATCATAAGAAAACAGAAAGAGGATGCTTAATATAATGATGAAAAAGTCCATTTAATGAAGATTAAATTAAGTTAGATTGAATAATTATGCCACTTAACAAGGACAATATTTCATGAATATGGGCCAAAACTTCTAGTTCTTTATGTGAACTAAATTATTACTTGGGATAATTTTCTAATAAACTCATAACTACAGTAGGAAAACATGAAACTTAAATCACAGAATCAAAAGGTTTTTGTGATGTTTCAAAAAGACAATGAAGTTTATACATTTCTTTAATAAATAATGTTTATCAGCTTGCCTCATTACACTGTACACATACACATACACACACACACATATATCTATATATTATATTTTCATTGTAGAAAGAGAGACAGTATGCGAGTGAGCAGAGGAGAGGGAGAGAGAGAATCTTTAATTAATTAAATTAATTAAATAATGATAAATGTATATTAATAACATTAACTTTAAAAATCTTTTTATGGGGTGCCTGGATGGCTCAGTCAGTTAATCAACTGACTTCGGCTCAGATCATGATCTCATGGTCCGTGAGCTTGAGCCCCTCATTGGGCTCTCTGCTGTCAGCGTGGAGCCCACTTCAGATCCTCTGTACCCCTCTCTGTCCCAAAAATAAATAAACATTAAAAAAGTCTTTTTACATCAAAATCAAATGTTTAATATTTTTATTGCTATAAGAAATGTAACATCTAATTCACTACATTAAATAAACAAAGAGAGCAGAGGCTTAGAAATCTGCATTACATAAAAGCACTTGGATTAGATCACAGGGTTTAGGATTCTTAGACCACTGCTTGAATGGAGTGATATAATTTAAGCAAATTTACTGAAAATAAACCTCCTATAGTCTACCAGATGATTAACAAGAATTAACACACCAATTTGTTAGTAATTCGTGAAGCTTTAAAGAAGATTTCTATAAGTTGACAGTTAAGAAGCTAAAACATAATTTATGTACAACCAGTGAAAATTATTATTGAACTACACTTAACTAGATAGGATAAAATAATCAAGTAATGAAAAATTAAGAAGTGATTACTAGCGAATATAATGCAAGGCAGAACCATCTGCTATTTTATAAAATATAAACATATAATAAAAGAAAAGATATTATATATTATAAAAGTAAAATATAAAATAAAATATAAATAATACAAATAAAACGTAATAAAGTATTATATACATATGTCACCAAACTTTAAAGTCATAAAAACTCTCACACACATGACTATATTTGATCTTCTAAAACCTCTATAAATTAGATACTATCCCATTTTACAGATAACCCTGAAGCTAAGAATGTGGTCCAATGTTTATAAATCAGGGAGGTGAGAAAAACCACCAAGGGACCGAAAAAGAGCAAAGGCAGGTAGACAACCAGTTAAGTATGGTATCTTAGAAGCCAAGTAGAAGCGGGGTTTTAAGGAGAGGAAGTGCTCCACTCTATTAAATGTAACTAATAGGTTAGATGAGGTCAAAGCACTGATCACTGAGTTGAGCAATGTGGAAGTCATTTGTGGTCATAATAAGAGCACTTCTGGAGAAGCTGTGGAAGTACAAATCTTACTGGAGTAAGTTCAAGAGTGATTTGGAGGAGAAAAAACAGAGAGAACCAGAACAGAAAACTTTCCACAAGTTCTTCTATAAAGAAAAGGGGGAAAATGAAGGCAGTGGAACAAGGAAGAAGTGAGGCCAGAAGAGGGTTTTTGTTTAGTTTTTTCAAGATGGAAGGAAGGAGGCTGGATGGAATGTTAGTAGGCTGATGAGAAGAACCCAGGGGAGAAAGAAAAACTGATGATGGTGCAGGAGAAGAGAGAACTGTTGGTCATACTCCTAAGGAAGTGAGGGGGGGGTGCCTTGGGTGGCTCAGTTGGTTGAGCACCCAACTTTTGATTTTGGCTCCAGTCATGATCTCACAGTTGGTCATGAGATTGAGCCCCACACTGGCTCAAAGCTGAGCATGGAGCCTGCTTCAGATTCTCTCCCTCTACCTCTCTTTGCCCCTCCCCTGCTTACATTTTCTTTCTCTCTTGCTCTCAGAAGAAGAAGAAGAAGAAGAAGAAGAAGAAGAAGAAGAAGAAGAAGAAAAAGAAGGAGGAGGAGGAGGAGGAGGAGGAGGAAGAGAGAGGGGATGGGTTCCTCAAACCAACTTAGAGCCACTAGTAGTTCATGGAAACAGGAGAGAAAGGAGAGTATGTAAGCACACATACAGGAAGGATGGTGGATGTAGTGGCAAATTCTTACGATCTTTTCTTCTGGCGGCTTCTATTTTCACAGGGAAATGGAAGTAAGGTCATCAGTTGAGAATACAGATGGAGGAGACAGAGCTGGAGGTAAATCATCAGGCACCATTAAAGGCCTTCTTAATGACTTGAATTTAAAGGGCTGGGTGTTTATTCCAACCACATTCAGATATAAAAATATAGGTGCTGGAGAAGTCAAAGTTGGATTAGCCAGAATCATGGTTTTCCTAAGTGAAAGAGCGGCAAAGAGGATAAAGGTGGATACAGTGATTATGATAATGAAATGTTGACACATTACAAGCTAGGTTAGGAGAAAAGAAAGGACCTGAAGGGGGAGGGGGTCTTCAGATAAACGGTGAAAAGGTCTTCAGATAAACGGACTGGAGGCCAAAGGACTGTTGGAGTTAGAGTGAGAAAGGGGGTAGACAGAAGAGAAAGGATGTGGTGAACAGATGCGTGTCTGGAATTTACTTTATGGAGAGGCAGCAGTTACTGGTAATGATTAATGATAGCTAGTGGTCAAGAGATTAAACACGGGAAGGGAGTGCCCGAGTTAGGAAACACCTAACAAAGACTCTGGCCCTCAGTACACACTGACACTTTCACACTTCTTACTTCTTACTTTCTAATTCTATTATCATGTTGCTTCTCTTTAATCAATCGGTATGAGTGTCCACAGGTTTCTAATTTAAATGTGACCAGAAAGTGACTTAAAATATATATGCTTGTTACCATGACCTAACAACTTAACTCCTTAGATATATACCCAAGTGAAAACATTTATTCATACAAAAACGTGTGTATGAATGTTTCACAGCAGCATTATTCATGGTAGCCAAACCATGGCAACAACCCAAATGTTCACTAACTGAAGAATGGATAAACAAAACGTGGTATATCCATATAATGGATTATCATTTGACTATAAAAAGGAAGTACTATTACATGCTAGGACATGAATGAACCCCAAAAATATTGTGCTAATGCAAGAAGTCAGGCACAAAAGGCAGTATATTG
Source organism: Panthera onca (assembly GCF_046562875.1). Classification (NCBI taxonomy): domain Eukaryota; kingdom Metazoa; phylum Chordata; class Mammalia; order Carnivora; family Felidae; genus Panthera; species Panthera onca. The sequence goes on along the minus strand of NC_138346.1, from coordinate 72,890,259 downwards.
TAATGACCAGAATAGGTAAATCCATTGAGACAGAAAGTAGACTAGTGGTTGCCAAAGGCTAAGGGGAGACGAGGAATGGGGAGTGACTGCTCATGGGTACAAAGATATACTTTTTTAGGGTTGTGAAAATGCTGTGGAATTAAATAGTGCCAATGGTTGTACAACTTTGTGAATATTATAAAAACCACCGAATTGTGTACTTTAAAAAGGTGATTTTTATGACTTATGAATTATATCTTTAAAAAATCTCCATACGACTCTGCATTTTGATTTGGCAATTAAAAAATTTAGTGTTAGATCAGTCTTACCTTAGCAATGCAAGCTGGACAAAACCAGTCCCCATCTGGTATGGTTGTAATCTTGGGTCTATGGCAGTATGTGTGACAGCCTTTGTCACAACCATCACAAAGCAGGAGCAGTTCTTCATTATCTCCCTTTCGACAGATCTGGCAATACTATAATACATGAGAAATCATTTAAAATTAACTCTCTGCTATGAAGAAGAGTTATTGGGATATTAAACACACCATAATTCCTAATTTATATTAGTAACAAACATTCCGCTTGCTAACAAATATACAGTAGCCATACACATCTATGTATCTCTCATTACACAGATATGGACCACATGACGGGTGAGCAGTTCAATTGGGGTAAATGCACATTTCGGGTACACTGCAAAGAACAAAGCTAGAGGTTGAATGCCTGCACACACTTCAGAAGCATGTACACATTAACATATGAAATAATTAACATGACATCAGAGCACATAAAGCAATGAGTAGCTTTAATACATGGTGTTTTAATTTTTAATGTATTTCATCTTTTGCTTATCTTAGTATCCTCATGATATCCTGAGAAAGAAATAAGTAAGAGTTAGAGTAATTTTTAAGATAAAAAATAGGAAACTTGTATTAGTATCAAAATTACATATGGTAATAAAAAGATGACCCTATATATTGACTAAGTTATCCATCTATTTTTTGTGATTGATTAAAAAATGTGTCCAAACCAGAAAACTTTGGAATTCAACCCAAATCAAACAAATGTGTCACAAGTGCAGAAAATGGATCCCACAAAATGTAAAGAGGAGAAAAGTGATACAATAAATTAAATCAAATAATTTAATTAGTTATGATTTATTTTGTAGAACAAAATAAAATTACTTCTCTGTGAAAAAGTTTCTAATGTCATTAAGAACTTTAAAATCTATAAGGAGAGTTTTCCCCCCATGCATGCATATTCTGTATAACAAGTTTCACAAAGGGAAAGAAACAAAGTCAGATAAGAAAAACTTTCAGGATGGCTTTATAAACTGTATTTTGACCTTTAGTTTATATTCTCAGTCACGGTAGTAAATGTCTTGTAGTAAATGTCTTGTAATCAATATTTTAAAAAATGGAAACATTTAAACTTTAAAGCATACCAATTTAAAGTTATATATTTATCCTCTTAAAAACAAAATAGCTTAACTGCTCAAACTTATTTTTAAAATTTTCAATATAACAGTAAACCTTAAACTGGGAAAGTCTAAAATAGTGTTATATAACTCAATATGTACAATGATAGCTTAAAAATTTTATCAAATTGCAGATACACACTCTTCAGCTTAAAAATCTATCAAATATATGTAAAATACATAACACTAAAATTGGCATGTGTGCTAGGAGCAAAAACAGCAGAAGTTAACATTCCAACAGTAAGTATTTATTTTATGACCTTTCCTAACACCGTATCACTAAATACCTCAGCATGGTATTATTTCTCCAAATTTAAACTACAGCTTTAAAACTTCCACTGTAAAAACATTCATTGCGAAATAACATTTGGAAGGTTATATTTAAATCCCTATAACAGTAAAATGAAAACATCAGATTCACGAACATTAAGTAAATTCTGTTTCTATAACAGATAACTAAAAATACTATAAAGTGTGTCTTACATCTCACATTTATGATTGAAAAATAAAATTATTTTCTGATACTTATTAAGAAAGGATGGCAGTTATCAAGCCTATAACACTTGAAAAATCACAGCAGTAGCTCATAATATGCTAGAGCAAATGTAGAGCATAACAGTAGATATTGCGTATGCTTAACATTACCAACAATATAAAGCAAACTGTGGACAGAGAATTATCTAGAGGCAGATTATGATAGCTTCTTCTTTTCTTGGTAAGCCTGATCTCTGACAAATGAGGAATATCTAAGGGTAACTGAATACTTTAATTTTGATAGGATTTGTTATGAGGATTAGTATAGGCACTATTACATTACTAGTTAACAGTTAAAAAGTGCTCATTAATCTTTGAAAATGAAACTATGCCTTCTTTCAAAGATCGTTTCATAGAAAATAATGTATTATTAAATATTAAAAAATGAAGATTATAACATGAAATTAAATAATAAATGTATATTAATAACATGCAAAACAGTTTACGAATTTGCTAAAAATGACATAAAGCTTTTAACTGCAGTAAGTATACTAATGTAAAGGCAGATTTTGGTAACAAGCTCTGGGTTTCTATATATAAATTACAACAAAACTGACCACACTGCAATGACTATTATGGTATGAGAAAAATAATGGTTTGATGTAGGAATTCAATTGTTTTTAATCATTACAGCCTAGATTTCACTGAATAGATTTCTCCAAGGTGATTTTAAAACTGGTTTTAATATTAAATTCTAGAAGAAAAATTCTTTTTGCCTGGTAAAAATGCTACCAGATGAACAGAACAATGCCTTAAAATTTATGGTAAATCATAATATGGATTGGAAAAGACCTAAAAATGAGAAGATTGTGAAAACTGCAGATTCATTATTCCATGGATATTTTATGAAGAAGGGAAAAACCACAGAAGAAAAAAAACCACATTTTTTTCTTCACAGAAGTAAAGAAAAACCATATTTATTTGTAGGAATGAATTAAGTAGTCTAAACTTAGAGATGAAAATGAGGGCAGGAATGCTAAATTATTTCAGGATCACTTCTTTTCTTTCGAAGTCATTAATAAAAATATATCTCAAATGTTTGGATTTTAAAGCTAATCTGTAATTCAAAAGCAAATGATAAATTAAGCCATAAAATTTCACATATTATAAATATTTCTATATACGATATATAAGAAGCAAGAGGGACATGAACATGACTTAAAATAAGTACCTCCCTGGAGGATATATGGAATATAGCTTTTATTTTGAGTATACTGTATTTGGTGCCTGGTACAAAGTAGAGGCCACTACAGGATAATAACTACTTGGGCTTGAGCAAAGAGGTGAAAAACTAGTTTTTAACTGTGAGTGGAAAAAATAAAACATCTATTCTTCTCATCAGCTATATCCCATGTCAAATATACAACATCAAGTGCACAAACTAAGAGCTCTTGCTTATCGTGTATTTACTAATCTAAGCATTTCTCAGCATTACAAAAGAAGAAAAAGAAAATTGATAGAAATATAAAGACATTTTAAGAATGCAGTGAATGGCTGTGCCTGGGTGGCTCAGTTAGTTAAGCGTCCGACTTTAGCTCAGGTCATGATCTCACGGTTTGTGAGTTTGAGCTCTGCATCGGGCTTTGTGCCGACAGCTCAGAGCCTGGAGCCTGCTTCACATTTTGTGTCTCCCTCTCTCTCTGCCCCTCCCCCACTCATGCTTTGTCTGTCTGTCTCTCTCAAAAACAAACATTAAAAATTTTTAAAAAAAATATTAAAGAATGCCGTGAATGTCTGTAGCAGATAATGTTAGCAACTGGAATGTTTACACGTGTGAAAGGGTCTTCAAAATATTTAGATTAACAGCTATTATGTTGACAGAATACAGAAAACAACTTCAGTCAGAGTTATAAACAATATTCAATGGAATGCGAATCAAGATTTAAAAAAAATAAGAGAACACATTTGGTAGGTTCCTTCAGAGAGCTCAAAATAAGGAAAAAAGTATCACACTAATACAGTATTTAAGAATTAAGCAAAGTGTCAAGTAAAGCATACATTATTTTGACAATAAGTAATGTACAGTTAAGAAAGATTTAGAGGTTGGGAAAAACAGGACAAAGTAAATTAGTTATAGTATTTCTTAAATGAAAACACTTACAACTTTCATAATTGATTTTTCCCATGCTATTGATTTCTGTAACTGCTGAATGCACAGAGCTACCTGTGCAGCACTGCGAGCTTCTGACAATGCCCTTCTCCATACCCTGAGCCCTGGAGCAATATCCTCTTCAATTCTGCATTGAAATATAGAAAAATTAAGTAGGTCATATCCATATTTATGGTCACTGAATGTGAAACAATCATCACACTGAAAGCCAAGCAATGACAAAAACATGTAACAGCCAATAAGAATAAGGTTTAAGCAACTAAATTTGATGTAGTGCACAGACTGTGGCTACGTGCCTCAAAGCTTAGTCACAACCAGGTAAATGTAAGATCACTTTGCAGGATTATCAACGCACATAACAAAAAAAAAAATGTTTTTACAAAGCACCATGCAAATAGCATGATCCATATGGATCACAGACATACAAGAAGATACATAGATAACAGGCAATAGAAAATAGGCTCCAATTAGCAAAGAAGCACAATAATTTTTCAAGTTAATCTCAATAACCTACCCGTCACCATCACCACTAATGGATGGTGCAGGAGCAGGGACAGTAACTGTGCCCACATTATCCAGTTTGATCTGAATGGTGGTACTTAAGGGGCTCTTCAGATACCTTCTCTCAATGTTCCGCTCCAAATCAGCCAGCCTGGTTACAGCTATATCTAGGGGGTTGTCACTCTTCCGTTCTAGTGCATGTGCACTGCTTTCTTCTTCGCCAGTACATTCTCCATCATGCTCCTTGCACAACTTAGAAAATGACTTATGTTCAAAATATACCAAGTCCTCCCTTTCTGATGCAGGCTCTGGACACATCCAACCCTATATATCAAGAGAATAATGTTATTATGGTTTCCTCTTAAAATGCCTGATGGGTGAATTACCTGTACTTAAAATACAGCAGCAGACACCAGCTGATCTCAAGGATCTTTACTGAAAATTTTTACCTTGTGTTTCCTAATGCTAGGTAGAGACAAGAACAGAAAATTAAAAGAAACAGGTGTAAGGAAGGATTGAAGAAGAAAATTTAGTAACTTTTGATATGAAAGGTATAATGAAAAGCAGCAAATATTCCAAAGGACTTACATGCTTTTGATTTCGTGGGACCACTTAAATGAAAAGCTCTCAGTAGTCTCTAAACTTTGCTCTTCCTTTCCATTTTCATTCCTTCCACCACTCTTCCATACAGATCCTTGTACTTACCATTTTTGCTTCAGCCACACAAGCTTTGCCGAAGCTGTTACATTTGTCTGTATGGCTTCTCCCTCTTCTCTTTACCTACCTAACTCTACTCATCCTGTAGCTCTCATGTTAAAATGTAGTTCCTCAGGGAATTCTTCCCTGATGTCCTTTAGGAAGTGAAGTCTCCCCATTACAGGCTCTCACAGAACCACAAAATACTCCATAGCCTTGTGATAGTCCCAATTTTACACTATGAGAGCAGGGGCCATGTCTGCTTTTAGTCACTTTATCTCCAGCATAGTGAAGGCAAACAGACGGCACTTAATATAGAGATGTCGATTGAATAAATGATCTTACAACTCAGCTTGCTTATATCAACCTTCTAGCTCTAAGTCCTTCAAAGATTCCCTACTATTTAACTATTCCCTATATTTTTACCACAACATTCAAGTACCTCGAGCTACCCTTTCTTTCATGTTCCCATTTATGCATCCCCCACTGCAGTCAAAATCCATGACCTGTCACTCCACAAATATGTTCTGAGCTTCCTGATCCTTGCGCTCCATTCATGCTGTTCACTTTTCCTGGTATGGCATTCCCTATTCTGGGACTGTCAAAAGCTTCCTCATCTCAAGTTCCAACTCAACTTCTACATGAAATCTTCCCTGATCGCTCCCATATCACCACCAGAAGTCATATATTCTTTTACTAAATTCATGTATGACTGTATACTTCCCTGCAATCAGTTACTAGATTCTGCAGAGATGTATACATCTCTTGTCTCCCTATTATATGACAAGCTTTCTGAGGGCAGAAACCACCTTTTATCCCATTTTGTGATGTCCACTGACTAATGTGGAATGGGTACATAGTAAATAAAAAACAAAATGAACACTATCCTTTTTATTAAATCTCTTTAGAGATAATTACCTTGTCTTATATATTGGGATGAATTCTTCCTCATTATATTTAGAAAGGACATTTATATTTAGAAAGGGTGAAATTATGAATAGTACACATAAGTGCACTAGGTACAACTCGTGTCAAATGTCCTCATTCTTTTTTTTTTTAATTTTTTTTAATGTTTATTTATTTCTGAGACAGAGAGAGACAGAGCAAGGGTGGGGGAGGGGCAGAGAGAGATGGGGACACAGAATCCAAAGCAGGCTCCAGGCTCTGAGCTGTCAGCACAGAGCCCGACACAGGGCTCAAACTCACAGACTGCGAGATCATGACCTAAGCCGAGGCCGGACGTTGAACTGACTGAGCCACCCAGGTGCTCCTCAAATGGCCTCATTCTTATAGTTTGAAAGGGACCCTACATCCCACTTAAAAAAAAAAATTCCAGGGCGCCTGGGTGGCTCAGTCGGTTAAGTGTCTGACTTGGGCTCAGGTCATGATCTCACGATTGAGGAGTTCCAGCCCTTGGGCTCCTGCTGGCAGTGGGAGTCTGTTTGGGATTCTCTCTGTCCACCACTCCCCCACTTGCGCTTTCTCTCTCTCTCTCTCTCTCTCTCTCCAAATAAATAAGTAAACTTAAGAAAAAATTTCCACTTAGCTACTGAAAACACAGCCAAACACATCTAAGCAGCCAATAATGTGAAAGGGTCAGTGCACTAAAACCTGAGTGTGTCTCCAGGAAAATGTTTCAGGTCCATGTTCTGACTTTATACATAAGTTAGAAAAGCATGATGATATGCTTTTCCAACCAATAGCCAATCAGAACTGGCAAATTAGATAGAGGGAGGGAAGTTGGAGGAAAATAGGGCTATTAGAACCAGTCAAATTTATCTATTTATTTTGTTTTTGTTTTCGTGATTTTAGAGCCAATCAAATTTAAACCAGCAAGTAGTAACAACTGACCATGAGAGAAAACAGACTATAGAAAGCAGATATTGTCATTTAAAAAGCAAAGCACACTAGGATCATTTAATGTAGAGGTAAAACCTCTTCACATTTCCTGAGGGAATCATTATCTAATAATTGGTCTTCATACTGAAGATACTATGTCACCAATATAATTTAAATCAAACTCATTATTCTCAATTTAAGAAGGTAGTGTAATGCATAACATAAGTGACCCAACAAACATGTTTAAAAAATTATGCCACTAAAAGGAATAATTATAATTTCTCCAGAAAATTAATTTGTGTAAAAGAGTTCATTTGTTGAAGATGCCAGATAAATGAGTCAGTTTTATATTGTATTACAGTACCAGGAAGAAGATTCATATAGTTGGCTAGGACAATGGTTACAGTAAATGATAAATTTTTGCTTCCCAAAGTAGTTATGGTAGTTATGTCTGTGGCAAGAAAAGGATATTTTATTGGCTCTGGAAAATGATATTTTTTGGAGATCCCTGAAAGTTTCTGAATGCCAGCATTAAAGTAATTTTGAAGAAATATTTTAATTATCGGATAGTATTATGGCATAAGCTTCTCATTACGGATAAAACATGAAATATCAAATCGAATTACATGGAAACTACATTTTCCAAACCTTTTCAGGTGTATGTCTCACACTTATTCATCATCAATCCATTTATATCTTCAGAGACCTCACCTTATTATCAATTGAGAGGACCTTTATACTCTTTACAAAACCAAAAAAGTCTTGCACAGAGATAAAGCTTTTCTTTTGCCCTTCTACTGGAAACCAGTTCTGATCATTGTTTGTGACACGGTAATGCCCAGTAGATAAATACATATATTAAAAGCTTACATAATATGTAGGTTATGCGTGTCTGAGTACCATAATATAACATACATTCAGATACAGCTACATTCTCCAATTTTACATTATATAGAGTGAAAGTCTGACACAGAACATGGCTTGTATAGAGGTTCTTCCTGGTCCTATATGAAACACTACAGTAGGAGTTTAATAGAGCATTATATTATCACGGGTAAAACTGTGAAAGTCTGCTTGCAGTAAAGAACTGCATATCAGAAATGAGATTTTTGATTGTCATTAAGGATGCAGTGAGGTTTAATAACAAGAGCATATGATCTGGAGTTAGACTGACAGAGTGACTTGATTTGAACCCACATGTAGCCACTTACTCTAAGACTACTGGCAGGTTACTTACTCTGAGCCTGTTTTCTTACCTGTGCGATGGGAGAAATTAATTCAGGATTGTATGGAGACTTAAATGAGATAAAATGAAAACATTCAACACAGGAACTGGCATATATCAGGCATATAATCAATGTTAGTTACCTTCCATTATCCTAAAAACAGATTTTATTCCAAGCCAATTTTACCTTTACTTGCAAACTTGCTGATGCAACTCTCCTTTCTAGATCTTCTACCTGTTGAAGAATACTCAAATCCATTTCCATTGCTTGTTCTTCTACTGACCAGTTCTCCACAATATCTCGAGTTACCTGGTTTTCTTCATTTTCATTTAATTCAATAATAGCAACTACATTTGAAAAGAAATTAATTTTAAAATCTACTTTACTCCTCAGTGATTTCTCTCGGAAAGTAAACAAAATTCTATGGGAACTCATGCATGTAATCAAACACACACAAATGCACCTGTGCATATGCAGGCAGCTTATTTTTAAAAGCAGGAATATTCTTTTTTAAGAAACAACACAATATGTCTGCAGGTTGTAAAAAATTATAAGTAATACCACTTCAAGAAATGTAAATAGTTACTGTTTGTTGAGTAAAATAGGAAAAAAAAGATGCCTTTTAGTAATAAATTAAGACATACTAAAATATATCCTAAGGTAAAAGAATTAGTAAAATCTTCATAAGTAAGCAAAGAGCAGAAATTTCTTTTAGATACATACCATCCTTATTCTTGATGCAGGCTTGGGTAATATAATCCAAGTGTTTCTGAATTTGTTTCTGTAATGCCTTTTCTCTTATTCCTCTGAGATGCAGCACTTTGAGCAAAGCTTTTAGGTCCTCTGGGTCAATAATTCTCCACCAACCAAACTGCATTTCTAAGTCAAGATGAATATGTAGAACTTTTACAAATATCTTGAATACAAATTAATGGCACAATGCAAATCAAAAGATTTATAACCACATATATAACCATCAAAGATTCAGTTATAATACAGGATTCTATTAACAGTGAAATAATGTAAGTGACTAAACACCATCTCAATGTACCCACCTTCTGGAATAGGTTTTGGACTAGGAAAATCTACTGGTTTTGCTACTTCAACAGCTGCAGGTTGAGTTGAAGAGACTTTTTCATTCTGTGGGACTGGAGATTCACTTTTACTTGAAGCAACATTGGGAGTCAAGAACGAATTACCATTTCCTTCAGATAATCCCAACCCCGATCCCAGACTAGGTAAAGGTGACGTAAATGGAATATTGGAGGTAAGCACGCCAGTGGGCCATCCACAAAACTGGAGTCCCATCATAGATACTCCACTTTTCATCTACAAAAAACAAAACATTTCATAAGTAGAATAATCTAAAAAGTTAGGAAAAATGTTTAGCATCTTAAATTATTTTTTAAATTCTGAAAACAAAGTTATTAAATACGCCTCTGCATTAGACTAGAAGTGCACAGGTTTGTAATGAAGCTTGGTAATAGCAATTCTGACTCTTCCCAGTTTTCAAACGGTGGCAGTGATCATACAAATATTCAATGGATTCCCCATCTTCATGGGGTCAAAGATTAAAGAAAGCAACATAAAAATGACCAGTACAAACCTGAAGAGGTGATACAGCAAATGGATTTAGGCCAACAGGATTCTGAGCAGAAGATGACCCCAAGAGGGGAGCCGGAGCAGGGGAGGGGGACTGGGATGGTGGCTGAGACTGAGGAGTCACCACAGAAGCAGCTGATGCATCAGTATGGGTGAGTGAACTGTCATCACAAGGGGTTCTTGGCAAAAGGCTGAACCACTGTCTGTTCTTTTCAGTCAGTGTTTTTAACAGCTGGTCATTGGGTAGAGGGCTGTAGAACTTCCCTGGACCACTTGAACCAGGACTGAATGGATTATTAGAGTCTGTCTTCTCCATGTTGCTTTGTGTTGCTGTTGATTGAATGCTGGCCAATGAATGTTTTCCACTGTTTTGATAAGACAATGTACACCCGTTTGCACTACTATTTGGTTTGGGGGTTATTATGTCTGACTCAGGAGACATTTTAGCTACTTCTAAAAGCTTGCTTAATTTTGAAAAAGAGCCAGGTTTCTGAAGAAACAAGTTTGTGTTATCTTTTTCTTTAGGATCTTCCTTTTGCTCACAAAGATCTGGATTTGAGCAATTTAAAGTATCTTCAGAAGTCTCAAATATTTCTTCTTTGATCTGGATACTTTCTGCCTTTTTTAGTTTTTCTCTTTCTTTTGCAATTTCTTCTAGTCCTATAAAATTGAAAAGTATGAAGGTCAGTTATTCTATCAAACCAGTATTTTAATTGAATTTTATTACTATTTATCAAGTTATATGCATAAATATCTAAACAAACTTCTAGATTACTAATATTCTCCATTTTTTCCCTTTTTTTATAGGCTAGATTTGTTTGCTCATTGGAAAATTAATGTAATTTTGTAACTAATCATTACAAAAAATTAAAATATTAACATATTAAAAGCCCTAATACATGACAAAAATTACTATTAACATTTTTTTGTAAATCCTTCTAGGAGTTCTATATGCAAACACATATACACCTAAGCCTATAAGTGAAAAGAAAAAAAGGAAATCCTATTATAATATTCTAACCTACATGTTTTACTGAATAATACTCCGTAAACATCCTGATATATCAATAAATATATAACTGCACCATAAATTTTAATGGCTATCTTCAATGGAATGCAATTAATTTAAATAATCAATCTTCTACTGATAGCTATTATTAGGGTCTAATTATTCTATTATAAACAATGCTGTAAATGGTGAATGATCTAGTATCTGTATCATTGTACTTTAAAATTTTTTTTTCTGATTTACTTCCTTAGCATAAATTTCTAGAAAAAACCTTATTGAATGTTGAGATAGGTACTTTTCAGAATTTTTGAAGTATAATTGTCTTACTCCCCTCTAGAAAGTCTAAATTGATACACATTAACACCAGAAGTACACAAAAGCATGTATTTCCCTTAGTCCTCAAATAAACTGAATACTATTCATATTTTTTGTCTTTTCCAATATCTGGGGGGTGAAAGTCCAAATTGTACTTTTTTTCTGATCACTACGTAAGATTATCTTTTCATAGGTTTATTGGTATTTCTCCTTTGTGGACTTCTGGTTCATATGTCTGACCAATGTTTTAAAAAAATAATTCATAAACACTCTTTTAAAAATATAAATACAGGGGCACCTGGGTGGCTTAGTTGGTTAAGTGTCCGACTTTGGCTCTGGTCATATCTTGCAGTTCATGAGTTTGAGCCCCACATCAGGCTCTGCGCTGACAGCTCAGATCCTGGAGCCTGCTTCAGATACTGCGTCTCCCTCTCTCTCTGCCTCTCCCCAGTCACCATCTCCCACTCACACTCTGTCTCTCTCTCTCTCTCAAAAATAATTTAAAAAAACATTAAAAATATAAATATACTAGTTTATTTGATTTGAGAAGTAATATGTGCTCAAGGTAAAATATTTAGTAATGAGAGGTATAAGGTAAAACCGTTTCTGTCCTACTCCCTCAATCCCTATTTCTACTCTTCATAGGTAACCATGGTTAACCAATTATGCCTGTAGATCCTTCTGGAGATCTTACATGTATACATGTGACCATCATTTTACACTATTACCTAAATGAGATACTACTCTTCACTTTTCTGCAACTTAGAATAAAACCCAAACTCCTACACAAGGTCTACAACAGTGTATGATCTAGTTCCTGAAAAACTCCACAACCTCTGACCACTATTGTCCTTGTTCTTCCTTTCTCCCTTTTTTTGCTTCTCAAACATGCTAAGTTCTGACCTGTCTTGAGGCCTTTACACTTGCTATTTCCTCTGAGTAGAATACTGTTGTAACTTTATCCTCATATTTCAAACTAAGTGTCATTTTCTCAGTGAAGTTTTCTCTGATCATCTAATTTTTTAAAAATGTTTATTTATTGAGAGAGAGAGAGAGAGAGAGACAGAGCGGGAGCGGGGGAGGGGCAGAGAGAGAGGGGGAGACACAGAATCCGAAGCAGGCTCCAGGCTCTGAGCTGTCAGCACAGAGCCTGATGCAGGGCTCGAACCCATGAACCGTGAGATCATGATCTGAGACGAAGTCCGGCGCTTAACCAACTGAGCCACACTCTGATCACCTTATCTAAAGCAGGGGCCCCATCCCATTCACCTTAGAATATCATTCTGTATATTTACTTTGCAGAATTTACCATTAGACACAATAATCTGTTTATTTTCTATTCTACACCCCCTCACCCACAAACTAGAATTTAAATCAACAAATTTGCTTAAAGGTAGAGCAATGTCTATCTTGCTTATTATTGGATCCCAAATGCCTAACATGATGGCTGCTATCAAATGGAAACTCAATAAACATTTTTTGAATGATGAAATAATGAATTTAATGTTTTCACTATATATATACCTTCAACAGCTTTCAATGGCAGAACACATAATTATACTTGATCAGCTGCATAATATTCTATTATCTAGGTATATCATGACTTATTTAACTAATTCTATTAATGTCTGAAATAGCTCTTCTATGCTTCTCTTGAAATTCATTTCTACCCCAAATTAAAAGTCTATAACTCAGACTTAGGCTTCTGGCCAATCAGGAGTCACAGGGACTAGATTTACCTCCTTGCATGAAACAACCAAAAAACAGACAAAATATATGAAACAACAGTTTGTAAGAAACTGGACATCAGGTGACAATGAGAGAAACCAAGTGCAGAAGCCCTATGATTGCCCTAGTTTACTGCCTTGGGATAGTTTCCAGGCTACATCACAGAGAGAGAAATCCAGACACAGCTGGAAGACTCCTGAGATGAGGAGATGGTACTGAGAGTCCAGGGGAGACCCAAATGGCTAGAGTGCTCAGGAAGGAGAACTGGAGAGGAGAGAGCTGCCTGGAGAGAGAACTCCACAGATGAGTGGACAGACCCCTTGAGTGTTCAGCTAAATAATGATAAGTGCCTATGTGTCAGGAATGCACCTGAGACCAAGGAAAGAACCACCTGAAAAGGATTAGAGGTGAAAGTGCTAGATACTCACACATGCTGGGAATGGACCCATTCCTACCAGCCAGGCTTGGAAACCTCAAAACTCACAGGCATCAGGTAGAATACTCAAGGATCTTGCTTCAGTAGTTAGGGTATAATTAGCCCTAGAATAAACACTGTTCTAGTCCTGCCTAACAAATTTTAAAACCAAGACCTGAAAGGATCAAACTTTTCCCAAGTCCCTTAACAATATTTCAGTTAAACAAAGCTCAAAAATGTTTGTGGGAATTAAAAAATATCCAGTACCAAATGAGATAAAATTCACAATGTCAGGCATCCAATCAAAATTAGAAGGCATGCAAAGAAACAGGAAAACACGATGCATAATTAGAAAAAAAATCAATCATAAAAACTGACCCCAAACTAACAAGATAATAGAATTAGCAGACAAAGACATTAAATTTGAAAAAATAATGGCTGATGCTCTGGAAAACAGTGTGGAGGTTACTCAAAAAATTAAAAACAGAACTACCCTATGACCCAGCAATAGCACTACTAGGTTTATCCAAAGGATACAGGAGCGCTGATTCATAGGGGCCCATGTACCCCAATGTTTATAGCAGCGCTTTCAACAATAGCCAAATTATGGTAAGAGCTTAAATGTCCATCAACTGATGAATGGGTAAAGAAGAAGTGGTTTATATATACAATGGAATACTACTTGGCAATGAGAAAGAATGAAATCATGCCATTTGCAGCAACGTGGATGGAACTGGAAGGTATTATGCTGAGTGAAATAAGTCAGTCAGAGAAAGACAGGTATCATATGTTTACACTCATACGTGGATCTTGAGAAACTTAACAGAAGACCATGGGGGAAGGGAAGGGGAAAAAAAATAGTTACAAACAGAAAGGGAGGGAGGCAAACCATAAGAGACTCTTAAATACAGAGAACTGAGGGTTGATGGCAGGGGTGGGGGGAGGGGAAAATGGGTGATGGGTATTGAGGAGGGCACCTGTTGGGATGAGCATTGGGTGTTGTATGTAAGTGATGAATCACGAGAATCTACCCCAAAAACCAAGAGCACATTTTACACACTGTATGTTAGCCAATTTGACAATAAATTATATTAAAAAAAAGAAACAATAATGGCTGAAAAAATTCCAAATTTGGTGAAAACTATAAAACACAGACCCACGAAACTCAGCAAACTCCCAGGAAAAGAAACATGAAGACAACTACACCAAGACATACAATCAAATTGTTTAACACCAACGGATACAGAAAATCTAAAAGGCAGGTGACAAAATATCTTATGCCTCATATAATCTCTATGCACTTGTACACATTTACTCTAAGAAAACCCTACTTTATCACCCTAATTAGGCACATGTGGAAAGTGTCACTGTGCTTTATTCAAGTTATTGTTTAGTAAGTACTACTACTTGTTCTTGACCTATTCTGAGAACTAGTATCTTAAACGACTGCTGTCATACGTCCCAAAACAAACAGATTAGCTAAACCAAAAAACCAACCAACCAACCAACCAATTTTTACTGGCTTGAGACTAGTAGATGATGTCCCATTTATATCTAATAAAGTAGATGGAGCTGATGATACATTTTAATAGCCCATTCATCATTGTCTTCAACTTTTGTATTCAAATTACTTAATTATGAACAGTTAAACCTCTTATTAAAATGTAAAATTATCTTAATGTAAATTATTTAATTTACACAGGATGTTTAGCATAAAGAGATTTTTAAATTTTAAATAATTTTCTATCTCCTATCTCATACAACCCCCCTGGTTCTTTCCAGTTCTTACTTTTCTGACGTGTCAATAAGTATTAATAAATATCTTCAAAACAGACTGAAGGCAAGAGATGAAACAGGGAATGCTGTTCACTTGATTCATTTCCCTGGTAGTAAACGCCAGTGCATCATAACCAAGAAAATACCATTTCGCATTAAAACAAATCCTAAACAAATAACATGCTTTCTACTGGAAAGAGACGATGTCTTCTTGAATTTTCTCAGAATCACACTGAACCTTCTCAGTTCACCTAACAGTTGTCATTGGACACTAGGTGTCCACCACTCTGAGTTCAAGTGAAAAAATTTTCCTTTGCTCTCTTTACTTAGGCCGAAGAAAACTATAATTTTCAAATAAATTTTACTACACTGTAAGTAAAACACAGATAGAGAACATAAGAAAAGTAAAGACACTGGCATTTAGAATACAGGTCCCTGTGCAGTGGCTTCCTCCCAGGGCTCAAAGGCACTTTTCCCCAGAAGTACTCTCACTGATTTTTAGTTGTCTTCATGTTGAGAGAGCTCCCATTACCCAGCATCCAGGAGATTGCTTGCTATTATTACTGTGGAGAAGACTAAAGGAAGCAGATTCTCATCATTTGTCTCTCTAGGATTGTTCCTTCCCAGTCTGATTCAGGAATTAAAAAAAAAGATGATTGATACCATAATACCCTTTCCCTTCATATGAGAGTCCCCCACATATCCATAACAGGAATTATGTTTTATTTACACTTCTAGATCAAATGCTGTAATCATATCCTAATACAAAATAGAAGCGTAACATTCACATCATAGTATATACATATAATTAACAACAAACTTGTTTCATTTTTGTTACAATACCAAATAAATTATCTATAATCTAACATACCCCTACACACACACACACACACACACACACACACACACACACACACACATATCTTTGGTTTTAGCTGGGTGGCCATGGGGACTTTTTTCCTTCCCACTTTGCTGAGGGACAGCAGGACACTACAGCCTTTTAGCAGCTAATATCAACACTGTTCTCAGGGTCCTACATGTGTAGACTTTGCTTTTTGGTGTGCATACCCCCAAGCACTGTTCCTAGACC
Source organism: Panthera onca (assembly GCF_046562875.1). Lineage (NCBI taxonomy): Eukaryota > Metazoa > Chordata > Mammalia > Carnivora > Felidae > Panthera > Panthera onca. The sequence continues at coordinate 72,873,959 of NC_138346.1, read as the reverse complement.
CGAAGTTCCCTTGATACATTTACTGTTAGAGAAACAAAGTGCTTTCTACCCTTTCTCACACTAACCCATAAATACAGAGCAAGCCATAGGATATAGTATTTTATCTCTTGGAGTGATTTTGTTACAAATCCAAGTCCTATGGAACCACTATGGGAGCTGGGAGATCTTTTGTACTGTTCCTTCTCTGCTTGTAAGTTGCCTTTACTAATAAACTTTGCTGCTATTAGCACTATGTGTGTCATTAGTGGTTTTGTAACTGTGCATCTTGTACAACAGTTGGTGTCCAACAAAGTTTAATGTCATGGATATTTGGAAGGGAAGCATGCAGGGGTGGAAGAATTTCTCCTTGGGGTCAGTGTAATTCACTTAGTGGACTTAGGAAGGTCTCAGTAGCTATGCCCAAAGATGAAAGAAGCACTACAGTGTATACTAAAGAGGGGGACTAGTGGTGATAAGGTGGTTTGAAATTCAGTTCTGTCCTTCCTTCCTTCCTTACCAGCTTAGAGATTTTCATGAGCCCTAAGTGGGAGAGTGAACTAGAAAGAGTGATAGGAGCCCCTTTAGAAGAGAGAGTGGGGCAAACTCCCACTATTATGTTAACTCCCCTGTTATGATGTGAACTATCCCCTATGATATGAAGCCAGTTATTGCGAGGCATGCTCCATAGGAACCTGAATGGGAATCCCAGCAGAAGGAAATCCATCAATAAACAAAGTAAGAGCTGGGTTCTCAAACTACCATAAACACTTGGAAGGATCCTTAGAGGCTTGGCTTGCTTGTTTGCATGATGAAGAGACAATAGTGGTATTAAAACAAGTGGAGTAGGGGGAATGCCCTTGCTACACAATAAGCAGTCTGGGTTAACTCGTAGTGCTGGGACAGGCATTGTCACCATTTTCAAACTGGATGCTTGGTAGCTTTGGTAAAATAGATCCCTGTTGGGGTGATTTTCCCGAGACTCTTTATGTGAACTGGACTTGATCCACAGCAGATGTAGACACTAGCTACGTTACCATAATTCTAAGAAAACCCAGGGCTTGCGAGGGGATGGGCCTGACAACATGCCCTTGGTATAAAGAATGTTAAATGACTGAATCAGAACAGGTCCATGTATGTGGATAACGGCTTTGATTTTACTCCTTCACCTGGGAGGCAATGTTAGAAATGAAATAGTTCTTTTGGGTCATACAAGCCTCATTTCAGGGAAGGAAATGGAAAGTGAGAGCCTAAAATGTGGCACAGGTTTCTATACAAAATAAAAAGAAAAAAGGTACAAAGGAAGAAGATAGGCTAGACTTCTGGTATTGCTCATAGAGAGAAGCAATGATAAGACAGAGGTGATGTGTTGTATAATTTTAGAGTATGGAAGTGTTATCCACTTCAAAAATCTGAGAAGGTGGAAAAGAGACCCATGGGATGAGACACAGAAGATCCAATGGCCACTGGCTTGAGGAGTTGTTAGGAGAGGGGGAGTTGCCAGAAGATTAGGTGAAGAGAGTCCCTGCAGAGGACTATCCCTCAGACATTATAGCAGTTGAGCCTCACCACATTCACCATCTGGTAAGATCTCATAGTCTCTAGACTCTTCAGGAAAGGATTTGGAGAATAGAACCAAGGGAAATACCCTGTTTCATCTCAACTCTTGAAATGGGATTATGGGTTGGAACATTCACAGTCATCAGCTCTACTTTATGAAATTGATTCAACTCCAGAAGCCAGGCTTTCTTTGTTCCCTGATCTGGGCTCTTTCAAACTTAAGAAGGACCAGGGCTGGGCTCTATCCCTGTGTCCCCCTCTAAAGGACTGCTAACCACACTTCTCAGTTCACTATGCTAGAAAGAAGAGCCTCAAATATTTATGGGCTTGCTAGAAATGAGGGCCCAAGTGTCTACTGTTCTAGAATGCAAAACAGCCTGGGCAAACAAGTTCCCATATTGCGGCTGCGAGTTGGTGTTACCTATGACTCAAAGCCCAGAATCGCAACCCATGTAAAGGCTTTTGAACCTTTTTGTGTGAACTCCAATTGTTCCTTTATCAGACTGCATAACTGGCATGAAAATACTGTGGTATTTAACTCCTGCACAAGTATGTCCACATATCAGTGGGACATATTTGTTGTGACTTCTACTGGCAGTTTTGGTAACTGTTGGCCAGGCATGTTGTCAATACCCAGATGCACTGACCAGGCCTGCCATGGCTGTACAAGAGTGCTACATACCTGGAGGAGAAAGATTGCATTTCTCATGCAAGAATAGATTCAGATAGGGGTACTGAACAACACCATTACACTATTTAACGACGCTGTTTGACACTAGCATTGTAAGTGTCTATGACTGAAGTCAAGACACTCTGATGACATTTGTTAAGTTTTGAATATCTCATTTCCTCTAGCTACTGAATGGTATATACACCTTTTCTGGATATAGAGATACTGTGTCTCTCCATGTGTGGACCATATAATACTATTAAGACTGAAGCATATTTATCACATAGTAAGATTTCCAGAAATAATACAAACAATTGGAATGCCTTTCACAGTTGTTGCCAAAGCTTGCCAACATAGTGTTGAGTGGCTGGCTTGTCCGTGTTCCCTCTTCTCTACAGGCAGTACAGAATGCTGGAATGATATTCTAAAAGATGGGTGCACCAACACCCCTCCATGGTGACCTCCGTACATTGTCCAGTCTGGCTGTCCTCTTCCGTTTATACTTTGAGCACTTCTCATACCTCATAAAGGTCCTTACACTGTGGTGAAGTTCCTTGGCATATTGGAGTTGAAGAGCAGAAATGGAGAATATACTTGGTATGCCAGGACCCTGAGTTTTTATACCTCAAAATTTCTCTCCTTTTTTGGCACCTTTCAACAGGTGGCTGGGAAGTTCCTGTTGTTCTTATTACAGATGAATGGATGGACATAAATGTCAATATTCTCCTACTTTTCAGATGACATTTGCAAGTTACACCCAGAGGAATGGTAATTTTTATTCTCTCTTTGTTACAACAGTTTTAAATTTTTGTTGTACACTCACTCTACAGGCAGGAGATTTTGCTGTAGTCCTTTTACCCATATAATATATTCTGTCTGGAGGACATCTTTGGTGGGAAAATGGCACCTCCTGGTTTTGTGTGGAACTTACTGTTCCAGAAAAAAAGGACAGTCCATATAGATCACCACTGAAGATAATGATGGACTTGGCATGGGCATAAACATAACTGACCACAGAAGGTGAGAGGGTGAATATAGCATGAATAATTCTCCTGTTGCCTTTCTTACAGATATTAACAAACTATACTGAATAATCCTCTACAGCTATCCCACACAATGACACTTATTTCAAAGCTATCAGGATGTTGTATTTGTCATCCTCAACCTTCTTAATTATGGAGGATATTCTGTGCATTCCACTCCCAGACAGTGTCATAGGAATTACTCATTACTCCAGAGTCCTTATTTGTTCGGGCTATCCATAATTCTGTCCTTACTAATTATGCTGTGTAAAACTCCCTTTATCTTCTTAGAGGCAGAAGGACACTCATATCCTGACATCTCAGCTCCCAGTGATCCATCAGCGCCACCTGGTAGCACTTTTCCCCACTTCAGACCTACAGTTGAGTCTGGCTAACAGCACACTGGCAGTGTGCTAACCCCAGGGAAACATAAATGCCACATAGATACAAAATGTAGCATTGAACCAGACTGGCTGGCACTCTCTGCCATCCAGGGGAACTTGTTTTCTTATGTGAAAAGCAAGGCCTTCCTGCTTCCTATCTGGACATAACACTGTCTACATTCTTTGGGAATAACTATGAGACCTTTTATAATGGCACCAACTGGCTGGTTAGCTCATTTGGTTAGAGTGTGGTGTTATATGACTAAAAATCTAAAAGGCACTGGCAACTTTCCCAGCTGTGATCTCTAGGGTCAGCATCAAACCTACCTGCAAGATGGCAAGTATGTAGGGATACAAGCTTTCATTACTTTGCACAAGGGCTCCTTCCTTGAATAGGCACCCATGAAGCTGAGGGTATGACCCCAAATCATCTACACTGAGGGACACTACCACTGAGAAGGCTTGGGCTGTTATCACTGAACAAAAATAGCATTGATTCCTTGACCCGAGTAATATTATAAATGCATAGCTTTGGACCATTTGTTGAATATACTATAGGCAGATTCCTCAGGGTAATTGATGTTGTGCAATATTGTTTGTTTTGGAATTTCTCTGGCTTATCTGATTTCTCCTTCAGAAGGCACCATTTAAAATCCAACTGATAACTGTTCCACCTAGTGAAGGCATATACCTACTGAGTCACAAGGGTCAGAGGGTAGACTGAAGGGGAATAAACCCTCAGTTTTAGCTAAATGGCTACAGGGGCTCTCTTCCTTCTGTCTTCCCAGAGGCCCAACAGAAAGCCAGATTAGTCACTGAGCTGGTTGGCAGATGGACAGTAGGGCCTTTGGCTGATGTTGGCACTGTTCCCAAGGCCCTCAGTATGTGGAACCTGCCCTTTGTAGTCATACTCCTTATTGCTGTTCCCAGGTACAGAATTCCTATATATATAGGACCTATATAAATGTTTTATATATACATACATATATATATATATATATATATGTATGTATATATAAACACACACACACACACACACACACACACACATATACATACCTACATAATATGTTGTTCCTTAGAGAAACAAAGGGTTTTCTACCCCCTCTTGGACTAAGCTAAAAAAAATAGAGTGTGAAAGAAGGCATCTCTCTCTTTGGGTGTTCTTGTTGCCTGTCTAGGCTGCAACTGGACGACACTCTTGTAGAACCAACATGGGGGCTTAGAAGATCCTGTGTGCTTTGTTATGTGCTCTACTCTTGAGTTACCATACTGATAAACTTTGTTATTAGCACCATGTGTTTCACTCATGGTGTGGGTTATCTTGCACGAACACCCTGAATTTAATTAATAATTTTCTTTGGAGGTAATCCCAGACCTGATTTCTTTTTTGTTATAATGTTGAGGATAAAGATAATTTTAGGGATTTTTAAAAAAACTTGGACATTTATTTTTTAAAGCTTGTGCATTTGTACTTTTAAATAGATGAATGTTGTTAAATCTAACTTTATTAAGAATAGATGGTTAGATAACTTTTAAAAAGTGACAAATGAGAGGAATAGAATATTGCCTATTGTTAATATTGTATTAACTTTTGTTTTCAAGTGGGCTCCATGCCCAACATGGGGCTTGAACTCACAACCCTGAGATTAAAAGTCATGTACTCTACTGACTGAGCCAGCCAGGTGTCCCCTGTATTAACTTTTAATATCCAATATTTTATGGTCATTTCTACTAGTTGGTACTTATTCATCTTTATCAGCCTTGCCTCCCAGATATAGTACTTGTCTATATTACATATTAATATGCTTTTGTTCTTTGTCTTCATATATGGTATATCTTTCCAATTAGGTTGTGAGCTCTTTCTGGAGACAGGTTAATTGATTCTTTTGTATCTCCATAGTACTTAGTACAAGGCACTATACAAGTGCAGATTAAACACCTGATTAAAATCATAAAGGTTTTTTTCTACTTTAATTAGCTGTAAGATAAAGAGAAGGAATTTACATCTGTTATTTATTTTATAAGTTTCATAGCACTTAGAATAATATAGCAGATGCACATTTATCAGCGAATTAATAAAACCTTTATGAGAAAACCTTTAAGTGAAAATTTATTCCTCCTTTTCCGCTGTACTATGCAATGACCACAAATAATAGTATAAAGTATGATTAATATTTATATATCACTTTGTAGCTCTTTTAAATTCATTATTTGACATGATAATAACCAAAGAATTTATACAGAGCCTATTACAATTCTCTTGTAGAAAGAAAAATCAGGGTCCAGAGAGGTTAAATTGTGGGACCTGAACAGAAACTGAGGTCCAGTAACTATAAATTCAATAAATGTTATTTAATTTGAGAGGCCTCAAATTAAAAAGTTTCCTGTAAGCTATTCTTATAAACCTGATAAAGACATTTAATTACTTACTTTCTTAAAGTATTTTTAATGTGCCTGTGATATATAAAGTACAATGTTTCACACTATGTAGAATCAAAAGTTGTACATATAAGGGCTATAAAACTTAAATAATATAAATAAACTCAATGTATATCAATTGCCAAGATAATGATACAATTATTTGGTTTTCTAGGAGTTCACAGATAAGCTGGAGAAGAATTTATAAAAAGGCTAGAACTTGAGCTGGATCAAGAAAGGTGAAATTTAAAATGATTAAAGAAAAGGCAAATTAGCGTTATATTGAACAGAACTCAGCAAAACAAAGTATGCAAAGTAGGAAGAATGCACATGTGTTAAGCAGTGGTGAGTAGATTGGTCTATGTAAATTCATACTGGGGAACAGTATGAAGACATTTTGAAGTCAGATTTATAGAAGGCCATGAATGCTTGTATGCCAGGTTTTATAAAGACTTATTACATCATCTTACAGGCAGTAGGAAGTCCTTCGAGGTTTTGAAGCAGAGACATGATATGATGACAGAATGTAATGTAAGGAAGAGATTGTATAGAGAGAAGTTGGGGGCAGCTGTAATAATCCACATATATATTAAGAAAGAACTGATTTCAGCAGTGTTGCAGAGATTGACTTTAGACATTTTGAAGGGAAAGCGGACATCCTAGATAACTTCAACTTTACAAGCTCAGGTGACTGAGATTAATGTGGACCTTAGTCAAATCGAACAATATGTAATTGGTCTGGGGTAGGGCTCAGGTTTTGTGATTTTTTAAGGTTCTCATTTGATTCTTGTAGCTAAGGTCAAGTCAGTCATCGGGCACTTTATTGCTCTTAAGCTTTACCAAGGCTGTGCACCTCAGTGACTCACAATTTTATAATATTTTTTTCTGTAATTTTCTAATTTTAAGTTAAATCTCTAAAGACATATGCACTTTTATGTTTATTGCAGCATTTTTTAAAGTTTTTTTTTTAAAATTCCAGTTAGTTAACATACAGTGTAATATTAGTTTCACGTGTATAATTTAGTGATTCAACACTTACATACAACAGCTGGTACTCATCACAAGTGCACACCTAAATCCCCATCACCTAGTTAACCCAACCCCCCTAACCACCTCCCTCTGGTAACCATCAGTTTGTTCTCTATAGTTAAGAGTTTGTTTCTTAGTTCACTTCTCTTCCCCCCCCCCCCCATGGTCGTTTGTTTTGTTTCTTAAATTCCACATAAGAGTGAAATCATATGGTATTTGTCTTTCTCTGACTTATTTTGCTCAGCATAATACTCTCTAGCTCCATCCATATCATTGCAAATGGCAAGATTTCATTCTTTCTTATGACTAATATTCCATTGTGCGTGTGTGTGTGTGTGTATGTATAAAGAAGTGATATATATATCAGTTGATGGGCACCTGGACTCTTTCCATAAATTAGTTATTGTAGATAATGCTGCTATAAACATCAGGGTACATGTATCCCTTCGAATTAGTATTTTTGTATTCTTTGGGTAAATATCTAGTAGTGCAATTGTTGGATTGCACAGTGGTTTTATTTTTAACTTTCTGAGGAAACTCCATACTGTTTTTAACAGTGGCTGTACCAGTTTGCATTCCCAGCAACAGTGTAAGAGGGTTCCCCTTTGTCCACATCCTTGCCAATACTTGTTGTTTCTTGTTAATTTTAGCCATTCTGACAGGTGTGAGGTGATATAGCTCATTGTAGTTTTGATTTGCATTTCTCTAATGATGAGTGATGCTGAGCATCTTTTCATTATCTGCCATCTGTATGTCTTCTTTGGAAAAATGTCTATTTATGTCTTCTGCCTATTTTTAAATTGGATTATTTGTTTTTTGAGTGTTGAGCTTTATAAGTTCTTTATATATTTTGGATAATAATCCTTTATCAGATCTGTCAATTGCAAACATCTTCTCCATTCTGTAGGTTGCCTTTTAGTTTTGTTGATTGTTTCCTTCACCATGCAGCTTTTTATTTTGAAGAAGTCCCAATAGTTTACTTTTGCTTTTGTTTCCCTTGCCTCAGGAGACATATCTAGTAAGAAGTTGCCAAAGCTGATGTCAAAGCTGATGTCAAAGAGGTTACTGCCTGTGTTCTCCTTTAGGATTTTAATGGTTTCCAGTCTCACATTTAGGTCTTTAATCCATTTTGAATTTATTTTCATGTATGATCTAACAAAGTGGTCCGGTTTCATTCTTTTACATGAAGCATTATTTTTAATAGCCTAGATGTGGAAGCAATCCAAGTGTCCTTCAATAGATGAATGGACAAGAAGATGTGGATGGACAAGAAGATATGCTATGCATACACACGCATGTGCACATGCATGTGCGCACGCACACACACACACACACACACACACACACAGGAATATTACTCAGCCATAAAAAAGAATGTAATCTAGGGTGCCTGGTTGGCTCAGTCGAGTTAAGTGTCTGACTTTGGCTCAGGTCATGATCTCACGGTTCATGAGTTTGAGCCCCACATCAGGCTCTGTGCTGACAGCTCAAAGCCTGGAGCCTGCTTCAGATTCTGTGTGTGTGTGTCTCTCTCTCTCTCTCTGCTCCCCTGCTTGTGCTCTCTCTCTCTCTCAAAAAAAAACATTACAATTAAAATTTAAAAAGAATGAAAATTTGCCATTTGTAACAACATGGGTGGGCCTAGAAGGTACAATGCTAGGTGAAATAAGTCAGAGAAAGACAAATTCCATAGGGTTTCACTCATATGTGGAATTTAAGAATCAAAAAAAAAAAAAAAAAAAAAAAAAAAAAAGAACAAAGAAAAAAACAGACAAACAAACAAACCTAGACTCTTAAATAGAAAGAACAAACTGGTGGTTGCCAGAGTGGAGGTGGGTTGGGGGATGGATGAAATAAAGGGGATTAAGGGTACACTTATTTTAATGGGCACTGAGTAATTTATAGAATTGTTGAATCATTATATTGTACACCTGAAACTAAAAACACTATGTTAATTATACTTAAATAAAAAAATAGATTTCTATACTAAACCTTTTACTTACTTTCATACTTAACAAGATCCTCCTCTTGACTCTTCTGATTCAGTTTAAAATATCACAATTTTTCTTTTTTTAAAAAATTTTTAAATGTTTATTATTTATTTTTGAGAGAGAGAGTCAGAATGAGAGTGGGGAAGTGGCAGAGAGAGAGAGGGACACACAGAATCCAAAGCAGCTCCAGGCTCCAAGCTGTTGGCACAGAGCCCAACGCGGGGCCCAAGCCCAAGAACTGCGAGATCATGACCTGAACCGAAGTCGGACACTCAATGGACTGAGCCACCGAGGTACCCCAATATCACGATTTTTCTATTAAGGATTAATTCATCCAATTTTTCTCTGATTTCATTTTTCTTACATCACATTAAATCTTTCTTATAGCGATCCTACCTTCAAGATATCACACTCTGGGGGAACCCGGGTGGTTAAGCATTGGACTTCAGCTCAGGTCATGATTTCACGGTTTGTGAGTTCAAGCCCGACATTGGGCTCCCTGCTGTCAGCACGGAGCTGTCTTGGGATCCTCTGTCCTCCTCTCTTTCTGCCCCTCCCTATCACTCTCTCTCTCAAAAAGAAATAAACATTAAAAAAAAAAAGATATCATGGTCTTCCCATGTTTCTTGTTTGTACTTGAGCTTAGGGCCTCCCTACTTTTTTTCTAGGCTACTAGAGTGATCCCACGACTGATTTCTCTGCCCCCTTTCTCCTCAATCCAATGTGTACTTTGCTCCAGATTATTTATTTTAGCATAGTTCCCCTGCCTATATTACTCTTTGCCTTCAAGACCTCACAGTCTAGTGCCAGAATGGCCATGTATGCCAAAAATTGTAAATTATTAAAGTAGGCTATATAACATTTTCCTGGTTTGAGTATTTTAAGCACTTTGTGTTTATTCCTTTGACTACCTCCAACTTCATTCACTCTCTGGTTTGCAAAGTCCTAACTTTTCTTAGAGTTGCCTTTGGGGCCACCCCTGGAATGAAAAGCAAGTGTATAGGATATAGGTCTAACTGTAAAGGCTAGGAGTTCCCCAAATACATCAACCAGAACAATTCTGGTTTTGTTAGATATTGGGGTTCTGCATAAGATTTATAAAATTTTAAACAATTTATTTAAACAAAAACAAAAACAAAAATAAAATCCCAGTTAACTCATTTCTTCCACCCCTCCCCCCTAACCTCTGGCAACCACCAATCTGTTCTTTGTATCTATAACCTTGGTTTTCTTTTCCTTTTATTATTTTTTTAGATTACAAATATAAGACAGATCATATGGTATTTGTCTTTCTCTGATTTATTCCACTTAGCATAATGTCCTCAAGGTTTATCTATCTTGTGGCAAATAGCAAGATTTTATTCTTTTTTTATGGCTGGGTAATATTCTACATGAGGTGTGTGTGTGTGTGTGTGTGTGTGTGTGTGTGTGTGTGTGTGTATACCCTACCATCTTTATTCATTCATTCACTGATGGACACTTAGGTTGTTTCTATATCTTGGCTACTGTGAATAATGCTGCAGTGAAATAGGGGTGCATATATCTTTTTGAGTTAGTGTTTTCATTTTCTTTGGATAAATACCCAGAAGTGGAATTGCTACATCATATGGTAGTTCCATTTTTAATTTTTTGAAGACCCCTCATATTCTCTTCCATTGTGGCTGCACTGATTTACGTCTCTACCAATAGTGCATAAGGTTCCCTTCTTTTCACATTGTCACCAACATCTGTTATTTCTTGTCTTCTTGATACTAGCCATTCTAACAGGTGTGAGGTGAGATCTCATTGTGGTTTTGATTTGCATTTCTCTGATGATTAGTGATGTTGAGCACTTTTCATATGCCTTTTGGCCATCTGCATGTTTTCTGTGGAAAAATGTCTCTTCAGATCTTCTGCCCATTTTTAAATCAGGTCATTTTTCTGCTTTGAGTCACATGAGTTATTTACATATTTTGGTTATTGGTATCTTATCAGATATATGATTTATAAATATCTTCTCCCACTCAGATTACCTGTTCATTTTGCTGATGGTTTCCTTTGCAGTGCAAAAACTTTTTAGACCAATGTAGTCCCACTTACTTATTTATTACTATTTTTTCCATGCTTAAAATATTTTTATTTTAAAATATTTTATGCAGTTAAAAAAGGAACCCATCACACTATTCTGTTAAATCAACAGGCTGACCCATCTACATCAATTTTTAAAAACAAGTACAATGCAATTGAAGCTTCCATGTACTCTCCCTGATACCATTAGCAACTCCTGCTCTGGAAAGGCAAGGGGTAACTTTCACATATAATTCCAATATATGATTTTATACTCTTACTTCATGTAATTTGAAACCATAGGAAATATATTACTGTGTAAAACACTGCTTACTATATGCCAACAATGCTTAAATGCCAGCTACAACTTTAAGTACTTTACACGCATTATTAACTGCTCTCCTGCAAAAGATTTTTATTTTAAAAAGTTGTTCTAAAAACAACTACTTTATAAAATTTTGGGTCTGGACATTGCTGTGATTAATCAAACCCCTCTTTCCACTCACTGGACTGTTAAAGTATTACAATGCATGGATTTTGTTTTATCTATCTTTCAACCTCCTGCAGTGCCTATAAATGCCTGGCATTAAATGGGTATTCAAAAAAAATGTGTTAAAAGAAGTTTTGGCCTGCATGCATCACCATGGAACCATAGCTATATCCTGAAACTTGTAAGCACTGGCATAATACTCTCAGTGCCATCAGAATTTAAACATTTGGAAACACTCAAACATATAGTTCTGAAAAGTTCACTTCAAGACCATTTATCCAGCACATAAATGCACTAGGTACTGAGTTAGTTAATATAACACAAGTGGAGACAGCAAGAAAATAGCCTAAAGGTAAATAAATAAATAAATAAATAAATAAAATAAAAATAAAAAATAAAAAATAAAAATCAAGGATTGTGTAGTTTAATACAAAACTCAAGAAAGAAAAAGGTTTAATGGAGAAGGAAGTGATCATAAATTTCGGACATGAACAAGATTTCAAGATGAATGAGATTACGATAAGGGTCTTACTTTAAGCAAATTATTTCCAGGGATACTGGCAGGATGGACGCTTGTTGCAAAGGTTAAAGAATAAACCACATATTAAAAAATTTGACAATGGGAAGGGAGAAAAAATAGAGAAGCAGCTATAAAGGAAAATACAGGGAAAGATCTTTGTCCACTAAATAAGAAAAGAACAGTTTATGTGTGATGTCAGAAAGAGTGACAGAAGAGAAATCATGAACACAGAGGAAATATTTATCAGTGAAAGAGGCATGAGTTCAAAAGGAAGGGGAATCAAGGTTTTACACTGTTTATCCATAAAGCAAATTTGATTGTGGAAGCACAAACTACAGTGAAGAAGTAACACGGTTTTTCAAAGTATGGTTTTTGATATTATTTTGTAACAGATTAATAGTTCCTACCTTCACCACTCTCCATGCCTTCTACAAAAATCCCCCCACATTGGGGAAGAATCCAGTACCGGCGTCTGTAACGATCCTGGCCAAACATCATCGAACGCAAAGAGTGAGAAGCGTCAAAGAGCTTCCTTCTGTACTGACTCTGTTGCTGTTAAAAAATGATGCATATAATTAAGCTATGGGTGTCAAGTGCTTTAAAAATTAATATAAAAGTGACTTTACACTTATTATGCCTTTACTAAGCAGATAAATTTCACTACTGGGAACAGACAGCAAAAGAGCTAAATATTCTATGCCTGACTTCAATTTCAGTAACACTTAATATAGTTAGTAATTATTTTGAAAGTAATTGGAATAGTCTTGTTACCATGGACTAAAAAGATGTTTTATTTTACCAGTTATCTTATAGTAAAGCAAATCTTAAGCTTGGTAGTAAACAATGTGATCAACTATTTTACTGGCCAGAACAAACTGGCTCAGTTCTATTGAGTATATAGTGTATAACAAATAACTCTCACAACATATGTAATTGACGGTATCTGTATTTGCTTATTTTTATACTCATACTGTAAACCTAAGCAACAAATTGCTAAATTTTGGGATAAATTTGGGATGAATCTAACATTGATATAATATACAGGTATCTCATAACATTAATCTCATAATACTAATACTTTTAAAAATACATCTTTTTTACAGAAGTCCATTTGAAACTTCACTAATACTACCGAAATTCAATTTTCAATTGAATTTTTAAAATCATAAGTATGTAAATATGTAATTTATAAATCCAGTGCAAATATAATCCACAAATATAGTAATGTAGAATAAAACATAAGATGCTGAAACTATTACCATGACATTTGACTGAATTTTAAAAACAATTACTTTCAAGAAATAAAACAATGCATTTATGCTATTTTGTATTTAAATGAAGAGCTGAAGAATATAGGCCCTGGTTAAGTTTAGGCTTTTAACCTTGTTATTAAACTTTTAAGGTTTAATTGTGAGAATGTTTCTAGAGCTCCTCATTTTACTTATTTATAAAAAACTTATTTTTATGTTAGCAGCCAGAAAAACTAATCCCATACAAGGTGGATCTTTAAAACACTGCAAAAAAGATGTTAACTGTAATCTGAAAAGTGCTTACTTTACTCAGTTTTTCAATCTGTTTTTCTAGCTCTTCAACACTTGCTGCTTGGTCACCTTCATCCTATACATAACAAAATACATATCATTTACCTGTTTTTAAGATTTATTTAATCAATCAGTCAGCAAATATATAATGAAAGTCTTCTATATGCAAGGTACTATAATATGCATATGGAAATGAGTAAGATTCAGTTGTTGTTCTTTATAAATTAATAATCTGGTAGGGAGACAAATAAAACATTAACACTAAAAAATGAAAACCACCAAATAGTAGGGAGCTATGAGGCTCTCAAGACAGGTAGAGATTAAGAGTCATGGAGTTCAGGGGAGGGAGAGATTTATTCTAGTGGGAATCTATACTAAGAATCTATACTTAGAATCTATACTAAGAAGTTGTGTTTTTTTTTATATGAAATTTATTGTCAAATTGGTTTCCATACAACATTCAGTGCTCATCCCAATAGGTGCCCTCCTCAATGCCCATCACCCACCTTCCCCTCCTTCCCAACCCCCATCAACCCTCAGTTTATTCTCAGTTTTTAATAAGTTTCTTATACTTTGGCTCTCTCCCTCTCTAACTTTTTTGTTTGTTTGTTTCCTTCCCCTCCCCCATGGTCTTCTGTTAAGTTTCTCAGGATCCACGTAAGAGTGAAAACATATGGTATCTGTCTTTCTTATTTCACTTAGCATAACACTCTCCAGTTCCATCCACGTTGCTACAAAAGGAATACAGGAGTGCTGATGCATAGGGGCACTTGTACCCCAATGTTTACAGCAGCACTTTCAACAATAGCCAGATTATGGAAAAAGCCTAAATGTCCATCAACTGATGAATGGATAAAAAAATTGTGGTTTATATACACAATGGAATACTACTTGGCAATGAGAAAGAATGAAGAAGTTGTGTTTTAATCAGCTACTGAAGAATGCTTAGGAATTGATTGATCAGAGAAAAAAGGGCAGGGCATTCCAGAAAAAGTCTGGCATATCATGACCTCAAAGGTCCATCAAGAGATAAGGTGGGAGATGAGGAAAGGATGAGTTTAGGGCTAACCTGTCAGAGCTGTAAATGCTTGTCAATGGACAATGATATCCCTCAAGGGCCATTAAATATCAGAACTATGTTTTATAAAGATTAATCTGATAACAGTTACGAGATAGCCTAGAGCAGGGAAAGGACTAGAACTGTTAAATCTCATTAGTAGATCCCTGCAATGATTCAAGAGGGAAGGAGAATGTGGGCCTTGCTAGGGTCAAGGAAATAGAAAAGGAGAAAAGCAAATGGATATAAGAGACATTACATAATTAACACTGCTAAGTCCTGACAAGTCATGGATAGGAGGCAGAGAAGGGTGAGGGAGATGAAGAAAGGAGTAAACTATGATGTTCAGGCTTTACATCTGGGGACTGCAAAAATCTTAGTACCATTAATCAAGTCATTTTTAGAGCAAAGAAGGCATGTTACATTTTGAACACATTGAGCTTTTAGAAGAAAAATAATCTCTACTATAATTTCATAAATGGGAAGTATATATGTGACTATGAATTTCTTTCATTCTAGAAAATAAATATAGGAAAACTTGCCCCAAATTATATGTTTGAGAGGAAAAGTATGAAATAATAGAAGGTATATGTGCTTCTTTGAATCTCAGCTGCACTACTTCATGTAGGCCAAGTACTTAACTCTTCAAAGACTATTCTGTAATCTGTAAATTGATGATAACATTATCTGTGATATGGGATTTTTGTGAGAACTAAACAAGAAACAGATCTGAAACAACTGGCATAGTTCCTGGCATCTAATAAATAAATACAGTTACTTTCCTTCTTTCTGAAAATTGTACTTTAATGAGAAGATGCAGATACATCTTAGGACAAAAAAAAAAAAAACACTTTGATATTCACTTTCTATAAGCATTTTTACAAAGGTACACCGTCACCAACCACTCATGAACAGATATTTCTAGACCAGTATGGTTATCTCCCCAATACAAGGAAGTGAAAGGAAAATCACGTTAGTTTTACCATTACCCATCATTTATCCACCCCTTATCCAAATCAAGTGAACCAAATTATAGAAGCATTTAGGCATATTAATTGTGCTAATAGTAATAGGGTTTCTATTTGGGATTAAAAGAAACCTAAAATCCTTAAATCTTGACTCTCAGAGACATATTTACATATCTATATAATTCTAAATCAATCTTTTGACCAGAGGATAAATGTTTGATAATGTGCTTATGTAAAAATACAATTCAATCAATAGGTATTTGAAATAAGACATCGAAGTAGCTATCTGTCAGCCAAATTAACTAACTGCTATTTCTAAGACTCTTCCTATGATGAAAAGGGAGTAAACTGTCTACTGAAGTTTTACTTAAAGGAGCTTTTGGCTAATAGTCCTTATAATTTTAAGAGACACGAAGGAACTTGAAAGACCAGAGAGAAAGGCGATGACAAAATTAAGAACACAGAATCTATCCCAGCCATGGTTCTCCATGGTTTTTTATCCAAAGAGAGGGCCATTATTTGTCCCTGTATACTGAAGGTTAATTGTCCACATAACCTTACATCCTAAAATGTGACGTTAAAGTTCACAAAGGTTTCAACACAAATCTAAGTATTAGGGATATTCCATGTGTTGAAGGAATCAAGAGTGAGAAAAGGGAATCATAGCTGAGACAAAAGGCAGGATTTTCTATGACTTAGTCAAGGGCAGGATTTTCTCACTGAAAGAGGTCATGTGGGCCTCTGCAATTAATCCTCTAAGGAGTATAACTACTGACATGAACTATACTTTAAATAAGAGGCCACATATGTTTTTGGAGGAATAATGTGCCTATCAGTCAGATTCACTTAAATAGTTAAACTTTTATTAAATAGGAAATTGATAAGTGGCTGCCAGTTCTTTAATATAAAGAATAGCTCTCAAATCATTTAAAGGAAATGCTAATTTGGCTTCTTATGTCCTAAAATATTTATTATTTTTAAAAGCTTTTAAACTGTTTTCTCACATGAATAACAAGATATACATTTTCCAGGGTTGTGATCAATGAAAACTTACTATCTAATTAACTCTATAATTCAACACTCATAAAAAAATAAAGTACTACTTTAAATAATACATCTGGTCTAAAAAACATTAATGATGATTTTTAAATAATTAATAATGATTTTTAAATCCCCCTTTAAAGAAAAAAGAAATGTATAGTTTGTTAATTTTCCATGTGAGAAAAGAAAGCTAGACAAAACAAATAATTTCTGTAAATAAACTCTAATTTAGTGGGATAACTACCCAGTAGAATACACTGAAATCCCACTAGAGAATTTTAAAATTTATGAGAGTTAACATTGTAAAGCAATTTATACCATTAAGTGCTGAAGAGTGATACTAATTCTATGAAAAGGTGATTAATATTGGTCAGAAAGGTTTAATTCCTGCTATGGACACAGCTCCACTTGGCAAATGAAGCAGATTGGTTATAAATGGTATCTTTTGTTTGAGTAATTACAATTCTGATATCCAAAATATATACCCTTCACATTATTTGCCACAGCATGAAACATACGATCAAGTGGTTTCAAAACTATAACATTATGAAATAATTGATTTATGCAAGGAATCTCAATGCAGTCTCTTTTCCGGATTGGTACTCAAAGAAGTAAAGCTTATTCTAGTGATTTTTATCATTTTGGTTTAAATATAAGATGGAGAAGAATTTATGAAAACATTTTGCATGTATGCTGTTTTTACTTAAGGGAATTGTATAGCACATCATCTTGTTAATTCCTCCACATTATCCAGATGCAGTCAAAATTTTGATTCAGTAATTTATCATTGGTCTTGATTAGACATTATTTTCACACATTCCATCAATAAATTCATCCCTCTAAGTCTTTTTTCTTTAATTCTCCAGCAGTACTTAGTTGATGCAGGAAAGGAAAATAGTTCTTTCTAGACTTTCTTAGCTAAATACTCCTGACATTGAGGGCAGAAGGAAAGGTTGACAGTAAATTCTTTTTTGAGTGCCATTCTGCAGCCTTATCAATATTTCTAGCATTCCTTACTGGTAACAGGTAAACCTCAACCTGTATCTTCCTCTTATACATGTCAATTTCTGTGGCTTATGGTAGTTTCCCTTAAACACACACACACACACACACACACACACACACACACACACACACACACACACACACACCTCTATGGCCTTGCCTTCTTTTCTGTAGGCAACTCTTCAAAGCTAGCCCATCCACCTTGACTGAATCCCCTCCAAAATCATTAGGGACCTTACACCATTAAATATTTTCTTCTCTTTATTCTTCAACCCCCCATCCCATTTTATTGACTCCTTCCCTTCAACCAAAAATTATCTCACGTCTTTCACATCTGAAAAATCCTTGGTCTTAGGAACTACCCTTTCTGCTAAGTCACAATGCTTAAAGCAGTCATATTCACTTTCTCACTTTCTAATTTTTCTCAGTCACAGCCTGGCTTCTGCTCCCATTCCTTTAATGAAACTGTGCTGGCTTTGGTTACCAATGGCATCTATGTTACCAAATCCAGAGAACACGCTCAGTCCTCATAGCACTAGATTCCTGCTGCCTTAACACTGTTTATCACTCCCTCCTTTTTGAAATGCTTAATTTTCTGGGCTTTTATTACTACATGACTAGAAAAGAGTTAACATTATGGGTCTGCCTGCTATCCTTTGAAAGGATGCTCACAAGTTTGGCCCTTGGTGTCTGGGAACTTGGATTTTAAAGGGTTTCCTTCATTCTGATAAGACTGGCTCACTAAACTGATATAACAATGTGGGTCATACTTTTCTTCTGTGAGTCTGGAATTTTGGCACATGCTATGCAGGGGGTGCCCATGTGACAGGCCTCGGTAAAAACACTGGGCATCAAGTCTCTAATGGGCTGCCCTAGTATATAACATATTTTTCATATGTCCCAACTTATTGCTGGAAGAATTAAGCCCATTCTGTGTCACTCCCCTAGGAAAAGACTTTTAGAAACTTGAGCCTGGTTTTCTCTGGATTTTGGCCCATATGGCCTTTTTTCTTTGCTGGTTGTGCTTTGTTCCTTTTGCTGTAAGAATTCATAGGCATAGCATGACTAGATTCTGAGTTCTGTGAGCTCTCCTACTGAATCACAGATTCTGGAGGTGGTCTTGGGGATCCTTGACCCCCTATAGAAGTCTTCTACCTCACTGACTATTCCTTCTTCAGCAAAAAGCCTTGTGAGATCTTAAATATTGACATTCCCTGGGGTTCCAACCTCAGTCCACTACTTTTTTCACTAAATCAATCCTCCTGTGAAAAGTTATCTACCTTATGACTTTAAATTATTGTTTAAATGCTAGTAACTCCCAGATCTATATTTTAAAGACTAACTTCTTCAGGCTTCAGGTTTTTTAAGTTTATGTATTTGACAGAAAGAGAGAGAGAGAGAGAGAGAGAGAGAGAGAGAGAGAGAGGAAGAGGCAGAGAGAGGAGACGGAGAGAGAGAGAATCCCAAGCAGGTTCCTCATGACATGGGACTCAAACCCACAAACTGTGAGATCATGACCTGAGCTGAAATGAAGAGTCCGATGCTCAACTGACTGAGCCATTCAGGTACCCCTGGGCTTCAGATTCTTAAATCCAACTGACTTCTCAAGTTCTGCATAGGCACCTCCAATTAAACATATCTAAAATAAGCCTACCATCATTTCCTATCTTCAACTATCTGTACTTCCTCCCCTCCTTCTCTATCATCTATTTACTCTGCTTCTCCTGATTTCTCTCAGTTAATGGCAACAATATCATGCAGTCTCCCAAGCCAGATAGTTGGGAATCAATCCTTCCCCTCTGTCAATCTACACAGCCCATCTTCAAATACTACTCATTCTTCCCACTGAGTATTTATTGAGTCCTTTCCTCCTTCATCCCAACTACAATTGGTCTAGTTTCAGACCCCCTCACAATTCATCTAAACTATGGCAATATCTCCTGACTGATTTTCCCACCTCTGATCTTGCCCTACCCAGATCTATATCTATATTCCACTATATATAGTCACTTAAAACTCAAGTTTGACTATGCAACTGCTTCACTTATAACCCTTCAATGGTTCCAAAAAAAGTATAAAAGCCTAGTTCACAGCTATTGGATAGGAGCCTGTCTAGTACCATTGAAGCACTTGTAATTCCCTTAAAGCAAAAAAGCATGTTGTGGTTTCAGGCTTCTGTGCCTGAATAGCTCATGCTGTTCTCTCTGCCTGGAACATTTCTACAGATTCTTCCCCAGGCAACATGGAGCCCACTTTGTAGCCTCAGCTAATGAGTCCACAAAGCCTTTGTGAGAATTTAGTCCTCCAAAGGTTAAATGCCCTTCCTTTGTACTGTATAGTACATTGTAAATACTGCTATCAAATCAGTGAACACTTAACACATTACATTTGGTTACTGCAAATCTTCCTCAATGAGAACATAAAATGAGAGGGGATTTTCAGTGTCTTAATCATCTTTGGTCAAAAGTGGCCAGAGCTAGGCACATAATAAACTGGTATTTAAGAAATACATCAATCTCACTAAACCTGACAACACTTTTAAGGCATGAAGAATTTTACAAATGTAAGATATGATGCTAAGAGATAAAAGAGAATACCTGAAATTAAGAATCCGCCTAGTTCTCTGGAGAATGCTCAAGTCATTATATAAAAAGAAAAACTTCACTTCTTTTATTCAGTATAAGTGCCTTCTATGTGTAGGCACTGTATTCAATAGCGACCTGATTATCACAAAAAACTGTGTGAGGTGAATATTGTAACATACAGTTTTCAGAGGAAGAAACTGAGGCCGGTAATTGTCAAAATGGAGTTTGAACACAAATCCATTGGACTCCAAATTCTGTGTTATTGTTCCAATATGTTGTGCAATATTAGTTGAGTTTAAAATCAACCTAATTTGATTACCTCATCTTCACAGATATCAGTCTTCTTTCCTTTTTTGTCTTCTTTATCTTCTTCATCCTCATCATCTTCATCAGCTTGTTCATCACTATCATCGTCATCATCATCATCAAAATCACTGTCTCCTCCCTTCCTTCTTCGTTTGCGTCCTGGTGTGGGGGTGCCCAATGGATGCTGTTCTTCTCCAAGATCAATGCCACCTGACGTGTCTCTTTTGCCTGTTTTCTTAGCATGAATGATTCTGAGCCTTTAAATATGAAAAAAAATGATGATATGGAAGAAAAGCCTTCTCTCTGTACTTTTTAAAAAACATGAGTTTTAAATAAAAATACCATAAGGTATTTTTGCCAGTAAGGAATAAATCAATGACAGTGAAGATTGGAATTAAGGAAATTTAACAAATATGTTTCCTGAAATTATAGAATATATTAACTTTCAAGAATTATTCAGGATATCCCTTTGGAATTAGAACACATTTAAAAAAATAAAACTTAGAAGGCTGAAAAGATTAACTCTAGCAATGGCCAAGTGATAATTCCTGATCTCATACTATCAGACTGAATAAATTTCAATTCAAATTATTGCAAAGAAACTACCCTTTTAACATAGAAGTTGCATAATTTCCTGGCAGGAGGCTAATTAGGTTTTAATGCTGAATACATTTGGATATGTTAGACGCGCTGTAAAAGCAAACTTTAATTAGAAAGCAATTTTTAAAAAGAAGTAGTTCCAAACAGATTCTATTTATGACAAAAGCAACCGGATGGCAACAACAATCTTAGAAAATGTGATTGTTTGACTTCTTTGAAATAAAGATAAATGGACTGTCTTCTAAGTTTGAAGAATATGAGCTTAATGAATCTCATTATATCTCTTGTCCATTGTAAATTCTGACCCTGAGTTTCATTAATTTCACATCTCATCTTAATTAAGCTGTAACTTTTCTAATTCTTAGATGAAGTTAAAATTCTATCTTTGCAATTTCTATGTTTTACAGGGGAATTTGTACAAATGAAAAACAGTAAACTAATTTTAATAAAACAGGACTTACTTGCGAAGTTTACCTTCTACTACCCATTTATCTCTCCTCAAGTTTGACATATAATCAATGTTCTTGTCAATTTCACTGTCAATGCAAAAATTTATTAGAAGACATAAATTAATCAATTATGTGACACTTTGATAATTTGATTTGGTAATAAGCAAATTGATAGTTTTTCAGTTAGTAAAAATAATGATTGCCTATGAATAGCAAAAATAATTGAAAATTATATTAACATATTATCATAGCTTAGAGACATATAGGAAACTTAAGATGTCCAATAATGGTAGGAATGCATGGCTCCAAAATATTTTGATTGACCCTTTTCATACAAAGGTAAAAGACTAAAACTAACATATTTAAATCTGTAAATAACAAATAGCAAGAACAAGATGAACATGGATTCATTCACCAAATCTTGAAATACTAGAGTGGAGAACTTACTTTGACTCTTGAATGAGGTTAAGTACTTTAAAAAAAAAGCACAAATAAATTGAAAAACTAAAATTATTAATATTGAATTAGCACATAATAAAATAAAAAGTAGCCAGGTAATTCTAGGAATGCCTTACTAAGGAAAATCAGGTAGTCATCTATGATTGAAAGATGTCAAAAAAAGAAAAATTCTGGATTCTTTCATTGGTGCTGGATTCTGGCACCACAGCAAAAATAAAAAAGCAAAACAAAACATTTTTACATTTCCATATATAATTAACAAAATTATTATATAAACAAAAGACTATATTTATAGTCTTTTAAATATAGTTTAAAATAAATATAGTTTATTATATAAACAAAGACTATATTCAGTATGATCCCAATTTTTTAATAGACTTCAAAGAAATACATGAAGATATTATTAGCAGTAATTATCTCTGAATGGTAAGACTAACTGTAATTGTTTTCTTTGTGTTACTCTGTAATTTCAAACTTTCTGTAAGAAAATTTGTATTACTTTGTGATTAGATAAACTCAAGACAGAAAAGAATCACCAACAGAAAAGTCTGGGTATATGCTTACCTCACCACACTCTTACTGCATGCCAGTTCATTGATCAGGAAAGCCAAGACTGAGGCTTTCTGTGCTGGAGTATGAGCCTGAAAAGCTTTGGTTTTCAGGCTTTCCGTAAGCTCAGTTTGTCCACAATGGGCTTCCATAAAAATCTGCAAGATCTCGGAAACATTGTCTCGGTTCACACCAACATTCAGCAAATGTTCTCCAAGAGCTGTTTTGGCCTATAAAAGTTTGGCATTTTTATCAGTATTGATCATAGCCATTAGTAACATAAAAACAGTAAGATTTTAAAAAATCGATATCACATGATATAGATATTACTGACAAGGACTTTATTCACATTCGATCAGTAGCGCTGTGGGGAGTAGGCTCCAGAGCACTAGTACTGTGGTGTCACGGGTTCTATTGCCTGCTATACTGAATGGATAGGGAAATGGAGGAGTAATTAACAGGCACATCTGGGAGCTTCTCACTGTACAACATACCAAATGTGTATCTTAGTTGAAATTAAGATAAATTTTAATGTATTGGGTATCCACTGAGCACTACAGAGTTTTCATGTGCTGGTCTGTAGATGCTTTGATTAGCCTGAGTTATTCACAGTGATTCAGAGAGAACACAGTATAGTTTTGGAAAGCACGCATAAGTTCTAATTGCTTTATGAATTATGAATCCTGTTTTGTTTAATATCACATGGGTATTTCCTTAAGTCAACTTGGTTTTTGCGGTCAGCTAGAGAAAAAGAGGAATTTGGGAATGATCTATATTCCTTAGGTTCTATGAATCAGATTTTTCTAGGTTTGTACCAATTTAACCTGAAGCAAATCTACATTTAACTTGGTGAGACATGTGGAAAAAAACTGGATCAGTCTATACAACCTTCTGCTAATATGCTAACACCAGCTAACAATTCATGGATAGTACAAATTTTAAAAAAATTTATATTTTGTTTTTTTTTACCTTGTATCCTGTAATTAGACCTGGATCACATACAGCAGCTGAGAGGAGCCTCACAAGCAAGTCTTGTACTTCACCCATGCTGTCCCCTATATTTAGCAATCCCTCTTGAAGAACACTCAGGTTTGGAACATCAATATTCACATCAAAGCCCAAAACTTTACCAAAGTTTCGTAAGAACTGCACCACCATGAGACAGTCTGAAAATGTACTTCCAGAGAGAACAAGTCCTGGAATACGAGGCAAATCTGGCAAAGGCTGAAAATAAAATAAAATAAATAATAAATAATTTAAAAGCCATGGTTTTATACCTTCTGAAGGAAAACAGGTTGCTATCTTTCTTTTTCCTGTATTATACCAGTGATTTTCCCTCTGGATTTTAAATCCCCTGGGGGCATTTCTACAACCCCATGGTATTAAGTATAGATAGGTTCTTGATTGCAAATAACCAACAATAAATTTTGGTTGAACTCAACATGAACTTAGATGTCTGCAAAAGAGAACACTAACTTTAATTAACTTACATATTTATAAAACATAGTTTATATAGCTGGAACAAAAATTAGATAACATAAGGAACAATTTGGGGGTGCCTGGGTGGCTCAGTCGGTTAAGCAACTTACTCTTGATCATGGCTTGGGTCACGATCTCATGATTCATGGGTCTGAGCCCCGCATCAGGCTCTGTGCTGAAAGCATTGAGCCTACCTGGGATTCTCTCTCTCTCTCTCTCTCTCTCTCTCTCTCTGCCCCTCCCCCCACTTGCTCTCTTTCTCTCTCAGAATAAATAAAAATAAACTTAAAAAAAAAGAAACATTTAATTCAGAGACTTTTTTCTTGAAACTTATCATACACACACATTTCTGTAGGATTCTAAAAATGTATATCACAAAGCTAACAAAAGTAAGGCTTAAAATGAACATATATTTGATACAGTGCATATGGATTTAAATAAAAAGAAAGATGCAGAAAGATAAAGCTCATTTGATGTTAAAAAATATTTACTCACTATGAAGCTTATTAAATGTGTTAACTACTGTATATTCCCATTCTGGGCTTAGGAAATTTTCAACATCCAATTGAGTAAACCTAGTATGTATACTTTCACTTTTATTTACAAGCATTTATGCTAAGTAAATAAATAGAATATTAATACAATTAAATCCTCACTAGAGTGTTAAAAGTTTGCTTTAAGCACTTTATTTTGTTTTTGTTTTTAGTTTTTTTTTTTTTTAATATTTATTTATCTTTGAGAGAGGGACACAGTGCTAGTGGAGGACAGGCAGAGAGAGAGGGAGGCACAGAATCCAAAGCAGGCTCCAGGCTCTGAGCTGTCAGCACAGGGGCCAAACTCATGAACCGTGAGATCATGACCTGAGCCAAAGTCGGTCACTTAACTGACTGAGGCACCCAGGTGCCCCACTTTAAGCACTTGAGAAGAGAGCCTGCACAAATCAAGAGACAATCATTATTTGTATATCAGATGACTATGGCATATAAGTAAATATAGATGCCACTGATCAAGTATAATAGTATTAAGATAATATTGTAGAGATGATATGCAGTATCGATACAATTCTCTAGAAATACCATCTTCTTAGCTATAGTCAAACAAAATGGATCTCTATTCATAAACATGTGAAATCATGCCTGATACCAAGATTATTTTGCTCTTTCCACATGTTTACTTATATATGTTTACTTTATTATATATATATGAATATATCATAGCCACATTACATGTCTGTGAAGCATGATAGAGGAGAAAACACATATGAGGTATTTTGGCTGGATATACTTCCTGGCTTTCAGTGTAATAAACAGTATGAACTCTGGAATTGAACAAACTAGAGACTGAATCCAAGTTGCCATTTATTAGCAAGTTTGATCTTGGGCAAGTTCCTTAACCTCTTTGTGTCTCAGTTTTCCCATCTGTAAATGGGCATAATAAATACCAGTTCCACAGGACTATGGTGAGGATTAAATAGAGAATTTATTTAAAGCACTTAGCACACTGCCTGACATGTAGCAAACATACTCAAAAGTTAGCTATAATTACTAAAGCATTGAAGGAGATTATAGATTATAAACCTTAGTTTATGTAAATATCTATAGGGGCGTGGTGAGGAGTTAGAGATTTCTGTACCTAACTGCCTGGAAAGAATCAAATGACACATAGAAATCCTATCTACTTCTATAATTCATCTTTACAGATTTCTTCAGTATTTCTACTTAAATTTAAAAAGGTTTAGGGGTGCCCAGGTGACTTGGTGGGTTAAGTGTCCAATTCTTGGTTTGGGATCAGGTCATGATCTCGTGGTTTGTGAGTTCAAGCCCACCTCAGGGATTCTCTCTTTCCCTCTCTCTGCCCCTCCCTGGTGCATGCTCTCTTTCTCTCTCTCAAAATACATAAACCTACAAAAATAAAAATAAAAAGATTTACAGTGCTCCATTTACGTACTAAGAAGTACCATTATTAGCATAGGAGCTCTAGAGAGGTTTATTGGTGGCCATCCAGGAAACACAGATTGACCTAGACATGGAAATCTACGGCTCTGGTTAAAAACAAAAGGCTTTCATAATGGCAACTCTGGCAAAGGAATCAGGTGGGATACAGAAAAATTAAATTTATTAATGAAATGGTTACATAATAAATTACCTTTTGGTCTGCTAAGCACATGTCTTCATTAGGCTTCTTTAGTTCCTTTGCCATTTCTAATTCTAATCTTCGTTGCTCCAGTTTACGCTCTTTATTTAATCTTTTCTCATCACGTTTTTCTTGTTTCAACCGTTCTTTTTCCTTGAAAATAAAACCATGTCCAAAAGTCTCTTTAATCACTGGATGTGTCTGAAAAATCTCCAGTTAACATTTAAAAAGTTAACAAAGTGTTATTATTTCCACAAACAGAATTCCCCTAAGAGGTTTAGGAATAGACTTTGAACTACATAGAAACAATGACTTATTTTGCTTTTTAGTGTTTTCACCCTTTGAATTTCAAATAGTCTTATGACTATGTGTGTGTGTGTGTGTGTTTATATTATCGATACTAGTTTAACTCAGATTATTCCATTATTCAGAATTTATTCAATCCTTCCCCAGGTTACAATAAGAGAATGAAATACTTATTAATAAGAGCAGATATATAAAATGCACATGGCTAAATAAACATAAAATACGGTTAGTTAGTATTAATACAAGTTTTTGTGTAGCTCTAGGAAGCAAGGGAGGATTTACAGCATGAAAGCAGAAGCAACATGCTTGAATTGCAAAAGCAGTTCTTTCAAAGTGCATTAGCTAGTCTTAAGATAGCACCTGTAACAAAATCAAAATATTATTTGCCACTATAAACAACACTTAAGGGAATGTAAAATGGATTCTGAAGGCAATTCCAAAAGCATTCAAAAAATATTTTCAGTAATGACAATAATATGGAAATAACTGTCCTGTCTCCCTGTTGTAGGAGATGACACTCTGCTGGAAGAAGAAGTCACGATATTTTCTTTAATAGTATTAGTGTCATTATTTTATTGCCATGCCTCAAATACAATTCTTATTTAGAGGAGAAATAACAGTAGAATCATCAGGCGGTTCTAACCTACTACCTCACACATTTGACACATTAATGATGGGTTTACTTTTGTAAAGCCGGTCATGTCTCTTTCTTCATTAAAATCTTTCAATTTTGTTTTTAATTTTTAACAAAATAAAGTCCAACTCTTTACTTTTGAATTAAAACTCTTCTTTTTCAATCTTATCTCCCATTTTTGTAGTTTATGTGGATTTAGTCCAACTATTTGCTATTCCTGATGAACATCTTGTTTCCTTACCTCCTTATATTGGTGCGCTCCAATCAGCAAGGTCATTACTCCCACCTAGTGGATCTGAATCCTAGTTAAACACTACCACCTCTTCCCCATTATCAATTTATCTTAATTCTCATAGCCCAACCTATAATTTTAACATTGCACTTATTGCTTCTTATTCGATAGTGGCATTTTTGCCCATATTCTAGCTATCTCTGTTTCCATTATCATGGCTAAGACAGCACATTGAGTGCTATGCCACAAGGAATAGGGGTAGGTGGGGGACAGAGAGGACTGGAGAGGATATATTCCAGGCAGAGTAGAGAAAGCACAGTGTATCTGAGAAATTGCTAGTAGTTTCCAGGGTGGAGTGTAGGTTGCAGGTTGAACAGTTGCTGAGTATCATGATACAGAGCCAGAGGCTGGGTCATGAGAGCCTTTTTATATGATATGCTCACGTCACTGCTCATTTTTATACTGCCTCTAAATTTCTGGGTTACTGGTTCAAGCAGGCATTTGGAAGGAAAATGTTAAGGAAGCTACTCTGTGAGATTATTGACACCAAAAAAGCGCTACAACTAATCTTATTGATTATAACTGAAAGTTTCTGAGGGTCTAATGACATAAAATATACACAATTAACATGCAACATTCCCACAATGCAGTATAGATTTTTCAAATCAAATTATCATTGGTAGAACAATTTTTTCCCAGAGTTGGATTTTCAATTTATAAACACATGAAATGTTGCTCTAAGAATTTTTCCAGGGAAGGGAAAACTTTTTGGTCACTCAACAGAATAATGAATTACAACCACCAACAGAAAAAACAAATGTCCCATAGATTTCAAAGTGGCTGGTGCAAAATTTTCTACTATATAGGACTAACCCAGAATTCTAATCATTAAGAATCTTAATGATGTTCATAACAGTAATTACAAAACTAAAAATTGAGACTAAAATTCACTAAAAACTGTTGAAAATGGTCACCATTTCTTTTCAAAAAGAGAGAAAGGGCATGTGTGACACTAATGCTCTCTTTGTTGTGCCAACTTCACATTGGTGGCAATATGGGGGTATGTAACACTTCAATGATACATCAACAATGAGTTAGAGCGCATTTCATGTCATGAGGTAAATATGCCTGACATTCTTGAATACCAGTTTTAGCTAGTGATAGGCAGTATTTTTTCCAGTTAAAAGCATGGCTATAATATGGAATAGAGAGTAAAATGACATCAATTTTTGAGATAAAACAGAGCTTTCCAAGAAATCTTAGAAATTTGTAGGGCCTTTATTACTTAAAGACAGGTATCCATTCTTATCTTGAAGTATTAGGGATACTTCTCAGGAAACATGAAGTTTCTAAATGCAATGAATTTGGTGAATTTACTCACTAATTTATTTAATGAACCTTAACGAACTGTATAAGACTAATATAAATCCTGTGGTTCAGATACAAGATAACTTTCAAAGAACTAGAGCTTCTGGGTCCCCTCAACAATCAACTAATATTTAAAATGGTTTATAAAGACAGTCACGATCTAGTCCCACACAAGTTTTGGTCTCCTATGTCATGATTCCCAGTTCATTTCCCATGCTCTGGTTACATTGTGTGATACACCTGTGTTGAGAAGATAATGTAACCAGATTGAGGTATTGTTTGGAGGAGGAGGAGGAGGAGGAGGAGGAGGAGGAGGAGGAGGAGGAGGAGGAGGAGGAGGAGGAGGAAGAAAAAGGACAAGGAGGAGGACAGGGAGGAAGGGGAGAAGTAAAGAGAAGAGGAGGAGAAGGAGAAGAAGGAGAAAAACAAAGCCAAGGTAGGTGCATACATTTGGTGAAAACTAACTCCCTCTTTGCACCTTCCTCCTCTCTGCCCCACAGGTCATTTTGAGTTACAACACTGTACCTTTGTATACGCCATCTCCTCTGCCTGGAATATAGAACTTCTCTTCCTTAACACAGAAATAAAGCCTGTTTTTTATTCTCCTCATAACTACTTCAGGCATTTTAATATTTCTGTTTTGGGGGGCTCCCATATAACTTAGCATTTATTGCACTGTGTGACAATTACTTGTCTAAAGTTATCTTTTCCACTTTAGTGTAAGCTTCTAGAGGTCAGAGGAACAAACTTATTCACCTATTTCTTTATGGACCTATTCAGTTCCCAGGAGTACAATCTGCCAGACACTTCAAGGAAGTTTTTAATGATTTTATCTTTCTCCCTATCAAGCCTGTATGAGTTCAACTTTCCTCTCCCACTGGTCTCAATATTGTTCTTATTTCCATCTACAATAGTTGTCATATGTCTTTAACAGAAATATTCAGTGTGCCTTAGCAAATAAAAATTATTTAAACATTGATTAATTTGCTGAATGATTAATTCCACAAATGCCATATAAATAATGATGTTAACATTTGTACTAGTCATTAAACATATTCGATAGCCAATTTTTTCCTCTACTTTTTATATTTCATTCTGTGGACAAACATAATCGATGTCTTCTATTTTCAATTATACACAAAAGCAGATTTTAATACAAATTAATAATATTCTACTTATATTTGCAAATTTCAAAATATCTAAGACATATTTCCCACATCTACTCCAAAATTATTAATTTCTTAATTATTTTAATTGCATACATTATGATTGGATGTGCTTGCAAATACACCTTCCCCATATCAAAATTAAATAGATTTCTTATTATCTGATACTTTTTTCCAGAAACTAAAGTTTAAAGCGGGTGTGCTATTTTAGGCCAAATTTAAAGATGTTTAAACTTGTGTAGTATTCTCTCTTCTAGAACTGATATACTGTTTGAAAGAGCAATATTTACCAACTTTTCACCTAAGCCTTTTCATGATATAATATTATGTTTTGTTGCTATGTCAAATACTAGGATTTCACAATGGAACTTTCTGATTTTGCAAGGACATTTCACAACAAACCATTTGACCTAGCAGAGAAGACTTAATACACCTATCACAATATGAAAGGAATGGTAAAACGTATTTTATATTTTGGTTAGACTTTAGGGAAATAACTTAGATTGCCTACAAATGACTAAAAAATATAGCTCCTGACTATATTTTAGATTGACTGTCAATGATGATAAACATTAGTATGGTTTCTCTTAATTTTTTTTGGCCTTCATCCTCCTACCCCCTCTAGTTTTCTAGATGTAGAAATTCTTTTTTTTTTTTCTTTTAATGTCTATTTATTTTTGAGAGAGAGACAGTGTGAGCAGGGGAGGGGCAGAGAGAGAGGGAGACACAGAATCTGAAGCAGGCTCCAGGCACAGAACTCGATGAGGGGCCTGAACTCACAAGCTGTGAGATCTTGACCTGAGCCGAAGTCAGATGCTTAACTGACTAGCCAGGTGCCCCTAGACATAGAAATTCTTGAAGTAAATGAATTCTTGGAATATAAATAATGTATAATAAAATATTAATTTGTTCATCTTATAGTAATAGAATTTTCTGTATCAAAATATTACTGATATCTTAGTTAAGAAGTCCTTTAAATTTCATTTCAAAGTTGAAACACCTTTTCATAGCAAACGCATTAAATTTCGATTATCCTAAATAGCCCAAAATACATAGGGTGAAAATTTCAAAATCAGTTTTTTACTCACATAAAAAGATTACTTTCTGGACTCTCAAGGCATAAATGACAGTATTTACAGAAATCTGTAGCACAATAAATGTATGAAATAAATTTATTCTATTTTAGTATTATAGAAGTTTAAAAACCAAACAATGGATGTGGTAGAATGACCTGCTATTGTAAACTTTTACAACTTATCAGATTGCAAAATAGGACATTTTTAAGAAACCATGTTGCAAAGATGCCTATGTTTTTTGCATTTTACGATGCTACTGGGTCTCTTAGGTGTTTGTTCTGGGCATAATTGGGAGAATACATTTCTTTTGACAGCAACTTGCACTTAAGTTTCAAAGATATAAATATAATTTAAGAGACACAGGTTTACCTCAGGGTGCAGGAAGAATACAAGTATAAATAAGATTAATAATACAAGCCATTTATAGAAGACAGATATAAAGATTAAAAAGAATATTGTTTTATGGTAACATGGAATGTGAGTAGAACAATCAGGGTAATTTTTTTTTAAAGGGGACTAATTTACATTTAAAATATTATGAAAATTATGTTTAAGCAAATGAAAAACTTATGAATCATATGACTGAAGAGACTCTTACATTTTATACTTTAATAATAATTTTACTTTATATGTGTAATATAATGATATTTAAAAAGAATAAAACCTCCCAGTTATTGTATTTTCTCAAAATCCACCACAGTATTACATAAAAGTCTGTACTTACTTTAGATTATGTATCTATTGTATAGAATAGTTTCTGTTATACCAATGTCCCCTAAGTTAAAATCAAAATTGTTAATAATTCTTGAGTCAGATAATCAGATTTCAATATATCTAAAGTTGATAATAATTTCTCAAAAATTAAATTCGTTATATGACATTTAGTATTTTATTGTGCAGTTAACATAAAATCATTTCACATTTGTTTTTAGACTAATTAACTTTAAAATTAAAGTGCATTATAAGTACATTGTATAAGTACAATATACACTTATACCATATATTTACAATGTCTTCAACTGAAAAATGGGTTTGCTTAAACAAACCCACCTGCATATACAATTCTACTTTTTATTTTCATTTTTCACTAACTCATGATTAATATAAATATAGGATTATAAAAGAGTCTCATGACTTGAATCATGGGTGGGGAGGGGGTAGGGAGGGGTTATACATTGTTTTCTGCTTTTAAATTGTTTATTAGGTAACTTCTGAAACCTGAACTATTCTCTTCTATTTTATGGTTTTGTTTCTTAAAGTGCTGACACAGTCATTTTGTGATAGCTGTATGTTTAACAACCTTTTGTAGTTTATTGATCCTTGGAGGGAGACATACAAAAGACACTAATAATTACTACGGTTGATTATTCAGTTAATATGAGTAAATTATTTATAAATTTGTGACTGGTATAATGTGAAGTTTTAATAAATGAAACAGGAGATTTTGAGCTACTTTGTCACATTGCTTAAATCAACCTCTTTCTGGTACTTAGTAATAATGAAAGCAGATGGGTCTCATATGATACTTGAATTATACTAAGAAATAAGCCTTTTTCATTCATGAGACTATTCTTTCTTACATTTTCTTATAAAATATTTATAAACTGTGATGATATGCTCATGACCCTTTAAAATTAATAAGAGAGCAATAACAAGTAAGATAATTTACAGAAGTCTGAATATTCTTACTAATTGCAGATGTATATAAAGGAAAATCTATAGAAATTGGGATTACTTTAGTAAAAATTTATTGAGTTAATACTAAATCTAAAAGTAAGATCATTGTAGTGTACACAGAGAAACATAAAAGTGATGTTTGTGTTACCTTCTTACTTTGATGGATATAGGGAATTTCTTGGAATAATTTCAGATGTTATAGATTTTTAACTAACAAGGTGAAAGTAATTCATTTTTTTAACCTCAAGTCTTTAAACATTAATCATAGCATTTGCAATTTTGTTTATCCTCTATATTTTTATTTCTTCACAATAATTAAATGTTAAATGTAATAATTAAATGTTAGAATCAAGGGTTACATATTGGCCAGTTCAGAATTTTTTTTTAATATTTCCTTAAATTTTATTTATTTATTTATTTATTTATTTATTTATTTATTTATTTATATTTTTATTTTAGACAGATTACAAGCAGGGGAGAGGGGCAGAGAGAGAGAGAGAGAGAGAGAGCGAGAGCGAGAGAGAGAGAGAGACAGAGAGACACAGTCTTAAGCAGGCTCCTTGCTTGCACAAAGCCCAAGGCAGGCTCGATCCCATGACCCTGGGATTGTGACCTGAGCTAAAATCAAGAGTTGGACGCTCACTTGATAGAGCCATCAAGATGCCCTCCAGTTGAGAATTTTTAGTTGGCCCTGCCTAGGTATCATATGACTTTAACGTTGTAAAAAGTTTGTTCTTTTAATAGTTAAAAATGGAAAAAAATATATAGGTAATAGGAGACAGAATATGAAGCCAAGATATGACCATTATTGGCATTAAAGTTACATCTTTTGCATGTTGAGTAATAATAAGGAAATGGACAAGTGCCTATAGGAATATTTTGTTAATATTCACTGAGGTGGCAAGTTCTTGTAAAGATGTGACAAAGATTTGGATTGCCAGTAAAAACATATGCCTAGTTAATGCTTAACTGTTAACACTGTAAAGTTTTATCTCTCTGATATGCTAAAAAAAAATCATTAATATTTATTTTGTTTTTCCTGCAGTATCTAATCTAATGCTGTCCACAAAATAATAGTTTAAGAAATTCAAAAAAATATTTAGTTGATCGCAGATCTATAGGTACCATTCAGTAGAGGAACAAATCAGAATAAGTGGTAAAATTATCTAGTTTTGTTCACAAGTCTATAGTTATCAGAGGATAACAACATTTTTAAAAAATTTTTCTAATGTTTATTTATTTTTGAGAGAGAGAGAGAGACAGAGACAGAGCATGAGAGGTGGAGGGGCAGAGAGAGGAGACAGAATCTGAAGCAGGCTCCAGGTTCTGAGCTGTCAGCACAGAGCCTGATGTGGGGCTCAAAGTCAGAGTGCAAGATCATGACCTGAGCCAAAGTCAGAGGCTTAACTGAGTGAGCCATCCAGGAGCCCCAGGATAACAACATTTTAGGAGCTCAGTTTTACCTATGGGATTCTCTCATATATTCCAATAAAGGACTATTTGTGATATATGTTATTCTATTGCTATTTTAAATAATGGTTCTTTGGATGTTTAGCTTTAAGAAGGAAAATCACCTAGAGTAAAATAAAAGATTTTACTGTTATTACATAAAGAGAATTATACTGACAGAAAACATAATAATGTATTCATTCTTTAATGATTTTTTTATCATCAATTTGTTTTCTTTAACTGCTACTTTCATTTTTATTTCATTCATTCATTCATTCAACTATAATTTTCTAAGCTCCAAACATATACAAATATATACAGTGGCAGACAAGACAGACAAGATTCCTGTCCTCACAGATCTTACCCTCCTGGGAGGAAACAGACCATAAACAAGTGCAAAATAAGTAAGATGATGGAACGGAGGTCCAGAAAGGGGGTATAAAAAAGGCAACATTAGGTGTTCCAGAAAGGCCTCTTTGACAAGTTAACATTTGATCTATAACTAAACAGCAAATAAGGAAGGCCTGGGTGGCTCAGTCAGTTGAGCGTCTGACTTCGGCTCAGGTCATGAGAACTTAGGCTCAGGTCATGATCTCACAGTTCGTGGGTTCGAGCCCCACATCAGGCTCTGTGCTGACCGCTTGCTCAGAGCCTGGAGCCTGCTTCAGATTCTGTGTCTCCTCTCTCTGCCCCTCCCCCACTCATGCTTTGTCTCACTCTGTTTCTCAAAAATAAACAAATGTAAATTAAAAATAAATAAATAAATAAACAGCAAATAAGAACCACTCGAATATTTGGTGCAAGAACAGCAATGGTAAAAACCCTTTGTCTAGAATAATAAAAAACAAAAATGATTGAAATACAGTACTTAAGAGACAAACTGTATGAGGTAAAGTTGGAATGAGAGGTCAGAACATGTGGGACTGCTATGTCATGGTGAGGAATTTGGACTTTATTACAATGGCAATGAGAAGCCACTGGAGAGTGTTAAGATGTAACCTGGTTTCCTTTCTGAAAAGATCACTCTGGCTGCTCTGTAGAGAATACATTAGAGAGTACTGAGGAAACCAAGAATGAAAACAAGGGAAGGCAGGTTTCGTGCATTATTGTGCTTTATATTAGTACTTTATATTTATAAAGTAATATATATTATTCTTGGTATATTATTCTTGGCATGTTGCCTCTCTATATTAGAAATCTATAATGATAGTTTAAGCCAGAGCTGAGGACAAAATACTGAAATACAGGCATCTCAACTTCTAGATCAAACAGTGTCATTTTAATTAATTGTCATTTATTAAATGCTTATCTCACTCGATAATCTTATAATCCTAGGAGGTAGGTATCATTATCTCAATTTTAAAGAATAGCCTCAAGAGGTAAAGCAAGTTGGTTCAGAGTTGGCATGGGAAATCTGAGTCTCTCATACTCCAAAGCCCTGGATACAGTGGCCATACCTTTATTTAACTACTTTAATATACAATGCATTCCTTTGTAATATATATTTTAACCTTTAACTGATTTCTATTATGTTTAAATAAGCTCATCTTGACTTATTTCAATACTTTTCTTATTCTGAATTGTCTGTTAAACGTCTATTTTAAGGAAAGTACTTGGGGGCACCTGGCTGGTTCAGTCAGAGGAGCATGTGACTCTTGATCCTGGGGTCATGAGTTCGAGCCCCACCATGGTTGTAGAGATTACTTAAATAAATAAACCTTTAAAAAAATAAGGAAAGTTTAGGTCCAATTTTACACATAGAAGAGTAAAGAATAATTCTGAAAGCAGAAGTCCACGGTTGATCTGACTAGGGTTTGCGTTAGGACTTGTTTAGGCATGCTGTAATATTAATTTTGTGAAACTCTAGTTACAGTATTAAATAACTACTTTTATCCAAACGAATGCCGGTCACTACATTAAAAAAAGATAATTAAAATCTCAGCCGAGGAAATGAACACATACATCGGAATCCTGCCTACGTTCTTTCACGTTCTAACAGTTATTATTTAACATTTGGTTTGCTTATGAAAGCCATTAAATCGCGACAAACCTATGTCCTGAAAAACTCACATTTAGAAAGACCATTACTTTAGGAAAAAATAGGTTTTATTCTTAGATAATATTTTTCTAGAAACATGAACTTACTTCTGCTTTTTTACGAGCTTCCATAGCTTTCATAAGCATCATATGTTGTCGTCTTCTCTCTCGTTCCTATTAGGCCAGAAAAAATTAGGAAAATAACTCTAGTTAATGGTTTGATTTTGAAATGGAAAAACAAAACAAAACAAAACAAAACTCAGTATAGCATGTTTAGCATTTATAGACAAGTCACAGTAAATACTAAATATAAGACAAGAATGGCCAGTCTGTGCATGTTTTAGTTCAGGTTTAGAAAGCAAATACAAGAACAATCAAAAGCAAAAAGGTAAAGCAATGAACATGGAGACAGTGTAAACAGAAGCATACAAGATTTACTTATGGTCAGTTGTGATGCTCCTTCAAAAGCTGGCAGAACAAAAAGCATAATGGTTGGCTGGAACAGGTCAGTTACCTTACATCTGCTATTAGAAAAGCCACAAATATGTACTAGAGGCCAATTAAACTAAGGTTGTATTGTTCTTAAATTTTTAGATCAGGCAGAAATTTATAATCACTTTCACTTCATGGTTTTAGAATTAGTTATTTTTATTTCAAGTACGCTATCATTTTGTAAATTCAATAAGCCACCGACAAATTAGAAAGAGTTTTTTAAAGCTTTTATACCAATTTAGTTAAACTAGTCGTGGTTCATATACAAGCACCAATGAAATGGGGTATTCCTGGTTACTGATGTCTGCCACCTGATGCGCTAGGTAAGACCATAAAAGCTGCACCATGGGCTAATAAATGGAATCTAAAAGGCACAGTATGAAAACAAGGTAAGCACTAGTTTTGTTTGATAATCTCATTTTATTTTAAAATAAAAAATCAGATAGTTATATATCTAATCATTTCTTTTTGTTTAAAAGTATTTGGTCCCCCCAAAGGGATGTTTCTAAAATTATTTCTAAAATTTGTCTATCAAACCAGAATATATTTCATATTCTCTCATCAACCTAACTCAAAATTCCCATTGTATTCAATGGCAGTTTTGCATCTAGAATTGATGGGAGAATATGGGTCATTATCACATCTAATTGTATAGTGATCCAACTTTCATTGTGACATCAGTAATGTAAATTTTTAGACAGCAGCCTTATATAAGGCTTGCACAAATCAATTAAAAATCCTGGAGATGTATCATACTTCTTTATAGACAGACAAGCAGATGTATGCAATGCACTGTGCTGTAAAGCCATGCAGCAGTATGTAATATGACAGCAGCCAGTGCTACACTTTATGCATTGCTATGACAACCATATCACAACCAAATCACAATGCGGTGTTAGATGTACAAAAATAAACATACCCATACCATATCTAGTCTATGCCTCTCCAACTCCTGGTAGAAAGAGTTGGCACAACATTATGAAACAGAAATCACAGAGTCATGAAACCAATTTTTAACCCCCCAAAAGACACCAATACCAAAGCAAGGCAATAAACTGTAAGATGAAGGAAAAACTTAAGCAGGAATTAAATTGGAAATTTTTAAGAAAATATTTTGAAGATTGTCCCCAAATCAGATTTAAGAAAAATCATAAAATGTACATTTTGACAATTGCATAACTGTATGTATACAGACCTGATGCTTCAGAAGAACGGCTTGTTGTCTTCTCATTTCTTTTTCCTTAAAAATAAGAAACTTTTAATATGCAATTTTTAGGGAAGATTTAGAACACAGTACAAATATTAAAAGTTTCTCTTCTGAGGTTCTATAGTCCTCCCTTAGGTCAAACCATATGAAATTGCAAATATTTAATCATTTTTTACTTATGTGGTGGCAATTTCATATGGTTCTACATAATACAGAAAGATTATATGACAAGCAAGGATATTATTATTAGCAAGGATATTATTCAGTAGCCATTTAAACTTAAAATACAATAACCTAATAGCACATTTCAATAGCATATTCACTGAACTGATTAGCTAGATGGTCAGATCATATAAGATACAACTGGCACGTGGACTTTTAAAATTACTTTAATACATTATGTAGTGCAACCTTCAAATCCAGCTGATTAGAACTCTGTCCATTCGGAACATAAATTCCCAAATATACTCTATAATTAAAAGCATCTATATCATTTCTATACACTATCTATTTATGAAAGTAACAAGAGACTAAGAGATCAGTTTCAGATTTTCATGCTCAGCTATAATGCAGGGCACTACCCCAAGGGGGTCAGGCTTAATGCAAACATTCTATGAATATCATCAATTTAAATATTCTTATAAAGGTAAAAATCTACATGATATTAATATCTTTTTTCTAAAGAAAAAAGTAACAGAGTCCATGTAGAAAAGGTAACAAATAGTTCCCTGGCTTTATAAGATATAATTGTGTCTGCTCCTGGAACCAGTAGGGCCTCATTTCACTCAGCAGTCCTTTCAGTAATCAATTATGAGAAAAAGTGGAAGGTGAGGGGTGGAATGTGTATGTTTGTATGTGTGTCTTGGGGAGGGTTGCGGGGGGCGGCGTTCAACTCTCTAATGCTTCACACAGAAAGTCAAAACCAAAACATTATAGTAATTAACAATGGCTAATTTTATTATTGGTAAGTAACAGTTGCTAAAATTAGATTTTTATTTCTGTAGGCTTCTCACTTTTTAATAGTTAAAATAGTTGCTGGATATTAACCAAGATAAACTTGTAATCTAAGTAGAGAATCAGATTTGGAACACAATTTAAAACATAAACATCAACAACACAAAATAGCTTTGGGAAGATCATTCTGATTCAGCAAAACTATATACAGGTATTATGTAATAGTTTGCATTTCTGATTTGATGTTTGCTACTTAAGTAAGAGCTCAAAGCATCACATAAAACCTGTATAAGGAAATAAAAAAACATACATACAATATACATACAATAAAACCACACATTATACACATATTGTATCTGTGCTAAACATTTTAAAATAATTATTTTGAGGAGAGCTATTATTTTTGTATAATTAATACTGGTGTAATAGCGTATAGTTTTTATTTTTGAAAAATAAAAACTCTGGTTCTCATCTAAACTAACCTTTATTCGTTTTTCGGCCTCCAATAATTTGGCATTTGCTGCTTCTTCCTTCTTTTTCTTTTTAGCCTGTGCATGCAAAACAGGTCTCAAAGTCATGCAACAGCACCACTACAACTTGAAAATAATCTCAGACTTAAAAATGGAGTTACATGCCTCACAGGTACAAAACAATATGTAACATATATGTAGACAATTACATACCCCCCCACCAGTTAACATTACATTTAACATACTAATCTCATTTTTAATGTATAATTAGCATTAAGATATACAAAAAGTTTTAAAATGTATAAAAGTATGTCAGCTTTCCCTCTTCAAACTCTGTTAAAAGTCTGAAATAACTAAGCATTGATGTTATTTTAACTTAACACTTAAACACAGAAAAAACCATTTTGTGGCATGTATTGTCTTTTTTATAGTTTTTAAAAGTAAAACATGATTGCTGTAGAAAGTTTAGAAAATGGGGTGGATTTTAAATGATAAAAAAGTTAATGAATAAATCAGTAACATAAAAATGCACATGTCCGTCCACTTTATTTGAAATTTCTTCAACACTTGAAATGAGATAAATCTGTTCCTCAGATGATTTAAATGACACATTAAATCTCATTTTCCCTAGCTGTGCAATGTGGTTAATTAAAGGTTTTTTTTTTTAAATAGGATGGAAACATATTTCATGAAGCATATTTTGATTATTAAGATTGTGCCATCAAATTTGAGCTTCACAATCTTAAAGTCTTTAACTATCTTGTAGTTTTATAACTATCCAGTAGTTATTATCAGTTTACTTTAAGATAAGCATATTTACTATTTGGGAGGTTTTATTTATTTATTTATTTTTTTAACAATTAATATTTTACTGGCATTTTTAGTTTTGTAACACCTTTATATGCCTTGGTTTTCTCTTACACCTTCTGCATTGGTCTTTTTTTTTTTTTTTTATTTTTTAATATATGAAATTTACTGTCAAATTGGTTTCCATACAACACCCAGTGCTCATCCCAAAAGGTGCCCTCCTCAATACCCATCACCCACCCTGCCCTCCCTCCCACCCCCCATCAACCCTCAGTTTGTTCTCAGTTTTTAACAGTCTCTTATGCTTTGGCTCTCTCCCACTCTAGCCTCTTTTTTTTTTTTTTTTTTTTTTCCTTCCCCTCCCCCATGGGTTTCTGTTATGTTTCTCAGGATCCACATAAGAGTGAAACCATATGGTATCTGTCTTTCTCTGTATGGCTTATTTCACTTAGCATCACACTCTCCAGTTCCATCCATGTTGCTACAAAAGGCCATATTTCATTTTTTCTCATTGCCACGTAGTATTCCATTGTGTATATAAACCACAATTTCTTTATCCATTCATCAGTTGATGGACATTTAGGCTCTTTCCATAATTTGGCTATTGTTGAGAGTGCCGCTATAAACATTGGGGTACAGGTGCCCCTATGCATCAGTACTCCTGTATCCCTTGGGTAAATTCCTAGCAGTGCTATTGCTGGGTCATAGGGTAGGTCTATTTTTAATTTTCTGAGGAACCTCCACACTGCTTTCCAGAGCGGCTGCACCAATTTGCATTCACTATTTGGGAGGTTTTAAAATTAATTTGAAGGCAGTAAGGAAATATCTGTATATTTCTGGATGGAAAAAAACAAACAGAAAACCTCAATTATCTGGGGTCCTCAGAATTGTTTTACATAGCAATAGTTTTCTGAATAGCTGAGAGGTTATAATAATTTTAAACATTAAAAGTTTATTTTTACAATTATGGATGAAAATAATTTTGAGACCTATGCCTGTTTAGACATAGTACCACTAAACATAATTTAGCTTTTTCTTGATGACTCAGGACAATTGTTCTGAACATCAGTTATTATACTACACAGTTCAATAGAGTAATGTATTTTGGCCACTAAGGTGTTGAAAATTGCTTGCTATTCAACTAAAAATTACATGCTGTTGCTAGGTTTTTGAATTCCTATATATGCGGGTTGGAGTTTTGCTGCATTTTTCCCTTGCTGTCTTTTGGCTATTACTTCTGCTGTTGCCAACATATGTCTTTAGCCCTATTCCAGTAGCTTCAGGGGAAGGATATATTAGAAACCAGAAAATCAAGCTAGTTAAACTGTTTCTACATTTAAAATTTACCTTTACTTTTGTAATGTTTTATTTCTAAATTAAAAATAAATATCTAACTATATGTCCTAATGAGTTTTCTAAAAGTAAAGAATATGAATTTTAGCACATGAACTTTATGACAACTATATTGTCTGCTCAGAGGTTTCCTCTTTATTTTGTCTTATTTTCTAGGTTTTTATTAGACTAATTAGGATTAGATTAGCTTGCTACTTAAATAAGGTTTAGATAAGATCTTACTCTGCGTTACTTTTAAAGAGAATTTCTGATGAATGTATTAATTTGTATGAGTGAGAGACTATGTGGGTAAAATTTTTATTTTTGCAAACTTTAAGATATATTATATCAAATTTAAGAGCTCTACCTCTAGAATTTGCTGGGCTCGAAGTTCTTTTTCCATTCTGATTTGTTGTATTCTTTTAATTTTTTCCTGTAGAAAAAGTTATGATAATTTAAGACAATAAATATGTAGATGAACACATTTAAGCGGAATGAAATTAATTTAAGGTAAGTACACATTTACCAAAGGTTGCCCATGCTGGATCTAAAACTTAATGATTTAAGCGGAATGAAATTAATTTAAGGTAAGTACACATTTACCAAAGGTTGCCCATGCTGGATCTAAAACTTAATGATTTAGCTTAGCATCATATATATATATATATATATATATATATATATATATATATATATATATATATATTCATGTCTTACTTAATAGGATTTTACAAAATTTCTCAAAACAATTTATAAAATACAAATTCTAACTAAGTATATAGAAGCCAGGTAAACCAAGGTAATTAAACTCATTTAGCCTGTTTGCAAGCATAAGTAATACCTACTTTGAAATAAATATAGGTCAGAATGATCAGAAAAAATAATACATCAGGAATCAGAAAACTTAAAGCTAGTTCTGAGTTACTGTCATTCATTACATGATCTTGAACATATAACTACTCTTGTATAAAACAGGGAGAAGTGCTTACCCTTTACTCACTATGTCATGACAAAATTACGATTCTTAAAAAAGTGTATAGTGTTATACAATTGTAATAGATTAACAACTTTTTCCATACCATAATTTCTTATTTCACATAGTGAATAACATAACATCACATTACAATAAGCTAAATTCAGCAGTAATCTAACATTATTTTAAAATGGGTCAACTACAATTTAACATTGTAAGGAATAATTCACACAACATACTAGGTATTCACATTGTCTAAATTTAATGTTCTAGTTATTGTTTTAGAATTCAGTGATCATGTAAATTTTGATAAGAATTTTATAGCTGATTTAAAAATGATGCCATATGCTATAAGCACATTGTTAACAATTTCATGTTCATAAATCTCTTTGAAATTCCCAAATTGGCACTGATAAGAATACGTAGTTTTAAAAAACCCCAAAAAAAAACAAAAAAAAACCCCCACCAACCCCAACTGTACTGCTTGCAAATTGCACTGTTCCTAGGATTTCTAGAACCAACCCATTTTACACTGCTTTCTATTACAATACCTACTCCTATCTCCGGATGCTAGTGTATCTTTTGAAGCTATGCTTTAACATGTTGTTTTTTTATTAAATTTCTTTTCTTTTTTAAAAAATTTTATTTAATTTATTTTTTTAACTTATGTCCAAGTTAGCATAGTGCAACAATGATTTCAGGAGTAGATTCCTTAATGCACCTTACCCATTTAGCCCATCCCCCCTCCCACAACCCCTCCAGTAACCCTCAGTTTGTTCTCCATATTTATGAGTCTCTTCTGTTTTGTCCCCTTCCCTGTTTTTATATTATTTTTGTTACCCTTCCCTTATGTTCACCTGTTTTGTCTCTTAAACCCCGCATATGAGTTTTTGTCTTTCTCTAATTTCGCTTAGCATAATACCCTCTAGTTCCATCCACATAGTTGTGAATGGCTGCTTTAACATGTTTTTAAACTTACTGCTGTTTTTCCTCATACTAATGTTATTGATTCCCTGCAGGGCTCTCTACTGCAGGAAAAGGAGATTTCTGAAATTACTGTTCTGATTTTAGAAGACTGATCACATTCCATAATTTTGTTTTTGGTGATCCTACTTGGTATTGAATATTAATTATAGCTTGCCAAACATAAAAACCCAAGAGTATCTTTTATTTCATTCCAGTCTTAGAGAAGGCTGTACTTGATCCACACTTGATATATTTATTTAGTTTAGAACTTGAGACCCAAGTAAAGCACACTTGTGATTTAATTTTCGTGCTCTTGTTAATCATAAGGTTATAAAATGGTATATTCTCAAGTCAGCAAAA
Organism: Panthera onca; assembly: GCF_046562875.1. Taxonomy (NCBI): domain Eukaryota; kingdom Metazoa; phylum Chordata; class Mammalia; order Carnivora; family Felidae; genus Panthera; species Panthera onca. Next base: position 72,830,173 of record NC_138346.1, on the reverse strand, counting down.
GTGATTTATTATTTTCTTAGGCACAGAGATAGGTATGGAATTTTGGGCTTAAGTTCAACTCAGAGCTTTATCTTAGCTGTCCAAGTGATTCATATATATGTACATATATTTGGTAGTGCTGTCATCAGCATTAGCAGAGATAAACCTTGTTTATAAATTATTATAAGTTCACCTTATAATATTGAGTACCCAATCACTGAACTGGGCACTTTACTTAAAATATCTTAATGATCATTGAAAAAAAAAAACACATGGGGAGCCTGGGTGGCTCAGTCGGTTGAGTGTCCGACTTTGGCTCAGGTCATGATCTTGTGGTCCGTGAGTTTGAGCCCCGCGTCAGGCTCTGTGCTGACAGCTCAGAGCCTGGAGCCTGTTTTGGATTCTGTGTCTCCCTCTCTCTGACCCTCCCCCATTCATGCTCTGTCTCTCTGTCTCAAAAATGAATAAACGTTAAAAAAAAATTTAAAAAACCCACAAAAACAAACAAACAAAAAACAACGGGGTGCCTGGGTGACTTGGTCAGTTAAGCATCTGACTTCTGCTCAGGTCATGATCTCACGGTTCATGGGTTCGAGCCCCACATTGGGCTCTGGGCTGACAACTCAGAGTCTGGATCCTGATTCAAATTCTTTGTCACCCTCTCTCTCCCTCTCCCCTGCTCACTCTCTCTCTCTCTGTCTTTCAAAAATAAATAAATGTAAAAATATTTAAAAAAAACAAAAACAAAAACACAGGAGTTGAGGTTATCTTTTTTTTTTTTTTAACCTAAGAGAAAATTGAAATTGCTGGAGGGTAAATATTTTGCCTAACATCAAATACTAAATATAGAGACCTGGTTAGATTCCAATGCTTTTGCTCCTTCTGCTTCATAATAATGCTTCTGCAAGTCTCTTGAAAATTGCTTTGAGGACTATATGCTGATATATAGGGGCCTACTAGGTGGAATAAAGAATCCAGACGATAAGAAGCATGTGATACCATTTAATCCTAGATCTAATGCTGACTTTAAAATAGGCATTGTGACTATGTGAGTAAACCCATGCTAGACTTTGATTCACCCTATTGGCAACAACGAATAAGTCAAGTGGTATTAAAAGACTAGCCTCAGACAAATATCTTGATGAATATCTAAGATTAGTTCATTTGTATTCATGTTGCTGGAACCTTGGGACCCCAATGCTTTTTTGATGAGCAGCAAAAACTATGTAGGCTTAAGGTGTAGCCACTTTAAGAGCTTAGGAACACAAAACTGAACTTCAGAGGCTGATGAAATCTGGTGCGTCTCTAGGCATTAGGAAGTAGGATAAGCTGTAAAAAATTAGTATTTCACTTAAAATAAAATATAGACTATTTTTACATATACATGGAATATACAATAAATATTTATGTTATTTTGATATATATATATATATATATATATATATATATATATATATATACAGTGCCTTTAGCAGTCACAATCAACAAACTAAGGAATGAATCTGAGTTTACAATTGACCACATTAAATTACAGTGAGGAGTATACCATATAGTCTGGTGTTTGATATCTGTCTCTTAAAAAGTGAACATCTGTTTGTGCCAGGCATTGTGGTATATACGCTACATTCCAAGATCTCGTTTAATCATTGGATAATGAGGTTATTTCCTTTTACCATGGAGGAAATAGAGACAAAGAGGATAATTCATCTAAGATGACAAAAATATTAAGCAGCAGAGCCCATATTCAACTCTTGGCTGCCTGACTACAGACTAAGTTCTGACTCCCCATTCCACATCAACTCTCTCTAATCCCACATCACATCCAACCCAAGCCATTTATTTAGCAGCTATTTATATAATAACACAATTTACTTCGTTTCATACTCAGAAAAAACTACTTGCTGTTCAAAATATTAAATGAATAGTAGTTCCCTCATTTCCTTTCTGCTTTAATGATTATACGAATACATGGAGATGGGAGAGTAGCTCACACCCTCACATCTTAAATGCTCAATATCTTGTCATGCCATTGCATGAATTCTTAATTCACTTATAAAAATTTAAAAATCATTTCACCTACCTGTACTTAATTTTGAAAACTACATAGGGGAGAGAGATTATAGATAGAAGATAGAATGTTGGATATGTTGAAATAGTGCATTCTTGGTTTTATTTTTTTTGTGTTTTTTTTTTTTTGCACTAAGAATATTTAAGCATTCAGAAGCAGTGGACACAAACCTTATTCTATAAACTTGAATTTAACTTTCTATGTATATTTTATGTATTTCAGAAGAAGAAGCTTCTCTTACTAAAATCTAAACATTTAAGCAATAGCCTTCATTTATTGATAATTAATTTTAAAAGTTTGAAAGCTGTTCAGATGTCAACCTATATTCAAAGTCTATCAGGATATTAAAAATACTTATACAAATCTACTATTTGGTAAGCTTTAAAAACTTGGAAGTATGAGACTTGGTTCAAAAATGAGGTGAATTTTAATTAATGCAAGATGACAACTTTCTAAGTAAGATCCATAATATTAATGTGAAATGTGGTTATTTCAGAAATCAAGATGAAAATAATGTACATATCTACATATGCCAATAAAGCCTCAATATAACACTTGTGCTTTAAAAATCAGTTCTAATGCATAAACGTACCTGTTGTTTCATAATCTTTATTTGTTCTTTTTGCTTTCTCTTCTCCTCAGCAGCCATTATTGCTGTGGTAAAAACCGAAGCACAGATATCATCAACAAGGAAACAAAGAGGAGAAACTTCTTATGAATTCCCCAACACTCACTCTTGATGTTTATGTTTTCATTTAAATCACCTACCTTGTTGTTTTTTAGCTTCTTTGGCAACCCGAGCCTGTTCCTGCTTTTGAAGTTTTCTCAAAAGCTTTATTTGCGCTGCTTGTCTGGCTATTTCTGAAAAACACAACATTTCAAAAAATATTATTAACAACTTGACATAACTGTTAACCTAGAAACAATGACTGTGTGAAACTGGCATCGTCATGAAGGACATAATTTTTAAGAAAATCGCCTAAGGTTAGATACCAACTGAGAGAATGGTGTGGCAGCAAATTTCATGTTTATTTCCCCTAGAAACTGCTAAATTATTTCACCAAAGAAGATCCCACACACAGAACTACACAAAAATGATACTTCTTTTAATTCTCTTCACAAAGGGTAATCTGAGCACATCGGTTTTTGGGTTTGTTTTTTTTTTCACATTTTGTGTAATCCCCACTTTGTAGGAAAGTAGTAGCTAGTATGTAAAAATAGTGCTTTAGCTTTGGTCTTAAAAATAACAAAATACATGAAAAGGAAAAAGGACTCAAAATAGAACAAATGCAAAGCCTCCAAAACTCAGTATCACAATCAGCTATATAAATGGTAGTTTCTGAATCCAGTGACATTTTCATTTATGAAGAAGAGGGTCTAAATCTCCTAAATAAAGAGTACAGAATGTCAAGGAGTTTTATTTATTTTTTTATTTTTAAATTTTTTTTTTAATGTTTATTTATTTTTGAGACAGAGAGAGACAGAGCATGAACGGGGGAGGGTCAGAGAGAGGGAGACACAGAATCTGAAACAGGCTCCAGGCTCTGAGCTGTCAGCACAGAGCCCGACGCGGGGCTCGAACTCACGGACCGCGAGATCATGACCTGAGCCGAAGTTGGCCGCTCAACCGACTGAGCCACCCAGGGGCCCCTGTCAAGGAGTTTTAAAGACAACTTAGTTCTCATAATTTTTAAGGACAAATGCATGAAACTGGGATAGACTGACATCTATAGTCAGTCTATATAGTGGAGTGGCCCCAACTATTCATTCTTCTTTCTTCCAAGTCATCTGCAATGTGACTTTGCAGTTCCTCTCATCAAGAGGTGACATATATTTATCTTCTTGTCCCTTGATTCTGAGTTCAGACATGTGATCTTCATTAGCTAATAGGATGTTAGCAGTTGTGATACACATAGAAGGTTGAAAATATACTTGTACTATTTCTATTTCTTCACTTGTGCCTTGCTTGCCCTTTACTATAAAGACATGATTGGGCGAGGCTGCTGAAGGTTGGGACACATGGAGTCAGAGGACTTCATGTGTGTGAAAACACCCAGCCAAGATCAGCAGAGCTGCCTAACTTACCTCCAGCTGCTTTGATCTGCGCAACAATTAATGCTTAGTGTTATAAATCACTGAAATTGTGTGGTTGGTTGTTTTCCAACATTACTATGGCAACAGGTAACTGACATGGAAAGCATGTCATGCTTTCTTCTGCTGGCAAACCTGGTCAGCATATTTTTAACTATAAAAGTGCCGTATGGGGCACCTGGGTGGCTCAGTCGGTTGAGCGTCCAACTTGGGCTCAGGTCATGATCTCGCAGTTCGTGAGTTCGGGCCCCGCGTCAGGCTCTGTGCTGACAGCTCAGAGCCTGGAGCCTGTTTCAGATTTTGTGTCTCCCTCTCTCTCTCTGACCCTTCCCCGTTCATGCTCTGTCTCTCTCTGTCTCAAAAATAAATAAACATTAAAAATAAATAAATAAATAAATAATAAAGTGCTGTATCATAGTATCACTCATAAAATACCACCTTACATTAGACATTATTTTAAACTTTGTAGCAGATAAGTTTTAAGAAATCTATATATTATATTGAATAATGAATATTAATTACTTGAGTTCTACTAATTTTTTCCACCATTTATTGAACTGCTGTATTAAATTTACATAAACTTATTTAATCTTCATAACAATATTATGAGATAGGCAACATTATGCCCAGTTTACAAAAGAAATAACTAAGGCTCACAAAGGTTAAATAACAAAGCCAACATACAAACCCAAGTCTTTCTGACTTCACAGTCTATATGATCCTAGTTCTAAAAACCTTTAAGAAAAGTTGAGTGCCTTGAGATTTTAGGTAAGAATTTAACCCTCTGTCCTGTAACAGCAGAAGTGACATTGGTTACTATGGTTGATTTTCTATTAATAAGACTTTAACACAGGGGAGGGGATGTAAAGGGTCTAACTTTATCTAGTAAACTGGAAGGGTTAATGGAAGATGATGCTAAAATATATCTCCAATCCTCCAATAACTCATAAATAACTTTTGAAATATTAATTTGAAAAAGATCTTTTATGGATTAAGAAATTACCTATCCATTTAAAGATAAAAGTTTACTTTTGAAATAGTTTATTTTCACACAGAATTAGGAATATTTTAGATACACCACATTTCTTTGGTTCTAAGATGCAATTTTTAAACACACTCTAAAATCAGAATATGTGTGACAATTGGCAGTACTTTGCTTTTGTAGTGGTACATCTTGAAATAATGGTACATTGCAATGACTATGGCATCTCAGATTCTATGACATATGAAAGGGAGAGGTACTATTTCATATCTTAGAAAATTTAAAGTATTAATAGTTTTGGCAGGTTTATTTATTAGGTCAATAGTCCTTTTCATATCAAAACTGCCAGATTCTTATCTTTATTTTCTAGAGAAATTAGAGAACTCTCATGTCATAATGCTTGGGTGTACATTCAAAATTTGCATTTACTTTGCTGTTCTGAACTTTACTTCAAATTAAGTCCAGTATTTCAGTTTAGGTGAGGCCTAGTAGGATAATATGACAGAAACTTCTAGAATACCTTCAAATAACTCCCTCAACCTGTTAATGTAGAAGCCTTTCAGAAATAAAAGGAGTGATAAAGTGATTCATTCCTTTCTTCCCAAGAAAAAAATATGCATATTTTACCATATATGCTGGTAAATATTAATAATTTACTTTTAAATATTTAACATTTATATACATGTTGAGGAAAAAACATATACATCATCTTGTGAAAGGTAACAGAATTTGCAAAATGCAACATAATACAACAAGGGAGACTTATGTAACAGAATACAAACCAATTTGAAATCTCAAGGGAGAAAAAAAAATTTGGGTAAAAGTTAAATAATTGCCTTTTATTTTCTTAAAATAAAATTTAGTTAATTTTCCATATATAAAGCTGCCATTTTAGATACTAAGTATTAATAGTATTTGCAGTAGATATTCAAGACATGCATGAAGAGCCCATGCTTTGGGTATCCATTAATTTCAAGCTTTCTTATTTTATGCAAATAATGCACACTCATCACTTATACATTCATCAGAAGAGTCAGTGGTTTATTGACAATGTTAATTTTAAAAACCCATCATTTATAGCTGTATCTCTTAATATATTAACTTTTTATCAACCTTCACTAATAACTATTTAGGGGAGATAAAAATCATAACAGAAACCAAATAAAATAACATAAAAAATTTTCACTCTTGGGGCTCCTGACTGGCTCAGTCAGAATAGCATGTGACTCCTGACCTTGGGGCATGAGTTTGAGGCCAACATTGGGTATAGAGATTACATACATACATACATACATACATACATACATACATATATACATAAACAAGCAAACCAAAAAAATTCATTAACATACAAGAAAGAAAAACTTATATGACATTAAGTTACATGCCAGATAGTTAATTTACATGCCATCAGTGGAACTATGAATCAGCGCAACCTTTTTGGAGACAATATTTGCCTGCTAGCTTCCAAAACTGAAAATGCACATACCCTTTGATTCAAAGATTCTATCTCTACAATTTTATACTATGAAATAGCCATACCTATAGAAGGATATGAATAAATGTGTAATATGTGTTTATTGCAGGACCATTTGTGGTAGCAATGATTGGGAAGCAGCTCAAATAGTCATCAAAAGAGACTGATTAACTGAAGTAATGGTAGAGCCATATGTGGCATCACTTTACTATTCAGCTAGTAAAAGCCTAAGGTTGATTTTTAAGTGCAGATATAGAAATATGTTCGAGATAAATTAGGTGGAATAAATTAAGTGGATAAATTAAGCAAGTTGAATAGGATGTACATAAGCCCATCTATTTTACAAATGAAAAGATATATATGATACAATATATTACATATGTATATGTACACATATATTGTGTCACATGACTGTGTGTATGTAGGAGTGTGAATACACATTTCTGGATGGATTTATAAAACACTGTTAATAATGATGCCGCTCATGAGTGTCTTTTATTTTAAAGTGAGTGAGAACGAGTGTCTTATTTGTAAAGCATTCTATTCTTTGAGTTTTGTTGTGGGTGTTTATTTTATAATAAAAACAAAACAGCTCCAAAGAAGTCAATATTATGATAGTGTTTACAATAAAGAGAAATAAGTCAAGCTTTTCTTCCGGAAAAAAAAACCATGCAAAGAAGTAAAATCCTGTTAGTCTTTCAAGTCAATTTTTATTATTAAGCATTTATTTTATATTGATTTATATGTTTTTATATATGCTTGTGAATATAAGACACCAATACATCTCTTTTGATGTATATTCAGATAGCCTTAAGAGGCTTCACATTTGTACCTAGTTACTCAAACTCATATAGAACTCTTTTATTTTAGTCAGCTTTCTGTGTCAGACATAGCATGGTAACTTCATGTTGATAATTTATGTGTAGCTTTCAGTTACAATACATTTGAGGTTATTATGAGCACTTTGTGCTTGAAAAGTAACACTTTCTGGTGATCTTAAAATAAATTATGATTTAAATCTATCAGTTGGCCATTTTGAAAATATATGTGATATATCCAGACTACAAAGAACCCAAACTAAAAAGACTGGGGTTACTTACCAGTAATTGGAGTTCTCTGACTGAAAATTTACTCCACAGATCCACATATTTTGGAGTTATTCCCTTGTACCACCTCAAGGAATCGGGAGCTGTTAAAATGAGAATTTCCAGAAGGTTGGCACCACCTTAAGGCATGTGCCAAGTGCTGGGTGATTCCCTTTCTGTGCAAGCCTTGAAAGCTTATCCCCCACCTTTGTAATTCTAAACACACAAGATCTGATGTGTTTATGAGTAAGGCTCTTGAAAGGAGCTTACCTAATCAAAGAACTCCAGTTACCAGTGAGATTCCTTATTTTCTCAGTTTTATTCTAACACAAATATCTACTTTTCAGAAAGTGAGAGCAGTATCATTCATATTCAAAAACATAAGAAATGCGGAGACATATTAGTATGATCATTACAGTGTCATTCTATCTCTTACCTTGAGCTTGCAGTTTTCTTAGCAATTTGGCATCTGTGTTGTCTAGAAACTCAGCACTTCCCACGTTTGGAGGCCGACCCTTCCGACGTCTCATCCTGGATTCCTCTCTTGCTCGCTGTCTATCTGGATTTGGTGGTCTTCCTCTACGGCCTTCCATTGCCCTGATACGGGGAATGACATCCTCTTCTTTCAAAAGACACCACTGCATTCCCTTTTAATTAACATTTTACAGAAATAATATATTAAAAGAAAAATAAACACAAGTGATCAACATGTCAGAAAATTCTATGTAAATTCAGATATTCTGAAATTTATAAAGCTAGTATAAAGCTTAGAAATTTTAATTTTTAATTAAATTTATATCTATAATTATTCATGGCCTTTGGCATATCTTTGGTTTTCTTACTTTAATGAGTTCAACTTTAAATAGAGATCTAGATCTATAAAAATATATTTATAAACACATGTATCCATAAACCCATAAATAGAGATATACCAATCACATTTCCAAACTATAATGACCATAAAGTTGGCAGATATTTGAAAATATTAGTTGTGTGATGACACCCCTATGGATTGTTTTCATGTATTATCAGTTCAACCAAGCATGAAGCTATCCAAATAACTGAAGGAAGTTTCTCTTTATAGATATATTACAGGGATGCCTGGGTGGCTCAGTTGATTAAGTGTCCTTAAGTGTCTGACTTCAGCTCAGGTCATGATCTCATGGTCCATGGGCTCGAGCCCTAGTTGGGCTCTGTGCGACAGTTAGGAGCCTGGAGCCTGCTTCAGATTCTGTGTCTCCCTCTCTTTCTGCCCCCCCCCCCCCCAACTCCATCATGCTCTGTCTCTCAAAAATGAATAAACATTAAACAAAAAAAAGAAATATTACAGATAATAAATCAAGAAGGAATGTAAGAGTTAGAATACCAGCATTGTGTAATACCTGATGAATTCAGGGATCTAAGCATTGAACCTGAATGGTTGTCAATCACCAGAAAGAGAGACCACTAGGTAAACATCAGCCCTCTAATGGGGGTTCACTCCATCATCTATAAATTCATCTTGCCCTCTACCAAATGAATCAAACCTAAATGTGATGAGGTTTCTGGACCTAATTACTATAACTTTACAGGAAAAATAGGATAAGAAGTGTATGTTAAACTACATAGCAAAATTCAGTCTGTAGGAAATTCTACAAATTACTCAGTTTTTTTGAGAAATAAATTTTAAGGAAAAAAAACTGTAAGATTAAAGGAGACTTAAAAGATGTATCAAATACATTTTATCTAAATATTGATTCAAATATAAAACCTTCAGAAAATTAGAATAATTAAAGAACTGAAACTGTGAACAATGCCTAACATTTGATGGTATCCAGAAATCATAATTTTAAAGTGTGATAATGGTACTCTTGTAGAAAACAAGAGTCCTTATCTTCTAGAGATACATATTGAATATTTTACAGATAAAACAAGACGTGTAAGATTTGCTTCAGCAAATGGAAAAGTAGAAGCAGATGGGGACATACGTAAAACAATACTGGCTATATGATTTCTAAAGCTGATGATGGGTACATCGTATATATTACATATTTGAGATTTCCCATTATAAGTCACCAAGAGAAACACATAAACTACCATAATGCTAATGCATTATAGGAATAATCCTGCTCAGTGCATAGATACAATCTGAGTCTGGTTTTTATTATCCTCAATATGTCAATCAAAACAAATACACTGTTATATTACCTTCTTATTGTCTAAAGTAATACGTTCAGATAGAAGAATGGCACCCTTTCAAAATAGTTTTATTTCTTACTTCTTCTTTAAAAACATTTATTTTGAGAAAGAGAGAGAGAGAGAGAGAGAGAGAGAGAGAGAGAGAGAGTGTGTGTGTGTGTGTGTGTGTGTGTGTGTGGAAGGGGCAGAGGGAGAGTATGAGAGAATCTCAAGCAGGCTCTGTGTTGTCAGCACAGCCGAAGATCATGACCTGAGCTGAAATCAAGAGTTGAACACTTGACCAACTGAGCCATTCAGGTGCCCCTGTTACGTAATTTTTTAAGAGATAATTTCTCTAGGGGCGCTTGGGTGGCTCAGTCAGTTAAGCTCTGACTTTGGCTCAGGTCATGATCTCACAGTTTGTGGGTTCAGAGTTCCACATCAGGCTCTGCACTGACAGTGTGGAGCCTGCTTAGGATTCTCTCTCCCCCCTCTCTGCTCTGCCCCCACTTGCACATGCTCTCTCCCTCTCTCTCAAAATAAATAAATAAACGTAAAGAGAGAGAGATAATTCCTTTAATATGAAGGTTAAGGAAATTTTCAAAATGTGCTTTCTTCTTAAAAGAATGTTAAACTAGGAATTTAGCTTGAACCACTGTAGTCAGTTCTGCAACCAAAAACAATAAAAAGTTGTTGAGTTACTTTTTATTCCATAATTCCTAATCTGGGGCAAGAAATCTTGATTATCTCATTCAATGGGCATTAAAAATACAAATACTACTCCTGCTACCATCCTGGATGAAAGTTACATCCCACATTGCAAGCACTGTGCTTTGTTCCAGGCATTTTCAATACATTAATGTTCACAACACTTCTAATATGGTGGGTTTTATTGTTCCAACATTACAACTGAGGGAATTCACACCCAGTAAGGTTAAATAATTTCCTGAGGTACAGAGGCAACAAGGAATAGAACTGTATTTTGAACCTAGGACTATCTCACTCTAAAACCTGGGCTCTTAACCTCTACATGTAATTGATTGATGTTACAAAGATGTTTTTATATTTGATAAGTGACTGACAACAATATTCAGCTACGAAAGCATGCATGACCAAGATTGTGTCACAGAAGAATTGTGTCAAAAAACCCAAATGCATATAACCCATATTTGTATGTTAAAAATAATATCTATACTAATTATTTTCAGTAATTCTCATGTGAAAAATAATTTTAAAAAATCTTTTTTAATGTTTATTTTTTGAGAGAGAGAGAGAGAGAGAGATAGCAAGTGAGTGGGGAGGGGCAGAGAGAGAGGGACACATAGAATCTGAAACAGGCTCCAGGCTCTGAGCTGTCAGCACAGAGCCCGATGTGGGGCTTGAACTCACGGACCTCAAGATCATGACATGAGCCGAAGTTGGATGCTTAACCAACTGAGCCACGCAGGCACCCCTAATTTTACAAAGTAATTCTGAAGGAAGTAAAAATTTTTTCCTCAGATTTCAAATGAAGTCAATAGGAACAACAGTTCTATGAACTGCATTTTAATGCCACAAACCACTGAGAAGAAAATCATCAAAACAGTTTTATGTTTACCAGTATGGGAAGCTTTTGATTCATTTAGATTTTCATTTTTCTGTTATGCTTTTAGGCACCAAGGCAGTATGCATCACATAAATTGAAAAATAGAGAAGTGACATTTGTGACACTTGGAGAAGAGAGAGACTAATAAAAGAGTCTGTAAAGGAATCTACATTCAGTTTTTAAACTATCTTATTAATCATAAAGTCAACTTAAGCCAAAATTTAAAGGGTTTTATCAATTTATTTTTTTATTCAGTTACAATTTTTACATAGTTATGTTTTATTCAGCTAGGAAAACATACCTACGTCAAGAAAGGAATAGATTATGTTGGTGTCCAAAATTTACCAAATATAGTGACATTTTCATTTACATTTTTGCCCTCGGCATTTATAAAGTAAATACTTGTTAAGGGAACTGCATATATTGTGCTACATATACAGTCTTCTGACTCCTGGGTTTCAGAAAACGAGAAATAGACTGTAAGGAAAACCTGAAGCTTAAAATACATCCTTAATTCATGGAGTAGTCAAAATAAGTGAGAAGGAAAAAGAAAAAGTATTTTTCTCGATGAATGTTTCTTTAGAAAAAGGAAACAGAATTTATATCACTTGATTCATATGCTATAAGCTTTTTTGTCAATAAAAAATTATGCATCAAGAGAGTTAGCGTATTATTTTTTCTTAATTTCTAAGACTAACATAGTAAATGGCTCCTGAAAATAATCTTTCTTGACTAAGACATGGATACAAAGAAAATGGATACAAAGAAAACAGATGATCAACACGATGGGGATGGTGACAGATTGCCTATTTTACATTATTCTGCTTTCAAGAGTTACTAATTTCAAACTTTAGCAGTAACACCTTCATTTCTATAAATACTACAGAGAGAAGAAAAAAGATTTATGTTTTATTTCAGAAGACTAAACAAAATAATAAGCATACTACACCATATTGTCTGCACTGCACTATAAAAGTAAAATATAAGACTGTAAGGTTTTGGGGTGCCTGGGTGGCTCAGTTGGTTCAGCATCTGACTTCGGTTCAGGTCATTATCTCACAGTTCGTGGTCAGGCTCTGTGCTGACAGCTCGGAGCCTGAAGCCTGCTTCCGATTCTGTGTCTCCCTCTCTCTCTGGCCCTCCCCTACTCATGCTCTGTCTCACTCTTTCTCTCAAAAATAAATAAACATTAATACCATATGGTTTCACTCTTATGTGGATCCTGAGAAACATAACAGAAACCCATGGGGGAGGGGAAGGAAAAAAAAAAAAAAAAAAAAGAGGTTAGAGTGGGAGAGAGCCAAAGCATTAGAGACTGTTAAAAACTGAGAACAAACTGAGGGTTGATGGGGGGTGGGAGGGAGGGCAGGGTGGGTGATGGGTATTGAGGAGGGCACTTTTTGGGATGAGCACTGGGTGTTGTATGGAAACCAATTTGACAGTAAATTTCATATATTAAAAAAAAAAAAAAATTTTTTTTTTAAAAAGGCTGTAAGGTTTTATAAACTTGTGTTGAGGCACCTAGTTTGTACAAGACATAACAGTCTCTAAAGGTAAATGAGAATCTTCTAATGTACCGTGCTGAGTTGTAATAAATTTGAAAAAGGGTTTAGAGGTTGGGACAAGAAGTTGTCGGAATTGTCCACTTAAAAAAAATAATGATGGTCTGAATTAGGGCTTGAGAATTAGAGTTGGAAAGAAAGGTGATTACATTGGTCTTTCAGGAGGGAAGACTACCTGTATATGAAAGAGAAAAGTCTGAATGGAGACCAGAGAGGTGATTAAAGTTGGGAGGGGTCTCTAGGTAACATGGAAAAGGGAAATGATAGTGAGGTTTTTTTCATCCTGAACAAACTGAAGATACAGGATGAAAAAATACTTGAGAAAACCTGCAAATAAAATCATTACTCTCAGGTATTTTACATCTTAAAAACTAAATAGAGCTTAAAAAAACCATTTATTTTAAATGAATAATTTAAAAATGTTTTCTATATTCAGAAATTCAAAAATTATATGAAATTGAATCTACATATGATTTTGTATTTCAACGTTTCCATTATTCTTCATAAATGATACTCCAAAGTATTATTGAACATCTCATGAGCAATTTACTCGTTTTTTCCTTTACACTGAATTGTGTAATTAACTAGGATCCTACATTTTACTGGCAGCTAATGTCAATTTGTGGTTTACCAGCAATATGTTCAAGTTTTAATGAAATGTATTCTCAAGTCTCATTCCTGCTTCAATTTTATATGAGTTTATCTTTGTTTTGTTGCTCCCATTGTGTTTGATTTTACATACTTGTAGGCTGACTTATTTAGGGGATAAAGAGTATGTAAGTAAAAGAAGAAAACCAGTCCACCAAAAGTCAATTCACTGAGTAATCTATTTGCCAAGTCACTGATTTTGTTTTTGTTTTTGTTTTTTTTTAAGTTTTTATATCACGAAGACTTTGCTGCAGCAATTTCAGCATGGATTTGCAGTGCTGGGCCACTAAAAGTCAATTTCCCATGTTAATATTGGAGATGCCTAATACTTCTCCAATGCTCAATGTTATATAAGTGAATGGATAAATTTTACTCTTATTTTTCTGGATTGGGACCTATTTCTCTATTCCAGTCTTTGACTCTGGTAGTAAAACAGCTGAGGTGAAGATTTTAAAGCTGGAGTAAGATATTTGATCTGTCAATTTTAGGTTTGTTAGTCATTCAGCGAATTGATCATTTACCAAATTGATTTCAGGCTAGTTTTCAGTAAATTTAACCACAGTTCAAGTAAACAAAACTGATGTTTTCACTACTTTTTCTTTGTAAGTGTACTTTCAGAATACTTTACTTCCCAATAATTAGTTTATAAAAAAGCTTTTAGAATGTGATACCTAAAAGGGAATTGATCTTAAAGACCTATGGTATATATACTGCACATCACAGGTGAGGATACTAAGGCCTAGAAAAGTAGGTTTCAGTTTTTCAAAGCAACATAGGATGCTGAATTATCCTGACAGGAGTCTAAGAAAAAATCTTAAGAGCACAGGCAAAGTGAGGCATCAAATATTTTTGACAGGACTTCCTATTTTAAGAAAACACTAAAGCTAGTATCATGAGAAAAATCAAAGTTCTGTTGAATTTCCTTATGCTTATTTCATAATTTAGCATTATGTCTATATTTGGCTACTTTATGGTGCCAGAAGTAGGTAGTGAGAACTTTATGTACCATGAACTTTACAGCATTAGGGATTCTTAATCCACTGTAATCATATAGTTTATTAATATCATATACTAAATAGCATTTCAAAGATGTGAAAGAGTAAGATTATCTCCTGGGAGATGGGTATCATCTATTAAAAACCAGTGAGAAAGATGTGGTTTGATACAATTGTTCCACAAGGCTGGCCCTGCTTTCCAGTTACTCACAGTAGGTTACCCTCTAAGAGTCACGACCTTCAAATACTTCCTTAACTGCACACTTGGATTCATACGGTTGGCCTCCTAGTATAGGCCCTTGCCTAGCCATCAGAAATCCTACCTGGTAGATTAGTGACATAAATTTTCAGTATTTTAGATTTCTGGTACTGATCTTTCATGTTCTCAGTGTCCATATAGCCCCACAGCTATGTTGCATTAGGTGTGACAGTTAACAGCAGAGTTGAATTAGAACCCTGGTTGCTGACTCCCAATCTTTTGTTCTTTACTTATATGAAATAATTACCAGCATTATAATCTTTGCCAGAGACTGTATGTTGTCTGCTTTATTGTGAAGTGTCCCTAAATTCCTTACTAATAAAACCCTGATTTTAACTTGATAGCATTGTACTTAGTGTTTTACCTCTTTAAGCCAGTAATCATAACTTTTATTTCTTTTGTACTTTTTAGTTTCTCTACAAACACTTGCTTTGTTTTGTTTTTTCAAAGCCAGGCCTTCAAGTTCACTTCTGTAGTGAAATGTGTTCACCGTTTTCTTTATGGTAAATGCCTTTAAGGAAAATTTACCTTGGGGAAAAATGCCTGGCACATTAAGTATTTGCCACAAATATTTATTGATTAAATGACTAAGAAAAATGGTTCTTTTCAGTAAGAACAATAAATATCTTTCTTTTCTCATGGTCTTATGCCATTAAAATATATATATATATATATATATATATATATATATATATATATATATCTTTTAAAAATATATACATCTCAAATAGAAAAGCAATATTTTCTAAGTCACTTTTAACTCGTTCCTTCTGTGCATCGTTCTTTTTCTTTTTTTTTTTTTTTTTTACAGCCTGAATACAGTAAACATTCATTAGTCTATGCATGTGAACATACTGGTTGAAAAATAATTTTATCATTATACTTATGCTTAAATGTTTTCTTCTCTGCAGTTCACAACAATACTTTTTAAAGTAGATTATCATATATTTCAAATAATCTATGTCATTAATAATTTATTGTGAAGCCTTCATATATTCCTAATAAAATATGAATACTCTTTTACCTAAATATAATATTTAGGTAAATAAAAATCTTATTTTATATTTACCAACGTATGCCTAGCTCATCCTTACTTTTTATTATCCTGACACCCAAAACCAAAATAAAATGAAAACAATGACAAACGTTAGGTTCAATAAGTTCTTTATAATGTGATGAAGCAGAAATCTATAAAAAATTTATTTACCTTATACTCTTTTCAAAAGGGTTTCACTGACTAACATAGAAGGTAGCCAGCTAGTAAACCATGGCCTTATAATATTGTTCATTTTGTTCCATGAAGCCTATTATCCCTAAAATCACAGTTTTTATAGAAGCCTGTAGGAAGTGTTTGACATGTAAGTATCAATAGATACTGACAAGTAGCTGATTCTATAAATATTTACCACATTTATAGACTGAAATAAATAACACTGATAATGAATAGAGTCTTTTCTCACCATCTCTTGTGTCAACTCTGAATTAAAGGCTTTTCTTTACTTTAAAAAAATATTTTTTTAAGATTTATTTATTTTTAAGAGAGAGAGACAGAGTGCAAGTGGGGGAGGAGCAGAGAGAGAAAGGGAGACACAGAATCCGAAGTAGGCTCCAGGCTCTGAGATGTCAGCATAGAGCCCAACATGGGGCTCAAACTCACAGTGAGATCATGACCTGAGCTGAAGTCGGATGCTTAACTGACTGAGCCACCCAGGCACCCTGCTTTCTTATTTTTGAAAGTAATCATTAGATTGTCCTTTAATGATGAATTTACTTAAATTTCAATAAATGTAAGTTCTCATACCTCTCATCCCACTGTATTATATCCAAAGTTAGTCAATATTTTCAGATGCTTGCTGTTAATAAATATATGCATACTCTCTCTTAAGTTCAGAAATAATCTTGAGTTGAAAAATAACTGCTACAAAAAAACCATGGTTCTCTACTGCAGACTCGAATTATCTTC
Source organism: Panthera onca (assembly GCF_046562875.1). Lineage (NCBI taxonomy): Eukaryota > Metazoa > Chordata > Mammalia > Carnivora > Felidae > Panthera > Panthera onca. The sequence continues at coordinate 72,813,322 of NC_138346.1, read as the reverse complement.
TAGTAGAAACTCCATTAATTTCATTTGTAAAAAAAATATAGAGCTTTGCATTACCACTGTTGAAATTTTTGAAATGCCTTGAGCAAAGTAACAACTTACAGAACTAATATTGGATACTTTTGATAAGTTTAAGAGGAAAAGGAAAAATATGATGGAGAAAGTTTATTTTTCCAATGCAAATGTTTAGGAAAGGGACTAAGAATAGCAATGAGTCTGCAAATATTAAACACCCAAAATAGATAAATGGGGCTTGGAAAACTGTAGCAGTAATATCTGAAATCATTATGTACAACTTCCATGCCTTTGGAAAACTGAATGCTTAGCTTTATTAGAAGGGATTGAAGTATTTATTTATTTTTTTTAAGTTTATTTATTTATTTTGAGAGAGAGAGAGAGAGCATGAGCATGGGAAGAGCAGAGAAAGAAAAAGGAAAGAAAAAAGAAAGAGAGAGAGAGAGAGAGAGAGAGAGAGAGAGAGAGAGAATGAGAATCCCAAACAGGGTCCACACTAACAGCACAGAGCCTGACGTGGGGTTCGAACTCACAAACCACGGGATCATGACTTGAGCCAAAACCAAAAGTCGGACACTTAACTGACTGAGTCACCCAGGCGCACCATATGTATTTATTTAATTGAAAGTTGCTTTTCACGTTGTATGTAATACAAGCACATTTAGAAAATGTGAAACTTGTAAGAAGTAAAAAGAAAAACAATGATCCATTGTATCACCAATCATTACATCTATCATTAAAATTTTGACAAATTTCTTCTCAGTCTTTCCAATATGCAGTTTTGTTTTTCAGTATATATACAGTCATCATTCCCTTTCTAGAATTTGTATAAAGGCAGACATATTGTAAACACATACAGATCATCTCTGCATAGCAACAGTGGCTTGGACAAACTATATTTTACATCTTCTACAAAGTTTAGGCATATCAAATTATTACAGATCATAGTTTCTCTAACAAAAATCTATAATCTTTGTTCATTTTCATAGAAAATTTTACATAATTATATACATTTCTAATTACCTATATCTTATACATTTTGATCATATATGGAAATGTATACGGTTCTACAACTGTATGTACTATATGTATCTCTAATTAATTAACTAAACTTTTTTGGGTTACTTACCTTTAATTTTTGTTCTCTGAAAGTATCTTAAAACGAATCCAACTTCCTAATTTTTTTAAACTGACAGAAGTGCTCTCAAAATTGCTAATATTTTCCCTGAGCAATCTACTGAAATGTTGGCAGCTTAACATATTCTAGATTTAGTAATTCATCATATTTCCTTGATGAATTGATCTCTCAACAAAGCAATATGCATTTGGAAAACACTGATTATGCTTAATAAAAAGTGAATGGATGTCAAAGAACATTTTACTCTGCTTAATGAGGCTTTATAGATTAAGTCTAATTATCACTGATACAAAACTAAAAATCCTTTATGTATTGAACAGTAATTAGCTTTTCTCTCAGAACAAAAATCTATTTAACTTAAAAACATAAGGATATCTTTGGCAGAAATAAGACAAGTAAAGATTTGATAACATGAGCCAAAAGATTAAAGAATGATTCGAATTTTTAAATAAATTATTGTCTTCTAACATTTTTTTGTGACAAGAAACTGATCCAGCATATATGGAAGTGGGTAAAATAACTCCAAAATTCTGAAAATCTGTTTGGTGGCAGATTTAGTTTAAGTTAAACATTTTTTTAAGTTTAAAAAATAAAAAGAGAAAAATTCTAGAATATATTTCAGGAAAGAAGCTAAACCTCAAATAAATCTATTTTGGCATTTTAGAATTACCAGGAAAGAAACAAGTGGACTTGGACATAACTTGTCCCTTAAAAAGTCATGGACAATAATAAAAAATAGGTAATGGGTTGAATGTAAAAGAACACTGTTAGAAACCCTGAGTTCTAGTTATGTCTCTGCCTGGTTGAGACTGTATGATCCTGGAAAATTCCCCTAATCTTTGAGCTCTCAAAATAAATCTCCTGCAGAATTAGGAAGGCCTTTTGTATTTCTCTAACTATAAAATTAGAGGGTAAGATATGATGGAAAAACTGCCCACTCACACTAGAAAATATTTATTGCCAGAAAAAAATTTCTTTCTGTGCATTATAATGGGCCAAAAGGGAGAAAGATTCAATCAAGAAAGAAAATATCAACTGCAGTTGGCTGAGCAATTTAACCTTTTGAAACATTTTCATGCATATGATCTCATTTAACCTCACCATAATCCTAGGAGGCAGAAGTAAAATTATTATTGCCTTTATTTTGCGGACAAAGAAATTGAGGAAAAGGGGCATTATTCTGATGTTGTTTGAAATCACAGAACTATTTCATGGGTGAACAAGAATGGTCTCCTCACTCCTTAACTAGGACCTCTTTCAATGGAGCCGATAAAGTTAAAGCGAACAGTTAACCATATGCAGCTGAATCCAAGTAAGAAACAAAAGCAAAACAATAAAGGAAACATATAGGAAATGAAGTCTCTACAGTGGGTTCTTTGTGCTGATTGGTAAGGCTGTATACTTAACTCATAAGCAAAAAGGGAGTTATGGTGATATTTTCAGAAATGTATATAATTAACTAAAAAATTAAATTTCTGTAAAAAGCAGAAATTTTACGTCCCTAATATTAAGGAACCTCCCTCCCTCCCTCTGCCCACCACCCCCCCCCAACGTAAAAATGGATCATGTAGCATGGCATAATCAGATGGACAAGATCTTTCAAAAAAACTAAGGCATATTTTTATTCCCTTCTGGACTGACTTCCAACAGCATGTTTTTCCTATTCAAATTAATTTACCTTTCAGTCAGTTTACCTTTCAGGGAACTAATGTTTTCCTATATTTCATGTGAACATGCAGATACTTTTATACCTGTATAAATTATAAAACTGTTGACAAAATTAATAAACAGGAAAAAGTTTACTTAAAAAATTTGAAAAAGAAATCTGTTATGTCAAAGCTCCTTGTTACTGGAATATAGTGGATTGAAGCCTTGGTGTGTGTTAACCACAAAGTTATATGTATAGCTGTATGAATTAACTAACAAAAGGCAATGCTCCAGAGTGTAGTGAAATTTACTTCATTTAGGTTATGGTACTACGTTTTGTTTTAAAGACTGTACTTTTTAAAAAGTGGATACCTGCGGTCCATCTCTGGCTTCATAGAAGTCACCCACTCTTATTTTTGCACTGAAGCTGAAATTGTCCCTTGAGATATCCATTATTCCATTTCTGCTGAGATACTGAAAAAATCACATATTTTTCCACTTCAGGTTTTAATAATTACAACCCAGCTTTGATGTATAGCTTTCTTCAGGACACTAATGTTTTGCATATTCTAGCAAGGGGCTATGGGTTTAGAGAAGATCACTTTAGGTTAAGTACATTAGTCTCATACAAGAGAATATTTTCTGAGAAAGGAGAGCACTTTTTCTTTCCCATAAACATGCGTAATAGGCACCAAATGTATGTTATTTGGTGAAAAGTATGTACCTTTATTACTTCAGGGTATTGCCTAAGTTTCTTTCCACATGGAGCATAATACGCTACTTCTCCTTGAAGGCGCCCTCCAAAGTTTCTTATTCTTGTCTCTCTTTGCCAGCTACACATAACAGAAATGAGGGTTATAACATATTTAATTTTAAGAAAGCTTTTTTTAAAAAAAATTAAGAACACATGCTTTTTAGACAGCAGGAAAAATACAAATAAAAGAAATATAAGTCCCTAATCATACGACTCAGATACATTTATCATTATTTTGATTAACTAAGTAATTCAATGAAAAATTAATCAGACCCAATTTACAAATATTAAACTCCATTAAATTTCTTAGAAATCATTAACTGGTATTACTTTGGGTTTTCAGACCAATTCAGTAATGTGTCAAGGTGTACTGATGTTTTACACCTGAAAAGCTTTAAGTGGAAAGAGTAAAGTGAACTTGGCTCTCTGCTCCTCGGGGATCATGTACTTCTAATGTAAACAGTCTCAGTTCCACCTAAACCATTTTAGCCAAACTCTGGGCAAGTCCCCCCAGTTTTGCCACAGTGGCTTTTACTGTCCTTTAACCCCATCTTCACAAAATCCTCTTATACTCTTAACTGTGTCCCAGCCCTTTGCCAATGACTCTCTCTTGCTTGCTTCTTTTCAGTCCTAGTCCCACCTGACTGTGTGATTCCATTCCAGATGCGCCATACCTAAACACTGCAGTTCAGCTGAATTTCAGTTTTCTAATATATTAACTTCTTTGCCCTTTGCTCTGGCTCTTCTGCTCTAATGAATACCATGCAGTCTATTCAGGTCTTTTACTAACAGCAGAGAGTGAGAAATCAAACATGCACACATATGTGGAGGAAAGGCAACGAGAGAAATCCTACTTTGCATACCCATATTCCAAAGGAATACGCAGCTCGCGCTCATCTGTTACTCTTCGCCTTTTGGAAGTGCCTTCAAGAAAATTCAGCCAGTTAACATAACAGATTAGCTTGTACAGATGATAATTTTTTGATAGTTTTGAAAATTTTCTTTAAATAATATATCTTAATGACTTGAATCATTTAATGTCTTTCTGCAACTTGTAGGTTATTTTTAGATGATTTTCAATAAAACACTGTATCAAATAGAGGCCTTTTTTCCTTCTTTGGTCTGCATGACAGAGTAACTGGTCTTTCTAAAGAAAATACAACGGAAGACAAAAATACGTAGCTTTCCTCTCATTTTGTATTTAAAGAAATAGCTAAAGAAGGAGGAGGAAAATAGAAGACAGAGGTTTCAGAAAACCAGATACAGTTGTTTTCTTTGAGAATATGACTTTTTAAGATGCTGAAAAATTTCAACAGCTGGCTCATACACTTAAAAATACTATACATCTATGTTCGTATAAATCCATAGTCAAAACTACTACCAGGTCTTTAAACCTAAGGGACAAATAGGATTATGATTACATGTAAAATTCTTTATAGACAATGACTAAGTTTCACAAATGCAAATACACGCCTCTTAAATTAGCAGACTATCATACTGGACTGTGGCAAATGAAAGCAAAACCAGACATTTGTAAGAAAAGAGTGAAATAAATAAAACAACATGATATTTTACTATATATCTCTATATTTCCTTAGCTACCAAAATAGAAATAAAAAGTCCTTTTGGAATTCATGTAAAAACTTTTAATGAAGACTTCTGGAAGTTTATAAAAGGTCAAATAGAAAAAAAAAGATGTGGCATGTTAATGAAATAATAATACTACTCACTAATACAAATGATATTTGGCTATATGTTGGACAGATATGCAATTGTATCTTAAGTAACCAAGTGAGCTCATTTTTATAAAGTACAAAAAAAGTCCAACTATCCATCAAATTCTAAATTCTAGAAGCATAAACTGAATACCAAAGCAGGAAAGTATTCAAAATCAAGAACTGTCATCAATCGTGTTCTCAAATTGGAAACACAGAAAAAAAAATGGTAATGGGTCATATCCTTTGAAAATACACATGGACCTTTCTTAGCCAACCTCAAATCTAGCTGTCACGCTTGAGTCCAATGAGATCATCCCCAGAAAACTGTATAAATAAGAGTTCTTGCTATGGTTTGACTTCTACTTTACAATAATAAAAATAAAGTATAGGTACCAGAGTGTGGACTTGAAGTAAGTGTGGAAGAAGGTGTGCCAAGAAAAGCAGGTGACTGGGATTCAGAACATAAGGCAGCAGGAGCAGAGCCTGGGGCTTTTGCTATGTGGAGGTTACGAGGTGTTGGGTGAGCAGTGAGACTGATGGAAGGGCTTTTGACAGAGGAAGTTGTTTTATTCAGTTTCATTGACGTTTTCTCTCCTTCAGTATCACTATCTGATTCATCTTGGTCTTTATCATCATCATCATCTTCTTCTGATCCTTCTGTATCTGATTCTGAATTACTATCTGATTCTGGGAAGTAAAAGAAGCATTCGTATATTATAACTAGATAATCACCAACATTTGCAGTTTGTATCTAAATGGGATAGTTTAGGAATCAGAATCTGTGATTGAACTCAACTGAGCAACTTTCCTAAAGACTTAATGTAAAAATTACTATCTAACAATCTATTTGAGTACAATGTATGCAGACTACAAATCCTCAAAATTCATTAAAAGTATCAGCTTTACTCAACTCTTTAATCATAAAACAGTTCTTCTCACATGGCACTATTCACATGATGAGTTCTGCTTAGTGGCTTCAAAATCACTTTTAATTTAATATAGAAACTAAGGTATAGAGGGAATAGAATTGATTATTTAAATTAATAGATTCCAATAGCTTTAGAAGTATACTAGGTTCAGTATGAGGAAGAGAAGTCTGGAACTACCATCATTCTTTCATCTGGACTTTGAGGTAAAAGAAAACCATTTTCTTAGAGATTCTTGACTTTTCAGGGTGCAGTTATTCTATTTAGGTGCACGATTTCATCAGGCTTCACCAAAGACCAGGTTACTGATATAATTATGTGTGATCACTTAATGGTTTAATAATTTAAGTTTGTTCTAGCAATGTAGTTCTATAAAAGTATCTCTTCCTATAGATATGTATAATCTACTCCTGGATTAAACTTGATAAACGCAGGCCTGATGCTTGGAATGTATCTTAAAGGTTCCCAGAATAACAGCTTTTGTGGAATCTGCCTATGTTGAAATTTGTTATAAAAACTGTCTTCGAAAGTTATTAATAATGGTAGTCATATTCTATCATGTAAAGTTGTGTTTATGGGAATCCCAGGAAAAAATATTATCAGGAAAAGCTGTTCTTACACTGAGCGACTTTAGATACTTTAAGTTGTATAACTGACTATATTTTCCTATTTATATTGGTAGCTAAAAAATTTACCATTGGACTTGTGGAGGGTCAGTAATAAGTCCAAATATTTTTTATAATATGTATTTCATTTTTGTATTTAAGATTTAAACTATCTTATATTTTATGCTTCCAATCTTCTGTGGAACAAGGAGGAGAGTTAAGGAGAAGAAAAACAGAAAGAAGTTTTAAAAAATACTGGAAAGCGAATTAAAAAATAAAATCAAGGAGTACTCTACTTGTTATTATACAAATTCTGTGTTGCTAATGGACAATCATAGGGATTTAGGTTTTTAGCACTTTCTAAATGACTGTGACTACAATTGTACCTCAGTGAAAATACCTGCTGCAACACTTAAACAGGTAGAAGAGATGAAAAAGAAAAGACAAATGAGTGGTCATGAATTAAATGAAAATTAAGCCAAGTTTGTGATTTCTTAATTCCTGCATCATTTATATTCATTTAAAGTTATTTGTTTAATGTTAAATGAATAACAAAGCTGAGAATTTAACTAGGATTTCCAATTTCAGTTCCTCCTATATTTTACCAGCTCATTACAGAAAGGCACATAGCTGTGGGAAACACAGTGAATGACAATGATTATAAGTCTGTGAACTAAGATCCTCCTTAAAATGTTTTGGTTCAGATAGCATTTACAGAAATACTTCAAATTTAAAAATAAAAAATAACCTGATTGGCTGTCATCAGATTCATCATCTTCATCATCTTCCTCATCTTCTTCCTCATCATCTTCTTCTTCATCCTCATTTGAATCTTCAGAATCTTTACTACTGGGAATGTCTGAATCTGTTCCCCTGAACTGTTCCACTAAAGATTTTGCAGGGTGGGGGTGATGCTGTGTTTTCACTGGGTTTACATTATTGCTAACTGCTCTTTCCTTCCCTTGACTATGCAGTATGGGAGAGGCGGAGGGGGTTACAGCTGTCTGACTGCCAGGGGTTCTTCTCCCACCTGTACTCAAATTTACAGGTGAGGAAAAAGGGGTGCTGCTTGGAGTAGCGATGTTTTCATTAATCTTACTCTGCATTTTAGTTTTGGTAGTAAGTGCTAGAGGAGCTTCTTGAATGACACTTTGAATAACTCCATTTGGTTGGTGATTACCTAAAAGTGCATTTGTCAAGAATGGATTAGGGTGGTTGTTTTCTGACGCCTGTTTTGGATGTGCTGGTGAACTAGAGGTTGCTTTCGGATTTGACAAAGCTGCAATAACCTTCTTCAAGCTCTTGGATGACTCTGGTTTCTTTAACTGTGCTGGGAATGTCTGTTTATATTGTTCCTGTGAAAACAAAAGTTAAAAAACAAAACAACAATGTACCATAAAAACAAAGATTACTTGTATTTGCCTTCCATATCTGACAACGGCTACTCATATACAAATTTAAATCATGATATACAAGTGCTTAAAATTAGTGGCAGTGATGACTAGTTGGTTGCTGAAACTTGGCTAGACATAATATATATTTAAAATTCAGTTAGTCTTTGTCCCTTCAAAATATAGGTTTCCCCTCTCTCATTACTATGGTCCCCTGTGTCTCAATAATCTAAATTTGAAATGCTGAAAACATCTTTTACTTTTCTTTCTTCCAAGTCAGCCATATTCCTATGTCTTTTGGACTCTTTCATCAGAATATTGCTCATACATAAGCCATACCATCATTTCTTCCCACACAACTCCCAACATATGCTATATCCTCATGTCATTTTTATCTTAATTTAAACTATTTTAGCACCTTGGTCAAAAGCTTTAGTGTCTCCCCTGTCACTGACAACTTTGTAAGGCCTAAATACTTAATTTTGAGCCTCAAGTTACTTTTCAAATTATAACTTTCTAGTCAAACTGTACTATTTGCCATGCCCTGTTCATGTCATACTTCTACCACCTCCGCATTTTGCTATAATCCTTTTCTCTGTGTGAAACGTCCTCCTCTTCTAAATCGCAAGCTGACAAAATCTTGCTCATCCTTCAAAATCCAGCCCAAAATGCTTTCCATGTTTGTTCCAACCAGAAGCACTCATGACTTCTATCCTTTGAACCCCATTACCTCTTATTTGTTACCGGATACTACCTGCAGTATGCATGATATGAAGCTGCTGGGATTGCTGGCTCAACATTGTGTGGAGTCTACCTTGGAGTCTCTTTAGCACATTAACATTAGAAAGAGTATAATAAAACAGTTTAGAAAAAGTGCACTTTACCTGGAAAAAAACGATTTGTAAACCATTAAGCTATAAAATTTACATCTATAAATAAGAAATAAAAACTTATTTGGCTCTCAGAATCTTGATAAGAATAAAACCACATGAACTTTATTAAATTTGTATAATTAAAATAGTACTTAAGTAGAGGGGCGCCTGGGTGGCTCAGTCGGTTAAACGTCCGACTTCGGCTCAGGTCATGATCTCACTGTTCGTGGGTTCGAGCCCCGTGTCGGGCTCTGTGCTGACAGCTCAGAGCCTGGAGCCTGCCTCAGATTCTGTGTCTCCCTCTCTCTCTGCTCCTCCCCCACTCATGATCTGTCTCTCTCTCAAAAATTAAATAAACATTTAAAAAAAATTAAAAAACTTAAGTAGAATGATTAAAGTATTTTAAGTCTAGTGTTGAATTTCAGAAGGTCAAAGTCTGTAACGAAAATGGTTGCCTTAGAATTAAAATCGGTAGCACTGTCAGCATTGAACCTGGGCTCTGAACATTCTAGCCAGCAAAAATTTGTGGTGGGCATTTCAGAGTATAAATGCAGATGGAATGCAATATAGAATAATGTATTAAATCTTTTACAGCAGCAGTGCTAGTAAGCAGTATGCAATTCCTACATAAACTTCTTTATCTTATTTAATATCCTCACTGTATTAGTTTAGAAAATTAAGTTAATTCTTTGTAAACAAAGACTGTCACATAATATTCATACCTAAGGCGATGCTTCACAAAAAGAACATGCTTAATTAGCATTTATTCAGTGATTAAATATGGGAAGTTATACTAAATTGCATTTACCTTTTAAAAATAACTTCATGGCAAAATTCTTGTATAAAATACATTATGTAAAAATGCATTAATATACTTAATTTTACTTAATAGTTTCAATATAAAAATATTGTATATTATATATAAGTATTTATATGTACTGAGATTTCAGCTGAAAAATTTAGTATGTTTTCATTTCTTAGAACAAAATTATGTCATATAATCATTTTGCACTCTTTTTTTATAGGTAGTAAATTTTCCTTCTAAACATAGGATCAAAACAGTCATGAAAACAAAACCTTGTCCTTTAGTTTTATATTTTAATTTTCTGAAATTCATTTTGACTTAATTCTAAAGAATCACTTTCCATATATTGACACCTGAAGGTTTTCAAAAAAACCCCAAAGATCACTGTATTTCACCCTAAGACTTGTATCAGTTACTCTTTTAAAGCAAACATGTTGTCCTTTTTGATACTAGAGGTGGTACATAAAAAGGGAAGGGGGGGGAATTGAGAACTGCACAACAGCAAATGTCTTGCTGCTTTAAGACAGCCACTTAGATGACGAGAGTATGGGAAGGCAGGTTTGAAGCTCTGTGCTTCCTCCAAGTTTTTGCTCCCCCAGCCCTTACCTGAGTCTGCAGTCCACAAAATAAATAAATAAATAAGTAAATAAATAAATAAATAAATAAATAAATAAAAATAAAAATAAAAATAAAAATAAAAATAAAAATAAAAAAATCTAAGCAAAACTTGATAAAGAATATTCACTACTGGTATCTATATCCAATTAATGTATATTGATTTGAATTAAATGTCTATATTATAAGGGTATAGAAAGAGCCAATGATTAAATAATACTAAAAAAAAATCATAGACTAGTAGGGGAGGCAGATACATGGCAGGTAACATGAAATAATTGAGACTATCATAGGAATAAACCAAAATTCTGTATGTTAGACTGTCATATAAAGAAAGAGAGCTGATGTAAGAAAAATATTTATAAAATACCCTTTAACTCAATGCTAGGTACCAAGAAAAAGTACACAAAGTCATTTAGAGTTGAGTCTAATATGAATGTCCATTCACATAAAATATTTCCCATGAACTACAATTATCAGTTCAGAAACACCACATTGTTTCATCTTAATCATGGGCTTGGTTTAAGAATGACCTTAAGAATGACCTTGGTTTAAAATCCTTCTGTTCTTTAATTGTTATGCAATGTTAGTGAGGGATTTAATCTCTCTAAGCTTTAGTTTCTTTACCTCACACAATTTTGTAAGCATCACATAAGATCATATGTGTAGGAAGTCTGGCTTGGCCACATTTATTAAGCAAGTGTTTAATAAGTGACTTTCTAACAGGCAGTCATATAAAATTCTTTAAATAAGAAACATTTAAGAAACTCTTTGAAAATTAAGAAACCTTTCAAAATACAAATAACTCCTAATATGCTCTATAATTTATCTTAAAGTAGGATACACATTAATTAAAAATTAAAATAACCCAAACAGTGTAAATTTTAGTTTGCTTAATTTACTCATAGGCAATAATGTGATGCCAGAAATAATACCTCCTTCTGATTGAGCATCACAAATTATCATATGCATGATATTATACCATTGGTCATTCTGTTTAGATCAGTGGTTTTCAAATCTGGCTATACATTTGAAAGCTTTTGATATGTGCAATACCTTGGTCTCAACAGACTAAGAGATTCTGATTTAATTCTTCTAAGGTATTATTCCTTTTTTTAAAGTTTTCCAAGTAATTCTAATGTATCCTTAGGCTTGAGAACTATGCATTTAGATTCTCAACAAAGCCTGATTTGTTCATGTAATTTTACTTTGACCCTGTTCTTAAATTCTTCTCAGTGCAGTAAGAGTTAATGGACAAGGACATTGTAACTTTTTTGAGAAAGGCAGCTATCACAGAGGTTAAGAACAAGGATTCTAGTACTACTGCTTAGATCTGAATTTTAACTCTGTCACTAACTAGCAGTGTGATCTTGGGAGAGTTATTTTTTATGAATCTCAATTTGATTATCTGTAAATGGGCATTATAATATTAGTAGCATTTACAGATGTTAGTGTCCAATGAGTAAATGCATATTCAGCACTTAAAACAACAGCTGGCAAACAGCAAGAGCTTTACAAGTTATCTAATGGGATTAAGAGGTCTAATGATAATTTTTGTAATCAAAAGACAGGATACTTTGTTCAAACATAATATTTTGTCTCTACTCTGGATTGGTTCTAGAATAAAAGGCACTGGTCATTTAATTACTAGAATTCTACTAGACATATGAATGTAGACTATGTAGAAATATAAAATCAATAGCAAGAAAATAAAGATGAAAAAATTCTCTGATTATTGGTTCTGGTATTTGTATAAATAAAAATTACTCAAAATATTTTATATTTCATATAGTTGAGTCTAATGTGAATGTCCATTCACATGAAATATTTCCCATGAACTACCATTATCATTTCAGAAACACCAAATTATTTCATCTTAATCATGGGATTTGATACAAGAATGATCTTGGTTTAAAATCCTTCTGCTCTTTACTTGTTATTTAGAACAAGTAAAGACTCAGTCAGGTGAGTGTCCGACTTCGGCTCAGGTCATGATCTCACAGTTCCTGAGTTTGAGCCCTGCATCATGCTCTCTGCAGTCAGTGCAGAGCCTGCTTGAGATCTTCTGTCCTCCTCTCTCTTTGCCCCTCCCCACTTGGGCAGTCAACCGTTCTCTCTCTCTCTCAAAAATAAATAAACATTAAAATAAATGATTCTTCATAAAATCATTCGTTCTCTCTCTCTCTTAAAAATAAATAACATTAAAATAAGTGATTCTTCATAAAGGATTTTTATGTTTGTGGTTGATAAGGTATAGGGCTACAGAGGTAAATGACTCAAGTTCATTTCTTTAAAGAAGAATATATTGATATTAGAAAAAAAGGACATTGATCTTAAAGAAAAGTAATTTGGAGTATATCTTATTCAAATGTATTTCTCCCCTTTCTGCTAAATCATTAAACCTCAGGAAAAATGACACGATTGTGTGCCAAAAATACATTAAGCAGATGTATATGTAAATATAAAATCAGAGAAATCTGATGTGCATATGCTATTCCTGGTAACTAATAAAGTATGAAAATAAGAGTAGAATTTCATTTAAACTAGCATATTGTAAGAGTATGTAAAAGCTCTTTTTCTAATAATAAAATTATTTTATAAATAATTTTTAACTCACCCGTTTGGATCGCATTTCACTGGTCAAAGGACTAGATTCTTCAGAGGTATTTTTATTCCCTGCTTTAAGTACATCAGGAGAAGAAGGAACTATGAGTTTCATGTAAGTTTCCTTTTTGGCTTGATTTACCAAAGATAAAGGTTTCACATTGGACACCAATCCCGTAGACTGTATTACACTTGTGTGTTTGTTCACAGATTCCTCCTTTGCCTGAGAGCTTTGGAAAATATATGGAAGCTGCTGTGACAAAACCTGAGGCTGCTTCTGCTGGGATTGGAATGATGGGTGAGTCTGGGACTCAGACACAAGAGGTAATGGCTGCTGTATTCTTTTTTCCTGGGCTTTTTCAGTTGCTTTCTGTCCATCTGCTTTTGGGTCTGATATACCATGTAATAGCACCTGTAAATAAAAATAAAAAAGCAACTTCTCAATATCTATTAAAACAAAGAACATCAAGCAGTTGAAGAAAAAGGGTACTTTAAAAAGTTTTTTGGGGCGCCTGGGTGGCTCAGTCGGTTGAGCGTCCAACTTCGGCTCAGGTCATGATCTCTTGGCTTGTGAGTTCGGGCCCCGCCTCGGGCTCTGTGCTGACAGCTCAGAGCCTGGAACCTCTTCAGATTCTGTGTCTTTCTCTCTCTGTCTCTGCCCCTCCCCCGCTCACACTCTGTCTCTCTCTGTCTCTCAAAAATAAATAAACATTAAAAAAAAAATTAAAAAGTTTTTCTAGTGACTTTAGATAGATATATAAAGCTCACTAAAAAAATACACCAAATGTCCCTTTATAAATGTTTCTCCATCTCCTATTCTTTCTTGTGCAAATATAAGAACTAACAGCAATGATTAACTTTAAACTTTAGGGACTCTGACAGTCAAGATAAAGCAGTTAATTCCTAAATATGCATAATGTGTGGATACTGCCAATGAAACTGTTTATACCTGGTTGTTACTTTTATGCTGTGCTTCGCTCTCTGAATCAGAATCATCATCTTCACTTTCTTCAATACTTTGATCTTCTTCTTCTTCATCTTCCTCTAGATCATCTGAATCACTACTACTAATGCCTTCACTTGAGGTGTCTGATGATGTACCCGAATCACTATCACTGTTGCTAGAACTTTCCATAGCTTTCTTCCTTGGTTTCTGGATAAAGACAAATTTTTAGCAAGACTTCATTTTTGGAAAAAATTCAAAGTTCAGTAAGAGCTATGATTTTTAATTTTCAAGTGGTATTTCAATTTCAAAATATCACTTTAGAAAAAAGGAAAAAGTCACATGTTGTAAGGGCAATTATTCAATAAATGAATCCAAGTAACTTATCTGATAGGAATTCTCCAATAAAAAATACAGGCTCTGCATGTACGGGATATTAGAAACATCTAGCATATATATAGATCTATTCATATGACGGCCATGCTTCAAAATGTATGACAGATTAAAAAGAGAAATTTACAAAATAATAATTCCAATTATTGTAAGGGTTACAGACACTGAAGTTTCTATTTAGCTTTAGTCTTCTTTTTTATGCAGATGGTGAGTCAGTAGCCAAATATTTACATGTAACATGCCAAACATACCCTTCCAGGTGCTGGACAACAATGATGTTTAAGACAGAGCCCTTGCCTTCAAGAAACTTACATTCTAGTGCTGGCGGTGGTAGAATAAATAAAGGACTAATATAAAAGCAAAAAAATTCCATATAGTAGTAAGTACTGTAGAGAAAATAAAATAGGTAGCAAAAGACTTAGGGGGCTGCTCTAGCAAGGAATTTAATTTTTGTATTTCACTTCACAAAAGATAGAAAATATGATAAAGACATTAATTTCTGGAACCTTTAAGGCTCTACAGGAAGAAGAAAATCCAAAATTGATACAAAGTGACATTAGGTCACATTAAAAAAGTTTTGTGTTTAAAGGACAGACAATGGTAGTGCATAAAAAGGAGGGAAAATCATGACATGAATTATAACTAAACAACTATATAACAACGGAAAAGTTAAAAGTCTGCCAACAGGAAGACTGAAAAGAAGAAATATTAACAAGGTACAGGAATAGATTGAGTATAATTCAAAGTTACATAGGAACATTTCAGTAGGATTTGCTGATAGATAAAATAAAGAAAAAATATAGAAAAATCAGCAATAAATTACAAAAGTAATGAATTACAAAAGTTATGGTCTTAACGGAAATATACTCTGTCATGACTAATGAGTCTGGGGAATGAAAGACAATAATACACTTCCACAAAAAGAAGCCAGGATGAAGTGATAGTTATAGACTGCAAATTAGGACTCTTTCCTTTTTGCTTTCTGAAATTTAAGTTAAATAAAATAAAATGCATATGAGTGAAGACAGTCACTCCTGTTGAGATATTCTGCATGCAATGATACTCTGTATTAACTGCTCCAAATTAGCAACCATAATGCTTCCTCTGGAAATACAATAAGACAAATACTGGCTACCATTATTCCTTGAACTATCTCTTTCCCTCAGAGTAAAGCAAGAGTGATGAGAAATAATGTGGGTAACACGGAATGAAAAAGACCAAAGTAGAGATTAAAGGGAAACAATAGTAATATAGAAAAATTAAGTCTACCATTTATTTGGCAGAGAAACAGCTTCTTCATTGTAACCAAAATCTATTAGGGGTTTCTAAGCATGTATAGCAAGATTATGAAAATCATGGAGTCTAAACAGAAGTTATCACTTTGCGTTTTACTAGAGGCTAAGAAAGGAAAGGAAAAAGTGAGATACAGTAATTTACCAGAGAAAAATAAACTCCTATTCCAATACCCAAGTAATCTGTATAGTTTTTAATTTAAAGGTGGCACAAGAAAGGGAGTCTACATGCCTCAAGAGTGGGTCTAGAGGTGTGGGTTCTAAAGTTTTAATGTGCAAAATATTTACTTGCTGAACTTGCAACAACCAGCAGATTCCGGAGTCCCAATTCCAAACAGGACACAGGGATCTACATTAACAAGCACTTTAATGTGATTCTGGTGCAGGTGGTCTTCGCAGACCATACACTGACAGTATACAAAGAGTCTGTGCCTCTATAATGAAACAAATTTAGTCCCCATATTAAAAAAATATATAGAAGTTAATAGACAAGTCGAGGTATTAGAGGAAAAGAAAAAATAAGTTTCAGTACTATCAATTTCATCTCCTTAATCTCTATTACGTGTGTGTGTGTGTGTGTGTGTGTGTGTGTGTCTTTTGTAGTCACACACAATTAAGTACACAATTAAGTAGTAAGTCTCTTTCCTGTCACTTAAACATTTTAAAAACGAATCTTCTTAGGTTATCAAAAAGTGATCAAAAAAGAGCTTATTAACCACCATTCACACCCTATTCCAAGCTAGGAAAGCTTTTAAGAATCCTCTCCTTGAACTTTCATTTCATTGTATACTTCTTTCTTTCAATAACAAAACAAATTCAAGGCTATTATGTACCAGACATAGTTGCTCTAGTCTCTGGGGATACAAGGGTATGACAGCAACTCTGCCCTAGTGGTAACAGGGAGAACAGAATCAACAAACAATATAATTAGGTGTTTTTAGTGATATATACCACAACTAAAATAGGATTCTTGGATTGATTGTGTGTGCTGGGGGTGAGGATGGGCATAAAGATTTAGATGCAGTTATCAGGTAAGACCGTTTTGAGCTGAGACCTAAATGGAGAGTGAGAGACACTCACATGAAGATAAAAGTAGAGCCTTTCAACACAGGGGAAAGACCAAAGGCAACAGCCATGAAATAAGTTTGATATGTTCAAAGACCTGGAAAGGTCAGCAATCAGTTATAGCACAGGGAGCCAGAGAGAGAAAGAGCCACAGGAAACAAGGTTGAATGGACTGGCAGGGGTCAGATCATATGGGGTCTTATAAGACTTGACAAGGATTTTAGTCTGAGGGGGATAGGAAACACTGGAAGGAGTGATAACATAAAATTATTTTAAAACCACAAAAACTCACTTATGTTTTTAAGAAGACTGTCTGCATGTAAAAAGTAGCTTGTTACTGACTTGTAATAGCAGGAGTGGAACTTATTTAAACTTGAATTGTTTTATTTCCCGCCCCCCCCCAACAGGCTATATATGTATTTTAGTCTGTGACTTATATTGTTTAATTTGAAATATCTACATTTATTCTAAATAATCACACATTCTATATGAGGGAATTGGACTTAATGATTGTCAATGAACACTACTGACATAGCAACCCCCAGAAGGAATTATTGAAATTAGCTGAAGAACATTTTTTCAAACTACACATGAAAAAGGTTACCGAAGCAATGTTTAAAAAGCTTTTAAAAAGGAAAAACACTGGGCAAAAAAAATATATAAAATTTTCTTCCTTAGTTCCAATGTCCTTCATTCCCATTTTACTTGACAACCTACTACCACAAATTCATGCCAGACAATGACTTACCCAGAGGAAGAAGCGCTCTTTTTCTGAAATTTTAAGTTCTAGTATCCCTCACTTTGATAACCAACCTCTCTCTAGTGTCATTTCAACATAGATGCCTATAGACACCACCACGGTACCTCAGAATCCAACACTTTATATCATTAAAAAAGTGCCCCTGTAAGTTTTTACTACTTGCTACAGGAAATATTTTTTACTTTAATAGCACCGATTTTGCTTAGAAATGTCGATGTAGATTCCTTACTAAAGCTAAGGACAGAATCTATTTCATACGTATGCTGCTAAAGTCTTGCTCAATGCCTTGTATACCGTGGAAGCACTGGAGAGTACAGATGTTATTAGATTTTAGCACTATTTCTAAGAGGTACATTCCATCCCCAAACAGCAGAAAACACATTCTTTTAAGCACATGTGGAACATTCTCCAGGATAGATCACGTTAGCCCACAAAAGAAGCCTCTATAAATTCCAAAAGACTAAAATCATATCATGCATCTTTTCCAACCACAATGTATGAAACTAGAAACCAAACACAAGAAAAAATTGGAAAGCACACAACTACATGAAGTCTAAATAACACACTACAAAACAATGAATAGATCAACTAAGAAATCAGAGGGGAAATCAAAAAATATATGGAGGCAAATGAAAATATAACAGTCCCAAATCTTTGGGATGCAGCAAAAGCTGTTCAAGAAGGAAGTTTATAGCAATACAGGTATACCTAAAGGAACAAGAAAATCTCAAATAAACAATCTAAACTTGCAACCAAAAGTAAAAAGAAAAAGAACAAAGCTCAAAGCCAGTAAAAGAACAAAAATAATAAAGATTGGAGCAGAAATAAATGAGAGAGATTGGAGCAGAAATAAATGAAAGAGACTAAAAGAACCAGGAGCTGGTTCTTTGAAAAAATAAAAAAAAATTGATAAACCTTTAAGCCAGACTCATCAAGAAATTAAGACAGGACTCAAATAAATAAAATCAGAAATGAAAGATGAGAAATAATAACTGGTATCACAGAAATACAACGGATTATAAAAGAATACTCTGAAAAATTACATGCCGACAAACAGGACAACTCAGAAGAAATGGATAAATTCCCAGAAACATATAATCTTACAAAACTAAATCAAGAATAAATAGAAAATTTGAAGAGATCAATTACTAGTCATGAAACTGAATCAATAATCAAAAGCTCCCAACGAACGCCAGATGGCTTCACAGGTGAATTCTACCAAACTCTTAAAGAAGAGATACTTACTTTTTGCAAACTCTTCCAATAAATAGAAGAGGAAGGAAAGCTTCCAAGTTCATTCTATGAGACCAACATTATCCTGATACCGAAACCAGATAAAGACATTACAAAAAGGAAAAAAAAAAAAAAAAAAAAAAAGAAAGCTACAGGCCAATATCTCTGATGCACATTACAAAAATCCTCAACAAAATACTAGCAAACTGAATCAAAAAAAAGTCACTCACCACAATCAAGTGGGATTTACTCCAGAAATGCAAGGGTGGTTCAATATTCACAAATCAATGTGATACATCATATTAATAAGAAAAAAGATAGAAAACATTTGATCATCTCAGTAGACCCATAATAGTATTTGACAAAGTACAACATTCATTCATGATAAACTATCAACAAAGTAAGTTTACAGGGAACATATCCCAACATAATAAAGGCCATATATGAAAACCCACAGCTAACATCATATTTAATCATGAAAAACTGAGAGCTTTTCCTCTAAGATTAGGACCAAGACAAGGATGTCCATCCTTACCACTTTTATAATGGAAGTCCTGGTACATAGTACTAGAAGTCCTGGCCACAGCAATTACCGAAGGGGGGAAAATACATAAAAGGCATCCAAATTGGTAAAACTTCTTCCTTATTTGCAGTTGACAGGATACTATATATAGAAAATCCTAAAGACTCTACCAACAAACTACTAGAACAGATTAATGAACTCAGTAAAGTTGCAAGATACAAAATTAATCTACAGAAATCTGTTGCATTTCTATACACTAACAATGAAGTAGCAGGAAGAAAAATTAAGAAAACAATTCCACTTACAATTGCACCAAAATAATAAAATACCTAAAAATAAACCAAGGAGGTGAAAGACCTGTATATGGAAACTACAAAACATTGATGAAAGAAACTGAAAAGGACACAAGCAAATACAAATATATTCCATGCTCATGGACTGGAAGAACCGATATTATTAAAATGTCCATATTACCTAAAGCTGTCTACAGATTTAATGCAATCTCTATCGAAATATCAACAACATTTTTCACAGAATTAGAAGAAATACTACTAAATTTGTATGGAACCACAGGAGATTCTGAATAGCCAAACTAATCTTGAAAAAGAAGAACAAAGCTGGAGTATCACAATCCCAGATTTCAAGATGTACTACAAAGCTGTAGTAAACAAAACAGTGTGGTACTGGGGCACCCGGATGACTCCATCAATTAAGTATCTGACTTGATTTTGGCTCAGGTCATGATCTCATGGCTGTGAGGCCTTATATTGGGCTCCCTGCTGGGCATGAAGCCTGCTTAACATTCTCTCTCTCCCTCTTCCTCTGCCCCTCCTTGCTCATGCTCTCGCTCTCTCTAAAAAACAAAATGAAACAAAACAAAACAACAACACAACAACAAAAACTAAACAGAACCGGAGTGCTACAGGCAAAAAATAGACACATAGCCCAACAGAATAGAATAAAAAGCCTGAAATAAACATACTTTTATGGTCAATTGATCTATAACAAAGGAGGCAAGAAAATACAATGGGTAAGAGATAATCTCTTCAACAAATGGTGCTGGGAAAATAGGACACTTACAAGCAAAAGAATAAAACAAGACCACTTTCTTGTACCATGCACAAAAATAAACTCAATAAAGATCTAAATATGAGACATGAAACCATAAAACTTCTAGAAGAAAACACAGGCAGTAGTTTCTTAGACATCAGCCATAGAAACATTTTTCTATCTGTGTCTCCTCAGGTAAGGGAAACAAAAGCAAAATTAAACTACTAGGACTTTATCAAGTAAAAAGATTTTGCAACAGTGAAAGAAACCATCAACAAAACAACAAAGGCAACCTGCTGAATGGGAGAAGATAGTTACTCATGGTACATCTGATAAGGGGTTCATAGCCAAAATATATAAAAAACTTAATACAACTCAATGCTAAAAAAAACCCAAATAATTTGATTTAAAAATGGGTAGGGGACCTGAATAGACATTTCTCCAAAGAAGACATACAGACGGCCAACAGACAGATTAAAAGGTACTCAACATCACTCATCACTCATCAGAGAAATGCAAATCAAATCCACAACAAATTATCACCTTACACTAGTCAAAATGGCTAAAATCAAAAATAAAAGAAATAAGATGTGCTGGCAAGGCCATATAGAAAAAAACCTCATGCATTATTGGTGGGAATATAAATTGGTACAGCCACTCTGGAAAACAGCATGGAGTTAAAATACAATTACTATATGATTCAGTAAGTGCACTACTGGGTATTATCCAAAGAAAATGAAAGTGCTAATTCAACAAGGTATATGCACCCCTATGTTTATTCAGCATTATTTACAATAGCCAAGATATGGAAGCAACTCAAGTGTTCATCAATATATGAATGGATAAGAAGATGTGATGTATATATTACAGTAGATATTATTCAGCCATAAAAAAGAATGAGATTTTGCTACTTGCCACAACATGGATAGAGCTAGAGAGTATCATGCTAAGTGAAATCAGTCAGAAAAAGACAAATATCATATGATTTCAGTCATATATGGAATTTAAGAAACAAAACAAATGAACAAAGAAAAGAAGAGAGAAATTTAAAAATCTACTCCTAAATACAGAGAACAAATTGGTGGTTGCCAGAAAGCAGGTGGGTGGGAGCTGGGTGAAATAGATAAAGGGGATTAAGGGTATCTTTATCCTGATGAGCACTAAGTAATGTATAGAACTGTTGAATCATTACATTGTACATCTGAAACTAATATAACACTGTATGTTAATGATACTTGAATTTAAAAAAGAACATTTCTCCAAAAAGGTGAAAACAGCTTTATTACATATTTTTCAATTAAAAATACTAGTTAATAGTAAAAGGGCAGCAGTGTGGACCTAGCTCCTTGGAGCTCATACTAATGGGAATGCCATGAACAAATCATAAGATGAAGATTGAAGACAGTTAAAGAGCAACAGGAGAGAATGACCATGTGTGGACATAGCTCCTTGGAGCTCATACTAATGGGAATGCCCATGAAACAAATCATAAGATGAAGATTGAAGAGCAGTTAAAGAGCAACAGGTAGAGAATATGACCCTGAAACCTGTGTCCCTGGAAGGAAACAACCAAGAGTCTTTTATCACAATTGCTCAGTGGGGTGGCTTAAAAGAGGAAAGAAAATGTTTGTTTGGGGCCTAAGTACAGTTCTGTTGAGTTTTGTGGTGAGTACCATTAGACTTTTGGCTTTGCCATATGACCTTCTCCAGACCTTCATATGTTTTACTTTATTCTGGAAAACATTTATCTTCTGTTGAAAAGGGAACTAAAAGATCTAGAGGAAATATTTCTGTGAAATATTCTGGGCAAAAGGAAAGAAATTTTTGTTTGTTCAATTGATCCTGGAAAACATACGGGGCTTGATGCTGTATTGAAAAAGGACAAAAGAAAATTTTATAAAATAGTTCTTTAATATTAAAGTTGGAACCTGGGAGGCATGTTGAAATCTGAAGATTTAAGGTTGGACCAATATCACCTATATTTTGCTGTGGTGTCAGAACTTCCTAGTCCCCTTGATATTACAGCTGAATGGGTGAAGAAAGTGATGTGTGCACAATCACAAACTGTTGACTCTTCCCCCAGAAACCAGGCCTTGAACGTGGTTTTTATAAAATTTAGAGATGACACCACTCTAGTTATTATCTTTGTTTCCAAAATGTTTGCAGTTGATGCTAAGACTTTAATTCAAAATAAACCAAGACCCCTCACTGGAGAGGAAATACAAATGAGAGTAGACCAAATTCACTAATATGGGTGCACTTACTAGAACTTCCAGATATAATGTGTTAGTTTGTATAGCTCGAGTTATCTCAGCTTACTTGCTTGGATGCATGAAACCTGGACTCAGTGGTTGCCTACCTTTAATAACATGGAAATGTCACAGCTTCCCTGGTATGATATGGAAGAAGAAATCTAAAGGCTTTGAGTAACGAGAATATTGGAGTAAATTTACCATATGCAATCTGCATATCCACCCTACTCCTAATAACATCACTTCTATGGCAGATAAAGTCTAGTCAGAAGGCAGAAAACACATCAGCAATTTGAACAGGGGAATTTTATTATATAGAATTATTAACTAGTGGGATGCCTAGGTGGCTCAGTTACAGGACTGACCACCCAACTCTTGATTTCAGCTCTGATCATGGTCTCACTGTTTGTGGGATTGAGCCCCTCAGCATGCTTTGCACTAACAGTGAGGAGTCTGCTTGGAAATTCTCTCTTACCCACTCTGCCTCTTCCCCACTCATGCTCACATGTGTGCTCTCTCTCTCTCTCTCAAAATAAATAAACTTTAAAAAGAAGAATTATTAACTAGTAACAGAATATGAACTGCTAAGAGAGACAGACCTCTAAAGAATACAAAATAGCAGTGTTTTCACTCATGCGGAATTTGAGAAACTTAACAGAAGCCCATGGAGAAGAGAAGGGGAAAAAATAGTTTCAAATAGAGACAAAGGCAAACCATAAGAGACTCTTAAATACAGAGAACAAACTGGGGGTTGATGGGGAGGGGGCGATGGAAGAGAGGGGAAAATGGGTGACAGGCATTGAGGACGACACTTGTTGGGATGAGCACTGGGTGTTGTATGTAAGTGATGAATCATGGGAATCTACTCCCGAAGCCAAGAGCACACTGTATACACTGTATGTTAGCTAACTTGACAATAAATTATATTTAAAAACAAAACAAAACAAAACAAAACAAAACAAAACAAAAGGAAACAATCAGCAAAACTAAAAGGCAACCGACAAAATGGGAGAAGATATTTGCAAACAACCTGTCAGATAAAGGGTTAGTATCCAAAATCTATAAAGAACTTCTCAAACTCAACACCCACAAAACAAATAATCCAGTGAAGAAATGGGCAAAAGAAACGAATAGACACTTCTCCAAAGAAGACATCCAGATGGCCAACCGACACATGAAAAAATGCTCAGCATCACTCATCATCAGGGAAATACAAATCAAAACCACAATGAGATACCACCTCACACCTGTCAGAATGGCTAACATTAACAACTCAGGCAACAACAGATGTTGGCGAGGATGCAGAGAAAAGAGGATCTCTTTTGCATTGTTGGTGGGAATGCAAGCTGGTGCAGCCACTCTGGAAAACAGTATGGAGGTTCCTTAAAAAACTAAAAGTAGAACTACCCTACAACCCAGCAATCGCACTACTAGGCATTTATCCACGGGATACAGGTGTGCTGTTTCAAAGGGACACATACACCCCCGTGTTTACAGCAGCACTATCAACAATAGCCAAAGCATGGAAAGAGCCCAAATATCCATCGATGCATGAATGGATAAAGATGTGGTATATATATATACAATGGAGTATGACTCGGCAATCAAAAAGAATGAAATCTTGCCATTTGCAACTACGTGGATGGAACTGGAGGGGATTATGCTAAGTGAAATTAGTCAGAGAAAGACAAAAATCATATGACTTCACTCATATGAGGACTTTAAGAGACAAAACAGATGAACATAAGGGAAGGGAAGCAAAAATAATATGAAAACAGGCAGGGGGACAAAAACATGAGACTCTTAAATATGGAGAACAAACAGAGGGTTACTAGAGGGGTTGTGGGAGGGGGGATGGGCTAAATGGTTAAGGGGAATTAAGGAATCTATTCCTGAAATCATTGTTGCACTATATGCTAACTAACTTGGATATAAATTTAAAAAATAAATTAAATAAATATTTAAAAGAAAGAAAGAAAGAAAAGAAAAGAAAAGAAAAAGAAAATGGGACTTACATGGCTGGGTGTAGGGAGAGCAAGGATACAGAAACCACAGGGAGCTGGCACATCACTCTCTTCCCAGGCCAGGGCTCCCCTGGTGAGGGCACTTCATTGTGCAGCCTGCTGATGCATTTCTGGCTGTGGGCAGGCCACTGTTGGAAGGGCTCTAGTCCCACATAACCAGAGTTGGTGAGAGGAGAGAGTTTACCACAATGTGGTTTGCTGTTATTTGGCAAGGCAGCCTTGTGAGGGCCCAATGTTGTGCAGTTAATTATAGCTGACTGCCTTGCATATAATACTAGGGTCCCAGCTTGTTGAAAGCCTCTAGAGGTGGAAGAAACTCATGGACAGGCAGGTAGAAAAAGGCCTCTTCCACCCACATCACTGCCTGGCATCCTAGGAGCCCACCCTTTAAATAAATATGGCCTCTGTAAGTCACTGGCTAAAATTCCCCCCAGTTAGGATTATTGCAGTGAGCACATAAAAATAACTTTCAGAGCTGCCAAAGTTTAAATGTTGCCTATATTCACCTCCCTATGTCTGTGCCTCTTAACAAATGCCTGAAGACCTCCTTAAAAATTGACCTAAATCACGAAACTATATAAAAGAGGCATTGCAACTATCAAATAGCAAAGCAATAATAATAGATACTGTCATCTGCAAATAATGATAAACCTGTCTTCCTCTCCATCACTATATCCCCTTTTTAATATTCATGCCCTATTGCACTGGCTTATTTGACTTATCCGAACATTAAATAATGCAGCCCTAACGGGGAAAAAAAAGAATATTGAAATAGCAGATGTATGGAGTAGCCACTTATTGTAGGGCACAGGTACAGTACTAAAATAAAGGTAAACTTGGAAGACAGTCTCTCTCTTCCAACCTCATTCACCCAAGGCTGAACTTCAGACTTTGTTGGAGAGGAGGTGGCTGTTGCCCAGTGTCTGGCAGAAAAGCTAACTGAGGTATCACAGGTCAGGCTGGCAAATAGAAAACATGCCAGCTGGAGTGCCAGGAAAAGTTGCTGGAAACCTCCGAGCTAGGGTGCCAGTAAAATTAGCTAGAAAGGCACCCACTGCTGTTTGGGTAAAACTTATTAATAAGGTCCCTGCTGGGATGCCCATGAAACCCACTAGAATGGGTGTACTACTAGTTCTCTTGAACAGAGCCCATGGAGAAGCAGCCAGCTGGTGACAAAGCTACCCACTGGCAACCACGGCATAAGAGCAAGAAGAAAACACCAGAAACAGAAGCCCTTTCCTCTTCCAGGGATTCTCCAAGATCCTCTGCTGACAAAGTCTAACATTGTGCCAATTGGCAAAGGAGAAGAGGGTGAATTTATAGAGCTGAAAGGCATAAATTGATAACCTGCATAGTTGGGGATAAAATGAAATAAAATTGGCCATGAGGGGATGACTGCTGAAACTGAGTAATAGGTGCACAAGATTATTATGCTATTCTGTCTATTCTATATATTTGAAACTTCCCATAATGTTTTCTTATTTTTGTTTTCCTAAAAACATAGGCTCTGGGGTCAACCTGCTTGACTTCAAATCCTGGCCACTTACCAGCCAACTATTTTGAGGCTCTGTTTCCCCATGTGTAATAGCAATACCTAGCTCATTAGAGGTATAGACAGGATTAAAATAGGTGTGATATGCAAAATGATTAGAGTAGAGCTGGTATGTAGTAAGTTCTCCATAAATCTTAGCTATTATTGCTATTTGTATTATTTATACTGGTGCTGACAGTTTTAATTTTTAAGAGACATAATATTAGCATCACACCATAAAAATAAACGTGTAAAAGTAAGAGTTGGTAATTCATAAGAAATGATTCCACGGAGTCAGGTGGTTTGACCTTTAGAATGATCTGTTGTATATTTGTCCTAGAAGGAAGAGTAACTTACCTTATCTTTTATTTTGTCAGCTCTAGCATCCAAAGGCTGGTTTTTGTTTTGTTCCTGATTACATTTTCGATTTCCTCCACCTGAGCTTATACTTTTACTTTGTCCCACAGAACTTGAAGCAGTAGTGGATAGTACAGGTGTGTTGATACCAGATACAGATGATGTAGTGTTTCCATTTATTGACCCATTTACACCTTGAAAATAAAAATAAACATGTTTATACAAAAGAATATTAATCAGTCATAAGAAGGAATGAAGTAATGATATATGCTACAATATGAAGGACTCTCTAAAACATTATGCTAAGTGAAAGAAATCAGACACAAAAAGTCACATATTGGATGATTCCATCCGTATGAAATATTGACAATGGGTAAATCCATAGAAACAGAGCACAAGTTAGTGGTTGCCAGGGTCTGGGGGAGGGAAGAATGAGGAGAAACTGCTTAAGGGGTATGGAGTTTCCTTCTGGAGTGATGAAAATGTTTTGAAACTAGATAGAGGTAGTGGTTGTTCAGTACTGTGAATACATTAAATTTCACTGAATTATTCACTTTAAAATGGTAACTTTATATTTATCTGAATTTCACTTCAATTAAAATAACGTTTAGAAATATAATTAAGAAGAATGAAGTCTTGCCATTTGCAACTACGTGGATGGAACTAGAGGGGATTATGCTAAGTGAAATTAGTCAGCCAGAGAAAGACAAAAATCCTATGACTTCACTCATATGAGGACGTTAAGAGACAAAACAGATGAACATAAGGGAAGGGAAACAAAAATAATGTAAAAACAGGGAAGGGGACAAAACAGAAGAGACTCATAAATATGGAGAACAAACTGAGGGTTACAGGAGGGGTTGTGGGAGGGGGGGATGAGCTAAATGGGTAAGGGGCACTAAGGAATCTACTCCTGAAATCACTGTTGCACTATATGCTAACTAATTTGGATGTAAATTTTTAAAAAATTAAAAATAAAATTAAAAACAAAGAAAAAAGAAATATAATTAAATGCAAATATTTCCCCTTTCAGAGCAAACCCACTGACAACTCTTACTCAAGTAAAAAAAGATAATAATAAACCATCTAAAATGCTATTATAATTTGCAGATGCTCTTCTAGCAACAGTTATCAACTACAGCAATATTAAAAATCAGTTAAAAGAAAAAAGGAGGACTTGGATATTAATTTTGATGAATTTAATGCTGAATTACAGAAGAAGTAATATCTTATTTTGGGTTACACAAAAGAGGTAATGAGATACAGAGGAAAAAGCAGTGGAGCTGGGAGTTAGAAGGCCTGGGTTCAAATCCTGCCCATGCCACATTTACATGTAAGTGGTCCTTGAATCACTTATTTAACCTTGGATGAGAAATGAGAATACTTCCAATCTCTAAGAGTCATCATTGTAAGATTAAGCAAGACAGTATGAAAAAGGTGTCTAGTACAATGTTATATAAATGTCATTAAATCTAAACTCTACTGAAAATAGGTATTGAAATGGAGCACTTGTAGGACCTC
The DNA here is from genome assembly GCF_046562875.1 of Panthera onca. Taxonomy (NCBI): domain Eukaryota; kingdom Metazoa; phylum Chordata; class Mammalia; order Carnivora; family Felidae; genus Panthera; species Panthera onca. Next base: position 72,785,291 of record NC_138346.1, on the reverse strand, counting down.
ACTTAAGTTAATATAAATACCTTTTTCAGGACCATTTCTATTACTTTTTCCTGAAGTCCTTGAATGGAAGGAAGAAGAATCATGGTTCTGGGCTGGAGGAGCAAACAGCGGTGGAATTCCCAGCAATGGTGGAAAGAAGGTCGCCCCTGTACGAGTATGAACATCTGTTGTTCGCCACCATTCTGCACCTCAAAACCAAACACCAAACAAACAAACAAAAGTACGTGAATTAACTTTCTAGTTGATGTAACAATTCTTATAATTTTCAAGTTTCATCTTGGAACAAAATTGCTGAATCACACATAGTTCTGACCATCTAACTATAAGATAGTTGATTAGATATTGTACGCTCATCATTCCTCTCATTAAGATAATATCCAAGGATCTTCACTTAGCAGCTCCTTGAGTTCAAGTTTATGAAGAATAAAGGTAGTCTATGGTTTTAAAAATAAAATGGAAAACTTGGAATATTAAAGAACTATTTGACTCTTTGATAACTTAAACCATAATTTTCAAAATTAGCAAAGAAACAATATTTAAGAATACACTAATCTATTTTAAAACCTTAGAATTTAAGTTACCATCTACAACCTATGTTAAGAATTTCTTCAAGTTACATATTAATAAATCTGGGTCTGATAAATCATAAATAATAATACAAAGACTGCTACTGTAAACTGAAAATCACTGTGGGGTTTTTTCTAAGAAATGAAAAGCATTCAAAGATTTCCAAAACAAGTCATATTAAAATATGAAAGGTTTATAAAATTCCTCTCCATAAATTTAATGAAGAAAACTTGGATTTTGTTTATATTTTCTCTCATAATTACGATGATTGTTTTAATAATGTAAAATGACTCAATGGTAGAAAATCATCAAATGCAATTTAAATGTTCAAACAGTGGCTCTTAGTTTAAACTTTTAGAAAAGGAGAGAAGCCAAATTTTATAGAATATATTTTCCAAAAAAGGTGAAGATTAAGAAGAGATTTGAAAATAATCCAAAAGAAAGTCTTGTATTACCCCATTTAAAATCTCAGAAATAATCTTTCCACTTGGCTAACCTACCAGAGTAACAAATCATTTATTACCTTTGAGGCTAATCATCAAAGAGATATGCTATATTTTTCTTTGATTGTAACTACCAGAAGGAAATTATAGAAAAAAAAAAACCCAATAATATAGTATAAGAAACATTCAATATTCGTCAGGGTATTGTGTGATCTTTAAATCTTTTGCAGGAATATCTTTTCATTAAAAATAGAATGTAATGCAATGTTCACCGTCATCATCAGATTTTGCCAAGTGAAATGTTCATGGTACCTGCTATTCTAAAAGGTCTAAGAGACAGCATAAGCAGAAAACTGCAAAAACTATTCTTCCGCACTGCAGGAAGGCGCTGCTAGTGAAATGACACCAATGCATATTTAGCAGTGCCTGAATGACGGAAACTGAACCAAGAATAACTATACAAAGGCATTAATCATTTATCCACTGTTTAGATGAAAGAAGTGCATGTAGGTGGGAAGAAAAACTGTGTATTTGGAGCTTGTATCAGCACAGTTGCAATCTATTATTATTTATAGGTTTGAAACCTAGGTACCAGATAGATAATAAAAAGGGACTGAGGTTTCCTAAAGGTATTTATATTATTTAATATAGAGTCTATAATTAAAGCATTACAGCTGAATGTATAGACTTTATAAATAACCAACAAATCAAAGTGTAAGATTCAAATACTTTACATATAACCTCAGAAAAAAACATAACCATAACACTGTACTTTAGAGCATTACTATAAAATATGTACACAATGGGGAATAGAAAAAAAAATTGGAAAATGAATATGGTATATTTAAACTGACACTACAGGTAAAACAAACAAACAAACAAACAAACAAACAAGTAAATACAATAAATCAAATAAAAATATGAAGATGGTAAAGCTTCTGACTAAACTTTGCAAATGTCTAATATTTCATAAGAAATAATATAATTTTTGTTAAGCGACAAGCTTATTTATCTTCCAAATTTAAGAAAATAGAAAGCAAATTTAGTCACTCACAAACTAGCTTGTTGATAAGATAAAATATACAAAATAGGGAGTACATAACCCAGCACATGATGAGTTTTCAAATGTATTTAAATGAGGTAACAGCATATTGGCAATATTAGTCATATTCAACTGTAAGAGTTTAATATTTTAGATGATATTGAACCTAGAAAATATAGCAGACTTTTAAAATCTTTTGTGCTTGATACAGCCAGATGCTTCACAGAATTCATGATGATACAAAAATATAATTATCAAAAATCATAAATATTTTAAAAGAGATGACTGTGAAAGGCTATTTCAATATAAAAAGGAAATAATATCACACTAATATCCATGAAATTATTTTGCATCATTGATTCAATCATCTGAAATAAATTATTCCTTATTTAAAATTTCTAGTAATTTCTTCCTTGTGTGTCTTATTTTTTAAGGTGATTTCAAAAATTTGGCATTTAAATGATTACTCTTTTAAATAAAGGCAATTATAGAGAATTTAAATTTAAATTATACCAAATCTACAACTTGAAAAATGAGTCCTCTGGGTCTGGACATAGTCTCTGTTCATTTGGCAAAAACAGTATGCTTATATAGACAATACTTTCACCATCAAAGACTGCTTGTAATTGTTTATCTACCTCCTAAAAACTATAAACAACACATACAATGTGAGTGTATTCCTCAACACACAGAACATGACAGATGCTCAAAGAACTTTGTACAATAAATGAATGAGTGAATAGTCCAGGTAGGCTAGAGAAGTTATTAACTTTTTTTCTGTACAGTGGAAGTTATCAACAGTATTTAAATCCAGATGAGTAACTCTTTACAACTGATAACTATCATTTATCACTGTGATAAACTATTCATTATCACTGGTAACTATCAGTGCAGATAGTATCTGATTTTAATAATATAATAATTATATCGTGGCTTAGTAATACTCAAAAGCTATGTATGGTATGATAATTTAAGTTACCATCTAAGAATTTCCTCAAATTACATACCAGATAAATCTGGGTCTGATAACTACGATAAAATGATTAAAAAAATTTTAAGATAATTAGTAACTATATTACTACTATCTATTTTGATTTTTGTTCAGAAATCCTAGATTTCAGCAAATATCTATTGAATTGATCATCTTGCCAAGCAACCATGCTAGAAACTGGCCAAAATAAATTCCTATCAGTATTTTTAAAGCAAATGCTAAAACTTAGTTTAAGACTTCATTTTAACTTTGCAGTCACATTATCCCTCCCATTCAGCTCCTCTCTCCCAAACAACTGAATTAAAGGAATAATATGACTCAAAAAACAGTACTTGAAATATACATCTAACCATCTTTCCATTCTGTATATAGTTAAAATGAGATACTTGTTTCCTTTTAAAGGAGCACTTGACAATTTATTACCCATTAAAGTGGGCAAGAGGAAATAATAATGATAACTACAATTATGTACTAATTATATATGCTAAACTTTGCAATCAGTACTGATATGGCTTATCCTTAATCTTTACAAGAATACTAAGAGGCAGGTACTATTATTTATCCTCATTTTTCAGATGAGAAAACTGAGGCAGAGTGGTCATATTACTTGTTCAAGGTAGCAGTCACATTTAAATTCAGGTCTATTTGTCTCTAGAATTATGCTCTAATTTTTAAGCTATTTTATGTAACACTAAACCATGCGTCCCTTACTAAAATTTATTAAAGTAAAATCAATCACCAGAAACACATTAAAGTTTAGACTTTCAAAATAACATAATGAGACAAATCATAGCATGTTTGTCCAATTTAAGCTTTAACTGATGTCCTACGGAGCTCCTGAATTCTCATCTATAGAATTGGGATAATTCTGGTCTTGCTGCTATGCAAGTGGTGCAAATCTATAGTTGTTCTTATCAAATATGGAAAAATATAGAAATTTAAGAGCCAAGTTCATCTTCCTTAGGAAGTGAGAACTCAAAATAAAAGTATAGATATATTGATTGTAAGAACTGGAATGTACTTTCCACTCTGAGTTAAATAATTTTTAAAAATCAAATAAAGCTGAGGAAAGTTCATCAAGCTCTACACTTAAGATATTTACACCTCCCTGCATGTTATATTTCAATAAAAGGCATGAGAAAAACATGGCCTAATTATTCACTTTTGTGGCAGATGCCCCCTTCTCTAAACACTTGAATATCTATAATTGCACTACCACCTAGCACAAATCGTGTGGGGTTTTTTGCACATGGTAAATAGGATAGAGCCAATTCTTGTACAAGAGTTTTAATATACCAGGCATTAGACTACTCTTTTTGTTCAATTTAATAAACAAATTACCGCTTGAACATTTTCAAGCTTTCCTCCTCTCCTTGAACACTGTTTGTAACAGATGTTTACCTGGAAAAGATGCTAGTTGGGGATGTGCGGCTAAGGCTGTGGGTGTACCAAGTGTCCCCAAACCACCAAATTCTGAATGCCCTGAGCTGGCTGAATGTAGACCAAAGACTGGGTGGCTGACCATTGGGAAGGCACTCGACACTGTGGACAGGTTAAACGGTTGATCCCCAGCTGCTCTGAATAAATGTCCTGGGAGGGAAAAAAACACACTTAAAGTTGTACTATAAAAACAGATGAGATTTATCTGATTTCAGCGTTCATAATTAAAATTTCTTATCCATTAAATTTCTATTTTACACTTTTTTCTTTTGTATTTTTGCTCTTCACACTCTATAGAATATTTCTAGAAATACTGAAGTACTCTAAATATCAAAATGAGTGGTATAACCTTATTTACTTTGAATTTGAGATTGGAAAAATAATGTTTCAGGTACATAATTTTCACTAATTATATAGTTTGACCTGCTGAAGTGAACTTTCTGTTAATGCATTACATTCTTAGCAAAATTTTACACTCATAAGAATGAAAATAAAAACGTTCTATTAACATAAGGTTGAAAACCAAAGAAGTCAGTCCAGGATTTGTCACCAACCATTACTCAGATTCTCATACACTCTGGGCAAAGCATTCCCAGTTCCATGTACTAGAAGTGAAGCTATGGTCTCTGTCCAATACCTCTGAGGTGAGGAGTGTGCATACCAAAAACAGATTATATTTTGGCCTAATAAAGCAACGTAAAAGACAACGTAAAGATTTAATAAATAAACCTACTAAGATATTTCTAAATGTATCTAAGGGTGGTTATCAATACAAAAGTCTTTTTGAACTTTGTGATGGAAAGATCATGTTCAATTCAAATGTGTGACTGTTCAATTTCCACTCTAAAGAGAATCCAGTTCTGAGTGTCATGATTCCAGTTTGAAATGTTACACAATCAAAACCATGACTTGTTTTTCATATTTTGTAAGAGAAATAGCAGGAAATTTGTTAATACTTGGAAACCTTCCTTTAACTTCCAGGAAATAATTAAGTTTCCTTGGCCTGATACTATGAAAACAGAATATCAAATCCCACACTCTAGGCTATTTTAAGAATTTACTGTGTAAAAGGTACTATTATGCTCTGTGTCAAAATAAGGGTAAGTCTTCCTTATTATCTCCTGCTTATACCATACCTAACTGTGTACTGCAATTTAGGCTTAACATAATACATTTGAGAAATGTAATTATGTAAGTTAAAAAAAATAAACTTTTGTTGTCATTTAGTTATCAAGGAAATATCTCCTCTGCTTTTTTTATTCCTGAAAACCAAAAGGAAGTCATCAAAAAGGTCACAGTCCACCTTCAGAGATTAATATAAACTCTGCATTATTTACTGAAATAACACAACACTTTTTAACTGAAGTAGTAAGATTTAAATAAATTGCATCAACTATATCTTATATCAACTTATCAGGTAAAAAGTTCCAATTGAGGGTGAATTTCCCATTATAACAACGCAGTAACTGGATCTCACGGGAAGATCCTCAAAGTGCCTTTGCAAGAAGGCCCACAAACAAACTGTAAGGGAGAGGACAAGGGAAGGACAGACTTGGGTATCCTTTCTAAGTCAGCCAATCTCTGTTTCTGTTCATCACAGCCTAAACAGAAATTTTGTGAATTTGGTACTTTTGTGTTATCAGAATTCTAGACCACATTAGCACTAAAGTTGAGTCAAAACAAAAATAGGGCATACGATAAGAAAAGGCCATTCAATGGGGCGCCTGGGTGGCGCAGTCGGTTAAGCCTCCGACTTCAGCCAGGTCACGATCTCGCGGTCCGTGAGTTCGAGCCCCGCGTCAGGCTCTGGGCCGATGGCTCAGAGCCTGGAGCCTGTTTCCGATTCTGTGTCTCCCTCTCTCTCTGCCCCTCCCCCGTTCATGCTCTGTCTCTCTCTGTCCCAAAAATAAATAAAAAACGTTGAAAAAAAAAATTTAAAAAAAAAAAAAAAAAAAAAAAGGCCATTCAAAATCACTAAGAGTAGCAACAGGTCACCAGAAAGATTGTGTAAATTTTTTTTTTTTTTTGCAAAGTCTCAAAAACCCAGCTAGTTTCTCTAAAAAATGAACTGTAACATCAAGAACTAGTATTTATTTATTTTCACAGGTAAAATCCCTGGTTCTTACCAATCATTTCAACTTCATCAATCAGATGCCCTTAATCAAATGTTTCATTTATAAACATACTATGATCAGTTACCTTTCCTTCTACATCAGTTTTCTTGATAAGCAAGTTAAACTAACCACTCCAGTTTGAGGATTTTAGAATCACTTTTCATTTATATTTTATAAAATAATAATTCTTAAATTATATTTGTCAACTCTATTTATGTAAAAATGATTTAATATGAAAAAAATCTGTGGGGTAAACTCAAAACTACACAAATATTATAAAAATTCAGAACAGATTGAAATTATAAAGGGTCAGAAACTGCTCGAAATACTTTCATAACAGCTAATGAATTAGTAGTAAACGTTCCTAGATGCATAGTTAAAAGATCAATTTTATTTTTGTGAAGTAAATGAGCTAAATGTTGGAGTCTCGTGAACAGAAAACATGAACAATACTTAAATGAAGTTGTCACTCTTGCAGCAGTAATCAAGAACCAATCATACACAATTTGATAACAAAAATGTTCTTTTTTTTTTTAACTCTAAAAAGAGTGGATATCTAGAAGGAAGTGAATCTAGAATTTCAACAAAATATGAGCTTCACTCACCATAGATTCAAATGGAAAAAAGAAAGCATAGTCCTGTACACAGAGTTACATTTATGCCCAGCAACATTACAAAGAAGCTAACTTATTCTATTTTTTTACTCTTTCTTGTAAAACTCTTGGTGAAGATAATTAAAGCATAGAAAACACCCAGGTGACAATGGAATCTTTAGGGTTTATTCCCTATTGGCCTATCACTTTTGTATTTAGTAAAAAACACTAGGACCACATTATAATGATTATAGTGATGCCATGCGTTATCAAAAATACACATTAGAGATTTCCTCTGCCATATATGGATACAGTTGTACACAGAAGAGAAACGATTTCATAATGCATTTCATATTTTTTACTGTATTTTTGCCTTTATAGCAAGAATCTAGAAGTCAATGATATAAAAAATAGCTTTCTCATTAAAATCTCTTAACACTATATATAATTTCAGTATTGTTTTTGTACCACCTTTTAAAATACACAGATACTAATTCCATGTAAAAATCTTCCAGAATTATTCTGTTCTTTATTCAAAAGTTTCTGTAATTCAGGCATTTCATAAACATACCTATGAAGTGTCAGGTGCTATGTTTAGTATTTGGCATACAAGGAAGAATGAGACATAATCCCTGACCTCAAGAAACTCATAGTTGAACATAACTTAAATACTATTGAACTATTTTTTACACCACATTGTCTAAAACAAGTTAATTAATATTTCAGTATTATTTAAACTGGTACTTTCATATATAGGAGCTAGTAATAGATTCCAAACACCCAAAAATGGTGTTTCATACAAAGTATACAGTAAATATCTGTTGAACAAATTAATTCACTACTCATGAAAAGTACATCCATGGGACTTATTTCAAAGACCTTCAATCAGAACAGGAAGTATACTTCCTAGCTTTCTTTCTTTTGCCTTACTTCACCAACCCCTGGTCCTTTTTTTTTTTTTTTTTTTTTTGAATGTTTATTTATTTTTGAGAGAGAGACAGAGCTCTCTGAGAGAGAGACAGGGATTAGGGGCAGACAGAGAGGGAGACACAGAATCCAAAGCAGGCTCCAGACTCTGATCGGTCAGCATAGAGCCCAATGAGGGGCTCAAACCCACAAACTGTGAGATTATGACCTGAGCCAAAGTCGGACACTTAACCCTGACTTTTTTTTTTTTTTTAATTACCACTTCCTCCTTGATTCCATTTAGGTCTCATATTGGTTTTGATCATTCAAAACTCTACCACCTCAAAACATCTTAAACTCTTAAGTTGCACTCTACCCACAGTTTCCACATTTCCATTTCCTTACTTCTTAGCATGACTCCCCCAATCTCCTACCATACCGACCCTATCTATTCTTCCTTCTCAATCTCATTGCCATCTCTCCTGAGTTAACCTTGAAATAAAAGTCTTACCTGTATGTCTGTTCCCTCCCCACTTCTTGGGATCTTTACTATTTGTGCCAAACCTCAAGCCTCTCTTCCATTTTGTCTATAAAGTTACTAAAGTTTTCCTAATCATCAGGATGATGATGATGTCTAATCTTGACATGTCTCATTTTTAACCTCTCTGTATAAATCTGGCCTTTCTGAGTGCCTCTTCCTTATTAAAACCCACATTCAGGGGAGTGAGGGGGACTTAAAACACACACACACACACACACACACACACACACACACACACACACACACACAATCCATGTTCACCCTTAAGCTCCAGGTCACGGAACGGTCTTGATCATCTTCTTAACTGTATCTTTTAATAATATTTCTGGTTTGCTTTATTGGATTCTCTTTTCTAATTGTTAAGCATTCTTAAAGATTTTGTCCAGCTATCTTTTTTTCCCCTGTATTCTTTCTTTCTGTTATTCATGTGTTTTCACTGTTTTAACTATCACTTCTATGCAAATAATTGGTAAACTAAGATTTTAGCTCCTTGAGAACAAAAACTGAATCTGATTTATCTCAGCATCCCCAATACCTGGCATGTGTGAAACATAATTGGTACTTAAGTAACAAATGTTTCCCATGTTATATTTTTGGTCACGTTCTTTTACTTCACATCCCCCACCTACGTAACGGTTTTTTTTTTTTTTTTAACTTCTTTTGCCTTTTATAATCTTATCTATCTTAACTATTTCAAAAACATATTGCCCAAGAAGTATTCCTGAATTTCCCAGACATGTTTTGGGGTTTTTTTTGAACTTTCATGATTATTTGCAATCTTTTACCATACTACATTTCTAGAATGTAAAGTTATAAAGAAAAAAGCCATCTCTTAATCATTTTTACTGTCTTTAAAACATTGCATAAAACAAACTGTTATCAGTTGCAAGGGCAATGCTTCCTAATACCTGCATACAGACAGCTAAAATGGTCGTTTTCTTTGTTTCCTTCTTCTTTTAAAAGGCTAGAACAACCAGGAATTATTTGAATGACTGAAAATACAGTTGATCCTTGAACAACATAGAATTAAGGGGTGCCACCCCTCCTCCCACCCCCTGCAGGTGAAAATCCACCTATACCTTTTGACTCCTTCCAAAACTTAACTACTAATAGCCTATTGTCAACTGGAAGCCTTACTGACAACATAATAGTCAAAATTAACACATATTTTGTATGTTATCTATATTCTATACAATATTCTTGCAATTAAAATATTACAAATGTTAAGGGGCACCTGGGTGGCTCAGTCGGTTGAGTGTCCGACTTCAGCTCAGGTCATGACCTCACGGCCTGTGGGTTTGAGCCCTGCATCCGGCTCTGTGCTGACAGCTTGGAGCCTGAAGCCTTCTTCGGATTCTGTGTCTCCCTCCCTCTCTGCCCCTAACCCACTCGCATTCTGTCTCTGTCTCTCTCAAAAATAAATAAATATTAAAAAAATTTTTTAATATTACAAATGTTAAAATCGTAATGAAGAGAAGTACATTTATAGTACTAAACGGTATTTATTGGGGGAAAAACGTCTGTATAAGGGGACCCACACAGTTCAAACCGTGTTGTTCAAGGAACAACTGTATATCTCACTTTTTCTATCCTCCAATTATAAAAAGCATTCACAAAGTTACTCAAAGCTCTTTGGGAAATTATATGCTGATTTAAGGACTCTATGTTATGGCTTTAATCTTCTTATACAGCAGGGGGTGCTGTTTATATTACACCCTTGATTCCATCACCAGAACAATATCCTTAGCCTTTAGCTATATTGAAATTTCAAGCTTCTGTTCATAAAGTGACTTTTTATCAGGGACTGGTGGTGGCTCAATGAATGTCATAACTACATTTAAAACAAAGCATATTCTGTATTAATAAAAATAACACAATAATTTTCTTACATGAAGCAAAATACAACATGAGTCAAACAGGTTCTGTTAACCTCATGACTACAAAATAAAGTTATTTGGATATTAGAATGTTCCATTTTTGGAGAAGTAATTTTTTTCTACATTAATATACCTGATATCAGAAGATCCTCCAAAATAAACACTTGTTATGATTAAAATTCTTAAATTTTGCTCTGAGAAAACATTTGCAATCTGATAAATCATGTCATAAGATGAACATACTTTTAGAAGACTACAATTATTCTTTTTAACAGATACTAATATTCAAACATAGTTTCAATATTATGAATGCAACTTTTAGTTTCTATTTTAAGTGGTAGATAATAATGCGCACATCTTGAATAAAAATTAATATACATCTGTAATACCTGAGTTCTGACTTCCATTATAATAAGCTCAATATTTTTTAGCAGAGCTTTTTAAATTCTGCTAGCCAATCTAAAGTAATTTAAAGAAGTTACACAAAATGCCAGTGTCTTGCTAACAAGCCATGGTAACTAACAAAGCATGGTAACTGCAAGTGTCTTTATTAATGTTGGTGAATTTCATGCCAGAACACAATAAGGGTTTTCCCCCCATGAGAACAAAATAGTATAAACACTGTACTAATGCCTTGAACCTAAACTACCACTGAATAAAATCTCCTATCTACTAGAAAAGTCCAGATAGCCAATTGAAGCAAAATAATTAGGGGTACCTGCATGGCGGTTCAGTTGGTTGAGCATTCGACTTTGGCTCAGGTTATGATCTCATGGTTCATGAGTTCGAGTCCCACATGGGGCTCTGTGCTGACAGCTCAGAGTCTGGAACCTGCTTCAGATTCTGTGTCTCCCTCTCTCTGCCCTTCCCCCGCTCACACTCGGTCTGTTTGTCTGTCTCTCTCTCTCTCTCCAAAATAAATAAATATTAAAAAAATAGTTTAAAAATAATTACAAAAAGTATGCTAAAGCATTTAATCTTTTTAAAAATCAAGGAGACTGCTTACTGTGAGAGAACTCCACATGTTGCCTTTTGTGCACTAGAAATAAAAATATCTTTAATCTTTCATTGCTTCCCAAACTTGTTGCAACATGTCTTCAAACTCTTGTCTCCACTTACTTAAAATTATAAGCATAATTTTACAGCATTGCGAAATCAGCCTTTGCTATACAGGTAGGCTTACTTCTGCATAATCATCAAAACTGGCAGCACATTGAAATAAAGGTTATGTGCGTATATTAACACTAGTAATGACTAAGTGTAAAAACAACTTGAACATCATCAAAATCACTGTAAATTCAAGAAATGCTCAAATGATTGGCTCACATGTTAAAATCCTTAAATATATTAATCTTCAAATATTCTAGAACTCAAAGTGTGTAAACTATATAAACTTGATCTCTGATTAGAGAACAGAATTCTATAGTTAATGGTGATAAAACATTTCCCCAAATAAACTTCATTTCATTCCTGCAGTCTCAAAACGTTTTTAGCCAGTTAACCCTTATATTTTAACATTTAAAATGATGCATGGCATGGAAATAAAGTCTTTATTTTTAAGTATTTATTTTGAGATTATTTTAGGACTCACAAGAGTTGCAAAAACAGCAGTCTCAACCTCCCCTATGTTAACATCTTACGTGACAAAAAAGAATTTTCAAAACCAGGAAATTAACCTTGATTAATTAATTAAAATTAAAAATTTATTCAGATCTTTTAAGGTTTAGTTGCTGTACCTCCTTAATTTTCCCTGATTTGTGACAGTTCCTCAGACTTGTCTTTCAAGACCTTGATACATTCAAGAGTACTGGTTCAGTATTTTGTAGAACATCTCTCAATGTGGTTTCTTTAATGCTTTCTCTCAATTTGAAGAGATTATGCATCATTGGGTAGGGTAACCAATGTGCCCTTCTTGGTGCAACATATCTGGGGCCCAAGATGTTGCTATGTGTACCAGAGAGACTAATTCCATCACTCGATTTAAGTTGTGATCTGCCTGGATTTTATGTAAAATTACTATTTTTCCTTTCAAATAGTTGTGGTGTTATAAAATTAGAAAACAAGTCATTAACAGCCTAGGTAACCTTGGGAACAAAAGCTGCCACTCTCTAACACTGAACATGGTAAACAGCTTTTGATTCAGTTTAGCAAATGACTGTTGTTAAAAGATAGGAGCAGTTCCTCTTTCGTAATAAGCATTTTTGTTAGATCCGACGAAAGGATTTAGAGTTCATGGATTAAAATGCTAAAAATATACAATATTTTATATATACTTTTATCTTCAAATCCAACTGTACTTATTTTAGTAATGAAATAGAAAACTAAAAATAATCGAATTCCAAAATCTTATTTTACCTATGTTTTAATAAATAAAAAATACTTACAATGAGCAAAAATTATTAAATCAGCTTTGAAAAACGTACTAAGTGTATTAATTTGCTGGGGTTGCCATAACAAAGTACCACAAACTGAGTGCCTCTGATTACAATTTATCATCACACAGTTTCAGAGGTTGGCAGTCAGAAATCAAAGTGGCTCTAAGGAAGGATCTGTTCCTTGGTTCTCTCTTAGCTTTTGGTAACCTAGGTGTTCTTTGTAGGTCTTTACATGGGCTTCTCTGTGCATGTCTCTGTGTCCAAATTTCCCTCATTCATAAGGATACCAGTCATACTGGTTTAAAACCCACTCTAATAACCTCATTTTAACTTGATCTTCTGTAAGGACTCTATCTCCAAATAGGTCACATTCTGAGATACTGGGAGTTAGGACTCCAGTATGTTTTCTGGGAAGAGACAAAATTTAATCTATAGCACTGGGCTTATTTTTATGAGTACTTAATTGGTTTTAAGATATTACCTTACTTTAGTAATTTACTGTTAAAATTCTAAGTTAAAACTACAAAGTTCTACTCATAAAAGTTAGGTAAAATAATATTTCAAAAATATTGGGTGCTTTGTGATCAAATCCATCATTAAATAAACACACTAAGTTGGAGGAAGTTTAGATACTTGAAAGTTTGAGGGCCTTTATTTATGAAATTTGTAGATATCTACAACATATACAAATCATCTAAAAAGGAAAATAATGGTAGTTTATACTATAATGTAAATATTCAAAGAAACTGGGATAAAACTTTGGCTGTATCCCTAAACCCACAAGAATAGGTCTATCTCATTCCCTTGATGATTCACTAGTGATGTAAACTTAAGCCCTGGGTATCTTCTAAATAAGAAGTTCGAATAAAATAACAACTTTGAACTTGCAGGGTTTTATTTATTCCTTCTGTTTTCAGCAAGGTCAGCTGATACTTTAAGATTCTTTACCATGTGGCTTATAATGCCCATCCCCAGCTAAAATCTGCATAGCCATTTGGTATTACCGAACAAAATATAGCATCATCTAGAAAATGTATTAATTAAAGTTGATTCATCATCTAATTTTCATGTCCAAGTCCTGCAAGTTCATCTCCTTCCTTTCTTCAAAAATTGTTTCTTGAGCATATATTTTGTGCCAATCCCTGAATGGATAAATGTGGATTAAAAAAAAGCAGATATAGTTCCTGTCCTTTAAACACAGAAAAAGGACAAGTAAGTAAAATAACACCAACTGTATAATTAGATTGTGAAGAGTATGATGGAGGAAATTATTAGGGGCAAAAATATATAATAGTGGAACAATTACATAGACACTATGAACAGAGGAGAATTCTCCAATTAGTGTCTTAGGACATTTAACCTGAGACAAACCATAAGAAAGAATCAGCCACATGAAGATCTTCCAGACACAGGGGAAGCATGTTTGAGATCCTGATTTGGGAAAGAATGTTTTATATCTGAAGAAGTGAAAGGCTTAGGAGGCTGAAAGATAATGAGACCAGAGTGAGAACAGTACTGGATCAATTTGATGTAGTCAGAGATTTGATCATGGAGGGTATAGGGTGTTAGGTGTTAGGTCAAAAGGTACCAAACACCCAGCTCAAAAATGGCTAAAGTAAAAAAGTGTATGTATTAACTCACACAATGTAAAAGCTTTGGAAAATATTCACTTTAAATAAGGAAGATTGAAAGTTTACCAGCACCTAATTTCTCTTTCTTCGTTTGGTTCTACTTCCTCAAATGGGCCCTTCCTCAAATGGGCCCTTCCTCCTAGGTTTGTGGGACAAAAGGGTATCCTTTCTCACGAATAACAATCCCAGAATGGAATCCCTTTGTCTTTGATTACTCTGACTTACATCATGTGGCTCTTATTCCTTAGCCAATCACTACTGCCTGAGAAATATATTTGGATTGGCTAGACTGGGTAACACACCACCCCTGGAGTCTTAGGCGAATTTTTTTAAAGTGATTTGTTTTTGGGGGGCAACTTCAGGCAATACTGTAGTAGTAGTGAAGAGGTCACATGAACCATCCATAGAAAATAATTATAAAAATCGGATTTAAAACAACAACAACAAAATTAAAGGTACTGAAAAGCAACCAAAAGCTAAGAAAAGCCAAGGGAGAGTTTAATCTAGAAAAATCGTAATGAGAAGGGGGTAAGAAGCATGACTTTGTGGCTTTCTGGTCCGATATGCTGCCTAAACCTCACAGGTATAACTACAGAAAAGAGCGGAAGAAAACACATCAGGCTTATCAACTAAAGGTGCCAGAGGTCAGAATCCAGGGCTGAGAAAACATCAGGAAATTTATAGGGGAAATTCTGGCAATGAGCAAACCACAGAAAGAATGAGGCCCAAATTCAGAGCTTAAATTATCCAAGTGCCTAGCTACAAGTACACTGTACATGAATAGGGAAGGATTCCAGGGCACTGCGAAATAGCTAGCAGAGAATGAAGAGAAATCTACTCCTGAAAGACAGAGCTACACATAGCAGATCAGCTGAGTTTGATGTATTTCTTTATTGAGTACAATCCCTCACCATGATAAGCTTAGACAGCAGAAAGCCTGAAGTGTCAGAGTACAGAGTCCAAAGCTAGCACAGCAGCTGGAAAGTAGAGGGTAATCTTAGAAGCAAGGAAACCACAGAGAGAAAGAGACTCATCTCTGCCTAAGTACTTGGTTGACCCAACAGTTTTCACAGGCACAGAAGAAACCAGCAGGGGGTTAGTCTACAAAAAAAAAAAACAAAAAACAAAACAGTGGAAAGTCAAAAAACAGAGGATAGATCATCATCAGTATGTTTTTGACCACAATGACATTAAAATGGACATCGATAAAGAATTGAGATGTTGGAAAACCCAAAAGATTCCACCAAAAAACTGCTAGAATTGATTCATGAATTCAGCAAAGTTGCAGGATATAACGCACAGAAATCAGTTGCATTCCTATACACCAAATATGAAGTGACAGAAAGAGAAATCGAGGAATCGATCCCATTTACAGTTGCACAAAAAACCATAAAATACCTAGGAATAAATCTAACCAAAGAGGTGAAAAATCTACACACTGAAAACTATAGAAGGCTTATGAAAGAAATTGAAGAAGACACAAAAAAATGGAAAAAGATTCCATGCTCCTGGATGGGAAGAACAAATATTGTTAAAATGTCAATACTACTCAAAGCAATCTACATATTGAATGCAATCCCTATCAAAACAACACCAGCATTCTTCACAGAGCTAGAACAAATAATCCTAAATTTGTATGGAACCAGAAAAGACCCCGAATAGACAAAGCAATCTTGAAAAAGAAAACTAAAGCAGGAGACATCACAATCCCAGACTTCAAGCTATACTACAAAGTTGTAATCATCAAGACAGTATGGTACTGGCACAAGCACAGACACTCAGATAAATGGAACAGAATAGAGACTGCAAAAACGGACCCACAAACATATAGCCGACTATACTTTGACAAAGCAGGAAAGAATATCCAATGGAATAAAGACAGTCTCTTCAGCAAGTGGTGCTGGGAAAACTGGACAGCGACATGCAGAAGAATGAACCTGGACCACTTTCTTATACCATACACAAAAATAAACTCAAAATGGATGAAAGACCTTAATGTAAGACAGGAAGCCATCAAAATCCTCGAGGAGAAAGAAGGCAAAACCCTCTTTGATCTTGGCTGTAGCAACTTCTTACTCAACACGTCTCCAGAGGCAAGGGAAACAAAAGCAAAAATGAACTACTGGGACCTCATCAAAATAAAAAGCTTCTGCACAGCGTAGGAAACAATCAGCAAAACTAAAAGGCAACCGACAAAATGGGAGAAGATATTTGCAAACAATCTGTCAGATAAAGGGTTAGTATCCAAAATCTATAAAGAACTTCTCAAACTCAACACCCACAAAACAAATAATCCAGTGAAGAAATGGGCAAAAGAAACGAATAGACACTTCTCCAAAGAAGACATCCAGATGGCCAACCGACACATGAAAAAATGCTCAGCATCACTCATCATCAGGGAAATACAAATCAAAACCACAATGAGATACCACCTCACACCTGTCAGAATGGCTAACATTTAACAACTCAGGCAACAACAGATGTTGGCGAGGATGCGGAGAAAAGAGGATCTCTTTTGCATTGTTGGTGGGAATGCAAGCTGGTGCAGCCACTCTGGAAAACAGTATGGAGGTTCCTTAAAAAACTAAAAGTAGAACTACCCTACAACCCAGCAATCGCACTACTAGGCATTTATCCACGGGATACAGGTGTGCTGTTTCAAAGGGACACATGCACCCCCGTGTTTACAGCAGCACTATCAACAATAGCCAAAGCATGGAAAGAGCCCAAATATCCATCGATGCATGAATGGATAAAGATGTGGTATATATATATATACAATGGAGTATGACTCGGCAATCAAAAAGAATGAAATCTTGCCATTTGCAACTACGTGGATGGAACTGGAGGGGATTATGCTAAGTGAAATTAGTCAGAGAAAGACAAAAATCATATGTCTTCACTCATATGAGGACTTTAAGAGACAAAATAGATGAACATAAGGGAAGGGAAACAAAAATAATATAAAAACAGGGAGGGGGACAAAACAGAAGAGACTCATAAATATGGAGAACAAACAGGGTTACAGGAGGGGTTGTGGGAGGGGGGAATGGGCTAAATGGGTAAGGGGCGCTAAGGAATCTACTCCTGAAATCATTGTTGCACTATATGCTAACTAATTTGGTGTAAATTTTTAAAAATAAAAAATAAAATTAAAAAAACTTGAGATGTCAAATTACTGACTTCCAAATAACCCATTGGTGAAAGAAAAATACAAAAGGCAACAAAATATTTTCACTAGAATGATACTGAAAACATCAAAATATGTGGGATACAGTTACAAGTAGTTAACCAAGAAGTTTATAACATTAAATGCATACATAAGAAAAAGAAAAAGGTCTTGAATAAATGACCGAAGCTTTCCTTTTAAGAAGTTACCAAAAAGAAAGAAAGAAAGAAAGAAAGAAAGAAAGAAAGAAAGAAAGAAAGAAATTACACACACAAAAGAAAAAAAATCAGGAAATAATAAAGGACAGAAATAAATAAAACACAAAAGTGAGAAAAACCAATGAAACCAAAAGCTAGTTTGTCAAAAAGATTAATAAAATCGATAAACCTCTAGTCACAAAGAAAAAAAAGGCACAAATTATTAACATCGATAATGAAAGAGGACATTCAAAGGATAAGTTACTATTTGGAACAACTTTGTGCTCATAAAGTCAATGATTTAGATGAAATGGACAAATTCCTTGAAAGACATCAACAACCAAGGCTCACTAACGAAAAACGATAAGCTGAATATATTCTCTATCAATATGTAAAAAGTTGAACTCATGGCTTAATATCTTCCAACAACAATTAAAACAACAACAAATTTTCCAAGCCCAGATGACTTCCACTGGTGGATTCTACCAAAAATTTAAGGAAGAAATAATACCAATTCGATACAAACTTTTCCCAAAAAACAGGTTTTCAAGAAGGAGGAAGAGGTCAACTATGTAAACTCTGCCAAGAGGCTGAGATGAGAATAGAAAAGTAACAGGTATGGGTTGATGTGTACATAAGAGATGAGAAAAAGGAGAAAGCATATGCAACTTTGACTTTTGAGGAATTTGCCTGTGAAGCAAGGCAGAAAATAGGGCAATGACCAGAAGAATAGTTGAGATGAAAGGAAGGTTTTTGGTATGTGTTTTTTTTTTTTTTTTAGGATGGGAGATACTAACAGCATACTTTTATATTGAGGGACATGATCCAGTAAATACAGAAAAATTAATGATATTGTATAGAAGGAATGAAGTCCTTAAAAGTCTTTTAAACATCTTTTTAAAAAGCAATAGGTATTTGCTATTGTCTGTGATGCTTAAGAGCCATATCTTTTGAGTGAAGCATTTTTTCTATTTTGTTTAATTTACATTGTTGTATGGAATAATATATCAAAAGAAATTTGTAATAAGTACATATGAGCTATTAGATGTTCTGAAGAAGAAAACTGCTGAAATTGGTATTAAGTTCATCTATATATACATCAGGAGTTTATTACACTTCACAGGTTGAGAGATATGGCAGAGGGCCTATCACCAGATGAGCTGACGTGCATAGACAATTGGCTCATTTAACATTAGTTCTAACCTCCTTTCAGTGTACCTTCCTGTGATACAGAAGCTGGGCAGCTTAAAACTACATTTACCAGTGTCTCTTGCAGCCAGGATGGATATAGTTTAGATTCTGCCAATCAGATATGTTTGAAAAGAATTAAAACCTGAGTTAATCTGGCACATTAGCAGCACATAATGTGCATGCCTGAGGTGGGTGTACACCTAGGAGGCAACACAGAACAACCTTGGAGGCAGTTATGTCAGTGGTTCCCAAACACTGGATTGCAGCTGAGGTGGTATGATCCATGGAGACATTAGCTGGAACAGTGGTGTCCTGATTGACCCTTAAGCAGGCCAATTCAGTAGTAACGCCCTGAAAGCATGCATGACGACGAGGGAACCAGCTCCTCAATAATTTCATAAGTACCCAATTCCCTATATTAAATCTCTTTCTGCTGAAAACAGCTTTAGTGTTATCATGAGCTGAACTGGCTGAAATATCAACCAACAACCCCAACTGGTGACCATTTCAAAACCAAAAAGCCAATTCAGTCTATCACAACTGGTCTGCTATCTGATTACCAAGGACTCTTCAAAGTAATACTGAAGGAAAGGAAAATGAAATCCTTAAAAATGTATGTATAACCTTGAAGGTTAAAGAGGAGTTCTTAAACTAGGATAACCATAAATAAAAATATTGAGAAATCTGACTACATTAAAATTGGAAGTTCTATTAATCAAAAGACAATTTGGAATAAAAAAAGACACACCACAGACTGGGTAAAGATAGGTCCCACAAATATAACTAACAAAAGGACCAGCATCCAAAATATAAAATACTCCTAAATCTATAGGAAAAAGATACACAATCTGATGGAAAAATGTACCAAAGTCCTAAATAATCACTTCAAGAAAGAAGATCCAAAAGGCTAAAAACATAAAAAGGCACCTCAGTGAGACATTTCATATTCATCACTGACAAAAATCAAAAAGGCTGACAATGGGAAGTGTTAGCATGGATGACAAGCCTCAGGATTCTAATACACAGTTGGTGGAAAAAGAAATTAGTACTACTGGTAAAGTTGGAAGACATTTTCAGAAATGTATGCTTCTATACACTGGGATCCTTGTTTATTGGTCCTAGCATTGTAATTAGCAAAAGTTGGAAACAACTCAAATGTCCACCAACAGGAATATGGATGTATATTCTATTAAGTGCAACATGCAAACAAAAAGATAACTGAGCCTTTTCTCTTTTAAAACTTATTCCTCCTCCACATTTCTCATTACCTCACTCCTGACCCAGTTACTCGAGTCATGTCCGGGCTTCTCTCTCTCTCTAAACATTGCCTTGCCAAATTTGAATAGTCATTATGTCCCATATGTCCCTTCTTCTCTAACTCCTTAATTTGAGCCCATATAATTTCTCACCCAGATAAATATAACTAACTCCTAAAGGTCTTCTTTGCCTCTAGTCTCATTCCCACTGCAAACTGATGTTCAAATGTTGCTAAAGCTTTCATTTTCAAAGCCATGTGATGATAAAACCCTTCTACTTGGATGAAGTATGAATAAAAATAATGGTTATAATTTACTAGGCACCCACTGTATGTCAGGCATTATCTCATTTATCCCTATAAGGCTGCAAAATGGGTGATGTTATATCTATTCTATAGATGAGGCAACTAAAGCTTGAAAGGAGTAAAATGGGGCCCCTGGGTGGCTCAGTCAGATGAATGTCTAACTCTTACTTTCAACTTGGGTTATGATTCCAGGATCATGGGATCAAGCCCCACATCAGGCTCCCTGCTGAGCATGGAGCCTGCTTGATATTCTCATTCTCCCTCTCTCTGCCTCTCTCCTCCCTCACATATGTTCTCTCTCCTTAAAAAAAATAAAAAGATAAGTTAATTACCCAAATTCACACAGTTAATAAGTGAACAAGCCAAGATTCAATTTCAAGTTATTTCGATTGCAAAATCTTTGCTTTTAATCATGACTCTGCCTAAATTCCTAAGCATCGCACATGAAGTTCTAAATGATCTGACAGTAGCCTATTCCCCAGCTTGACTTCCTGTCCCTCTTGCTTCCATTTCACCATGGTAGATATTGCCTATCCCTTACTAGTAACCTCTATTTTCTTCAGCAAAGCAGTATCCTCAGCTAAAAACTTGTTTTCCTGACCTTCCGGAAGCTGAGGTTATGATTCAGAGGAAAGAGATACAAGTGGAAATCTCTGGATGGGGTTTCTGGGAAAGCTCTTTAACAGGGGCCAAAGCAAGCTAGTATGCAACTTTTGCTGCACCCTCACCCCATCTTCTTCCTTCCTAGAAAATTATGCTGTACAGAAATCAGCTCTCTTACAGCCATGGGATATACATGTGAGCATGAAAGCCCCATACTCTAAAAGACAGAATATAAAATTAGAAGCCCAAGTCTGTGATGGCATTACCCACTCCAGGACTGCCTTTCTATGGGCTTGCATGTTTAATTGCCATGTTTTCCTACTCACAGTTAAGCACTGTCATAACCGACATATACCCTAAGTTCAGGTATTTATTGGTCGACTTGCAATTTCCTCGATATATTATGATTTGGTACACTTCTGTAGAGGGAGGTGGCCTGCAAGTAAGACACATATATAAACCAGTCTTTAATTTCTAAAGGAAAAGTAATACTCTGGCTTAAGCCAGAGAATTTTTAAACCATATATTTGTTTTGTGTATTCAGCATTTTTATAAGCTTTTGTTTAAAGCTTCTACCCTTAAAAATGGGTTGAAATTCAGCAACTATTACTGAAATTTCTCAAAGTTTTACCTTTGTGTTAGGTCAATGACCACAAATCTCAAACAAATTTGATAAAGTTTAATTGTGGAACTATTCTCTTAGCTTTTACTCAGAGTCAATATGTGGAATAATCTGAGTATCTGTGAAATTGGTATGTAGGTACTATTTGGTTTTTTTATACAAAAGTTCTGGTGACATATTCCACATACCACTCAGGGCTAGAAAAAAAGGTTTATTTTTCTTCTGAAGAACTGATATACTTACTAACAGTGGTGTATGAGTCATGTAACACATTATGTATTCCTTTTATTCTTAGCGACTAGTTTGGTAAGTTTTTTGGTCCAATATCAGTGGCTTTGTTTGGCTAACACCTTTTTACCTTTTAGAGCCTATTCTTTGATATTTTAGGTATTTTGTGTTTGCTTATTGTGCCAATACATTTATTGAAAGCTGTTTCAAATTATTTTTTAGAAATAGGTAAGTTCTTTTTTAAAAATTATAACTTAAAGGAAAAAGAAATATTACTCTTCTGATATGACCAACAAAAACCCATATGCAGATACCCTTAATCAATAATTATTGCGATGTTGTTTTCTATCATAGTTACTGTAATAAAATTGAAGGTGTGTTGTGAGAGGCAATCCTCCCAGGTTTCTGCATATTATTGCTGGGTATGCCAAGAATGCAAAGCCTTGACTGCTCTGTAAGCAGACCATTTCTCAGGATTGCATTTGCAGGGAGCAACCCTGAAGGATGAAGCAGCATCTTCCTCAAGACAGAGCAGGTTTGCTTTCATTTAATATGAAAGCATTGGATTCCTCAAGTTTGGTATTCCTCAGCTGCAACACAAACACACTTATAAGATTTATAAGATTCAACTGGGCCATTGTGTTGCCTCTTTAGGACTTGGGAGGCATGGGGAGCCAAGGCCAACATGATACTCATGCTATTTGCTGCGAAAGAAATAAAATGTCTGACCCAGGAGTCTCATGTCTTCTGCCAGCATGCACAATAGGGACAGGCTAACTTGGAGGTGGGTTTAGTCCCAACCCCCAACAAGGTATTCACTCAAAAAAATTAGTTGATCATTCAAAGTTTGAAAGCAGGTTTGAATTACATCCTTTGTAACTCAGAGGAATTCCTACAGACATACCATTAATGAAGATGATGGAGAAAGGCCAATTAAAATAACTGTTTAAATCAACAGAATGTCCTCAAAGGATCCATTAAAGAACTGGTGAGGCTTTGACATTTTAAAGATGAAAATGGTTTTGTTGTCGCTATACATCAAATAAATTGAGGAGATTCAAGTTGTTTAAGACAAAGAGTCTAGATTCATTAACATTCTATGATCTTGTTATAAATGAAGAGAGTTATCAGAATGAATGGGCCAAAAACAATGAATCAAATAAGGGAAGATAGGAAAATATGATAAATAGAGCTATGCAGGACAACTGAGCATTCTCTTATGCAACCCATCGGTTGTAAGTTAATATAAGGCTTTACTTTAAACATAAACCACAACACTGTGAAAGCTAAAAACAAAAAAGCATTTTCTTAGAAACTGAAAAAACTCATGTTGCACATACTGAAAGTATGATATGTTAATAACTAATATATGTCTGAATAAACATAGAAGTAAAATATGCTTTCATTCAATATAAGCAACTCACCATAAAAATTCTACAACTTTCAAGTTGGTAAATAAATGATAAAAATGATTTTTTTTTCTAGACAACAAAATTTCTGACGTAGAAAATGAAAAAAATTCATGCTGCATATACGGAAAGTATAATGTGTTAATAACGAATATGTTTCTGAATAAATATAGAAATAAAATATGCCTTCATTCAACATAAGCAGCTCAACATAAAAAGTCTATGACACTTTCAAGTTGGCAAATAAATGTAAAAAGTGAATTCTTTCCTAGATAAGGGAATTTCTGATGTTACTTTGCAACTCAGCATACCCCACCCCTTTTGCAACTCTCAACCACCACTAACAAAAAATAGTGCCCAACATGTTGTAAGTGTCCAAAGTTATAAGCAGTTTAAGTGTCACTAATTCAGAAAACTAAGAAATTGGTAACAGCAAAGTGTCCAGAAAACTCATAGCCCTGTACTCAAGAATTGAAACCTTCAACATTAAAAAAAAAAAAAAAAAAATCTCTAGAAACACTATATAAAGACTAATACAAAGTAAGACAAGCAGATTGGAAGATACACTGAAATGAGCCGACAACAAAGGAAATAAAAAGAATTATAAAGCGCAGGAAAGAATAATTACAAAAGTACAACTGTGTACAATCATTTAGACAAACTAAGATAAAATGCCAATCACAGCATCACTATTTTTGAACACAGCATATTGTCAAAGGCATTCATCATTTTATATATAAGGGAAGTGTGCATGAAGTTGTGAACTGACTCAACCAAGAATGTACAGGATGCAGGATAGGGATTTCATTTATTATTTTTATTTTTTTTTTATTAAAAAAAAAATTTAACGTTTATTTATTATTGAGAGATAGAGACACACAGAGCGTGAGCAGGGGAGGGGTAGGGAGAGGGGGAAACACACAATCCGAAGTAGGCTCCAGGCTCCGAGCCGTTAGCACAGAGCCCGATGTGGGGCTCGAACTCACAAACTGCGAGATCATGACCCAAGCCGAAGTCGGTCGCTCAACCAACTGAGCCACCCAGGCGCCCCTCATTTATTATTTTTAAATAAAAGGCTATTTTATCTTACTTATTTTGTAATCCCTAAGAAAATTCTAGAAAATTGTTCTGATAAATCAATGACAAAATGACATCCTTCTTATCATTCCATTGATTAAAAGAAATCAAAATAATTGAATAAGTATATATTTGACAATTTACTAAGGTATTTTGTTAGCAAACATTCCATATTTATCCAAAATTATAAATCTAATTTTGAAAAAGATATCATTTAGTTCTTTGGCTTATAAACATATGAAATAATCTATATGATAAAAAAATATTTAACTTTAAAACCTTCCTAGTGATAAAGGAATGAGTTAACCCTTTAGCATTTTCCTTTTTTTCTTTTAAAAAAAAAGGAGGTATTCTACCAAATCTGCGTTTGGGCAAAGAATGATTTTGGTCAGTAATTAAAAACACCTTCTATAAAATTAATCAAAATTTATGATATTTTCACTTCTGAAATCGAATTTTTATTATTGTCTTTTTAGCAGTCTGAACTTTGTTCATGTTTAAGAGAAACTTGTCATGCTATTAATTTTTAGACTATTTTCCATCGAGTAGATGATCTCCTTTAGTACACATCATGAACTGGTGTAGTTGGGAGTTTGGTGAAAGATATTTCAAATAGCAGAAGCAAATTTAGAACAAAAGGTCCATGGCATTGGTACCTAATCTTACCACCAAGGACTCCTTTGTATTTCTTTCACTTCTTCATGGGTTTATTGTTTAAAAATATTTTGCATGTACTCATTTATTAATTGAAATGGTCAAATTAAGACAAGATGAAGAGAGCTTCTCATAAGCATGTAAAGCATGAAAGATCCAGCATGACACCTCAGTATGCTGGCAAAATCCAGGAAAAGCAGAAACCTAGTTATTGTTCAACAGGTCAAGAGAGATGATGAAAACATTTTACTCAGAGTTCAGTAAAACACTATGAATGCAAATTAATAAATGGAAGGTATTCTAAAACTGAGTCAATAAAGGGTATTCACCACATGGGTTGATTGTAGAGCTCAGGGAAGCAGCTCCCGTGGAAAGGCCACCTTTTGAAACTGATGAAGCCACAGAAGGTACTGAAGATGAAGGTGTAGTAGAGGAGGCTGTTGAGGATGGTAACCGTTCTCCAGACTCCATATCTATGAGAGGGAGAAAAACATTAATTCTCAGTATCTGATGGTGGCATTATTCAAAGAACTAAACATATTTAAATAATTCAAACATTTAGGCATATTTTTTAAAATATGAAAGTGTTTCAAAATACATGTTCTTCAGAAAGATAAAATATGGAATACATAAAAACAAAATAAGTATAATTTAAAACACCAATTTATGAAATAAGTTTAATGTTTAGTATACCAAATCCTCTTTTAATAGACTTGAAGAGTTTCCTTATAGCAAAAAAAAAAAAACATTAACAGTGGTTTGCATATATCTTCATACAAATGTGTTGCCACAATCTTAGAAAAATTAACATATTAACTTCTTATTCTTCCTAAATCACCTCATCGTCTATTCACTTACAACATAACACCCATATTATCTTAACGAATCAAGAAAATAACACCAGATTTATTTTTTGTGTGTGTGTTTTTAAATTTTACTTTAGAGGGAGAGGAAGAGCATGCACGAGTGGGTGAGAAGGGCAGAGAGAGAGAGAGAGAGAGAGAGAGAGAGAGAGAGAATCCCAAGCAGGCTCCATACTCAGCATGGAGCCTGATGTGGGACTTGATCCGGAAACCCTGGGATCATGACCTGAGATAAAACCGAGTCGGATGCTCAACCAACTGAGCCACCAAGGTGCCCCCAAAATAACACCACATTTGAATGCGTTGTAACCCTGTCTTCCAAACCCAAGTCTTGTAAGTCTTAAACATCCAAGAATCTGACTTGGTAATCCCCAACAGAGCAAGCACTCCTCCCTCACCAAAAAGATAAATCCATTTTACAGTTTTTAATCATGTCAAGTATGAACTACAATTAAAATGGCCTTAATATGACCCATTTATAATAACTGAGCCATTTATATGTATTTATACTTATTTGCTTAGCTATTTCAGGTGTAATCTTACATTGGTCTTACTGTAACAGTTAATGCTGATATTAAAAATTTAGAGTAGAAATGGGTGGAGGGGGATCAAAAAGTACAAACTTTCAGTTAAAATAAGTAAGTCATAGGATATAATGTACACCATGGTGACTGTTGTTAGTAACACTGTTTTGTTTGAAAGTTGCTAAGAAAGTAGATCTTAAAAGTTCTCATCACAAAAGAAATCTGTAACTGTGTGGTGATGAATGTTAAGTATGCTTATCATGATGATCCTTTTGCAATACATACAAATATGCAATACATACAAATATTTGCAATACATACAAATTATCAAATCATTATGTTGTATATGTGAAACGAATATAAAATGTTATATGTCAATTATACCCCAATATTTTTTTAAAAATATAGAATATTAAAATGGTTATTTTAATACTTTCTGCATACAGTGATCCTACAAGGAAGCTAGAAAATCATGACCTTCACAACTGCTTTAATAAGTACACAATTTACAGGAAGAAACAAAATAAAGACACTGCTCACTTAAAACTGAATTTACAATCCACCACAAACTTTCACTATGGAAATAATCTAACCATAAAAAAAAGATTTCTGCATGGAATTCTACAGGCAATTCAAATAAAAACAGTTTGTTTTAAAAATACTGTCCAATTAAAATAATGCAGAGTTAATGTTTAAATGTTGATTTCATCCATATGGTATCTAGATGATTTTTCTCTTAAGATGAATACATATAGTAAAGATTATCATCTCTGGTTGACACATAGCATCATTAGTAACAAGTTCAATAAGTTTTCCAATCATACACAATTCAAAACCTTCTGTTCATATTCTGGTATTGCTGTTAATCACCTTATAGATGATAATGCCATAATGAGTATGTTCATATTCTTAAATAACTTCTCTTTCTTTTTTTCAGCATTCATCATGGAAAGGCATAGCTGGTACCAATGGTTACATGAAACTAATGCTTACAGGGCAGGTTTTGGGTCATCAAGCAGTCACCAACGAACTTTGAAACATGAGGCTGGTTTGAGCCGAGGACCCTACTGACATCTTTCACTACAAATTATTTTCACCAACAAGTCTCGTTTTACTAAATGCAAAAAATAGGAATCCTTTACCTAGAGTTTATAGAAAAAGGCTATTTAAAAAAAATTATAGCTGGTAACTTCACTGTGCCTAAATGCATTTAAAAAAATGGAAAGTTGTTTTTTTTTTTAATTTGCTTTTGTACTATATAATTTGGTGATATAACATAGATAAGCACTTTAGTTGAGTATCTGGCATAAAAGAATTCAATAAATAATAGTTGTTACTTTTTTTAGGATAATAAATTATAAGCTCTAGGTGTATTTCTTTCTGTTGCTGTAACTTGATTTGGGACTAAAGCAAGTAAAATCCAGAAAGTCAAACAAGCAGTCTCTACATATTGCTTATTGGAGATCATTTTTCCTGGAAATATTTATTAAAATTAAAAATATACATATACTTGGATCTTACAATCTATTTTTGAGAATCTATTCTGTAGTAATAAAATACTAGTAGGTTCTTTATTATAACATAGTTTAAAAATAAAATTTAAACCTGGCAATAAGAAAGAGTGGAACTACAGCTGGTAGTTACAGGTCTTTAGAACTACTCAGAGAAGAAGCCTTAAAATACATGTGCACGGAGGGATACTAATAGCAGTAGAAAGTCTGGAAAAAGCAGGAGAGAGCAGAGAAAGGAGGAGAAAGTCTGAGGAGAAACAAGATATTGGCATAGTCTCCAAGTATCTGCTCCAAAGTTTTTACTAATTACAGATGGCAAAAAATTAACTTCACAGTGGAGAAACTATACAACTTGTAATAAAATATCATGTGCCCTCTGATGCCCTTAGAGGCACATACCACCTCTGTGGCATTCTTCCTGACAACACATAACCTCAGTCGAATCATGAGAAAACATCAGACAAACCAAAACTGACTAGTGTTCACCAAGTGTCCAGCTCATGAAAGTAAAGGAAAGACGAAAGAACAGCCAAAGGTTAAAGAAAGACTTAAAGCAGATACAGTTAAATGTGATGTTGGATCCTAGGCTGAAATTTGGAACAGAAAAAGAACATTAATGGAAAAGCTAGTGAAATCCTTAAAAAGTCTATAGTTCAGTTAATAGTGCTGTACCAGTGTTAATTTTCTGATTTTTATAATTTTGATAACTGTACTATGGTTATATAAATTATGAAAATTAGGGGGAAAATATATATGTGGGTAAAATATATACATGTGGGTAAAAAAAATATATGAATGCTCTGTATTTGTTTTTTAACTGTTTTTAAGTCTAAGATTATTTCTAAATGAAAAGTAAAGAAAAACAAAAAACAGTCTGGCACATAGTAGGCACTCAAAAAAATACATATGGGTTGGGGTTGAGGAATATAAATCTAAATACTGAAGAAATGAAGACACTGATTACATTGGGATTACAGCATTATGTCAACAAGACATTTGATAACAGACACTATTTGAGTTCAAAAACAGTATCTGGAGCTTATCAGCTGTGACCTTGTACCAATTATATAACTTCAGTGAACTTTCAATTCCCTCATGAGTAATATGATGATGATATAATTAGGATTAACTGAGATAATGCATGTAAAGTGCTGAATACCTACCATTTAATAATTATTAGCTATTGTTTTTAATAAGTGAATATCTGTGTATATAATTACCCATGTGTATATGTGGCAGTAAAAGAAACCTTAAGGTATTTTAGATTATTCATTTCAAGTAAATATTTCAGAGTCATATTTATTTTAAGGTTATATGTATGTTTAGCATGTTATTACATTTTTTAGCCAGATAAATTTTGTGTTAAGAATTAAAAAAAAAAGAATTTAAAATAAATGTCTTGCAATTGTATAAGTATGAATGGTGAAGTGTTTTGCCTTAAAACTTTCAAACTAAAGTGGAACACAAATATATGTGAAAATGAATACATTCATTTTCAGTTGAAAAAATATAATTATGATTACACTAAATTGTTATTCATTATTTAAGCATATTACACAAAAATGGTAGAAACCCATCTCTTCAAATCATTTAAGAAAAATATATTCAGAGGCTCCTGGGGGCTCAGTGGGTTGAGTGTCCAACTCTTGATTTCAGCTTGGGTCATGATCCCAGGGTCCTGGGATTGAGCCCTGCCTCGGGCTCCATGCTTAGCATGGAGCCTGTTTAAGATTCTCTCTCTCTCTCAACCTGTGCTCCCCTCCCCATGCTCTCTCTCTAAATAAAAAAAAATAATAATAATTTAAATAAAAGAAAAATATATTCATTAAAATAAAAATGGTTAAGGTGTCCCAGAAGCATCTATTTTCAGATTTCTATTAGGGCCAGAGCATCCAGATCTGATACTGGCAATCCTATAACAGCCTCTCATTCTGACTCTATGTGTTAAGGATACCACCTTCATCTCAGGTTCAAACCACTACCAACAAACTTCTCTGTGACCAAAAATAGCCCAAATACCGTACAATCAAAATGAAGGGGCTATATAATAATATGACTCTGCCATCGCACACACTCAGCTATGGAAGAATATCAATTAGTAGGTGCATCTTCTAGCTTAAGGCCATTTATGAATATACTTTTTAATGTATAACTTCAGAATTCTTTATTTGCAAAGTTAATAACCAAGGTAAGGTAAAGATTACTACAACTGAAAATTAACATAAAATACTACAGTAAAAAATAAATTTGTTGATGTGAACAATGGAAGAAAAACGTGCAGAAGGTGATGAAGAGATTATAAAAGATTTGATTTATTACATATCTTTCCCATAGTCTAAAGCACTAGCTCTCAACCAGGAGTGACTTCATAATGCCCTCTTTGGCCACTAGGAAACATTTGGCAAAGTCTGGAGACACTTTTGATGGCCACATCTGAGAGCATGCTACTGACAGTGCAGAGATAGAGTCTAGGGATGTTGCTCAACTCCTACAATGCAAAGGACATCCCCTCCACAGAGAATTAGCTGGCCCAAAATGTTAGCAGCGCTAAGGCTGAGAAATCCTGATCTAAAGTATCAAAAATTGTATAACTTGGAATTCAATTAACTAAGACTTTCTGTGAAGTAGTAATTATACGTAATTGTTATAAGATGATTCAAGCTGATTTAACATTATATTCAACTAGGTTTTGTGCCAAACTCTGGTCTATATTTTACATTTTGTCCTAATTGTTTAAAACTGATAATGTAGGATATGTAATTAACAGATATCAGAATATTTGGTCATCCTAGATAACATGAATTTACTATATTTTATTAAGATGATATTTACTAGGGTGCCAGGGTGGTGGCTCAGGCAGTTATATATCTGACTCTTGATTTCATCTCAAGTCACAATCTCATAGTTGTGAGATCAAGCCCCGAGTCAGACTCCATGGTGATAGTGCAGAGCCTGCTTGGGATTCTCTTCTCCTCTCTCTGCCCCTCCCCACTTCTCTTTCTCTCTCAAAATAAATAAACTTAAAAAAAAATGTGACATTTACCAGTAACAATTCTGAGAATAGACAAAAATCAAAATTACTACAAACAACTTCCTCCCTGAATGATGATTTTCTATGCTTCAGAAAGATTCAATGATCGCTTGTTACTGATAATACTGTTCAAATTCAGGCATATCAAACTTCCCTTTTGTGTAACCTGAGTTTATGAACACTGACAGCTGCTAGGCATAAACCTGAACAGGTGCTAATAGGGAAGGGCAAGACATGTTGGCTAAGAAATGCAAACGTGATCAGCTGCCTCTTGTTCCAGCTACGCAATTCTTTAGTACTGAAAGCATAGGGATAGAAGAGACTGAATATTCAGATAGTAAACATAAAAACAGATGTAGGTTTTCTCCGGAGAGGTGTTCTGCCTTTATTGTTGCCAAAAACACCAAAAGTTCTCTGTGAGAACTCAAAACACATAAGTAGATTTGGCGAAAGTTTACTTCTCAATGCATTATAAACTCGAGTGAAACACAATCATCAAGAATAGTATCAGGAGGAAGTCGCTATGCTGCTTCTTTAGGTTTAGTAGAACCACTAACTGTAGATTTACACGTCCATCATTTTCTAAAAGTTTTGAAAAAGGATTTCATATAACTCTTTTATTTACTTATTTTTTTGAAAGAGAGAGAAAGAGACAGAGCACACGCACAAGTGGGAGAGAGGCAGAGGGAGACAGAATCCTAAGCAGGCTCCAAGCCCAGTGCAGAGCCTGACAGCGGCCTCGATCTCAGGACTGCGAGATCATGACCTGAGCCAAAATCAAGAGTCAGACGCTCAAATGACTGAGCCATCCGGAAGCCCCTATAACTATTTCTTTATATAACTTCCAGGTAACTGAACACGTAGACAAATAATATTTCAAGATATTAAGTAGCAAAACAAAAACAAAGTCAAGAATACACAAACATTTTTCTGGTAAGAGATTTTGTGAAAGAGGAGATGAGGCAGAAACACCTTATTAGACCTCAAACATTCTCCAAACATAATATGGTTTGAAGGAAAATCATTCTATTTACAAAACTTTTATTTGCCTACATTTAAAAAAATAGTTCTTTTGAGTCATTAAGTATGTATATTGTGATTTAAAAAATGAATACATAAAATGAATCAATTTCTTTTGCTGCTACACACATTTTAACTACCACTGTAAATGTCAAACAGTTATATCCTCAAACAAAAGGGGGCTGGCAATCAGGTGCTCTGTGTCATAACCTGTGATCAGGGCAAGTCCCAGACACCCTAAAGACTAGTTTCCTTACCTGAAAAATGATAGGTTTTAATAAACTAGCCCTCAAGTCCCTATCACAGTTTTATCAAATTGATGGTAAAAAAAAACAAAACAAATCAAAACGTTCACATTGTGTTAAAATATTTAACAATTTAATTCCACTTTTTCCTTATCCTCCCTTTCACTGGCCTTGGTTCCATCTCCAAACGTGTGTCATGCTAAATTATAAATTTCTAAAATGTAAATTATAAATTTTTAAAGATTTGTTCATCTTATTTGTACCTCAAGAGATTTGATAAGAAAATTATTCAAGAGTGAAGCACTGATTTTCATACTATTCAGTAAATATCTAATCAGAGTATCCTTTTCCATAGAAAGGATTAAGTGTTCCTTTGCAAGGAGTCGTCTGTGAGGAAGAGGTTATCCTAAGATATAAAAGAATATTGTAGAAGATTTGAATAAAATTTAACATGTATAGATCAGCTAAACTATATATAGAGTATATGAATTTGAATATTGACTAGAATTAGAAATTTCTGGGGTGCCTGGGTGGCTCAGCCAGTTAAGCATCGACTTCAGCTCAGACAAGTTCAAGCCCCATGTCAGGCTCTGTGCTGACAGCTCAGAGCCTCAATCCTGTTTCAGATTCTGTGTCTCCCTCTCTCTCTGCCCCTTCCCACTCCCGCTGTATCTCAATCTCCCTCAAAAATAAATAAATGTTAAAAAATTTTAAAACAAATTTCTAACAAGGATACAAAAGTTGGAAGGATAAAAAGAGAGGCAAGATCTAGTTAATTGTTCCTTTCATCTACAAATGCAAGGCGTCCCAAAGCACAAGCAAAAGACCTAAAGCTTTGCTTACCTAGGAAATACAACTACATTAACTCAAATTTCTAAGATATTTCTGGAGAGTAACTGGGGCTGATGAATAAGAGATTGAGAAAAATAAAGCAGGGTAACAAACAGAAGTGTATCCACATACAAAGAAAGAAAGCCGCCAAGTACTACATGTCTGATGAAGTAGAATAAAAACTCCCTTTTAGTGGGGAAAAAGCAGAGCTAACCTAGCGGGAAAAACATACTTCTTAAAGAATAAAATGAGGTTCAGAGTTTGTGAATATCATGCTTTTGTTCTGGTAATCCTAACATTAGGTTTGTCTTTCTATATTATCACTCTCCTGTTCAAAATCTTCAGTTTATCCAAGAAATATATTCACACATATTAATTGTAAATGACTTTTAAGAGCAAAATATTCCATCAATTAGTAATTGTTAAATTACGCTACATCATTTTAATAGAATATTATACAGCTATTATAAAAGAATGAGGTAGATCTATACTAGATAATCTAATTAAATGAAAACAGTTAACTGGGAGGAATAGAAATAGAATGATCTCATGTGTGATGAAGAAAAAAGAGTATATTCTTATGTCTGTATGCTCAAAATACTTCTAAAAAATATGTAAGAAACTAGTAACTATTTACACCTAGGTAAAAGGACTAAGGAATTGGCATCTAGGATAGGTGAATTATTTTTCACCATGTATCTTTTCTACCACCTGAATATTTTTTACTATATGCTAGTATTAATGACAATTAATTTAATAGAAAAAAAAAGATTTCTAAAGATGTGGTATTACTCAAAATTACCTTCCAATATGTTCTACAGCGAGTTCCAATTCGAGATAGTGGTGCATAAGGATCCTTAATCCACCTTCTCCCACAGACATACTAAGTCTACAGCTACCTACGAAACAATTTACTTTCAAAAAAACACCTCAAGTCTGGCTGAGTAATGACTAGATATCAGGCAAACAAGAAAACCACATCAAAGCAGTTAAGAGGCTGGGAAAGTCTTGCTATAAAATCCCACTCCCCGGCATAGAGACTCATCACTAGGAAGGAACTCAAAATCTAAGAAGTTCTCCATGAGGAGCAAAGGGCTCAAGCCCCACATTGGGCACCCCAACTTTTATGACACACACTTGAGAGATGAGCCCCCAAAACAATGAACTCTGAAAAACAACAAGGTTTGCACCCCAAGACCTACAAGACTATAGTGATCCGAGAAACTTCTTTTAAGGGACTCATGCTCAGATTCACCCACCCCAGGACGCAACTCAGAGGCAGCCAATTGTGCCCCGACCTAATGTGAAGAAGGCTCACCTACTTAAGTTAAAGCGTTGGCAAGAGGGAGCAGCATCTAATTTCACACACACATCCAGGAGCCTGCTGGAACGCTCCCCTGGGATGGAGACTAGAAGATGTCATCTTCACGCTTTCCTTTTTGCTGTGCTCCAGACCATCAGTGCCTTTCAGAAGGAAGCTTTTACATACAATTAGTGCCCCAATTTTGAGGGCCACTGCCTAGGGAACACCTCTTGATTGCCTAGCTATGGAGGCCAGAGGAGACTGTCTTCCTGGTCCCACAGACTGTAATCATCATACCCCTCTCTAGAACACCAATTTTTACAACTGCTTTCAAGGGGCACCTGTACATCACTCGGCTCTGCTGGCTAGTGGGGCTTACATTCGTGGGTCCACAGGACTGTTACAAGCAGAGAAAGGTTCTTAACCAGCTACCATCTCCAGGTCACAGCAAGAGGCAACAGACCCACAGACTGATCTTTCTGTGAGGGAGTCTATTAGCTAGTCATCATTAATTTGACTTGAGCGGCAAGCAGCTAATTAAACATACATTGAGGGGCTGTAATCTCTTCCAGATACCTTGGAGGGTGGGTGCTATCTTGGAGTTCACCATGTGTCACACTCCAGAGTGCTAGTGTCTCTTACAGAGGGACTTTACACGCATCTGGTATCCTGGTTTTTATGTCTGGTGCCTGGTTTTTCTAGCTGTCACCCAGGGAACACCTCTTGATTACCTGGCTCTGGTAGTACCTGAAAAGATGTTCAATATCATTTATCATCAGGGTGATGCAAATTAAAACCACAATGAGATAATACCTCACACATGTAAAAATGGCTATTATCAGAAAGATAAGAAATAACAAGTATTGGCAAGGGTATGGAGAAAAAGGAACCCTTGTGCACAGTTGGTGGGAGTATAAATTGGTGCAGTTACTATGGAAAACAGTGTGGAGGTTCCTCAAAAAATTAAAAATATAATGCCCATATGATCCAGTAATTATATTTCTGGGTATTTATCAAAAGAAAACAAAAACACTAACTCAAAAAGATAATATGCAGCTCCATGTTCATAGCAACATTATTTACAATAGCCAAGATGGGGAAACAACCTCCAATTGATGTATGGATAAAGAAACTGTGGTATATGCATATAATCGAATATTATTCAGCCATAGAATAGAATGAAATTTTGCTATTTGTGATCATATGAATGCACCTCGAGGGCATTATGCTACATGAAGTAAGTCCCAAAGAGAAAAACAAATGCTATAAGATCTTTCTCATGTGTATAAATCTAAAATAAAAGTTTAGAACTAAAAATAAAAGAATATCAAGTTCATAGATACAGAGAACAGATTGGTGATTACCAGAGACTGTGGGGGGGGGGGGGGGGCGGTGAGAGAAAAAGGTGAACTGTTTCTGTCTTCTTTTGATTTAAATAACTTGAATTTAAAAATGTTCTGCAGAGTCTTAGGTATCTTTTAAGTGTCTTGGAATATGGCACAAAGAGGAAGGAGAGATTATGGCTCTCGCCCATATGCTACTGGCTTCTGTCAAAAGTCCTCTCATTTATTTTGTATATTGAGATTCCACATGAGATTTTGTTTGAAAAAAAGGATCCTATTGCCTTAAAAAATGTTTGCAAATCACTGGTCTAAAGGATATGTCTCATATCACTCCTTCACAACATGGCCATCTGTCCAATCCTATTTGTTGTGACTTTAAAATCTGAGTCCTCAACCGGAGGTAGGAGGCACTGTCATTCTTGTTTGGTCTTTAAATCCTAATTTCAAGCCATTGCACAATTTGTCCTCAAATTAGATCTCATTCCCCTATGAAGAATACCCACCTAATTTAGCATCCCAAATACTCTGATTCTGGCAGGTTGACTCCATTCACCCATTTGGGGAAGTTGTAAGTGACATAGCTTATTATCTACCTACTATCTCCTTGTCAATATCCCTCTGGATACTCAGTCCTCTCTTTTCTATCTTCATTTGTTTAAAAGAGGAAATCAAAAAGAATAAGAACAAAATAAGGTAACTGTAGAATAGAATGCTTGGCTCAACTGACATTAATATTTAGTAACCTGTCCATTGGAGGTTAGGGGGAACTAAGTGATGGATTTACAACACTGTAATAAAACAATTTCTTCCTCTTAGAAATTTTAAACCTTAATGACTAATCCTTTCCTTCCTTCCTGTTAAAATGGAGGTGGACTTCCTTCATTCCCTTAAACTTATCATCACCTTTTTGCAGTTTTCAAGAACTTTGCTCAATTGATCTTTCCCTCTCTTTTCTATATCTCCCCTCTACTAGATTCTTCTCCATTATCTCCCATCTTTAAAAACAACAAAAACTCTCCTCTGACCACTCATCCCTATTTTGCCATCTCATATTTTATACTCTTACTTTCTTTTTTTTTTAAATTCTTTAACAATTATTTATCATTGAGAGACAGAGAGACACAGAGTTTGAGCAGGGAAGGGTCAGAGAGAGGGGGAGACACAGAATCTGAAGTAGGCTCCAGGCTCTGAGCTATCAGCACAGAGCCCAACGCAGGGCTCGAACCCACGAACTGTGAGATCATGACCTGAGCTGAAGTCGGTTGCCCAACCAACTGAGCCACCCAGGCACCCCTATACTCTTACTTTCAACCAAGACTATTTACAATGAAATTGTCTATATTTATGGCTTCCATTTTTTTTTACCTGCCCTTCATAACTTCACTCACACTAGTCTGGCCCATCATTAGTATGACTTGAGTGCTGGGATCCCGCTGCCAAAACAACACATGTAAGCTAAGCAAAATCTAATTGGGGGAGTCTGTGGCCCTGCAGAAAGAAAGACTATAAAAAGAATACAGAAATCAACCAGGAGATAAAGAGAATTTTATAGTAAAAGTTGACAGCAATCTGACTGGGGTAATGCAAAGAAATCGATGGAAAAATTTGGACAACAGTATCATTAAGGTTGGAGGCCAAGTCATGAGAGAAACCCTGTATGCAAAGCATGGAATTTATGTACCATACAGGGGGATGAGCATGTATGTGTCTATCCTCCTGACACCCGAATGGAGTCCATCGCCTTGTCTTCTCAAGTTTACTTCCACCATAATCTGAAATCAATTTACGTTTTTCCATCTCCACAGTATCACCCTGATCCATGTCACTAATAGTTTTCCTCTAGAAACAAGCTTGTCCCAATACCCTAATCATTCCTGCTAAAATCCATTCTTCACAGAGTATGGCACTTCCTTGCTTAAAGTAGTCAATAACATTGCAGTTATATTTAAGATAAAGTATAAAATCATTGACAGGCTCCACAAAGTTCCTCCGTCTATCCCTTTAGCCTCATACATAGTATATGCTCAGTATTTTTTGGCTGAATGAGCTAAATATAAAACATGAGGGGAAATTATAGAGACGTTTTTCATAGTCACCACTGTTTTCTTTGGCGTTCTTATCATTAAACTCTAATAAAACTTAGTTAAGTGAAAAACTAGTTTGAAGTGAAAAAAAATAGGATGAGGAAGATATTTAAATGCTGACCCTGTTATTACCCTTTTAAATTTTTGTTTATATATTTAGTAATCTGGAAAGGAATTAAAAATACATTCACCAAATTTTTAGTAAAACAATTTTAGTGAAATCACTTAATTTTATTGTAGGCAAAATAAAATTGATAACAGATATATTGTAAAACACACCGTTCAAAAGGAATAGGTTCAAAGTTGTATAAACAACCAAAAGTACCACAAATAAAAGATTGAAAAAAACCACTAAAAAGAAACAGAGCAAAAAAATATAATAATAATAATGAAGTGGTCAGATTACATAGCAAGTAAGTTACCTTAAAACTGAACATCAGGGTGGGAAAACTTGAGACAATTTATTAAATACATTTCTACTATTACTGACAGTATCATCACCACTTATAATCCTATTATAACTCCACCATCATCGTATTAGTTCTTGAGAGCCCAGTATTTATATTAGGCACTATGTTAATAAGTATTTTCTCTTTGGAGTACTCTCCAAATGTATTATTGTCATCATTAACAATAATTTTCAGATGAGGAAACACAGGCATAGAAAAATTAAGTAATGTGCCATTGGCAAAGGTGTTAAGTGTCAGAGACAAAAGTCTGACCTCACTCTTGGTATTTAAGACATTTCATTATGATCTGAACTAATAAGGAACAGGTTAAGTTGTGGACACTATATTTTTTATACTTTAAGAAATAAATGTGACAAAAAATAAATTTTATTTTAAAAATGAAAAAAAAAAAGTTTTAGGTCCAAAATAAGAAGACTAAAGAATGAAAATTGTAGTCTTAAAAACTACTGGTTTAGAAAAAGCATGTAAGGGCACCTGGCTGGCTCAGTCAGAAGAGCCTGTAAGTTTTGATTGTGGGGTTGTGAGTTCAAACATCATGTTGGGCATAGAGATTGCTAAAAAAAAAAATACATTAGAAACACACTTAAAAGTAAAGAAAGAATGAAATAAAAAGAAAAAAAAGAATCTAAAAAAGTCTCTGATTCAGCCTTTTTCTTTTCCCTCCTAAATATCTATAAAACCCAGAAAAAGAAAATGTAATAGCATAAAAAAAATTAAGAGGGTTGATGACCTATCAAAATCTGGAAAGAATTTCTATACTGCAACAAAATAAAATGAAGAGATAAGTAAACAAATATTTAGTAAAGTATATACTACATAATCATTAAAAATCTTATTTTCTAATACTATTTAACACAAGAAAACATTCATGGTATAATGCTAAGTGAAAAGAGCAATATATATAACATAAAGTATGATCTAATTTTGTTTAAAAAAAGTACAGAGGTACTTGGTGGCTTAGTTGGTGAAGTGCATGACTCTTGATTTCAGCTCAGGTCATGATCTCACAGTCTGTGTGATTGAGTCCTATGTTGGGCTTCATGCTGACAGCACAGAGCCTGCTTAAGATTGTCTCTCTCCCTCTCTCTATGCCCCTCCCCTGCTCACACGTTCTCTCTCTCAAAAATAAATAAACTTTAAAAAAGTACAGATATAGGGGCGCCTGGGTGGCGCAGTCGGTTGAGCGTCCGACTTCAGCCAGGTCACGATCTCGCGGTCCGTGAGTTCGAGCCCCGCGTCGGGCTCTGGGCTGATGGCTCAGAGCCTGGAGCCTGTTTCCGATTCTGTGTCTCCCTCTCTCTGCCCCTCCCCCGTTCATGCTCTGTCTCTCTCTGTCCCAAAAATAAATAAAAAACGTTGAAAAAAAAAAAAAAAAGTACAGATATATAAGTATAAATAAAATTTTTTAAAAGAATGAAAGGACATACACCAAAATGTTAATAGTTATCTTAGAATGGTGGAATTTTGAGTGACTTCTACTTCTAATCTCTACATTAAAAGTTATTACATAAAAATTAAACAGTCATTTGTTTTAAAGGGGTAGAAATACAGCTGACCTTTGAACAACACAGGTTTGAACTGCACAGGTTCCCTTATATGCGATTTTTTGGATACTGTATTATTATTTTTTTTAATGAGAGAGAAAAGAGGAAGATGAGTGGGGGAGGGGCTGTGAGCAGTGGGGACAAAGAATCTGAAGCAGGCTGTGAGCTGACAGCAGACAGCCTGATTCAGGGCTTGAATTCATGAACCCTGAGATCATGACCAGAGCTGAAGTTGGACACCCAACCAACTGAGCCACCCAGATGATCCACAGAACAGTACTTTAAATGTATCTTCTCTTTCTTATGATTTTCTTGATAACATTTTCCTTTCTCTAGCTTACTTTAAGGATAGAGTATACAATATATATACAAAATATGCATTAAATGAGTGTTCATATTTTTGGTAAGGCTTCTGGCCAAGAGTAGGCTATAAGCAGTTAAGTTTCTGGGGAATAAAAACTAATACACAGATTTTCAACTGCATGGGGGGGTGGGAGGTCCTAACTCCTCCATTGTTCAAGGGTCAAGTATAATCTTAAAATTTAAGTCTGGTATAGAAAAAATTCTTGATCAAGAATATAATAAGTAATTTTATAGATGCAAAATTTGTCCTTGAGGGTACTTTAGGAAGATGACCTACAACCATTTGCCCTACCATGGTTCAAGAGATAAATTAGTCACAAACTCCACATTTCCAGTTACCATTAACCAAGAGTCCAAAATTACAAAGGGTACTAAAAAAATTATTCCATAAAGAACCACATGTATTCTGAAAAGTGCCATATTACTGTTATTGGCTTAGACTACTTAACTGTTCACTAACCCAAATGCAAGATTCTAGATCAAGTCATAAAACCAATTTCCTGTCAGCTATAGTATTCACTATTATAATAGTTTACTTAACCATAGACAAATTCTTATTTCTAGATGCCTATTACATAGCATAAATGAGCTGCTGATCATTGAACAAGTTATAATGAACATGCTTGAAACAAATGGAAAAACAGGAAGACTAAATGATGAAATAGAAGATATAAAGAACCAATGGAAATTTTAAAATTATAAAATGCATTAACAAAATTTAAAAACTCACTGGATGGACTCAGCACTAGAATGCAGATGATAGAGAAAAGAATTAATGAACTTCAAGACAGATCAACAGAAATTATCCAATCTGAACAACAGAGAGAGTAACCATTAAAAACAAATAATGAAACCTCAGGGACATGTGGGATAGCAACAAAAGGTCTAAATAGTTGTGTCACCAGAGTCATGGAAAGAGAGGTAAGAAAATGTGGTGTTGAAAAATTACTTGGAAGAAATCATACCTGAAAACTTTCCACTATTGATGAAAGACATAACACTTTAGATTCAAGAGGTTGAGCAAACTCGAAACTGGATAAATTCAAAGAAAAATCAGGATTTAGATAGAAATGGACAACATTTCAACTAAGTATACCACTTTTACCAAACAAATTCAAGTTTTAAGAATTCCCTCTTAGGAAAGTACCAGAAAAACACTTTTCCTGAAAGCTGAAATTTCTAATTATATTGTATTGTTTCTTTCCTATTCCTTCATTTTAGTCTGCGTCAAAAGCTTTGACTTCTTGGAAAGATATATTTTGCTTCTGATTACTATTTTACTATATTGCTAATTATTTTTTCCTAAATTTATAACAAAATTTTATTAATGCTAAGGTCCAACAGAATATAGCAAAACCCATGCTTTGATTCTTCATGTGAATACTGAATTATGATTATGAATCTTTAATGAAAAAAGTCTGGATTGGGGCACCTGGGTGGCTCAGTCAGTTAAGTGTCTGACTTTGGCTCAGGTCGTGATCTAGCGGTTCGTGAGTTTGAGCCCCACATTGAGCTCTGTGCTGACAGCTCAGAGCCTGGAGCCTGCTTCAGATTCTGTGTCTCCCTCTCTCTCTGCCCTTACCCCACTCATTGTCTGCCTCTCTCTCAAAAATAAATAAACATTAAAAAACAAATTTTAAAAAACCTGGATCAACTCATGCACAAAATATATACATAAAACATGTAAACTAATCATGTGTAATCTTATTATACTTTTTAATACAAGACTTAGAGAATGGTCAACTAATTTATACATTTTATACTACACAAGTCCAAAACAGCAATAGAATCTGTCCAACTTCCTGGGAGTTTACTAGCATGGGTGTGACTCATCTAACCTAAACCCAATGTTAGGATTATAGTCTTATTTCATATTAATTCCTGGAAGACTGATAAGTTCAAAAATACAGCTTGAGGAATTTTTGTTTTTTGAGAGAGTAGAAGTGGGGGAAAAGGGCAGAGGGAGAAAGAGAGAGAATCCCAAGCAGGCTCCACGCTTAGCATGGAGCCTGATGTGGGGTTCAATTTTAGGACCTTGAGATTATAACCTGAGCTGAAATCAAGAGTCAGATGCTCAGCCAACTGAGCTACTCAGGTGCCCCTATACCTTGAGGAATTTTAAGTTAATATTGACAATCCTTGTCACAGAGTCTGTAAGAGACAAATGAAGCAATTCACATTTTTCACACTAAACAGTCCTTTGGCTAGCCCAATGCTAACCTCTAGAGCTCTAATATGTATGCTTGATCAGATTTCACTTTCTGAGGTTTATGATAAATGAAGACAAGATCAGGAAAAAAACTGCACCTATAATATTGTCCTTCCTCAGTATGCGTGAAAAGTTTTCAAAAAATAGCTTTTCCATAGCTTGTTATATGATCTATAAAAACCCACAAGTTTGTAGGAATCTATTCATGGCCACTATTAAGTTTATACAATTTATATCTGTGTAATATGTCTTAGGGCCACATTAACCTTAAAATAATTTTAAAAACACCCTCAAAAAATTAGCTTCGTCCTACCAACATTAATACCATGTCTTCCTCTGCTTTAGTTGGGTATTGATATCAATAAGCAAGCTTAAAATATATAAATCTAACCAAATTGCTTACAGAATATATTTATAGACAGGTTTAAAAGGTGATTTCAAACATCCCAAATGTAAGCAATCATGTGCATTTCTGATGTTTAATGCTTTCTAAAACTTGAACATGTCCCTATGTGCTAGAAAGCAAGTATATTAGTCAGCCCTTGAATGATGAAGGAGTTGGAGCACTGACCCCCCACCCCAGTGCAGTCAAAAATCTGCATAATTTTTGATTCATGAAAATTTTAACTATTAATAGCCTACTGTTAACCAGAAGCCTTATTGATAACATACAGTGGTTTAACACCCATTTTATATATGTATTATATACTGTCTTCTTGCAATAAAGTAAACTAGAGAAAAGAAAATGTTATAAAAAAATCATATATTATTTTTAAAAAACCCTATGTAGATGTTACATGTTTTATTAACACTAGATATCAAAAATGTAAAGACAATGTAAAAAAATTCATGTTTATTTATAAGTATAATGATTCATGCATTGGTAATGAAAAAGTAGCAATATGAATGCTTTATGAATAGCCTAGTATAATGGATACAATCGCTTCAAGTAACCAAGCCCACACACTAATGAGTAAATTGTTATAAAATTTAATGGTTCCATAGTATTGCAATTCCATTTGTAATACAGTTTTAGAAACACTGTTACATTTAAAACAACACCTGTGAAGATAGGCTGATACACAGTTTCTCCAATTATAAGAGACAGGCATATTGTATAGTAATGTAATTCTTTGAAAGCAAGGTTACATAATGGTAAGAAAATGAATACACTGATTATATATATTTTAAAAAAATTTTTTAATATTTGAGAGAGAGACAGACAGCGCAAGTCAGGGAGGGGCAGAGAAAGAGGGAGACACAGAATCTGAGGCAGGCTACGGGGTCTGAGCTCTCAGCACAGAGCCCGACACGGGGCTCAAACTCACGAACAGTGAGTTCATGACCTGAGCTGAAGTCGAATGCTTAACCGACTGAGCCACCCAGGTGCCCCATACACTGATTATATAGTAAATATCATTCACCTTATGCCTATGTTAAGTATAGGCTATCCACTTCCATACAAATCTTTCACATAATGTTCTACGTGATGAAAACTTAGGGGGTAATGATGGTAATAACACAAAAACATTCAGTTCTTGCTATACAGTTATTAGATTTTCACATCAAGACATACACAACCAGGTAAGCTTACTAACTGTACAGCATGATGATTATTTACTATTCATTAAGTGGAAGTAAATCACCACTTCCACGAGGTGTTCGTCCTCACCATCTTCACATTGAGTAGG
Organism: Panthera onca; assembly: GCF_046562875.1. Taxonomy (NCBI): domain Eukaryota; kingdom Metazoa; phylum Chordata; class Mammalia; order Carnivora; family Felidae; genus Panthera; species Panthera onca. The sequence continues at coordinate 72,741,028 of NC_138346.1, read as the reverse complement.
CTGAGAAGGAGGAGGAAGGGGAGGACTCGCTCTTGTTGTCTCATGGGTGATAAACGTAGAAGAGGTGGAGGAGGTGGAAGGGGAGGCAGGAGAGGCAAGCACACCTGGTGTAACTTTATAGAAATACTGTACATTGTAATTTCTGACTCTTTTGCTTTCAATTTCTCTAGAAACACTTCCGTACAATACCAATCTTTCTACCATTTGTTTTAGTTTCAGTGCCCATAATCTCTGAAGGGTCCATTTTTTTAGTTTACTTATTTATTTTGAGAGAGGAAAAAAAGACAGAAAGAACACAGGTGGGACAGAGAGAGGGAGACAGAGAGAAACCCAAGCAGGCTCCATGCTGTCAGCTCAGAGCCTGACACAGGGCTTGGACCCCACAGATGGTAAGATCATGACCTGAGCCAAAATTAAGAGTTAGATGTCCAACCGACTGAGCCACCCAGGCTCCCCAGGAGAGTCTATATTATAAAAGAAGTAAAAAAACAGTCTTAAGTAATTAGAACACTTCTGTCAGATCATCTAATGTCGTTTTGGCACTGCTTCTTCTATGTCTTCTTCCTCATCACGTGGCACTGGTTTGGAAGCATTCATTTCTACCAAGTCATCTTCTATTAATGCGTCTGGTATGGTGTCTACTAGCTCTTGAATTTCTCCAAGATCCATACCTTGAAACCCCTTTACCTCCCTTGTACCAATCTTTACATGATTTCCTTGATTGGCTATGTTGTAAATCCTGTGAAGTCAAGCACAACACATTTTCTCCAGCAGGAATTTGTTTCAGGCTTGATGGCTTTCAAGGCATTTTCTATAATGATGGCATCTTCAATGGTATAATCCTTCCAGTCTTTCATGGTGTTTTTCTCCAACAAGGTTCTCTTCCATAGCATTGGCAAACCTTTCCATAGAGCACCATGTGTAATGAGCCCTAAAGGTTCTTATGACCCCTCTGATTTAGAAACTGAATTAGAGACATTGTGTTTGCGGGCAAGTAGGTCACTTCAACACCCGTCAGTGTTTAACTCATGGGGCTGTGGGTAGCCAGGGAGAATCGTCCAATATCAAAAGAACTTTAAAAGGCAGGGCACCTCCTGACTTCAGGGACAAAAGCATCAATGGAACCAACCCAGCAAAAGGGTTCTTGTTGTCCAGGCCTTCTTGTACAACCAAAAGACTGGCAGCTAGAATTTACCTTTTTCCTTTAACCAAAGGTTAGCAGCTTTACAAATAAAGGCAGTCCCGATCTTAAAACCTAACTGCATTTGGACAAAATAGTAGAGTTAGCCTATCCCTTCCTACCTTGGATCCTGGTGCTTGCTTGCCTTCCTTACTAATAAATGTCCTTTGTGACATTTTCCCCCCAGAATAGGGCACTTTTATCTGCATTAAAAACTTGTTCAGGGGTGCCTCGGTGGGTCAGTTGGTTACACAACCAACTTTTGACTTTAGCTCAGATCATGATCTCTCAGTTTGTGGTGAGACTGAGCCCTGAGTTGGGCTCTGTGCTGACAGCACAGAACCTACCTGGGACTCCCTCTCTCTCTCTGCCCCCCGCCCCCCCCCCCCCCAGCCCGGCCCCATGCACTTGCATGGTCTCCCTCTCTCTCAAAACAAACAAACAAACAAACAAAACAAACTTAAAAAGAAAAAACCTGGTTCAGGCAGGTATCTTTCCTCCTCAATAACTTTCTTAATGGTACCTGGGAACCTGTCTAAGGCTTCTTGGTTGGCAGAAGCTACTTCCTGTTATCTTGACATGTTTTAAGTCAAACCTCTTTCTAAAATTATCGCTATCCTTTGCTGGCATGAAAATTTCCACCTTTATATTCTTCACCCTCCTTTTACTTTGCCATACAAAATGATTTTGCTTTTTCTCAAATCGTATTGGAGTTTATAGGTGTATAGTAAGCCTTTCTTATAGCAATCCTGCACCTACATAAAAGCTACATTTTTGGTACAAATTAAAAAGGTATTTCACAAAAAGTGCAAAGTTTTCATGCCTGTGGGTGTAGCTGCAGTAACCACTTCAGGAATTTCCTTTTCTTTTTTTACAATGGTCCTTATGCTGGATTCATTTATTTTGAAATTGCAGTCAACTATAGCTGCAGTACACAGCACGCAATTCAACTTTTTCTTGTAATGTCATGGCTTTTCTCTTGCTTCTTAGGAGCACTTCCATCATCCACTTCATATGGGTCCCAAGATGTGATTTAAGATTTATGGTATTGCATTAAACAATATGAAAAGTATGCAAGAACCAAGAGCGATCACTTTTTACTGCAATATGCAATTCACTAGAGAGACAAACTGCTCACACATATGATTAGCATCACTCAGCGTTTTAACCAGATACTCACAAAACTTTAGCTCGCTGTGATAGCAGTAGGAGGTGGCTACAAATTCATTACAGTAATACATTATGTACTACAGTTACTTTTATGCAGTTATAATCTCACACTGAAAGTGTGAAGCTTGCTTGGGATTCTCTCTCTTCCTTTGTCTCTGCCTTTCCTCCACTCCTGTTTCTCTCTCTCTCTCTCTCTCAAAATAAATAAATGAACTTAAAAAAAAAGATTATGGTAGCAGAAATCAGGTTTCTAGTATCTTACAGTTCCTACAGAGCCTTAGTGGGGTACTTTGCCCAAAATATTTGCTTATTAAATATTTGTCGAATAAATGAAAATTCATTATTTATATACCTAAACTGATGGGTCCTATTCAAAAAGAAAATAAAGAGGAGTGCCTGGATGGCTTCTTAGGTTGAGCCTCGGACTCTTCATCATTATGCTTGAGTCATAATCTCACAGTTTGCGGGTTCAAGCCCCACATCAGGCTCTGAACTGACAGGTTGGAGCCTGCTTGGGATTCAGTCTCCTCCTCTCTCTGCCCCTCTCCCCTTGCTCTCTCTGTCTCTCTCTCAAAATAAGTAAGTAAGTAAATAAATAAATAAATAAAACCCACAAAGATATGGCAAGAAAAACAGTAATGCTATAACTATCAAATTGTATTACCTGGATATTAGAGCCAGCACTCTATATCAAATTTGTTTCAAAATGATCACAAGGAATATTAAAATAATATTTTAAAATTCTAGCATAGAAATCATAGGTACTCCTGGAAACACTGGGACAGATTTGAGTTTAATTGGTACTAAAATAACGTAATATTCCCAACATTATAAGCAAAGAAAAAAGATCTTTCATATTTATAAAAATGTTTCTTTATTAACCTAAGAGTAACTTGCTTAGAGGGTGAAGATAATACAGCTAAAAAGTATTAATTCTATCTTATTGTAATGTTACCCCAAAAGAAAAACAGTAGGTGGTCACATTTTAGATTTTACAATTCAAAGAAAATAATTCATTAAAGTTACTGTATTTCATTATAATGACTAAATGAATAAATAAAATAAGACCCAATTTGTATTGCTGCCTACAAGACCCTCACTTTAGATGTAAGAAAATACATAAACTAAAAGTGAAGGGATGGAAAAAGACATTGCATGCAAATATAAACCTAAAGAAAGCTAAGACAGCTATACTTATATCAATCAAAATTGACTTTTATCAATCAAAATTGACTTTAAAGCAAGGACTATAATAAGAGACAAAGAAGGGCATTACATAATAATAAAGAATTCAATCCACAATAGGATATAACATTTGTATTATGCACTCAAGATAGGAGCATCTCAGTAAATAAGCAAATATTAACAGACCTAAAGGGATAAATAGATGGCAATACAATAATTGTACAGGACTTTAATACCCAATACATCAATGGATAGAACATCCAGACAGAAATCAATAAGGAAACCATCAGCCTTAAACAACATGTTAGATCAGACGGACTTAATAGATTTACACAGAACATTCCATCCAAAGGCAACAGAATATACGTTGTTTTTAAGCGCACATGGAACATCCTCCAGAATTCATACTCTAGGCCACAAAACAAGTCTTAATACATTTAGAAGGACTGAAATCATATCAAGCATCTTTTCTAACTGCAATGAAATAAAACTAGAAATGAATTATGTGAAGAAAATTGGAAAATTCACAAGTATATGGAGACTAAACAACATGCTACTGAACAACCAATGGGTCAAAACTGAAAGAGAAAACAAAAACAATCCCTTGAGACATATGAAAATGGAAAATATATCAAAATTTATGCGATGCAGCAAAAGCAATTCTAAGAGGGTATTTCATAGCAATAAATGCCTACACTCAAGAAACAAGAAGTCTCAAATAAACAACCTAAATTTAAACCTGAAGTAACCAGAAAAACAAGAATAAACAAAGCCCAATGTTAGTAGAGGTAGAAGATTAAAGCAGAAAAAGAGACTAAAAATAGAAAAGATCAATGAACAGAGCTGGTTCTTTGACAAAATCAACAAGATTGACAAACTTTTAGCTAGACTCACCAAGATAAAAAGGGAGAGCATCAAATAAAGTCAGAAATGAAACAGATGTTACAATTATGCCACAGAAGCATGGAGGATAATAAGAAACTACTATGAACAATTATATGCCAACAAATTGGACAGCCTAGAAGAAACAGATACAGTCCTAGAAACATACAAGCTACCAGAACTGAATCATGATGAAACAAAAAGCCTGAGAAGACCAATTACTAGTAAGGAAATTTAACCTGTATTGAAAAACTTTTTAACACAGAAGTCCAGCACCAGATAGCTTCACTGGTGATTTCTACCAAACATCCAAAGAAGAATTAATATCAACCCTTCTCAAACTCTTCCACAAAGTACCAAAGGAGGAAACTCTTCTAAACTCATTTTAGGAGGCCATTACTTTGATTCCACAAGAAAAGAAAATTGCAGGCCAATATCCCTGATGTTCAGAGATGTAAAAATCCTCAACCAAATATTAACAAGCCAAATTCAACAATATGTTAAAAGGATCATACACCATGATCAAATGGGATTTACTCTAGAGATACAAGGTTGGTTCAACATCTACAAATCAGTAAATGCAATATACCATACTAACAAAACTGAAGGAAAGTAATCATATGATCATCTCAAAGATGTAGGAAAAGCATTTGACAAAACTCAACATTCATTTATGATAAAAACTCTCAACAAAGCAGGTATAGAGGGAATGTACCTCAATATAATAAAGGTCATACATAACAAGCCCACAGCTAACATCATACTCAATGATAAAAACTAAAAGCTTTTTCCTCTAAGATTAAGACAAGAATGCCTAATTGCCCCACTTTTATTTAGCATAATATTGAAAATCCTAGCCAGATCAATTAGGCAAGAAAAAAGAAATACAAGGCATACAATTGGAAGGAAGAAGTAAAACTGTCTTTGCAGATGACATGATTTTACATATAGAAAACTCTAAAGACTCCATCAAAAACTATTATCAGTAAACTTGCAGCATATAAAAATTAATACACAAAAATCTGTTGTTTCTTTTCTTTTCTTTGTTTTTGAGAGACAGAGAGAGAGAGAGAATGAGCTTGTGAGTTGGGGAGAGGGACAGAGGGAGGGAGGAGGTGGGAGAGAGAGAGAGAGAGAGAGAGAGAGAGAGAGAGAGGATCCCAAGCAGGCTCTGCACGGAGCCAATGTGGGGCTCAACCTATAACCCTGGGACCATAACCCAAGCCAAAATCAAGAGTCAGATGCTCAACCAGCTAAGCCAGCCAGGTGCCCCATCTGCTATGTTTCCAATAATAATTATTATTAGAAAGAGAAATTAAGAAAACAATCCCATTTACAATTGCATCAAAAAGAAAAAATACCTAGGAATAAATTTAACCAAGAAGGTGAAAAACCAGTATACTGGAAACCATAAGACATTAATGAAAAAAAATTGAAGACACAAATATATGGCAAAATATTCTGTGCTCATGGATTGGAAGAATTAATATCGTTAAAATAACTATACTACCCAAAGAATCTATAGATTCAACATAATTTCTATCAAAATTCCAATGGCACTTTTCACAGAAATAGAACAATCCTAAAATTTACATGGAACCACAATAGACCCTGAATAACCACAGCAATCTTGAAAAAGAAAAACAATGCTAGAGGAATCATGCTCTCCTATTTCAAACTCTATTACAAAGCCAAAACAATTAAAACAGTATGGGATTGGCATAAAAACAGATATATAGATCAGTCGAACAGAACAGAAAGCCCAGAAACACACCCATGCATACATACATGATTAATCAGTTTATGAAAAAGGAGGCAAGAATATACAATAGGAAAGGACAGTCTCTTCAATAAATGGTGTCAAGAAAATAACAGCCACATGCAAAAATAATGAAACTGGCCACATCTTACCATACACAAAATTACATACAAAAAAATAATTCAGAATGGATTAAAAACTTGAACTTAAGACCTGAATCCATAAAAGCCCTAGAAGAAAACGTAGGTAAGCTCTTTGACATAGGACTTGGCAATGATTTTTTGAATCCAACATCAAAAGTAATAGCAACAACAACAAAAAATAAACAAGTGGGACTATATCAAACTAAAATATTTTCGAACAGCAAAGGAAACCATCAATAAAGTAAAAAGGCAACGTACTGAATGGGAGAAAATATCTGTAAATCATATATCTGATAAGGGGCTAATATCCAAAATATATAAAGAATTCATATGATTCAACAGCAAAACAAACCCAAAACAATCCAATTAAAAACTGGGCTAAAGATCTAAGTAGGCATTTTCCCCCAAAAAACATACAGATGGCTAACAAGTACATGAAAAGATACTCAACATTATTAATAATTAGGTTAATGTAAATCAAAACCATAATGACATATCACCTCATACCTGTTAGAACAGCTATTATCAAAAAGACAAGAAACAAGTGTTGGTGAGGATATGGAGGAAAGGGAATGCTTTGTGCACTGTTGATGGGGATATAAATTGGTGTGAAACAGTATGAAGGGCTCCTCAAAAACACTAAAAATGTTTGTATTTATCCAAAGGAAACAAAAACAGTAACTCAAAAAGATGTGCACCACTATGTTCAATGCAGCATTATTTACAATAGCAAAGATATGGAAATGATCTAACTGTTCACTGGTGATGAATGGATAAAGAAATAGTACATACCATTAAAAAGTAAAATCTTGCCATTTGCAACAACATGAATTGATCTTAAGGGCATTATGCTAAGTGCAGTAAGTCATAAAGAGAAAGACAAATACTGTTTGATCTCTATTATACATGGAATCTAAAAAATTAGAAAGAAAAAAAAAAGAAAACCAAGCTCACAGAGCACAGTTGGTGATTGCCAGAGGCAGGAGGTAGAGGGTGGGAAAACTCCGTGAAGGAGGTCAAAGGTTTTAAAAAAGGGGGAGGGAGCCAGACATAATAAGGGGTCAAGAATATACTCATAACTGTGGGGAGTGAGAAGGTAGAATGTAGCCTCATGAGGGAAGTGCAAGGCTTAGCAGAGAGTGCTGTACTTGTGAGTATAAGAAGTTAGGTAACAGGCCCCCTGGAATATAGAAAAAAATAAATTTTAAAAATAATGTATTTCATTCTTTAAAGACAAAGGTCATGTAAGAGCACCTGGGTGGCTCAGTTGTTTAAGCATCTGACTCCGGCTCAGGTCATGATCTTGCAGTCTGGTCCATGGGTTCAAGCCCCACATCAGGCTCTGTGCTGATTGCTCAAAGCCTGGAGCCTGCTTTGGATTCCGTGTCTCCCTCTCTCTCTGCCCCCCCCCTGCTCGCACTCTGTCTCTCTCTCAAAAATAAATAAACATTAAAAAAAACACAATAAATAAATAAAGACAAAGATCATGTCAACATGACCTTTAAAGTTAAACTTAAGAGTACAGGATTTTTATCATACCATATCCACTTTTACTTCTGTAGTTCTTTTCACTTGCCAAAAATTCTCAGTCCTTGTACCAAATATCAGTTCTTGACACTTTCAGTACGCAGCAGAGAATTATTCATGTAATTTATGACACAATATACAAACAGTAACCTCAATAACAAAATGAACACTAACACAAGAATATGGTTACTGAAAACACAATTAATTTGGTCTTTAGCATGTAGTCCGCTAGGGATATACAGCCAAATTACAATATTTAAAAAATAGTTCTTCTCTGTGTGGTTACATCTTCAATTACATTTTTAAAAAATCAAGTCTTTTCATTACATTTCATTCCAATTTTTAAGGATAGCATTCAACTAGACAGCAAGCAATTTTGATGAACCAAAGACCAATGTATCAAAAGCAATGTCTAAATCTGCACAGTCCTATAGGGTGGCTATTAACCAACAACATGCAGATAATTAAATTTAAATTAATTAAAATTAAATAAAATTTAAAAGTCACACTAGCCAAAATTCAAGTGTTCAACAGCTATCACATTATCATTACAAAAGTTCTATTGTATAGCACGGGTCTAAATAATACTCTTCTCTCAGACATTGAAATTTTCTTGCTTACTGAGGTAGCCTGCTTCATATTGAGTAATTTGAGCTGTTAAAACTGTTAAAGCATGAGTTGGCAGCTTTAGGGCAGATACTACCCTATTAAAGTTTTTTTTTAAGGAAGGCTGATGTGTAAGAAGTTATCTGGGACAGCAGTTACCTTCATGAAGAAATTGAAACTATTATCACGCTATCATGAGTGCTTCACAGAGTATATTTACCATTACCAAAATAATGGGAATATCATTAAAATCATTTGTAGATTGTTTAAGGTGGAGGTTAGCTATTTGTAAACTATTCACTTAAAAGCTTGCACTATTCATTTAGGAGGTAATCTCAAATAACTCTATTGTTATAACTTGTGTTTCTTCTTAACATTTCCATCAAAATATCCCTAGCACAAATCACAAATTTTGCTCTATTTGCAATATTATAGGTTCAGGTACTGTTATCAGAAGAGACCATATACATAAACTTACTATACGTTCTCAATGCATTTAGTTAGAATTTAATAGGAGAAAAAAAAGGGTGGCTTCAGAAAACAGGAGTAGATACAGAATTTCTTTGCATAGGTTTTCCTTTGACCCTCTACTGATGCTGACAACACTCTCTCTATAGGTATTTCAAGGGTGAAAAAAAAGCTAAAGTCTTGGTATCCCAAGGCTTTGTCCTTTTACAAAGGACATAGAACTGACAAAGAACTGTCAGAGCAGAGCCCAGTGTGGGACTTGAACCCACGACCCACAAGATGATGACCTGAGCCGAAATCGGGTTGGATGCTTAACCAACTGAGCCACTCAGGCACCCCTGAACCCTAAAATTTTAAGTCACTTCTATGATACTGAATTCTTTAGTCCCAGTTACAGAAAAATTTCAAAACTGTGACTCATTTATTGGAAGGTCATGAAATCAACATGTCAATGTCATAAAAACAAGATATCCTTTTTTGATTTCCTTGGTTTCCCAGTAATGTATATTTTTTATGGGGAAGCACAGAAGGATTTTATAATCCCTAACCCGGGATGCCTGGGTGGCTCAGTCCGTTAAGCATATGACTCTTGGTTTTGGCTCATGGTTTGTGGGTTCGAGCCCTGCATTGGTCTGTGCACTGACAGTATGGAGCCTTCTTGGTATTCTCTTTCTGTCCCTTTCTCTCTGCCCCTCCCCTGTTCCCTTTCTCTCTCATTCTCAAACATAATTAAATAAAAACTAAAAAAAAAAAAAAATACGAACAACCCTCTGAGGTAGGCACTATTATTAAAAAAAAAAAAAAAAAAAAAAAAAAAACCTAACCATACTACCTGCTATACTGGAATGATTACTACTACTACTACTAGGACTACTACTCTTACACACACACGTGTGCACACACACACATACACATGATTGTGTATACTGCTACACTAGCAGAATCCATGCTTTTTGCACACAGTCCACTAAAGTAAGAGCAGTTGTACAAAATTCTTAGAATTCCTCTAGAACTCAGGGACCTGTACTCCTAACTTTCCAATCTATGACAAAGAAATATGGGACATTATATTAGTTGGGCACCTGGGATGGCACGTAAATGTTAGATTCTTAATTTTGAATATTCAGCTAATTAAAGATAGATCAAACTTCTTTCACTCAGACGCTATAAGGACACCAATTATACAAAGTTTAACCATGTATGAAAACATAATATGTTCAACCTTTCAGAAGACATTTATTAAACCATGAAGCATGCTAGGTGTTTGGGATATAATGAATAAGTCAAGTAGGTTAAGTAGTCTATCTCAAGGGTTCATAGTTTAGTAGACTGGAGCAATGGTGAAAACTTGATCAAAACTGAGTTAAACAGATTTTTCCTTGCTAAGGAAGTTGAGCTAAGTGACAGTCATGGTGATACCAGGTATTGGAAAATAGTATTCATTTAGGAAATTGAGTGGCCTTTTGGGGAGACGTATATGTAAATGAGCAAAAACAAAGTAGAAAATAAGTTTTATATACATTGGAAAGATATTACATTCATTCTTTACTTTGTTAATGATTAGGGATATCTATATTAAAAGTTACACATTTTCTCCTAGTCAAATATATAAAAACATCTAGTATGAAAAACTAAAATGCGTCTGAAAACAAATTCCCATCTTAGAATGTAAGGACAGATTTATATTGTTTTATAATACATAAGACATTACATAATTTTAATTATTCTTTAATGATTACATTTGTGATATAGATAAGTTACAGTCTTTGCCTTACAGAAGTTCATCATCTAATAATTTTCATTTTTTAATTTTCTCTCAATTTTTTTCATTTCATCCTGTTCTTGCCACAACTTAACGCAAATCTGAATAGCTACAAATTTTTTTAATTTTTTTTTTTTTTAAGAGAGCGTGTGCATACACATGTGCAAGCAAGGACAGGGCAGAGGGAGAAAGAGAGAGAATCTTAAGCAGGCTCCATTCCCAGTGCAGAGCCCAACTACTCAGAGCTGGATCCTACCACTGTGAGACCATGACCTGAGCCCAAATCAAGAGTTGAGATACTTAAATGACTAAGCCACCCAGGCACCCCCGTAAATTACTACAAAGTTTAAAGAATTTTTTGTAGTAAACAGAAATGTATATGTTCACTTTACTAAATTCAGAAAGTATTTTAAAAATACAGGAGAAAATTTTTTTTAAAAATCCACCTCCTCACATATAATGTCTAAGTCTTAAACCTGTGTTGGGCAATAAGGTGCGTCTTGTTGTTGTTCTCTCTTAACCCTGAAATAACTGAAGATTTCTATCCAATCTTTCCTCATCTTTAGGACCAGAAACGAGGAAGAGTCAGAAAGAAGAGCTAGGGGCTGGGAGGGGTAAGGAGGTTGAAAGGAGACTAGGAATTTGAAGAGATGTGACATCACTGGTAGACTAGGCTACCAGGAAGAAAAAAAAAGATCTTTGCCTTGAAGTAATTTTTAAATGATGACAGTTTTCATGAAAGTAACATTCTAGCCTTCACTCCCATCCAGGAAGTAGGAAGGTCCATGCCGCATTGTGCTTTTCTCATGCTTCTCCCATATAAAAACATTTAATTCACCAAATAAGACTTCTTGCTACTGATATAATCCTTAACCCTCAACAGTGGGCCTCATGACCCCACTCCCATGGTCAAAGCTGTCTGAACCAGAAATGACCTGGAGGAGACAATGGCTAGCCAGAAATCTATGACATGTGTTAGCTGCCTCTAAAAGATTCTACAATGTAATCAGATTATCTTTGATATAGACATTTTAACTAATAAAAACAGAAGTTGTTGCTGAGTGGGAAATCATGAAGCCCTAAGAACATACAAACTAAAGAAAAGTTGGTTGGAAAAAATGTTGGGAGAGCAGGTATACAGAGAAGCGAAGTGGTACTGTGAGAGAGAAAATGAAATTATTACCAATCTCAGGTTCTTTTCTTTAGACCTGCCTTTTTGTTTTTCTTGTATTCCCTATGACTTCTCTCTCGCCTTCTAAATTTTTTTTAATGTTTATTTATTTTTGAGAGAGAGAGACAAACAGACAGACAGACTGTGAGCTGGGGAGGGGCAGACAGAGAAGGAGGCACAGAATCTGAAGCAGGCTCCAGGTTCTGAGCTGTCAGCACAGAGCCCAACACGGGGCTTGAACTCATGAACGTGAGATCATGACCTGAGCTAAAGTCAGATGCTTAACCAACCGAACCACCCAGATGCTCCTGTCTTGCCTTCTAAATACCCATCCTTCTAATGAGTTTTAGTGGGTTATTGTTACTTGCAACCAAAAGACACTGGTAGAAAACCTCCTAACAAATGTCACGTTTAGTCTTGTCTTTTCTCATCCTTGTTCATCCTACTTATACCACTGAGACATATTCTGTTTTTCCTTTCCAACAATCCAAATGCTGTGCTCTTTCAAATATAGGCCCAAGAGTCACTTTATCCATAAAGCTGTCTCTGACTAACCCTAGATCACAACTTCCCATCTTTGAAGTACAGAGCACTTTAGCTTCTACCCAGGAAGCTGCTAATTATATTGACTTGTTACTGCTCTGTATTTATGTTATAAATTCACTGTATTATTCAAAACATAGCCATTATGTCTGTTGAGTCTTAGTTTCTGAATCAGTAAAATGGGATTAATTACACCTACTTCAAAGACTTATTGTAAAGAGAGTGCCTAGCACACTTCCTGCTAGGTCTTTTGTTCTTCTGTGTTTGGCCAAAATTCAGAAGAAAATATCTTTATTTTCTTCAAACTAAATATACAAGAGTGGGGGAAAAGTTGATTAAAACTTAATACTATTTCTTTCATAAATTAAATGTGAACAAAACTATGTGAAAACCGTCAAGAGCATTTTCACTTCTAAGCACATTTCTTTCACAGGTAAACCTGAATAGATGTTGAAATATATTGGGTATCCCCTGTCTACATGCCCCTCAAACAGTGTTATTATTACTTTACCTATGGATAATAGTATAATTTAAAGATTTGGGTTTTGGTGACAATAACATTTTCAGTTTAGTTTTTTGTTATTGTTGTTTATTTATTTTGAGAGAGAGAGAGAGAAAGCATGGGAGGAGCAGAGGGAGAGCGAGAGAACGCCAAGAATTGTGACACTGCAGAGCCTGATGCAGAGCTCGAAGCATAGACCGCGAGATCATGACCTCAGCCAAAATCAAAAGTCAGAGGGTTAATCAACTGAGCCATCCAGATGCCTCTAGTTTTTAGATAACCAAATAGTAAAACTGCTTTTTCCTAAGAATACCTAAGGATTTCCCAAGAATGTTATAACTTTCATTATTCAAAAAAATTAATTTGCTCAGACTATAACTCCCTTTTCTCAGTAATTGAGGGATCAAATTTTTCTTTTATGACACAGATAATGTCAAGAGATTCATAAGTAGTTACAATAATTCCCTTCACCATTTTCTTAACTACAAAATTCAGTCAAATTATGTACTAATATCTTCTCAAATAGGTATCTTCCCTTTTCCTCTTAATTTTTTTATTATTTTCAGTATTGCATATAATTCTTACATTTCTTACTGTACCAACAGGTCAAAATATTAATTAATACTCCAAGTTTGTATTTGAAGAATCAAGACCCTTCAAAATACTGCTCAGAGAGAATTTAACTGCCTACCTTCATAATAAAAGGTCTTAAGTATACATCTCAAACATGTCTCAACATGACCTGTGCTAAATACATGAAAATATTACTTAACAGTTAAATATAGTGATATAATGAATGTAACTACGAGACTTTTTTCTGCAGAGTTAAAGTGTCAACTCAATAATAAAATCACTCTAAAAGTGAGCATTGAAATGATAAAATTAAGTATTCTTTTGAAATAGCTCACTGATTACTAAAATAAATGCAATCTAATGATAGAACCATATATAGTTATTTGAACTACAAAACTGTGCTTTAAATGGTTATCTAAATATTCCACTTCAAATGTTCAAAAGTTAAGAACACTTGGGTTCTCAAAAGGCTAACATAGAGTTACCATATGACCCAGCAACTCTTTTCCTAAGTATATACCCAAGAGAAATGAAAACATATGTCCACATAAAAACTTGTGTATGAATGTGGAAATAATCCAAGTGACTATCAACTGATAAACAGATAAATAAAATGCAGTAGACCCACACAATGAAGTATTATTCAGCAATAAAAAGGAATGAAATATTGATACATGCTACAACATGGAAGAACCTTGAAAACATGCAAAGTGAAAGAAGCCAGTCACAAATGACCACATAATGCATGATTCCATTAATACGAAATGTCTGGAAAAGGTAAATATGTAGAGACAGAATGTAGATTAGTGGTTGCCTTGGGCTGTGGGAAGGTTAGAGGAGAATGAGGAATTACTGTTAACGAGTACTGAGTTTCTTTTTGGGATGATAAAAATGTTTTAGTTGATTGTGATAATGGTTGCACAACTCTGAATACACTAAAAGCTGAACTGTATACTTTAGATAGATGAATTGTATGGTATGTGAATTATATGTCCATAAAGCTGGTTATTAAAAAAAAGAGACTATTTGGGTCTCATGTTGATAAGATGCTATTTGACATAATGCATTCTCTACTGAAATTTTAAAGTTAGTATTTTCAATTTCAGTCTCTATATCTAAGACTGAATGTAGAATTGTCCCTAGAATGACCTTTCATGTATCAAATTCTCTCAGGAGCTCACCATTTAGTCAATTTCTCATCTGTGTGTGTGTGTGTGTGTGTGTGTGTGTGTGTGTGTGTGTGTGTATGCATGTGTATGTGTACATATATATAAACTTGCTAACTCTATATTAACTCAGTTTAGAAACTGAACAGGTTTATCCAACATTATTAAGTTTCTAAGTACTTACCAGACTTGTTGTACAACTTCATTCCAATGGTCATGTGACTAGCTAGATTTTTATAATAGAGGGATTTAATAAAGAAAAATAAGCCTGAGATTCTAAACCACATAAACTTTTCACTCTCTTCTGCTGATCCTGCTTCCTAAATACCTTCTTTCTATTCCTACTATCATTTTAGTACAATCCTAAATCAGTTCTTACTGAAAATACTGTTATAGCCTTCTTTAAGAGATCTGTTTCTCTCTTCCCCAATCCTTCTCTACACAGCCACAGTAATCTTACCAAAAAAATAGTAATCATTTTAATACAAAAACCTGATCCTACTACTCCCCTACTTAAAACTCTTTCAGTATCTCTGAATCATATGTATGGTAAAATCCCAGGTCCTCTGTTTGGCACAAGAAGCTCTTCTTAATGAGGCTTCTGACTTCCTCTCTGGTCTCACTCTCCTCTCATACACTCAGCGGCCAAACATCTTGCCATTCCCAAATATGCCCACGTCTCCCCTGCATCCATGCCATGTATCTGGTATATGACGTTCACTGTTCCTCACATGTCCTTCCTTTATCCCTGCCAAACTCCTATACATATTCTAGGTCTCATCTCATTAATTACTTAGTCTGGGAAGCCAGTCTGATTCACTGAAGAAGTCACAGGTACTCCTTTCTTGTTGCTCTTATATACTTACTAATTAAAGTACTTATAACACTGTACTGTGCAACAATTTTGTTTTGATATCTTATTTCCTACTAAATGGTGAGATCCTTGTGAAAGCATGGACTATTGTTTATCATCTTTAAACCCTTATAATCTAGAATATAAGATCTTAATAAAAGGCTTTGAATCAAAGTGCATGATAATCATTAAAATTTATATGTAACTTGGTAATTTGGAAAAGCCAAGCCAAACCAAACAAAAAACCATTGCACACATATTCTCATTTTACCCTAAGAACAAATCTTGAAGTAGGTAGTTTTGGTATTATTTTAATTTTATAGATGAGGAATTCTGCTTTAATATTTACCACCAATTGTCAGTTTAAAAGAATGAAAAAGAAACTTAAGATATAGAAAAAACCCTCTATTTCCTATAAAAATTTTAACGAAGAAATAACTTTAAAATAAGCCTTCATAAACACACTTGTCAATAACTAAACAAGCTACTTATCAATTTTCAATTTCTGAAGTGGAAAAATGCTAGCCAGCATGGCCTACACATTTCCTTTCATCTATCACTCCAAACTCATAGCATTCAAGGTGGTTGGTAATAAGGGCAGGTGTGAGAACTCTGTCATCCTCTTGTCATAACAAGGACAGAGCAATCTGAACCAAAGATCTGTACTTTCCAGGAGTCTTCTGCCTCTTCCCAAAGAACTCTTATAAGGGCTACTATAAGTAGATTGTCGAAACCAAGGTTTACATATGCAGTAGGTATACTGAAAGCCAGAAGGGAAAATACGACTGCTATACCTCCAAAAAAGTTTCTATGAGGACATGTGACTACCTGAGTAAAGCCCTCCACCAAGCCAGAAATCCCTTACCAGGTAACCCCTACAATGATCTATCACTATTTGAGGCTCCACCTCACCCCTGCACAGAGGAAGGCAGCATGATGAAAGCAGAACTGGACCTAAAAATGGACCCACCATCCCAACTCTGCATTCTCAGAGTTGTAATATGCCACATTGGATACCGGATGTCCACAAGGTTCGCCTTCAATATCATGTCTAAGGAATGATTAATAAACAGATTACAACAAACCGATCCTACTTAAATAAAGACTCAGAACAGCTTTCAGAGAGTAATGATGTACATTTCTATTAGCTATTATTAGATGAAGAAAATACCTTGGTAATTCTGAAGTATGGTAATTCATATACCATATGTATGGTATATGTATTATATATATTGTAGTCTTACAAAAAAACTACAGAAAATATTATGAAGAAAATCATCAGGAAGAAAAAATACATTTACAATGTTGTACTGTATTTATTGAAAAAAAAAATCCATGTGAAAATGGACCCACACAGTTCAAACCTGTGTCGTTCAAGGGTCAACTGTATATTTCAAAGATTAACCTATTTTCAGATATATAGTTTACAAGTATTTTCTCCCATTCCATACATTGCTTTTCCACTCTGTTGACTATTTCCTTTGCTGTGCAGAAAATTCATAGTTTGATGTAGTCTCATTTATTTTTGTTTTTGTTGCCTATGCTTTTGATGTCATATCCATGATAATCATTGCTGAAACCAATGTCACGAAGCTTTCCCACTCAGTTTTATTTAGGGAGTTTCACACCTTCACATCTTACATTGAGGTCTTTAATCTATTTTGAGTTGATTTTTGTGTGTAGTATACTTCATGTATGTTGTCCAATTTCATTCTTTTGCATGTCGATATGCAGTTTTTCCATTACCACTTATTGAACAGACTAGTTTTTCCTTACTGTGTATTCTTGGCACTCTTTTCAAAGATTACTTGACTATATATGCATAGATTTATCTCTGGGCTCTCTATTTTATTTCATTGGTCTATATGTCTGTCAATCCAGTACTATACTGTTTTGATTACTGTGTCTTTAATATATTTCAAAATCAGGAAGTGCGAAGCCTCCATCTTTGTTTTTCTTTCTACAGATTGATTTAGCTATCTGTGATCTTTTACAGTTCCACACTAATTTTAGAATTGTTTTTTGTATTTCTGTAAAAAGTGCTGTTGAGATTTTGATAGCGATTGTACTGAATCTGTGGACCACTTTGAATACTATGGAAAGTTTAACAATATTGCCTTCTAATCCTCCTCTTTAAATTTTCTGTTTCACTTGGTTTTTGATCGTTTTAAATTCTTTACTTTCTTAGCATTTTGACAATGCCACAATAAGAACATTTAAAATATTTTATCTAATTATTTAATTTTCACTAGCTTATTCAAAGTATTTAAGTCTACCACAATTCTGTGTTCACTTAAGTATTGTCTTTTTGGTTTTAACCAAATGGAAACTTTTTTTCCGAAAAGCTATCTCTAAGTTTAACCTTTATTGATGACTTAGAGACTCTATAATCTCATTCTCAGTTCCTATTTAATTGTGGAAAGACTCTAGGCTCAAAACACTACTAAGGCAACTTTCCTCAGAGGTTTGAACAAAGGAAAAAAGAAGATTCTGTGAGTTCTCCTGTGTCACTTTTCTCAAAATTGCTGGCTATTTCAAATTCCCTATTCACCAAATAGTCTCACGTACACCCTTTGATAAGAAATTTAAAGGAACCTTCTGATTGCTCTTCCTTTTATTTCCAGAAATTACTTCTCTAATGTCCTAAACAATATTATTAGGGTGACCAATTATATCTGTTATTACTATTACCATATTGAATACACAAGTAATTCATTATTGTTTATGTGCTTATTATATTATACATACTTCCTAGGGAAGTTTGCAATTAGGTCAAAAAGTTTCCCTATTCCAATACCCCTTCCCATTTCCTCAGTTATATGACCTTATCAAGCCAGTGAAATAAGTCTGTCTTTTGGCTTTAGTGGCTCCTCACTGATCTAAAAAAGGTAAACACTGTTCTACTAACTCACACTGAATTCTAGAATTTATACTTTCACAAGTCATCTCAAAAACCAGTCGTCTCTCTCAATACTTAAAGGCATAAAATGTTAATATAACTGAAATAAATAAATATAAAATGACTAAAAAGAATGTATTGGGAGTATTTTCCAGTTAGATATAATTAAGTGGGATTTTACTTTATAATGTGAAAAGGCAACTAAAAAATATCTTAGCCTTGGGCAGAATTACACTGAAGTTACATTACCAGTAGGCTTAATTATTAAAATTCACTTTAAGAGGTGGCTTTTTACACGTACACATTTCTTTTCTTCTCCTTTTAAGAAAAGCATATGTTATGTGCTGAAGCCAGTATTCAGTCTAATCTTTTACATACTCTATAGCATAATAAAAGGTTATTTTTAATGTTTATTTATTTTTGAGAGAGAGAGAGCATGAGCAGGGAGCGGTAGAGAGAGGGAGACAGAGAGTCTGAAGTAGGCTCCGTGCTGTCAGTGGAAAGCCCAATGTGGGGCTTGAACCCACAAACCGTGAGATCATGACCTGGGCTGAAGTCAGAGGCTCAACCAACTGAGCCACCCAGATGCCCCTGTATATATAGTATGATAGAATAAAAATTAATGCTTGATGCAGTCACTGCAGACAACAGATTCCTCAAAAAGCTAAACATCAAATTACCACATGACCTAGCAATTTCATTCCAAGGTACATATATACCCTGAAAATAACTGAAAGCAGAGTACTGAACAGATATTTGTACATTTAAACATCCATCAAAAGATGAATGGATAAATGTGATATATACATAAATATATACATACATATGTATGTCATATATGTGATAGATAGATAGATAGATAATGGGATATTACTGAGCCCTAAAGAGTAATGAGGCTCTGATACATGATATAACATAGATGAATCTTGGCACATTATACTAAGTGAAAGAAACCTGACACAAAAGGACAGATATTACATGACTTGACTTACAGGAAACATCTAGAATAGACAAATTGATGGGGACAGAAAGTAGATTCAAGATTATCAGGGGTTGGGGAAAGGGGGAAATGGAGAATTAATTAGTGCTTAATGGTTACAGAGTTTCCATTTGGGTAATGAAAAAGTTTTGAAAATAAAGCAGTGACTGTCAGACAACATTGTAAATGTAATTAATGCCAATGAATTGTACACTTAAAAATGTTTAAAATGGCAACTTTTATGTTATATATTTTTCCACAACTTAAAAAACTTAGTACTACTGAATATCCCAAATCATTGGATTATACACCCTAAATGGATAAATTGTAAATTGCAGTATGTGAAATATCTCAGGAAATATGTTATAAAATTAATGTTTGAAGTCTTTCTTCAATGCTTGAAGTTCAGGTCCCTTTTCCTTTTTCCAGACTTCCTTGGTCATTTTAGTGACCTTTGTCTTGTTCTCAAATCACATTTCACTTGTTTATATTACTTACTTAGCAATTAATCCTATCCTCTTTTTGGCATCACTAGTGTTTTAAAATTACTGTTATACGTTTAAGATTTGATTATGCTTTGTTTATAGAACAAGATTAGATGCTCATATTATCAAATTAAGACCAATATTTCATATCTGTTTGTGCTTTGTTTACCAAACAAGATTAGTAGTAGCTCAAATTGTCAAATTAGGACCCAGTAGTTCTCTGCCATCTTCTAATCTTCAAAAAAATAATACTACATTTGCACAAATATAGAGAGTAAAAATTTCAGTTACAAATGTTAAGAGAAAGCAGTCTCAGAAAAATATGATTGGAATACTCATTTGCTGGGCACTCCACAATTAATCAAGGATGTAATAGATTTAGTTCAGTAGTAATTATTTATTTTAATGTTTTATTTATTTTTGAGAGAGAAAGAGAGAGAGAGACAGAGTAAGAGCGGGAGGGGCAGAGAGAGGGGGAGACACAGAATCTGAAGTAGGCTCCAGGCTCTGAGGTGTCAACACAGAGCCCAATGCAGGCCTCAAACCCATGAAACCTAAGATTATGACTGAGGCAGAAGTCAGACGCTGAACTGACTGAGCCACACAGGCGCCCCTAGTTCAGTACAATTATTAAAAATAGGCAATAGGATACTTTCACCAGAAAATTTTCTGACTGACCATTTTTCTTTTTCCCCAAAGACACTATACAAATAAGAAATAAAACAAAATAGGTGAGGAATATACAAACATTTAACATATACGCTAATATTTTTTTATGCCTAAGTAGATGTGTTTAGGATATATACTTCTAATCCTGAAAAGAATTAACTAAAACATGAAATTATACAGATAATTAAGTTACAACAGCCAACCAAAATTTTTGTTTACTGAAAAAGCTCATTTAATGATTACAGCAGTCTTGGGGCACCTGGGTGGCTGAGTCAGTTAAGTGGCCGACTTCAGCTCAGGTCATGATCTCATGGTTTGTGATTTTGAGCCCCATGTCGGGCTCTGCACTGACAGCTTAGAGCCTGGAGCCTGCTTCAGATTCTGTGTCTCCCTCTCTCTTTCCCTCCCCCACTCGTGCTGTCTGTCTCACTCTCTCTCTCTCTCTCTGCCTCTCAAAAAATAAATAAATGAGAAAAAAATTAAAAAACAATTATAGCAGTCTTAAATTATACATAAGTATTTTGGGGTATAAAATGAAAAAGAAGGTAGACTTTAGAAAAAGAAATAGGAAGGATAAATATCTTTTTTTTCTTGTTCCTTTGAAAAATAGCATAAAAATTTGGGAAATATATAAAACAGTGCACTTGGAATAAAGTCATATAGTTATAGAACAGAAATATAAAGACTAGGTAAATTTCCTACATATGTCTTTAGTATATGCTTAAAATAACCTGTTAGGCATACAGACTATTTTAATCCACAGTGGAGTTTTTAATTGGTACTTTTAAAAATGTGCAAAATGCTTTTGTTAAAATATTTCTTTTCTACAGAATGTCTGAATGACCTTCTCTTAAGTGTGCTTTTAAAAACATATCATAAATTCTATAAATTATATTTTGATCTAAAGGCAAATGTTTAAGCTTTTAAAGTATAGCATCAGTACCTCAAAAGTAAATCTGTTCCAATGAACAAGTATGCTTCTATTCTTTACTGAAGTAGAATGACTTATATTCACTTTTACAGTGAAAATATCCACTGACATCTCAGAGAATATTGCTTTTCCAGTCAGAAACACAGCTATTTATCAAATCACTTCCCCATAAAACAGCCAATAAAGGGAAGGAAACAAAAATAGGTTTCCATCAGATAAAATACATGAGTTAAACTCATTCTATATTAATTAAAAAGTCCTCATGCCCTTAATCTCTGAGGTTTTATAATTTACACATGACTCCAACAAACTTGGATTGTGATTTCAAGGTCACAGCATATTAGAAAGAGGGATAAAGATGATAATGATAGCAGCTGTAATTTTTCTAAGCGTGTATTAAGCACTACGCAGGGGGACAGGGCTGAGGGTGGAGGGACTGTCAGTAGTAGGTAATTGTATGAAAGTCGTGCAGAAATTAAAAAGAAAAACAAAACAAAACAAAACCCCCCAAAACAGCATCAACAAATGGCTTTAACTCTATGATGGAGAATCCATAAGCCTTATGTCCCAAGGGTATCCCTATGTTCCAATACAGGGTAACAAAAAAAGACAACTCCATGAAACCTTAAACAAATGTTTGAAGTTTAATATATCAGACTTTTTTAAAATGAGCATAGGCAATAGAATCTAAAGATTTAGATTTGAACCCAGACCCATCACTTAATATATCAACGACCTCAGGCAATTAGAATCTCCCTCAGACTCAGTTTCTCCAAGTGTAAAGTGGGATAATATTTATTTTATGGCACTATACTGGGAATTAACATATGTAATAGCACCCAGTACAACTGATTAATATAGTAGCCACTGAAATACTCTGAAAATTTAACTATCCAGAATAAATTGTTCTTTGAAATAAACAATTTTATTGCTTTCCAAAATATTATAACTTTTTAAATTTTTTTAATGTTTATTTTTGGGAGGGAGAGAGAGAGAGCATGCGCGCGATAGTGAGGGAGGGGCAGAGAGAAAGGGAGATACAGAATCCAAAGCAGGTTCCAGGCTCTGAGCTGACAGCACAGAGCCCAATGCGGGGCTCGAACTCCTGAATTGGGAGATAGTGACCTGAGCCAAAGTCAGACACTTAACCAAAGTCAGACACTTAACTGACTGAGCCACCCAGGCGTCCCAAACATTATAACTTTTTAGATGTTACTCTGGAGTTTGTAAATACATAAAGTAGAAAATGCCAAGATTCATTTAAGTGTATGAAGAATGCTCTCAAATCTCATCATAATGCACCTCTTTGACCAGGTAAGTCCAATTCATTCTTTAGCCTCAGTTTAGATAGTATCTCTTCTGGAAAGCCTTCCCACAATCTCTACTTGCATATCTTCCAGACACTTAAAAATCGATCACATCCCAAACCGAAGTCCTGAATGCCCATCTCTATCCCAGACTTGTTCCATCTGAATCCCTTCCCCATCTCACAGCCAATGGCAACACCATCCTTCTAAGTTGCTCAGCCAAAAACCTGAGAGTCATTTGTCTTCTTTTTCTCATATCCCACACCCAATCCATTGAAAGACCTTTTTGCTTGTACCTTAACAACATCCAGAATTTGCTACCAACTTCAGTCAGATTATTCTATTAGCCTTCTAACTAGTGGCCAATGCCACCAGTCTCAAAACAGCAACTGGAGTGATCTTTTAAAAATATAAGACAGATTTACTGATAGCCCTGCAATGGCTCCTCAAAGTCGTTGTAGTGTTCTGTAAAGTCCTATATGAAATGACCCTTCTACCCATTACCTGTGTCAATAGCTCCTCTACTCTCCTTCCCCCCTCACTCTGCTCTAATCACAATGGTCTCTGTTCATTACTCTGAACAATTGACATATATTCCTGCCTCAAGCTTTCTACCTGGAAGGCTCTTCCTAAAGATTTCCACATAGCTAACCAATTCCTTGGTTTTTGGTTAAATATCACCTTCTCTGTAAATCCCTCTTCAGCCTCTGCTACCCATCACCACCAAAGCCTTATTCTGCTCTACTTTTTCTATCTTCCATAACACTTGTCACCTTTAAACATGCTATACACTTTATTTATCATGCTTATTGTTTCTATCTACCCCACTGTATGTTCCACAAGAGCAGAGAGCTTTGAAAGTTTTATTTACTGATATATCCCATGTACCTAGAACAGCACACCAAATGCAAATTAAATATGTGAATAAAGGAATACATTAGAGGGATGCCTGGATGGCTCAGTCGGTTAAGCATCCAACTTCAGCTCAGGTCATGATCTCACAGTTTGTCAGTTTGAGACCCGCAGCAAGATCCTCTGTATCCCTCGCTCTCTGCCCCTCCCCCCACTCTCGCACACTCTCTCTCAAAAATAAACAAATATTAAGAAAAAAAAAAGAGGGGCGCCTGGGTGGCTCAGTTGGTTAAGTGTCCGACTTCGGCTCGGGTCATGATCTCTCAGTCCGTGGGTTCAAGCCCCGCGTCGGGCTCTGTGCTGACAGCTCGGAGCCCGGAGCCTGTTTCAGATTCTGTGTCTCCCTCTCTCTCTCTGAGCCTCCCCCCATTCAAGCTCTGTCTCTCTCTGTCTCAAAAAATAAATAAACGTTAAAAAAATTTTAAAAAAAGAGAAAAAAAAAAAGAATACATTAGATACTTCTTGTGCTGCCTGCATCCTGCACTGACTAGTATTATAGGTTATCACATTGTACTGTAATATGTAATAGCCTGTTAATTTTCTGCCGCTTCAACTAAACTGTTTCTTGAAACAAAGAATTTTATTTTGTTTTCCATTATTGTTGCTAGTACTTCCTTATAGTGCCTGACACTTAGTAAGTACTCTGCATTATTTAATAAACTGATGGGAAAAAAAACCTATCTAAATCAAGGTGTAAGCACCTTATTATCTCCAAAATATAAACACAATGCTTAAAGGCATGACACCGAAGACTGAGTTCTGGATTCTGGATTCTGTTACTGTTTTTGGTCTGAATCTGGCCCTTACTGGCTAAGGAACACTGTTGAAATTATTTAAATTCCCTACCACTATTTCCTTATCAGTACAAATAGGAGTAATGATGGTATCTAAACCTCAAGTGATTATCATGAATATAAAATACAGGTAATAGTGAAGGAGTTCAGAACATGCAACACTAGCATATTGACTATTTTGAGTTAAAGGCACTTGAAAAACAGTAAATATAAGGAAAGCAGATGACCTTCCTTCTTTTTCTTAAAAGCAAAAACTGAAATTCTTGTATTAAAGATGTCCTCCCTATACCAGAAGGAAAGTAACACTCTTATCATCAAGGACAAAAAGTTGAGACTAAATTAATCCTACACAAACAGACTTTGTTAAAAATAATTATTCTCTCCCTTTGGCCTCTGCACATAGGTTAGTCACTTTTCCACAATTGCCTCTCTTTGTGCAACTTAATATAAAACAAGTAGGTTTTGCCATTTCTTTGGGTCATCATTTCTTATGCAGTCTCCCATGTCACACAAAACTTTTATTAAATACATGTGTATGCTTTTGTCCTGTTGATCTATTTTGAGTCCATTTAATTTTCAGGCCCAGACAAAAAGAACTCTAAAAGAGTAAAGGTAAATGTTTCTATCTCCTACAACAGAATTAGCTCAGTGATTGGTACATATTAAGCAGTCAATAATTGAAATCTATTACTTGTTATCACAAATTAAATAGAGGAACTATTATAAGTCCTATTTCAATAACTTGACTAAGCTAAAATATTCACTAAATATAATCTTTAGAATCTCCTAGAAAGCACCAATAATATATATTAAAAATTATTGAGTTACCTAAAATAATTTTGATAAGCATTTTGGAAAAGAAAATACATTAACTCAACAAAATAGAATTATATTTATATTATCCCAGAATATTTTTAAGTATTTCTAGATGTTAGGTTCTAAACTATATTCAATAATTGCCTTTAATGTTTAATAATTTCATAATGTTTTCTTTTAAATGGCCAGGATACCTACTACTAGAGTTTAAAAATAAAACAACTTGGGGTGCCTGGTTGACTCAGTCAGTTAAGTCAGCTCAGGTCATGATCTCATGGTTCATGGGTTCGAGTCCTGCATTGGGCTCTGTGCTGACAGTTCGGAGCCTGGAGCCTCCTTCTAATTCCGTGTCTCCCTCTCTCTCTGTTCCTCCCCTGCTCATGCTCTGTCTCTGTCTCTCTCTCTTGAAAATAAATTAACATTAAAAAAATTTTTTTCTAATCAAATATCTTACTATTTAGATAAACTATGCTTATAGGCCTTTAATATATATGCACATTCTTCCTTCTACTCTGAATAATCTCATTTCCAGATATGAGACTTTTGAGAAAAAGATTTAAGTACATTTGTGACTCTTTACTAAATCACCTCCAAGGTTTTCACTTGTCATTTTAGTCATGTATCCAACAATAAATATAATCTTTTGGTAATGTTGTATTAAGAACTGAGCAAAACTAACAATTCAGTCCAAATTAAAAGACCAATTTTATGGTGTTTATTTTAAACCTTATTTTCTCTTATTTTATAATAAAAATGTTTCTGTTGTTTTATAATAGAAATAATTTTCCTATTATTTCCCTGCCTACTGTGACTCCTAAATGTTTTCCTACTCTATCTCCAGAGTCAGTTCTCCATTTTACAAAATACTTGTGAAAACTAATTTTCTTTATAGTTTGTACTGACACAAAGAAATAAACAAACATACACATTTTACTAAACACTCATATGGGCAGTAGACAAGAAAACTGAGGCAAGCAGTTTAGATGATTGTCCCAAGAACACAGATGGAGTGACTGCCAGCTTTAGGATTAAAACTAAGAAGCTCATTATTCCCTTCTTATATTGCGAGTACTTAATATTGTTTTTACATCACAAGGATCTCTTAACTAATCTAAAAACAATAATTTAATAATTAAAACAATTATCAACAATAATTATGACAAATGTAAACAGATTTATGAAATCTAGTAAACAAAAGTAAAATTAATTTATCCAAATATTCCCTGAAAAAACCTGATTTACCACATAAGTTGTTTTTAAATTTTTCCTTAGAAAGCCAAGAAAGTGGCAGTCGAATATAATTTATCATTTCAATGTCTTTTTAAAAAACCAATTTCTTGAACCAAAATCTACAATGAGTATATGAGACCACACAGAAATACTCTTCATTTAAAAAACAATTCTCCAAACTTAAAACACTAGTTTCAACTCTAATTGTAAACTTAAACTTCAGGATATATTTATAACACATATATCTATGAAAAGACAATGCTAAAAAGTAAAGAAAACACCAAATACTACTGCATTTACAAGAGAAAAAGACATACAGTATAACATTAACAGCTTACTGTGGAGAGTGGGTTTAATCAGGAAGTAGCCATTATCCTTTCGATTCAGAGCAGTGACAGCACTCCAAAACAACAAGCCGTGGTATTTTTCAGTTAAAAGGAATGAAAGAATACCTACTATTGTGTCCTAGCTTTGCTGACCCCAAAGGTCACCACATGTCTTTTAATCAAAAGCTATCATGAAAACATAATCCAAGTAAGCATTTACAATGCTCTATTTGTTGAAACACCTAAAATCTACCTAACACAACCTCTCTCCCTCAGTTACTCACAAAACATGGCTGTCTTATTCAGAGATTAGCAATTATTGTAATGAGATACTGTCGGAGAGGGTCAAATAGTACTTCCTGCAGTTTACACATCTTGATTTCCTGGTAAACAAACTGAAAGGCAGGTGGAGCACTTAGATCACCAGTAAACGTGAATGCTCACGTGACAAAACTAAGCCAGGTAAAGTGGATGTCTCAAGTAATCGCTCTTCTTAATTTTATTAACGTCAAAACAGACAATAAGGAGTTCCTTCTTCCTTTTTCTAAGGAGGGTTTATTCCTGACATGCATAGGCACAGTTTATAATAAGGAATGCTTGAAAATGAATCTGTTTAAGTAGGTTTTGAAAATTACTTCTGGCAAGTAAATTGTAAAAGACAAGGCAATGCTAACAAGGTATATTAAAAAAAAAAAAAAACAACTAAGAATAACTGTTCAAAAACCTGCTAAATATAAAGAAAAGTCTTTAAATTTCAACTGCTTCAAGAAAGTAGATAAAAGAAGTTTCTGAGTTATAATTAAATTTTAGTCAAAGCATAAACCTATTTTTATCAGGACAAGCTCCTACAAAAATATTACTTTATAATTTATGTGGCAGTCTTTGAAAAAAAACTATCTCAATTATCTGAATCAAAAAGTTTACACAACTCGAAGCTATTCCCAGCATCCTTTAAAATTCATATTTCAAAAAGAAAACAAAACTGAAAATATTTATCTGTGAGCATCTCAAAAAAATATTGTTAGCTTGAAGACTAAGTTTTCTTGTCCCTAGTTTTTTTCCCCCCAAAACTGCTGTTTTTTTCCCTGTCTGAAATTTCTAGTATAGGTGAACGAGGGTTGGTTTAAATTACCTAAGGGTATGAAACAAACAAACACATACTCTGTCAACGTGATAAACTAATTCACTACTTTAAAAATATTTAGGCGATTTTTTTCTTAATCTACAAAACTGCATTTATCTTAATTCTATTTATACCAAGGCCATGCATGCATCTATTTCGTAACTACTAAGAACATAGACTGTTTTGATTTTAAGGCAAAAAGCTCTTAATGACCCTTTTACAA
Source organism: Panthera onca (assembly GCF_046562875.1). Classification (NCBI taxonomy): domain Eukaryota; kingdom Metazoa; phylum Chordata; class Mammalia; order Carnivora; family Felidae; genus Panthera; species Panthera onca. The sequence goes on along the minus strand of NC_138346.1, from coordinate 72,712,844 downwards.
CAATATAATCATATCACGGCATTAAATTATATTATTTAAATCATATTTACTCTATTTGCAAATAAAATTCTAATGTACTGAAATAGAAAACAAAAGAAATTAATAACAGAACACCCAAGTATAGAAAATTGTGCCGAGAGTACAGAAACTCAGAATGGGTCTCATTTACAAACAATATGTGTCATTGGAAAGGAGTGTGTATTCAATATTAAACATTAACACAAGTCGCTAATCACCACCTTTACTACAATGACACATGAAATAGCAAATTTTCAGAAAACTATGACTAAGGAGTTAACAGGTCCAGCTGAATTTCTTGGTCAAATGAAATAATTCAACTATTCTACAGTTACCTGAAAAACAAAACAAAGCCCTTACTTATTCCCTTTATAGAAAATTTAACATATTATTCATAATTAAATATGTAGCTTTGACTGTGATTCATATACCAAAACAAAAGTAAAGTTTAAATTAGAAAATTATCAGTTCAGTTATTTCAAAGATCCACGACTATCTTAGCTTTCTATAATAAGTCAAATTTAGAGGATAATGAAATAAAAATATAAAAGTAACGAAGATAAATTTGAAATTTTGTTTCATTCAAGATAGCTGTTACCAACAAGCAGCAAGTTTTGGTATTAAGAATTTACAATTCAGCTGAAAGGGCTGGGGCTAAAACCAGGGTAATATATGTGGTCCTCTGTGAGTTAGAAAAAGACCCCTCTGAGCTCACATATGAGAAAAAGGCACCCTTTCCTCCTCTAGGATGTATTTCAGCCTTACTTGTTTCTCTCAAGTCAGGCACTCTTGTGTAGGCACACTTAGCACAATGAGCTAGCTATACCTGGTAGCCCTGTACAGGCAAAAAGCTTCAGAAAGGATTCCCCTGCCCGCCTGGCAAGTCTAAGAAACCACACAGGAGATTAGTCATCCATGACTTAAGAAATTTATACAGAAAGAAAAGAGGAGACAGGGGAGGGGACACCAGGGAGAAAGGTTCCTGCTTTTATTTGCTTGTCTTCTGCTGGCAATAAATAAGCTTTTATTGGTTATTTATATCCCATTTTATTCCAAAATAATTTAATGTGACTTACAGAAATATGAGTAGTAGAACAGATGCTTTCAAAATATAAATTAACATGAATAAAGGGAAAAATAAGAGGAAGGAAGATGAAACACAAGGTAAACTTGAAACACAGAAACACCTATCACAGTTGCCTTACACAATTCTAAGATGTGGGTGGTTCAGCTCTGAGCTTCCTAGCTATGGAAGTAAAGTGGGAAACAAGATCAAATTACAAAATTTTAATTCTCTGTAATATGTGTTACAAACCAGCACCAAGGCTTTTCCTAGCACTCCGAATTGAGAGAAATTTCTTTTATACTTTTTAATAAAGTAACACTGGACAATTCAAATTTTTTTCCCACAGCATCTTTACAGAAATTAAATAACAAACTTCATATGAAACTTTCTTTTAACATTTCCTTAGCACAAGCTGAGGTCATAACACAATGAAAAGTTACCCAGAAAATAAGCCATCTTGCTAGGAAAGCTTCTGTAATTTGTCTAATCTATTTTTTTTTTTTTTAAACAAACACTAACCATCCCCAAGGACCTCTTGTTAAATTCACAGTCTACTCTCATGTTCCAAATTCATACTTTATTTTCTAAATTCAGGTTCTTTTGCTGGATGAGCAAGTAAAAACAGGGCATGCAAGCTCTAACTGTGGTTCCACATCAGACAAGGGAAGACACTGGTAGTTAGGTAAGTCTAGATACTTAAAAGGGAACTTGTCTTTTTTTTTACTTACAATAGTTCCTCTCTTCTTTGTTAGTGACTTTCCACAATCCTGCTCAATCCAACAGCCTGAGAGCCCAATCTATGATGACTTTTATTCCTCCTTAGTTTGGTATTTCTAACTAGGGTAAAGAAATCTAACTTAGGGTTTCTAGATTCCTAAGTTGTCATTCAGTCTGCACCAGTTTAGATTCATTTTAGAGCATGATTTTTGAGTGCTTTTATAGCATTTGCTTTTAATATTCTTGGTTGGGGGAGGAATGGAAGACAGTAGTGAAATTAATACAAACAGAATTCCTATCTCTCATTTTATTATACAAGAAAAACAAAGTTGGCAATGGTAGTATCTCAAAATACCACATATCTGGACTGAATACCACTAAAATTTAACAATGTTACAACCTGATTTTCACATGTGGCAAATAAGTAGTAGCAAATCACATCTTCCATTACAGCTGAGTTGGGTGCTTCTCAGTCTCCCAAAGATGCCAAGTTTATGTTCTGTTTCCCATTGCTTTTCCTTCTCATTATCAGCTTAGACCTTATCACTTTCAGCATTCTCCTCTCTCACAGCCTATTTGGTCCCATGAAACCTTCTTTCTCTACTTGATTTAGCTCTATATTATTCTCTAATTATTTTAGGAACCTCCCTTACTAAATTTGGAAATTCCTTATTCTATATTACTCACTGTGAATCATAAGATGCAAACACCTTAAGTACAAATTAACTTACGCATTAATAAACTGCTGTACATATTTATTACAGCTCATGTTTGTCCAACATGACCAAGATATTTATTAAGATTGCATCAGGTGAGCCAGAGGCCATTTTTTACTATATAGGTAATTTCTAAATGGTGTACACAGTCAACCCATATTAAATCAAACCTTAGGCTTTTCTACTTTCAAGATGGTCTAAGGAATTTTAGTTGTAAGAACAACTTTTGAGAACACTGCCAAAAATCAAACATATTTGATAAAATTGTCAGACCTAAAAATGACCAAAATTAAATAACAACTGTGTCTAATATAGTTTGGTCCATATTTGAACTCATATACATAACCCAAAGAGTTAGGCAGCCTACTCCCTTATTAAATGAACTTTTTCAATGTGTAGCCACTAAAATGTGTTATATCTGAATTTCCTCTTTTATGAAAATTCAATCTAAGTATATAGTTAATCTCAATGTTCAATTTTCGCTATTGCAAAAGGTAGCGGTATTTACATTTGGCATAATGTGTACACTTGCTTAACATTTTTCTTGCGATAATAAAAAGCACTTCTAACATTTAAAAATGTTAGAAAGCATATGCTTAAGAAGCTCATGTCAATTAGCAGCTTAAATCAATCAAGATTATATTCTAGTCATTTAAAAAGTTATAGGATAATTAAAATGGTCACAATATTAACCGCCTTATAATTGTTTACCTCAAAGAACAAAAGTAGAAAACATATGTCTAAAATAAATCGAAAAGCTTTCAAACCAACTAAACAACAAAAGAAAGAATATAATCCAATTTTCTCTCTCTTCCTAAAAAGCAAACCGGAAAGAAGAAACCAAAGGAAGCTACAAATATATATTTTTTCATTTATTGCCACATAATAGATACACGCAGAGCCAGTGAGAATACAATATTCATTTTGCTGCAGAAGAACAGACATTGCATAACAATGAGATTTGCTAATGAAATCAACCATCAACCTGGAATACATATGTATTAAACCAAGACCTCAGTGTCATTTTCTTTTTGCATCGTTTGTTCTTTCTTTCATTTTCTTCTTGACCTTGTCAGTATTTTTGTCCTTTAGATTTCGGAACTTTGTAAAGCAAAATCAAGACTATAATATCATAGTGTAATGCTTTTTATTCATCACATTTATTTTTAATGTAAATTCCAATTGTTCTGCTTCTATCAGCACTATTAATGTACCTTACGAAAAAAAAAAATCAATGGATGCTACCAGAAGAAACAAAGGAGGCTTATTTCTATACAAAATAGTTGGATCAGATCTGAAAAAAACTTTTATCAAGACTTGACATAAAATTCCACATAACAGTTTTTAGAGCAATATTAGTGCTTGCTTATGTAATAAGAAATTTAAAAAAGAATATATTTTAAAGCCATTTTTGTAATGATATAAATCCTCCAGCAATTTCTACTACAGAGAGTTATTAAGTGAAATAATGTGGGGCTGATAGAATAACTATCAACATGCAAATTATTCTAATGCTTTTAGATTAAAATCATAATTTTTCTCCCCAAAAATGCTCTGCCGTCCTGGTCTACAAAGTTAATCACCAATTTCCATTAATCAAAAGTAAATAATTCTGACAATTTTCTTAAAAATTTATTATTTTATGATTTAGTTATTACATATTTCTGTAAAGGCCCAAAAGACTATGAAAGTACTTGATATTATATATCTTTTTTAAAAAAGCACTAATGTCCCTCATAATTAATTAATTTATTTTTTTAGTATAAGCTATTTAACTAAATGACTGTCCTATTGGTTGACTGTTTACACAATTAGGTTTTTCAATTCATGTGTGCTACAAATAAAATGAACAGACTAACCTGCTGTGGTATATAATTGCTACTAATTCATGATAATAACAACTTTTAAAAATAGCAATACTTATACCAATTAAAACAGCCTTAGTCAAACAAAATTAAGTTCTCTGTTTTTATTTTTGTAGTACCTTAATATCTAACCTCAAACAATATCCTTCAATATCTGTTGTAAAAGTAAACTGAATATTCCTTATAATTTAAACTGTCTGAAAGTTGCTACTGACAGTCTAAGAGTTCTCCAGACTATTTTAAAAGCCATGAAGGATGATTTTAAGCAAAGAAACACATAATCACAGAACAATCATTAATCCATACACACAAGGTATTTCCTTAAAAAACCCAGAAATTTCTGTTAAAATGACAAAATATGAAGCCGACCATAGGGAAACAGCCAGTTGAAACAAATATTTATGGCAATACTGAAAACCTACTTTCACTCAGGCAAAGGGGCAAGGGATACAATCCTAAAATGTAGTGATGGGATTTGGAAAGTCATCTAGCTCCTTGCTACTAAAAGTGTGGTCCACAGACGACCAACATTCCAGCTGCTTCTTAGAAATGAAGATTCTCAAGCCCCCACCCAAACCTACTGAATCAGAATCTTATGTACCTTAAAAGTGAAGAAGCCATGGTCTAGAAAATTCTTCAGCCTACCTAAGAATTTGTATACCAATTCCAGTGACTTCTGATATTCTAACAACTCCACAAAAATCCACAGTAAAATGCAGAACATTCAGAGGATGAACAATTTACTTGTCATACTCAAAGTCCATTACCTAGCATTTGCTTAATGACTTGAAGTTTCATACTCATATGGAAACTAATTAGACAATAAATTATATTTAATATAAAAAAATAAGTTTCATACTCCTATTGACTACTGATTTGACATTTGTGGTGATAAAAGAATAAGGGGGCAAGAATAATATCTTTTATGTAAGATCTTAGAAAATATTAAATAAATAGTAAAACAGCAGCATTTACATATCCTTAGCAATTATTTTAAATTTTTCAACAGAAGAGTTCTTTCTTAAATAGAATCTTGTGAGGAAGCCCCACAGAGTAAAAAATAAATGAAGGCCTACTCTTTGGGGCCAAGGAGGCACCCAGCAGTAGCCAAGGCATCTCAACAGAACTACCTCATATGTTTCTTCAGGGTACAGTTTGAAAAACTCTGACTTAAAGAAACTTGAGAGCCTAAAAACAAACTAAACAACTGTTATACTGATCACAAATAAAATTTGCTGTTCATCAAAGTAAAATCTTAAAGATCACTATACTATAGAGAAACCTGTTTACTTTATTCTGTGGTGTTTTAAACTAAGAACCCTAGATTGAATTACATAATAAAGCATTTTTTTGTTACTCAAATTGATCTTTCCCCAAATTGTTCTAATTGGCGCAAGCTAGATTTCTTTCACTAATATGAGATTTTAATTTAATTATTTTAGTTAATAGTATGCCTACCATTATACGAGACATTATGTGAAGTGCTACAAGGGCAACGTAGATGAATGGACCAAGTATTCTACTGATCACCTTGGAAGGGTTAAGACAAATATATGGGATATAACAAGTGCCATAAAAGCAATATAACTATGGAAGCATAATTAACTGAGGACCTCAGAAAAGGCTTCATGAAAGGTGACATCTGAAGCAGACTTTGAAAAGTATGTAGGATTTTGAAAGGCAAAAGTGGCTGTGTTGGAGGAACCAGAAAAAATGGCATCATTTAAAAAAAATTTTTTTTTAACGTTTATTCATTTTTGAGAGACAGAGAGAGACAGAGCATGAGTGGGGAAGGGACAGAGAGAGAGGGAGACACAGACTCTGAAGCAGGCTCCAGGCTCTGAGCTATCAGCACAGAGCCCGATGCAGGGCTGGAACTCACGAACTGTGAGATCATGACCTGAGCCAAAGCCGGTCGCTCAACCGACTGAGCCACCTAGGTGCCCTGAAAAAATGGCATCTTCAGTGGAGAGAAGACATATGCTGAGAAGCAGAAGCTGAAAAGGTCTGGGTATATTTGAAGAACAGCTTGAGGCAGCTTGCACGCTCCCTAACCAGAATCTAAGGTGCCTGGGTGGCTGGGTCAGTTAAGTGCCCGACTCTTGATTTCCACTCAGGTCATGATCTCACGGTTTGTGAGCTGAAGCTCTGTGTTGGGTTCTGTGCTGACAGCACAGAGCCTGCTTGGGATTCTCTCTCTCTCCCTCTCTTGCTTGGGATTCTCTCTCTCTCCCTCTCTTGCTTGGGATTCTCTCTCTCTCTCTCTCTCTCTCTCCCTCTTTTTCTGTTCCTCTCTTGTCGGTGCACACACACTCTCTCTCAAAATAAATAAAGAAACTTAAAAAAAAAGAATCATGAGTTGTTCATTTTATGACAGTAACACCCATAGAACTCAAGTGTTAATATACCTGTATAGTCCTGTAAGAGCATTAAATACCTGTTTGAATGAATTAATCAATCAATGAATGAATGTAATCTACTATGGCTAGTATATATGGCATATGTAGAAAATAGTGGGAGATACGGCTGAAAAGGTAGTTTATGACCTTATTGGAGACAACCTTGAATACTATATTAAGTACTTAAATTTAATGCTGCAAACAATGGTAAGCCACCTGCATTAGAAATATTGATCTGGCAGTGTCAAGTAGGATGGATTGGGACAGGAAGAGAGTTCCAATAGGGATACTGAAATGTTCAGTCTGTTGCAATAGTTTAGGCAAGAGGTTGTGGGAGTAGAATCAGAAATACAAAGATGAGTATGAAAGACAAGAATAATCAATTTTTTTTCTGTTAGGCAGTCAAAGTAGAGCAAGAAATAAAAAAATTATAGGGTCACCTGGGTGGCTCAGTTGGTTAAGCGTCCAACTTTGGCTCAGGTCATGATCTCACTCTCTTGAGTTTGACCACTCGTGAGTTTGAGTCCCAAGTCAGGCTCTGTGCTGGCAGCTCAGAGCCTGAAGCCTGCTTCGGATTCTGTGTCTCCCTCTCTCTCTGCTCCTCCCCTGCTCATGCTCTCTTTCTCTCTCAAAAATAAACACTAAAAAAAATTTTTTTTAATTTATATTATAGAAGTAAAACCTGTTGGACTTCATAGCAGGTTCTATATAGAGGGAGTGGGAAGGGAAAAAGTAAAGAAATCCCAAAAGTTTGCAAGAATGTAAAACAGGAAATCTCTTATGCACTACTGGTGTAAACTGGTATGACCAGCTAGAAAAAATTAGTATGTAATAAAATCAAAGCTGTACATAGTCTATATCACAGTAATTCCACTTCTACATATATAACCCAGAAAACTCACACATGTGCATAAAGGGGCATATACAAAAATGTAATTTGCAGCACTATGTTTATAATGAAATATTGGAAAATGAATAAATTAAAAGATTGTAGAATGTTTATATAATGAAATAGTATAGAGCAATTAAATGACCTAGAGCTACACATTTTAACATATATATCTTTAATAAGAGAAGATGAATTGTTTTATGAATGATCAATGAAACCAGTCTCTGGAGGACAATGAAAAGGAAAAAAAGTTAAAAAAAAAAAAAAAAAGAATAAATTTTTAGGTTTAGTGTGGAGGGGAAATAGGTTTTTTGTTTGTTTTTACCAGGACTTATTATTTTACAAATGGAAGTGTGCACCTTTGACCACCTTCACTCATTTTGCCCATCCCCCACCTCTGGCAACCAACAATCTATGCTTTGTATCTATGAGTCCCAATTTTTGTTCCTTTTGTGTGTGTTTTGGGGTTTTCTTTGTTTTTTGTTTTTTTTGTTTTAGATTCCACGTGTAAGTGAGATCACATGGTATTGGTTTTTCTCAGTCTCACTTCACCTAGCACAATGCTCTCAGGGTCCATCCATGTTGTCAAAAATAGCAGGATTGCCTTCTTTTTGTGGCTAATATTCCATTGTATATAATTACCCATTCACCCATTGATGGACACTTAGGTTATTTCCATGTCTTGGGTATTATAAGTAATGCTGCAATGAACGTGGGAGTATCAGGCAAACTTTTTTTCTCAGAGATGGGTGGAGAGGTAGAAGAAGAAAAAAAACATAGTTTTCTAACTTTTAATTTTGAAATAACTATATATGTATAGAAAGTTGCAAAACTTTACATAACTATAGCACAATATCAAAACCAGTAAACTACAATATGTATGTATAGTTCTGTGTTTTATCCTATGTGTAGATTCATGTAACCAACAATGCAATCAAGATATGGAACTATCCCATCATCACAAAGATCTCTCTCATGACACTCTTTTACAGTCACACCCAAACCTCTCCTTCAGCATCCCAAATCCTGATAACCACTAATTTGTTCTTGAACTCTATAATTTCGTCTTTATATAGGTGGAATCATAGTGACCTTTTCAGTTTGGCTTTTTTCACTCAACCTAATGCCCTTGAGATCTATCCAATTGTTATGTGTATCAATAATTGGAACCTTTTTAGTGCTGAGTAGTACTGCACAAAATGGACATACCATACTGTCTTTAGCCATTCACTTATTTATTTTACTTATTTTTAATTTTTTAATTTATTTTTGAGAGACAGAGAGAGACAGAGTGTGAGCAGGGGAGGGGCACAGAGAGACAGAAAGACACAGAATCTGAAGAGGCTCCAGGCTCCGAGCCGTCAGCACAGAGCTCGACGCGGGGCTTGAACTCACAAGCTGTGAGATCATGACCTGAGCCGAAGTCGGACGCTTAACCGACTGAGCCACCCAGGGACCCCTAGCCATTCACCTATTGCAAGACATTTTGGTTGTTTCCAATTTTGGCTATTACAAATAAAGCTGCAATGAACAAATATGTACATTTTGCTGGGATATATGCTCAGGAGTGTGGTGGTGGTTTGGTCATGTAGTAAGGGTATGTTTAGCTGTTTGTTTCTTTTTTTTTTTCTTAAATAAACTGTCAAACTCTTTCCCAGAGTGGTTGTGCCATTTTACATTCCCAGCAGCAATGTATAAAAGTTCCATTTTTCTCCACATCCTTGCCAGCATTTGATGTATGTCACTATGTTTTATTTTGGCTGTTCTGATGCGTGAGTAGTGATAGCTCATTTGTGCATTTCCCTGATGGCTTGTGATGTTGAACGTCTTTTCATGTACTCACCTGATATCTGTACATTCTCTTTGGTCACATGTTTCTTCATCTCTTTTAGCCATTTTCTAACTGGACTGTTGGCATTTTTACTGTTGAGTTTGAGAGTTTTTATATATCTGAGATATGAGTACTTTGTCAGATTTGTGGTTTTCAAATATTGTCTCCTAGTATGTAGCTTGTGTTTTGGAAAGCAAAAGGTTTTAAGTTTTATAAAGTCCAAATTACTGATCTCCACTGATTTTTTTTTCTTTTATGGATTTTGTGGATTTTGTGTCATGTATAAGAACTCTTCACCAAGTTAGGTCCCGTAGATTTTCCCTTATGTTTTCTTCTAAAAGTTTTATATATTACATTTAATTTTATAATCCAAACAGATTTTAAACTAGAAAAAGGAGAAAATGATAAATCTGTCTATCAGAAGGTTTTCAACTACTTAATAGAAATAATTTCAACATTTATTTGGTATCCTATTACAGCAAAACACTTAAGATACATACAAGGTATAGGATCTAAAGAGTGGATACAACATATATTTTTATTTTATTCTTACAAGTGCTTTGTCAGAATTATACATCAGTGCACCTGACTTAGGAAGAACTTGTACGTGTTCTTGGGGGAAAATTACAGCTGTTCTAAACCTTTAAGAGTGGAAAAATTAGTCTACTCACCAAAAGAAGGCTGTGTCAGGAAGACATAATAGCACTGAACAAAGGCAAAAGAACTGTATGTCCACTGCATGCTTTAGGAAGTATACATGGTCTTAAAGTTAGAGAGCACTAAGTATGGGAGATTTAGGCAAAATTTTGGATGTAGGCAGGAGACAGATTATGGAAGATTTCATATGCCATGCAAATTAGATTAAATTTTATTCTGTTTGATGGGAAGCTAGTAAATTATTTTAAGTAGGTGAATAATCTAGTTAGATTTGTGATGTCAATTAAATTGTCACTGAGAGGATGATGAATTTGGACACAGCAAGACTAGAGGCAGAACCACCAGGTGGAAGGCGATAGTGACATCCTAAGTAAGGCATGATGCAAACCTACATAAAGATTTAAGCATCGTAAATAGAAAAGAAAGGATGGATTTGAGAAATATTTAAAGAAAAAAAAAAAAAGAACTATAGTCTTCATTATAAAAGCAGGCAGGGAGAGGTGTTGACTTAAGGTAAACAGAGAACTTATGAAACAGCTTTGTAGAAATGCTTTTATTAACTTTTAGTTAACTCATAGTTAACCTGTAGTATTAGATAACACAGTATTTACCAGGGCATGAAAAACACTAGTACCATAAGACGATCTTTGAAGGGAGGGTCAAATGAGTTGGAGATTCACAAAACATAATTTAAAAACATTATGTTTATTTATTTTTGAGACAGAGAGAGACAGACAGACAGAGACACAGAGTATGACTGGGGGAGAGGCAGAGAGAGAGGGAAACACAGAATCTGAAGCAGGCTCCAGGCTTTGAGCTGTCAGCATAGAGCCTGATGTGGGACACAAACCCACAAGCCATGAGATCATGACCTGAGCTAAAGTTGGAAGCTTCAGGACTGAGCCACCCAAGTACCCCTTAGATTCACAAAACTTATTAGCATATTAACAGATGCACAGAAACAGCTTTTAAAATGAATTTTGTAACTTTAACATTAACCCTATGTTTTCTAAACTTATTTGACCATGGAACTGTTTTTCTTGCAATGCTCACTCCATACAACCAATGCTCTACTGAGACTACTTTGGGGACTGCTGGTTTAGCAACAGTGTGGGCTTTGGTTAAGCTTAGAACATAATTTTTTTAAGTCTTCCCTTAAAAAAAGAATTAAATCTCAAATGTAAGTTTAGGTGAAACTTCTATGACTTCATTTATTATTCTCCATTGGCTCACACCACTTCAGTCATGCTGGTTTCCTTATTGCTCTTCAAATATGCCCAACATAGTCTCCCTTAATGTCTTTGCATTTACTGCTTTCCTTGGAATAGTCCTCACTTAGATATATGCATGACTTGCTCCCCAAACGTTCTTACGATCCTTGTTAAACTGTCATCTTATTAGACAGGGCTTCGCTGACCACCCTGAAAGAAATACTAATTCCACAACCCTTGCACTCATGACCCGTTATTTGCTTCATCTCTCTTCAGTGTTGGTTGTCATCTCACATATTAAATATCAATTTATTAGCCATTATCCCTTTTGCTCATAGAATATAAGCCCCATGAGTGCAGAGTCTGTTCTGCTCACTGCCTTACCCTCAGCACTTGCATGTACTAAGCACTCAATAATTCACTATTGAATAATTCACTAATCATCATTTAACCTCTCCCATAGGTTATTTACTTCATAACAAAAAAAATAATGGGGGAGCATCTGGCTGCCTCAGTTGGTAGAACAGATGTCTTGTGATCTCAGGGTTGTGAATTCAAGCCCTATGTTGGGTGTAGAGATTATTTAAAAATAATAATAATTAAATTAAAATTAAAAATAGATAATGGGTAAAATAGCTACCTATCAACATATCCATTAATAGGAATAGTATTGGAAGATGGCGGCCTAGGAGGATGCTGGGCTCACCGCGCATGCTCCTGATCACTTAGCTTCCACCTACACCTGCCTAAATAACCCAAAAAACCGCCAGAAGACTACCAGAATGGAGTCTCCGGAGCCAAGCACAGACGAGAGGCCCACGGAAGAGGGTAGGAAGGGCGGAGAGGCAGTGCACACTCCACAGACTGGAGGGAGGGAGCCGGGCGGAGGGGCGACCCCCCGGCCAAGCAGAGCCCCCGAGTCTGGCTGGCAAAAGCGGAGGGGCTGGACGGAGTGTGTTCCGAGAGCAAGCGGGACTTGACATCTGGAAGGTTATAAGCTAACAGCTCTGATCGGAGAACGGGAGGGCGGGAGGACAACAGGAGGGAGAGTTGTTCAGCCCCGGACGACAGAGATCAGCCTGGCGGGGAATAAAGGCGCTCGCCAGTGCCATCTCCCTCGCCCATCCCCCAGCCAAAATCCCAAAGGGAACCGGTTCCTGCCAGAGAACTTGCTTGCACCGCGCAAACACCCAAAGCTGTGCTTCTGTGGATCCATCCCTCTGCAGGTCTGACTCCCTCCTGGTGCCGCAGGGCCCCTCCGGAAGCAGATCTCTGAAGGAAAAGCAAGCTGAGCCTACCCCTCCCAACCCTGTGCACCTTGACGATCCACCCCAGCTAATACGCCAGATCCCCAGCACCACAAGCCTGGCAGTGTGCAAGTAGCTCAGATGGGCCACGCCATACCACAGTGAATCCCGCCTCTAGGAGAGGGGAAGAGAAGGCACACACCAGTCTGACTGTGGCCCCAGCGGTGGGCTGGGGGCAGACATCAGGTCTGACTGGGGCCCCGCCCACCAACGCAAGTTATTCAAGACAGCACAGGGGAAGTGCCCCGCAGTCCGCACCACTCCAGGGACTATCCAAAATGACGAAACGGAAGAATTCCCTTCAGAAAAAAGTCCAGGAAATAACAACAGCTAACAAACTGATCAAAAATGATTTAAACACTATAACAGAAAGTGAATTTAGAATAATAGTCATAAAATTAATCGCTGGGCTTGAAAACAGTATAAAGGACAGCAGAGAATCTCTTGCTACAGAGATCAAGGGAGTAAGGAACAGCCAGGAGGAGCTAAAAAAGGCTATCAACGAGCTGCAAAATAAAATGGAGACAACTACGGCTCGGATTGAAGAGGCAGAGGAGAGAAGAGGTGAACTAGACGATAAAATTATGGAAAAGGAAGAAGCTGAGAAAGAGATAAAAAAAATCCAAGAGTATGAGGGGAAAATTAGAGAACTAAGTGATGCACTAAAGAGAAATAATATACGCATAATTGGTATTCCAGAGGAGGAAGAGAGAGGGAAAGGTGCTGAAGGTGTTCTTGAAGAAATAATAGCTGAGAACTTCCTGGATCTGGGGAAGGAAAAAGGCAATGAAATCCAAGAGGCACAGAGAACTCCCTTCAGACTTAACTTGAATCCATCTTCTGAATGACATATCATAGTGAAACTGGCAAAATACAACGATAAAGAGAAAATTCTGAAAGCAGCTAAACATGCTCTAACATATAAAGGGAGACCTATAAGACTCGTGACCGATCTCTCTACTGAAACTTGGCAGGCCAGAAAGGAATGGCAGGAGATCTTCAATGTGATGAACAGAAAAAATATGCAGCCGAGAATCCTTTATCCAGCAAGTCTGTCATTTAGAATAGAAGGAGAGATAAAGGTCTTCCCAAACAAACAAAAACTGAAGGAATTCGTCACCACTAAACCAGCCCTACAAGAGATCCTAAGGGGGATCCTGTGAGACAAAGTACCAGAAACATCGCTACAAGCATGAAACCTACAGACATCACAATGACTCTGAACCCATATCTTTCTATAATAACACTGAATGTAAATGGATTAAATGCGCCAACCAAAAGACATAGGGTATCAGAATGGATAAAAAACCAAGACCCATCTATTTGTTGTCTACAAGAGACTCATTTTAGACCTGAGGACACCTTCAGATTGAGAGTGAGGGGATGGAGAACTATTTATCATGCCACTGGAAGTCAAAAGAAAGCTGGAGTAGCCATACTTATATCAGACAAACTAGACTTTAAATTAAAGGCTGTAACAAGAGATGAAGAAGGGCATTATATAATAATTACAGGGTCTATCCATCAGGAAGAGCTAACAATTATAAATGTCTATGCGCCGAATATAGGAGCCCCCAGATATATAAAACAATTCCTCACAAACATAAGCAACCTTATTGATAAGAATGTGGTAATTGCAGGGGACTTTAACACTCCACTTACAGAAATGGATAGATCATCTAGACACATGGTCAATATAGAAACAAGGGCCCTGAATGATACATTGGATCAGATGGACTTGACAGATATATTTAGAACTCTGCATCCCAAAACAACAGAATATACTTTCTTCTCGAGAGCACATGGAACATTCTCCAAGATATATCACATACTGGGTCACAAAACAGCCCTTCATAAGTATACAAGAATTGAAATCATACCATGCATACTTTCAGACCAGAATGCTATGAAGCTTGAAATCAACCACAGGAAAAAGTCTGGAAAACCTCCAAAAGCATGGAGGTTAAAGAACACCCTACTAAAGAATGAATGGGTCACCAGGCAATTAGAGAAGAAATTAAAAAATATATGGAAACAAATGAAAATGAAAATACAACAATCCAAATGCTTTGGGATGCAGCGAAGGCAGTCCTGAGAGGAAAATACATTGCAATCCAGGCCTATCTCAAGAAACAAGAAAAATCCCAAATACAAAATCTAACAGCACACCTAAAGGAAATAGAAGCAGAACCGCAAACACAGCCTAAATCCAGCAGAAGAGAAATAATGAAGATCAGAGCAGAAATAAACAATACAGAATCTAAAAAAACTGTAGAGCATCATAGATGTAGAGCATTATAGATCAACGAAACCAAGAGTTGGTTTTTTGAAAAAATAAACAAAATTGACAAACCTCTAGCCAGGCTTCTCAAAAAGAAAAGGGAGATGACCCAAATAGATAAAATCATGAATGAAAATGGAATTATTACAACCAATCCCTCAGAGATACAAGCAATTATCAGGGAATACTATGAAAAATTATATGCCAACAAACTGGACAACGTGGAAGAAATGGACCAATTCCTAAACACCCACACGCTTCCACAACTCAATCAGGAGAAAACAGAAAGCTTGAACAGACCCATAACCAGCGAAGAAATTGAATCGGTCATCAAAAATCTCCCAACGAATAAGAGTCCAGGACCAGATGGCTTCCCAGGGGAGTTCTACCAGACGTTTAAAGCAGAGATAATACCTATCCTTCTCAAGCTATTCCAAGAAATAGAAAGGGAAGGAAAACTTCCAGACTCATTCTATGAAGCCAGTATTACTTTGATTCCTAAACCAGACAGAGACCCAGTAAAAAAGAGAACTACAGGCCAATATCCCTGATGAATATGGATGCAAAAATTCTCAATAAGATACTAGCAAATCGAATTCAACAGCATATAAAAAGAATTATTCACCATGATCAAGTGGGATTCATTCCTGGAATGCAGGGCTGGTTCAACATTCGCAAATCAATCAACGTGATACATCACATTAATAAAAGAAAAGATAAGAACCATATGATCCTGTCAATCGATGCAGAAAAGGCCTTTGACAAAATCCAGCACCCTTTCTTAATAAAAACCCTTGAGAAAGTCGGGATAGAAGGAACATACTTAAAGATCATAAAGGCCATTTATGAAAAGCCCACAGCTAACATCATCCTCAATGGGGAAAAACTGAGAGCTTTTTCCCTGAGATCAGGAACACGACAGGGATGTCCACTCTCACCACTGTTGTTTAACATAGTGTTGGAAGTTCTAGCATCAGCAATCAGACAACAAAAGGAAATCAAAGGCATCAAAATTGGCAAAGATGAAGTTAAGCTTTCACTTTTTGCAGATGACATGATGTTATACATGGAAAATCCGATAGACTCCACCAGAAGTCTGCTAGAACTGATACATGAATTTAGCAAAGTTGCAGGATACAAAATCAATGTACAGAAATCCGTTGCATTCTTATACACTAACAATGAAGCAACAGAAAGACAAATAAAGAAACTGATCCCATTCATAACTGCACCAAGAAGCATAAAATACCTAGGAAAAAATCTAACCAAAGATATAAAAGATCTGTATGCTGAAAACTATAGAAAGCTTATGAAGGAAATTGAAGAAGATATAACGAAATGGAAAAACATTCCATGCTCATGGATTGGAAGAATAAATATTGTCAAAATGTCAATACTACCCAAAGCTATCTACACATTCAATGCAATCCCAATCAAAATTGCACCAGCATTCTTCTCGAAACTAGAACAAGCAATCCTGAAATTTGTATGGAAACACAAAAGGCCCCGAATAGCCAAAGTAATTTGAAGAAGAAGACCAAAGCAGGAGGCATCACAATCCCAGACTTTAGCCTCTACTACAAAGCTGTCATCATCAAGACAGCATGGTATTGGCACAAAAACAGACACATAGACCAATGGAATAGAATAGAAACCCCAGAACTAGACCCACAAACGTATGGCCAACTAATCTTTGACAAAGCAGGAAAGAATATCCAATGGAAAAAAGACAGTCTCTTTAACAAATGGTGCTGGGAACTCTGGACAGCAACATGCAGAAGGTTGAAACTAGACCACTTTCTCACACCATTCACAAAAATAAACTCAAAATGGATAAAGGACCTGAATGTGAGACAGGAAACCATCAAAACCTTAGAGGAGAAAGCAGGAAAAGACCTCTCTGACCTCAGCCGTAGCAATCTCTTACTCGACACATCCCCAAAGGCAAGGGAATTAAAAGCAAAAATGAACTACTGGGACCTTATGAAGATAAAAAGCTTCTGCACAGCAAAGGAAACAACCAACAAAACTAAAAGGCAACCAACGGAATGGGAAAAGATATTTGCAAATGACATATCAGACAAAGGGCTAGCATCCAAAATCTATAAAGAGCTCACCAAACTCCACACCCGAAAAACAAATAACCCAGTGAAGAAATGGGCAGAAAATGTGAATAGACATTTCTCTAAAGAAGACATCCGGATGGCCAACAGGCACATGAAAAGATGCTCAACGTTGCTCCTCATCAGGGAAATACAAATCAAAACCACACTCAGATATCACCTCACGCCAGTCAGAGTGGCCAAAATGATAAATCAGGAGACTATAGATGCTGGAGAGGATATGAAGAAACGGGAACCCTCTTGCACTGTTGGTGGGAATGCAAATTGGTGCAGCCACTCTGGAAAATTAAAAATAGACCTACCCTATGATGCAGTAATAGCACTGGTAGGAATTTACCCAAGGGATACAGGAGTACTGATGCATAAGGGCACTTGTACCCCAAAGTTTATAGCAGCACTCTCAACAATAGACAAATTATGGAAAGAGCCTAAATGTCCATCAACTGATGAATGGATTAAAAAATTGTGGTTTATATACACAATGGAGTACTATGTGGCAATGAGAAAGAATGAAATATGGCCCTTTGTAGCAACGTGGACGGAACTGGAGAGTGTTATGCTAAGTGAAATAAGCCATACAGAGAAAGACAGATACCATATGGTTTCACTCTTATGTGGATCCTGAGAAACTTAACAGAAACCCATGGGGAGGGGAGCAAAAAAAAAAAAAAAGGTTTGAGTGGAAGAGAGCCAAAGCATAAGAGACTCTTAAAAACTGAGAACAAACTGAGGGTTGATGGGGGGTGGGAGGGAGGGGAGGGTGGGTGATGGGTATTGAGGAGGGCACATTTTGGGATGAGCACTGGGTATTGTATGGAAACCAATTTGACAATAAACTTCATATATTGAAAAAAATAGGAATAGTATTCTTCTTTATGATGTTAACAATTAATATTTTTCATGTCCACATTTTATCTACAAGGTCTGAGCAGTTTTATCCAAACAAAACTTACAAAGAAAACCAAACACTTATTCAAAATTCTCACAGCTTTCAGCACTAACCTTTAAAAATTTTCTACTAACCAAACACATCTGTAAAGTTGTATAATTTTATCATTAGAAAATGCACAAGCATCATTCTGTATAATTGTTGTCAAATTTCTCTTTAACTGTGTTTCTTTAGATACTGGCTTAGAAAAGACTATAACTGGAAGCACTGAATGTAGCAATCTTGACCCTCTAAAGCAAAGGGTCCTTTTCTGCTGTAATATACAGTAATTCATTTCTATAACGTTAGCAATTGTCAAATGCTTTGGTAATTTTTAAGTGTGTGATGCTTCCACTTGTAATTTTAGTCATGATGTACACTTTAATATAGGCCAGCTGTCCAATTGAACACACTATACATGACAATACTCTCATTGGTATATATATTCCACTAAAACTAGAAGAAATTCTCATGGATACATGCAACAGTTTTTCAAAATATCTCAATTAAAAAATCTATAAAAACCTTAAATATTTAATATTTAATATAATATTAATATTTTCATATCAAATGCAACATCTCTAACAGAACAGACTTTTAAAAATACTCAACACAAAAAATATATTTGAATAGGTTCTGGTTTAAACAAAATATTGTTTAAATGTGTTTTTATTAAGGACTAAGAAGATATTTCATGCATATATAACTTTATAACCCAGTATAAACTCTCCATTCAATTAAAATTTTTCTATACTGCAATCTAGTGATGCAGACTAACATAAAAAACTATAGGGGTGCCTGGGTGGCTCTGTCAGTTAAGAGTCCGACTCTTGATTTCAGCTCAGGTCATGATCTCACGGTTAGTGAGACTGAGCCCACGGTTGGGTTCTGCACTGTCAAGGTGAAGTCTGCTTGGGATTCTCCCTCTCCCTCTCCCTCTGCCTCTCCTCCCTCCTGCGCACACACGCTCTCCCTATCTCCCTCAAAATAAATCTTTTTAAAAAATCACAAAACTTGAATTCTTTCCAATGAAAACATGTGCAATTGAATAGTAAATAAAAGTCTCTGAAATTATGTACTCTTACGCAGCTGTCATGAGTAAATAGGTGTATGTTGTGATTTTTTTTTTCAGTTTATTTATTTTATTTTTGAGAGAGAAGGTACAACATTGGGAGGGGCAAAAAGAGAGGGAGAGGGAGAGAGACCCAAGCAGACTCCACACTGTCAGCACAGAGCCCATTGCAGGGCTTGAAGTCACAAACCGTGAGATCATGACTTGAGCTGAAATCGAGAGTCAGTCAGTGGCTCAATCAGCTGAGCCCCCAGGTGCCCCTACGTTGTGGTATTCTAAGTTTTCTTCAAAGAGAGTAGTTTCTTTCACCTTCATAATTAAAGGCATTTTATATGTATACAAGAAATAATCTAACAGTTACCTAGTGTTTTTAATGAACTCATTTGGTTACCTTGGTTAAATCACAGTCTCTGAGACTTGGTCTCTTCATCTGTAAAATGACAGTTTGTCTAGGATTTTTAATATACTTCCTAGCTTTAATATTCTATGACCCTATAAAATTGTTTTTCCTGTTAATCTCTATTGTTTTTCTTCTTGTTAACTGAGAAATACTTTTGATAGCAAGAAATGCACATTCCCTTAAAAGCTACTTCTTTAAAAACTAGATAATAAAACATATTTATGTCTCTCTATAATTAAACACCTCAATTTGTACTGAAATGTGATAAGTACTGTTTATCTACTTTAGGTGAATAAGAGCTGAGGACAATTTATTAGAGCATAAGAAAGACGCCTCAGCACTAGAAGGTCACAGCCTGTGTGCTGAGCTGCTAGCAAAACATCTATGATGCTCCAAAGCTGCCATTTTTCTTCCTTGACAAAGACTCCATCTGCCACTGAGCCATTTACAGCCTCTAAGTCAGAATATCAATGATTTCCGACTATTCTGCAAGCCTGCTTTCACCTTGACATCACCTCTGTAATACATCTAAAGCAAATGATACATATATCCCCAACTGTAAGCATGAAGCCCATGCTTTATTCACCTGATAGGTATTTAAGCTTCCCTCTAATGTACCATTTTTATTTATGCAGACTTGAAGAGAATTTTAAAGTGTATATATTTGCTCTAATTTTTGTTGCTTTATTTACCTGTTCTAAATCAAATATATTCATAAAACTTTAAAACCTGAAAAGGCTGTGCTAGGGAGTGTTCAGTAATGGCTTACTAACTAAGACAACAAAACTACATCATATTTACACCTAATACAATCTGCTATAAAATTGCTTCACATAAAATATTTCCTTAGAAACTGAAAACACTAAAGCAATGAAGAAATGTTGATAAAATTTCTAGTTTTGTACTTAAATCAATGTTCTTCACATTGTAACAAGTGAAACCCATCTATGTAACAATTAAAAGAGACCCAGAGAATTTTTCAGTTATATCTTGCTATTTCTTACTATTTTTGTTTAGTAAAGTATTAGAAATAGATGCAAACTTCCAAGAACTATTCAAAACTCTTCTTCCATCCCTTTTAAATAAAAGCAGTATAATCCTTGGTCATTAACATGTATAAAAATGGAAATAACCTTATTTACAATATTACTTTTATCTGAATATAATTCTCTATAAAACAAAGATTGTGTTAAGGCCTATTATACGCAAAACATTAAGGGGAGTACAAAAAAGTTTCAAGTAAGATTCTTGGGCTCAAGAAGGGGAAATTATAAATGAACTCATAAAAAATAGTCTAAGAAGACAAGGTACTTTAGAGTGAGAGGAAGTGTGATACACAGGAAGGAATTCTGGATTACAGGTTAGGAGACTGAAGTCTATTTATATCTTGGCTCTGAACCCTCCAAGTGCTTATATTAACCATTTAACTCTAGACAAAGTACTTACCCAACTGTAAAGTGAGGTGACTAGACTAGGTGATACCCAAAGTCTCTTGCTGCTCTAGCACTCTATATCAGGATCCATGAGTCTAGATGTCAAATGATTACAGACACTAACTGGCCCAAGATTTTCAGTGGCACTCTATTTAGGTAGATGTGGCTCATATCAAAAAGGAAATAAGATTTGGGTTTGGTACTGAAGGATGTGCAATATTTAACTATATATGCGGACTTAGAAACTTCCCCAAAAAAGAACAGCATAAATAAAGGTGGACAAAGAAATCATGATTTCCCATGTGTTAATGTAGCAATGTTCCCTGCAATGAGTGAGAAGAGGAGACATGATACTGGAGACAGAAAAGCTAGAGAAACATCTAAACATGACCTAATAGGGTGGTGGTGGGAACACAAGGAAAACAAAAAAGGCAAAAGGGTACAGGCCATAATGAAGCCAGAGCACAGTCACTTTCAAGTTTTGATTTAGAGTCAGAGGAAGGAGAACGGTCCAACATGATACCAGGATTCATACAATGATGTGGAAAATGGTGATACTATTAACAGAAATAACCCTGAAATGTGATCCTCTTTCTAAAATAACGTGAAAAAAATAGAATACCTTAAAAAGAAATAAAGTCATCTAATTATTGAAAAGGAACATTGAGCTGGGAATTACACACTGACGCTGGATTCTGCCATGAACTAGCCGTGTAACATAGAGCCAGTCGCTCTAAGGTTTGGTTTTGCAAAATGAAAGCACTAGACTTAATATGACTTTAAGATGCTTTTCAGTTTTGTATATAATATGCATCTTAATTTCTGAACAAACTTGAAGTTGTAGAGGCAAGCAATCTTTTGTAATAGTATTAATCCTAACTGATTGAAGATTTAGCATTTTTTACATATGAAATAAAAGTACTTCATACAAAAATAATAAGAATGGTTATTTCCACCTAAGAGTTACAACCCCACAACCCCAGACACAACCACCCCAAAACCAAAGACAGAAGAAGCAATTTCAGAACTAACCCTGCAGTTTTGATC
This sequence comes from Panthera onca, assembly GCF_046562875.1. Classification (NCBI taxonomy): domain Eukaryota; kingdom Metazoa; phylum Chordata; class Mammalia; order Carnivora; family Felidae; genus Panthera; species Panthera onca. Next base: position 72,690,884 of record NC_138346.1, on the reverse strand, counting down.
CTGAATTAATAATTAGCTAATACATTCATTAAATACCTTTTACTAGGCACTAAGGGAAAGGCAAAAGAAGATACAGTTTCCACGTTTAAGCATGTAATAACTTTATTAATGAGATAAAATGAACTTGTGTGAACAATTAAAAACTGCCTTTTGATGCAGACTAACCCACATACCAAAAAATTCATTCCTTAACATCAATTCAAAGGGAGATAAATCCTGAAGCATAAACAGAAAGATGTAATGGATATGAAATTTGGTTAAAGGAGAAAATATTTTTAGAATGTTTCCTTTAACAAGAGAGGCCATAATCAAATTAAAATTTTTATTCCTTTTTCATAGTTATTTTTGCACAACAATTATTTTAATTTCAATAAAAACTTCATATTTATTATGATGTCATGACTCAAAATATATGGAGGATTTATAAAATTTACTCCTAGTAGAAGGTGTCAAACAAACAAAAGAGACAAATTTTTCTCTAAACATTAAATTACAATTTATATCAAATTCTAAAATACTTTGTATTCCAAAACTAATTTTAAAATTTACTAACAATTTTAATTTTTTCAAGAAAGTAGTTAAATTTAACAAACATACAAAAGAGAGAACTTAATTTCTAGTAACTTGCCTCATTTCTTCCATTAAGTGTGCTTATAATAAATATTAAAGGGGCGCCTGGGTGGCTCAGTTGGTTGAGCATCCAACTTTGGCTCAGGTCATGATCTCGCGGCTCGTGGGTTCGAGCCCTGTGTCGGGCTCTGTGCTGACAGCTGGGAGCCTGGAGCCTGCCTTGGATTCTGCGTCTCCCTCTCTCTCTGCCCCTAACCCACTCGCATTCTGTCTCCATCTCTCTCAAAAATAAACAAACATTAAAAAATAAATAAATTTTAAAAATAATTAAAACAGCATATCAGAGCTTCTTAGTCTTTTTTTTAAGTTTCATTTATTTAAGTAATCTCTTCACCATACGTGGGGCTCAAATTCACGATCCCAAGATCAAGAATTGCATGCTCCTCCAACTGAGCCAGTTGGGCCCCCAGAGTTTATTAGTCTTAATACTTAACATTATAGTCAACTGAAGATATAATATAATTAGCAGGTACTGCACATATTAGAGTATGATAAATTTTTATTCTTTGGAAAAATACTTCCATGTACTCATAGACTTTGATCTCCAAGATGACATCTTTTTTTAAAAAATACATCTTTATTTTACTTGAAGGGTATGAAGACTAAAAATAAACCTTCTTTATTTTGCCTAGTAAGTCCAATATTCAGTATTCAAAAATAACCACAATAAAATGCTTAAAATAAGACAAAGCAAATGGATTAAAAACAATGAGACACTCACACACTACCGAAACTCAAACAGGAAGAAACAGAAAATTTGAACAGGCCCATAACCAGGAAAGAAATTGAATCGGTTATCAAAAATCTCTCAACAAATAAGAGTCCTGGGCCAGATGGCTTCCCAGGCAATTCTACCAGACATTTAAAGCAGAGTTAATACCTATTATTCTCAAACTGTTGCAAAAAATAGAAATGGAAAGAAAGCTTCCAAACTCATTCTACGAAGCCAGCATTACCTTGATTCCAAAACCAGACATAGACTCCACTAAAAAGCAGAACTACAGGCCAGTATCCTTGATGAACACAGATGTAAAAATTCTCAACAAGACACAAGCAAACTGAATTCAATAATACATTAAAAGAATTCTTCACCATGATCAAGTGGGATTTATTCCTGGGCTCCTGATATTTGCAAATCAATCAATGTGATACACCACGTTAATAAAAGAAAGGATAAGAACCATATGATCCTTTCAATAGATGCAGAAAAAGCACTTGACAAAATATAGCATCATTTCTTAATTTAAAAAAAAACCCTCAGGAAAGTAGGAATAGAAGGAACATACCTCAACATCATAAAAATCATACATGAAAGGCCCACAGCTAATATCATCCTCAGTGGGGAAAACACTGACAGCTTTCCCCCTAAGGTCAGGAACACGACAGGGATGGCCACTCTCATAACTATTATTCAACATAGTACTGGAAGCCCTAGCCTCAGCAATCAGACAACAAAACAAAATAAAAGGCATCCAAACTGGCAAAGAAGAAGTTAAACTTTCACTCTTTGCAGAAGACATGATATTCTACATGGAAAACCTGAAAGACTCCACCAAGTAACTGATACCAAATAACTCCACCAAGAACTGATATGTGAATTCAGCAATGTCACAGGATATAAAATCAATGTACAGAAATCGGTTGCATTTCTGTACATCAATAATGAAACAGCAAAAAGAGAAATCAAGGAATTGATCTCATTTACAACTGCACCAAGAACCATAAAATATCTAGGAATAAACCTAACCAAAGAGGTAAAAGATCTGTATGCTCAAAACTATAGAAAGCTTATGAAAGAAACTGAAGAAGAGACAAAGAAATGGAAAAACATACCATGCTCATGGATTGGAAGAGCAAATATTGTAAAAATGTCTATACTACCCAAAGAAATCTACACATTCAATGCAATCCCTATCAAAAATATCATCAGCATTCTTCACAGAGCTAGAACAAATAGTCATAAAATTTGTATGGAACCACAAAAGACTCCAAATAGCCAAAGCAATGTTGAAAAAGATAACCAAAGCTGGAAGCACCACAATCCTGGGCTTTAACCTATATTACAAAGCTGTAATCATCAAGCCAGTATGGTACTGGCACAAAAACAGACACCTAGATCAATGGAATAGAGAACCCAGAAGCGGACCTACAAACAAGTGCCAACTAATCTTTGACAAAGCAGGAAAGAATATTCAATGGAAAAAAGACAGTCTCTTTAGCAAATGGTGCTGGGTGAACTGGACAGTAACATGCAGAAGAATGAAACTGGACCACTTTCTTACACCATACATAAGGGCATAAAGTGATAATTCAGCAAAACAAAAACATTGTATAATCCCACTTATATTAGGTATTTTGAGTAGTCAAAACACGGAAACAGCAAGTAGAATGGTGGTTGCCAAGGAATGGAGGGAGGAGGAAATGGAAACTTCTTTAATGGGTACAGAGTTTCAGTTCTGCAAAATGAAAAAGTTCTGGAAACTGGTTGCACAAACAATGTGAATATATTTAACACTACTGAATTTACAATTAGAAATGGTTAGCATGGCAAATTTCATATTAAAAAAAAAAGATGTCTTTTAGGTGGGGGCATCAGCACAGAGGCCACTTCATATCCTGTTTTTCATATCAAACTAAATGATAAAAGACCAAAAGCCTTCCCCCTAAGATCAGGAAGAAGACAAGAATGACTGCTTTCACAACTGGAAGTTCTAGCCATAATAATTAGGAAAAAAAAAGAAGACGAAGAAGAAGAAGAAGAAGAAGAAGAAGAAGAAGAAGAAGAAGAAGAAGGAGGAGGAGGAGGAGGAGGAGGAGAAAGGAAGAAAGGAAGAAAGAAAGGGAGGAAGGGAGGAAGGAAAAGACACCCAAATTGGAAAGGTAAAACTGTCGCTATTTGCAGATGACATGTTCCCAAAGACAGAATACCCCAAAGATAAGAAAAAAAAAAAAACTACTCGCACTAATAAACAAACTCAGTAAAATTTTACAGAGTACAAGATGAACACACACAAACATGCGTGTGTGCACACACACACACACACACACACACACACAATCAGCTGGGTTCTATAGACCAACAATGAACAATCCAAAAAAGAAATTAAGAAAGCATTTACAATAGCATCCAAAAGAACAAAATACCTAGAAATAAATTTAACGAAGGAGGTGAAAGACTTCCACACTGAAAACTACAAAACATGGCTTAAAAAAAAATGAAAGATGACCTGAATAAATGGAAAAGCATCCGATGCTTGATTTTAAGATTTAGTATTTTTAAGATAGCAACACTACCCAAAGTGATGTACAGATTCAATGCAATTACTACCAGTATTCCAACAACCTTTTTTTTTTCTTACAGAAATAGAAAAGTTAATCCTCAAATTTATGTGGAATTGCAAGTGGCCCCAAATAACCAAAGTAATATTATGAAAGAAGAACAAAGTTGAAGGACTCACATTTCCCAATTTCAAACTTATTACAAAGCTACAGCAATCAAACAGTGTGGCACTGGTGTGAGGACAAACATATAGACCCAATGGCATAAAACTAAAAGTACACATATTGAGTAAACACAAATATCTACAGCCAACTGATTTTTGACAACAACATCAAGACCATTCAGTGAGAGGAAGAAGAGTCTCTTCAACAAATGGTGCTGGGAAAACTGGATATCTATATGCAAAAAAATTAAGTTGGACCCCTATCTCATAATATATATGAAAATTAATTTAAAATAGATTGGGGACCCTGGCTGGCTCAGTTGGTAGAACATGTGACTCTTGGTTTTGAGTTTGAGCCCCCGCCGTTGGATGTAGAGATATTTAAAAGTAAAATTGTATAAAAAATGGGCTAATGACCTAAACATAAGTGAAATAATAAAAAAAAAAAAATCTTAGAAGAAACATAGCGGTAAATCTTCACAAACTTGGATCTGGCAGTGGATTCTTAAATATGATACCAAAAGCACAAACAAGAAAGAAATAAAATAGATAAACTGGATTTTAAAGAATTAAAATCTGGGAGATAAATCAAATATTATTAAGAACGTGAAAAGATAGGGCACCTGGGTGGCTCAGCTTGTCAGGCATCCGACTTCAGCTCAGGTCATGATCTTATGGTTTGTAAGTTTGAGCCTGTATTGATAACTGTATTGGCAGCTCAGAGCCTGGAACCTGCTTCAGATTCTGTGTCTCCCTCTCTCAAAAAAAATTAATTTTTTTTTAAAAAGGTGAAAAAAATCTACAGAATAGGAGAAAATATTTGCAAATCACATAACTGTAACGGTCTAATATCCAAAATAGATAAAGAATCTTACAACTCACAAAGACACAACACAACAACACAAAGACAACAACCCAATTTAAAAATGGACAAAGGATTTGAATAAACATCCAAAGAAGATATATATATATATATATATATATATATATATATATATAGCCAATAACCACTTGAAAAGACACTCAAAATCATTAGCAATGTGTGAAATGCAAATCAAAACCACAATGAGGCAAATCAAAACCACTTCACACCCACTAGTATAGCTGTAATACTATATAAATAAATAATAAAAATAACAAGTATTGACAAGGAAATGAAGAAATTGGAAATCTCATACATTGCTGGGAGGAAAGCTGGGGGGAAACGATTTGGTGGATTTTCTAACAGTTAAACAAAGAATTAACATCTAACCCAGCAATTCCATTCCTAGATATATACTCAAAAGAACTGAAAAGAGGCACTCAAGTGCAAGTATATGCATGTGTTCACAGCAGCATGACTCACAGTACTCAAAAAAGTGATAACAACTCCAATCTCCATCAATGAACAGACAGAAAAATTGTGCTATACACATACAATAAAATATTATTCAGATACAAATAACAATCAAAACTGATATCTACTACAAGGTAGATGAACCTTCAAGGCAAGTCAGAGCCAGAAACCAAAGGCTTCATATATGTATTATTCTATCTTACATCTTCAAAATAGGTGAATTCATAGACAGGATACAACATGGTGAATGCACTAAATTGTTCACGTTTTTTAATTTATTTTTTATTTTTTATTTTTGAGAAAGAGAGAGAGCACAAGCAGAGAAGGGGCAGAGAAAGAGAGACAGAATCTGAAGCAGGCTCCAGGCTCCGAACTGCAGCAGAGACCAATGTGGGGCTCGAACTCGTGAACTACAAGATCATGACCTGAGCTGATGTCAGATGTTTAACCGATTGAGCCACCCAGGCACCCTAATTTGTCCACTTTTAAATGGGTTAATTTTATGTCATATGAATTTCACTTCAATAAAAAGAAAAGTTTTTGTGTGTTTTTTTTTTTTTTTTAAGGGCAAACAGGACTTAATCAAGTTCTTTTCCAAGGAGAAAAGAGAAAAGTACACCAGGGTTAAGAACATTTTAAAAATGCCAAAGTTCTTTAGTATGAGGGAAAAAAATCTGTAATTACTTATTACAGATATCATCCTCAATTTTTTTTCTTCTCTTACTCCCTCTCTCCCTCTCTCTCTATATATATGTGTGTACATATTATATGTAAATTATTTATTTTCTCTCTATCTCTCTCCTATAATTCAGATTATACCTTCTGTCTTGGTCCTACAATGATCTCTCTGCTGTTTTCTACTTCCTCTTATCTATTTTTTATGAGATGGCCTCAATGTTATCCTCTAATCCTTCTAAGTAAGCTTTTCATTTGATATTTTAACTTTTGAGAGCTTTCTGGGTTTTGCCCATTCATTTTTTTATAGCAAACTCTTGTAACATGGATACATTGTTTTCTCTTCTCTAAAAATATTCATTATAATAATTATTTAATTTTTCTTCCTCTTGTAGAGTTTCTGTTTCATCTCATTTTTTTCCTACTTATCTTTTTTAGGTCTGTCATTTCTAACACAGGCTTTCCTCAAATGTCTGATGACCCTTGCCTATCCAATCATAGAATGAAACATTAAAACCTTAAGTGGAAACTCTGTCAAGCTGTATGAGGCTTATCAACTGCGGATTTCACTATAGGGTGACTTGGTTAAGCCATTTCACTTGAGAATCCCTTTGATGTTTTTATCTTTAGGTTTTTAAGACCCAAGTTAGCAAAGGTGACTAGGAGATCACAATACTCAGTATATAATAAGCCTTTACTCAAACTCAATTTTGTTACAATACCCTTGCCCACAAAGGTGTTTCATTTACCTAAGTCCAAAGACCCTCAGTTTTATCTACCCCAGAGGATAAACAATAAACCTCCAATCTTCTAGTGAGTAAAGGAGGCACCCAACTGTGTTAAGTACAGGAGATCTGAGGAATATAACTGGTTAAACGGACTTTTTTATGTCTAATGAATGTTTAATAAACATTTTATATTTTCATAGAGTCTTTGTATTTAAAGATTCACTTGTATCTATAACTGTACCCCACCACTACTGCTGCCCCTTCCAGAGATTCCTAGAACTGACCATTTCTGAGTGTTCAAGTTTTCCAAAGGTATAAACTGCACTTTTTCCCAGCTCTCCTCATTGTTAGCTGATTATTCAGTTCTCGCACTCTGCTAAATTGGTTACTACTCATCTGTCCACTTTCCAGATCCCAGAATTTTGTTGCTATTCATCCCTCTCCTATTTCTTTGCTTATGTTTTCTTAAAATGCATTTTTCTATCAAATTAGTGGGCCTTCAGCAATTAGCCCACCCGTGCTCAGCAAGCTAAGTATATTATATGTGTTCAAGCTACCTATTGTCGTCTTCCCTCAGTCTTATGAAGTTTTTTCTATGTTAAAAATCATCTTCTATAAGAAGATACTGGTTTCAGGGGGAATTACTCTGTTGCAATTAATTTTAAAGGTCATTTTTTATTAGATAAAGGCTGGCTACCCTTTCTTGAAGTTCTGCTGTATTTTTCTTTTAACTTTTCTTTTTATATTCACTCTGTACAACACCGCACTGTCTGTTTTGACTGAACATTTAACTGCTAAGGAGGAAATAACACCGCCTCCTTCAGTTCCTTCAATTCTCTCAGTATACTTATGTTCTAAATCACACTGTGCTGGTTTCATTTCTCTTCATATCCTGGCATGTGGGTACTCTGCATTTGTTTTAAGTTTGTACTTTCTCTTTAGGCATCTCCCTAGGTTTCATACAATTTAATTTTCTAAGAATCCTTCCTCTAATTCTTGACCAACAGACTTACAAAGCACATAGTTTTCGCTATAGACTTGTTGCTCATTCCCATTGTACTCACATTCATCCCATGGCACTCTGGCCAGTTTATTTCTAAGAGGGCCTGCTTAATATGGTGGGAAACCTTATACATCTAGCTGGGATTTTGAGTGGGTGAAAGATCTAAGCTCCCAGTACAGGGCCATCAGCAAATGCTATCACCAGCTCAAAAAAAAGTAAGGTCCCTTTTTACAATCACACCTCCCCCCTCAAAAACAACTCCCAAAATTTGCTATGAGTATGAAGCCTTCTTTCAAAACTTTTAACATTTCGTCTTGTTCCCACCTCAAGTACACTTACAAAACTGGAGGATAAAGGGTGAGAGAGAATAGAACAGGAAAAGGGCAGCAGTAACAAAGAGCATCATAATGTTTTTACACGCTTTACTGTGAAAAGAAATTCAACTTTCTCATGTATACGAAGTCAGGTACCACTTATTTATTTTGCTATATAGCTGGAAATCCTAAAGATTTTTTGCAGCATAAGCATCTGTTTTCAAATAGTAATACCTAGCCCCTATTATGCTTCAAAAGCAAGATGGAAAAAACAAAACAAAACAAAAACAAAAGCAAGATGGGAAATCTTTGTAGAATGAAAAATTTTGATGAGGCCTTTCCCACCCCCAGGGATTACACCATGCTTTCTATATTCAAAAAACATGGTATATATACCTCTGTCATGGCATCTATCACATCCATAATGACTGGTTTGTGTGTCTGTTTCTTCACTATATCTTACACTCCTAAAGAAGGGAATACAATCAGTATATTTCCCATCTTTATAAATTTACTAAGTAATTCAAAAGATACAATGTAATGTTTATTGAGAATGCATATCCATGAATTTCTTTTAAGATGATGGAAACTTCTTAACTATGATAGCAATAGTATATAATTTAAGAATAAGAAAACAGAATACCTCCAAAAATATAAATTCATACAAATCACAAAGAATTTATACTATTACTTTAATGCCACCAATGTACTATATATACATGACTTCCTCTTTAAAAGCCTCTAATAGGAGAAAAGTTGAGTTTGGAACATTTTCAAATTAAACATGAGATGAAGGAAAATAAAATCCACTGCCAACCAAAAAAACTTCCAGTGGCTTCTCTTCACATTGGAAAGAAGTTCTAACTAGTTTTGATGACATATGCCTTCCCCTTCTCCACAGTTTGCAACGGTCTAGTCTCATCAGCACTGTGATTCCTATTTCCTCAGAACAGCTGGTTCCCTCTGGTGATGCATTTCTCGATACAAGTGTTGCCTCCTCACAGAGGCCTTCTCCAACTTTTATATGTATACTACCCTCAATTCTACCCTGCCCCCATATATGCTATCATATTTTTCTTACCTTTCAGCCTCCTTAGGAGATCTTATCAATTATTAAAAATATTTTTTAATGTTTATTCATTTTTGAGAGACAGAGAGAGAGAGAGAGAGAGCATGTGTGTGAGTAAGCACAAGTGGGGGAGGGGCCCAGAGGGGGCAGTGGGACAAAGGATCCAGAGTGGGCTCTGGGCTGACAGCAGAGAGTCCAATGAGAGTCTCAGACTCCCAAACTGCAAGATCATGTCCTGAGCCAAAGTCCAATGCTTAACCCACTGATCCACCCAGGCACCCCCAAAATATTTTATGTATTAATTTACTTCTGCTCTCTTACCGAAAAGTAAACTTAATAAAAGTAAACAGTAAGAAATTTGTCTTACTGACATAGTATCTACATAGTATCTACAATAGCTAGATGGGGGAAGCATGTAAGTCAATATTCCATAAATGTTTGTTAAATAAATGAATAAATGAGTGACTGAATGTGAAGCACATAATGCACTGATTGACTGAATGAATGGCTCACAATTCTTTCATAGGGAATATTTTCTGAAGCAATACATTATATAGTAGAAACATCATTGTCTTTAGAGAAGTATGAATTTGAATCCCAGTTACACCAATTACTAATTATGTCAACTTGGAACAGTTACTTATTATCAGTAAGACTAAGATAAAATGAAACTTGGAATCTGTCTGGCACACAATTAGCCTTTGTTAACTCTCTGTTAGTGGGCTGGAGATGAAAATAGAAGAAATCATAGCAACAGATCAAATATATGTTTGTTCTAATGGTCACTGTTGAGCATCATGGGTTCACCTATTTACTGAAAAGCAACAGGTCACAAGCAGAGCTAAAAAAATAATATAACCATGACTGCGTTTGAAACAAGTAAAATCATATCCCTCAAACATAGTCAGCATTTTGTTATCATCTATTGAAATAACAAGGAACAATTTCAGGTCACAGAAATCTCAAGCTTATACATTTCTTTTTAAAAAAAATTTTTAACATTTATTTATTTTTGAGACAGAGAGAGAGAGAGCATGAACAGGGGAGGGTCAGAGAAAGAGGGAGACACAGAATCTGAAACAGGCTCCAGGCTCTGAGCTGTCAGCAGAGAGCCCGACGCGGGGCTCAAACCCACGGACCGTGAGATCATGACCTGGGCCGAAGTCGGACGCCCAACCGACTGAGCCACCCAGGCGTCCCACAAGCTTATAAATTTCTTAAATATTTCTTACATTTGTATTTATAAGAAATGCAGTAGTCAAAGTATTGGATCAAGGCAATCCTAGATTATGTTACTTGTTCTACCTCTTGATCACTGTACAATCTTAGGTGACTTGTTCAACCTCTGTAAGCCTCAATTAATATTGGGTTATTGACAATTCAGCTTTAATTCACACTTCAAATATTTCTCTTTGCTCTTAAGGTAAAGGGGGAAAACACCTCATCTTATTCTACAATGCCCTTTATCTTCTGGTTGTTAGTCTCAAACCATAATCCTTGTTCTCTGTACTCTAGCTACACTGACCTTTTTTTTTTTCCTTCAAAGCACTATGTTCCCTACCTATTTACCTATGTAGTTACCTTTTATTTATTTCCTTTTATTTTTTTAACATTTATTTATTTTTGAGAGACACAGCACAAGTGGGGTAGGAGCAGATAGAGAGGGAGACACAGGATCTGAAGCAGACTCCAGGCTCTGAGCTATCAGCACAGAGCCCAACGCAGGGCTTGAACTCATAAACCACAAGATCATGACATGAGCTGAAGTTTGATGCTTAACCGACTGAGCCACCCAGGAACCCCAGTAGTTAACTTTACTGGAGTTTTATACTGCTTTGTATGGCTTTTAGTTACTATGTCTGTTCATTTCAGCCTGAAGAATTCCTTTTACCATTTCTTGCAGGGCAGGTCAACTAGCCCAACATACTCCTAAATATGCTCAAAGAGCTAAAGAAAACCATGGACAAAGAATAAGAAGAAACCAGGAAAATAATACATGAGCAAAATATCAATAAAGACATAGAAATTATAAAGAGGAAGTAGGGGAACCCAGGTGACTCAGTTGGTTAAGCACTGGACTCTTGATTTCGGCTCAAGTCATGAACTCACAGTTTGTGAGTTCAAGCCCCACGTGGGGCTCTGTGCTAACAGGGCCTGCTTGAGATTCTCCGTTTCCGTCTCTTTCTGCCTTCCCCCATTCACCCTCTCTCAAAAATAAATAACATTTTTAAAATAAATAAATAAATAGGAACTAAATAAAAATGCTGGAGCTAAAAAGTACAAGAAGTGAAATTAAAGTCACTAGAGGGATTCAAAGCAAATCTGAGCAGACATGAGAAGGAACTAACAGACTTGAAGATAGGTCAATTTAGATTATCTAGTCTGAGGAACAGAAAAAAAAAGTATGGAGAAGTGAACAGATGTATTATGGATGTCTCAAAAGAAGAAGAGAAAAAAGGGCAGAAAAAATATTTGAAGACATATGCTTGAAAACTTCCCAAATTTGGGGGGAAAAAACATGAACCTACACATCTAACAAGCTCAGTGCACTCCAAATAGGATAAACACAAAGAGAATCACACTGAGACACACAGCCAAGCTGATGAAAGACGAAGACAAGATAGAATCTTGAAAGCAGCAACACAGGAGCACCTCGTCATTTATAAGGAGTCTTCAATAAAATTAACAGCCAATTTCTCATCAGAAAGTATAGAAGCCAGAGGCAGTAAGATGATATATGTGAAGTGGTAGAAAAACTAAAAATTAAAAAACAATTGTCAACCAAGGATTCTATATCTAGCAAAACTACACTTTAAAAATGAAGGAGAAATTAAAACATTCCCAAATAAATGAAATAAAGGAGATAAATATTAAGAGCACCATGGCAAAAAGAGAAACAATGTAGCACAGTAAAGACATAGGCTCCATGTGCAACTGCCTTGGCTTTAACTCTGAACTTCACTGCCTAATAACAATGTAACTCTGGGCAAATTGTTTAACCTCTCTACAGCTCAGTTTCCCAACTATTAAATGAGGATAATAACAATACCTACCTCATGAAGTTAGGATAAAAGAAGTTAAAACAGTAAACTCATAAAAGGGTACGTGGTACATAATTAAGCACTCAGATGTTGACTATCATCATCATCATCATCATCATCATCATTTTTATAGAAGTTCTAGAAATATTCATTTTTATTTTTTTCAACCACCTATATTTTTGTAAAACAAATACTGAATATTGAGAAAGCATGATAAAATAGTGAAAATTTTTGTAGAACTGTGCATTAGTGAAATAACAAAATTATTGGGGCACCTGGGTGACTCATTTGGTTAAGTGTCTGACTCTTGATTTCAGCTCAGGTCATGATCTTACAGTCATGAGATGGAGCTCTGTGTCAGGTTCCGTGTTGAGTGTGGGACCTGCTTAAGATTTTCTTTCTCTCTCTCTTTGCCCCTCTCCACCACTTGCACACACTCTCTCTCTCTCTCTCTAATTTTTTTTAATCACAAAATTATATTTTATTTCTAATAAATGGTATTGAACTAAATATTTTATTACCCCCTTTTTCAGAGGCCAAGTAAAAAAAAAGTGATTGGTTAAAGCACTTTTTTTCAAGCCTCTGACAAAGATGTTTATGTCTTTAGGGATAGACTTACGCTTTTTGCTTAAAAAACAGCCCAACACTACTATCTAACAATAATTCCTTAATATTAAATATTGAATCAGTATACACATTTCTTTGTCTTGTCATATTTTTAAATTATTTGTTTGAATTTGGACTCAAATATAATCTATACATTAGAATTGGCTGATATGTCTTTCAAACTCTGTTAATCTGTAACTGCTCCCACCACATCTCCAAGCCATTAATATTTTAGTTGAAGAAAATAGGTATTTTGTCTTTTAGAGTTTGCCGGTGTGAACTTATTCTAATTTTATCTCCCTGATGTCACTTAATATGTCATGTGGCCCTTACTATTTCTTAATCATATTCAATATTTTTTTCTATTGTTTTAAATTGGATGGACAGCTTCATGGTGGTGGTGTGTACTTTTGTTAGCTAATAGATGTCTTTCTTACATAAAATAGGAATAATAAATAAAGTCGTTAGGAAGACTGAATGAGTTATTACATATCAAATTCTTAAATTAGTACCTGGAACACAGCAAACACTCCATAAACATTGGCTCTTATTATCATACTGCCTGTAGACAATCATAGGATTTGATATTAAACAAGATAAGAATTTTTGAAGAAAGGGGTGCCTGGGTGGCTCAGTTGGTTAAATGTTCAAGTTTGGCTCAGGTCATGATCCCATGTTTCATGAGTTCGAGCCCCATGTCAGGCTCTGTGCTGACAGCTCAGAACCTGGAGCCTGCTTCACATTCTGTGTCTCCCTCTCTCTCTGCCCCACCGCCCCTGCTCATGTTCTGTCTCTCAAAAATAAACAAAGATTAAAAAAAATTTTTTTAAGGAATTTTTGAAGAAGTAGTTAAGAATAACTAATATTTCTGGCTTGGGTGGCTGAGTGGATGTTGATGTCACTGACCAATACAGGGAGTATATAAAAAGGAAAAGGTTTTGGGGAAATTGGAAGAGAATGTGTTCAAGTTTAGAAGTGTTAAATTTAGTGCCTGTGGGATAGCAAGGAACTGGAAACAGGGGTTCTAAAATTTAAAAGAGAAGTCTGTGAGCAGGAAATAAAGATAAAATGTTGAGAGGAAAGGGAGCTCAGTGAAGGTCAGAGTTGTCATAAAAGACTAGAAGACCACTCCTGGAATGAATTGGCATTGGATAAAGAGAGGTAACAACACTTCAAGCAAAGGAAATGATGTATGGAAAAAGGCACACAGAAAAAATCATCACTGTATGTTCTGGTCATAAGAATGTTCTGAATAGAAAACAATCTGTGTGTTGGAAAGTTCCACAGACAGAACAAAGCTAACTTTGGCTCTAAAATTCAGGAATAGGTAATTCAATTTAAGTAGAAAATGGGAAGATGCTTAAGATGTTAGTAAGATGACTAAACTCTGTTGTGGCAACATGATGCAAAAATCTACTATAAGAGAATTAGAAAGGTAGAAAATGTACTTACTATACTAACCTAGAGGATTTAAAATTTATGCCAGTTTTAATTCCACCTAAGCTAAAGAGAACACTGCCTAGGTACTGTGGCTTCAGGAAGTACCCCAAAAGTGCAAGATGGCATCTTTAGTGCTTTCCCATATCCCTTTCCATTCCATTCTCCTGTGTCTCCTCTTCCTTGGGAAACCAATGTTCTCAAGCTGCCCTAACTACATAAAACTACATTTTTGCAATGATGCATCATCTTATTCCTTGAAGCATGCTGGTTACATCTTCACATTCAGTTCTAACCTGCCATGTAATCTTTCATTCTCCCCCTACTACCCTAGAGATCCTTTGTCAAATCAAAGTAATTCATGCAACACGGTAAGCGATCAAAATCCTAGGGGATATTTAATTTAAAAAGAAGAATTTACTAACTTGTATGACTTTCAAATTGTCAAAGTGCATGGTCTCCATATGTTTTCTATATATTTATCCATTCCAGTTCAATCTGAAATGATCACACTAAGAGACACACTAGCATAGGACAGTTTACTGAATACATTTTTGCCGTGCCACTACTGGAAGCAAAGCATTCTAACAGACTCTAAGGGAACTGCAAGAATGAATAAAAATCGATGCCTTTACCAGATGGTAAGGACTTTACAGTCTAACAGGTGAAATAGCCAAACACACAACTCATAAGGCAGGTAAGAGCTTTATAAGAATGTTTCTAAAGCTTAAGTTATGTATAGACCCTTACAAAGGGAGAAAAAATGCTTTCTGAACACATGGGTAGACTGAAATTAACTAAATCTTATATTACTGAAATACACAGAAAACAAAAACTATGAATAAGCACAAACTCTTCTTGCTACTAGATCTAATTCAACATAGTACCAAAACAAATTTACAAAGTGTGCCCATAAGAACTATAAACTAACTGTCATCATATGATGTCTTTTCTAAAATAAAATCATTGTACTCAACATGATGGAATATGGTACTGACTGCTGCTTCTCCATTATTTTCTAGTTACATTTGAGTTTGGCATGCCTATCTTATAATCTAGTGTTCCCTGAATGATTTAATATTTCCACCATTTCTTTCTACTCAAACTGCTACAAAGCTTTAATTTAGTTCCCTCTGATGTCATCTGGCCTTCACTTGATACAAACAAACCACTTGCACATGTCAAATATATTTTTGTTCTTTTCTCATTAGACTGACATAATTAAAGACAGTCCTAGTCCTGAAAGTACTGGTAGTAATTGGTTATAAGGTAAGCATCCCAGGTGATTAAAAAAAAAAAAATGCTTGTGTTAATTTCTTTTATATAAACATTTGTAAATTATTGTAGCAAACTCTCTCTCTCTCCACAGAAAATATATCTACATACTCAGGTCCAAGGTAGTGCTGCAGAACAATGCTGTGACAGAAATAACAAATACTAGAAAGGCAGAAACGATGGGGATATT
Source organism: Panthera onca (assembly GCF_046562875.1). NCBI lineage: Eukaryota > Metazoa > Chordata > Mammalia > Carnivora > Felidae > Panthera > Panthera onca. The sequence goes on along the minus strand of NC_138346.1, from coordinate 72,675,137 downwards.
AATTCCAACTGCAAATGGATCCAGAGGTTTTAAGGAGGAGGTAACATTTGAGGGGAACCGTGACATTTGAGATCAGTGCCAAATGTGTAAGTTTTCTCAAATGTCCTTTCTGTAGGTTTGGCACTAAAACTATGAAACAACTAGAGTGAAGAAGAAAAAAGACACCCAGAAATATTCAGTAATCAGGACAATAAAGAGACAAAAGCCATGAGTGGTATGAACAAAAGTTGAGTAGTTTTTCCTGAGAGGAAAGCAAATCAGAGCATAAAATTATAAATATTAGATGTGCTATTCACAAAACAGATGGCATACTTTGCACGCAGTACTACTTGTACTACTTTACGTTATGATGGAAATACACCTATTGATGAATTTAAAATGCGTTTGAAAAATGCAATCATATAAGGACAGCATCAGGAATATTTGTATGAGTTAAACTGTTTTCTTAACATCCCTGACATGCTAACTAGGTGCCTTTTTGATGCTATATACAATAAAAATTTTCCATTTTTATCAAAATCTTTTCTCTTCTACAGTTTTTTATTTGTATATGTATACAAAAATAATAAGAATCAATTTGATAATTCCACAATCCAGTCTATAACAACAGTCCTCTCTCAAATCTAAAAAGTTTTTGAAGATTATATTTGTATTTTATCTGCTCCTTGACTAACATTTGGAAGTCTTCACTGGTGTTCTAGAAAGTGTGAGTGAAGAGAATGATGTACTAACAAGATTAAATTTAAAGTCACTTCCATTCAGAAAACATTCACCTAGTCTAGGTTCTATACTCACTACTGATTATAGCAAAAACCCACCAAACCAAAGTAGAAAACTCTTTTATATTCTCTCATGCTTCCATGATTACTTCTAGACTATGTTAAGTTACTGCCTTTTTCTTTTTTTAGGCAAATTAAGCAGTAGCTCATTTAGAATTTTCAGGTGAGAACTGATCTTTAAACCAAGTGAGTGTGTAACATTGCACACTTCCTCTTGTTCAAAGAAGCTGAGTTGGGTCTCTGCAGCATGGTGTCATTTATACCTGCAGTCACTCACATGGGGAACATCATGCATGCTTTTAGCTCCATTAATGGTATAATGGTACAAGTTTGCAGGAGATGCATCTTGGGGGAGGAGTCTTTTATCCAAACATACATCTACTTTTGGTATTAAAAAAGTAGAAAAATAAAAGTCACTTAATACATACCAGACTTGCTCTAGAAATGGTTGATTTCTGTACTTTGCAAACAATGACTTAACTAATAAATCACACTGGGAAAGACTCTTGCCCTTTCTGAGTCATAGTTTAGTTATCTGTAAAACGTAATAACAGGTCTTGTAAAATTGTTAAAGGCTCAAATAGAAAGCACTTACCATCTTAAAAAGCAGTGAATAAAGAAATATTAGTTTTGGTCTTCCTTCTTCAACACATACATAAAATATATTTATCATTAAAATATTTAATGGAGGGGTACCTGGCTGACTCAGTCAGTAGAGCATAAAACTCTTGATCTTGGGGTTGTGAGTTTGAGCCCCATGTTGGGTGTAGAGATTACTTAAAACATCTTAAAATATTTCCTGGAAAAACCATGTATAATATTAAAATGATTAATATTAAAAGAAATCTTTGTTAGATACCTGGCATTTACCAAACATCTTGGTAAGTAAATTCCTACAAGATCTAAACTTTAGGCTCATTTACTTCCTCAAATTTTACATTTCAACAGTATTGGACCCAAATATTTGCGTGTCCCTGAACATATGCCCTTTCCAAATATATATGCATATTTCCTCTTTCTGGATTCTCTTCCTTAAAAAAAAACTTTTTTGAGTATAGTTGACACAAAATATTACATTAGTTTCAGGTGTACAACATAACGATTCAACAAGTGTATACATTATGCACCAAAGTGTAGCTACCACCTGTCACCATACGACACTATTATAACATCACTGGCTATACTCCTAAACTGTGCCTCTTATTCCTGTGATTTAGTCATTCCATGATTGAAAGCCTATGTCTCCCACTACACTTCCCTCATTTGCTCATTCCCCCCCAACCCCCCACCTGCAACCACCAGTTTGTTCTCTGTATTTACAGGTCTGATCTACTTTTTGTTTTTTCATTTGTTTTGTTTTGTTTCAAGAGTATTTTCTACATATAAGTGCAATCATACGTTACTTGTCTTTCTCGGCCTTAGCATAATACCCTCTAGGTCTATCCATGTTGTCACAAATGGCACAATCTCATCCTTTTTATGGGTGCATAATAGCCCAGTGGAGTGTGTTGTGTTGTGTGTGTGTGTGTGTGTGTGTGTACACGTGCATGCACACACATATGCCACAATTTTCTCTACCGTTCATCTATTGATAGACACTTAGGTTGCTTCTGTATCTTGGCTATTGTAAATAATGCTCCATTAAACACAGGTGCATATATCTTTTGGAATTAGTGTTTTCTTCTAATTCATACTTCAAACATCTAGCCCTATGTCATCCTTCTCTGTAAAGGTTTCTTTAGTCTCCTAGACACAGTGAATAATTCCATTTTCTATCAAGCTATCAAAAATGGGGTGCTTGGGTGGCTCAGTTGGTTAAACGTCTGACTTTGGCTCAGGTCATGATCACACGGTTCGTGGTTTCGAGCCCCACGACCCACTCTGTGCTGACAGCTTGGAGCCTGGAGCATGCTTCAGATTCTGTGTCTCCCTCTCTCTGCCCCTCCCCCACTAACACTTTATGTCTCTCTATCTCTCTCTCTCAAAAATAAATAAACATTAAAAATTTTTTTAACAAGGCAGCAGAATTCAATAAAAATAAATAAAATGTAAACAAATCAAAGACATTTAAAAACGGCATGAACTTTGTCAAATTATTTTGGTGTGTCAGGATTAGTTTTGGCCATGTCTGACAGAAAATCCAAAACCAGTGGCTTACAAAAAAAAAGCATATCTCTGTCATGTCAAGGAAGCCCAGATGGTGACAGGCTAGTGTAGACACAGTGACAACCTGAAGATATTAGAAACGTTCTATCTTATTGCTTTGCCCATTCTTTGTTTGTTTCTTTTTTTGTTATTTATTTTGAGAGAGAGAGAGAGAGAGAGAGAGAGAGAGAGAGAGAGAGAGAGATTGGGGGAGGGGCAGGAAGAGGGAGAGAGAGAGCATCCCAAGCAGGTTCCACACTGTCAGTGCGGAGCCCGACACAGGGCTCAATCCCACGAACTGTGAGATCATGACTTGAGCCAAAAGCAAGTGTAGGACGCTTAACTGACTGAGCCAACCAGGCGTCCTTGCTTTGCCTATTCTTAGTTTGTAGTTTCCACTCACTTCCAATTATCATGTCCACATTTTAGCCAGCAAGGAGGACAGGGGGGAAAAAGAGGGAATGTACCTCTTCCTTTAAGACTATTTTTTGCAAGTTGCACACATTACTGCTGTTTACTTATCTCTAGCCAAGACTTAGTCACATGAGTAAGATGCAAGGGAAATTGGGAGATATTTTTATTCCAGGTATTGCTATTCTGGGGAAAACATTAGTGCAAGGGGGGAGGGGAACCAACATTAGGGAACAACTAACAATCACCACTGTATTTCATTTTATCTTATCTGTCATAGGTATCTGACATTTTAAATTTGCTATCTACCACCAATATTTCTAACAGTGTGTACACTAAAAATTATGTAATAATTCCTTCTAAATTTTAATTTTTAAATGAAACATTTCTATTAGTAGATATTTGTCTCTATAAAATTTAAAGAATATTTATAATAAAATTACCAAGGGAAAAACAGGAATATTAATAAAAAACAGAAAAGGCCATTTCAATTATTTTAAAAGTTGCTTTGTAACAGATTAAAATATGTAGTAAAATGTGAAGTGAAAAGTAAAATGAAGCCACTGTATTAGTGAAAGTACATATGAACAAAACTGCATATAAGTGAAACTGCATAAATACTCCCAAAGAGGAGGGAGAATTTGGAAAGATACAAGAAGAAAAAAATATATGAGTTATTTTATCTTACTTCCTATAAATGCTGCTTACAGATATTTTTTAATCAAGTAATGGTGATCACAAAACAGAACACTAAAGAAGTATGGTGGAAGAAAGCAAAAGCAGGTTTAGGCCAAGATGTCACACTAGGTGACTCTGGTAAAGTAACTTCACAGGTGATGTCTATGATGAGGGGTCAAAAGAATCTAATACGTATCAGCCTCTGTGCTATGTTTCCTAAGCATTATGTCACTTAATATTCACAACAGTCCTAGAGATATAAATATTATCTCTGCTTTAGAGAGGAAAAAACTAGATCTTAAGCATGTGTAATTGTCTCAAGATCACAACAGCTATATAAGTATCAGAGCGCAAACTTAAACAAAGGTTTTTCTGACCACAGTTCATGTTCTTTACCATTTCGTATATTATCTCCCTTGGTTTTCTCAACTGTGTATCAGGGGAATGTAGCACAATCTGAACCATTCTCAAGTGCATTCTGGCCTTTTAAGATGTTGGTATCCTGTAAGGTCTGACTCTCTTTCCCTAAATAAAACCACATCATATCAAAACATCTAATCAACCTCTTCCCAGGAATTTATATGTCAATTAAGTTATAAATATATATAACATAGAAAGTAGAAATTCATTTATTGAAATTTATAGACAAGGAGCTCCTGGGTGGCTCAGCTGGTTACACCTCGGGCTCTTGATTTCGGCTCAGGTCATTATCTCACGGTTCATGAGTTTGAGCCCTGCATCAGGCTCTGCCCTGACAGTGCACAGCCTGCTTGGGATTCTCTGCCTCCCCCTCTCTCTGCCCCTCCCCTGTGTGCGCTCTCTCTCTCTCAAAATAAATATTTAAAAAACTTTTTTTTACTTACAGATAAAAAGGACCGCCATATTGGGGCACCTGGGTGGCTCAGTCAGTCGAGCATCTGACTCTTGGGTTTCGGCTCAGGTCATGATCTCATGGTTTTGTGGATTTGAGCCCTGTATCGGGCTCTGTGATGGCAGTGCCAAGCCTGTTGGGGATTCTCTCTCTTTCCCTCTCTCTCTGCCCCTCCCCTGCTCGCACTCTCTCTGTCTCTCTCAAAATAAATAAATAAGCTTTAAAAAGTTAAAAAAAAAAGGGGCGCCTGGGTGGCGCAGTCGGTTAAGCGGCCGACTTCAGCCAGGTCACGATCTCACGGTCCGTGAGTTCGAGCCCCGCGTCAGGCTCTGAGCCCCGCGTCAGGCGCTGGGCTGATGGCTCGGAGCCTGGAGCCTGTTTCCGATTCTGTGTCTCCCTCTCTCTCTCTGCCCCTCCCCCGTTCATGCTCTGTCTCTCTCTGTCCCAAAAATAAAAAAAAAAAAAAAAAAAAAAAAAAAAGGACCACAATATGTAAGATAAATTCAGATGTTTGGGGTATATCCCTGATCTTTACAGCTGATTTTATGCACCTTTATCTAAATGTCAAGAAGACATATATAAAGTTAAGAGGGAGGAAAGTTAATGAACATTATATTTACATTTTGCATAGTAATCCTTTTAAATGTAACACATTTTAGAGGTGAAGACACTGAGGCACAAGGATGCTGATTTGCTGAAGGTCACATACCTAGTATACAGTTGCATCAGTACTTGAACTCCTTCTAGTTCTAAAATCTACATTCTTTCCCATCCACCCTGCTTCCTGTGGTTCAATTTTGGATATCCATGCATTAATATACTTATTTCTATTTTAATATAGGAAAACTAAAGATACGATTTAACTTAGCTCTTTCTTAGGCATTTTTGATTACCGGCAAACATTTGCTGAATACTCATTTAATGAGCACAGCTGGAATAAATGTATTAAAATATGTAAAATACAAGAGAATATATATCATCAGTAACATAGGAATAAAAAATTAAGCATTACCAAACTACTAAGGAGAGAGAATCACTTTCAATTAGGAAGATTAGGGAAGGCCTCGAACACATGGTTACATGTGGACAGGGCATTAGAAGAGAAGTTTGAAATCATCAGAAAAAATTAAAAGCCTGAAAGGAAAAGAATATTCTAGGGAGGGGCACCTGGCTGGCTCAGTTGGTAGAGCATGCAACTCCTGATCTCAGGGTTGTGAGTTTAAGCCTCACGTTGGGTGTAGCGATTACTTAAAAATAAAATAAAAAAAACAAAAGGAATATTCTGGGGAAAAGGAAGTATGGAACCAAAATGAATATTCAACATGGAGTAGAGTCCACACAGGGTAGAGTGTAGGATTCTTCTTCTTGAATAATAGGATATTTGGCTGGGAAATATGCTAGAGCCAAATTGAGGAGGAAGCTTAAATACCAAGTTAGAATATCTAGAGTTGATCTTGTAGGAAAAGGGAAGTCACTGAACATCTTCAACCAGAGAAATGAAAGAGAGCAGTGTTTTAGTAAATTAAATTGAGATGTATAGGCTTCAAGAGAATTGATGATGGCCAGGAAGATGGGAGATTAGATTTGGACATTTCTGTGAATTACAACATGGGAAAAACAGAAATTCTCTGGGGAAAAAAGTATAAAAGATGTATACTATATAATATATAAAAACTCATTACAGCTTCAACTCTGAAACAATCTGTAATATACCCCTCCCTAACCACAATATTCTATTCTTTTAGCTATTACTTTATCATCTGATTTCATCAGCTTATCTACTTCTGACTAGTCCCTTACCCTCTCCATTTTCTTTGAACATATCAGCCCTTCCCCGGCCTCACTTTATTTCTACCCCATGGTCAATACTTGAACTACTCTGTCCATAGTTCCCTAAGCCTGAATCAGTGTTGAAATCTACCCTCTTTTCTTGACTCAAGGGGCTGGAGAAGGCCTCAAAGTCCTGATATTATTACAAAGTAAGGGTTCCTCTTATTAGTCACTTATGAACATCTCAAATGAATACTTCTTAGTCTTTAACTTATTTAATATTTGATAATATTGGATAGTACCTCTTTTCCTGAAATTCTTGAATTCAGAACAGCTGCAATTACATACTCTCCTAATATTACCCTAAAAATGTACAGTAAAAGTCAGCATTTTCAAATTGAAAACCTTTTTCATCTGATTCTAATGTTAATCTCCTTGATTGTAAAGTACTAGATATAAACAGAAGGTTACTACAGAAATATGTTAATATCTTGTTGTAAACTATTCAGTTAGGATAATAAAGTTCTGATTAAGAAAAAACAAACAAGGAAAGAGCTACAAATCAGAGATAGCTAACTTGATCCCCTAGGAAAATAAATGAACATTCCATAAACATCTGAACATCTGTATACTCGATGATGATAAAGTCTTTAAAAATACGATAAAATTCTCCCTGGCCTCTGAAAAATGTTAACCTTAAAAAATAAACCAGTTTTCAAAATAAGTGCTAAAACATAAACACAAAGATTACACATGAATTTACATTTCTGATAATTATTGCTTCTATAATTAGTGAACAATTAGGACAGGATTAAAGAAGCAGACTGTATAAATGATTTACTCTAAATTTATTTCTCTGTCATTTAAAAGAATTTTTCAAAAATACTATAAAATCTCATTACTGTAATTCAGATTTTACTATTTAGAATTTCACAATAATGTGGATCATGGCCTTGGATAAAGTTTTTTCATTAAGAAACATATTTCCTTATATATAGTAGAAATTAACAGTTTAAAATTAAACAGGAAAAGTGTCAGTTACTTATGAGATCTGTTTTCAACAACTCTCCATATTTGGAAGACTCTCTATAAATCATTCAAATATCAATGAAAAATTTAAGCAACCCTAAGAATCCTTTCAAGGCTGTTTTCACAGTCTTGTGATTACAATCTCAAGTAACTTTATTTTTGTAATTTTTTTCCTAATGTGGAGTCACCTTAAATGTTCTGCTATTTTTTAGTAAAAAAAATGTTAAAAGATGGTGTTCAGATTATGATTCACACTGAAATACATTAATATAATTAGGCACATAGTTTCAGGTATAAATTAAAAGTAGTTTTCATTTTAAATGTTTTTAAATCATTTAAAGCAATATTTTAAAAGTATTTAAATAACTACAAGCATGAGATGTGGTTCATTGAAAACGTAAACATTCAATTGGCTGTTGAATGAAAGAATCATAATTTAAAATTATAAATAATTTCCAACTCAAGTGTTATTCTGGAGAAAACAAAACATCCTTAAAAGCTTAATTATTGTTTTAGTCTTACTGTGATCAATGTGGTCAATCTTGTGACATCACTGTTGAGAAATCTGCAATAGGAAAACAGAAATAGCATTCAGCTGAATCACATTTGAGTAAGTAATTTCAGAAACTAAAATGTTAGTTTAGTATTTTTGTCTTCCTTGATGCCATAAGTCATATTTAAATTAATCTAAAGTTGTCAGGGAAAGTACAATTGGCATGGCACAAATAAAGCATGAAGCACTTGCGGTTTTTTTATAGGTCATTATTTATTATAGCATGGTAAATTATGTTCTGTTTATAATCAGCAACACCCCAGGGTTACCATAATGTAACATATTAGTAATACCCTATAGGACATTTGGGTTAGTTTTATTTGTTTTCAAATATTTACTAAGAAGAGAATCACAGTATGTTAAATATACTGCAAACAAAAGAGTGGTACTGTTTATAGATAACTTTTTCTCTATGATCAGATTAGCAGTTCATTTTATGGCTAGAATGTGATCAATTTATTATCAATTAATAGGAGAAAGAGCTTTATGCTCATCCTTATGAAGAGTGACAAAACTAGTAAAGACTGAAAATATCATTGGGAAAGAACTATACACTATAAATCCCAAGGAAGTTACAAGTGAAACTATTTCCTGAACTGTAGATAGCTTAGAGTTCTTATTTCTGTAAAATCAAAGCTTTTAGAAATTTCTCAGCTAGTAAGGCATGGTTTCAGGTAAGCTTTGTTTTTTTTTTAATGTTTATTTATTTTTGAGAGAGACAGAGAGAGAGAAAGAGCAGGGGAGGGGCAGAGAGAGAAGGAGACACAGCATCCAAACCAGGCTCCAGGCTCTGAGCTGTCAGCACAGAGCCTGACACGGGGCTTGAACCCACAAAATGTGACATCATGACCTGAGCCAAAGTTGGACGCTTAATTGACAGAGATACCCAGGTGCCCCAGGCAAGCTTTTAAATGTTTCATGTTAAAAATAACACAATGTTATGGTGTTCTAATATTCATAACGGGCCTTCATATAATATTTCATCAGATCCTCATAACAATTCCTTCAAAGTAGTGGGAAAGAGATATTTTTTATTATACACTCATGGAAAATAGATGGTAGACAGTATACATGATTTGTCCAAGTACACAGAACTGAGTTTCCCTTGGGTCCTTTTTTATCTCACACCTTTCATCCATTCCATTCTGCCAACAAACACATTACCCTCTGTATCCAAAGACCTGCCTTCAAGGAGCTACTTCCTAGCATTATGCTCTCAACTTAAATCAATATAAAAAGCAGTCTTATGGGGAGCCTGGCTGGCTCAGTCAGTAGAGCAACTGACTCTTAATCTCAGGGTCCTGAGTCCAAGCCCCACTTTAAACAAACAAACAAAACCAAAACCAAGACAGTCTTGTGATGATAATGTGTCAACACAAAAAGTCTTATGAAAGAAGCAATTATACTTTCTATAAAACTCTGTAATTCAAAAAGGTATTAAAGTTTTTTTAAAGTTACATTCAAACAATATTTGTGATTGAATAAAAGATAAATGTTCCATTTTATTTTTTATTTCTTGGGGGAAAAAAGACAAGGTAATTAAGACTATCTATAAAGAACTAGTAGGGGCGCCTGGGTGGCTCAGTCTGTTGACCATCCAACCTCAGCTCAGGTCATAATCTCATGGTTTGTGGGTTCAAGCTCCACATCAGGCTCTGAGCTAACAGCTCAGAGCTAGAGCCTACTTTGAATTCTGTGTCTCCCCTCTCTTTCTGTCCCTCCCCAACTTGTACTCTATCTCTATTTCTCTCTCTCTCAAAAATAAATAAACATTAAAAAAAAGTGTCTTAAAAAATATATACGTTTTACTGGGTACTTGCAAATGCAAAAAAAAAATACATGAAATTAAAATAACACCAGATAAAATCAGACAAACCTTAAAGCTTCTCATACAAACCCTAAGTGGCTTTTACAAGGAAAGGTAGTTCTTTAAACTCATCTTGAAACTAGGAAATATATTCAATGCATATTCATATATAAAAAGTAATATTAAATTTTATGAAAACATAAGTCAACTAATATATTGGTTATGTGCTTTTTCTCCACAAGTCACCATTCCAGTAAATATGCACAGAAAATCTCAACCAAATTTACCCCCAGAAAACACCTGCCAGTGTTAAACTGTGGGATAAGTCAAGATATACAATTATATAAACATTTTTCAAGTAATTAGCATATAACTGTCTTTATTTTTCCTCTTCTTCTGCCCCAAAACACAGTCTTTCTTTATATAATTGATTTTAACACACTCAAGTCTTAACCTTCACCTGACAGCACCACAAAAGTCTCAACATACACAAAGTAAGGATTCCTATCCCTACCCAGCGTATTGAAAAGATTCAAAGGAATAAATGGATACAATACCTACTTTTTCTCCCTTCACTCAAACTGAAGATAGAAATATATGCTGCTTAACTCTAAAATTCACTTAAACAATAGTCATTAAATATTTAATGTTTTTGCTGTGTTCTATGCTGTTTTCAAGGTGTGGTTCATACAATAAAAAATATTTCTTTTTTTTTTTTTTTAACATTTATTCATTTTTGAGAGTGAGAGAGACAGAGCATGAGTTGGGGAGGGGCAGAGAGAGAGGGAGACACAGAATCCAAAGCAGGCTCCAGGCTCCGAATTGCCAGCACAGGACCCAACGGCGGGGCTCGAACTCACAGACTGCGAGATCATGACCTGAGCTGAAGTCGGACGCTTAACCGACTGAGACCCCCAGGTGCCCCTAAAAAATTATTTCTAAAATTTACGTAAGAAAAATAATTTCACATGGGGAGCCTGAGTGGCTCAGTTGGTTCAGCATCTGACTCTCGATTTCAGCTCAGGTGATGATCTCAGGGTTGTGAGACTGAGCCCCACATCTTCCCTTCTCCCTCTGACCCTCCCCTGTGTGCACACATGCGCTCTCTCTCAAAAAAAAAAAAAAAGAAAAGAAAAAAAAGAAAAAAAAAGAAAAGAAAAGGAAAGAAAAAGAAAAAACTAGAGAAGAAACGGCTACTTGTAGGCCGTTTCAGTTTTGGCAGTCTTAGACTGCACACATGGAAAGCCTGCTTCTATCATTCTCTTTCTAAAGATTCACAACTACACATCTTTTGGCATGTACTTTTAAGGTTTACCAAAAACTTTTTTAAAAATCTAAACATGTTTCTACCATCATCTAGCTATTTCAAATCCTGACCATTATTTTTTTAATTAGGGAAATTATTTGATAAGTAAAAAAAAAAAATCCACAGGCTTTGATAATAATACCTTTTTTTAGAAGGTAAGGACAAAATACTTGTAAATACGAGGAAACTACTGAGGAAACTGGTAAAAATGTCATCACCACCAATGGAATACTTTATCCAGTGCTGTGCAATAGAACTTTCTGCAATGATGGGAATGTTCAGTATCTGTGCTGTCCAATACCTAGCCCACAGCCAAATGTGACTACTGAGCACTTGTAATATTGTTACTATGACTAAGCAACTGACTTTTAAATTTTAATTAATTTTAATTACTATTAATTTAGATTTAAATAACCACTGGTAGATAGCGGCTACCATATTAGAGCACCATATCAAGACTGAACTGTAAGTGATTCTTCTAAATATTCGAAAATGTTCTTCTCTAGTTTTTAGAAATGGAAAAAGGGGAGCCTGGGTGGCTCAGTCAGATGAGCTTCTGACTTCGGCTCAGGTCATGATCTCATGGTTCGTGAGTTCGGGCTCTGTGCTGACAGCTCAGAGCCTGGAGTCTGCTTCAGATTCTGTCTGTGTCTCCCTCTCTCTCTGCCCCTCCCCTGCTCACGCTCTGTCTCTCCCTCTCTCTCAAAAATAAATACACATAAAAAAAATTAAAAAAAATAAAAAGAAATGGAAAAAAAAAACCCTCAACTGTGTTGTATAGGGTATGTTCATTTCAGAAAAATTGCTCCAAATTTGGAGGGGAACTATTTTATCTTTGAGTAACTTTCAAGTTTATGTTTGGTGGGGGGAAAAAAGAAAGATTTATTTTACCATCCTTAATGTATCATAGGGCTTATACAAGGAAACAGTCTTGGGTTTTGGAGAACTGTATTCTAAACATTTTCAGATTGCACTGATATTGCCTGCTATTTAAAAGTTTCAATTTACTTTACTTTGTTCAGCTGGGTAGAACATGTACTATTATAACTAAAACCTCAACAGAAGATAGGGAAAAAAAGAAATTTATTTTATTAACAACTTTGATAGTCTTGATCCTTACAAACCTCTTTTGCTATCAACTGTTTTTGTTTATTATTTTAAGAAAAACAATGAGCAAGCCTTAATAGCAAGACAAAAATTTTAACTAAGCATGTAGGGGCACCTGAGTGGCTCAGTTAGTTAAGTGTCCAACTCTTGATTTTGGCTCAGGTCACAATCTCAGTTTGTGAGTTCGAGCCCTGCATCAGGCTCTGAGCTGACAATGTAGAGCCTGCTTGGGATACTCTCTCTTCCTCTCTCTTGCCCTTCCCCAACTCAAATACTTACTCTCTCTCTCTCTCAAAAATAAATAAACATACTTTAAAAAAAAAAGTTTTTACTGAGCATGTAATATAACGTATATGAAAAAAGCCTGCTATCTAGTCTAAAGTGAGTATAGAAATAGAAGACATTAGGGGTACCTGGGTGGCTCAGTCAACTAAGCATTTGACTCTTTGTTTAGGCTCAGGTCATGATCTCACAGTTCATGAGTTCAAGCCCCTCATCAGGCTCTGTGCTGACAGTTTGGACCCTACTTGGAATTCTCTCTCTCCCCCTCTCTCTGCCCACCCTGTCTCTGTCTTTCTCAAAATAATTAATTAAAAAATAAAGTTAAAAAAAATAGACATTATATAACATTAATATAAACTTCGTTAAGCAGCTTTCTCAAGTTGGATAGGCACTGATGAATTTAGATATTTACTTTTACTTTACATGCAAATAAAGTGATAGAAATAATTTCCTGATCTGTACAAACACTGGTATCCGGGCTAAAAGTTGTTTTCCTGATTTCTACATCCAAGGTAGAAAAAGAAAGGAAAACAGGCAGCGTGAATAAATATGGATTCCAATCCCAAGCAGTATTTTTGGTGCATCGCATTCACTGAATGGCTCCTGTCCTCGGTTTCAACTGCGTCTAAGCTGGGCATGCAGTAAAATACCTGATGTGCTTCTTTCCTTGCTGTTCACAGAGAATATGAAGGCAGTAGCTGTAATTATTCTGCAACTGCACATTAATCCATGCTAAAATACACTGGAATTAGTAAAAATGATGGAACTTCCTATCCTTAAAACTGACAACTGACAGGCTCCCTGAAATAAAGTGTTCACACAACTTACAGAACTGAAAGAGTCCTACAGGTTCACCAATTCAAAGTCATCAGTTTTTATTTTGACTGTTGTAATTTTTTTAATGTTTATTTAGTTTGGAAGAGAGACAGAGCATGAGTGGGGGAGGAGCAGAGAGAGAGGGAGACACAGAAATCCAAGCAGTCTCCAGGTTCTGAGCTGTCAACACAGAGCCTGATGCAGGGCTCGAACTCATGAACCGCGTTATCATGACCTGATCCAAAGTCAGATGCTTAACCGACTGAGCCACCCAGATGCCCCGAATGTTTATAATTTTTTGATCAATAAAAGCAAGATTATTAATGCCTAGGTTCTATATGCTGGCACTGTTTGGCTTTGGAGATCTCATCAGGCTTTCTGGTAGGTTAAGTAGACCTCTAATTCAATACCTGCTGTTGATTATTTCAATCCCTGCTGTTAGAATCAGAAGGCCCCTATCTACACCAGAGAAACTCAGAAAGTTAGAAAGTGATGAAGGCTAGGAATAAAGCAAATTACAGTTTTTCAGTTTAAAACCTCTCACTTTGTCATATACAACGTAGAGCCGAAGTGAGATTTCCCTTAAGAGAGCTTCCTTAAATGCTAAACAAAACCAAAAGCAAAAACAAAAAAGCATATATAATCTTTTAAAGCCTTAAAAATGAATTACCAGGATTCTAACTTTTCGGCACCCTCTCCAAGTCACTACTCTCTTCAATTAAACAACTCATTGTCAGTACTACTACTTGAGATAAAACCAAATAAAACAAAGGTCATTTAAAAAGCACTTCTTGTATGGTCAATGATTTCACATTTCTTATAAAACAAATTTACATTTCCATAACTTACTAAAATGTATCAATAATTTCACCTTCCTTACTGCAAAACACACACACACACACACACACACACACACACACACACACAAAACTATCACCCCCTCAAAACGAATTACTTTATTTGAAATGTTTGTCCTTATTGTTATGTATGATTGAAACTTCTCTAGAAAAGTTTTAATCCAGTCAACTCACAAAATTTTTAAACAACGAACGTAAGCCCGATTACATGAAGTTTCCCTACAGCTCGTAATTCTGTTGATAATAAAAACCAGGCAAATGAAGCACAACCGGCTGTTAGACTTGGTGAAATATTTTAAAAATGTAAGTATATGTAAGCTGCATGGTTTCCCCAACTTTACCACCCCACTCTTTCAACACTAATTAGCACTTCTCAAAATCTTTACTCACTGGTTCATAGGTTTCTGCTTTAGAGCCATAAATGGTCACCCAGCAGAGGAAGAAAGTGGTAGACTGCTAGTCGGTATTGAAACATTCTTGAGGTTAATATATACACAATATCCAAAAATGAACTAATCACTTGGGGGAAGTAACATAAAGAAGAGCTTCATTTGAGAAAAATTATATGCTGTTTTGGCTGTACTTTTATATCTCTAAATTCTTTAGGAAATTCAACTCAAATTGTAGCAACACAAAGAGACAAAGCTTTTAGGAATTACTATTAACCAAATTAAAACATGTTATCTGAATATAATTATGGGGAAATTTTACTTTTTTTTAATGTTTTTTATTTATTTTTTGAGACAGAGAGTGACAGAGCATGAGCAGGGGAGGGGCAGAGAGAGAGGGAGACACAGAATCTGAAGCAGGCTCCAGGCTCTGAGCTGTCAGTACAGAGCCCAACGCGGGGCTCAAACTCAGAGACTGTGAGATCATGACTTCAGCCGAAGTCGGACGCCCAACCGACTGAGCCACCCAGGCGCCCTGGGGAGATTTTACTTTTTATCAAAATCAGAGTGCATCTTAGTCCTCTCAACAAATGCCAATCGAAAATTTGCCACTTACAAGATAGCCTTTAAAAAAAGCAAAACAGAAACATCTCACTTGAACAAGCCAATAATTAAGACAAGCACCTAAGTTCACAGCTTTTTTTTTTTTTAAGGGTTTCATGTTCCATAGCTAAAAGACTGAAATGAAACTATTCCCATCCAAACCTTCAAATATCCAATGCAGGCTATGAAGACTGATGAGGCAGTTAGCAATGTAACAAGTTAAAAAAAATAAGTTTGGGGTGCCCAGGTGGCTGAGTCAGTTAAGCATCTGACTTGATTTCGGCTCAGGTTCTGGTTTCATGGTTCGTGAGTTTGAGCCCCACATCAGGTTCTGCACTGACTATGCGAAGCCTGCTTGAGATTCTCTCTCTGTCCCTCACTCTCTGCCCGCACACCCCCCGCCCCACCGCCCCACACTCTCTCTCTCAAAATAAATAAACTTAAAAAAAATTAGATCCAATAACTAAACATGCTATCATTAATAACAAAAACTAGGTTTCAGATAGCATATATTTTCCTCTGTTAAAACTTTTCCATGAATGTTAAGGGAGTTTAAATAATTATTACTGCTATTTTTTCTTAGAAACCTTGAATGATTTCATCATTAACAAGAAATCTGGTCTACTGCTTTCAACAATACATTACATAACCTTCATCTTCATTTAGAATTCTGGCATATATTTATTATATACCTTGGGCAATCTCACAACTTTAGTTTGCCATAGCACAATTATCTACTTTACACCAAGGTTGTGAAGTTTAGTTAATTATGCTTATAAAATTTTTAGACATACACAGATGAAAGACATGGATAAGGCACTGATATATCTAACTGCATGTACTTAATGAAAAAATGCAACTTACAAACATTTAACAGCCACAGTCTGAATGAATCTTAAAGACACTATGCTAAATGAAATAAGGCAATGCTTATTGACTTATTTTAAGGGTTGTGTCCATCCCCTGTCCCCTAATTCATTTGTTGAAATCTAACCCCCAATGTGATGGCATTTGAAGGTGGGGATTTTGGGGGGGGGGGGGTGGTGATTGGGTCACGAGAGCAGAACCCTCCTGAATGGAATTAGTGCCCTTATAGAAGAGAACCCATAGAACTTCCTTGTTCCTTCCACCATGTGAAATTATAGAAAAAGACAGCCATCTATGAACCAGGAAGCAGGCCCTAACCACATACTGAAGCTGTCCACACCTTGATCTTGGGACTTCCCAGCCTCCAAAATTGTGAGAAACAAATTTCTATTGTTTATAAGCCACCCAGTCTATAGTACTTTGTTATAGTAATCCAAACAGGACTAAGACAGCCAATCACAACAAGACAATATATGAGAGGTACACTGAATAGTCGAATTCATAAAACAGAAAGTAGAATGGTGATTTGCCAGGGGCTAGGGGAGGGGCAAATGGGAAGTTATTGTTTAATGGGTACACAGTTTTAATTTTGGAAGATGAATGATGTATGGTGGTGATGACTGCACAACAATGTAAATGTACTTAAGGCCACTGAACTGTATATTTAAAAGTAGTTAAAACATTAAATTTAATGTTATGTATATTTTGCCACAATAATAAAAAATTAACAAGTGGAAATCTTATATAAATCATAAACCAATCTTAAAATTTTTCTTTCACTAATACACACATTAAAACATTAATCAAATCAAGCAATTCACTTGTTCATTAACTATTGAGTGTTTTCTCTGTGCTGGAAATATGGCAGTGAAAAATACAAAATCTCTGTCTTCACAGAACTTATGCAGAAATAGCAAAGGCCTACAAAACAACAAAAAAGACAAATTTTATCCTTTCTCATAGTGACAAGTACTACAATGGAGGGTAAAGAGATGGAGTGGTGGCAAGGAAGGCCTCTCAGAGAAGATTACTGCCCAGACACCAGAATGCAGTAAGAAGAAACACTTCAGGTAGAGACAATAGCAAGTGCAAGGGTCCTAAAGCGGAAAGGCTTAGGTGTTTTAAAAAAATGAGGGGCGCCTGGGTGGCTCAGTCGGTTGGGAGGCCGACTTCGGCTCAGGTCATGATCTTGCGGTCTGTGAGTTCGAGCCCCGCGTCGGGCTCCTTGCTGACTGCTTGGAGCCTGGAGCCTGCTTCAAATTCTGTGTCTCCATCTCTCTCTGCCCCTTCCCCATTCGCACTCTGTCTCTCTCTGTCTTTCAAAAATGAATAAATGTTAAAAAAAAAAAATTAAAAAAAAAATGACAAGAAGGCACAGTGCTGGTGCACAGTAAGTTATAAGTCAGTGGTAAGAGAGTTAGGCGCAGATCACAGAGGGCCTGAAAAGCAACAGCAATAGTTTGAATATTATTCCAGGTGTGCTGAAAGCCACATGGGATGCTTTCACTAAGGGAGTGATCTGATTAAAACAAGCAAAGACACCCTAATTACTCTATACAGAATAATCTTGGAGATAGGAGAGGGAGAGATTAATCAAAACACAGAGATCAATTTAGAGAACAACTGTTTGTGGAAATGAGATGACAATCATGGTAGCCATGTCAATGGTAGAAGTGGTTGGATATTTGTCGCTGATGGACTGAGAAAAAAAGCATCATAACAGTCAAGGATGACTCCAAGGTTTTGGTTAGATCAATTGGGTGAACAATGCTGCCAAACACTGAGGAGGAGGACACTAGGGTAGGAATAGGTTTGGTGGTGTTGTTGGTGACAGTATTAAGAAACCAAGAATTTGGTTTTGGCAACGTTAAGTACGCAAGTGAAAAGTTTCAGGAGAGACGACACAGTGAACTGTGACAAATGGTGCTGGACAACACTTAATCTGAGGGCTGACAAATGACCATGGGATTTAGTGAGGGAAATTCATTGGTGCCCATGACAAGACTGCTGTCAGTCGAGTGATGAAGACAAAAGCATAAATAAAACAAGTAAAGCAAAGAAAGTGTGACGAGGCCATGCAAGTGGCATATACGGACAACTCTTTGAAGGAGTTTTGCTATAAAGGACTCTACAGAAATAGTACTATAGCTAAAGAGGGATGTGGGATCTTGAAATGCTTTTGTATTAAAATGAGGGAACAGTACAGCATGTATATATGCTGATGAGATGAGAAAAAAAATGAATGATGATAGGGAAAATTACAGAAGCAAAATCAATGATTACTAAGCATCAAATAAATGCATAAATCTGTCCTTTGCCGCTAGAAATGCAAAGATAATAAATATACAACATGTAACTAATCTAAGGATTATATGGAAACTATATTGAAAATCAGAGGGGAATATAGTATATACATAATTAAATTAAAAATCCCTTAGAAACAGTATTATTTTATAATAGAGGCTGTCATGCTAAAAAGATTATGCAAAGCAATGTTGATCATTTTATGATGTGACAGCAATGTCCTTCTAAGCTATACACATGCAGCTGCACAATTTAAAAATAATGCCATACACAGCTTTTATTTGATTATGCACAGTGGTGCTTAAATAGGATCAACATTAGATAAAGAGTAAAGCCAGCAATTTTTAAAAACATCTCCATTGTACTTTCCCTTTTTCCTTCTCTGTATTGACCCATTTCCACTTTTGGACTTCCAGCACCCTCTTCTGTAACTCACCACTCTACTCAAAACAGAAAGCAATACTCATATCAATCATTGACACAAATCTTCATCATTTCTCATTATTTTCTGTAATGTTCCCTTGCCTCCTTAAAAAAGTTAAGAATTAGATAGTTGTAAGAGGTGATGGGGATGAAAGTGTGCACTGGCTGTGATGAGCACCGGCTGTTGTACAGAAGTGCTGAATCACTATCTAGCACACCTGAAACTAATGTTACACTGCATGTTAACTGGAATTTAAATAAAAACTTAAAATAAAAAGAATTCGACAGTTATAAAGACCATTGAGGACATATTAGTGTAAATTAATATGTTATTCAAACACATTTGCATTTTAAGCTTTTTTCCCTCCAATTGTAAGATTTTTTATTCCTTCTTATTTTTATATTCTGTCCCGTTAAAACATAAGATATGAGATAATACACTTACGTACATAATAAACAAAATAAAAATAAGAAATTGAGAGAAAAATAACATTAGGCCAAAAATAAAGTTAGTTTCAAAAATGCATGCCACAAAGCCCTGTACTCTTAGTTATGGTAGGGGGAAGGGGCAACCAAAGAGATAGGGGTTTCAGTTTCCTGATAGCCAAATGCAAAGAAGAAATGACTGTCATAGGCAGCTTTTACTGATTTATATTATTCACAGTACTCATAAAATTAAATCATTTTCTTGAAGAAAGCTCTTTTTGTTACTGAGACCTAAGAAAAGTCATTCTATTGAGTTGTCAAAAATATTCCAGCAATAACTAATCATTTTTGAACAAGGATTTCTTTAACATTCCTCCCAGACTGGCCAATGGCATAGTACTTAAGAGTCTTTCAGCAGCTAAACAGGGTTCAAGTATGTCACACACAACTTTAATTCAAGGATAAGATATGGAATATCCAGAGCAGTATTCTACCTATTACAGGTATTCCTCCCCAAAATATATTGTTAGAAATCACAATTAATTTTTAAACTTGAGATAAAATTCACATAACATAAAATTCACCATTTTAAAGTATATAACTCAGTGG
This sequence comes from Panthera onca, assembly GCF_046562875.1. Lineage (NCBI taxonomy): Eukaryota > Metazoa > Chordata > Mammalia > Carnivora > Felidae > Panthera > Panthera onca. Next base: position 72,655,105 of record NC_138346.1, on the reverse strand, counting down.
TGTTAATAGATTCACAATGTTGTACAACCACTATTGAATTCCAGAACATTTTCATCATCCCACAGAGAAACACCATACCAATTAAGCAGTCATTGCCCATTCTCCTCCCCACTCTCCTTCTCAGGCCTTGGCAACCGCTAATCTACTTTCTGTCTCTATGAATTTGCCTATTCTGGACATTTTCACATAAATGGAATCATATAATATCTGACCTCTACCGTGTGGCTTCTTTCACTTATCATACTGTTTCCAAGGCTCATCCATACTATAGCATGTATTGGTACTTCATTCTCTTATATGTATTAATAATAGTCAATTGTACGTGCATTTTTTTTATCCATTCATTGGTTAATAGGAATTTAGGTTGTATCTACCTTTAGGCTCTTATAAATAATGCTATGAACATTCATATACAAATTTTTGTGTGTACAAAAAGTGTCAGTTTTCTTAGATAAATACCTAGAAACAGAGATTTTGGGTGATATGGTGACTATATTTAACTTATTAACTGCCAAACTGTTTACCAAAACAGCTGTAGCATTTTACATTCCCACAAGCAGTACATGAGATTTTCAATTTTTCACATCTTTGCCAACCCTTGTTATTTTCCATTATTTTTTATAGTCATCTTAGTAGATATGAAGTATTATCTCATTAGAGCTTTAATTTGCATTTCCTGGTGGCTAATGATGTTGAGCACTTTGTCACGTGCTTATTGCCATTTGTACATCTTCTTGGAGAAATGTTCGAATCCTTTGCCTATTCCTTAATTGGCTCACTTATCATTTTGTTGTAAAGTTTTGTTCACAATGAATTTTTAAGGATTTTCATCTATTACCAGTTGTCAGATTAGGAGTGAAAAAATAAAATAAATTATAATATGTGCAAATGAAGATAGAAGATCAAAACTACTTTAGGACAGGGGCGCCTGGATGGCTCAGTTGGTTAAGTGTCCGACTCTTGATTTCAGCTAGGTCATGATCTCACAGCTCGAGGGTTCGAGCCCCACATCGGGCTCTGTGCTGACAGCACGGAGCCTGCTTGGGATTCTCTCTCCCTCTCTCTCTCTGCCCCTCCCCTGTTCACTTGCTCTCTGTTTCTCAAAAATAAATAAATAAACATTTAAAAAACTACTTTGAGGCAGAAAACACATCTCCATATTACATGGAACTACTGTATAATAGTTACTAATATCAACACAAATCCTTGCACTGCTTGTTTATTTTCTTCTTCCTCAATACCAAATGTATTGCCTAGTTAATGAACAGTTGGTATCCATAAAGAGGCATATTGTTTTAACATTTCAACAAAAACTGGCAATTGTCAAATAATTAGAAAAAAAAGATGGATATTAAGACAGCTTGAAACATTTCAAAAGAAACTAACAAATAAATAGATTATAGCTTGAAAAAGTAAAGCATATAATATTTGCATGCTCACTGAGTTCTCCATGCAGACTTAAAAGCTTTAAAAAAAAAAAGTTAATAGCTCTTATTTGTAGCTTTAAAGGCAATGCTAAGTTTGACTCTTTCAATAGTGACCAAAGATTTTATTCCAGTGTCTGGATTACTCTGGTCTGAATAGGCAACACTTTTCTTTAAAGTTCTAGGAATGGAAGATACTGACCATCAAGCTAGTTAACCAAATGCAGTCACAAGCTTAAATTTATGGTAAGAAGGATGGTGAAAAGAACACTTCTGAGTTTCTTAAGAATGCGATTCTTATGGATGGAATTTGAAACAAATATAATACTGCCTTTGCTGGGGGAAGAGGGCAAGAACATGAGCGCTCCTAATAAGTTTCACCACTTCAATATCTAAGTTATATTAGATATAATTTTAATTCACTATTGCCATAGTAAATGAATTTTATTATTCCATTTACTATTTTTTTCCTTATAGGATTTTTGTGACCTACCCCCTAACATTACTTGGCATGATCTCTGTTCTATCCAGTGATGCACAGGCAGCATTTATCAAGCAACAATTAAGGTATGTGATCTATTCCATAACCAATTATGTCCTGACTTATAATTTCAATCTATATGTGTGATATTATCAATGATACACAGAATTAATGTCACCCAGCCTTGTTCTCAAAACAATGCATAAAGCTTTAAATTTAAAAAATGATTCTAATTCTCAAACTGTTAATGAATTAAACAAACATAAAAATTGGAATATTTCAAAGGGAACACCTGCCTTCAGTTTCTAAAAAATATTGAGAAGTGAGCTATTCAAGATTAAACAATGATTGTTTTTACAGCAACCCAAAGAATAACCAACATACTACAAAATGTGCAGACTGTGTTCTTCCTTTCTTATCATATACTTAAACAAAATAGGTAAAAAAGTTTCATTACATGAAAACAGGTTTAATGCTGTACCCACTTGATCAACAAGTTTTCTAATATTAAGCAGAAATAGTATGAAAAGATGCAAATGTTTGCATTTTTTTAAGTTGGTAGATTTAGAATTTTTTAAAACAAAAATACATAAAAAAGATGCTTACATTTCTCATGATAAAAATATTTTTGACTCCATATGTTAAAAATGACTTCACTTTTCTAATTGCTTTATAGTCACTGTATTTCAAAAATGTATATGAATTAAAATTTCACCATTTTCAGCAATTAATTCACCTGGGAGATCATCTTTTTTTGTGCTTTAACTTAATCCAAAGAAAGCAGGTCAGTTCATTAAGATACAAAAATGTTCCATGACAGGGGTGCCTGGCTGGCTCAGTCAGTAGAGCATGCAGCTCTTGATCTCCAGGTTGTAAATAAGTTCAAGCCCTGTGTTGGGTGTAGTGATTACTTTAAAAAATAAAATAAACTAAAATCTTAAAAAAAGAAGGTCCATGATACAACAGTAAGCCTTGTGGAGTGTCTGATACATAGGTTTTCAATGTACGTCTACTAAACTAAGTTGTATATTTTATCTGTGCTTTAACTTCCTCTGATATACAATACCAGAATGTAGAGAATAAAGATTCTGATCTTTAGTTGAAACTTTAAAACTTAAAATGTTCTGGGTCACCTGTGTGACTCAGTTGAGCATCCAACTTTGGCTCAGGTCATGATCTCACGGTTCATGAGTTCTAGTCCCACATCGGGCTCACTGCTGTCAGCACAGAGCCTGCTTTGGATCCTCTGTTCCCCCCTCTCTCTGTACCTTCACAGCTTGTGCTCTGTCAAAAATAAATAAACATTGAAACAAGAAAAAAAAACTTAGAATGTTCTTACTTAGAAATCAATTTCACTTTAGAATATGGACAATTTGATTCCAGTATTTTACTTCTTAAAAAATTTTTTAAAGGACACTTGAGTTTTTTAAGTTTATTTATTTTAAGAGAGAGAGAGAGGGAGGGGCAGAGAGAAAGGGAGAGAGAGAATCCCAAGCAGGCTCCACGCTGTCAGTGCAGAGCCTGACACAGGGCTCAATCCCACAGATCCTGAGATCATGACACAAGCTGAAATCAAGAGTTGGCTGCTCAACCAATTAAGCCACCTAGTCACCCCTCATTCCAGTATTTAAATATGATTTCACTGTATAGAAGAGGGCAATAGATAAAAAAGCAGAGTAATACTCAATTTGAAAGGCTCTCCAATATATCATCCTGAGGAAAAAGTGATCCCCATTAAATGACATTTTCCTGTCATTTTTAGCCCCAAGACACTTTTTACCCTTTCTCTGTCTTCTCTCCTTTTATCTAGAAAAGAGCAACTTCTCCTAACTTCTGCCATCTCTCCTCTGACCCCAGTGCCAACTTCCAGCACTCCCTACACCCTGTAGATAAATGTGGTGATCTTAACACCCCATCAGATGCTGTGCATATCTTTATCACTAATTAACTTATTCCTATTGTTAGGATCTTCTTTTTATTAATCTGTTTCCTTTCACTAGACTCCAAGTTTCATAAAAGTAATGGTTATGTCTAATATATAACGGATACTTGTAGTGCAATAAAAAATAATCTAATATATAACAGATACTTGTAGTATAATAAAAAATAAATATATAGTCTCTATCTCTGGTTCCTGACACAGAGCTCCAAAAAGTTCTGGAATTTAAATTTACTACGTCTATATGTTGGTGAGTGGACTCATGGGGAAGGTAGGTAGATAACTTCAGGATGGGGGTCAGTCACCAGAGAAAAACCAACCATTCAATTAGAGGGTTAGAACTTCCAGCTCCACTACCTCCGAAGACAGGTGAGGGACTTGAGATTGAATTTGTCAACAATGCCTATGTAATCAACGATACCTATGTAACCTTCATAAAAACCCCTAAATGATAGGAGTTAGGGAGCTTACAAGTTAGTGAACAGATCCATATGCCAAAAGCATCATATATACTAACTCTATGGAGACAGAAGATCCTGTGCTCAGGACCTTTCTAGACATCACCCTATAATATACTTCTTATTGTGCCTGTCCATCTGTATCCTTTATTATAAACTGTGACAGTAAGTAGAACACTTTCTTGAGTTCTATTAAGTCCTCAGGGAGGGGGTCGTGGGAACCCATGATTTATAGTTGGCCAGGCAGAAATGTGGGTAGCCTAGGGACCCCATTTGCAGCTGGCACTGGAAGCAGGCAGCAGTCTTGTGGGAGTGAGCCCTTAACCTGTGGGATCTGCACTGTGTCAGAATTGAATTAAATTGCCAGAGACTCACTGGGTGTTGGAAAATTGATGAATTTGTTGTTTTGGGAAAAAATACTCAATACATTTATTTTGGGAAAATGAATAAATGAGTGAAAAGTTAATTAAAAAAGAAGTAAACCAGGCCACCTGAGTGGCTCAGTTGGTTGAGCATCCAAATCTTGATTTCGGCTCAGGTCATGATCCCAGGGTTGCGATATTGAGCCCCATGTCAGTCTGCTTGGGATTCTCTCTCCCTCTGCCCCTCTTCCTCACTCATGCTTGCTCACTCTCTCTCTCTCTCTCTCTCTCGCTCTCTCAAATAAAAAATAAAAAAATAAAAAATAAAAAGAAGAAAAGCATATTTAATTTATTCACATTATAGTCATTCTTACATTAATTTTTAGAGCTTGTTTTTCCTTTATTGCTATTCATTTACATTTAATTTCTCTACATAGACAATGCTTGCTTTTTTTCTCTTATAATTATTTTAACATAAGTACTCTCTTTTAAACTGAATACTGCTTTCAAGTTTGCCAAAACTTAAACCAAAATATATTATCAAAATCAAAATCAAAACCAAAAAGTTGATTTCTCCTTTATGAAAGACTGAGAATTTAGCATGGACTTACGTGCCTCTTATTTTATTTTATTTATCATAAGCAACTTGAGAATAAAGATTGTGTTTAATTAGAATTTTCTTTCCCAGAGATTAACAGAGTGCTTAGGACATGAAGTGTACTCATGAGCTAAAAAAGAAAAAGAAATACTGTAAGGGGAAAAAAAGGTCAGAAAAGGATTGTTAATTGGAAAGGAAGAGGGAAAAGATCTTCCTAGAAAACTGGAAAAAAGAGGAATACATAACAGGAGAGAGGAATACTGAATTTGGCCAAAGTATATTTTGAGTAATCTTCAAGAAAATAATTTCAGATAAAAAATCTTTAACAAGCCCTCACAGAGGTAAGTCATGAAAGGAGAACTTGTTGTAAGAAATTTGGAAGGGACCCAAAATGGCCAAAACAATCTTGAAAAAGAGGAACAAAGCTGGAAAGTTAACACTTATTTTTTTTAAGACTTACTACAAAGCTACAGCAATCAAAGCAGTGTGATAATGGCTTAATACTAGATATTTATTTATTTTTTTAATGTTTATTTATTTTTGAGAAAAAGAGAGACAGAAAGCGAGCAGGGGAGGAGCAGAGAGGGAGGGACACAGAATCCCAACCAGGCTCCAGGCTCTGAGCTGTCAGCACAAAGTTGGATGCTTAACTGACTGAGCCACCAAGGTGCCCCAATACTAGATACTGAAATGAATACTATATCAATGAAATGAAATTGGGAATCGAGAAACAAACCTTTACTTGTGTGGTTGATGGATACTTGATAAGAGTGCCTAAATACAACAGGTGCCTTTAAAACAAAAAAGTGCTAGGACAACCAGATATCCAAATGTAGAAGAGTGAAGTTGGACCTTTACCTCATACCATGCACAGAATTAACTCAAAATGGATCAAAAATCCAAAAAAAAGGGGCGCCTGGGTGGCGCAGTCGGTTAAGCGTCCGACTTCAGCCAGGTCACGATCTCGCGGTCCGTGAGTTCGGGCCCCGCGTCGGGCTCTGGGCTGATGGCTCAGAGCCTGGAGCCTGTTTCCGATTCTGTGTCTCCCTCTCTCTGCCCCTCCCCCGTTCGTGCTCTGTCTGTCTCTCTCTGTCCCAAAAATAAATAAAAAACGTTGAAAAAAAAATTTAAAAAAAAAAAAAATTCCAAAAAAAAGCTAAAATTATAAAACTCTTGGAAGAAAATATAGGTGTAAATCTTCTTGACCTTGGATTAGGCAATGATTTCTTACATATGATGTCAAAAGTGAAGGCAATCAAAGTTAAAAGCACAAGCAATTAAAGAAAAATAGATAAATTGAACTTTATCTAAAGGTGAAATTTTTGTGCCTCAAAAGACACTGTCAAGAAAGTGAAGAGACAACAGAAATGAAGGAAAATACTTGCAAAGCATTTGTCTAATAAAGAAATTGTATTATATATATAAATATACCTCTTAAAACTCAATTTGTTAAAAACGAATAATGCAATTTTAAAATGGACAAAGAATTTTAATAGAAATGTATCTAAAGAAGATATACAAATGAACCATAAACACACAAAAAGATGCTCAACAACATTAGCCACCAGGGAAATGCAAATCAAGACCACAATGAGATACTACTTCATACCCCTAGATTGGCTAAAATGAAAAAGACAGAAAATAACAAGTGTTGGTGAAGATACAGAGAAACTGAAGCCTCTAAATATTGCTGGTGCGATTGCATGTTGCAGCCACTTTGGAAAATATGTGGTAGTTCCTCAATAAGTTAAACAGAATTACCATATCATACAGTAATTCCTTTCCTATGTACCCAAGAGTATTGAAAATATATGTCACACAAAAATCTACATGTTTACAGTGTAGGTTTTGTGCATGAATGATCATAGCAGCATTTTTCATAACTGTTTAATATTCACAATTATTCAAATGTTCATCACTGATAAACAAACAAAATGTGGTAATCCCTACAATGAAAGATCATTCAGTAATAAAATAAAAGGAAGTGCAGATACATGCTACAACATGGATGAACCTAAATATAAAACACTGTTATGTGAAAGAAGTCAATCACAAAGGCAAAATACTGTAAATTTCCATTTTTATATGAAATTTCCAGAATAGGAAATTACTGGTTTCTAGGGCCCAGGGCAGTGGGAAACCATTAAATTGCTGGTCTCTAGGGGCTGGTTTCCAGGTAGTGGGAAATAGAGAGTGACTTCTAGTTTATATATGGGATTTCTTAATGAGGTGAAAAAAAAAGTCATAAAATTATATAGTAGTGATGGTACAGAACTCTGTAAATATATTAAAAACCATTGAATTGTATTGTATATTTATTTAAAAGGGTGCATTTTACAGGTGAATTATGTATCAACAAACTTAGTTTAAAAAAAAAAAAAAAAACAGTTAAGGGGCACCTGGGTGGCCCAATCGGCCCCATCAATTCTTGATTTCAGTTCAGGTCATAATCCTGGAGTTTTGAGATTGAGCCCCATATTGGGCTCCATCCTGAGCATGGAGCTTGCTTGGGATACTCTCTCTCTCCCTCTGCCCCTCTCCCCCACTCACGGTCTCTCTCTCAAATAAAAAATATATATAAATATAAATAAATAAACAGTTAAGAGATCTGTAGGCAATACTGAGAAGCTCCAACATGTAACTAATAGGTAGGTCCTAAAAAATGGATGGAGTTATAAAGAGGCAACATTTGAAGAGTTAACAACTGAATATCTTTTAGAATTGAAGAAGGAATTCGTTTCTCACATTCAAAGTATAGTTTGTGTCCCAAGAAGGATAAAAATATATATATCCACATCTAGACAAAACATCAAGATGAAATTGCAGAACATTAGGTAGGATAAACAGGAAATCACAAAAGATGTCAAAGAGAAAAAGACATATATTATCTCATAAGGAATACCGACAGACTATTCCTCAGCAACAAGAGAAAACAAAACACAATGAAGTAATAGCTTCAAAACTGAGAAATTGTATACAAAATACAATCATTCCTTAAAGATTAGCTTGTTTATTTTTTTCGTATTTTAGGGGAGGGCAATTTTAATTGTTGATACTGTTTCTTTCTTGATTATTCATTTACTCGGGTTTTTAAAAATCCTGAAGCAATTTTCAAGTATAGATACTTAAAGTTCTTTTAGAAAATTATCTGTTTTACATAAGATTTCAAATTTCATATAAAGTTGTTCATTTTATTTTGTTACTTTTTAGGTGCCTGTGATTTTAGGATTTTTTTTATGTTTTGGTAACTCTTGATGAAAGCAATCCCTTATTATTAATTTCTGTGGTCCTTGATAATATATCTTGCTTTGATATCTACTCAGCCTGAAATTAATATAATCAATCCAGCTTTCTTTTGATTATTTGTCAAGTATACCTTTTATACCCTTTCACTTTTAATCTACCTATGTCTTTATATTTAAAATGAGTTTTTCTTCAATAGCATATAATTGGTTCTTACATTTTTATCTGATCTGTCTCTCTTAATTGAAGTATTTATACCATTTACATTAAATATAATTATTGATATGGCTGGATTTAAATCTACCATCATGATAGTTGTTTTCTATCAATCCTACTTTTTTCCTTTTCCTTCTTTACTTGTCTTCTTTTAGATTAAGTATTTATTTATTTATTATGGAAAAGAGAAAAGATAAAGAGGAAAAGACTCACTTTATGAAACTAGTTTAATTTTGAAAGTAAAACCAAACCAATTTCAGTTGCAAAATCCTAAACACACTGGTAAATCAAATATAGCAAAATATGAAAATACTATTAATAAATCATGATTAAGCAGTTTTTATTCAGAGAATACAAGGATAGCTCTATTTCTGAAAAGCTATTAATGTTAATCACAATATAATGAATTATAAGGAGAAAATTACAGTATCTCCTCAAGAATGCAAAAAAAGTATTCAATAAAATCCAAATATAAGTTTTGAGTAAAAACTCTTCACCAACTTAGTTAAAAAGTAGAAAATTTCTTTAACATGACAACTTACTATTAGTAGTAACAAATAATAATTAAAATGAAGAAGCATTCTCAATAGGGTCAAGAAAAAAACTAAATGTTTGTTCTTACCACTTCTATATAATATTGTCCTTTAGTTCCTAATCAACAAAGAAAGTTAAGAGTATAGGATTTCTGGCTGGCAGCCAAGCTGAAAACCCAGCCAACAATCAGCATCAACCATAAGACATGAGCAAAGGTATCTCCAGATTATTCCAGCTTACGGCTGGGAAGCCACCCCTAGACTCCATCCGAGGCATATGGAGCAGACACAAAGAAACCCTGCTATACTCTGTCTGAATTCCTAACACACAGAAACCGTAAAATATAATAAAATAAGTGTTGTTTTAAGTCACTAAATTTTGGGTTACTCACTGGAACAATGGGGAAAGATTTTTAAATTAAAAAAACATAATCATAAAAGAAAAAACTAACAATTTTTAAATTTCTATACAACGACGTTTTAACCAAAGACAAGGCACTGAGAGAAGATATCGCCAAGTCATATAACTGTAGAATAACAGACAGCCTAAGTTTGAAAAATGGGCCAAGAATAGGAACAAACCACAAAAGAGGAAACTTAGATGACTCATAAACATATAAAAGATATTTAACCAGGCAATGGGAGAAATAAAAATAACAATTAGGAACCACTTAATAACCAGTCAGATTGGTAAAAATTTTAAGTCTAATAATATCAAATTCATTAAGGATCAAAAATATGGAAATCTGGCATGCATTTTGTCATAGCAACTGTCCCCTGCATGATGATGTTATCCAGAAAAGCCAAGGATGTATGGCAGGGACAGCGGCTCCCAGAACCCACTCTCCAGATGTACAGACATCATTCCTCAGCAATCACTTGGGAGCAGTGAAGGGGACACCCTGAGGGACAGGTGGATGTGGTCTGCTGCCAGCCATGAGGCCAGAGCTTTCCCAAATCACAACACAGACCTAGGGATTGTGGAATGTTAATGTACAACTATCAGAGAGCAATTTGTCATTAGATAAGTATTTCAAGGTACAAATACAATTCTAGATATATACCCTTCATAACTCCCACAGCTATGCCTAAGAAGATAGGCAGAAGAATATTCCTTTCAACACTTATAGTAAAAAACTATAAACACCCTATATATCAACTATTAGGAGAACAGATAAATTAACTGCATTATATTCATACAAAGAAATACTGTTCAGCAATTAAGATGAATACCTTACAGTACATGAATAAACACGGATAAATCTGAAAAACAACGATTAGTGATAAAAACAGTTTGGAAAATGATACATACAGTATAATGCTATATAATAAGGTTTTAAAACCTGCCAAACAATACTGCATATCATATACATATATGGTACAAATCCGTACACTTTCTTAGGAGTTTCTTAGGAGTGATTGACACAAATCTCTCTTCTATGAAGAAAAGGAAGAGAAAGAATGGGATTGGGTAGTTACATATAAGGTTTCAAGTGTACCTGGTTTTATTTATGTATAATAAGTTGAAACATATGTGGCAACAGATTAACATTTATTAAAGTAAGGTGATAGGTACAGTACAAACATTGTATTATTTTATAGTCTTTATGTCTGCAATGTTTTAAAATGTTTTTTAAGTTTTAAAAAACATTGCAAGGGACCATGGAGAGGTTGGAGGCTTGAGAAAGTGAAAAGATGTGGAATCTTGATTGTGGAAAATGTACTAAGTTCAGTTTATTAGAAATGAGTGATACAATTGCCAGTAAAAATACAGTAATTGGATCACATGGAAGCAATTTATGAAAAGATTCGAAACAGTGCCATTTTAAACAGATGTTCCCTTAATACATTTAATAATGTCTATTTATGAAACATTCTACTTGAATTTCTCTGCCCTACAAAATAAAGAGACAGTTATCAAATAATCAAAAACAAATCTCTGGGGGTGCCTGGCTGGCTGAGTCGATAAAACATGTGACTCTTAATCTCAGAGTTGTAGGTTTAAGCCCCACGTTGGGTGTAGAGACTCTTTAAAAAATAAAATCTTAAAAAAAAACCAAAAATCTATGAAACCATAATATAAATTTACACAAAAGAATATTTTGTTTCTATTAGCAACTTTTACAGTTACCTCTATTCTAGAAGACATTTCTCTTGTCAAAGATATAGTAATTAAAATGCAGAGGATTCTGAATATATACATATCTGAATAGAAAATGCTTTGACTTTATTAACTAACACAGTTTAAAGGAGATCTGTAAAAACCTGCTTAGGTCCTTCAAACTCTAGACTCCAAAATTATTGTGTAACTTTACGCTTTATTGAAAATGGTTAGAAGTTATTAAAAAACAAAATTCCACTTTTTGTAATAGCCTTACACTTAAATAGCAACTAGAACCTGTACCTCATCTCTCTGACTTTTGGAGTCTAAGCTTTATAGTTATCACTTGGTTTTTTAAGTATTTTGAGTAACCCTTCCTACTTTTTGAGAGCAGGAAATGTTTTATGCATCACTGTTTTCCCAATACCTAATCCATAAGAGATGTTCAATAAATAATTATTTGTTAAATGAATGAAATGAATCTAGCCCCTAGCACAGACACAGTCTCAAAAGCTCTGCAACAGACTGCACAGCCAAAGCAACTATCGTGGGTCAGACCAACTAGCTCATTCAGCTTAAGATTCTGGAAATTATTTAGAGACTTTACTATCCTCAGGAGCTCTACTTTTAATACTTCTCCCCTAATATATCAGGCAGTAAGCCAATCATTTGGATCTAAAATTCTCTTGAAGATAGAAGACCAACAGACAGCTCTTTAAAATGTAATAAAAATATTTTTATATATGGGAATTTCACACTTCATGGACTAATTATGATTCAAGAGGCCAAGATTCACTGCTAATACTACAGGTAATGAGATGATGAGGACTAAGCAAGGTTACTGGATTTAAAAAAAAGGAGAATATAACTCATGATGCACAAAGGAACTATTTCAGTACAGTGGTAGGAACAGAAGACAAACTACTTTTTATAAATATGATAATAATAATTATCTAGTTTAGATTTCTTATATTTAGAGACAATGTGGCTGATTCTACTAAGGAATAATACCACAACAAAGGAGCAAGCATAATTCAAAAAAATCCTATGTATCCATATAATATAGGCCACGCTCAAAGGTAAGTTATCAACTATTTTGAGTTTACTATCTTTCTTTTTTTTTTGCTTAAATGCTTATTTTTTATTTTTGAGAGGGGGAAGGGGCCGAGATAGAGCGGGACAGAGGACCTGAAGCGGGCTCTGTGCTGACAGCAGAGCTCCCAAAGTGGGGCTTGAACTCACGCAGTAGGAGATGGTGACCTGAGCTGAAGTCGGAAGCCCAACCAACTGAGCCACTCAGTCGCCTTGAGTTTATTATATTTCATATGCATTTTGATAAGACTGGAACATTAAGAGCAGGATGAGTTTTTTGTTTGCTTGTTTCTTAATATTTTATTTTTAAGTAACTCTACACTCAATGTGGGTTTTGAACTTACAACACCAAGATCAAAAGTCACATGCTCTACTGGCTAAGCCAGCCCGGTACCCTAGGATAAATTCTATTTTAAAGTACAGCAATTTATTAAATCACTTTTCTTTTGATTTTTATCGTGACACAAGAGAAAATATCAAAACAATTTAAGAATGTTGAGGACTAAAACTCCAAACTGCAAGGTGCAAGGTGGTAGGTGAGAAGTAAACAAGAGTAATAGTACACCATCATAGGAAAAGCAAGTCACACACAGAATAAAATTTATTCCTGGGGCACACAGGTGGCTCAGTTAGTTAAGCGTCCAACTCTTGATTTCTGCCCTGGTCATGATCCCAGGGTTGTGAGACTGAGCTCTGCGACAGGCTCCATGTGCTGAGCATTCAGCCTTCTTAAGATTCTCTCTCTCTCTCTCTCTCTCTCTCTCTCTCTCTCTCTCTTTCTCCCTCTGCTCCTTCCCTACTTACACCCACAGGTGTGCACTTTCTCTCAAAAAAAATTATCCCTGTACTACATTATTTACTAATTAAAATAATGATGCTAATAATTATAAAACAATTACCAAATCTTTTTAAAGGACATATTATATGTATAGGACTTTTTCTAGGCAACTGTGTTCATAAGAAATATAAAACCTAGGTCTATCATATGTTCTTTTTTCTCCCCATTTTTAAGTTTTGTTAAAATAAAGTTTACTCTCAAATGGTTCAGAACAAAAAAGCAAACGGTGAATTTTGAAAAAGGGATAAAAGCTATACTGGATGTTCTACACTATTCTTATTCTTGCAGCTTGACTGCAGCTTGAAATTTATGTAAATAAACAGTTAAAAATTGTGCCTAAGACATAGAAGCTACATATGGAATTCTAATTGATAACACTAAAGAATACAAGCAATTATTAGCAAGTAATTATGTAAAAATACAAAAATACATGTAATTTCAAAGCACTGTCAGTTTATCACACCCAAATTGTAAACAATGACAGATCTGTGTCTTTCATGAAACTGGGTAAATATAATGGGGTCAATTATATCAGGACATTCTGTATATGGTCAGTAATTTCAATTAAGATTCAGAAATTGTGGAAATTACCTCTAGCAATGTTTATTAATATTATTAATGCTGAAAACAGGTTTTTGTGCATCACTGAATTCAGTCCTCACTGACTAACATTTAATGGGTCAAAAAGAATGAGTTTTCTGTTGACTCAGCCAGTGCAGTGATTGACAAACATAATTCAATAATACCAGAAAGAATAAAATGTCAACTTCTGTGTCTGATACTTACAAGATTCTATCAATGCTTTATTTTTATTCTATCCTTTTAAAACTATTTTCTCTTACTTCTGATTTACTTCCTTGCTGCTGTTTTTGTTGTTGTTGTTTTGGGGTTGTTTTTTGTTTGTTTTGTTTTGTTTTGTTTTTTTGCAAGAGAGAGAGAGCACTCATGTGCACACATAAGCAAGGGAGAGGGAGACAGAGATGGAGACAGAGAATTCTAAGCAGGCTACATGCCCAGCACAGAGCCAGACTCGAGGCTCTATCTTATGATGGTGAGATCATGACCTGAGCTGAAATCAGGAGTTGGATGCTCAACCAACTGAGCCACCCAGGTGCCCCTGCTTCATTGTTTTAATTTTTCAGTAGACTTTTTGTTTTATCTTTCATATTTTTTAATCTTAATTTTCCTTTCAATTGTCATTTTTATCTTATTTATTATTATTATATGAGTCTCAGTTTACACCAATAAGAAGAAAGCATTATATATGGATAACACAGATTATGAACATACGAATTGGAATCCTTTTTTTCCATCCATTTCTATAGTAAGTCTCTACAAAATCTGAGATTTAGTATATCAGAAGTTATACATTCAGACAAAAACTCACTTCTACAATATTACTATACTTGTGCAGATATCATATTTAGACTGCTGAAACAATGTTGCTTTCTCACATTATTTACCATCATTGATTTTTGCCTTATATAACTATTAATAATTCTATAAACAATACAATATATATTACAAGAAGTTAAATTAGAATTTATATTTATGGAAGGGCTTGATGTCCTTTGCTTATTACAGAAATGATGCAGGTAGGAAAGAATCTTCTGACAGAAATCCAACACTGTGTCCTATGATTGCTTTAGAGTATACTAGCTCAAATCTGGCCTATCTTTATGAAATTTTATAATTTATAAAGATAATTTATATATTTTTTCATATTTCTTAACGTATCAATGCATTAAGCTATCTTACACTATAAGATATATACTTGTAACATAACCATAAATCACAGAGAAAGTATCATCACAGAAAGGAAAATTGAAGTTTATAGACAGATTAAATGATTTACCAAAATTACATAGACAGCAAAGTAGCAGACTAGAGGATGTAAACACTAACATGTCCCTAGCCTAAAGAATGAGAAGAACTTCTCTTGGTCATGTCACAGGAGCAAGTGAAAAGAAATACAAAAGGTGGCTATGCAGAACCAAAAGCAGCACTGTGTGAATTGATCTAAATCATCAAGATTATCTCTATAATATCTGCTAGACACTTCATAGAACCATAAATACCTCAGCACTTTATTTTGTCTGCTCTGCAATGAGCAAATATATCCTACTTCCAAAATTTCTTCTATACCAGAACCACTGAATCAGACAGTGATTTTATTTTATTTATTTTATTTATTTTTTTATTTTTTACACACACGGCAGATTTATTTTTAATAAAATGTGGCAAAAACCAGCTTTCTTGCCCGAGCAATTTATCTATAGAAGATAGTGTGTATATTTTACATTTATAAACCAGCAACCAAAATTGCTGAATATCCCCAGTAGATCTTATTGTTCAGTGGTTTGATGATTCTTT
Organism: Panthera onca; assembly: GCF_046562875.1. Lineage (NCBI taxonomy): Eukaryota > Metazoa > Chordata > Mammalia > Carnivora > Felidae > Panthera > Panthera onca. The sequence continues at coordinate 72,639,447 of NC_138346.1, read as the reverse complement.
CTTTGTCTTGCCCACACCCATTGCCAGTGGTTGTACCAGATTTTTTCTAGGAGCATGCTGTCTACTCAGGCCTATGTCAGTGTACATTTAGCCTTCAGACAGTGATTTTAAAAGCTTTTTGTTTTGAACTGATGGTTACCAGAGAGGAAGCAAGTAGGGGGAATGGGTGAAATAGGTGATGAGGATTAAGGAGTGCACTTGTTGTGATGAGCACTAGGTGATATATGCAATCGTGAATCACTATACTTTACATCTGAAACTAATATAGCACTGTATGTTAACTATACTGGAATTAAAATTTTAAAAAGATAAAAAAAATTAAAAAAAATATATAAGCTTTTTGTTTGGGACAGGTATAAAAAAGAACCAACAGGAGAGCAAATAGTATATAATGTTATAATATACATCAGTTCTGATTTTTTCAAGATAATCCCTTCACTGAGAAGTTTTTTTTAGCCTGAATCATTGTAATTATAATCCAGAACCAATAAAATAAAGGATCAAATGTGTTAGAAACAAGGACTGAAGACTGAAGGGAGCCATGGAAAAGACTGGTTCACTACACGGGGATATTCTTACCCTTGCAAAAACTTTGATCAAAAGCATTGTTGCAAAAGCACAGCTAGAAGAGAATGAACATAGACACTCCTCAAAATTAACCTCTGACTCAGATTCCAAAGAGTGGTCAAGGCTTGCTCTGATTTTGGTATGTGGTTGGAGGGAGACTATTTCAAACTGGTAATATATAAGGAGAAACACTACAGGTTAAGATAAACACCAATCTTCTTAGGGCTTTTTCACAGCTATACAATAATAGGAATGCAGGCTGCAATTGGTGTGGGGGGGTGGTAAGGAGTTGGGAGTATATAAGGATACACAGTCTTACCAGATAAAATGTTCTTAAGCAGTGAGGCAAATATTCAAAGCTATCTTTCATCATGTAGGCAATCTAAAGTTGGAGTAAAGTGGCTCCAGGCTAGCTCAGTCTGAGAAGCATGAGAGTCTTGATCTTAGGGTTGTGAGTTCAAGTCCCATGATGGATGTAGAGATTACTTAAAAATAAAATCTTTAGGAAAACCTGGGTGGCTCAATTAAGTGTTGACTCTTGACTTTGGGTACTGATCTCATGGTTCATGGATTGAATCCTGCATCAAGCTCTGGGCTGAAGGTGTGGAGACTGCTTGGGATTGATTCTCTCTCTCTCTCTCTCTCTCTCTCTCCCTCCCTCTCTCTCTCTCTCCCCCTCCCCCACTCATGCTCTAAACAAACAGGGAGTTAAGATGGTGGAGAAGTAGGGGGATTAGGATTTTCCTCATACCTGAAACACAGCTGTATTGAGGTCAGATCACTTGCAACACCCAGGAAATCAATCTGCGGAGTGGCACTAGGATCTCCGTAGTTGGAGGGAGACAGCTTGGTGGGATTGAGGTGCGTGTATGTGAATGGGGGGGAGATAAAACAGCGTCTGACTTCCACTCAAGTCACAATCTCATGGTTCATGCATTCAACCCCTGTCGGGCTCTGTGCTGACAGCTCAGAGCCTGGAGCCTGCTTCGGATTCTGTATCTCCCTCTCTCTATGCCCCTCTCCTGCTCATGCTCTGTCTCTCTCTCTCAAAAATAAATAAACGTTAAAAAATTTTTAAAAAGGAAGAGCTAAAAAAAAATCTGTAAGCTGAAAACAATAGAAAGCTTATTTAAAAAATTAAAGAAGACACAAAGAAATGGAAAAACATTCCACGTTCATGGATTGGAAGAACAAATATTGTTAAAATGCCAATACTACTCAAAGCAATCTGCATATTCAATGCAATCCCTATCAAAATAACACCAGCATTCTTCACAGAGCTAGAACAATCCTAAAATTTGTATGGAACCACAAAAGACCTGTATAGCCAAAGAAATGTTGAAAAAGAAAACCAAAGCTGGAGGCATCACAATCCCAGAATTTAACCTGTATTAAAAGCTGTAATCATCAAAACAGTATGGTACTGGCACAAAAAAAAAGATGCATAGATCAATGAAACAGAATAGAGAACCAAGAAATGGACCCACAAATACATGGCTAACTAATCTTCAACAAAGCAGGAAAGAATATCCAATGGAAAAATGAGAGTCTCTTTAGCAAATGGTTCTGGGAGAACTGGACAGCAACATGTAGAAAAATGAAACTGGACCACTCTCTTATACCATACACAGAAATAAATTCAAAAATGGATGAAAGACCTAAATGTGAGACAGGAAACCATCAAAATCCTACAGGAGAATACAAGCAGCAACCTCTTTGACCTTCACCACAGCAACTTCTTACTTGACATGTCTCCAAAGACAAGGGAAGTAAAAGCAAAAATGAACTATTGAGACCTCATCCAGATAAAAAGCTTCTGCACAGCGAAGGAAACAATCAGCAAAACTAAAAGGCAACTGACAGAATGGGAGAACATATTTACAAATGACATGTCAGATAAAGAGTTAGTATCCACAATCTATAAAGAACTTAACCAAACTCCACACCCAAAAAAACCAAATAATTCATAGAAGAAATGGGCAGAAGACATGAATAGACACTTTTCCATAATAGACACCCAGATGCCAAATAGATACATGAAAAGATGCTCAATATTGCTCACCATCAGGGAAATACAAATTAAAATCACAATGAGATACCACTTCACACTGCTCAGAATAGCTAAAATTAACAACTTGCAGATCAACAGATGCTGGTGAGGATGTGGAGAAAAGGAAACCCTATGGCACTGTTGGTGGGAATGCAAACTGGCGTAGGCACCCTGGAAAACAGTATGGAGGTTCCTCAAAAAATTAAAAGTAGAGCTACCCTATGACCCAGCAATTGCACTACTAGGAATTTATCCTAAGGATACAAAAATGCTGGTTCCAAGGGGCACATGCACCCTAGTGGTTATAGCAGTGCTATCAACAATAGCCAAATTATGGAGAGAGCCCAAATGCCCATCAACTGATGAATCAATTGAGAAGATGTGGTGTGTGTGTGTGTGGGTGTGTGTGTGTGTGTGTGTGTATACATATATATGCAATGGAATACTACCCAGCGATGGAAAAAGAATTAAGTCTTGCCATTTGCACAATGGAATTGGAGGAATAATTAGTGAAATAAGTCAGCCAGAGAAAGACAGATATCACATGATTTCACTTACGTGTGGAATTTGAGAAACTGAACAGATGAACATAGGGGAAGGGAAGGAAAAATAAGATAAATACAGAGAGGGAAGCAAAAGAGAAGAGACTCTTAAATACAGAGAACAAACTGAGAGTTGATGGGGGGGGGGTTTAATGGGTGATGGGCATTAAGGAGGGCACTTCTGGGGATGAGCACTAGGTGTATATGTAAGTGATGACTCACTAGGTTCCACTTTGGAAGCCAAGACTACACTGTATGTTAACTAACTTGAGAATAAAAAAAAAAAAAAAAGGCACCTGTGGCTCAGTTGGTTAAGCATCTGACTTCGGCTCAGGTCTTGATATCACAGTTCATGGGTTCGAGTCCTGCATCAGGCTTTGCACTGACAGTGTGGAACCTACTTGGGATTCTCTCTCTCCCCATCTCTCTCTGCCCCCTCCCACTCATGCTTTCTCTCTCTCTCAAAATAAATAAATAAATTTATTTAAAAAAACAACAAAGTTCCTTAAAACAAAAATAATATATATGAAAAAATAAACATTTTTTTAAAAAAATTAAAATAAAATATTTTTTAAAAAGAAAATAAAATGGGAGTAAAAACAGAATTGGGACCTGGGCAGGCAGTTTTACCAAAGGTAGGAGTCTACATATGAATGCAATGGTCACAAAGAAAACAAAATAACAATCAACAAAAACAAAGACCAGTTCCCTCCCTAACTTCTCAGGCTTTTGAATGATGAACTAAATGACTGAATAAATCTATAGTATTAAAGCCTTCAGGATACAAGACAGTATACAGATAAATAGAGAAGGAAGTCAAGAAGAATCTACCTATATATTGTTAAGCAAATAGTAATTCTTTATAAATCTGCCCTTATATGAAGACGACTCATCTAGACGAAAACCCCAGGCAAAAATTTTGTCATTAAAAGGTATGAAATAAACACAGTAGGTAAAAGATTAATGAAGAAGACACACCAGGAAACAAGAATGAAAGACTGCTTTCTACACCCAGGAAAATTTCTCTCTGTAAAGTAAGTTATAAAATGAAATAAAAATAGAATGAATCAAAATTTGTGAATTTAGTTCAACTCTAGTCAAAACTCACAGGATTATTTTCTGTCACTTGACAAAAATGGTCAAAACATACCTGAGAAAAGCAACTAACATAAGAATTCTGAAATAAGTGAGCAAAGATGAGAGGTCTGTCCTAAGAAATATCGAAACTTAGGGCGCCTGGGTGGCTCAGTTGGTTAAGCGTCCAACTCTTGGTTTTGGCTCAGGTCATGATCTCACATTTGGTGGGTTCAAGCCCCCTGGTGGGCTCTGTGCTGACAGTGCAGACCCTGCTTGGAATTCTCTCTCTGTGTCCCTTGTGCACTCTCTAGCTCTCTCTCAAAATAAGTTAATAATCTTAAAAAAAAAATAAATACGAAAACTTATACAGCTAACAATTAAAATTAAGGTATTGAGGAAGAAATAAGAATATGAAAGAAACCCTTCTGCCTCCGTGAGCAGTGCCATGGCAATTGGCAAGAAAAAGCACCTTACAAAAGGCAGCAAAAAGGGAGCCAAGAAAAAAGTGGTTGATCCATCTTCTAAGAAAGATTGGTATGATGTGAAAGCACCAGCTATGTTCAATAAAGTAACATTGAAAAAACACTAATTACAAAAGCTCAAGGAACCAAAATTGCATCTGATGGCCCTGAGTGTCATGTTTATGAATTAAGCCTTGCTTACCTGCAGAATGATGAAGGTACATTTAGAACTGAGGATGTTCAGGGCAAAAACTGCCTAATTTCCATGGCATGGATCTTACCTATAAAAAAATGTGTTCCATGGTCAAAAAATGGCATTACATGACTGAAGGTCATGTTTTGATGTCAATACTCCCAAAAGTTATTTTGTCTGTTTTGTGTTGGTTTTACTAAAAAATGCAACAATCAGATTCAAAAGACTTTTTATGCTCAGCACCAACAAATTTGGAAAAAGATGATGGAAATCATGACCTAAGAGGTGCAGACAGGTGAATTGAAAGAAATGGTCAATAACTCTATTCCAGACAGCATTGGTGTTAGGATGTCCTTGGAACCACAGTAGAGGGGACGGCCATCTTGCCAGCTCAACCCAATGAAAAGCCCCTAGTAGTTGCCAGAACGAATTGGAGGTCAACCAATCACCGAGCGACAGCTCGACCTGATGGGGAAAAAGGCCCACCCGGACCTAAACCCTGAACCGCTGCAGCTTAAAAACCCCACCCCACCACACCTGGGGGCGACTTCCCTGACTCTTCTCTCTCTCCCTGAGTCACAAAACCTCGCCCAAGACCTTAGTTCCCAAATAAAGCCTTTGACTGCTAAAATTTTTTAGCCTCTGACTCCTATCTTTACCCTGCCTTACGCCTGACCCTAACAATTGGAAAAGACATATAAAAGGCTTGCCAGGAGCACCATGGTGGCTCAGTCAGTTGAGCATCTGATTCTAGGTTTTGACTCAGGTCATAATCACGCAGTTTGTGGGATCGAGCCCCATGTCCAGCTCTGCACTGACAGCACAGAACCTGCTTGGGATTCTCTCTCTCTCTGCCCCTCCCCACTCACAATCCGGCTCACTCTCTCTCTCAAAATAAATAAACATTAAAAAAAAAAGGAAAGAAAAGGCTTGTCAGTCTATTTATCTGCTCCATGATGTCCTTGTTAGAGAAGTAAAAATGCTAAAGAAGCCTAAGTTTGAATTGGGAAAGCTTATGGCACTTCATTGTGAAGGTAGTACCTCTGGAAAAGCTACTGTTTATAAGACTGGTGCTACACTTGACCATGTTGATAAACATGAGCCATCACTCCAAGAATTCAAAATTTAGATATTTAATGGTGAGAAATAAGAAATCTTATTTGCGATGTTTAAAAACAGAAGAATATGAAAGACATAATTCAAAGAATGCAAAATGAGTCCTAATGAGTTTAATATATTTTTTTTTATTTATTTAATTTTAGAGAGAGTGCGTGTGTGTGCACATGCAGGCAATCAGGGGAGGGGCAGAGGAAGAGACAGAATCCCAGGCAGGCTCCACCCTCAGCATGGAGCCCAATGTGGGGCTCGATCCCATGACCCTGGGATCATGATCCCAGCCAAAATCAAGAATCGGACACTCAACCAACTGAGCAACCCAGGCACCCCAAATATATGTATATATATTATATATATTTTACGTTTGTTTATTTATTTCTTTATGAGAAAGCGAGCAAGTGTGCAAGGAGCAGAGAGAGAGGGAGACAGAGAATCCCAAGCACTTTCTGTACTGTCAGCACACAGCCCAATATGGGGCTTCAACTCACGAACCATGAGATCATAACCTGGCTCAAAATCAAGAGTCAGACATTCAACCAACTGAGCCACCCCAGTGCTATGCCCTTAATATGTATTTTTAAAGTGATATTTCAAATTAGTGAAAAAAGGAACAAGCATTCAATAAATAATATTGGGATAATGGGCTAAAAATCTGGGAGAAAAATTAAATGATCTATAACTCACAATTCTAGATTTCCAAATCAGACCAAAAAAGACATTTTAAAATATCAGCAGGAATATTTTTATCACCTTAGCACAGAGAATGGCCTCCTTCTAGAGGTGGCATTTGTGTCAAACACTGCTCATTATCCCTCAGTGTCCATTCTCTTATTTCTAGCTGGAGGATAGAATCACACAAAAACCCAGATTTCACTGGGAACCTCCCCCTCAGCTAGCAGTTTCATTCCCCAATGCTCTCTTGCAATGTTGTGACAAAGTTATAAACAAGCACATATGAACAAAGTCATATGTGCAACTTCCCAGTTATATTCTTTAAACAGGTCTACCTTCCACTTCTTTCTCCCTTCCTGATGCTGGAAGAAAGTGACAACTAATACCATCGCCTTGGATTCACAGATGGAATTCACATAGTAGGAGTGTCAAAGCCATTCTTGGACCACTCCCTATTAAACTGTTACATGGAAGAGAAATAAAGTTTTATCTCATTTAAGCCACTGCAGCTTTGGTCTCTTTGTTCTAGCAGGTTGGCCTGTATTCTAATACCAAAGCTATAAACCATACAGGAAAAGAAAGAGATCGTAGCACTTAAAAAATAAAATTTTTTCACATGGAAAATGTATATAGTTAAATGTACACAAAATTATTCACACAAGGTTAAAAAGTAAAGAACAAATTGTTAAAAATATATTTTCAACATATGTGGTAAAAGTTTCATTCCTATGAATAAATAAAAAAAGGACACGCACCCAAAAGAAAAGTAGACAAAATATATGTGTGGACAATTCCAGAGAAAATACATACCAAAAAAACAGCCCTATTATTTACCTCTAATACTTTACCTAATAAATACAAATCTAAGTAAGATACAACTTTTTCCTTATTAGATTGGTAAGGATTAAAAGTATCAGGAAAAGGGAACTCTCATACAAATTAGTGCAAGTTTTGTACAGGAATAATCTACCAAAATTGATAAAATTTAATGTACATACTCTTTGATCCAATAACTATTTTCTAAGAAAATGGTCACACTCACACACACACACACACACACACACACACACACACACACACACACACACATATATTTCTCAACAATTTCTGTAATAGTAAAAAACTAGAAGCTTCCATTTCCTGAAATAAGAGGTTGGTTAAACAAATTAGAGTATATCCACAAAACAGAATATTCTGCTGCCATTAAAATGATATAGTTTGATATGTTATGATACAGAAATATTCATGACATATAGTTGAATGAAAAACAGGTTCCCAAAATAAAATGCTCAGTAGAATATTTGTATATACTGGTACAGGAATAAGTGTAACAATTTACACCAACACATTTAGTAATTATCTCTGGATGGTGAGATTTCTGTATTACCTGAACTTTTTTTTTTAAAGAAAGAACATAAGAGACTCCTAAATATAGAAGGAAAAAAGCCATTTTCACTTATAAACAAAAATACAGAAGTAATGACATATCAATATGTCAATTTCTACAGAGAAATCATCCATGAGAATTGAAAAATTCCCACAAAGAATTTAGCAATGAACAATTGTTAGTGATCTTCCTCAAGAAGAACAGTTTCACTGGAGTGATGGGAGTAAAAGACATACTGTAATAGAGTGGGTTAGCAACAATTAATTTCAAGTCTTCCTGCATCTCTATCCCTAAACCCTTCCAAACTCTAGGAACTACTATTACAACCTTCAACAGGATTTCAAGATTCCTCAGGACTATTATCACGGACCACAGTCTAAGTCTACACATCCATCTACGCATCCATTTACTCCAGTCAAAATTAACCACTCCTTTCTCTGGCATCCTGCAATACTTAGCATATCTATTTATGGATATTTATGGTTATTATTTATGTGTCTATATAAATAGTGTATTGTTTATATTTCTATAGCGTCCATCATGTTATATGGTCTTTGCTATCAAGCATAGAGTCATTCATGTCTGTTTCTTACGAGTCTTTTTTTTTCCAAAGTTTATTTAAGAGAGAGAGAGAGCACACATGTGTGCACGCAGGGGAGGGGTAGAGAGAGAGGGAAAGAATCCCAAGCAGGCTTTGCACTGACAAAAGCTCAAACTCATGAACTGCAAGATCATGACCTGAGCCGAGATCAAGAGTCAGACACTTAACCAAGGAGCCACCCAGGTGCCCCTGTTTCTCAAGACTCATAAGCATAGTATCTTTCATAGAGCCTAGGAACCAGCTAACTACCTACAACTCTGAATTTAGTGACAAAGTGATTTAGAGTCACTAAATCAGTGATTCTAAATCACTGATAAGTCAGAACCACTTCTAAAACAAAAAGAACAAGTTCAGAAAGTGAATTCAAAAGAACTAAGCAAAGAATGACTACGTTTTCTATTGGCTATTAGTTTCTACTTCAAGACTATCTGCACACAGGTAGTCAACTTCCATGATTGGCTGTCAGCATTTCAGTCTTTTGTGTATTCCTAAGAATTCGATTAATAGTATGCATGCGTGATTTGGCAATGAAGTTAAAAAACTAACAATGAGTGAATGATCACTGGAATATGGGTTAGTTATCTATCTATTCTTAAAACTTGAGACTAAGCAAACTACCAAAACCCCTGATATTGACTTCATGGTGTTTTACATAGACTATCGTTGTATAAAGCTCCTGAACCACCAGCATTGATCTTCATGAGAAAGTTCTGAACGGTTATATTATATTTCCAGAAATTATAAACTGCCTTCCTTCTTGAAGCCTGCCTAAACCAATTTCTGAGAAATTTCGTTCAGCTACAAAGCTATATAATCATTGCCAAATTAATCTTAACAAATTTACACATTTCTGCCATTTTGTCATTTCTATCCTATACTGTTACATGAGACCTTTGAACTAAATAGCATCTTAGTTCAGATTCTAAAAATCTACATGTTTATAATTTGATGCAATACTATTTAAGTTTTCACCTGCATTTATTAATTCAGCAAAGAATTCCAGAAGGACACTGGACTCAGGAAGAACACCTATGTTCTTGTTCAGTATACGAGTACCTATCAGCTATGAAATAAAAGGAGTGATCACAATAAAACCTAAAGAAAATGTGGTAGAAAACAAATTTAAATTATTCAAGAGGAGAGAGAATAAAATAAAAATGGAAACAAAAAAAAACATAAATAAATTTAATTCAGGGGCACCTGCATGGCTGGGTCGGTTGAGCATCTGACTCTTGATTTTGGCCCAGGTCATGATCCGGGAGTCATGGGATTGAGCCTGGCATCAGACTCCACGCTGAGCATGGAACCTGTTTAAGAATCTCTCTCCCTCTGCCCCTCTTCCCTTTTCCCCTCACCTTTCTCTCAAAAATAAAAAACTCAATTCAATAGGCATTTTACCAAGTGCTTTTCATATTCTAGGCATGAAGTTATGTGTTAAGAATATAAAGGTAAACAGGGGTCCCTGGGTGGCTCAGTTGGTTGAATGTCCAACTCTTGATTCTGGCTCAAGTCATAATCCCAGGATTGTGGGAGCGAGCCTATGTCCAGCTCTATGCTGAGTGTGGAGCCTGCCTAAGATTCTCTCTCTCTCTCTCTCTCTCTCTGCCCCTCTCCCCCACTCATGTTCTAAAATTAAAAAAAAAATAATATAAAGGTACATATGGGGCACCTGGGTGGCTCAGTTGGTCGTGTCCAACTCTTGGTTTCAGCTCAGGTCATGATTTCACAAATGGTAGGATCAAGCTCCTTGTCAGTGCAGAGCCTGCTTGGGATTCATTCTCTCTCTCTCTCTCCCTCCCCTCTCTCTCTCTCTCTCTTTCTCTCTGCTCCTCCCCAACTTGTGGTGTTTCTGTCACTCTCAAAATAAATCAAAACTTTAAAAAAGAATACAAATAGATTGAAGTATTAATTAACTTGGTAATGCTTAATAAGTCTTTAGCCAAAAAGAAGCAAGGACCCAAAAGCCCCAAATGAGATAAGTAAAATTGCTGTTTAGAGTTGAACCACAGCATTTGCCACTAATTAACTTACAAATCTATGTCTAAGGTTCCTAATCTGTATAATGAGGAATGCAGACTCAAGATCCTTCACTTCTAAAATTCTAAGACTTAAAACCACGTTAACAGAATAGAAATTGGGACAGTAGATCCAAATCTACAAAAAGTATAAAAAGATGATTATGAAACCCTTATAGTGAACCAGTATGTACTTAAGGTATCAAAATTTCAAAAGAAAAAAATATTATAATATGGATATGTAATATGTATTTTAGATACAAAAGCTTCAAAAATACATCCAGATCTAGGAAAATAATCTCTACATCTTCCTTCATTCATAGGAATTGTTTTTAGACCATATAAAGTTAGGAGGACACTAAGCTAAATCTACAAATGGCAGCCTAAAATGCTAGGACCAAAACTTACAAACATTAGTAAAATATTTTTCCTTTAAGATCTAGAAGCTTACTAAATTCCTGAAAAACAAATAGCTTCAAATTATTACCAATTCATAAATTAAATTATAATCATGAAATATATTCAGAATCTCAAGTAAATCTGGCTGACATTACTGAGAGTACAGAAAATATGGATTTGAATCCTGCATTTACCATACACTAGCTCTGTCATCTTGGGCAAGTTATTTAACCACATCTCAGTTTCCTGAAGTGTGAAACAGAACAGATATAGAACCTACCTCAAAGAATTCTTGTGAGGATGAAAAAAATATATGCCAAGTCCTAATAGTATAATACAAATATAAGTAAAAGATGCTAACAGATAATATACAGAAAAAATAAAGCAGCCATTTTAAGGGGCACCTGGCTGGCTCAGTCAGTAGAGCAGGGGACACTTGATCTCTGAGTTGTGAGTTCAAGCCCCACATTGGATGTAGAGTTCACTTATAAAAAAAAAAAAAAGTGTCCATTACATGCAAATATATTAAATCTGACTAATAATCAAAGACATACAAATTTGAACAATCTTGAGTCATCATTATGGACCAACCAGATCATCAAAGGGTAAAAAAAAAAAAAACTTTTTGTTTGGTTTTTAATTTTTTTAATGTTTATTTATTTTTGAGAGAGAGACACAGCATGAGTTGGGGAGGGGCAGAAAGAGAGAGACACAGAATATGAAGCAGGCTCCAGGCTCTGAGCTGTCAGCACAGAGCCCAATGCGGAACTTGAACCCACAAACCCATGAGATCATGACCTGAGCCAAAGTCAGACACTTTAACTGACTAAGCCACCCAGACACCCCCACAAAAAGTATTTTGTTTTGTGTTTTTTTGAAGGTGTAGCAGCAAGTATGCTCTCATACAATTTTAGAGAGAGTATAAGTTGTTACCATTGTTTGGAAAGTAGTTTGGTAACAATAACCAAAATTCTGATCCAGCCATTTCTCTTTTAGGAATTACACTATAAAAATAACCACAAGAGCATAAAGCCAATTCTACAAAATGTTCAAGAGGGAACTCCTCATAATTTGGAAAACTTTGAAGCCATTCAAAATATCTATTAATGAAGACACTTCTCTAAAGAAGACATCCAGATGCCCAACAGGCACATGAAAGGATGCTCAACGTCATCCTCATCAGGGAAATACAAATCAAAGCCACACTGAGATATCACCTCATTCCAGTCAGAGTGGCTAAAATAAACAAATCAGGAGACTATAGATGCTGGAGAGGATGTGGAGAAATGGGAACCCTCTTGCACTGTTGGTGGGAATGCAAACTGGTGCAGCCGCTCTGGAAAACAGTATGGAGGTTCCTCAAAAAAATAAAAATAGATCTACCCTATGACCCAGCAATAGCACTGCTAGGAATTTATCCAAGGGATACAGGAGTACTGATGCACAGGGGCACATGTACCCCAATGTTTATAGCAGCACTTTCAACAATAGCCAAATTATGGAAAGAGCCTAAATGTCCATCAACTGATGAATGGATAAAGAAGATGTGGTTTATATATACAATGGAATACTACTTGGCGATGAGAAAGAATGACATATGGCCTTTTGTAGCAACGTGGATGGAACTGGAGAGTGTTATGCTAAGTGAAATAAGTCATACAGAGAAAGACGGATACCATATGTTTTCACTCTTATGTGGATCCTGAGAAACATGGGGGAGGGGGAGGGGAAAAAAAAGTTACAGAGAGGGAAGAAGGCAAACCATAAGAGACTCTTTTTTTTTTTTTTAACCTTTATTTATTTTTGAGACAGAGAGAGACAGAGCATGAATGGGGGAGGGTCAGAGAGAGGGAGATACAGAATCTGAAACAGGCTCCAGGCTCCAAGCTGTCAGCACAGAGCCCGAATGGGGGCTCGAACTCACGGACCGCGAGATCATGACCTGAGCCGAAGTCGGACGCTTAACCGACTGAGCCACCCAGGCGCCCCAAGAGACTCTTAAAAAGTGAGAATAAACTGAGGGTTGATGGAGGGTAGGAGGGAGGGGGAAATGGGTGATGGGCACTGAGAGGGCACCTGTTGGGATGAGCACTGGGTATCGTATGGAAATCAATTTGGCAATAAATTTCATATTAATAAATAAATAAATAAATGTCTATTAATGAGCATTAATGCAATTTGGGTATATCCATAAAGTGACTTTGTAGTCATTAAGAAGTGATTTATATTCTCTATATTGATAAGAAGCAAAGTGCTCCACAACATACTTTCTTGAGTAAAAGAGAAAATTACAAGCCAACAGAGTATGACCTTATATTTATAAATGTGTTATGTATTCTTATAGAGAAGAAAGTTCAATATTATAGTGTTAAAGTGCTTACCTCCAGATAGGATTTTAAGTGACTTAACTATCTTACATAAATTCTTCATGTATTACTTAAACTTTCTATATGAGTATTCATTACCTTTATAATCAGAAAAAAAATCTATTTTCATTATTCAAATAATTTTATAAACAATTACTGAAAGAGGAATATAAATTCCTCCTCCAATGATTGTTTTTACCGCACGAAAGAACTGATCCAAACAAACACTATTACATAAGGAAAAGAAAACATACTCTGAATGTACCCTAAGATTAGAGGAACCTGACAACTCAAGGAAAGGAAAAGACAGACCAATTATGGCAAAAAGATTCAACAGTATCTCTATCATAAAACATTTCCAACATTATGACTACAGTCTTCTTATATACTACAAGAAATAAAACTAGGAACCTGAATGAGGAAGAGAAAGGCAAAAGAAAGAGCTAAGAAATTTACTAGGCACAATCAAACTTAACACTGCTTTTCAAGTGACTCTTACTTTTCAAGTAATTGAAAGAATTATTCAAACATGAGAAAGGAACTAGTCCATTTATGTCAGAGGACTTTAAGTTATTTAAGAAAACCTGTATCAAACTGATCGAAATCTAACCTGTCTTCACTTGTCACTAATTATCTACTGAGATATCCCATGCTGATATAAAGAAAAGCCTAAGGACATACAAATGTTAACTTTTCCTAGTATCAATACATGAAAACTATTTTTTCCCTTACAAAAAATTCTAGTGCTTAACTTTCCTATTTGAATTCAGGAAAAAGTACTAAATGATGATTAAATTTAAAGCATCAGGAGCAACACGGAACAACAGTCAAGAAACTGAGGGTATGGTTCCAATTTTCCATTTACTCAGTCTCAATTTCATTATAAGTAAAATGAGAAGATTGACGAGAGCTCCAAATATATTTAATGGAGCATCAGTGATATGACAGGCTCTTTGAAAGAATTACATGCTCCATGAAAATAAAGGTTCTATTGGTGAAGTAAGTTCAGGAAATTCTGCACACCACTTACCTCTCTGAAGTATCATAATGCACTGTACTGCAGAAAAGAAAGTATGTAACTTTGTATAACCACCATGTCTCATAATTAGAGACAAACTAAATGTCTGTCAATAGAGGAATAATTAATTATACAGCATAGTGTGATCTTTATAAAGAAGACATTCTATATACTGATATGGTAGATTTCTGTGACACAAGATAAAAAAGATAAACTACAGAATAATACATATATATGTTAGATTTTTTAGTTCTTGTATATATGTAGTCACATGCATACAAAAAGTTCTGAAAGAATACACAGCAAACTTTTTTGTTTTTATTTTTTTAGAGATAGAAAGAGAGAGCACAGGAGTGGAGGACAGAGAAAGAAAGCACATAAGCGCAGAGGGGGGGAGAGAGGGAGAGAGGGAGAGAGGGAGAGAGGGAGAGAGGGAGAGAGGGAGAGAGAGAGAGAGAGAGAGAGAGAGAGAGAGAGAATCCCAAACAGGCTCCATGCTGCAGGGCTCAATCCCACAACTGTGGGACCATGACCAGAGTCAAAATCAAGAGTTGGGTGCTCAACCAACTGAGCCACCCAGGCACCACCCCACACAGCAAAGTTTTTAAGAGTGATTCTAGAAATGGCAATTGGCAGGGTGAAGGGGAATACATTTCACAGATTTAACTTTTTCCAGTACAAACATACCTTTCTAAAATAAAACAAGTAGCCAAGAAAAAAATATAGATGCACTAGAGTATAGAGTAGTTCACACTATTTAAAGTGGATCTTTTCATAATGGAGATATATTGGTTCTTTTGTAAATATTAAACTTCATGCCTTTTTTTATAACATGATGTATCTCTAGGTCACTGAATTAAAGATTTACTAGGATATTCACTGAGACCTTGCCTTTAAAAATACAAGTTAGAAAACTTAAATGCTTGTAATAATAAATGACTATCAACCCAAGAAAATTTTTCAGTGTTATCTATTTTATGACTTGCCTGCATGATTTCATACGAGTTTTGAAAGTTAACAAAATAATGTGTATAATTATGCAGAACACATAACAACCAAAAATGTACCTATAACATAAAGAAAAAAATCCAATGTGTAATTCTGTTATGATTATACCTGTGTAAAGTGAGAAGTATATTCTTTTAATAACTGAACATATGTAATACAACAATGTGTGCTAAACACTAAAGAAATAGACACAGAAGTTGCAGCACTGGCCTCTCAGGAAGCTTTAGTCAAGTGGAATAAAGACGAGTAAATCAATAGTAATCGTACAGTGAGATTGATGTACTCCCCCCCCCCCCACACACACACACACAAAACATATTCAGATATGCCAAATGCTGTCTAGATGCTATTTTTTGGTAGAAAGAAAAACAAAAATAATTCTGGTTTCTTCAGGAGAGAAAACTACAATAAAAATATGTGAAAGCCTTAAGTGCCAAAGGAAAAAATACAGCAAAAAAGGGATAGGGAATGCAGGGTGGAGAGTTTGCAATGTGGGTTAGGGTGTTAAAGAAAAGAATCATGTGGAAGAATACTTTGAAGCAATTGTATGAAAGAGCTGAGAACAACCCATATGGTTATATGAAGGAATAGCAAATGCAAATGTTTTTCTTTTTTTTTTTTTAAGTTTATTTATTTATTTTGAGAGAAATAGACAATGCAAGTGGGGGAGGGGAAGAGAGAGAGGGAGAGAGAGAGAGAACCCCAACTAGGCTCTACACTGTCCGCACAGAGCCTGACACAGGACTCAAACTCACAAAACTGTGAGATGGTGACCTGAGCCAAAACCATGAGGCGGACACTTAACTGACTGAGCCACCCAGAAGCCCCATAAATGCAAATGTTTTACCTATTACCTATACAAGAAATACCAAGGGGGCTAATGTAGTTAGGCCCAGAGTATACTATACAGAGTATATGTAGTAAGAAGTGACATGAGGCCCTGTAAGGAAGATCAGGTTGGGCCTTGTAGGCCACTGCAAAAACTCTGGTTATATGTATGGGTTCGTTGATTGGTTAGTCGCTTTTACAGATTTTATTTTTTAGAGCAGTTTTAGGTTCGCAGCAGAACTCATGGGTTGGTACAGAGATTTCCTTGGCCCCAAACATGCATACCTATTATCAACATACTCAAAGTGGTACATTTGTTACAACCTAAGAACACGCAAAGTCCAGTTTACATTAGGAATTGCTCTTGGTATGCATCGTATGGGTTTGGAAAAATATATAATGACATGTGTCTACCAATATAACATCATACAGAGTAGTTTCACTGCCTTAAAAACCCTTTGTGCTGCACCTAATTCATTCCTCCCATTCTTCTAACCTCTAGCAAACACTGATCTTTTTACTATCTCCAGTTTTGCCTCTTCCAAAATGTCATATATTTGGAATCATACAGTCTGCAGCCTCTTCAGATTGGCTTCTTTCACTCAGTAATAAGCAATTAAGGTTCCATATATATCTTTCCATTGCTTGATAACTCACTTCTTTGTAATACTGAATAACAGTCCATTTCTGGATGCACCACAGTTTATTTATCCATTCACCTGCTAAAGGACATCTGCATTGCTTTCAGGTTTTAGCAATCATGAACGAAACTTCAGGCTTTTTTGTGGACATAAGTTTTCAACAAATTTGGGTAAATGCCAAGGAGAGTGATTGCTAAAATGTATGGTAAGAATATGGTTAATTTTATAAGAAACTGTGAAACTGTATTCCAAAGTGGCTGTACCATTTTGCATTCCCACCAGCAATCAATGAGAGTTTCTGTTGCTTCAAATTCTCTCCATAATTTGATGTTGTCCGTGTTTAGATTTTGGACAATTTAATAGGTGTGTAGTAGTATATCATTGTTGATTCAGATTGCATTTCCCTGATGACATATGATGTAGAGCATTTTAATGTGTTTATTTGCCACCATGATTTCTCTGGTGAGCTTCAAGATCTTTGGACTCTTTTAAAATTAGGTTGTTTAGGGGCACCTGTGTGGCTCAGTTGGTTAAGTGTCTGACATTGGCTCAGGTCACAGTATCATGATTTGTGAGTTTGAGCCCTGCATCAGGTTCTGTGCTAATCGCACAAAGCCTGCTTTGGATTCTCTGTCTCCCTCTCTCTGTGCCTTGCTCGCATACTCTCTCTCTCAAAAATAAACATTTGAAAAAAAATAAAATAAAATTAGGTTGTTTTCTTATTGTTGAGGTTTTTTATTTTGTTTTGTTTTTTGTTTTTATTTTTATTTTTTTTTTGAGAGAGAGAGAGAGAGAGAGCAAGCCAGGAAGGGGCAGAGAAAAATCCCAAGCAGGGTCTGTGCCATCAGTGCAGAGGCCGACATGGGACTCAAACTCATTTCTTTTCTTTTTTCTTATAAGTTTATTTCTTTGAAAGAGAGACCAAGGAGGGGCAGAGAAAAAGAGAGAGAGAGAGAGAGAGAGAGAGAGCGAGAGAAAGAATACCAAGCAGGCTTTGCACTGACAATACAGAGCCTGATGTAGGGCATGAACCCACAAACCTATGAGATCATGACCTGAGTAGAAATCAAGAGTCAGATGCTTAACTGACTGAGCCACTCAGGTGCCCCAGTTCTGCCTTCTAATTTTTAGGTATGTAATTCATTTTAGGTTAATTTTTGTAAAGGATGTAAAGTCAGTGTCTAGATTCATTTTTGCATGTGGATGTCCAGTTATTACAGCACCATTTTGTGAAAAGACTATCTTTGCGTCATTTTATTATTGCCTTGCTTTGTCAAACATCAATTGCTTATGCTGATGTAGATCTATTTCTGGGTTTTCCAATCTGTCCCACTGATCTGTCTATTCTTGTGCCAATACCATACTGCCTTGATTACTGTAGGTTTATTATACGTATTAAAGTTGGGTAATGTCAGTCCTCCAACTTTAACACTGAGAATCTTAAGTTTGAGATGCCTCATAAACATGTAGGCATAAGTGCCAAGAAAGCAGTTGGTATGAGAGTTTCAGTTTAGGGGGGGAAAAAACTCCAGGCTTATAAATTTATTCCATTAAGAAAAAAGAAAATGACCTTCTTAAACTCTTCCAAAAAAATAGAAGAGGAGGAGGAAACACTCCCAAATTCATCTTATGAGGCCAGCATCACCCTGATAACAAAATCAAACAAGGACACTAGAAGAAATGAAAATTATAGGCCAATATATCTGACAAACAGAGATGCAAAAATCCTCAACACAATAACAAACCAAAATCAACCCAGCAATTGCACTACTAGCTATTTATCCAAGGGATACAGGTGTGTTGTTTTGAAGGGGCATATGCACCCCAATGTTTATAGCAGCACTATCAACAATAGCCTAAGTATGGAAAGAGCCCAAATGTCCATCAATGGATGAATGGATAAGAAGGTGTGGTGTATACACACACACACACACACACACA
Source organism: Panthera onca (assembly GCF_046562875.1). NCBI lineage: Eukaryota > Metazoa > Chordata > Mammalia > Carnivora > Felidae > Panthera > Panthera onca. Next base: position 72,620,565 of record NC_138346.1, on the reverse strand, counting down.
CACACACACACAAAGGGAGTGTTACTTAGCAATCAAAAAGAACGAAATCTTGCCATTTGCAACTATGTGGATGGAACTGAAGGGTATTATGCTAGGTGAAATTAGTTAGAGAAAGACAAAAATCCTATGACTTCACTCATATGAGGACTTTAAGAGACAAAACAGATGAACAGAAGGGAAGGGAAACAAAAATAATATAAAAACAGGGAGGGGGACAAAACAGAAGAGACTCATAAATATGGAGAACTAACAGAGGGTTACAGGAGGGGTTGTGGGAGAGGGGATGGGCTAAATGGGTAAGGGGCACTAAGGAATCTACTCCTGAAATCATTGTTGCACTATATGCTAACTGATTTGGATGTAAATTTAAAAAAAATAAATAAAATTAATAAAAATAAATAAGTAAATAAACGTAAAAAAATAACAAACCAAAATAAACAATATATTAAAAGGATCATACACCATGATCAAGTGGGATGTAACCCTGGGATACATGGATGCTGCAACATTCACATATCAATCACATAATACACCACATTAATACAATGAAGGATACAAATCATGATTCTCTTAATAGATGTAGAAAAAGCATTTGATAAAATTCAACATCCATTTTTGATTAAAAAAATCTCAACAAAATGGGTATAAAGGGAATGTACCTCAACATAATAAAGGCCATATCTGACAATCCCACAGCAAACATCATTCTCAATGGTGAAAGCTAAAACTGTTTCCTCTAAGATCAGAAACAAGGCAAAAGAGAGACAAGTATGCCCATTCTCCTCACTTCTATTCAACATAGTTTGAAAACTCTAGCCAGAGCAATTAGGCAAGAAAAAGAAATAATAGGCATCCAAATCGGAAATGGAAAAGTAAACCTGTCTCTATTTGCTGATGACAAGATATTATAAATAGAAAACACTAAAGACTGCACCAAAAAACTACTAGAAGTAATAAATAAATTTAGTAAAGTTGCAGGATTCAAAATCAATATACAAAAGCTGTTGAATTTCTATTCACAAATAACAAACTATCACAAAAAGAAATTAAGAAAAGAATCCCATTTACAACTACATAAAAGAGAAAAAAAAAAAAAGCCAAGGAATTTAGCCAAAGAGGTGAAAGACCTATACACTAAAAACTGTAAGACACTGAAGAAGACACAAATAAATGGAAGAAATATTCCATAGTTATGGATTGGAGGAATTAATATTGTTAAAATGTTGTATGCTACTTAAAGCAACCTGCAGTTCAGTGCAATCCCTATTTAAATTCCCATAGCATTTTTCACAGAAATGGAACAAACAGATCCTAAAATACATATGGAACTACAAAAGACTCCAAATAGCCAAAACAATCTTGAGAAAGAAGAACAAAGCTGGAGGCATCACACTTCCTGGCTTCAAACTGTATTACAAAACTATAGAAATCAAAACAGTAGAATATTGACATAAAAACAAACCAAGACACATAGATCAATGGTACAGAATAGAAAGCCCAGAAATAAATTCATGCATATATGGCCAACTAATTTATGACAAAGGAGGCAAGAATATACAATGGGGAAAGGACAATCTCTTCAAAAAATGGTATGGGGAAAACTGGATGGCTACATGCAAAAGAAAGTCATTGGATCACTATCTTACAACATATACAAAAATCACCTCAAAATGGATTAAAGACTTGAACATAAGACCTAAACCCATAAAAGCGCTAGAAGAAAACATAGGTGGTAAGCTCCTTGAGATTGACTTTAGGAATCATTTTTTAGATTTGACACCAAAATCAAAGGCAACAGGTACAAAAGTAAACACATAGAACTAAATCAAACTAATAAGCTTCTATACAGAAAAGGAAACCATCATTAAAAAAAAAAAGAGGGGGCACCTGGGTGGCTCAGTCAGTTGAGCCTTTGGCTCTTGGTTTCAGCTCAGGCTGTGATCTCGCAGTTCGTCCATGCTGACAGAGCGAAGCCTGCTTGGGACCCTCTCTCTCCCCCTCTCTCTGCCCCTCCCCCATCCACACTCTCTCTCAAAATAAATAAATAAACTTTTAAAAAAATGAAAAGGCAACCTACTGCGTGGGAGAAAATATTTACAAATCATATATCTGATAAGAAGTTAACATCCAAAATATATAAAGAACTACAACTCAATAGCAAAAAAAAAAAAAAAAAAAAATCTAATTAAAAAATGGGCAGAGGATCTGAGTATTTTTTTCAAAAAGATATGCAGATAGCCAACAGGTGTCTCAACATCAAGGATCATCAGAATGATGCAAATCAAAACCAAAATGAAGTACACCTCACATCTGTTAGAATGGCCATTATCAAGGGGCATCCGGGTCGCTCAGTTGGTTAAGCAGCCGACTTTGGCTCTGGTCATGATCTCGTGGTCCCTGAATTCAAGCCCTACCTACATCAGGCTCTGTGCTGACAGCTCAGAGCCTGGCGCCTGCTTTGGATTCTGTGTTTCCTTCTCTCTCTGCCCCTCCCCCACTCACACTGGGTCTCTGTCTCTGTCTCTCTCTCTCTCAAAAATAAACAGACATTAAAAAAAAAAAAAGGGAGCAGCGCCTGGGTGGCTCAGTCTGTTAAGCCTCCAACTTCGGCTCAGGTCATGATCTCACAGTTCACGGGTTAGAGCCCCGCGTCCTTGGGCTCTGTGCTGACAGCTCAGAGCCTGGAGCTTGCTTCAGATTCTGTGTCTCCCTCTCTCCCTGCCCCTCCCCGACTCATGCTTTGTCTCTCTCCTTCAAAAAAAAAAAAAATTAAAAAACAAAATTTTAAAAAATGGCTATTATCCAAAAAATCCAAGAAATAATAAGTATTGACAAGGATGAACAGAAAATGGAACATTCGTGTACTGTTGGTTAACAATTTAAATTGGTGCAAGGCGCCTGGGTGGCCTTGTTACAGTCTGGCTCTTGATTTCAGCTCAGGTCATGACCTCAGGGTTCTGTGAGTTTGAGCCCTGTGTGGGACTGGTGCTGATAGCAGGGAGCCTGCTTAACATTCTCCCTCTTTCTCTGCCCCTTCCCTGCTCGAGTGCTGTCTCTCTCAAAATAAATAAATAAACTTTACAAAAAAAAAAAAAAAGTAAATTGGTGCAGCCACTATGGAAACCAGTATGGAACTTCCTCAAAGAATGAAAAATTGAACTACCATGTGGTCTAGCAATTCCAGTTCTGGGTATTCATTAGAAGAAAGTAAAAAATACTAACTCAAAAAGATATACGCACCCCCATGTTCACAGCAGCATTCCTTACAATAGTCAAGGAGCAACCAAAGTATGTACCGATGGATGAATGGACAAGGAAAATGTTCGTATGTACAATGAAATATTACTCAGCCATAAAACAGAAATACTGCCATTTGTGACAAAGTGGATGGACCTCAAGGGCATTATGCTAAGTGAAATAAGTCAGAGAAAGACAAATATGGTATCATCTCACTTACATGTAGAATCTTAAAAACAAACAACCCCACAAGCTGATAGAACAGATTGATGGTTGCCAGTGGCAGGAGGGGAATAGGTGACATGGGTAAGGAAGTCAAAAGTTGCAAACTTGCAGTTACAAAATAAATAAGTCATGAGATGTAATACAGCGTGGTGACTATAGATAGTAAATTATATTGCATATTTGAAAGTTGCGAGGGGAATATATCTTAAAAGTTTTTATCACAAGAAAAAACATTTTGTAACTATGTACGGTGATAGATGTTAACCAGACTTAACGGGGTAATTATTTCACATCATACATAAGTATCATTAAACTAATATAACATTATACATCAATTATATTTCAATAGGAAAACTCCCCTCAAAAAATGGAATAAGCAACTTTGGGAGTCATTAGCATTTCAATGCTATCTAAATCCAAGGATTGAATTATTTCACCAAGAAAGTGATTACAGTGAAAGAACAGAAGTTGTGCAAGGAGTGAGGCCTGGGGCATGGGTGGAGAGATGAAGAGAAACCAGCAAAGAAAGGGAAAACAGAAAACTAGGAGGAAAAACAAAATAAGAAAATTGTGGAAGGCAAAAGAAAAAGAACATTTAAAGGAGGATAGAGTGACAAACTTTGTTAAATCCTACAAGTCTTGTTAAAAAGTGAGAACTGGGAACTGACTGAAGTCACAGAAGTCATCATGAACACTGGCAATAACAGTTTTGTGGAGCTGATATGAAGCAAAAGCATGATTAAGGCCAGAATAAGGAAGAATGGCAGGCGAGCATTATAGGTAGCAAATTCAAGAGAGCTGAGTGACAAGCAGAGAATTTATGGAAATAATGAAAGAAATGAAAAGAAGCATCTTTTTTCCCTGGTATGTTGTAGTAATAATCCAAGAAGGGAAAAGATGATGATTCAAGAGGGAGACATGTGAGTAATATGAAGCAACTATACGAAAACAAGAGGGATTATGGGGGAGTGGAAAGGCAAGTGTACCTACCTCTGGGCAGATCTCTTTGAGATACGTCTCAAAGATTATTTGATTTGATGATGGATTGGGTAATAAATACTAGGTACATGGAACAAACAAGCTTTGCAAAAGCAAAAATCTTACAGGCAACTATTTCTTTCTCTTTCTAGTTGGCCGTATTTTTGCTCCCACTATTTGATTTGCATACCTAGGAAATCTTGTTTGTTCTGAATTGTATTAGGCTAGTAATATTTGATACTGTATTTATGAAATGAGTGCAAAAAAAAAAGGTTATTTCCCTGAAAATTGAATGCTTCTGAAAAACTTGATAAAAATATTTGTTTTCTTAAAGTTACTGTTAATTAGACAAGGTAAGATAAGCATATATACTTACAGAAAACATCATAAATATATATAGGGACTGTGCACCCAGAAAGCTTTGTAAGAATGTAAGTTCTTGGTGCAGCCACTCTAGGGAACAGTATGGAGTTTTCTCAAAAAACTAAAAATAGACCTACCCTACAATCCAGCAATTGCACTCTTAGGTATTTACCCAAAGAACACAAAAAATACAGATACAAAGGGGTACATGCACCCCAATGTTCATAGCAGCATTACCAACAGTAGCCAAACTATGGAGAGAGCCCAAATATCCATCAACTGATGAATAAAGAGATGGTATACAAATACAATGGAATATTACTCAGTGATCATAAAGAATGAAATCTTGCCATTCATAACGACATGCCATTCATAACAACATTATGTTGAGTAAAATAAATCAGAGAAAGCCAAAGACCATATGATTTCACTCTTATGGGGAATTTGAGAAACAAAACAAATGGACACATGGGAAGAGGGAAGAAAAAGAGGAGAGAGGGAAACAAACCACAAAAAATAAAAGAGAACAAACTGAGGGTTGATAGAGTGAGGTAGGTGGGTGGGAGATGGGCTAAATGGGTAACAGGTATGAAGGAAGGCACTTGTGATGAGCACTGGGTGTTATATGTAAGTGATGAATCACTGAATTCTACCCCTGAAACCAATATTGCATTCTATGTTAACTAAAATAAAATTTAAAAAAAAGTATCTAGGTTCTTTCTACTTTAAAGAATCTGATAATAAATTTTTATTTTGGAAGTGTGGGTTCAGGAAAGACAATGATTTCCACTTAGGGAATCAATCCTTAAATAAAAAGTACAAATTTACTCCCTCTCCTCCCCCCCAACAGACAGATTTAAAAAAAAAGATCACAAATGGGGCGCCTGGGTGGCTCAGTCAGTAGGGTCATGATCTGAGTTCCAGCCCCGTGTCAGGCTCTGTGCTGACAGCTCAGGGCCTGGAGCCTGCTTAGGATTCTGTCTCTCTCTCTCTCTCTCTCTCTCTCTCTCTGCCCCTTCCCTGATCATGCTCTGTCTCTCTCTGTCTCAAAAATAAATAAAAACATTAAAAAATATTTTTTTTTTAAATCACAAATGAATGTGAAAGTTTGAGTTATTAACAGCTTACATTAAAAAAACTAAATGTTGGGGCGCCTGGGTGGCTCAGTCGGCTAAGCATCTGACCTCAGCTCAGGTCATGATCTCGCGGTCCGTGAGTTCGAGCCCCGCATTGGGCTCTGTGCTGACAGCTCAGAGCCTGGAGCCTGTTTCGGATTCTGTGTCTCCCTCTCTCTCTGACCCTCCCCTGTTCATGCTCTGCCTCTGTCTCAAAAATAAATAAACGCTAAAAAAAAAAATTAAAAAAAAAAAAACAACTAAATGTTTTGGAGCGCCTGGGTGGCTCAGTCCGTTAAGCATCCGACTTCAGCTCAGGTTATGGTCTCACAGTCCGTGAGTTCGAGCCCCATGTCGGGCTCTGTGCCGACAGCTCAGAGCCTGGATCAGGCTTCAATTCTGTGTCTCCCTCTCTCTCTGCTGCTGCCCCACTTGTGCTCACTCTGTCTCTTACTAATAAACATTAAAACAAAATTTCAAAAAAATAAATGTTTATTATATATGTATATATATATTTTTAATGATTTCCCATTTTGACTGTTTTGATTAAATGAATAGCTATCACCTCCAACTTGCATTGGATAAGAAGTTTCTGTTACTGTAAATTCAGCAAATAATAATTAGAAATCATTTTTTAAAATTTAAGTATCCATATTAGAAATATTCCAGATAAAATGGTTAACATACTTTCCCTTCCTCCTTCAATAAGACTCTGTCTTTTTTCCTAATACTCAGAATCATCTAAAAAAATCAATTAGGTATTTCCTATGTATTAGTTTTGTAACTGTAGTACAAGTGATGTCCGCATTAAATGAACTAGACTTTGTCCCTGTGCTTAATGGAAGCAATAAGACTTCTTTCAGTTTTCCTCATCTCTCTCTTATTAGAAATCTTACCACTTGTGACCTGCTTGCTACCTGAATGCTTACTTAAGATTAATCTTTTTAAGGGTGCCTGGCTGGCTCAGTCTGAAGAGCATGTGACTCTTGATCTTGGAGTTGTGAGTTTGAGTCCCACATAGGGTATAGAGATTACTTAAAAAAATAAAAAAACTTAAAAAAAATAATTGTCTTTTCAAAACCTTGGCCTAAATAAATGACTTTTTCCCTTGCATGCCTACTCATTCTGTATTTTTAGCAAAAGTCACCCTTATGTTGTTCACTCACAAACTTCTCAACTAAGTATGAGTAAAGCAGATTTAATACTCAGAATTTAAATGTATTTAATAAATGATTTTATGTGTGGTAAAGATGCAGGTTATTATTTTTAGGATACTATACTTATTTCACAATTACAGCCTTATTATTAAAATATCATATTAAACTTGAAAACCCACTGCGAATTGTTAATTTATTGATGATCTAGAGTTTGTAGTAATTATAGCATGATTAGAAGTTTACGTCTGCTACAGCAAAAAAGGATTTGTAAAGATCAAGACTAAAAGTATTACTTAAACCTTGAAAATATCTGCCTTCATTTTGTTTTGTTTTTTGTGTGTGTGGAAGGTGCTGGACTATATACAAATCTGCTGAATGGAAGTAATCAAATCACCTAATTCTACATACAATTCAGAATTTTTTTTGGCAAATTGCTGCTAAGCTTATTATTAAGCTACCTTAAAGGTGTTAACTAATCTCCAGTTGAACAAGTTCATCAACTTCAGGCTTATAAATTTCCTACTTAAAAAAAAAAAAAAATTAAGCAAGTTCACTAACTATTCTCCCTGATATGTATCCAAATACCACTAGTATATATGAATTGGTCATTTTGAATATTAAAACGTATCATAAGGATAACTAAAAATATATTGAAAAATTAAAACTATTCAACATAAAATATATTTAGACTGGGATAATATAAACTCTAAAACTAAATAATATAAATGTGTAAAAGCTTGAATTTAGATGCTCGGTTAAATTTTGATCCTACAAGGTTTTACATGTTGAAATTCATTACTAAGAAAAGATAACTTCTCTCTCTCTCTCTTTTCCCTCAATTACATCTTCCACAATGCCAGTAGAGATCCTTTTCTAAAGCCTAAACCTGACTAAATCTAATCATGTCCCTCTCCTCCTTTCAAAAAACTTAACGAAAAAAAAAAAAAAACCCTCACTAATGTCCCATCACCTGCAAGATTCTTCATCACTTGCTAGCCTGATCTTCCAATATTATTTGCTAGCACTGTGCTTTCCCATTTTGCCCACGTGAACATATTTCAATTAATTCTTCAAAAATCTGCTAAGATTTCAACTTGTTTAATCACTAATATTTATTGACTATGACTATATTACCAGTATTTTTTTAATGTTTATTCATTTTTGAGAGAGAGAGACAGACAGACAGACAGACAGACAGAACATGTGTGGGAGAGGAGCAGAGAGAGCACAGAATCCGAAGCGGGCTCCAGGCTCTGAGCTGTCAGCACAGCCCCGATGCAGGGCTCGAACCCACAGACTATGAGAACATGACCAGAGCCGAAGTCAGATGCTCAACCAACTGAGCCACCCAGGCACCCCAACTATATTACCAATTTTAAGGTCCAGGGCTATGTGTTATAAATATGTAACTTTTAGATGATAAAATGCAGCCCTTGCCTTCAGAGTAGAACAATATGGTGACTTTCTCCCTAAAATATTACCCATCTCACAGTTACCTTCTTCAGAGCTACCTCTTTACATTAAATCTAATTTTTCTGATGCATTTATCATCCTCTAATGTAATTATTTACAAGACTGTTTAAGTTCGAATTATTTTCAGTGATAATGAATGAGATGAAAACCATCTCAGAATACGTGTGTGTCTGACTTCAGAGTAGGTTTGTTTCCTGGCCAAAGCCTACTATAAATCTAAGATGTTCAACGTCTTGTCTGTTCTACTGGCTCTTGGCAAAACTTCTGAGACCTTCGAGAAAAGCAATGTATTCCTGGTGCTCCCCAGGCAGTGCTGAGCTCCACCAACTCACCTGCAAAAGTGTTATCCACCCCTCCGGCTGCCACAAAATCCATCAGGTAGTTATATAAGGCCCAGCCCAAGGAACTGGTGTTGAGTGTGTAATTTGTGTTCTTCCATGCAGATTCGCCAATGGACTGAAAGCTCACCTCACTGATGGAGAAAATGTCGCTCTCGTCCTCCTCTTCTTGCCCAACCTCATCTTCTGGATAGTGACAGTCCAGGAATAGGGCCTTCTTACCAGCATTCTTTTAACTTCAACCATGAAATTAGGAGTGGACAATTCAGGTTCCTGTTCTTCAACCTTCTCCCTCAGGGAAGGATCCTCCTCCCCATCAGATGTTGGCAGGATGCTATTGTTAATGTTGAAAGTGACACTGATCTCTTCTTCAGCAACTTTCCACATTAATTTGACTTCTGTCCCATTCACTTCCAGCTCCTAACCTCCAGACATCTTGGGGAGGGACTTAATGCTTCTGTATCTTTTTTCTCCTTAATTTCATCATCCAGGGATGCAACAAAAGCTTTGTCTTCCTGGTTGTGCAGCATGCGGCAGCTGCAGCCACAGGGCCCTCGAGAGCTCAGGAGGCCCTGCTGATCCAGCCCATCTGCAGGTGAGGGGGCCTCAAGTGCCCCATACAAGGCCAGGCATGGCTGCAGCAGAGGCCAAGGCAGAGGGGCTGGGCTGGTCACAGAAGCTCCCCCCCCACCAAAGAGCTGGGGACGCTAGGGAGCCCAGATCATGAGGCACTCAGTACAGCAGAGGCAACATCGGGGCCATAGACACGTGTGGGCACAAAGGATGACCCAAGTGGAAGATCCCAGCCCACGCCCCACTGTAAATACCCTATTTCAAACTTTTTCATTATCATAGTATTTGTTATAGTGATCTGTGATCAGTGATCTTTGATGTTATGATTATAATTGTTTTGAGGTGCCATGAACCATGCCCATACAAGATGATGAACTTAATAAATGCTGGATGTGTTCTGATTGCTCCACTGATGGGACAGATCTCCTGTCTCCTTCTCTCAACTTGGGCCTATTCCCCAAGACACAACAATATAGAAATTAGACCATTTAATAACCTTACAATGGTGTCTAAGTGTTAAAGGGAAAGGAATGTCTCCTACTTTAAATTGAAAGCAAAAATGATTACGCTTAATGATGAAGGCATGTTGAAAGCTGAGGCAGGTCAAAAATTAGGGCTCTTGTGCCAAACAGCCAAGTTGTAAATGTAGAGGAAAAGTTCTTGAAGGAAATTAAAACTGCTACACTAAAGAACACATGAATGATAAGAAGTGAAACTACATTATTGCTGATATGGAGAAAGTTTTAGTGATTTAGACAGAAGATCAAACCAGTCAAAAAATCCCTTTAAGCCAAAGCCTAATCCAGTGCAAGGCACTAACTCTTCAATTGTATGAAGACTGAGAGAGGAAAGGAGGTCGCAGAAGAAATGCTGGAAGCTAGCAGAGGTTGGCTCATGAGATTTAAGGAAAGAAGCCATCTTCATAACATAAAAGCATCAGGTGAAGCAGCAAGTGCTGATGTAGAAGCTGCAGCAAGTTATCCAGAAGATCTAGCTAAGAGAATTAAAGAAGATGCCTACACTAAACAACATATTTTTCAATGTAGACAAATAGCGTTCAATTGGAAGATGTCATCTAGGACTTTCACAGCTAGAGAGGAGAAGTCAATATCTGGCTTCAAACCTTGAAAGGACAGATTGACTCTTGTTAGGGACTAACACAGCTGGTGACATGAAGTTGAAGCCAATACTGATTTGCCATTCCCAAACTCCTAGGCCCTTAAGAATTACGCTACATCTACTCTGCCTATGCTCTATAAATGAAACAATAAAGCCTGGATGATAGCACATCTGTTTAAAACATTGTGTACTGAATTAAGCCCACTGTTGAGAACTATTGCTCAAAAAAAAGATTCCTTTCAAAGTATTACTGCTCATTGACCATGCACCTGGTCACTACAGAGCTCTCATGCTGCTGTCATGCTTGCTAATACAATATCCATTCTGTAGCCAATGGATCAAGGAGTAATTCTGACATTCAAGTCTTACTATTTTTTTTAATGTTTATTTCTTCTGAGAGGGAGAGAAACAGCGTGAGTGTGCAAGCAGGGGAAGGACAGAGAGAGAAGGAGAGAGAAAGAATCCCAAGCTCACAGCATAGAGCCCAACTCAGGGCTCCATCCCACGAACCATGAGATCATGACCTAAGCTGAGTTGCTCGGGGTGCCTGGGTGGCTCAATCAGTTAAGTTAATCCCTGCTTAGGATTCTCTCTGCCCCTCCACTGCTCGCTCACATGCTCTCTCTCTCTCTCTCTCAAAATTAATAAACATTTAAAAAACATAAATAAATCGCTTACCTTCGAGAAGAAAAAAGGGTCAGACGCTCAACTGACTGAGCCACCCAGACACCCCGACATTTTACATTTTAAAAGTTGATTTTAGGGGGACCTGTGTGGTTCAGTCAGTTAAGCATCAGACTTCGGCTCAGGTCATGATCTCACGGCTCATGAGTTTAAGCCCCACGTGGGGCTCTGTGCTGCCAGCTCAGAGCCTGGAGCCTACTTTAGATTCTGTGTCTCCTTCTCTCTCTGCCCCTCTGCCTCTCATGCTCTCTCTCTCTCTCAAAAATGAGTAAACATTAAAAAATTAAATTAAAATAAAAGCTTATTTTAAAACATTTATTTCTTGACATGATAAGTAACAGTCTTAACTACATCTAATAATATTTTCAATACCTTCTCAGAATTTAAGATCTGTATTTTTCAGGGTTCACTTAAATAGTATGTGTGAAAATATATTGACCACAGTAGGCTTATATCACATAATATCAAATCTCATTCCCTAGAAAACATGTGTTATTGTAATACCTATGAATGAAAAGCACATTATAAACATCTAAAGATACAGCAGCACAGAATAGATAGTAGTCTAACCATTCACAAGAATGAAAAGCTCTTTTCCAAGCTGTTAGAAAGGCTCTTTCTCGGGGCGCCTGGGTGGCGCAGTCGGTTAAGCGTCCGACTTCAGCCAGGTCACGATCTCACGGTCCATGAGTTCGAGCCCCGCGTCAGGCTCTGGGCTGATGGCTCGGAGCCTGGAGCCTGTTTCCGATTCTGTGTCTCCCTCTCTCTCTGCCCCTCCCCCGTTCATGCTCTGTCTCTCTCTGTCCCAAAAATAAATTAAGAACGTTGAAAAAAAAAAAAAAGAAAGGCTCTTTCTCAATAGCTTTTTAGGCAAATGAACAAGTCTGAAGCAAATGAGAGTTAAGTTTTCAGGTTATTTTTCCTCCTAGTCAACCGACCTTACACTGCATATCTTTAAAACAGGAGTTGTAAATTAAACACAACTACAGGTAAAGAATTAGACTCCTCATTAATTTCAGTTGATGGCTGCTTTGCCAATTTCCCTAGTCCACTTCTGTTTCTATGGTAACAAAGGTAGACTCAAGAAGCAGAAGCAAATATTTTAAGTTAACAGTTATGTGGGGAGAGTCAAGTACTGAATGGCATATACAGTAATTTAATTTTAAGAAATAATCTAAACTATGAAAAGGAAGAAGGGAATCACAGTTCATTTAATCTAAAAGCAACTCAAAAGGAGGAGTCTGCCAGTCCAGTATTTTTTCCTTGATTATCTTCACAGAAAAATATTTTCATTTTCATTTAACTTCTCTAAAAAATCTGGTCCCACTCCCACTATGGGTGGCCAAAAAAACAAAACCCTAAACTCACCAAGTGTCCAGATTTACTTTCTTTTTTTTAAATTTTTTTTTTTCAACGTTTTTTATTTATTTTTGGGACAGAGAGAGACAGAGCATGAACGGGGGAGGGGCAGAGAGAGAGGGAGACACAGAATCGGAAACAGGCTCCAGGCTCCGAGCCATCAGCCCAGAGCCTGACGCGGGGCTCGAACTCACGGACCGCGAGATCGTGACCTGGCTGAAGTCGGACGCTTAACCGACTGCGCCACCCAGGCGCCCCCAGATTTACTTTCTAACACAAAACTCATACTACTAGCATGAAGGCTTTAAAATATGATAGCGTATTTTGTGATCTTAACTAGGGCTCCATTTTAGACTGTGATTTTCTTTGAAACAGCTGATTCTAATATGACCTTTTATTTTTAAGCAAAGCAACTATATTTAAGAATGAAAACAAACCTATTAATACTGGTATGAATCTTTCATATATATGCATATAATGAAATACATATTTATCTGGAATACGAATTTCTCTAGCAGAGTTTCTAAATATTTCTGGGATCATCTTAAGTTTGAGTATCTAAAATCCTGAATTAGTTAAATCCTTTCAACTGTTTATTCTTTTCTAAGTTGCTTTAAGTTCAAATTTTTCTTTTTCCTCTCTCAAAACATTTTCACTCCAAAGAGTCTATATTTCTGTCTCTGTCTCTGTCTCTCTCTCATTACTCTGGGGGAAGCAAAAAGCCATGTCAGAAGGAGCACTATGGAAATGACCATGTGGCAAAGAACTGAGGCTGCCTGCCAAAAGCCAACAAGGAACTGTCAATAAAAATGTGAGCTTGGCATCCAATTCTCCAGCACCAGTAGAGCTTTGAGGTAACTGCTGTCCCAGCTGGAAGCCTGATAGCTACCTCAAAAGAGATGCTGAGTTAAAACAACCTAAGTCAATCCCAGTTTCCTGAGCCACAGAAATTAAAATACAAAGATTAGTGGAAAAAGCAGGTTGGAAAATGATACATACAGAATAATGATATGTAAGGTTTTCAAACATGCCATATAATGCTACTAAACATGAGTATTTTGCTAAATTTGATAATCAATAGGATATTATTCATCTTTTTATTTCCTCCCACCCCAACTCTGTGAGTTCCTTGCCTACAGCAAATACTTTTAATAAGTAAAGGACAAAGTAAAGCATTAAGATGTAATGCAGTTTGGCCAAAATTCATACCTAATGGGCTTGCTCTTACTGCTAAGGGAAACAAACTTTAAGCCCCTACCTCTATGAGAGAACTAAATAATAAAAAGTAAATGTTCATTTATAAAATACGTCAACTGCTAACCTGTAAACATCAGAAAACAAAGTATGTCCAAAATCTACATTTTGACCACTATTTTCCAGAGTCAACATACAAACTTTGGCCAAATGTTTTCATCTTTATCTACAGACAATTTGGAATGTACCTCTGTTTAGTTCTATGCATCCAAATATTACCTCTCTATTAAGAATGTTCCTATTGAACAAAAACAGACACTCAGATCAATGGAACAGAATAGAGAATGCAGAAATGGACCCACAAACATATGGCCAACTAATCTTTGACAAAGCAGGAAAGAATATCCAATGGAATAAAGACAGTCTCTTCAGCAAATGGTGCTGGGAAAACTGGACAGTGACATGCAGAAAAATGATTCTGGACCACTTTCTTACCCCATACACAAATATAAACTCAAAATGGATGAAAGACCTCAATGTAAGACAGGAAGCTATCAGAATCCTTGAGGAGAAAGCAGGCAAAACCTCTTTGATCTTGGCCGTAGCAACTTCTTGCTCAACACATCTCCAGAGGCAAGGGAAACAAAGCAAAAATGAACTATTGGGACCTCATCAAAATAAAAAGCTTATGCACAGTGAAGGAAACAATCAGCAAAACTAAAAGGCAACCAATGGAATGGGAGAATATATTTGCAAATGACAGATCAGATAAAGGGTCAGTATACAAAATCTATAAAGAATTATCAAACTCGACACCCAAAAAACAAATAATCCAGTGAAGAAATGGGTAAAAGACATGAATAGGCACTTCTCCAAAGAAGAAAACCAGATGGCCAACTGACACATGAAAAAATGGTCAACATCACTCATCATCAGGGAAATACAAGTCAAAACCACAATGAGATACCACCTCACACCTGTCAGAAAGGCTAACATTAACAACTCAGGGAACAACAGATGTTGGTGAAGATGCGAAGAAAGAGGATCTCTTGTGCATTGTTGGCGGGAATGCAAGCTGGTGCAGCCACTCTGGAAAACAGTATGGAGGTTCCTCAAAAAATTAAAAATAGAACTACCCTATGAACACAGCAATTGCACTACTAGGTATTTATCCAAGGGATTACAGGTGTGCTGTTTCAAAGGGACACATGCACCCCAATGTTTATAGCAGCATTATCAACAATATCCAAAGTATGGAAAGAACCCATATGTCCATCAATGGATGAATGGATAAAGAAGATGTGGTATATATATATACCATATATATATATATAGCATATGGTATATATTTGGTATATATATGGTATACCATTATATGGTATATATATATACGTGGTATATATATATATATATATATATATATATATATATATATATATACACACACACACAATGGAGTATTACTTGACAACCAAAAAGAATGAAATCTTGTTATTTGCAACTACGTGGATGGAACTAGAGGGTACTATGCTAAGCGAAATTAGTCAGAGAAAGACAAATATCATATGACTTCACTCATATGAGGATTTTAAGACACAGAACAGATGAACACAAGGGAAGGGAAGCAAAAATAATATAAAAACTGGACATATTAAGAGACTCTTAAATATGGAGAACAAACAGAGGGTTACTGGAGGGGTTCTGGGAGGGGGGATGGGCTAAATGAGTACAGGGGATTAAGGAATCTACCCCTGATATCATTGTTGTACTATATGCTAACTAACTTGGATGTACATTTAAAAAAATAAATTAAATTAAAAGAAAAAAAGAAACAAAGAAGGTCAAATATGGAAGCATGGAAAACATAAAAATTATATTTTTATTCAAGTAACACATGCACATTGTGGAAAAGTCAAAAGGTGTAGTTAATCACAAAATAAGCTCACTACCAATAAGCACATTTTCACATTTTGCTGCATGTCATTCTAGGCTTTTTATGTATAATCTATACATAAATATATAACTTTTGAAAATAGGCAGATTCAAAAGCGCCATCAAATTTTAGGGTTAGTAGAAATTGCATTCTGTTGACAAGAGGTTTGTTTTCACCATGTACAGCAATGCCCTTTAAATTTGGGAACTTCTGTATCATTCAGATGTGTACTTTTGCAGTTGTAAAAAGTATCAGATTCTAAAAAAAAAAAAAAAAAGTGTTCCTAAGAGAAAAAATTGTATAAGACTTTTTAGCAAAAGCAAAAAAGGGTTACAGATGGCCTATCCAGGACATCATAATAAATTATCAGTGCCTTTCTTTTTTTCTGGGGGGGGGGGGGGGGGGGTAAAATATACATAACATTTACCATTGTAACCATTTTAAAATGTACATTTAAGCATTTAAAATTAGGTACATTCACAATGTTGTGTAACCATTACCACCACCCATTTTCAGGCCTTTTACCGTCTGTAAAATTTCCAGAGAATAAAGAAATTAAACTTGTAATCTTTTATTTACTTAAAAAAATTTTTTTTAATGTTCATTGTATTTTTGAGAGAGAGAGAGAGAGAAACAGAGCACAAGCAGGCGAGGAGCAGAGAGAGAGAGAAGGATATACAGAATCTGTAACAGGCTCCAGGCTCCAAGCTGTCAGCACACAGTGGGGCTTGAAATCACGAACTGTGAGATCTTGACTGGAGCCAAAGTCGGCACTTAACCAACTGAGCCATCCAGGTGCCCCAAATCTCAGGACCACAAAGTGCCACAAAGTCAGGACGTTTTAAGACCCCAGTTTGTATAATTAAGGCAAATATTTGGCAAATTAGACTAATTTAATAAATTTGGTTTTTAAAAGAAGTTATGGTGTTAACCAAACAAGCTAACATTAATCCCATACAATGTTTATAATTTTGAAAAATATAAACTCCTATGTTCAACTAAATTGAATCATTATTCTGGCAAATTTTTATTTCAACAGTAACTATGCTTTGTAGCTTGGCAGCTTTAAGGTAATTTTTAATATAATTTATTGTCAAATTGGTTTCCATACAACACCCAGTGCTCATCCCACAAGTGCCCTCCTCAATGGCCATCACCCACTTTCCCCTCTCCCCCAACTCCCATCAACCTTCAGTTTGTTCTCTGTATTTAAGAGTCTCTTATGCTTTGCCTCCTTCCCTCTCTGTAACTTTTTTTTTCCTCCTTTCCCTCCTCATGGTCTTCTGTTAAGTTTCTCAAGATCCACATATGAGTGAAAACATATGATATCTGCCTTTCTCTGACTGCCTTATTTCACTTAGCATAATACCCTCCAGTTCCATCCATGTTGCTACAAATGGCCAGATTTCATTCTTTCTCATTGACAAGTAGTATTCCATTGTATATATAAACCACAACTTCTTTATCCATTCATCAGTTGAGGTACATTTAGGCTCTTTCCAGAATGTGGCTATTGTTGAAAGTGCTGCTATAAACATTGGGGTACATGTGCCCGTAAGCATCAGCACTCCTATATCCCTAGGGTAAATTCCTAGTAGTGTTATTGCTGGGTCATAGGGTAGTTCTATTTTTAGATTTTTGAGGAACCTCCACACTATTTTCCAGAGTGGCTGTACCAGTTTGCATTCCCATGAAGGTAATTTTCAAGATCTTTAGGTAATCAAAAAACCTCGGAGTGGTATTAAATTGAGTTGATTATGTATGCCCAGGTGACTCAGTTGGTCAAGTGTCTGACTTTGGCTCAGGTCATGATCTCATGGTTAGTGGATTTGAGTCCCGTGTTGGGCTCTGTATGGGTGCAGAGCCTTCTAGGGATTCTCACTCTCTCCTCTCTCTGCCCCTCCGCAGCTCAAAATCTCTCTCTTTCAAGATAACTTAAAAAAATTTTTCAGTTGATTGAATGATTATTAGATACATAATTTCTAAAGTAAAATACTGAAACATCAATTACTAAACATAGTTGTATGCTTATATGCTTTTGCTTCTTTTTAAAAAAAATTTTTTTTAATGTTTATTTCTTTTTGAGAGAGAGATACACAGAGTGTGAGCAGGGGAAGGGTAGAGAGAGAGATAGACACAGAAACCAAAGCAGGCTCCAGGCTCTGAGCTGTTAGCACAAAGCCCAATACGGGGCTTGAACTCACAGACCGTGAGATCACGACCTGAGCCGAAGTCGGAGGCTTAACTGACTGAGCCACCCAGGCACCCCTACATATTTTTGCTTCTTATTTTAATATTGATAAGCTATTGTTTTGAGTCATGTTAATGAAACTGTTCATTTTTGCCACTTTGAGGTGTAAAACAGATGAATGTGTGGCTGTAAAAAGTTGTGTTGCACATGCTCATGAGCTCTGCCTAGTCTGCTAAAATGCTGGTGCACGGCAGACAGGTCTCAATTATTCACCCCTAACTTTTCACTGTGAAACAGAAATCACTTAGTTTGACTAAAAGGTACAGTCAATAATGAGTAGTTGAGACTACATTAGGAGTAACAGTGACAGAGAAGTACAAATGGGTATGTGCATTTATTTCTCAAAAAAAAGAAAAAAAAAGAAAAAAAAAGTTTTATCCTAAAGGAGGGATTCTCGGGTTTTTCGGTCTCCTGGTCCTTTTCTACTCGTAGAACTTATTGAAGACTTCAAAGAACTTTTATTTTATGTTGAATATAGCTATTGAAATGTACCATATTGGAAATTAAAAATGAGAAATAATTTTAAATATTTATTGACATATTTGAAGACAGCAATGATGAATGCTTTGTATATTAACATAAATAACATCTTAGTATTGTTATGAAGACAGTTTTGAGCTCATAGATCCCCTTAAAGAGAATCACTGACCTGTAGTAAAGTGTCCATTTATTTCAGAATATGAAAGACAATAAATAAAGGATCTAAATTGGAAAGTGAACCTTATTGGTTTTGATCGATAATAGCCAACTCAGAACAACAGATATGAAACATTTTAAATTTTAGTAAATTACATTCAATGTTGATGGACTTGCCTCCTTGGGGTAATTATTAATATCTTCATCTTCATATGAAAGGCTATTTTACACCTTCTATATCAGAAATGCTATGTTTTACCAGAATAATTTTCTGTGCATTATTTGACTTTATTAAGTCCTTGATTATATAGAGAAAAATTAAAAAAATAAAGATTCCTCCTCACTTATGAATCAGCAAAAGTATTATCTTCTATGTTTATTTCTTTAACTTTTTTTAAAGTTTATTTCTTTTGGGGGAGGGGGGAAGAGACAGAGGGAAAGAGGTAGACTCCCAAGCAGGCTCTGCACTGTCAGTGCAGAACTCAACGCAGGGCCCAAATCCATGAACTGTGAGATCGTGACCTGAGCCAAAACCAAGACCCAGATAATTAACTGACTGAACCACCCAGGCACCCTTTCTATGTTTATTTTTACTGCTACTTTGATTAAATAGATAACCAAATACTGTTTCTCAGGCATCCAGGTATCCTTTTTGAAGGATGATCATAATAATCTTAAAGATTTTTCTTGATTACCCCCAAAAGACTGGTCTTACTATGAGGTATGGCTGATTATTTTCATAGGAGCAGGCAAGAATGTTAACCAGCCTCTTTGAGTTTGTTTTTGCATGTCTTAGTAAAGTCTATACACTTATTGTCCAACTACTATCGCTACCAAATAAACTCAAGGAGGCTGGACCAGACTTGTGGGGAAATCAAGAAAAATCTTTAAGATTATTATGATCATCCTTCAAAAATCTTAGCAAAACCATTCCTTCTAAACAATTCAAATAGAAATATGATTCCCTAGTAAACAGAAACATGATTATCTGTAAAAATTAAGAATACACAAATTAAAATTATTCCCATTAAAAATACAGTAAGGAGAGCCTCGATGGTTCATTCAGTTGAGTGTCCAACTCTTGATTTCAGCTCAGGTCATGATCCCAGGGTCATGGGATCAGGCCCCACATTGGGCTCCACTCTCAGCATGCATCCTGCTTAAGATTCTCCAACTCTCTCTCTCTCTCTCTCTCTCTCTCTCTCGCTCTCGCTCTGCCCCTCTCCCATGCTCATGCACATTCTCTCTCTCTCTCAAAATAAAAAATATTGGATAAAAGAATACAATAAAAAATAGGTGCCTGGAGGCGCCTGGGTAGCTCAGTTGGTTAAGCGTCCAACTCTTGGTTTCAGCTCGAGTACTGATCTTGTGGTTCTTGAGTTGGAGACCTGTGTCAGATTCTGTGCTGGCCAGCGTGGAGCCTGCTTGAGATTCTATGTCTCCCTCTCTCTCTGTTTTCCCCTACTCACAATCTCAATGTCTCTCTCTCTCTTTCAAAAATAAATAAGTATTAAAAAAAAAAAAAAGGAGGCTGGCTGGCTCAGTGGGAAAAGCATACAACTCTTGTTCTCAGGGTTGTGAGTTTGAGCCCCACACTGAGTATAAAGATTAGTAAAAAAAAAAAATAAACTTCTACTAAATTTTTTTTAACATGTATTCATTTTTTGAGAGACAGAGAGAGAGCACAAGCAGGGGAGGGGCAGAGAGAGAGGGAGACACAGAATCCGAAGCAGGCTCCAGGCTCTGAGCTGTCAGCACAGAGCCCGACACAACTCAAACTCATGAACCCCGAGATCATGACCTAAGCCGAAGTCAGACACTTAACTGACTGCGCCACCCAGCAACCCCCCCGACAAAAAATAAACTTTTAAAAAAAGAATAAAAAAAATTATCAAAGTCCAGTGCAAGGAGCATAAAATAGTACATTTTCTCCTGAGGAGCATTTCATGAATATGTGAAAGAGAGTTTTAAAATCTGAATAAAATTGCATTCATTCACATAATCCCTCCCAAAAATCTACCCAAAAGGACTAAAACCAGTACAAAAAATGCCATCATCAAAGAAGTACGGGAAAATACCAACACTATAAGAAGACTCTGAATCTATACACATATGCCCCAAGAATAAAAGGTGGAGATTTTAGGAAATAAGAATATTCTGAAATGTCCCAACCCATAACTTGTAGAATCAAAGTTTAGGGATATGGAAGGCCTGTAAGAGAAGTGGGAATCACAGAGTTTGACACTCAGGTTCACATTGCAGAAAGACATCAAGGGCTACCTTTTGGCCTCATGGTTTTAATTTTCCTCAACCTGTGATTAGGTTTGAAAAGGAAACAGCTTTAAAGTGATGATGAAATCTGACTAAGCAGATACAAGTGCTAACTCGCCACACAAACCTCATAATCCACAGTACTACAGGGTAGCCATTATCCCCGTGCTGATATTCCCCATCCACAGGTATGCCAGGCTCTCCCTGAAGCAGGGGAACTGTTAAAATCAAAGGTTGACTCTCAAACATAGGATCACAGGTATACCCACAACACAGATCTCAAGAGGTTCAGCAAAAAAGCTCTAGGAGAAAACTATATATCTTGTTGCCAGTTCATCTTGTTGCTTATCCGAAATGTTAAAAACCATCAACATCTAAACCTCTATCTACCCCAATTATAAAATGAAAAACAAACTTAAAAAACACTAAGGTAAACAGAGAAAGCCATCAAAAATTACCAAATTGCCCATGCATTTAAATAAATTTCAACTTCCTTCCTGAATTTTTTAAAAGTCTTAATAAAATAAAAATAGATGAATACTTGCTTAGCATGATTTTCAAGAACATATGTAACAAACCAAAAGTATCACAGACAATGATGAGGTATTTGAAGCATTTCAAAATTCAGAAAAAGAAAATAAGGGTGTGCTCAGTGTTAACACTGATACTAGTCAACTTCATTTTATTCTTTACACAGAAAAATAAAGTTATAAATATTAGAAGTGTGGCAGCAAAACTATTTGCATAAGATATGATTACATATCTGGAAAACCTTGAGAATCAACTGAAAAATTATTAGAAACAATAGGAAAACTGAGTAACTCAGGGGGATCTAGGTGGCTGTGTCAGTTAAGCATCTGACTCTTGATTCTGGCTCCAGTTATGAACTTACAGCTATGAGATCAAGTCCTGTGACAGGCTCCATGCCCAGCATGGATTTGCTCTCCCTCTCCCCCTGTCCCTCATGCATGCTCTCGCTCCCTCTCAAAAAAGAAAGAAAGAGGGGCGCCTGGGTGGCTCAGTCGGTTAAGCGTCCGACTTCAGCCAGGTCACGATCTCGCGGTCCGTGAGTTCGAGCCCCGCGTCAGGCTCTGGGCTGATGGCTCGGAGCCTGGAGCCTGTTTCCGATTCTGTGTCTCCCTCTCTCTCTGCCCCTCCCCCGTTCATGCTCTGTCTCTCTCTGTCCCAAAAATTAAAAAAAAAAAAAAAAAAAAAAAAAAAAAAAGAAAGAAAGAAAGAAAGAGAAGGAAGAGAAGGAAGGGAGGAAGGAAGGGAGGAAGGAAGGGAGGAAGGATGGAAGGAAGGGAGGAAGGATGGAAGGAAGGAAGGAAGGAAGGCAGGAAGGAAGGAAGGAAGGAAAAAAAAAAAGAGAAAGTTGAGTAATTCAATCAATAGCCAGTAGGAATTACTCCACAATAGTTTGGGGAAAACTGAATAGTCTTGTGGGAAAAAAAAATAAAGCTCGGAGTTCACACCTTATTTTCACTTAAATAGATTCCATCTACAATAAACATTCTGGTGTAAAGCAAAACAAACCTTGAAGCTACACATAAAAAGGAATGAAACATTGGTCTTCTAAATACCTATACTTCTTCCTGTCCTGAAAACAACAATCTTGGGGGGAAAATTCTACAATAAATTTCAAAAAAGAAAGGAAGAAGAAGGAAAGGAAAAAGAGAAGAAAGGAGAAAGAAAAAACTAACCTAGCAGAATGTGCTAGGGCTTGCTCATAGAAGTTCACAAGAGTCAACTGTTAAAATTTTCAGGAATTTTGCAGTTGTTAAACACAGTCATTATTAAAAATTAAATTATATAAACTTACCATTCAATAAATTATTTTGAAAATAAGGTAGGGGTGCCTGGGTGGCTCAGTTGTTTGAGCGTCCCACTTTGGCTCAGGTCATGATCTCACAGCTCGTGAGTTTGAGCCCCGTGTCAGGCTCGGTGCTGACATCTCAGAGCCTGGAGCCTGCTTCGGATTCTGTGTCTCCCTCTCTCTTTGCCCCTAACCCACTCGCATTCTGTCTCTGTCTCTCTCAAAAAATAAATAAACATTAAAAACTTTTTTTTAATAAAAATAAGGTAATAAGCACTCAAAACTTATCACTTCCTAATTGTCTTACCACATTTTATTAATCTCTATGCTGTTGAGGTTATTTACACCTATTGTATCAGTTTGATACAGATACTGTGTAATAATTGTATGCCTGCACTTCTCAACTCTGCTCAGGGGTATTAAGTTGTTGGAATGAAATAGGCCATGTCAGGAGTTCTAACACCAGAGAAAAGAGCACACACTATAAATCAAGGCTCCCACCACCAGGCACACAAACCGGTTGTTAATATTTACCAGAATACCATTGCATATATGTAAATCATTCATTATACTTTGACCCAGCAATTAAATCTCCAGGAATGTTTCCTACTGAAATATATCAGATTATGAAAAAAGGCTTAGTGATGTTTGAGGTTAAATTATTTCATTATATATATCTTAACCAAAAACAATCTAAATGCCCCAAACTTGGGTAGTTGAATAAATTATTATATACTGTTTGAAAATATTTAATGACATGAGAAAAAATGCTCATGATATAATCCAAAAAAGAGCTAATGAAGTAAAAAAAAAAAAAAAAAAAAAAAGCAGAATGAAAATCTACATGTATAATAGCTACTCTGGAAAAGAAAAAAATACACACACAAATACATTTTTTTTAAAAAATCAGAAATTAAAACTTTGTTTTATGAAAAAAACAGCAAAAAGGCATTTCTAGTTGAAGAATTTCTGATATTTGTAAGTTAAACTCTGAAATTTCTTTCTGTCAAAGCTCCAGTCTCACTGCTGTACATACCCACATCTTCTCATTCCCTCTAATTACAGAGCGACCCCTCCTTCTAGTTAATGTTAATCAGTATCATATGGGTAAGGAACCCATGTCTTCCCACTTCTCACAGAATTTCTGAATTATATCCCTTGCCCCTAGACCTTCATTCTTATCATTACAAAAGTCATTTTCAAGCCACATTTCCTTCTTAGAAACTTTCCAATTTCTTTTCCTTTCCCTTAAAAAAAAACAAAAAAACAAAAAAACAGAAAACTATCTAAACTCCATGTTCCTATTTCTTTAGCTTTAGTCCAAACTACTTGACTAAAACTATTATGGCCAAAGTCACCAATGTCCTTTTTGCCTAATTCAATAGGATTTTTTTGATTTGTTCTTACTCGTTACCACAAAAACATTTCACTCCATGTCTGCTCCCGTCATTTTTTTCTTAGAAGTGAGGTTCATGGAACACACTTGCTGTTTTTTCATTTATGAAGACTTTCATTTCATTAAATAAACTTCAATATAAAATAAAATAAAAATGCAAGTAATAGAGTTTTGGGCATTTGAAATTTTTATCTTAATACTTTTTCTGTATTTTTCAAAACTTTTAAGAATGTTATTAGTGAAAACTACACTTTTAATTTTGAAAAAGAAAAGTCCTTATATATCTAAAACATAATTATATGCCAATTGACCCTCAACTTTTTTTAAATTTTTTTTTTTTTTTTTTTTTTTTTTTTATTTTTGAGACAGAGAGAGACAGAGCATGAACAGGGGAGGAGCAGAGAGAGAGGGAGACACAGAATCTGAAATAGGCTCCAGGCTCTGAGCTGTCAGCACAGAGCCTGACGCGGGGCTCGAACTCACGGACTGTGAGATCATGACCTGAGCCGAAGTCGGACGCTTAACCGACAAGCCACCCAGGCGCCCCGACCCTCAACTTTTAAAAAATGTTACCAAATAAACAACAAAATGAATATAAAGAAAATAATCAAAGGACAATTAAAATGTAAGAAGGAATAACAGGCAAGTTGTAGAGTTGCATGTACAATTCACTTTTATCATAAATAAGTATATAGCACAAATATAATAGAAGATCTGTTTGGTTTTTAAAGGTTCAAGTTGTATTCTCAAATAGTCATAATTCAGACATCTGATAAGTGTAACAGAATTATGTACCAGGATGATAACCCTACCTTATCAAGGAAAATTAATTTTTAATACACTCAGTATTATCTAATAAAATTAATATTTTTAGAAGGAATTCTATTACTCCTTAGTTATCTAGTTCAATGTTCCTTATAATAGAGATTTTTTTATACTCTAAGTGTTGAAGGAAAGTTGGACCCTTACCTTGGGCATTAAGGGTAGTTTTACTACAAAAAGAATGGGGAAGAGGGTGCCTGGGAAGAGGGTGCCTGGCTGGCTCAGTCAGTAGAGCATACAACTCTTGATCTTGGGGTCAGGATTCGAGCCTCATTGGCATGAATTTACTTAAAAAAAAAAAAGAATGGGAAGAATTATATGTCAAAAAACAAAATAAATATATGAGAAGTTACTATAAAAACTCCGGAGGTGCCTGGCTGGTTCAGTCGGAAGAGCATGGGGCTCTTCACTTGAGGTTGTGAGTTCGAGCCCCATGTTGGGTGTAGAGATGGCATAAATATATTTATAAACTAAAACACACACACACACACACACACACACACACACACACACACACCCCAAAAAACAAAAACAACCTCTGGGGAAGAGTGGATTTTTTAAGTTTAAAATGGAAACAATGTTTAAAATATATGAAGAAGTAATCAGTATTTCATATTTCTGTAAATAAAAACTATTAAAAAGCAAAAGAATTATAATAAATATAATAAAAGCATATCATTAATATTAGGAATTTATAAATAGGTTATAATAAATATATTAAGACCTCTAGGCGGTAACAGGCAATGCCAAAGACAAACCACAAAAGAGAAACAGGTTAAAGTACTGAAAAAATGCTCATTGTAACCAGTCACAGAAATGCAGATTAAATAAGGTACAATTTTTTTGCAATTGGATTGGCAATGGCTAATAATGATGAATATAACCCAATCCAATGAAGGTGTTAGTAAAACAGGCACAGTCATATACCATTAGTGAGATACTGTAAACCCATACAATCCTTTTAAAAGCCAAGTTCACAATACATATATTAAGAGCCTTAAAACATTCCCAGCCTTTGATCCAGTAATTGCATTTTTAGGAATTTATCTTATGAAATGATGTCACACAGCCACAAATAAAAGTACTCTGCATAAAAATGTTCATTGAAGCATCATCTATAAAGGTTGGAAGTAGTGAATCAATCCATCTGTATGCACAACCATGTGCTCCATTATTAGCATTCCACTGTAGCACAAGGGAAGAATCAGATAACCATGTGAGGAGGCAGAGGGTTGAGAAGATTTCAAAAACATAACTCTTCACAAGAGTCTTAGAAAAGAAGCAGATTTTACCAAGCAGAAAGAGAGGGAATAAAAATTGCATACAGGGAACATCATGTACAAAATCATGGATTCATGAAAGTCTATCCTCAGGGATCCATAAAAACTATGGTTTGTTTGTAGTATGTTTAGAGCCTGCTGCTTCCTACCTCCCAGTAGTTTTCAGAAAGTGATGTTTAGCAGTGGTTTAAACACATACAGAGCATCAGCACTCCTGTATCCCTTGGGTAAATTCCTAGCAGTGCTATTCCCGGGTCATAGGGTAGATCTATTTTTAATTTTTTGAGGAACCTCCACACTGTTTTCCAGAGTGGCTGCACCAGTTTGCATTCCCACCAATAGTGCAAAATGGTTCCCGTTTTCCACATCCTCTCCAACATCTATACTCTCTTGATTTGTTCATTTTAGCCACTCTGACTGGCGTGAGGTGATATCTCAGTGTGGTTTTGATTTGTATTTCCCTGATGAGAGGGTGGCAGGTAGGGGAAAGTGGGTGATGGGCATTGAGGAGGGGACCTGTTGGGATGAGCACTGAGTGTTGTATGGAAACCAATTTGACAATAAATTTCACATTGAAAAAAAGATGTGAAAAATAAACCACATACTGAACAATAAATACAAACAAAAATGAAAAATATTAGGCTAACTGGATATGAGTATTCATCTTCATATAATGTGATACACCAGGAGGAAAGTAGAAGGGTTTTTAAAAACAGATGAGACTTTATCTTAAGCTAAACTCATCATGAGAGTGTTATGATATTAGAAACAATATCTAACTACTGTCAAGTGATAAGCTACAGGCAATCTCTTTTGTTCTTACCTTTACTATCTGGCATGGAGGAAATAAGAGTTCAACTACATCAAATTACTGTTATGGTCATAAGAAATAGATTTGCATGAAGGTAATACAATCTCCAACTTCCCCAAACTAGTTCAACTCCATTCCTTTAAATTATCATGTACCTCATATTTATCCTTCTGCCCATTCTATTTCTATTCGTTTAGTCACTACCACCTGACACTGGAATGTCTGCAGTAAGTCACTGGTCATTCTTTTAATAGTCTCTACTTTCTGTACATTTAACCGATTTCTTCCAAATCTATCTTTCTAAATTTTTAATCATATCATATCTCTGCTTAAAAATCTATTAGCTAACAGGGTGCCTGGGTGGCTCAGCCGGTTGAGAGCCCAGCTCTTGATTGTGGTTCTGATCATGATCTCACAAACATGTCACTGTTAGTGTAGAGCCAGCTTGGGATTCTCTCTCTCTCTCTGCCCCTTCTTGTTCACGTGCTCTCTCTCAAAATAAACAAACTTAAAAAAAAAGATCAATTAGTTAACCCAAACTCCCCTTTGTAACTTTATCTCCCACTATTTTCAAACGAATTTTAGTTAGGTTTCCCTCCATCCTCTCCTTCATTCAGGTTGCTGTTCTAAAATATCTACCACTTCCTTCAAAACCCAGCTGAAGAGTCACTATCTCCTTGAACCCTTTTAATTCTAGACCAATTATTTCTTTTCTCTCTTTCTCTTTCTCTCTCTCTCTTTCTTCCTTTCTTTCTTTCCATTTTGGGGTATCAATAGCAATACTTAAGTATATAAACTATCTTGAACCATGCTACCTTCAATATATACTAAAGACTCATCTTATTGGGGGTTGGGGAGTGTGGGTAGGTCCTAGTCAGTAAGCTGTATCAAAATATAGTAAACATTATCTTTGACATTAACCATACTGGAGACAGATACATGATCCTTCAATAAGTACAACACAGCCAGTTTGCCAGCATTCGAACAGATGTCCAGAAACACATAGCTGGCCTGAATTTAGGAGCTACGATATACCAAAAAAAAAAAAAAAAAAAAAAAAAAAAAATTCTATTAAGATATAAGAGCCACACTTAGTGTAAGATGCCACACTATGACAGCTACCCAGGAACAGAGAGTACCTGACTCTGGCATCCTGCCTGGAGACACCTTTACTGAATGAATGATGGTTATTGAAATTGTTTTTCCTTTCCCATCCTCAATTTTTCCTAACAGTTGAATTTCAATGGGTTAAAACCACAAAAGATGAGACTGTACTCTATGTACATCCTTTCACTCTGAGTAAATTATGACCTCCTTGAGCATATGCATTTTATTTCTGAGCACTTTGAATTGTTTCTAGTTACTAAGAAATAGATGCTGGCTTAATTCTTGTTTTCAATTTAATGATCAATTTATTTCACTAATAACTACTGCCTAATATGAGACTATTAGCACATCACAATAGTGTGAAACATGAAAAAATAAGTGATTTTTATTTGTTTCCATGGGCAATTACAGGATTACTTTTAGGTCTCTTGTGAAGTCCTGAGAGTAACAAATACAAAAATAAACATGCATTTTTGTCTGGGTACATGTAATTAATTTAGTTGGTACCTCTGGACTGAAGCTGAAACATACCAAATACTACCTACTAAGCATAAAATATTTGCAATAAATTGCAAAAAAATTACCTATTTCACAAAAAGTGTCCCTCATTAAGATGAAAAAGGTCAAATTCAAGGTACTATGTCAATAGAACATTTCAGGAGTGCCTGGGTGGCTCAACTGGTAAAGCATCTAACTCTTGATTTTGGCTCAGGTCATGATCTCACAGTTCGTGGGTTTGAGCCCCACATGGGGCTCTGCACACAGAGCATGGAACCTGCTTGGGATCCTCTCTCGCTTCTCTCTGCCCCTCCCCTGCTTGCTCACTCTTCACTCAAAAAAATAATAAAATAAAATAAATTAAAAAATAGAACATTTCATTAAAAACAACCACCCAAAAAACCCCCAAAATCTGGAAAATTCTAGTCACATTCTATTTGGCTTTCTCCTTCCCCTGATCCCCAGCATGCTTTAGTCCTATCCTCCCATTTCACACGTGGTACAAAAGCACTTACACATTCTTTAAGCCAATTCTTCTCTTTTGAATTTTGGCTGTACATCTATGAACAATCTTTCTGGAAAGGAAAGGGAAAAGAAAGCTTTCACCTAACTGGCCAAAGTATTACATGCTCTCTTCCTGGACGGAATGTTTATTGTTTACACAGCCCTTCCCTTACCCTTCAACTTCCTACTTCAAATCCCCAAGGTATGATTATAGGTAAGAGTTATTTTCTCAATAAGCTGCTGAAAATACTAATGACATTGCACAAGAATCTAATGCTACAGTACAGAGGCCACAATGGAGAAAATCTTGAGACTTTCCAAGAGGACTCAATTGCATAACAATGCTCCATTTCTCTTAACCCCATTTAAAAGCTTCTTTAAAGCTGTCTCCTCTCTTTGATATTGTTACTATCTACCTCCTAACAACACTTCCTTTAGCTCTGCAGTAACCTCTCTTTTACAGTAAGAGTTTTGACCCACAACCTCTGTCTGTTACTGTTGCCTGGCAGACCCTATTTCTTCCACTATGCTACACTAACCCATAAAAGGAGAAACATATCATCCTGTGACTTACGGGCTGCTCCCTGATTTTTTCAGATGCTCAAGATTGGCTTTGCTGCTTCATATGTTGCCATAATGGTTTATGTCAATAGTAATCCTTTTCCCAAGGAAGTCCAGAAGTATGTTTCAATAACCATGTTATCATGGAAACCACAAAAAGATGGTTAAGCGCGGCTTCTCTCTAAACTCAGTCACTAGACAGCCTTTTATTTCCACTCATTTCCACCTCTAATTTATCTCAAAACACATCATCGTACAAGAAATACTTATGTAAAAGTTTTAAGGTTTTCTTCTGACCTGTCTCCTGCAAGTAAATATTCATCACAACATTGTAAATAAGGAAAATGAAATAAATGTCATGGTCTTAGTGCAGCAATAATGAAGTTAGGAAAAGTCTAACCACTGAAAATTAAGCGGTTATACATTCGTGAAGTTTTTTGAATCTTTCCTTTTCATACATTAATTTTTTTTTTTTTTTTTTTTTTTTTTTTTTTTTTTTTTTCTGAGAGAGCGAGCTCTTATAGGCACAAGCATGCGAGCAGAGGAGGGGCAGAGGGAGAGGAAGAAAACCTTAAGCAGACTCCAGGCCCAGCCTGACCTGGGGCTCAATCTCATGACTTTGAGATCATGACCTGAGCCAAAATCAAGAGTCAGACACTTAACCGACTGAGCCACCCAGGCGTCCAAATCATGCTCTCTATTTTTAATGGTATTTCTATTAGTGTAATTCACTACTGATGTAATTACAAGTAGGGGTTATAAATTTCTTTTTGTCCTTATGGATATTCCTATTATTGGCAGTTCAGACAGTTCCACCTTCTTTATTCATCCACAGTAACTACAAGAGGGGAAAGTGTTTTTTGAGTCGGTTATCAAATCCCCTTGGAAAGCTAGTTCTTCACCAGTAAATGGAGAAAAGAGAAAAACAGATGCCCTCTCTTGCTCAATGTTCTTAGCAAGTATAATCATGCATTATGTTTCAAAACAAAAACAAAAACCACTTATAAAGCAGCGGAAAAGAATGAAGGAGAAAGGAATGGTTCTGATTAGTCTCACAAGAAACACAGTATTTCAATAACTCTGATCAGAAAGGACAGTTTTGTCAATTTTAAACTGGTCTCCACAAACAACAAGCCTATCATTGAAAGGGATGATTTGAAACTGATTAACCCATCTTCTCCAGAAAAAGCAGAGCAGTCATTTTTGAAAGCAATGGAGGAAAAGGATTCCAAAACATTTTCTTTTCTTCAGGGTAACCTCAAGAAGGTTGCCCAACTACTCCAGACACCTAATAGACCTAGCTTTAATTTATTTGTTCTATGTGGGGCTCATAATGTCCTTCTTTTATTGCATGCTTTCTTCCTAATCCCTAAATATTCAGTTTACTCATTTTTCTAGGTCAAATTCAATGCTACCTAACCAAAGAATCTTTTCTAATGATTCCAAACCAGAAGTCATGTCACCCCTATTCTAAGCTTTCACAAACTGTCATCCATAGCTTTTTAAGAATACTGAATACAGCATTCAGTATAAACTTGATGAATGAAGGTAGTTCTCCCCTCTTTCCCCCTGTTATTAGTACTAGGACAATAAAAGTGTATCAAATATCTGACTCCCCTGTGGTTGTCATTACTGAGTCAACTCATTTTTCAAGGAATGGCTACATTTTCTACTGTTTTGTTGAGTTACTAATATTTTAAAAATTGACTCCATTTCCTCATCTTTCTCTTTATCTAAATATAATCATCTGTTGCAATGAGAGCCAAAAAACGTAGACAAATAAAATCCCAAACATTCATTCTGGTGAAAATGTAAGAACTTCTTTCCTTCTGATTTATCAAGAAGTGGGAGAGGAAGGGAAAGAAAACTTATTTGAATTTTACTTCCTTTTATTTCCTCAGCTTATTCTGTGATGAGATTCCAAACAGGAAAATAACTGAACAGACAACAGTCAAAAGACACAACAGACAACAGTCAAAAGGCACACACACAAAAAGAAGATTTATAATAATTCATGAAATGATCAATGTAACCTCAAATGATGGCAAATTAACTGCGTATATAAAGTTATTATCCGATGCAACTCAAAACTAAAACATAACACATCGTCCTTTAATAACCTCTGAATTTATTATTTAGAAAAAAGTACAGCCTACTATCTGTTAGATTAAATTTGGCCATATATTCTGTTATATTACCAACACATCCAGCCATTTGTGAAACCAAGAAAGAGTAAAATGCACTCTTAGGAGTGGTACTCAACCTTGAAGTGCTGAAAGCTACTTCATCATCTAGCATGGGGACAAACACATGCATGCACATGTGAACATAACACTATGTTGTGTAGAAGGCTCAATATAATCACCATCCTTGTAAATCACTCAGGTATCCACTTATTTTAACATACACAAATCAAGGCAGAGCTCCCTGTGATTCCTACAAGGAGAGCGGAAATCACATTTAACACCTCTCCTCCCACTCTTCTCATTGAAAACTTGGGATTCACAGGTTTTCCCTCTCCTTTCAGTCACTACCAGGCAGCACAACCTGCGGGAAACTATTACAGGTGGACTAGTTTATACATATCATTTAAATACTGTAGGAGTGCAGCTGTGCTTAATATTCCAGAAGTGAGCCAAAAAGCAGAAAAGACTCATTAGATTTCTTCTAAAAAAAGATTAAAGTAACTTCCTGGTTTTAGGATTAGCATTACTCTAATCAAAGCATAATGTCTTGCTGATTTTCCTATCTTGTCTTACACCACTCATAAACTAAAAGTATTGTCACTTTTCTATGTATTATGTGAAATTGTTTTACAGGCTAATTAAGCACAATCTATTGCATGTGTTGTTACCTAAATCTATATATAACTAGCAAAATATAATTAACAACATTTTCAAATCAGAGATAATTCAGTTACTCATCTATGAACAAAAATTATAAAACATATTTTCCAAAAAATACAATGGTGGTGTAATCTAGCTTTGTTTCCTTTCTGGCCAAGATGAGATATATGATGGGTAATATATTATTGACCTTTTACACTTGGTTCTTTCAAAGCTTCTTCATTTTATTCAGCATTTAGTTTAAATTAAATATTTAAAATTGAAGCTGTTCTATGTTGCAGACATAGCTAAAATGAAGAGCTTCTGTAGCAGCAGTGACCAGATTTTAAATGCAGGTAGATCAATAAAAAAAAAAAAAAAAAAAATCACCAAGCACAGGCTCCATGTGTGAGTGGAATGGTTTATAATAGCTTGCAAATGACTATGTGCTTGCTGTAACCAGCTGTTCTTAAATTATGAATATGCAACCAATTCATGTTAAAGCCAAATCCCTGCACTATTTCTACAGAGAAATCCCAGTAGTTTTGCTTGTTCTACATGTTAGCTCTGTTAAGGATACAAATAGCAGTAAGCTTCCGAACAAATAGGACCAAACTATTGGCATTTCATGCACTGGGTCCATTATCACAGCAGGGGATGTCAATCATTGGTACATTCCTATAACAGCTCAGGCAATATGACAATGATCTCGTAGGAAAAAAAATCAAAATCTCTGCAGCATACTCAAAGTCCTTCTGACAACCTAATGCTTTCTTACTTCAGCCAATCAGAATGTCAGACCTGACCTACTAGAAGACTTGCATCAAGCCTGAAACATTTAAAAACATCAATCATAAAAACAAAGACAGGACATTGAATTATACAGTATTAACCTCCAGGGTTTGCATACAAAGACCTTAGATTTATTTATGTCCCAGTGAGTTAAGAGCTTCAGTACACCGTTCTTTACACCAAACTGACTGCCAATTTGATGAACCTCTCTGCCCTCAGCAGGAGTGCACTGTCTTTGATTAATGAGTGCATGCTTGTGGAAAAGTGTTAAGAGGAGAAAACAGAGGAAAAACACACAATTATGTCTACACATAGCTGAAGTACCAATGCAATAATTATCTTCAAAACAAATACTCCTTTTTCCTTACATACACATGCACACATGTGCACACACAAAATTAGTAAAGGTTCTTATCTGTATTACTTTCATTGTTATATCTAACATTTTTTTGAATGAAAGACATTCAAAAACCAAAGTACGAGTCAAATTTCATAGATTATAAAAACAACTATGTTAAAAGCATTAATGTAAAAAGATAGAAAACACCCTATCTTATATAGTAAATTTTTAGATATGTGGGATAAAAACTTTATTTTCACCTCATACTCTTATAAAAGCCTATTCATTTAAAAAACTCAATGTTTAATCTACAAATATCAAGACCATTAAATATTTTACACCTCAAACTGTATTATGAATTGCCACAATTCACATAACATTCAAAATAGATTTAAAAGTCATATAAATTGTTTTGGTTTTCTCTCAGCAAAGATATTGCCAATATTTTATAATTCCATATGTAATTATAAATTATACTCATTGCCCGTAACTTCAAAGCTAATACGGTCAACAGAAAAACTCATGAATGAAAGTTTAAATTTTTTATGATTCTTCTGTTTAGAATTGCCCTCTACCCAATGTAGGAAAATTCCTGCTTAAACAATGGAATGCTGATTTGCACTACACTATAATTAAGACTACATTACCTGTAAAAATGAGTTAAGCATTGAGATTCCTTTTTTAAAAAGTTGACATTTAATATCTTTACCTTAATCCAGTTTATATGAGTATCTGCCTTGACACAAACATCTTATGAGTAAGTGTATTTCTTAAAAACTGAATCACAGGCTAAGGTTAACAGAATACTTTTCTTTTTAAGGAATTGTAAAGCTATTACATAAAAAGAGTTGAGAAAGCATATTACCTGAAAGAAATCTTAGTAATGTGTGATCTATTTAAAAGGAAAACATCTCTATAAACTTATAATTTCAGGAAATCATAATTCTGGTATCACTCAGCATGTACTAAAAGTGCTTACAATTTGTTTATATTGTATAGGAAATCCTTCTAAGGCTATTTAACTTAGCAAATCATATATTCGCATCATCAATTTCACATTTTAATATTTTTAAAGGCATCCTATTTTAAATGTTATGAATTTTATGCTCTTTGAAAAACTGTTTTAAAGATTTAAAAATTAAAAATGAATAAATACTGGAACTACAAAAGATCTCCTGACATAGTGAATAAAGTATATTATATCCTTAAACTTATTATCCTAAAGATTTTTTACACAATTTTTCAAAAAATGTTTTCTCTTTTGGAATAATCACTTTATTCTTCCTCTTTTCTATCTCTTCTCCCACTAAATAAATAAATAAACAAATAAACAAACAAATAAATAAAAGAAGTAGAAAACACTTAGGCACCAATGGGATGATTTGACACCATTTAGTACCATAGTCTGATAGTTGAAACTATCAATAAAAGTTATTAGTACAATAAAAATATAATTCCCATTTTAAAATCATTAGATGATCACCAATTATTTATTATCTTCACCTTCTTATACAGAAAATTAAACATAAAACTGCCTTTTCCTCAGCAATTCTTTTCTCTTCTGATTACCTTCTGCAACAAAAGTTTAAAGAAATATTTAATCAAACAAGTCAGTATTTATTAAATAAAGTACAATCTTTTAAAACCTTGTGGTATGAAATACTTAATTTTATATAATCAAAAACCTCTTAAAATACCTAACTAGGTAATTTAATTAATCCCTCAGGATATCAAGTATATTAAAAATCATTAAGATGATATAATCTCAACTAGGGATCAAAATCACATTATTTTGTTCGTGCTAAATCACTTCTTTTAGTAGTCCTAGCTAGGAGTAGGTCCAAAACTCAGAAATTACACCTTAAAATCTTTTTCTTTGAGAAATCTTTAAACCAAAAGTATTCAAGTTTAACACATTCTTTCACTAATTCAAGGAAGTAAGACAGAAAACAGAAACTTTCATGCAACTGTGATATCCTACATCTTGTATAGTAACACAAAAGTAGCAACAAAGACATTAACAATTGCAGTTCAAGCTGGGAGTGACTGTTCTGTTTCAATTCAATGACACCACTAATGGCTTCTTAGCAGCTCCATGAAATCAACCAGCTGTCAAGTTGATGCATCAGAAGGAACAGTTATGCACTCCCATAAGAAAAAGCAACACATCAGGATGTTTGGCAAAACATCTGCTCCTTTACACTGCAGTTCTATAATAAACATGCAAACAAAGAAATGAGAGAAAGGGCAACAGAATTAAAATTCCAAGGTTTCCATTACAGTCTTAAACGCATTTAAAATAAATGACATAAAAATAAAAACAAATTTCTGCCAACTTGAATACTTTTATTTTAAATCTCGAAAAATGCTAAACATAATTACTCAGATTCTTCTGGAAAGGCAAAAACTACAGAAAAATCATTTCATTTTAAAAATTGAGAGTAAACTTGTTCACCAAGAAAAATCATTATCATAATGTTATGTACAAAACTCAAAAAATAATACCAAAATATATCCTTCATTCAATTAGTACTTAATAAATTATGTCAAATGCGTTTCCAAGACTGAATACTCTAAAAAATATTTTAAATAGTGTTTGAAAAAGTAAATGCCACTACAGTTCAGCACTAGCTTAACATATAAAACCAGTAAAGATACTATTCTCTGAATTTTAAAATATGTACCTACTCCTACTTTTCTCCAAACCATTATATGAAGACAACAATATTAAGTCCTGATAAATAACTTTCTTTTAAACGCATACTATTTGATCACTCCCCCCCTCCCAAAAGACTCTTCTTGTTTGCCATTACAGGCTGAAAATAATTTTGATTACAGCCATTCATTTCAAACACTTGTAAAATTTTACTTTTTTCTATCTGAAACTTATAAGTGCCTCAATGTTGTCTAAATTATTGATTATGCAGCACAGTGACAATATGTACAGTGTTTACAATAGGTGTGAGACATCAAATGTACTTAACTACCATTTTCTTAAACTACTTATCCTCTGTTGCTTGCCATTTATAATCTGCCAAATCTTCTAGTCCTTTGTTGCATGTATAATTTAAAACCATCTGTTCTATGTGCTTTTAACTATTTAAACATTTTTCACCTACCTACAATTCACATAAATGGCAGACATTCAATTCAGTCAGGCTTTCTGTATAGCATTTTACATAAAGCAAATTCCAAGATAAATAGCATAGCAAACAACACCAAAGACGACTGCTACAGAGATAAAAACATACTACTACATACAATGTAAGTTCTTATGTGTTAGACAAACCTTTTCAGAATTGTTTCAATTACTTGTTTTTTTTTTTTGTTTTTTTTTTTTTAGTTAATTGTAGTCAGTGTTTTTTCCCAACCCAGAAGACAAAGAGAATGCAAATTAAATACAGACAGTTTCATGTCCTTGTTAGAAGAGAAGTAAATATGCTGACTGAAAATGACTACAGGAGACAGAATTCCACTTTCCCATTCAATTTACAGTGCTTTTATTTATATACCAGTCAGTGTATCATTAAGTTTGGTCATGTGACCCACCGAACTTCTGTGAGGTGAAAAACTACGTTAGACAAGCAAATTAAAACAACACTATTTTTATTATTTATTTTTTCATAATGGCTGACAAGGAGCTTACAGCTTGAGGTTATAAAATATATTTTAAAATAAATTTTGTCTTTTAAATACTAACTACATTTTTACCAATCGTTTGATTTAATATCTGCTACTAAATTTTAAAAGTATCCAGTATCTCCAGGTATTTTCATAGTTGTTTTTGCAAAATGCAAGGAAATATGTAAAAAATAATTTAATTACAAAAGGGGATCTAGGTAATCTAAAGTCATTATACGTAAAATGTTAACCAAGCTGATTAAAGAAAAATCGACAGCAGAGTGGAGTAAATGAGAAAGGGAATGTGCTGATTAAAAATAACATTTGAAACCTTTAAAGAATAAAAAAAAAAAAAAACCAACACGTAGACAAAAGCTAGGTGAGTATCAATGACACTATAAAAGTTTATACCATTTTTTTTTTACACATTTTCCACCTGTTACCAAAACAAAACGTATAGACGCTGAGGGTTCATTTTGAGAGCAGAACCCAAAAATAAGCAGCACAACTTCTCTAACCAGTAAGTTACACGGTCCTTTAAAACAGGGAAAAAATTTAGCGAAAAATTGACTCTTGGGAAAATTTCTCGATAAAGTTTACATGACGTCACTGGGCCCCCTGAACATTCCCTAAACTTTGAGTCTTTTCCACACACACTTTTTTGCCTTTCTACGCCTTCTTACCCTTTCTCAAAAATAAAAAAGGGGAGACTTGGGAATAAAAATTGCCCAAGATGGCGAAACGCTTGTTGTTTAGAGGGCAGGGGAAAAAATGGAGGATATTGTAATATACACAAAGGGATAAATTTCAACAACTCGGCCAAGGACTGCAGCTGCTTCTCTCTTTATAAGGAAGCAACACACAAAAGATAAATACAGAGGGAGAGAAAAGAAGAGAAAAATCTCCCAAATAGCAGGGCCAGCTCTT
This sequence comes from Panthera onca, assembly GCF_046562875.1. NCBI lineage: Eukaryota > Metazoa > Chordata > Mammalia > Carnivora > Felidae > Panthera > Panthera onca. The sequence continues at coordinate 72,582,359 of NC_138346.1, read as the reverse complement.
ACTCTGCAAACACTTCCTTCCTTTCCCAAGTCCCAATTCTGGGGTTCATGGAACTACTTTAAGGGGAGGGTTGACGCGAAAGAGAAAGGGGGGAGGGGAGCGACAAGAAGATTAAAAGCGAGGAAGAGTTGAGGGCTGGCGGCTGTTCTCGGGGAGAACTGCTAGGAGACAGACATTACTGTAGGAAAAGCTGTGCTCCTCTAACCTCTGTGTACAGACGTGCATCTTCCCAAGTATCCAGATCCTTTCCCAGTCCCACCTGCCCCCATTACACGCCCCGCGCCCGCAGACCATTTTCTGAAAACTCTGGAGCTCCAAGCTACCCAGAGAGAGCTAAAGAGGCCCGAACTGGGGAGTGGGGGGGCGCAGCTCATCAGTCCTAAAGGGAAGAGGGGGCGGAGGCAAAAAGGGGCAGCAGTAGGCGGACTGGGGTCGGGGGGGGGGGGTATATTGAAACTACCCCGACAGGGATTGGGGGAGCAGCGTATATTCCCTCGTAGGAACGGCGATCGCAACAGTGCCAGAGGTTATCGTTTGAGAAGCAAAAGTGTTGGCGGCCCCCCGAGCTCTGGAAGCCGAGAGGAGGAGGAGGCGCGCAGCCCCGGCGGCCAGGCTGGGCGGCCGGCACAAAGGAAGCGGACTCGCGGCGGCGGCGGCCCGCGGCCCTGCTGCACCGAAGTCCCGCACCGGCAGCCAGGAATAAAGTTTACATTCTCCGGAGACCGCACCCCCCACCTCCCACCCAGGACCGCGTCCTCCTCCCCCAAACTCCGCTCGGGACCCCGAGCACCGCCCCAGCCTTCCAGCCAGCACAACAAAGAGACACACCGACCGGCGAGGGTAAACAGCCGCTGAGGGCGAGCAGGGCGGGCAGGGCGAGCGCCGCGAGACCAGCAACTCCGGAGTCCCCGCTCGCAGGAGCGTAGTTTCTCCTGTTCTGCTGCCGCCGGCTCGGTAACATTTGCAATTTTCGACTTCACCCGCACCCCTCACACCCGAACATTTTGAACTCACCTTTACTTTCGAACTGAGAGTTGCGGTGGGTGGGATTTTTGTCTTCCCCAGATGGTTGAAGGTTACGATTTTTGTTTTTGGAAACCCTACCACCTCCTTATCTCGATTATTATTTTTGCAAGAAAAGTATAAAGAGAGTTGGAGTGGAGGTGAGATTTGTGATCGGGAAAGCCCTTGACTCCCTCCTTCTCCGCCTTCCGCCTCTCTCTGATTAGTTCCTATCCAGCAGCAGATTGAAGCAGGAGATGATTCTTCTCAAGGTTTGTTCAGCAGCTTCACTTCTAGGCGAAGGCTTCATGAACCAAGTGACGTCAACCAACAAGGCTTCTCTCTCTCTCCTCTCTCTAACAATGAAAGTTGCTGTTAACAAGGGAAAAAAGAGAGAGAATTGTTTATACCATTTCAGTTCCAATAATAAATGACCTATCAGCTCCTAAAGGAGCCAAGGGAGGGAGGGGGGTTACTTCTTTCTCCAAGAATACTATAGCTTCGAGTTTGCAACCGTTCCTTGTCCCAGGAAAAAAGTTAAGAAACTAATTTTTTTTTGCTTTCAAAAGTAGGGCAGAAAATAGGATTGAAAACCTAATTTTAAAAAACGTAAACTGGAAAATAGGGAGCATAGATTAATCATTCTCACCTAAACTTTTTTTCTCGTAAACTCATAATTCGGTTGAAGTCTGTAAACCAACTAAATTAATATGCCAAGAATTCATGGATGTTTGGAACTCAAAAAGCAGGACGCAAGATGGTCCGGGATAAAACGCTATTGCCCAAACACGGGCAAATTAAACTAGCTGTAGTGTTGATGCACTGAAATAAATTTAAATAAAACGTTAAAACAGTAAGTCGTTTTAAAGTTATAAATTAAAACTGTAAAGGGTAATCTCAATTGTAGTTTTTCCCTCCAATTTCTGAGGTCAAAAAAGTGGAGGGGGAGGGAACTAATTGTAGGAATTGAGCATTTTTTAAAGAATCAAGTTAAGACTGGTAGCTCATTGCTCCATTTTTAAACTACACAGGAGGTATGCTTTTTGTCTACCCCCCAATCTCCTCCCAACTTTCTGTTTACCCTTCCATTTCTCCCTCAGCCCTCAATTCCAACATCCTGAAACCAATAAAGTTGAAATAAAGGTGAAGCACACCCTATTCCCTCCTGGATACACCACCCCATAGCTTCCTAAAAATGATTCTTAAAAAGCCTTAACTTTGGCTAATGTTTTATTACACAGGAAGATATATAATTTTTTTTTCCCACTGAGGTAGTGTTTTTTCCCCACAACACATTAAAATCTCAAAGTTCATATAATAAAAAATTTCATGAGTTAATTTTCAGGATGAAGAGCAAGTGAAAGGCAAGCTACGGAAGAATAATTTGACCATATATGTGTATTTTGTCCATACATTTGTGGATAAATGTATCTTAAAAGATGCTATTGTTTTATGTTTCCTCTTCAGCCACTGGCTGTGATTTTAATTGTGCTGGAGGATCTTCATTAGTATTAACACATGGGGAGATTTCACAAAGCTGCTTCATTAGGAGGGAAAAAAAAGCTTGGCAGACTAGGTCTTTTTGCATGCACTGAGAATGTCAGCCTTACCTCGGTCATTTGTAACATAATAAGTGCAAGTACAATGATTGCAATGCAGGAGCACTGGGGGAAGGGCAGAAATACTGCCTGTCTAATAGGGATATCTGAAAAAAAGGCTGCTCATTACACAGTAAAATGTATGCTAAAAATTAGTGAAGATGATGTCTCAGGAGACTGATGCTAAATAAATTAATGTGCTGATATGTTTTTAATTATTATTTTTGTAGTAGTTTATTTCGTTCTCAGGATTCACATTGAGCAGCAAAGCTGCGCTAGCACTTATTGATTTTTTTTCCCTGCCACATTCCCGGAATACAGATTTTAATCATTTCACTACACCACACTCAGTAATTTCATTAAAAACTGGAACCTTCCATCCCCAGAAAAGCATTTAATTTCAATGACATACAATTTCTCTCTTAGCAGAAAACTGTCTCTACAGTAAAAGCTGGCCTAAGGTTCAAATGCATAATTTAATCCTGAGTTTTCCATGCTCTGCATTCCTTTGAAGCTATAATTTGAGTAACTACCTAATAACTGTAATAAGGACAATAATTTCCTTATAATATATTATTAACTCATATTTAATTAACTCAGAGGCCAAGCTCTGTACATGTATGACTGGGTCAAGAGTTCTACAATCTCAAAATTTACCAATAATGTTCCAGAAGAAAAACATAGATTAAAATACAAGTATGAATGCTATCATTTAGATATTCCAGCCAAATTAATATGCAAAAAAGTTCATGAATTTTAAATAATAGTGGTCATTACTCAAATAAACAGTATTTTAAAACATGTGGAAGGAAACCAGGCAACTCACTAATTCTATATATAAAGAATTATAATATTGATATTTCAAAACAATCCATTTCTGACAGTTTAATCACTAGATTTACTACTGAGAAAGTATTCAATTTTGAAAACATTTTTTTAAAAAGGGCTATATTCAAGTTGCCTCAATTTTCATACAGAATTCTCTTAAACATTTCTCTTAAAGTTAAATGGCACGCTTGAGTAATTTGGATAACAAAGGATATTTAAATACTTCAAGAACAATATACAGCAAAGTACGTTTCAATTTTAGGTTACAGTAATATTCTGAAATGATACTGGGTTGAAGATGGCACATTGGTTTTCCAAACAATAGGTTTTATACGGATATGTAATTTATATTGCCTGCTTTTAGAGAAGAAACCTGTGGGAAAAACATTTGATATAATTCACTTATTACTTTGAATATATATCTAATCAACAGAAAAGACTGATACATCTCTAATAAAAATGACTAACTTATATAAAAATCAAAACTCATATTAAAAATTCCTATCATTCCTCTGGGTGATTTTAAAACCATAATCCAAAAAAAAAAAGTTTTAAGACTATGTATATATAATCTCAAGTTGCCATCACATACAACACAAAGCTTTTCCTTGGTTGAATGATGGAAGTAACTTACACAAAATAAGACTTAAGTGTTGTCAAAATGTTAGAAAAAAGGATAAAAGTAATGATAATACAGAACTTGGTTTTACTGCCTACAAAATATTTAAAAACTATATATTTTATATTTTATTATCAAAACTATATATATTTATTATATAATTTGGAAAATATTTTTGCAATGCTCAGAGTTGAAATGCAATTAAATGTAAATCAATAATTAACAAAACAGTGGATAAATGAAAAACTCAGATTAACATCTAAAATTCATAAGGTGAATTTCTACATTTCAATAAAAAAAGCTTCAATTTATATATTTAAGTATATATTTAAAATAATTTGGTGCTTTTTGGGAGTTCAAATATATTATCTAATTTATACATTTAAAACTGATTTTTTAAAAAACAGCATACTAGAAATTTAAAACTGGATTATGCCAGTATTTGATACCCTCTTACTATGAAGTTGTGCTTATTTTTAATGATTCCTTCCTTGTTTTATGTTATCGCATTTGATTGTTTCAGAGATTACAACACAGTCACAGAGTTGGGGGGTGGGGAGATAATTACTATAGTTATAAAATAATTTGGCTTCAGTAGCACTTAGTTCTTTGCCTAAGATCATCATCTAAATTAGTACTTCATCTTCAGAATTCTAAAATAAATTTAAAACACATCTTTTCTAATATTACTGATAACTATTTCTGAAATTCTATCTATGATACATACCTAACCCATGCTACCACTATATGCCACCACTAGATGTAAATTTTGCACTTTCTTCTGTAAAGTAGCATCTATTTTTAGGATCAAAATAGAACTTCTTAAATAGGTAGATATAGAGATAAAGATGGTCAGGTATCAAATTTATTACTATGGGTATAATACATGGATCTTCAAAGAGTAAGGAATTGACATGTACAGAGAACAAATTCTATAAAGGCTGACTACAAAAAGCCAAACGAATGAGAGATCTCAATAGTGGAACAAGCTGGCCACTGTCATGTCTTGTTTCAGTTTCAATCAGTACAAACTAATGAAGAGTTATTTGTTTTCATTCATTGAACAAACATTTGAGTGCTCGCTATATGCTATGCGCTCTGCTACAGGCTGGAAAAACATGAAAAGCTCATATTCTGGTTGATGTTGAAAGTGTGAAATTCCTGGGAGATTAGAGACTCACATAAATCATATTATAAAGATACAAATAATGAAGTTTTGTTAGAATAAAGAGGATGGGGCAACTAATTCTGACTGTGAGTCTAAAAAAGAGCTTTATCAAAGGGATGCCATTTGAACTGCATCTCAAAAACTGACAGCTTACCAGCTATTTGGGAAGGGGCAGATCCTAAGTAAAAGAAACCATAAGTTTAAATACAAAGAGCTACTAAGTCTGGTGCCCATCCACTAGTGAGAATACCAGTGCAACAGGAATTTCAGTGTGAGGTGTATCAGGGATGAAGTAGGAAAAGGAGGGTAGGATCTGAGAGTGAAAGGCCTGATACATACCATGGTAAGATGGCTGAATTTATTCTGAGCGCCAACAAAGGTGAGCAAAGGAGTGACATGATCAACCTTGTTTTTAGGGAGCAGCAACTGTCTAGGTGCATTGTCTAGTGCAAATGATAGACTGTAGTATGTAACGGTCCATGAGAAAGACAGTAAAAGACAGTGGCATTAGAGATTCAAAGTCAGATATTTTTGAGGAAAATGTGGATTTGGTGACCAACTGAAAACACATAGAGTTAAAGGAGAGGAAGGACTGAAGGAAGACTAGTGGGATTTCTGGCTTAAAAAACCGGATAAATGGTAGAGTCATTTGTAAGGCCATTTTTAATGGAATTATCAGAATCCATTGCAAAGGTTTTTTTGTTGTTGTTTTTTCAATGTACATGCCCAGGGACAATATCAAGAGATTCAGTAGGTCTAGGGTGGAAACCAAGTACTTCTTTTCCTTTTTAAAAGAACTCTGACAGTGCTTCAGATAAACACTCCTAATTAAGAACAGTATTATAAAATTGATTATAAAATTCAGTTGGAAGAAAAAAAAAGCCCTGAAAAAGAAGAGCATTGAAAGTGTGTGTGGAGGTCCCACATCGGATACTAAAATATGCTATATATGTGGCCTTTATAATTTACATTTGGCCTTGGCACCTGAGAAAAAGACCAATGAAACGTAATAGAAAATTGAGAAATTGACCCAGGTGCATATGGAAATTTAACATAGATAAAAGCTGAATCTCAAAGCAGTGAGGAAGAAATGGACTTCTTAATAAGTGGTATTGGGATATCTGGGTAGTCATAAGAGATGAATTGGGATCTATTCTAAAAATGAATTTTAAAAAGAACAGATACTTAAATATAAAAATTTGAACCACATCAGTACTAGGAGAATTTATGGGTCAATCCTTCTATAATTGGAGGGTAGGGAAAACATCTCTAGTAATGGTTAAAACTAAATGCAATAATGTGAAATACTGGCAATACATAAAATACATTCAAATACATGAAACTAAAAAGGTTTATATGGCACTTAAAGAAAAAGGTTTTATATGGCAAAAAAAAAAGAAAAGAAAAAATACCACAAGTTAAGAACAATGACAAATGAGAAGCTTAAAAAAATATTTTAACTTATATGAGATAATGGAATAACCCTATATATAAAGAGTATCTAAAAATGAATAAAAGACCAACACCCTGATAGAAAAATGGCAAGAGATATGAACAGATATTTTAACAAAAATAAATGCAAATGCCCCTTACACAGAAATATCCTCAACCTCGCTGATAAGAGAAACACAAATTAAGAATCACTGAGATAGGAGTGTCTGGGTGGCTCAGTCAGTTAAGCATCTGACTTGGCTCAGGTCATGACCTCATGGTTCCTAAGTTTGAGCCCTGCATCAGGCTCTCTGCTGTCAGCAGCAGAGAAACTCTGCCCCTCCCCGCTCATCTCTCTCTCTCTCTCAAAAATAAACATTAAAAAAAAGAAGAAGAAGAATCACCGAGATACTATTTCTCACCCAACAAGTTGGCAAAAATCCAAGTTTCACAACTTGTTAGAAAGGCACTTGTGGGGAAAAGGACCCTCTAAAATATGCTTATTGGAGTGAAAGACGTAAAATCCCCAACAACAGAGAATTTGACAGTATCTAGCAAAGTAACATATGCATTTCTTTTCTGACTAGCAAAACCCATTTCCAAGAATCTGATCAACACTGACAAAAATATAAAATAGATATAAGAAGATATTCACTGAAGCATTGTTTGTTACCGCTAAAGTGTGGAAAATAACCCAAATGTTCATCATAGGGAAATGGTTGAGTTAATTATGGTACATGCACAGTATTATGCAATTTTTTTTAATTAAAAAAAATTTTTTTTAATGTTTATTTTTGAGAAAGAGAGACAGAGCATGAGCGGGGGAGGGGCAGAGAGAGAGGGAGACACAGAATCTGAAGCAGGCTCCAGGCTCTGAGCTGTCAACACAGAGCCCAAGGTGGGGCTCAATCCCATAAGCTGTGAGATCATGACCTCAGCTGAAGTCAGACACTTAACAGACTGAGCCACACAGGTGCCCCATGCAAGTTTTAAAAATAAATAAGGAAGGAATGTATATAGTATGAAGTATTTCACACCTACCGAATATATTAAGTAAAACAAAAAAAAAAGCAAGGTGGATAAAAACATCAACGGTATGCTACCATTCTTACATATATTTACCTAATTTTTTAAATGAAAGGAAAAAAGTCAAAACTTTAAAAACATGATCACCTATAAGGAGAAAAGGAACAAGGTAGAAAATACAGAATAGTAGGAAGTTTTCACATAAGACTTGTTTTGTAGATGTGATTTTAGAACCATATAAAGTAATTTACATAATTAGAAAACAAAAACAAATTAAACTTAAAAACACTCCCATTAAATGAAAGTTAATGAAATGAATGAACTTGATTGCATATGGAGTTCCATACAGAGAATATTTCAAATGCCTTTACATACAATAATTTTTTTAAGTTTATTTATTTATTTTTGAGAGACAGAGACAGAATGAGAATAAGTGGGGGAGGGGCAGAGAGAAAGTGGGACAGAGGATCCAAAGCAGGGGCTGTGCTGGAAGCAGATAGCCTGATGCAGGCACAAACTCATGCACCATGAGATCATTACCTGAGAGAAGTCTGACACTTAACTGACTGAACCACCCAGGTGCCCCTACATACAATAATTTTTAAAAACCACACACAAACAGTAATTTAACAGCATATCCCTCATAGGATATAAACTAAAAAATAACTTGAAAGCAGCAACAAAACAGGAACTTAAATTGCTATCACTAACCATATTTTTGTGGTATGAACTGGTGTTGTTACTGTAATATTGTTGCATGCACAGTCTGAGATAAAGCAAATGGATGTTTTGCAAACAGCAAAGTTAGTGTTTTTAAAAATTAATTTTTGCTACGGGACAAAAAAGAAACATATAAAATGAATGAGTTACATGAACTCTCTGATCCTGAATTTGAACTCTGATCCTGAATTAGGATATATAAATGAACTCATTACATATTTTATATTTAAAAATATATACTTCTTAGTTTTGCTCACTGTAAAAGCCTTAAAAACAGGGACCATTGCAGAAGCAACAAGCACACACCTGTGTACCCATATTATAGTCTCTAAACACCATTTGCCCTGAAAAGAATTCCTTGATGTCAAGGCTGATTCCAGGTTCAGGATAGGAAATGTCCAAGATAAGCCTAGAATACCCTATTACACCATTAAGCATGGAAACTATCCAGATTACTGGCTTCATGCTAAAAGGACTAGAGAAACAATTTAAAGAGGACAAATAGAAGTGACTCCCACTGGCCAAAGATGAGACAATTTGAACAACTACAATGGAATGAAACATAAATATATCTTAATATATAAATTTATAATGATACTCTTTTAAAAATCTCATTTTTCATCTTTGAAGGATGCCAGGAACCAACTCATAATTTTGAAAACTGGTAAATAAAGGAAACAAGAATTTATTCAACATTTCCTACCAAATGTGCCTTTGGGAATCTAATTTGAAATTGTGTTGCAATATATACTGCTATATATCTGCATGTATGTGTGTGTCTATATATACAAAGATTTCAACGTTAGATTTCATTTTTTACAAAAGAAGCTTAAAAATGTTACTGGTCTGGGTGCCTGGGTGGCTCAGTCAGTTAAGCATCTGTTTCTTGATTTTGGCTCAGGTCATGATCTCACGGTTCTTGGGATGGAGCCCCCCATGTTGGGCTCCATGTTGACAGCATGGGGCCTATTTGGGATTCTCTCTCTGCCCCTCCCCCTGCTCATCCTGCACTCTTTCTCTCAAAATAAATAAATAAACATTGTTAAAAAATGTTATTGGCCTGTACTAATGGTTACTGTTCAAGTACACAATTAACCTGTGAGCTTCAAGGCAGAAAAAACAAAGAGGGAATATAATACCATTCTCCTTATCTGGTAAATAAGAAACTTACAACTTATTTTATTTATTTATTTATTTATTTAAATATAATTTATTGTTAAATTGGCTTACATACAACACCAAGAGCTCATCCCAACAAGTGCCCTCCTCAATGTCCATCACCCACTTTCCCCTCTCCCCCACCCCCATCAACCTTCAGTTTGTTCTCTTATATGTAAAAGTCTCTTATGGTTTGCCTCTCTCCCTCTCTGTTTGTAACTTTTTTTTTCACCTTCCCTTTGCCCATGGTCTTCTGTTAAGTTTCTCAAGATCCACATATGAGTGAAAACATATGACATCTGTCTTTCTCTGACTGACTTATTTCACTTACCATAATACCAAATGGCATCATTTCATTCTTTCTCATTGCCAAGTTGTATTCCATTGTATATATAAACCACATCTTCTTTATCCATTCGTCAGTTGATGGACATTTAGGCTTTTTCCATAATTTGGCTATTGTTGAAAATGCTGCTATAAACATTGGGGTACATATGCCCCTATGCATCAGCACTCCTGTATCCCTTGGGTAAATTCCTAGCAGTGCTATTGCTGGGTCATAGGGTAGTTCTATTTTTAGTTTTTTGAGGAACCTCCACACTGTTTTCCAGAGTGGCTGTACCAGTTTGCATTCCCACCAACAGTGCAAGCGGGTTCCCGTTTCTCCACATCTCTCCAGCATCTGTAGTCTCCTGATTTGTTCATTTTAGCCACTCTGATCAGTGTGAGGTAGTATCTCAGTGTGGCTTTGATTTGTATTTCCCTGATGATGAGTGACACTGAGCATCATTTCATGTGTCTGTTGATCATCTGGATGTCTTCTTAGAAAAGTATCTATTCATGTCTTCTGCCCATTTCTTCACTGGATTATTTGGTTTTTGGGTGTAGAGTTTGGTGAGTTCTTTATAGATTTTGGATACTAGCCCTTTATCCGATAAGTCATTTGCAAATATCTTTCCCATTCCATTGGTTGCCTTTTAGTTTTGTTGACTGTTTCCTTTGCAGTGCAGAAGCTTTTTATCTTCATGAGGTCCCAATAGTTCATTTTTGCTTTTAATTCCTTTGCCTTTGGAGATGTGTTGAGTAAGAAATTGCAGTGGCTGATGTCAAAGAGGTTGTTGCCTGTTTTATCCTCTAGGGTTTTGATGGTTTCCTGTGTCTCACATTTAGGTCTTTCATCCATTTTGAGTTTATTTTTGTGTATGGTGTAGGTGGTCTAGTTTCATTTTTCTGTATGTTGTTGTCCAGTTCTCTCAGTACCATTTGCTAAAGAGACTGTCTTTTTTCTGTTGGATACTCTTTCCTGATTTGTCAAAGATTAGTTGGGCATACATTTGTGGGTCCAATTCTGGGTTCTCTATTCTATTACATTGGCCTATGTGTCTGTTCTTGTGCCAATACCATACTGTCTTGATAATTACAGCTTTGTAGTGGAGGCTAAAGTCTGGGATTGTGATGCCTCCCACTTTGGTTTTCTTCTTCAATATCACTTTAGCTATTTGGGGTTTTCTGTGGTTCCATACAAATTTTAGGATTGTTTGTTCTAGTTTCTTACCAATTTAGTAAGATGAACTTAAAATAATGGAATAACATCAAACAAAATTTTATAACGAATGTATAAACAATATTTATATGGTTTCCATAGCAGTCCTCCATGAAGGCCAAGGGTGTAGTGATAAATATAATTAAGTTGATTGAATTTATTCAGTTAGACTCTTGCTCATGCAAGTCAATCATATAAGATTGTATATATTATGCCCAGCAGCACTCCAGGGGCCGCCACATGTTGAATCCAACTCATACTAACTCATGACAAAGTAAACTTTTCAGGAAATTTGCACGTTGGCTTTTCTTTTTTTTTTATTTTTTTATTTATTTTTTTAACGTTTATCTATTATTGAGAAACAGAGAGAGAGAGAGCATGAGCATGAGAGGGACAGAGAGAAGGGGAGACAGAATCTGAAGCAAGCTCCAGGCTCTGAGCTGTCAGCACAGAGCCTGACATGGGGCTTGAACTCATAAATTGCAAGATCGTGACCTGAACCAAAGTTGGATGCTCAACTGACTGAGCCACCCAGGTGCCCCGCAAGTTGGTTTTTCAACACAGTCATTACCAAAAATAAATATTTTCAAACTTAAAAATCAAGTAAACAATATTAAACACAAACACTCAAAACTCATCACTTCTTATTTTATTATGCTTTACTATCATAGGTGTACTTCAGGTTATTTATGTTTGCTGTAGTACAGCAAAAACAAATCAACAACAACAACAACAAAAACTACAAGTAGTTGTGTGCTACCTCTCATCTCTTCCCAACTCTGTGTTCAGTGATGGCACATTGGTAGCTTGAGATGGACCATGACGGGAACATTTACACAATGGAAACTGGCAAACACAACATATCAGTGCGTAACAATGTGTTTTTTTTGCTAAGTCTAGACTTAAGAAGTTAATGGAAAAATGTTAATGCAAATTAAACTTACATGTTACATTGGAATAACAGAAAAAATGGGAAAATAACAATCTTCTAATATTTGAAACCTATTAACAAGTTAGCAAGAAGTCACTCACATCATTGATGAACAAGTTTTTTTTTTTTTTAATCTTATTCACTTAAACAAAAGTATCAACGGCCATTTATGTCAGAACGACATTCTTCAGCAATTTCAACTACAGGTTGGCTACAGACACAAGAGTTTGGTAAAATCAATGAGAGCATTCTGTGAAAATAAACTGGCTATATCTATTTGACAATACAGTATTATATATTTTATTATTTGAAATTTATTCAAATAATTTTCCCAGATTTACCACCACATCTCTGTTGGAGAGGACCATAATGGCTACTAGCCCTTGAGGAATGCACAATCCAATTGAGAGAATCAATAATCTAAAATATCTGATACAATGTGATAAATAATCTAACAAAGGTATTCAAAGTAAAATAAGTGCACATTAGATATTTTCTCTGGGTAGAGATGGGGGAAGAAAAATGTGTATGAGTCAATCTCATAGTAATTAAGCCTTCTTTGCATTACAGTTTATCTTGATGTATAATTTACAGCATTAAACTTTATAATTTAGCTCTGAAGGATAGTTTCAAAGTATTCAAGGTACTGACACATGCCATTTGGGCAAGCCCTCTAAAAATCACAGAAGTAGTGTTTTCTGGATCAGGAAGAAATTTTTTTTTAAGTTTTTTATTTATTTTGAGGTGGGGTGCAGAGAGAGAAAGAAAATACCAAGCAGACTCCATACCACCAGTGTGGAGCCTGACATGACACTGGAACTCATGACCCATAAGATCATGATCTGAGCCAAAATCAAGTTGGGACACTCAACCGACTAAGCCACGCAGGCGCCCCAGGAAGAAATATTTTTATATCCTATCTGATTTCAAACATTCATGTGACTCCCTTCCCAACTTATGGTCAACATGTTTCAAGTTTGAAAACCAGGGTTTTATATTCGCCCCTCATTTATTTTCACAGCATCCTGAAACATATATATTCTAGGACCAAAATTCAATCCTAAGCATAATTTTCACTACTTCCCTTATATTTTGTTAGTCATCTTATTATTGTTATTTTTCTTTAAATAGACTCCAGGCCCAGCATAGGGCTTGAACTCACAACCCTGAGATGAGGAGTTGGATCCTCTACTGAGCCAACCGGTGTCCCCTTCACTCCTATTAAAAACTGAATCAACAGGCACCTGGCTGGCTCAGTTAATACAGCATATGACTCTTGATCTCCTGATTGTGACTTCAAGCCCCATGCTGGGCATGGAACTCACTTTAAGAAAAAATAAAAAAAATAAAAAAAATAAAAACAGAATCAGATCAGTCCATATTGTTTACAGACAATTGTGCCCTGGGAATAATGCAATATAAGAAATAATATTCAAGTGTCAACTCTTTAGTATAGTAATGTTGTTCCTTGTCCTACAGCTTTCAGTCTATCAATATAGATTCCAACACACCTTTTCCAGGACATTTTTTTGGCTCAAAATCTAATTGTGATCCAAATTTTTTCAATTTCTTCCTCTTTAACATGGATTTTCACTGACCTTAAAAAAGTTGTCAAGCATTTCACTCTCATAAGTGAACTGCACATAGGTAAAAAGCTCATTCATACTCTTCACATAAAAGGTTTCATCCAACTGTAAAGCCAAGTATCTATTAGCATGTACATGTTAGAGTAACTGTGCATTCATACTGTATATCATTAATAGTATAGTGTCCAAATGTATCACATTAAAGGAATATTGCCAAAAGTTCATTCTGACTTATTCCCAGACATAATATTTATTATTTTGTTGCTTGTTTAATAAGCTTGGAAAATGTGTGGCTTATAACTGCTTTTTTGCTCTGAGGAGTGCAACACTTAATTAATACTTTCTTAGCTTTAGTGTCTTCACTTTTAGAGACAAAAATACTGGAAAGTAATATTTTGTGTTTATTCTGGGAAGCTTTTACTATTTTACCAGAATAGTTTACAAAAAATGTCATTAGTTTGTTTTTTCTTTAAAAAGAGTCAAAGATATTAAAATATCCCTAGCCCAAATGAATTCAAATTACTTTTTATGATCTCACTCTTTCCCCCTATATATTTATAACCTTTCTTCCATTCTTTATTGAAGAAAGACAATCCAAAAGAGAGAGAAAAATTATCCTCCTGAGATACAAAACAAATGACAGAAATCACCTGCAAACAAGGTAATATAAACTGGATTTTAAAAAAATTTTTTAATGTTTATTTTTAAGAGAGAGAGAGAGAGAGAGAGAGAGGGCAGGGGCAGAGAGAGAGGGAGACACAGAATCCGAAGCAGGTTCCAGGCTCTGAGCTGTCAGCACAGAGCCCCAATATGGGCTCAAACTCATGAATCCTGAGATAATGACCTTAGTGGAAATTGGACACTTAACTGACTGAGCCACCCAGGCGCCCCAACCTGGATCTTTTAAAAGAGGGGAAAAAAATTATGAACACTGAGGTATTTATTATGGTTAAACTATAAGGAGAGGGAGACAATTCAGAAGGAGCTTTTTTTTTTTTTTAAGGTAATCTCTTATACCTAATGTGGGGCTCAAACTCACAACTCCAATATAGAGTCACATGGCCTACTAACTGAGCCAGCCAGGTGTTCCTCATCTAGAGCTTTTGTTGCAGCTTTTATGTGCAGCTTTTGTTGGAGGAATTAAGTCAAGTTCACTGAGATTTTCTTGGAAGTTCACCTTAACTACTGAGGGGAGGAAACGTATCTTTATTCTGAGGGACACAGCCCTTAGGATTCAGATTATTCCTTTAGTTTAGGAGTCTTCAAGCCTCTGTTTCTGCCTCAAAATTACCCTACCCTTCACGTTTCACCTTTCAGTCATCTCTTCCCAGCAGCTGTTTCTATTTCTGCTTACTAAGAAAGAGAATAATATATTGAGACACTATACATCTATTCTCTACTATTATAAGTGTATCAGTGATGAATCTCAAGATCATCATTAATCTTGAGATTAAGGGAAGCTTTTAGGGAGTAGATGTAAGGTTGGGCACCACACTGTGCTTCAACAAATCTTTTGTTTCTTTCCCTTGCTATCATCTTTTGAAATGTATGATATGAGATTCCACCCTGTTTCTCATTTCTGGTTACTGCTAGTGAACATTTTGTTTTGTTTTGGGTTTTCTTCTGGTTCTTACTTTCATTTTTTTAATGTTTATTTATTTGTTTTGATAGAGAGTGAGAAAGCAAGTGGCACAAGAGCAGAGAGGGAGAGAGAGAACCCCAAGCAGGCTCTGCACTGTCAGCGTGGAGCCCAACCTCATGAATCACGAGATAATGACCTGAGTCGAAATCAAGAGTTGGACTTAACTGACGCTTAACTGACTGGGCCACTCAGGTGCCCTCCGCTTTTTTTTAATTGTTGTAGCTCATATCATTAACTATCAGAAGAATGAAATTCTGTAGCTTCTTTCTACCATCTTTACACAAAAGCCTCTTTTTAAAACAATTTTTAATGTTCATTTATTTTTGAGAGAGAGAGTGTGAGCAGGGGAGGGGCAGAGACAGAGGGAGACACAGAATCCAAAGCAGGCTCCAGGCTCCGAACTGGCAGCACAGAACCCAACACAGAGCTCAAACTCACAGACCAGAAGATCATGACCTGAGCCTAAGTCGGATGCTTAACCAACTGAGCCACCCAGGACCCCTACACAAAGCCTCTTAACTGAAAACATAGTTAATTGAAAGCATATTTGTTATATTTAGATGGTTTGACACATAATACCAAAGCTTATATCTAGAGGAATTTTTGTCTTTACTAAAATCTTTTCATACCTCCTTTAATTACTATACTATACCAGGTCTTTTGTTTCATTCAGTCGTTTAATTGTTTGAGAAATTCTTACTGAAATTCTATTTATATGTCAGGTATTATTATAGATGCTAGGGATGCAGCAATGAAAAAAGTAAACCTGCCTTATAGGGCTTACTTTCTTGTAAGGAGAGATAGGCAATAAACAAACAAGCAAACACAGTATGTACCAGGGTCAGCAAACTTCCTCTATCAAGGGCCAAACAGTAAATGTTTTAGGCTTTGTGGGCCATGCATCTCTGTTGCAATCTCCCAACTCTTACAGTGAAAAATAAAAATTAAAAAAAACAGCCACAGACAATGTTAAAAAGGCAGGCATAGCTGTCTCCTGAGAAAATCTTACGTACAAAAACAGACAGTAAGTAAGATTTAACTCACTGGCCATACTTTGCAGATTCCTGTTATATATGACTATAACAAGTATTATGGAGAAAAAATAGTAGAGGCAAGATGTATAAGTAGGTCTAGGAATAGTGAAAAAGGGCCCCACTAATAAGATATTTGGGCAAAAACCTAAAAAGAAGTGAGTGAATAAGGCATGTAGACATATAGGGGAAGAGCTTCCCAGGCAGAGGGAACGAGATTTGCAAAGGTCCTGTAGTGAAAGCATGCTTAGTTTGTTCAAGAAAAGTAAATAGGAGGGGTGCCTGGGTGGCTCAGTCAGTTGAGCATCCCAGCTCAGGTCATGATATCACAGTTCGTGGGATCTAGCCATGCATCAGGCTCTGTGCTGACAGTGTGAGCCTACTTGGGATTCTCTCTCAAATAAAAATAAAATCTCAAAGTCAACTAAAGATTACATATCGACAATTGGGTTTACAACAAAGCATCATAGCTGTTTCACTGAAGTGGTTAGAAAGATTTTTTAAAAACTTCTTTCAGTTAAGGAGTATGTCTTTTAAAGTCCCCCCCCCCCCCCGCCCCCGACAACGCAGGGGTTTGGGAAGTATTTTCTAAGCTCTTAAAGAATCTGGGAATATATTTATGTTTCTTTTAGAAATGAGACACAAATCAGTTGAACACAAAATTCTTAAATCAATCTTTTCCCCTTAAAATTTTCTATTTCTTACAGAATTTTACTGTTAAAAAATTGAGTCCATTCAATTGAGCCTGAAACATGTAAAATTTTTTTATGCTTTTACTGTTAAGTAATCTCTACACCCAACATGGGGCTCACACTTACAACCCTAGATCAAGAGTCGCATGTTCTACAGACCGAGCCAGCCAGGTGCTCTAAGACTGCTTAATAATTAATGGAAATTAAATTTTATTTCCTTATAGGTAACATGACTCTTCCGAGTGTCTATTCTTATTATAATTCAAAAATACAGTCAGGTGGATTTAAGAATTGTTCTCTGTTAGGGGTACCTGGGTAGCTCAGTCAGTTAAGCGTCTTGACTTCAGCTTGGGTCATGATCTCACAGTCTGTGGATTCAAGCCCTGCGTCAGGCTCTGTGCTGACAGCTCAGAGCCTAGAGCCTGCTTCGGATTCTGTGTCTCCCTCTCTCTCTGCCCCTCCCCTGCTAGTCTCTCTCTCTCTCTCTCTCAAAAGTAAATAAAACATTTTAAAAAAAGTTAAAAAGAATGATTCTCTGTTGATTCTTCTTAGATTAGCTGAATTATTTAACTGGAATTCTTAGATTTAAAAATCTTCATAAATATGTTTGATTTTTGCTCATTTTCTAGTTGCTTATTTTGTAACATACCTAAGTTGGATATGTTTAAAAAATAATATCATTGCATATATTCTTCTTTTCTTCCGCTTACAGGGAAATTTCAAGATTACATCAATGATTTGTTTGCATGGTCATTTGGGTACATATTGCCACTAATAAAGACTTAAATTCCATCAGAGAAATTTTAATTTCCTCAAAATCTTTCCTGATATTACTTAACTCCCTTTTTACCCAATCTTAACATTTTTCTATTCTACTTTGGGTTTTCTGCTCAACTGTTATCAAAATCATACTTTCTAACTTATAGCAGATATTGAAAATGTTTATAGAATTTTCTTTTAAGTTTTAGTGTTATATTCTTTCCTTGATTTGGAGGATAATGTACATTTGCTCCTCTTCTGTAACATGTTTTTCATCCATTGCTTAATGACTTTTTTCTGTTTTCTTTCACCTTAATGAAGCGTTACCTATAACAACTTAGAGCTTGTCATAGGCTATAGCATAGACCTTCTTTGTGCACACTTCAGTGATATACAGGTTCTCAGATTTACAGCTGGATATATGTATATATATTATACCTATATGTGTATATCTTAGTTTATGAGTGTATATAGTTTATCACTTAATTCCAAGTATCAAACAGGTCTTAATCAAGTGGTGAGAATCTTCTAGATATCAGGCCACCTTACCAAAAATCAATTTACTAAGAGCTAACCTTCAATTTACTAAATGATTTGTTAAATATATCAAACTCATTCACAAGTAACAAAGGTAAAGGCTTTAACATATTTTAAAAAAACATATAAAAATATAATGAAATTTCAGAAAATAAAAGATCAGTGTTTCACATAAAAATATTTTTACATATTTAAAAATTTTTTTAACATTCTCTTTTAGATTTTATTTTTAAGTAATCTCTAACGTGGGCTTGAACTTACAACCCCAAGATCAAGAGTCACATGCTCCACCAACCCAGCCAGCCAGGCACTCCTTTTAACAAATTTTTGATTTGGGATTGTTTGTGCTAATTTTTATTTCTTTTCAAAGCTTTTGTTTTTATGCTTAACATTTTAATTTTATTTTATTTAAAAAAATTTTAATTCTAGTATAGTTAAAATACAGTGTTATATTAGTTTCAAGTGAACAATATAGTGATTCAAAAATTCTATACAGTACTCAGGGATCATCAAGGTAAGTGTACTCTTAATCCCCATCAACTCTTTCACCCATCCATCCACCCATCCCTTCTGATAACCATCAGTTTGTTCTCTAAAGTTAAGAGTCTATCATTTATTTTTTTCCTTTGTTCATTTGTTTCTTAAATTCCACATATGAGAGAAACCACATGGTATTTGTCTTTCTCTGACTTATTTTGCTTAGCATTATATTCCATAGATCCATCCATGTTGTTGCAAATGGCAAGATGTAGTTCTTTTTTATGGCTGAGTAATATTCCATTGTATATATATACCACTTCTTTACCCACTTATCTACTGATGGACACTTGGGATACTTCCATATTCTGGCTATTGTAAATAATGATGCAATCAACATAGGGTTGCATATATCTTGTTGAATTAGTGTTTTCACATTTTGGGGATAAATATCTAGTAGTGGAATTACTGGATTACATGGTAGTTCTTTTTTTATGTAGGTTTCACACACAGCACAGAGCCCAGTGCAGGGTTTGAACTCACATCCCTGAGATCAAGACGTGAGATCAAGAATCAAATGCTTAACCAAGTGAACCACCCAGGCACCCCTATGGTAGTTCTATTTTTTACTTTTTGAGGAACCTCCATACTCTTTTCCCACAGTGGCTGCACCCATTTGCATTCCTTCCAATAGTGCTCAAGGGTTCTTTTTCTCCACATCCTCACCAACACCTATTGTTTCTTGTGTTGTGGATTTTAGCCATTCTGATGGGTGTGACATGATATCCCATTGTGGTTTTGATGATCATTTTCCTGATGATTAGAGATGTTGAGCATATTTTCATATGTCTGTTGCCCATCTGTATGTCTTTGTTGAAGAAATGTCTTTTCATGTCTTCTGCCCATTTTTAATTGGATTATTTGGGTGTTTTTTTTTGGGGGGGGTACTGAATTGTTATCAGTTCTTTATATATTTTAGAATCTAACCCTTTATCAAATAGGTTATTTGCAAATATCTTCTTCTATTACATACCTTGTCTTTTAGTCTTATTATTTCCTTCACTGGGCAGAAGCTTCTTATTTTGATGTAGTCCTAATAGTTTATTTTTACTTTTATCTCCTTTGCCTCAGGAGATATATCTAGAAATATGCTGCTATGGCTGATGTCAGAGAAATTACTGCCTGTGCTTTCTTCTAGGATTTTTATAGTTTCAGGTCTTACATTTAAGTACTTAATCCATTTTGAGTTTATTTTTGTGTATGGTGTGAGAAAGTGGTCTAGTTTTATTCTTTTGCATGTTAACTGCCCAGTTTTCACAACACTATTTGTTGAAGAAACTGTCTTCTTCCCACTGCATCTTCTCATCTCATTTGTTGAAGATTAATTGACCACATAATTGTGGGCTTACTTATGGGCTCTCTATTCTGTTCTACTGATCTATGTGTCTATTTCTGTGCCAGTACCATACTGTTTTGTTTACTATAGCTTTGTAATAAAACTTGAAATCTAGACTATGATACCTTCAGTTTTGTTCTTCTTTTTCAAGATTACTTTGGCTATTTCAGGATCTTTGGTTATTCAGGATCTAAACACATTTTAGGAATTTGTTCTGGTTCTGTGAAAAATGCTGTTGGTGTTTTGATAGAGACTGCATCAAATCTGTAGAGTGCTTTGGGGAGTACGTACATTTTAACAATATTTGTTCTTCCAGTCCATGAGCATGGAATTTACTTCCATATGTTTGTGTTGTCTTCAGTTTCTTTCATCAGTGTTTTATAGTTTTCAGAGTTCAAGTCTTTCACATCCTTGGTTAAGTTTTTCCTATTTTATTATTTTTGGTGCAGTTGTAAATGGGATTTTCTTAATTTCTCTTTGTGCTGCTTCATTATTAGCATATAGAAATGCAATGGATTTCTGTACATTGATTTTGTATCCTGTGACCTTACTGAATTCATTAATCAGCTATAGTATTTGTTGGGTGGAGTCTTTAGGGTTTTCTATATATAGTAATATGCCATGTGCAAATAGTGAGAATTTTACTTTTTCTTTACCAATTTGGATGCCTTTTGTTTTCTTGTGTAATTGCTGTGGCTACGACTTCCAGTACTATGTTGAATAAAAGTATTGAGAGTGGACATGCTTGTTTTATTCCCCATCTTAGGGGAAAAGCTCTCAGTTTTTCACCGTTGAGTATGATGTTACCTGTGGGTTTTTCATATATGACCTTTATTATGTTAATAAGTTCCCTATAAATGTACTTTGTTGATGGTTTTTATCATTAATGGATGTTGTATTTTGTCAAACACTTTTTCTGTATCTATCGAAATAATCATATGGTCTTTATCTTATTGCTGTGATTTTTTTGAAAGCTCTTGAATTTAATTGAATGAAACCTTTTAGGTGAATTTATACATTCATACTTCCTTCTGATGCCTTTGAATACAATTAAATTAAAACTAAAAAATTTAAATTATTACTAGTTTTAGTGGTTTTATTGAGATATACAAGTAATCTACACTTTGCACAATAATGCAGGAGAGTAAAAATGACTGTGTAATCTGAAGCATGTAAAGATTTTTATTAATGGAAAAAATTATGA
Organism: Panthera onca; assembly: GCF_046562875.1. Lineage (NCBI taxonomy): Eukaryota > Metazoa > Chordata > Mammalia > Carnivora > Felidae > Panthera > Panthera onca. Next base: position 72,561,011 of record NC_138346.1, on the reverse strand, counting down.
AAGCTCCATAACCCTTACAAACTTTTGTCAAAACATGGAAAACTCTCTTACTGCTAACTACAAATTTATAGGGAAATGAAAAAAATATTAAAACCAACATTATATAGTGCATTAAAATTTTAAACATCAAACACATTGAGATTAAAGTATTTTCTCACTTCTTTGAAAAAAAAACTATTAAGAGTAGTTTGAACAGTATTTGCTTTCTCTTCCTTCTATAACTTAAGGTAGAGAATGAGCAGCTTTTCTATGCCTTGGTGTATTTTATACCGCATTTTAAGTCAGGATCAGCTTCCAACATTTCATCCTGGTGCTTTCAATGTCATGAAATATCCCTAAGAGTTATTTTGGAAAAATTTTACTGGATGACTTCTTCTGGGACATCTTAATCCTTTTCGTCACAACCACTTTCCTCATTTATGTGGATGACTTCACTTTCACTAAATTCCTCTGACTTAATATCTAGAGTCTTTTGAATGACAGTGGTGTCAACATTCCCATGGTCAAGTATTTCATCTATAACTCCAATTAAGATAGATTTGAATTTCACTAACAACATTATCACAGTTTGGGTTTTTGGCTGCACTTTCATCTTTGTCAGTATTAGTCTGCTCAGCAATAACAAAATAGCACAGTCTGGATGGCTTAAACAACAGAAATTTATTTCTCAGTTTTGTATGTTGGAAAGTTCAGTCCTTGTCAAGGTGCTAATGAGGTAGGCTTCATTCTGAATTCTCTTTTCTTGGTTTATTGGTAGCTGCTATCTTCTGTGCCTTCATATAATGGAGAGAGAGAAAATAAGCTTTCTAGTTTCTTCTAAGTTTATTTTTTTAGTAGCCTCTACACCCAACATGGGGCTTGAACTCACAACCTCAAGATCAAGAGTCACATGCTGCACTGACTGACTCAGCCAGGCATCCCCTGTATTTTCTTTTTCATAAGGCCTCCTCTCCTCCATGTCTGGTATCTCTCTCTCTCTCTCTCTCTTTAAGTTTATTTATTTTTGAGAGAGACAGAGCATGAGCAGAGAAGGGGCAGAGAGAGAGGGAGACATAGAATCTGAAGCAGGCTCCAGGCTTTGAGCTGTCAGCACAAAGCCTGACGTGGGGCTCGAACCCACAAACCATGAGATCATGACTTGAGCTGAAGTCCAGATGCTCAACCGACTGAGCCACTCAGGAGCCCCCTTTGGTATCTCTTCTTAAAAGGACACTAATCCTATTGGGTAAGGGTCCACCCTTATGACCTCATTCAATCTTAATTACTGAGAAGCCTCATCTCTAATAAAAGTCACATTGGAGGTTAAGGTTTCAACGTAAGAAATTTGGTGGGATACAAACATCCAATCTGTAACATTCCACCTCTGGCACTCCAATATTCATACCCTTCCCATATACAAAATATATTTGTTTCATCCCAACAACCCCCAAAAGTCTTAATTCATTCCAGCATCAACTTTAAAGTCCAAAGTCTAAATATCAAGTATATTAGACATGGGTGAGATTCAAGGTAATTCATCATGAAAGAAAATTCTTCAGCTGTAAACCTGTGATACCAGACAAGTTTCAAAATACAATGGTGGGACATGCAGATGATAAACACTCCCATTTCGAAAGAAATAAACGGGAAACACAGGAGAGGTGATAGGTCACAAGCAAGTCCAAAATCTAACAAGGCAAATTCCATTAGATCTTAAGGTTTGAAAATAATCATCTTTGGCTCAATATTCTACCTTTTAGGCCCACTGGAATGGCAAGAATCACTCTGATAGCTCTGCAGGGAATCCCTAATCTTATGACTCCCTTTGAGAGCCCCTCTATCTTAAATTAAGTAGAAAAGAACCTTGCTCCCTAGGCCTGTAGTGAGAGTGGCAGCCTTAAAAACTCTGAGTCTCTTTTGGGGTCATTCTTCATTTTTCTTTAAGAATAGCATACATTTACAGCTGAATAGGTCTATGGTCCTGTCCTATAGAATCTAAAAGTCCTACAGCCTTCTTTCATTCTGTCCTGCTTTCCCTGTCCCCTTGAATTCAAATTGATAGAGTCTCTCCTAGTACAATCTCCTCTCTATTCCTGGCTTCTGCTTAGATGGCTGATTGAATCCACAAATTGCACCCAGGATCTCTTTATCAAATGGTTGTTCAGCCACACCTTTAGTATTCTCTTCAGAACAAGCTTTTCAGTTTTTGCAATATGGATGGCCTGAAAATTTACCAAATCTTCAAATTCTGGTTCCTTTTTGCTTAACAATTCTGTCTTCAATTTATCTCACTTCTCACATTTTACCATAAGCAATAAAGTCTAGAGCAACACCTGTAATGCTTTGTTTAGAAATCTTCTTTGCCAAATATCCAATTTCATTATTCAGAAACTCTATCTTTCACAAAACACAAGAACAAAATTTGGCTAAGCTTTCAGCCACTTTACAACAGAGACTGCCTTTCCTTCAGTTCCTAATAACCTGTTCCTCATTTCTGTCAGAGACCTCACCAAGAATGGTCTTTAATGCCCATTTTTCTACCAACATTGTATTTATGATTATTTATATATTCTCTAAGAAGATGAAAACCTTCTCTTCAGCTCTTCTTTTTCTTTCTGAGCCCTCATCAGAATGGTCTTTAATGTTCATACTCTAGCATGCACTTCATAACTCATCTAGCTTCTGCCCATTATCCAGTTCCAAAGTCACTTCCACATGTTTAGGTATTTGATACAGTAGCAGCCCACTTGGTACCTGTTCTTGGTACCAAAATCTGTATTAGTCAGGGATCTCCAGAGAAACAGAACACTATATATATAGAAAGAGATTTATTATTACGAATTGACTCATGTAATAATAGAGGTTGAGTAGTCCTGTGAACTACAGTAGGCAAGCTGGAGATCCAGGAGAGACAATGGTGTAGTTCCACACTGATACCGAAGTCCAAAGTACCAGGAGAATCTTTGTTGTAAGTTTCTCTACAAGAGCTGACAGGATCAAGACTCAAGAAGAGCCAAAGGCATGAAAAGACTTAAGTCACAGTGCATCAGACATGCAGAAGGAGTATCCTCTTACTCAAGGGTCAGCCATTTAGTTTTATTTAGGCTTTCAAGTGACTTGATGAGAGCGACACACATAGCCGTTCAATCTGCTTTACTCAGTGTACTGGTTCAAATGTTAATTTCATCCAAAAACACCTTCACAGATACACACAGAATACTGTTTGACTAAATACCTGGGCACTCCATGACCCTATCAAGTTGACACATAAAATTAACTATATCAGTCAGCTAATTCCCTCTTTTAGTTATCCATTTTCATAAATTGTAACGAGGGTTGATCACTGGGAGGCAACACAACTATGTGCTTTGCTGTTTGTCCATGAACTAATATTATATATGCAGTGAATAATCATCAACAGACTTTGAAAAAAAAGTAGTGTGACTAGTCACTATCATGACATGCATCTGTTATTTATTCATTTTTACTTATTATTTTTTTGAGAGAGAGAGAGACAGAGTGTGCAAGTAGGGGAGGGGAAGAGAGAGGAGGAGACAGAATCTGAAGTAGGCTCTAGGCTCCAGGTTCCCAGCTGTCGGCACAGAGCCTGACGTGGGGCTCAAACTCACGAACCACAAGATCATGACCTGAGCCAAAGTCAGATGCTTAACCAACTGAGCCACACAGCCACCCCACATCTGTTATTTAAATAAATGGTGATTTGTGGGCTGAAGGGTTAGGAGCAAAGTTTGTAATCCATGCAATTATTTAAAAGAAATAGTCTGTAATGAATTAAATTCGGACCATATTTTTAAGGAGTGGGTATAATTTAATTAAATATGCAAAAATTTGTAAATATTGGAGATATGCAAAGTGAGGACTTCTTGTACATACAATAAGTTGTACATATTTAATACTTATAATTAGATCATTTTGTTATATGTTTATACCTTTCAACATAATCAGTGTTGTGAGTATATCCATTACCCTCAAAAAGATTTCTTATGCTCCTTTACTTGTTTTAATAGTTGATAATTTAATTTAGATTTGCTATCAGTTACCTTTAATTCTAATAGCATATGTCCTTGAGTTAGACCACCTGCATTTAAACTCTGCCTTCTGTATATACCAGGTCCTTATGCTCCTTTATAATACCTCCCTTCTATTATTTCATTTTACCCAACTCTGGAACCCAGGCAACCACTGCTTTGTTTTCAGTCACAATGGATTAGTTTGCACTTTCCAGAATTTTATCTAAATAAAATCATATGGTATGTACTCTTTTTTGTCTGGCTTCTTCCACTCGGTATAATTCTTTTGATATTCACCAATTTTGTTGCATGTATCAACTATTCATTCCCTTTACTGCTAAGTTGTATTCATTCTATGGATACCAAGTTCAATTTATCTGTTCATCAGTTAATATTTGGATTGTAATAGCCACTTTTTGGCTATTACAAACAATGCTGCTATAAAGTTTCATATACAAAATTGTATGCAGATGTACATTACCATTTTTTTAACCACTTCTTTTGAATATATACCAAGGAGTGGGATGACTGGATCATGTGGTAGGTATATATTCAATTTTGTAAGAAGTTCCAAAATGACTGTATCATTTTACATTCCCACCAGCAGTGTGTGAGTGCTCCAGATCTTTTACATTCAAGCCAAAACACAGGGATGGTATGTCTTTTCAATTCTGGTCGTTCTTATAGTTGCCTGGTAGTATATGGTGTCTGTGTTAATTTGAATTTCCCTCCAACTAATAATGTTGGATATCTTTTCATATGCCTATTTACCATTCTTGTATCTACTCTGATGAAGTATCTGCTCAAATCATTTGCCCCCCCCCCTTTTTAAATATTTATTTTTGAGAGAGAGAGAGACAGAGCACAAGCAGGGGAGGGGCAGAGAGATAGACACAGAATCCAGAGCAGGCTCCAGGCTCTGAGCTGTCAGCACAGAGCCTGATGCAGGACTTGAACTCACAGTTCCTGAGTTCATGACCTGAGCCTAACTCGGATGCTTAATCGACTGAGCCACCCATTTGCCCTTTTTAAAACTGGGTTGTAAATTTTTTAATTCCTGAATATTGAGAGTTCTTCATGCATTCTGGATACAAGTCTTATCAGATTTGCAAATGTATCATCCCAGAGTGTAGTCTGTCTTTTCATTCCCTTAGGAGTATATTTTGAAGAGCTAAGATTTTCTTCTTGATAAAAAACAATTATCTATTTTTACATTTATAGATCCAGCTTTTGGAAAACTTCATGGAAAATCATGATGAATTTCACCTTCTCTTATGTTTTTTTTCTAGAAGCTTTATAGCTGAGGTTTTACATATAGGCCTATGTTCTATTTTGAGTTAGTTTTTAGGTATCATGCAAAGTACAGATGAAAACCCATTTCTGGTACAAGGATATCCGATTTTTCCAATTCCATCTGTTGAAAGGAATAGCCTTTATTCATTAAATTGACTTTGTACCTTTATAAAAATCATTAATCTTTCAGTTTCTGTCTGTATTTCTAGAAAAGACTTCATTTCCATGTTTGAAAGATTTTTGCTGGGTATAGAATTCTCTACTATTCTATAATAAAAACTATAGAATTCACAGTTATTTTTCTTTAAGTATTTTAAAGATATCAATCTATGGTCTTCTTGCTTACATTATTTCTGATGATGAATCTCCTAAAAGTCTTCTGTTTGTTGCTATGTAGGTCATGTGTCTCTTTCCCTCAAATTGCTTTCAAGATTTTCTCTTTTTTACTTGTTTTGATTAATTTCATGATGACCTACCCTGATGCAGTTTTCTTATTTCCTGGTTTTATGCTTTATTGAGTTTTTTCAATCTCCAGGTTTATAACATTCATCAAATTCAGAAAATTTTCAGCCATTATTTCTTCAAATATTTTTTTCTGCATCTTTCTTTTTGGAGAAGTCCAATTACAAATATACTATTAGGCTATCTGATTATTCTAAAGCTCAATGATGTTCTATTAATTTTTTTAAAAATTTACTTTATGATTCATTTTTAATAGTTTCTAATGTTGTATCATCATATTCATTAATCTTTTCTTCTGCAACATAAACTTTGCTGTTAATTCCATCCAATGTGTTTTTCATCTCAGGAATTATTTATCAGCACTAGATGTTCATTTTGGGTCTTTTCTATATCTTCCATTATTCTATGGAAAAAATATTCATTTTCATGCTTATCTTTCCTCTACCTTTGTTTTACAAATGGAATATACTTATAATAACTTTGATCTCCTTATCTATTTCTACCATCTGTGTTAATTCTGAATCATTTGCAATTAATTGATTTCCTTATTATTCATCATATTTTCTTGTGTCTTTGCATGCCCAGTAATTTTCTTCTTTTTCAACTTTATTTATTTTATTAAGTAATCTCTATCCCCAACATGGGGCTCAAACTCATGACCCCAAGATCAAGAGCCACATGCTCTACTGACTGAAACTGCCAGCTGCCCCCAAAAATCACGTGTTTCATATATTCCTTCTTTTTTCCATTTATTTCAGGTTGTGAGGTAAATCTTGTTCAGTGACTCCATCTTGTTCAGGAACAGAAATGCCTATTAATTTATTTTTAATTATTAAAACATTCCTGCTAAAAACCATAGGAATTTAAATCCCCAGCACATAATGCCATCAGGGTACTACCTTTCTTCATATCTGTGGAGAACCATATATCCAAAAATTCAATCCATTTATTCCAGCAGTCACCTACTTTATAAATAATGGGAAAAAAAATGGGAAAGGGCTGGTGCATTATAATGGCGATCTCAGAAAACAGTAATGGAATGGTTGTATAGCCTTCTAATTTTTAAAAATTTTTTTATTGTTTATTATTTTTGAGAGAGACAGAGAGACAGAGAGACAGAGAGCAAGCAGGGAAAGGGCAGAGAGAGAGGGAGACACAGAATCTGAGGCAGGTTCCAGGCTCTGAGCGCTCAGGACAGAGCCCAATGTGGGGCTCGAACTCACAGGCTGTGAGATCATGACCTGAGCTGTAGTCGGCAGCCCAAGTGACTGAGCCACCCAGGTGCCCCAATATAGCCTTCTGGTTAATAAAAACCTCACTGCAAGCAGGGGAACTAATAGTAGAGAGAAAAAGTTTTACATTTTTCCCCAATGACTACAACTATTTTTATTTTATGAAAGGATGTATGTGAGTTGTTTTTCCCATTCTAGCTCTACCTTTAGATTTAGTGAACACGCCTTGTACATTCTCATAATTACTCTAATGACAATCTTAATTTTTGGCAGAAGTGTAGGTTTTCATTTATTGCTATTTCCACAGTTATACTTGTGTGATCAGGTATGACAGGGTTGCTTGGAAGATTTCCTTTTTAAGATGTTTTTTATTATTGAGATATAATTCATTTACCATAAAATTTACCCCTTTAAGATGTGCAATTTAGTGTTTTTTAGAATATTTGCTAATTTGTGCAATCCCTACTACTATATAATTCCAGATTTTCATTACCCTAAAAAGACATCTCATAGCCATTAACAGTCACTACCAAATCTCCCCCAGTTCCTGGAAACCACTAGCTGACTTTCCCTATAGATTTGTGTCTATGGCCATACCACCCTGAACGCACCTGATCTTGTCTGATCTCCCCCTATGGATTTGTGTATTCTGGACATCACATAGAAAAAGAACCATACAAAAATTTGGTCTTTTGTGACTGGTTTCTTTCACACAGCATTATGTTTTTCAGGTTCACCCGTTCTGTACCATGTATCAGTACTTCATTTCATTTTATTTCTGAGTAATATTTATTGTATGGATATACGACATTTTATTTTTCCATTTGTCTGTTAACAAACATTTGGAGTATTTCCACCTTTTGGCTATTTTGAATATTACTGCTATAAATATTTGCATACAGGTTTTTGTATGAGCATATGTTTTAAGTTCTCTTGGATGTATATAACTAAGAGTAAAATTGACAAGTCATATGGTAACTATATTTAACTTTTATTTTTAATTTTTTAATGTTTATTTTTGAGAAAGAGAGAGACAGAGCATGAGCGGGGGAGTCAAGAGAGAGAGGGAGGCACAGAATCTGAAACAGGCTCCAGGCTCTGAGCTGTCAGCACAGAGCCCCATACGGGGCTCGAACTTAGGAATGGTGAGATCATGACCTAGCCAAAGTCGGACACTTAACCAACTGAGACACGCAGGTGCCCCTCCCTGTTTAACTTTTTAAGCAACTACTAAACTGCTGTCCCAAGTGTCTATACATTTTACTTTCCAACTAGCAATGTATCCTCACCATCACTTCCTGGTCTCTGTCTTTTTTTTTATTACAGCCAAATCTAGTGGGTATAAAGGGTGTAAAGTGATATCTCATTGTAGTTTTGATTTGCATTTCCCCATGACTAATGATGTTGAGTATGCAAGATGTCATTTTCAACTAACTTCCTACAATAACCCCTTATGAAAAATTCAATAAGAATTTCAACAAAAACCTGATAAACATTTGACATTAGTTTTTTAAATGTCACTTCTATAAGATTTCTATTAGACTATTTTTCAATTTGTTCAAATGTGTACATAAACTCAGCTGTGTACAGCTGAAATAGATATTCTGTAATTCCTTTAAAAAACATAAAAAATCGTAAAGAATCATAGTTTACAGGCTTCATGTCACCTAGTACCTCTCACCAAAATATAAAGTAGTCTTTGCTTGTTGTCTTATAAATCAAAACAATTTAGAATTGAAATTTAAAACTTAAAGAAAACCTGGATCAACCAGCTTATATGCTCTATGTTGTAATTATAAATAAAATTCAGTGACTTCCAAAATCACTTAATTAGTGCTACAACTGTAATTAAAATTTAGATATATTGACCACTATATCAGTATTCCTTCTAATGGGGTTCACTGAAAAATAAGCTCAAACAGTAAAAGATGTAGCACAAAATAATGGCAAGGGCAATTGACTGGTAATCAGAAGACCTGCATATATTTTATTACATTTGGTTTTTCATGGGGGAATTGTATTTTGTTTTTAAGTTTTTAATGTTTATTTGTTTTTGAGAGAGAGAGAGACAGAGAATGAGCAGAAGAGGGGGAGAGAGAGAGGGAGACACAGAATCTGAAGCAGGCTCCAGGCTCTGAGCTGTCAGCACAGAGCCCAACATGGGGCTCAAACTCACAAACTGTGAGATCATGACCTGAGCCAAAGTCAGACACTCAGTGGACTGAGCCACCCAGGTGCCCCTGGAGGAATATTATCTTAACCTCTGGGACATATCTTGACCAAATGGAAAATTCTTTTTTTTTTTTTAAGTTTATTTATTTATTCTGAGAGAGAAAGCACGAGCGGGGGGAAGGTCAGAGATAGAGGATAATGAGAGAGAATCCCAAGCAGGCTTCGCACTGCCAGTGCAGAGCCCAATATGGGCTCAAACTCACAACTGTGAGATCATGACCTGGGCTGAAGTCGGACACTCAACTGACTGAGCCACCCAGGCACCCCTCAAATGGAAAATTCTAACGATAATATCTAGCAAATTCTTCCACATCTGAAATTCCTTGGGAGTCGGTAGAGTACAAAAGAGCATTAACAACTGAATTTGGGAGTTAACCTACAAAAAAGAGTACAGGAACTTTAAATAATAAAAGCCAAAACCTTTGTCGAACTGTCACTGTTATAGCAATGGAATGGAATCAGAAGTACATTCCTTGAACAAGAATAGCACAGACTACCACAGGTAGGAAAAGAACTCAACACACACTCTGTTGTAATATATAATATTTCCCAATTGCACAGAGGCAGCCGGAATCAGAAGCATGCCAAAGGTTTCACCTTAGCTTCTTTTCTCTGTAATATCTTCAGAGTCTGTAAATGCCAGAATAAAATATATAAAGAAGCAGGGCACAGGGTGGGAATATATGAAATTATGCATACTGGGAGTGGAAAAAGGGTGGAAACGTGTACTTGAATATAACACATATATCCAAAGCATTGTAAAATGAAGTCTGACACCAGTTTAGACAGAAAACCCAAACCTAAATAGCCTAAATAGCCTACATAGCCAAAGCAACCATGAAAAAGGAAAAAGTTGAGGTATCAATTCTGGACTTCAAGTTATATTATATTACAAAGCTGTAGTAATCAAAACAGTATGGTACTAGCACAAAAACAGACACAGATCACTAGAATGAAATAGAAAACCCAGAAATAAACCGACAATTATATGGTCAATTAATCTTAGACAAAGCAAGAAAGAATATTTAATGGGAAAAAAATCTCTTCAATAAACGATGCTGGGAAAACTAGACAGCCAATGTGCAAATAAATGAAACTAGACTATTTTCTCACCCCATACACAAATATAAATTCAAAATGGATTAAAGACCCAAATGTGAGACATGAAACCATAAAAATCTTAGAAGAGAACACAGACAGTAACTTCTCACATTGACCATGGCAACATTTTTCTAGATAGGTCTCCTGAAGCAAGGGAAACAAAGGCAAAAATAAACTATTGGGACTACAGAAAAATAAAAAACTTCTGGGGTGCCTGGGTGGCTCAGTTGGTTATAATGGCCAACTTTGACTCAGGTCATGATCTCATGATACATGAATTCCAGCCCCGCATGGTATCACAGCCCAGCCCCTGTGTTGACAGTGCAGAGTCTGCTTGGGATTCTCTCTCTCTCCCTCTCACTCTGCCCGTCTCCCATTTGCTCGCTCTCTAAATAAATAAATAGCTTCTGCACAGTGAACAATCAACAAAGCTAAAAGGCAACCTATAGAATGGGAGAAAATATTGCAAATAACATATCTGATAAAGGGTTAGTATCCAAATTATACAAAGAACTGATACAACTCAACACTCAAAAAACAAACCAATTAAAATATGGGCAGGGAAAGCATAAGAGACTCTTAAAAACTAAGAACAGAGGGTTCATGGGGGGTGAGAGGAAGGGGAGGGTGGGTGATGGGTATTGAGGAGGGCACCTTTTGGAATGAGCACTGGGTGTTGTATGGAAACCAATTTGACAATAAACTTCATATATTGAAAAAAAAAAAAATAAAATAAAATAAAATAAAATAAAATAAAATAAAATAAAATAAAATAAAATATGGGCAGGAGATATTTCTCCAAAGATGACATACAGATGGCCAACAGACACACTGAAAAGATACTCATCATTACATATCATCAGGGAAATGCAAATCCAAACTACAATGAGATATCACCTCACACGTGTCAGAATGTCTAAAATAAAAAATAAAAGAAACAACAGATGTTGGTGAGGATGTGAAGAAAATGAAACCTTTCCTTGTGCACTGCTGGTGGGAATGCCAACTGGTGCAGCTACTGGAAAACAGTATAGAGGTTCCTCAAAAAGTAAAAGATAGAACTATCCTATGATCCAGCAATTGCACCACTGGATTTACCCAAGGAATATAAAAACACTAATTCATAATTTTTTAAAGTAACTTCTATGACAATGTGGGGCTTAAACTCATGACCCTGAGATTAAGAGTCACATACTCTACTGCCTGAGCCAATCAGGGCCCCTCACAAACACTAATTAAAAGAGGTACATGCACCCCTAAGTTTATAACAGTGTTATTTACAATAGCCAAATTATGGAAGTAGCCCAAACGTCCATTGATTAATTAATGGATAAAGAAGATGTGTATGTGTGTGTGTGTGTGTACATATACATACAAACATATATATGGATATATGTTTATAATATACATATGGATAAAGATGTTTATATATATCCATATGTATATATACAATATATCCATATATATGTAAATATGTATCCATATTTATATATAATATATTCATATATAATATATATGTCTATGCTTATATAAATATATAATATATATCCATATATATATAAATATTCTATTACATAATGGAATGTTATACAGCCATGAAAAACAATGAAATCCTGCCATTTGCAATGACATGGATGGAACTAGAGAGTACAGTGCTAAGTGAAATGTAAGAGAACAACAAATACTGTATGATTTCAATCATATGTGGAATTTAAGAAACAGAACAAGCAAAAGGAAAAAGAGAGAGACACACACCAAGAAAGAGACTCTTTAACTATAGAGAAGGAATTGATGATTACCAGAGAGGAGGTGGGTGGGGGATGAGTTAAATACATGATGACAATTAAGGAATGCATTTGTTGTGACAAGCACAGGGTGATGTATGGAGTTGTTGAATCATTACATCATATACCTGAAACTAATACATATACTGTATATTAACTAATGAATTAAAATAAAAACTTAAAAATATATAAATAAAATAAAATATATAAATAATTAATGAAAAAAACACAAGATAGGCCAACTCATCCATAGAAGATAAGTATCAATAGGTATTGCAAAATGAAGTAGAATCTTGGCTTCAAAGTCAATGCTCAAAGGGCTATTTTCCAGCAACTGTTTTAAGTGAGGATGCCTAGGGGTCTTTCTTCATTGCTATCTGTTGAAAAGAATGCTAGATAGCCTTATATGAGTATGCAGGCAAGAAGAAAAAGAAAGAAAGAAAGAAAGAAAGAAAGAAAGAAAGAAAGAAAGAAAGAAAGAAAGAAAGAAAGAAAGAAAGAAAGAAAAAGACACTTTTTAAAAAAAAGAAAAAAGACACTGCAGCAAAAGTAAAAGACATGTTAAATGTATACATTCTATAAATAGTTTCCTCTGAACAAAACATAAACATTTAGTTTCATTTGCTTGGTTACCTCAAAGAGGATGCAACAGGAAACACAGACAAAGAGACAACAGGGAAGGGTAGGGGTGGGGGAGACAACATGGATTCAGAAGCAATTAGCCCATATAAGGAATTACCTAATACAAAGTAACAAAAATAATTAAAATATGCATTACAGGCAGACTAAATCTGAAGATGTGAAAGACATAGTTTGAAATATTTTTTAGAATGAAGAAAAATATTAATATGGAACAATCCGGAAAAGAGAAGATGGCTGATATGAAGGAAAGAGAATGAATATCGTACCTAAAATAGCTCTATATATCAGCCAAGATTCTTCTCTCAGTACATAGATGGCACAATTTGGGATAATTCAAAGAAATTTAATGTACAAAGGTACTACTCATAAAAGTAAGAGTGAACAGAAACCACAAGGAACAGTACAATAACCCAGGGCTAACAGCAATAGAGCTTTTACTGTCCCTATAGTCACAGGTTTGAGTAGGGAGGTTAGATACTGTAATTAGAAGGGAAGAGAGTAGAAAAAATCCATCTTCAGTATACAGACATAGATAGCCTAAGGTGTCCTAATAGGGAGAGAGCCACAGGGATAAATACTTTGGCTACATACTCTACCCTTCTTCTGATATTTTTGAAGGGCTCTCTTCATTGGTGGAAATTGATCAAGTGCCAGAGGGTTTGTTTTTTTAACCCATATAATGCATAAAAATCAGCATCCTAGGGTAAAAAGCAAAGTAGACAAAAAAGAAGAATGGATTTGTAAGGGTAAATGGAAGAAAAAATACTGTTCCATAGGAACAAAAAAATGTGAATGTCTGCCTTTTGAATGAAGTCCCTTCACAATTATTATAATTATTGACACAGTTGTACTTTTTTCATCATTATATTTGTTTTCTAAATGTCCTTCTTGGTCTTCTATTACTCCTCTGAGGTCTTATATGTTAAATAAGTATGTTTTTAAATGTAACAGTGTAATTCCACTTTTGATTAAATTATCACATTTTGTTTAAGGTTTTTTTAGTCATTGCTTTAGGGGTTACAGAATGAATCTTTAATTTATGACAATCTACTTCAGATAAATACTGACTTAATTCTATTACAGCAAATTGCTTCTATATGTTCCATTTCCTCCATCATTATTAGTACTATTAATGTCAATTACATTACTGTTATGTATGTTACACACTCAACAACAAAATACTAAAATTACTGTTTGAAACTACTTTTCTGAAGGTTTTTTTTTAATACGTTAAGAAAACAAAGAAAAATATTAGTGTTTTATGTTTACGCACATATATACCATTTCTAGTGCTCTTCATTCCTTCATATGGATCTGAGTTGCTGTTAAGTATTGTTTCTTTTCAGCCTGAATAACTTTCTTAATGTTTGTAGTGCCAGTCGGTTGGCAACAAAATCTTAGATTTTGTTTTCTTAGGAATGTCTTTATGTTACTTTAATTTCTGAAAGATAATTTTACTGCATATAGAATTCTATTGTTGTCAGTTCCCCACCCAAACTCAACCCCAAGACTTTGAATATGTCGTTACATTGTCTTTTCAATGCCATTGTTCCTGATGAGAGAAATCAGCTATTAGTAGTATCCTTGCTCCCTTGTATATTGTTGGGGTTTTTTGTTGTTGTTTTTGTTCTTGCTTCTTTCTAGAGTTCTTCTTGTCTTTGACTTTAAACAGTTTCATTCAGTATATCCAAGTGTGGCCCCATGTCTTTTTCACAGTTAGAGTTTGTTGAGCTTCTCTAACCTACACATTAATATTCTTATCAAATTTTCATTAGTTATTTCTTTAATTTTTCCTGCCTCCCTCACCTGTCTTGTTTTTTTAGGATGCCCATTACATGTACATAGGGAACTTCACACATCCATAGTTATATGAGATTCTGTTCGTTTTCTTCAATCATTGTCTCTCTATTCCATGCATAGGGTAATTACAAATGATTTTCAAGTTCACGGATTCTATCTGCTATTGAGCCCATCTAGAGAATTTTTAATTTCAGTTACAATACATTGAAGTGCTAGAATTTCTATTTGGTTCTTTTTCTATAGATTGTATTTCTCTATTTAGATTCCCTTTTTATTGAGTTATTTCTACTATGTTTTCCATTAGTTCTTTAAACATAATTTTCAAAATATTAAAAAGCTATGTCTAAGAGTTGCTTTGAGATCATTGTCTGTAAAACCTAACATCTGGGTCTATCAGCGTTAATTTCTATTGACTTATTTCCTGGTATGTGTCATTCTTTCTTATTTCTTTGCATGTCTAGTAGTTTTGAAAACATTTTAGAGAGCATATGTCAACTCTGGATTCTGCTCTATTTACTGACACGTTTTGTTTTGGTAACTTGCCTGGATTTAAACTGCAGAATCTGTCTCTGCATCAGTGGATATCATTGATAACTTTGCTCAAATAGAAAAAAATTAATTTTTTGGATCAGTTTTAAAGAAAAATAAAGTACACATGTTCTCATATACCCTCTCATATCCCTCTATAATTTCCCATATTATATATATATATATATACATACATATATGTACATATATACATACACACATACATGTATATATATATACATACACACATATACATATATATACACATATATACATATACATAAATTTATCTATTTTTTATTTTTATATATACATATGTATATATACATTTATATTTATATATATGTATATATACATATATATAAATTTATCTATTATTTTTAATTTTTTAGTGTTTACTTATTTTTAAGAGAGAGAAACACAGCACCAGCAGGGGAGGGGTAGAGAGAGAGACAGAATCCTAAGCAGGCTTTGGGCTGTCAGCAGAGAGCCTGATGTGGGGCTTGAACCCATAAACCATGAGATTGTGACCTGAGGTAAAGTCAGATGCTAAACCAACTGAGCCAACCAGGCACCCCAATATTTTGAATTACTATTGTATATTTGTTAAAACTCATGAGTCAGATTTATACATTATTTTTAACTAATGCCATAGAGTACATTAGTGTTCACAATTTCTGTTATTCATTCTATGGGTTTTGACAAAGTATAATGACATGTATCTACCATTTGAGTATCATACAAAATAATTTCACTGCCCTAAAAATCTCATATGCTCCACCTATTCATCCCTGCTTTCCTTCCCTAAACCCTAGCAGCCACTAATTTTTTGTTTAATCTTTTTATAGTTTTGCATTTTCCAGAATGTCATATATAATTGTCCTTATATAGTATGTAGTCTTTTCAGATTTTTTTTTCCCTTAACAATTTGTGTTTAAGTGTCTTCCATGTCTTTTAGTGGTTTGACAGCTCATTTACTTTTAGTGTTGAATAACATTCCATTGTATGAATTTATCACAGTTTGTCCATTCACCTATTAAAGGACATCTTGGTCACTTCCAGGTTTTGGCAGTTATAAGTAAAAATTCTAGAGGCACCTGGGTGGCTCAGTCAGATAAGCATCTGACTCTTGATTTCGGCTCAGGTCATGATCTCACAGTTCATGAGTTTGAGCCCTCTCTCAGTGTGGAGCCTACTTGGGATTCTTTCTCTCCCTCTTTCTCTGCTGCTCCCCTGCATGCTCTCTCTCTCTCAAACATTTTTTTTTAATGCTATACACATCTGAAAGCAGATTTTTGTGTGGACATAAATTTTCAACTAATCTCAACTAATTCAAAGGAGCATGACTGCTGAATCATACATTAAGAGTATGTTTAGTTTTGTGTAAGAAGCTGCCAAACTATCTTCCAAAGTGGCTGTACCATTTGAACTCCCAACGGCAATGAATGAGAGCTCCTCTTGCTCCACATACCTGTCAGCATTTGCTTTGTGTTGTGGATTTTGACCATTATAACAGGTGTGTAGTGGTATCCTATTGTTTTGATTTACAATCACCTAATCAAATGATATTGAGCAGCTTTTCATATACCTATTTGCCACTATATATGTATATATACATGTATATATATATATATGTATATATATATATATACGTATATATATATATATATATATATATATATATATATATATGTCTTCTTTGATGAGGTTTCTATTCAGGCATTTTCCCATTTATTAATTGGGTTGTTTTCTTATTGTTGAGTTTTTGTAAGTTATTTGTATACTCTGAATACCAGTACTTTATCAGATATGTGTTTTATAAACATCTTTTCACAGTCTGTGACTTGTCTTCTCATATTCTTAACAATGTCTTTTTCATTTTCAATGAAATTTCAATGTCTTTTAAATTTTAATATGGTCTAGGGGCGCCTGGGTGGCGCAGTCGGTTAAGCGTCCGACTTCAGCCAGGTCACGATCTCGCGGTCTGTGAGTTCGAGCCCCGCGTCGGGCTCTGGGCTGATGGCTCGGAGCCTGGAGCCTGTTTCCGATTCTGTGTCTCCCTCTCTCTCTGCCCCTCCCCCGTTCATGCTCTGTCTCTCTCTGTCCCAAAAATAAATAAAAAACGTTGAAAAAAAAATTTAAAAAAAAAAAAATAAATTTTAATATGGTCTAATTTATCAATTTTTTGTTTCATGGATTATGCTTTTGTTGTTGTACCTAAAAATTTATTAAAAACTCAAGGTTACATAGATTTTTTCCTATGTCATCTTCCTGGAATTTTACATTTTTGAATTTTACATGTAGGTTTATGATCCATTTTGAGCTCTTTTTTTTTCATTTTGACTTAATTTTTGTGAAAGTTATAAGGTTTGTGTCTAGATTAAATTTTGCGCATGTATATGTCTAGCTGTCCTGTATCTTTTATAAAGATTATCCTCCACTGAATTCTCTTTGCTCCTTTTTCAAAACTCAGTTAAATAAGTTTTTGTGGGACTATTTCTAGGTTCTTCATTCTCTTCCATTTGCCAATTTATCTATTCTTTTTTTTTTTTAAAGTAAGCTCTATACCCATGTGGGGCTTGAAGTCACAGCCCTGAGAACAAGAGTTGACCCCAAGACCCAGAGTTGCATGCTGTACCAAATAAGCCAGGTAGGTGCCCCTCAATTTATCTTTTCTTTCATCAATACTGCACTGTCTGGAATACCGCAGCCTTATAGTAAAATCTTAAAATCAGGGAGTATCATTCCTTTAGTCTTTTTTCTCCTTCAATATTGTGTTGACTATTCTGAGTCTTTGCATTTCCATTTAAGGTTGAAAATCAGTTTGTCAATATCCTCAAAATGGGTAGTATTTTGATTGGGACTGCATTAAATCTACACACCAAGTTAGGAAGAAATGATATCTTGACAATATTGAGTCTTCATATCCATGTACATAAACAAGCTCTCGATTTAATTCCATCTTTAATTTTTTTCATCAGAGTTTAATAGGTTTTTTTCACATACATCTTTCACATATTGTGTTATATTTGTATCTAAATATTTCATGTTTTTTTGGTAGCAATGTAAAAGGTATTGTGTTTTCAATTTCAAGCTCAAGTATCCATTGCTTGTATAAGAAGGCAATTGGCTTTTGTATATTAGGGTTGTACTCTATAATCTTTATTTTAATACTTTATCCATTTTGAGACAGAGAGAGTGAAAATGGGGGAGGGGCAGAGAGAATGGGAGAGAGAGAGAGTCCCAAGCTGGCTCTGCACTGAGTGCAGGGCTTGATCTCACAACTGTGAGATCATGACGTGAGCCAAAATCCAGAGTTGGATGCTTAACTGACTAAGCCATCCAGGTGCTCCTCTACAATCTTGCTATAATTGGTTATTTGTTCCAAAAGTTTTTTGGTTGATTCTTTAGATCTGAGAACAAAAGCAGTTTTATTTTTCTCTTCCCAATCTGTATACATTTAAGTTCCTTTTCTTGTCTTATTGCATTAGCTAGACTGTCCAGTATGATGATGAATGGGAGTAGTGAGAATGGACATACTTGCCTTGTTACTGATGTTAGTGGGAAAGTGTAGTTTCTCACCATTAAGTATGATGTCAGCTGTAGGTTGTTTGTTTTTTAATACATTTTCTTTTTGAAGTTGAGATTTCTTTCTATTTTCAGTTGGTAAGTTATTATGAATGGTGCTGGATTGTCTCTAATTCTTTTCCTCTATCAATATAATCATATCATTTTTCTTCTTTCACTTGTTGATGTGATGAATTACATTAGTTGATTTTTGAATACTGATGCTACCCTTACATATCTGAAATAAATCCGAGTTAGCCATGCTAAATAATTCTTTTTATACATTGTTGGATTCAATTTGCTAATATTTTGTGTAGTATTTTGCATCTATATTCCTCAGGGATACTGACCTGCAATTTCGTCTCTTGTAACGTATCTGTCTGGTTTTGGTATTTGGGTAATGCTGGCCTCACAGAATGGGTTAGGCAGTATTAGTTCTGCTTCTGTCTTCTGGCAGAGATGATACAGCATTTGTATAATATTCCTTGAATGCTGCTAGGTTTTTTTTCATTCCTATTATTATTATTTTGTAATGTGGCTTACTAGATGATGTGTCCTTTGTGGCATAACTTAGTGGTCAGCCAATGATTTGGCCAGAGTTTATATATTCATTCCCTTCCTGCCACCTCCAGATTTGTACACTTAGCAAAATGATTTTAAGATGCATTCATATTGTTATATGTGTGTTGATAGTTCATCCTTATGTATTGCTGAGGAGTATACCATTTTATAAATACATCACAGTTTGGTTATCCACTAACATTTCAGATGTTTCCAATTTGGGGCTATTACAAATAAAGTTGATAGGAGCATTCCAGTACTAGAATTTATGTGGACATACGGTCTTGTCACTTGGGTAAATTCCTAAAGTGGAATAGTTGAATAATGTGGCAGGTGTATGTTTAACTCTTTAAAAAACTGTCAAACTGTTTTCAAAAGTGGCTTTACAATTTTACATTCTCATCAGCAGGGAATGAGTGTTCCAACTCCTCCACAACCATGTCAACACTTGGTATGGTCAAGCTTGTAAATTTTATCCATTCGAAGTATATTCGAGGTATCCATAGAGGTATCTCTATACATGTTTGTGTTATTATGGGAATTCACAGAACATGAAATTATTTTAAGGGGAATAATTCAGTGGTACTCAGTACATTTACAATATCATGCAACCATCCCATTATTTAATTGGAAAACATTTACATCACCCCAAAATAAAATCTCATACCAAGTAGCTATTATATATTCTCTCCTTCTCCCAACCACTGGTGACCACCAATCTGTTTCTTCCCCCCAACCAATGTACTTTCTGTCTCTAGATTTATCCATTCTGGATATTCCACATAATTGGAATCATACAGTAGATATACGGCCTTATGTGTTTGGCTTCTTTCACTTAGCATAATGTTATTGAGGCTCATCTACATTGCAGCATGTATCACTACGTCATTTTTTTTTAATGTTCATTTATCTTTGAAAGAGAGAGCTACAGAGTGTGAGCAGGAGAACTACTTTATTTCTTCTAAGTGACTGAATAATATTCTATCATATGACTATACCCCAGCTGGTTTATTCATTCATCCACTGATGGACACTTAGGTTATTTCTACATTTTGGCTACTATGAATAGTGCTGCTATAAACATTTGTGTGCAAGGCCACCTGGGTGGCTCAGTTGGTTAAGCATCTGACTTTGGTTCAGGTCATGATTTCATGGTTCATGAGTTCAAGTCCCACATGTGGTGAGCTCGAGCCCCACTTCGGATGAGCTCATGCCCCACTTTGGGTGAGCATGAGCCCTGCTTTGGGTGAGCCCTGCTTATCTCTGTCTGCCCCTTGTGGGATCCTCTCTCTTTTCCTCTCTCTCCACCCTCGCTTACTTGCACCCTCTCTCTCAAAAAATAAATAACATAAAAATAAACATTTGTGTACAGTATTTGTTTGAGTATCTGTTTTAACTTCTTTAGGGTATGTACCTAGGAGTGAAATTACTAGGTCATATGGTAATTATATGTTTAAGTTTTTCAGAAACTGCCAAACTGTTTTCCACAGTTGCTGAACCATTTTATATTCCCACCAGCAATGTATATATGAAAGGTTCCAATTTCTTCACAAACTCACCAATGCTTTTTTCTTAATCCTTTGTTCAGAGGCCAACCTAGTAAATATGAATGGTATCTCATTATGGTTTTGATTTGTATTTCCTTAATGACTAATGATACTGATCATCTTTGTGTGCTTATTAGCCATTGAGTACACCTTATTAAAAAATTTTTAAATGTTTATTTATTTTTGAAGGAGAGAAAGAGCATGAGTGGGGGAGGGGCAGAGAGAGAGATAGACAGACAGACACAAAATCTGAAGCAGGCTCTAAGGTCCGAGCTGTCAGCACAGAGCATGACATGGGGCTTGGACTCACGAGCCATGAGATCATGACCTGAGCTGAAGTAGGAAGGGTACACCTTCTTTAGATAAATGTCTATTCAGATACTTTGCCCATTTTTCAATTGGGTTTTTGTCTTATTATTGAGTTGCAAGAGGCTTTCACATATTCAAGATACAAGTTTCTTATTAGATATTTCATTTGAAAATATTTTCCCCATTCTGTGGGCTGTCTTTTTACCTTCTTGATATTGGCCTTTGAAGTACAAAAGTTTTAATATTGATGAAGTCCAATTTATCTGTTTTTATTTTGTTGCTAACTTTTAAAAAACTATAAACCAGGAGGACAGAGTTAAGATAGAAGAGAAGTAGGGGGACTGGGATTTTCCTTGTCCCTCAAACACAGCTGTATTGTTTTCACTTGAAACACCCAGGAAATCGATCTGCGAAATGGCTGTAGGATCTCCACAGTTGGAGGGAGACAGCTTGGCAGGATTGAGGTGCATGTATGTGAATTGGGGGAGATAAAATGGCATATGCACGGAGAGGAGAGAAACCTTTCTGTGCAGAGACAAAAGGTAGAGAAAGAGGGGTTGTAAAAGTGCAGCATCAAGTTAGCATAAGAGGAAAACCTCTCTGCACCATGGACTGGGAAAGAAAAATAGAGAGTGCCAGTTTCTTTTTTGCAAACAGCCTTAGGAGCTGAAACTCAGAGGTTCAGAAGTGCACAATGTTCTCCTGAGCCTTGGCACACCCTCCTGAGAGGAGGGAGCTGGCCCCAGAGTGCACAGCCCAGTGTAGCGATCTAGAGGCCCACTGGGAAAGAACAGTCCCCTTATAAGAGTAATTTGGGAAGAGGGTATATTGTCTTCCCAAGGACAAAAGACCCTGCAGGTGCCAGCCAAAGATCTTTATCAGAAGGGCAGAGTGGTTCTACTTCAGAACAGCGTCCATACAGTGTGGGGTCCTTTAAGACATGAGGTTTTGAATACCAGCCAAAGACCTAGAAGGAGTGTGAGAACTGTGGAGCAGGGCAAACTGACTAACCTCGTTATTCTGTGAGAGCTGCCTGAACAGCGTGGTTTGAGATACACAGTCCGGGAATAAGAGATTAGGGTGTCACCATTTTTCTCTCCAACACCAACTTGAAGGGACTTTAGAGAGCAGCACAGCAGCCAGCAGTGGAGGCAGAACATGTTTATACAAATCCTGCCCCTCCATGCCTGGCAAGTGCTTATCTACTGGACAAGACTGACTGACCCAATGCAGCTGGCCTCTCCTCCAGAGCATCACAGTCATCGGTCCTAGGCACCAACAGAAAATTGTTTTTTGTTTTTTAATCTATTTTATTTTATTTATTTTATTGCTCTTTCTTCCCGCTTCTTTTTTTCTTTTGGAATCAGGCTCATAGTTTCGGACTTGTTTTTGGTCAATTCGTGTTTGTGTGTGTATGTGTATACACACACACACACACATACACATATGCATATACACACATACATATACATATACACATGCACATATATATATATACACACACACCCTTTTTTTCTGATTAGGAATTTTTATTCTATTCTTTTCCTACCTTTTCTATTTCTTCTTCTTTATTTTCCTTTCTCTTTTTTCTGGATTAAGACTTATAGTTTTTTTAGTCTTTGTTTGGCCTTCTTTTCTCCCCTTTCATTTTTCTCTTTTTATGGTATCAGGCTTCCCCCACCTTCCTTTTTTTCCCTAGGTTTACTTCAACAAACAAATCAAAGTACACCTGGCTGAAGATCCAAACACTCCACCACTACAAGCAAGAGGGGGTCTGCAGAGGACTGATCAGTGGGATAGAGCAGCCAAAATGCAACAACAAAGTGCACACAACATATACCAAAAACACTTCTTGAAGTGCCAGGCCCTGGACAGTGTATGGCCCCCCACCTTTTTTTAATGTTTATTTTTATTTTTGAGAGAGAGAGAGAGAGTGTAAGCAGGGAGTGTGGGCAGAGAGAGAGGGAGACACAGAATCCAAAGCATTCTCCAGGCTCTGAGCTGTCAGCACAGAGCCTGATGTGGGGCTCGAACCCACAAACTATGAGATCATGACCTGAGCCAAATGCCCAACGGACTGAGCCACCCAGGTGCCCCAATGTATGACCCCTTTTTAACACAGTAGTACTCTCAGGTGCAGGACACATTACAAGCTTTTAAAACACGCAAAAGACAGAAACTTAGCCAATATGACAAAACAGAGGAATTCTCCCCAAAAGAAAGTTCAAGAAGAAATCATAGCCAGAGAATTGCTCAAAACACATATAAACAATGTAGGTGAAAAAGAATTTATAGTGACAGTCATAATATTTATCACTTGGCTTGAAAAAGCATATAAGACAGCAGAGAATATATTGCTGCAGAGAACAAAACCTAAGAACGAATAAAAATAAATTTAAAAATGCTATAAGATGCAAAATTAGCTAGATACAGTGACACTGAGGATAGAAGCAGCAGAGGAGAGAATAGGTGAAATAGAAGATAAAATTATGGAAAATCATGAAGCTGAAATAAAGAAAGAAAGGAAATTACTAGATCATGAGGGGAGATTTAAAGAACTAAGTGATTCCATGAATTGAAAAAAATATCTGTATCATAGGGGTTCCAGAAGAAGAAAAGAGAAATGGGAAGAAGGTTTATTTGAACAAATTATAGCTGAGAACCTCCCTAATCTGGGGAAGGAAACAGGCATTCAAGTCCAAGAGGCACAGAGAACTCCTTTCAAAATCAACAAAACAGATCAACACCATGACATATCATAGTGAAACTGGCAAAATACAAAGATAAAGGGAGAATTCTGAAAGCAGCTAGGGACAAATGGTCCTTGATCTACAAGGGTAGACAAATAAGGTGAGTACCAGACCTGTCCACTGAAACTTGGCAGGCCAGAAGGGAATGGCAGGAAAGATTCAATGTGCTGAATGGGGAAAATATGCAACCAAGAATCCTATATCCAGCAAGGCTGTCATTCAAAATAGAAGGAGAGATAAAGACTTTCCCAGACAAACAAAAAGTAAAGGAGTCTGTAACCACTAAACAAGCCTGCAAGAGATTGTAAGGGGAACTCTGTGACTGGAAAGCATCAAAGACTACAAAGGACCATAGACATCACTGCACCATGAAATCTACAGATAATACAATGGCACTAAATTTGTGTCTTTCAATAATTACTCTGAATGTAAATGGACTAAATGCCCCAATCAAAAGACACAGGGTATCAGAATGGATAAAAGAACAATATACATCTATACGCTGCCTACAAGAGACTAATTTTAGACCTGAGGACACCTACAGATTGAAAGTGAGGGGATGGAGAACCATCTATCATGATAATGGACGTCAAAAGAAAGCTGGAGTAGCAATATTTGGTATCAGACAAACTAGATTTTAAAACAAAGACTGTAATAAGAGATGAAGAAAGGCATAATTCAGGGGTCTATCCATCAAGAAGAGCTAAGAATTGTAAATATTTATGCTCCCAACGTGAAGGATCCCAAAAATATAAATCAATTAATCACAAACATAAGCAAACTTACTGATAATATTGCTGTAACTGTAGGAGACTATTCACTTACAACAATGGACAGATCATCTAGGCAGAAAGTCAATAAGGAAACAAGGGCTCTGAATGACACATTGAACCAGATGGACTTAACAGAGATATATTCAGAACTTTTCATCCTAAAGCAGCAGAATACACATTCTTCTCAAGTGCATATGGAAAATTCTCCAAAACAGATCACATACTGGGTCACAAAACAGCCCTCAACAGGTGCAAAAAGACTGAGATCATACAATGCATATTTTCAGATCACACTGCTATGAAACTTGAAATCAACCACAAAAAAACTTTTGAAAAGCTCCCATATACATGGAGGTTAAAGAACATCCTACTAAGGAATGAATGAGTTAACCAGGAAATTAAAGAACAAATTATAAAATATACAGAAGCAAATGAAAATGAATATATGACAGTCCAAACCCTTTGCGATGCAGAAAAGGCAGTCCTAAGAGGAAAATACACTGTAATTCAGGCCTATCTCAAGAAGCAAGAAAGGCCCCAAATACACAATCTAACTTATACCTAAAGGAGCTAGAAAAGCAACAGCAAATAGAGCTCAGAGCCAGCAGAAGAAAGGAAATAATAAACATTAGAGCAGAAATAAACAACATAGAATCCAAAAAAAACCCGTAGAACAGATCAATGAAACTAAGAGCTGATTTGCTGAAAGAATAAACAAAATTGATAAACCCCTATTAGCTAGACTTCTCAAAAAGAAGAGGACCCAAATAGATAAAATCACGAATGAAAGAGGACAGATCACAACCAACATCACAGAAGTTCAGTTATTAAAGAATACTATGAAAAATTATATGCCAACAAACTGGAAAATCTGGAAGAAATGGACAAATTCCTATACACTCACACACTACCAAAGCTCAAACGGGAAGAAACAGAAAATGTAAACAGAACCATAACCGGCAAAGAAACTGAATCGGCTATCAAAAATCTCCCAAGAAATAACAGCCTTGAGTCAGACAGCTTCCCAGAGGAATTCCACTACACATTTAAAGCAGAGATAAGATCTATTCTTCTCAAACTTTTTCAAAAAACAGAAATAGAAGGAAAGCTTCCACATTCATTCTATGAAACCAGCATTACCTTGACTCCAAAACCAAAAACCCCACTAAAAAGGAGAATTCAGGCCAATATCCCTGATGAACCTGGATACAAAACATTGCAATAAGATACTAGCAAAGTGAATTCAACATAACATTAAAGGAATTATTCACCATGATCAACTGGGATTTATTCCTGGGCTCCAGGACTGGTTCAATATTTGCAAATAAATCAACGTGATATACCACATTAAGAGGAAAGGATAAGATCCATATGATCCTGTCAAAAGACGCAGAAAGAGCATTTGACAAAATACAGCATCCTCTCTTGACAAAAACCCTTAAGAAAGTCAGGACAGAAGGAGAATACCTTAACATCATAAAAACCATACATGAAAGATCCACAGCTATTATCATTCTCAATGGGGAAAAACTGAGAGGTTTCCCCCTAATGTCAGGAACATGACAAGGATATCCACTCTCACCACTGCTGTTCAACATAGTGTTGGAAGTGCTAGTCTCAGCAATCAGACAACAAAATGAAATAAAAGGCATCCAAACTGGCAAAGAAGTCAAACTTTCACTCTTTGCAGATGACATGATACTCTACATGGAAAACCTGAAAGACTCCACAAAAACTGCTAGAAATGATCCATGAATTCAGCAAAGTCACAGGGTATAAAATCAATGTACAGAAATTGGTTGCATTTCTTTACATCAATAACGAAGCAACAGAAAGAGATATCAAGGAATCAATCCCATTTACAATTGCACCCAGAACCATAAAATACCTAAGAATAAACCTAACCAAAGAGGTAAAAGATCTGTATGCTGAAAATTATAGAAAGCTTATGAAAGAAATTGAAGAAGACACAAAGAAATGGGAAAACATTCCATGCTCATGGATTGGAAGAACAAATATTGGTAAAATGTCAGTACTACCCATAGCAATCTACACATGCAATGTGGTTTCAATCAAAATAGAACCAGCGTTTTTCACACAACTAGAACAAACTATAATAAAATTTGTATGGAACCACAAAAGACCCTGAACAGACAAAGTAATGTTGAAAAAGACAACCAAAGTTGGAGGCATCACAATCCAGACTTTAGCCTGTATTACAAAGTTGCAATAATAATCAAGATAGTATGGTATTGGCCACAAAAACAGACACATAGACCAATGGAATAGAATAAAAAACCCAGAGATGGACTCACACATAAAATGGTTTAGCTTAGCTACATCTGAAAATGGTTTATTGTTTCTTTTTTTTTTTTTTAATTTATTTTCTAGTTAGTTAACATTTGGCCAGCTAATCTTTGACAAAGCAGGAAAGAGTATCCAAGGGAAAAAACGTAGTCTCTTTAGCAAACAGTGCTGGGAAAACTGGACAGCAACATGCAGAAGAATGAAACTGTACCATTTTCTTATACCATACACAAAAATAAACTCAAAATGGATGAAAGACCTAAATGTGAGACAGGAAACCATTAAAATCTTAGAGGAAAAAACAGGCAAGAACCTCTTTGACCTCAGCTCCAATAACTTCTTACTTGACATGTCTCCGAAGGCAAGGGAAATAAAAGCAAAAATGAGTAAAAATCTCATCAGAGTAAAAAGCTTCCGCACAACAAAGACACAATCAACAAAACTAAAAGGCAGCCAACAGAATGGGAGAAGATATCGCAAATGACATATCGGATAAAGGGTTAGTATCCCAAATCTATAAAGAACTTACCAAACTCAACACCCAAAAAACAAATAATCCAGTGAAGAAATAGGCAAAAGATATGAATAGACATTTTTCCAAAGAAGACATCCAGATGACAAACAGATACATGAAATGGTGCTCAACATAGCTCATCATCAGGGAAATACAAATCAAAATCACAATGAGATACCACCTCACACCTGTCAGAATGGCCAAAATTAACAACTCAGGAAACAAAAGGTGTTGGCGAGGATGTGGAGAAACAGGACCGCTATTGCACTGTTGGTGGGAATGCAAACTGGTATAGCCACTTTGTAAAACAGTATGGAGGTTACTCAAAAAATTAAAAATAGAATTACCCTATGACCCAACAACTGGAACTACTAGGTATTTATCCAAAGGATTAAAAAAAAATGCTGATTCAAAGGGGCACATGCATCCCAATGTTTATAGCAGTGCTATCAATATGGAAAGAGCCCAAATGTCCAACAACTAACGAATGGATTAAGAAGATGTGTGTGTATGCACACACACACACACACCCCACACACACAATGGAGTACTACTCAACAACAAAAAAAATCAAATCTTGCCATTTGCAACAACGTGAATGGAACTGGAGGGTATTATGCTAAGTGAAATAAGTCAACCAGAGAAAGATATATGATTTCACTCATATGTGGAATTTGAGAAACTGAATAAATGAACTTAAGGGAAGGGAATGAAAAATAAGATAAAAACAGACAGGGGCAAACCATTAGAGACTCTTAAATACAGAGAACTGAGGATTGATGGGGAGGGTGGGTAGGTGGGTTAAATAGTTGATGGGCATTAAGGAGGGCACCTTTCAGGAAAAGCACTGGGTGTCAAATGTAAGAGATGAATCACTGGGTTCTACTCCTGAAGCCAAGACTACACTGTATGTTAACTAAAAAAAAAAAAAAAAAAAAAAAAAAAGGTAAAGAAACCGTAAACCATTTTCAGATGTGGCTAAGCTAAACCATTTTATGTGTCCACCAGAATTTGCTGCAAATCCTAACCAACATTTAGTACTGACACCTTTTAAACTTTAACAATATTAATGAGTATAAAAGGGGTCTCATTTTGATTTAAATTTTCATTTCTCTGTTGACTAATGATATTGAACAATTTTCTTTTGACTATTTATTTCCCTATTCATGTATCTTTCTGGTGATGTGCCTGTGCAAAACTTTGGCCTATTTTTAAACCGGATCATTTTTCTTTTATTCCTTAAAAATTTTTTTAATGTTTATTTATTTTTGAGGGAGAGACAGAGAGACAGAGGCAAGGGGAGAGGGGTAGAGAAAGAGGGAGGAGAGGGAGTCACAGACTCAGAAACAGGCTCCAAGCTCTGAGGTGTCAGCCCAGAGCCCGACGCAGGGCTCAAACCCACAGACCATGAGATCATGACCTGAGCCAAACTCGGACACTTAACCAATTGAGCCACCCAGGCACCCCAAGAATTGACCTTTTCATAATGCTAAGTTTATGTCTTCTTTGGGATCTTTTCGGAATTTTTATGTTTTTACTCAGATGGTTTTAGGCATTTTATATTAAATTTATGCCTAGATTTTTTTTGCATTATTTTTGTTTTGTTATTGAAAATTAAGTCTTATCTTCCATTATATCTTCTATTTACTTTTGTGTCTATGTGAGGATGTAAATTTTTTTATGTTGAACTTATAATCTGCTATTTAAATTCTCTTATGGCTTTTACTAGTTTTCACATTTCTTCTAGATATTTTTGGATATAGAGTCATACCATCTGCAAAGAGAAGTGGTTTACCTCTTCCTTTCCAATTTTTATGACTGAAAATTCTTTGTCTTGTCTAAAACTTCCATAGCAATATTAACCATCTTTATCTTTTCCTGACTTAGTGGCAATGCTTCTATTGTTTGTTACTGTTGCTTTTGCTTGCTTTTTTGTTTTAAATAAGCTCTATATCCAACATGGGGATTGAATTCATGATCTTGAGATAAGGAGTCAGATGTTCTACCAACAAAGTCAGCTAGATGCCCCATACTGTCTATGAATAAAGACCTTAAACACAGGGTATTAGCTGAATATAAAACTGCAAGAAGGGCAGGAGGAACAGGTTCTTTAAAGACTCTTTAAAAATGACTTCCAGAACAAAATCACTAAAAATCTTCCTGAATTGGCTGCCTGGTAGTGACAGCCAAGAGGAAGAGAAAAGTAGCCTTCACTTAACTTCTTCCTTCCAGATTTTGCAGGAATGCATTTTTATAGGAGGGACTTGATGTGCATCCAGAACCTGCGAAACAAAAGATTCAGGAAATGCAATTTTTAGTTTCAAGGCTCCTTAATGCAAGAATGCACAACTGAATGGGGGCACCTGGGTGGCTCAGTTGGTTACACCATGGACTCCTGATTTTGGTTCAGGTCACAATCTCACAGTTCCTGAGTTCAAACCCTGCTTTAGGCTCCACGCTGACAGCACTGAGCCTGCTTGGGATTCTCTCTCTCCCTCTCTCTGCCCCTCTCCCGTTCATGCTCTTTCTCTCTCTTAAAATAAATAAACTTCAAAAAAAAAAAAAGATGGCAAAATAGAATGTAATTGAAGGGAAGGTGAATGAGCTAAATAACTCTAAAATCCCTCTGGTTCCTCACTCAGGGATAGGAAAATTTTGTGTGCATTAGTGAATTATTCTCTATTTTTACTCAGGATATGAGGGAGTAAGTTCAAGGTAAAGAATGTCTTAGCAACGTTAAGTAAAACATTAAAAAGAAAAACCCTTCCAGTTATAGAATTATGAAATCCAAGAAAGGCCTTCTCAAGAGATATTAAAAATTAGATCAAGTAATTATTTTTTCTGGGATAATTAAGGTAAAGTTTTCTCTAAATGTACAGAAAATGGTTCTTCAAATTTCCTCAATGCATTTAATTATTATCCACTATATTTTTATATTTACTAGCATATCGACTTATTAGAGAATATAAAAAATTTTTAGCTTTCTTAAATGAAAGGCTCCAATTATCTCTATGTATCAATGTTGTTAAATATACCTACTTATGACATGAATCAAACTCTTAATTTTATTTTTATTTATTTTTTAATATGAAATTTATTGTCAAATTGGTTTCCACACTACACCCAGTGCTCATCCTAACAGGTGCCCTCCTCAAGGCCCATCACCCACTAAACTCTTAACTTCAGTACAGAAATTTCTACAAGGATTCTGCCCATTTATCTTTTAACCATGTATCTTCCCACTCACCAACACCAAAATCTGAAGCCTTTTCTTAAATTATGAATCATGTCTACTAAATGTCCTCTTCAGAAAATTCTAGGTGTGGACAGTTAATATTTGACACCACTCATTAAAATTCTCTATTTACTCTTGTTCAGAAAACTCCAGTGGCAATGTTTGGCTTATAGTGCAAGCAAACCTTTTCTTTAAAAATAGTTTTATCTGAGAAGCAGTTTCTTAAGATTAGTAAAAATATTTTTATACCATTTATTTGCTGTTTCTGTTGATATTTATGAACTAATATGTCTTGTATAGAACTTGAAACAGTTAAACAGAACCTCTAAAATGAAAGACTTTTTTCCTTCTAATTCATATACCTCTATGTATTTTCTATGTCATACTGTTTTACTTCGTTTGTCACTTTGGTGTGAATAAAATGAGGATCTTAATTATATATGTATGTATGTATTTTCCCTGACTTTTGTTCTAATATAAAGCCCATCATAAGAATTAAATAAAGAGTTATGAGCTCTCTTCTTCCTGAAAATACTGAGGATATCCTAAGAATAAATAAGATGGTTAGTAAACTTACTCATATGAGTAACTTGTTTCTTTGTGATGATTTACAGCTATTTCTGTGTCTGTGTATGTGTACATAGTACTGTTCAGTGTTATATTTTAGTTCTTCCAAATGACAATAATAGATCTTTACCATATTAAATATTTTTCAACTAAGGGAAAAATTTAAAAATATAAAATCATATTAAAATCAAGCTATTCAAGGCAAATTCTTAAGACAGGAAGTAGCTTAGAGGTTACCAGTAGCTGGGGAGTTATTGCTTAATGGTTACAGAGTTTCTGTTTGTGGTGATGAAAAAAGTTTTGCAAACTAGCAGACAGTTGCACAACAGTATGAATGTAATTAATACCACTGAATTGTATACGAGAAAATGGTAAAACTTATGTATGTTACAAATGTTTTAAATGGCTAGAATGGTAAATTTTATGTTGTATATATTTTAAGCACCATCTTAAAAAAATGGTCATTCATTTACAAGAACGTTTATTCCCTTAAAAACTGCTACATTTGATATAAATGTTAAATATATCATAGTCTCACACCTCCATTTCTGAGGTAGACTTTACCTAAAAATTTCACAGATATATAATAATCTATAATTCATCCCCATTATGCTAGAAATTGCCATATTTTCCTTGTTGAATAAATCATTTTAATTATAATACTACATATGGTAAGCCTTTTAATTTTAGTTGAGTCAAAATACTGATGAAAAGCACCTAGCAACCAAAAATCTAAGATGGACTCCTGAAAGAAAAAAGGTGTCAGCCCTTTTTGAATAGAAGTTCTGCACCGTGCTGAAAGGGAATCTTTAAGAGTGATACAATGTATACATACCAAAGCCCACATAATTATCAGAAATCATGTGTATTTGCCTGAAAAGTAATAAAAACATGCAGTATGAGAGAAGAAAATCCTCAAGAAATAAGAAGACAATCTAACTCTTGAATATATACAGCTCTCCTCATTTCAGAGACAAAAAAAAAAAATTCCTTTTCATTTCCTATTTTTTTCTAAGTACTCTTTAACAGACCGTTTGCAACACAACACAATATTTTGTTATAGAGCAATTTTCTAAAGATATTCTTTTTTTTTTTTTTTTAATTTTTTTTTTTTTTTTTAATGTTTATTTATTTTTGAGACAGAGAGAGACAGAGCATGAACGGGGGAGGGTCAGAGAGAGAGGGAGACACAGAATCCGAAGCAGGCTCCAGGCTCCGAGCTGTCAGCACAGAGCCCGATGCGGGGCTCGAACTCACGGACCGCGAGATCATGACCTGAGCCGAAGTCAGACGCTTAACCGACTTAGCCACCCAGGCGCCCCTCTAAAGATATTCTTAATGTAGCTATGTTTTTGATAATTATATGTAGAAGACTAAAAATCAATAATAAGCCATGAAATTAACATAATTTTAAACATACCTTTAAAAAGAGATAAATGATATTCATTCTTTCTTATAGTGTCAAAAAAAGGATTAAAAAAAAAAGACAGAGGAAATGAGGTTCCTGGGTGGCTCAGGGGGTTTGATTCTTGATTTTGGCTCAGGTCGTGATCTCACGATTCATGAGTTCGAGCCCTACATCGGGCTTGATGCTAACAGTGTGGAGCCTGCTTGGGATTCTCTCTCTCTCCCTCTCTCTCTGCCACTTCCATGCATGCATGGTCTTTCTCTCAAAATATGTAAAATAAATTTAATTTAAAAAAACAGCAAATTAAAATACATCTTACTTGTTAAATTTTATTTCTGATTTCATATCTATCATGAAACATATATCAGGACAAAATAAACCCATAAACAACAAGTATCACATATTGTGGCAATGAAGAGTCATTCAAAGAAAGTGGTTTCAGAATATGCTATTTGAGCACAGATAAACTTTATTTTTATTTCAGAAGCTTAATTTTGCCCAAATCCTGATTACCATAACATTTAGAAATATAAAAACAAGTACTTTTGTGGATTTGTTTGTTTGTTTTCTTCTCTCTTTTCAGGGAATCACCCTTATGGCTGTACCTATCAAGTTACTTCTAAGAACAAGAGAAATAACAAATGCCGTACTGTTTACATCCCCACCTAGTGGTCCTAAAGTTTTGTTCATCATAGCTATTAAAAAATGAATACTTAAAACATGAAAACTCAAATAAAGTTATCTGGCTAAAATTAGAACAAAACTTTACAGCTAGGAAAGGTATTATTAGATCATTTAATTCCATGTTATTACAGTTAGGGAATGTATTGCTATACCAGAAACTATATGAAGCCATCAGAAAAAAAAAAATGGAGCATTTTCTTAGAACGTCTAGTTTACTTAATGCTGTGTATTAAAGCAAACATATATCCTGAAGTAAAATGTTTATTTATACCATTTCTATTACAAAATAGAAATCAAGTTCATGAGACACGAAATACTAATTCCAACTGCCAAACTGCTATACAATATGTGTGTGTGTGTGGGGGGGGGGGGTTGTATATATAATTTCTTAGCTCTTTTATTCTAGTCTTCAGA
The DNA here is from genome assembly GCF_046562875.1 of Panthera onca. NCBI lineage: Eukaryota > Metazoa > Chordata > Mammalia > Carnivora > Felidae > Panthera > Panthera onca. Next base: position 72,527,291 of record NC_138346.1, on the reverse strand, counting down.
ATTTTCCTTTCACTTCATATCATAGCACATGTACAACCTAAGGTCAACTCAAAAGTCCTATTCTAGATTCTTTTTTATAATTTGTTTAAAAATTTAATATTAAATTGAATTTTGGAAGAAGTAGATACTTCTATGATTTTTAATGCATGTACACATTCATGTTACTATCAGCACAATCACGATAGAGAATACTTCTATCACCTTCCACCTTCAAAATCTCTTTTAGTATATCTTTGTAGTCACACATTCCCACAATCCCTAGCCTCTGGCAACCACTGATCTATTTTCTATTAATGTAAGTTTATCTTTCCAAAAACAGTTTATAAAGGTAATCATACATAATGTAACCGCTTGAGAATGGTGTCTTTATATCATGGTTCCCTTTGACATTCATTCAATTTTTTTCCCTTCATTTAACTTTCAGTTCATTCCTTTCAATTGTTTTTTTCTTTTTTTTAAAGTTTATTTATTTATTTTGAGAGTTTGTGGGGCTCAAACTTAAGAACTGTAAGATCATGATCTGGGCTAAAACCAAGAGGAGTCGGAGGTTCCAGACTGAGCCATCCAGGTGCCCTGATTTTTTTTAAGCAATTTTTTAGTCCTATTTTATTTTTTTTAATTTAAAATTTTTTTAATTTTAATTTCAGTTAACATACAGGGTTATATTACTTTCAAGTATACAACAAAGTGATTCCAAAATTCCATACATCACCCAATGCTCATCATGACAACTACACTCTTTAATCCCCATTAGCTATTGAACCCATCCCTCACCCCCTTCTCCTTTCTATTGTTGAATAGTTCTATATAATATATGGGATAGTGTATAGTATATCATGGTATAAAAAGATATATATATATATATATATATATGATATATATATATGATATATATATATCATATATATCATGATATAGTATATCATGGTATAAAAAGAAGTACCATAGTTTGTTTACACATTCAGCCACTAAAGAATTTTTGGCTTGTTTCTATTTCAGAGTGAATGTGAATAGAGTTCATAAACATTTGTGTTTAGGCTCTTTTCTAATTTACAAATGTAGGTGATTTACTATTAGAAGACTTTTGTAAGTCAACTATTTATAAAGAATGTGACATGAAAATACAACTTTCATAAAAGTAAGAATTTAAATAAACATTCATATTTTAAAGATTTTATTTTGAAGCAATTTCTACACCCAACATGGGGCTTGAACCCACAACCCCAAGCAAGAGTCATATACTCTATCAACTCAAGCAGCCAGGTGCTCCTAAATAAATACTTTCAATGCCTAGATTACTTCATCACTATTTAGGAATTAGCATTAAGAAGACAATTATTTCAGCTTATATATGAAAAAAGTAAAATAGAAAGGATGAATAGTTAAACTTCTTTTAAATAAGAGTATATGTCATAATTTACTTAAAAAAATCTAGAAAGGGGAGACTTCCAAGGACGATGGTAGAGTAGAGGGATCCTAAACTCAACTCAACCCAGGGATACAACTAGATAATACCCACATCCGTGCAAATAACCCAGAAAGTGATCCAAAGAATGGCAGAACAGATTCTCTACAGCTAAATATAGAGAAGAGGCCACATAAAAAAACATAGGAAGGGCAAAGATGTGGTCAGGAGCTAAAGGACCAGTGGGATTGTCTGATGGAGAAACACCGTAGGTGCAGAGAGGAAAAAGAAACTGACCCTCAGACTGAGCATCCCAGGCACAGAGAATCTGAATTGGGAAGATAAATCTCCATAACATTTGGATTTGAAAACCTGAGGGTCCCAACAATCCGTGGGACTTAACATCTGAAAGTTTAAAAATCAGTGGACTCAGTTCTGGCAGAGCTGGGAGGGCAGCTTATTAAGAGACAGCACAATAAACAGACTTGCTGAGATACAACATAGAATTAGCAGTTTGGAAAATGCCTGGGGTATATGGGAGGAATATTTATTCACTAATCTCAGAACCTGTGCTACAAGAGGAGTGATCATTGGGAGACCTCTCCAAGAGAAAAAAAGAGCTGGGGCATGCCAATTCTCTTTCCCATCCCTTGGTCTAAATACTCCTGTAGGAAAAAGCACAGTGCTACCCTCTCCAATTAGCTTGCTAACATTGCACCCCACCCCTTCTTGTGGGTATGGGCAGTGTGGGTATGGGCTGCAGGTCCACTCCCACAATAGACCAGTGTGGAACGTGCTGGTACTGAGTGCCTTGTACCTGTTCTCCTGTAGATCTGCTCCCTGCAATACTGCCCTTGGCCAGAGCCCACTCAAAACACTGCCACAAGCCTGGTGGTGTGCAACTAGTGCCCACAGGGGCCAACACCACTCCAAAGCGCTCCTGCCCCAGGGAAAGGGGAAGACAACCACTCATAACAGTACAACTACAACACCAGCAGTTCACAGTGAACCCTAGCAGTTCACTGGGGCAGACACCTGGTCTGACTGCAGGTCTTGCCCACCAAAGAAAACTTCTCCAACATAGGGAAAATGCACTGAAGTTCTCTGGTAAACATCTGGTCTGACTCAACTGAAACTCAACTAACAACACAGGAACCAAACACTGCCCACAAGAGGCAAAAGAGAGCCATTGCAGATGACTGACTGGACTGAAGGAAAATGTGGCTCAGCCACAACAGTAAGGCACACACAGCACACATAAGAGGCACCCCTTAAGTGGCAGGTTCTCATGAACCAGGGACATTGCACTGAAAGGCACTATAGGACCTCTTCTTCATAAATCCACTACTTTCAAAGGCAAGAGATGTAGCTGATGTTCCTAACACACAGAAACAGATATAGAGAGTTGGACAAAATGAGGAGACAGAAGAATATATCCCAAGTGAAAGAACAGGACAAAATCACAGCAAGAAAGCAAAATGAATGGAGATTAATTAATACACCTGATAGAGAATTTAAAGTAATGGTCATAAAGATACCCACTGGGGGGCCCTGGCTAGCTCAGTCAGTAGAGTATGTGACTCTTGATCTTGAGTTCAGGCCCCATGTTGGATGTGGAGTTTAATTTTAAAAATAAGATACTCACTTGACTTGAGTAAAGAGTGGAGGACCTCAATGAGACGCTCAAAAACAAAATATTTTAAAAAATCGGAGATGAAGAAGTCAGTTGAAATGAAAAATACACTAAATGAAATAAGTGGTAGATTAGAGAAAGAAAAAGAACAGACTGGCAACCTGGAGGACAGAGTAATTGAAAGCAATCAAGTTTAACAGGAGGAAAAAAAAATGAAAATAGACTAGAGGAATTCAGCGGCCCCATCAAGTGTAATAACATTCGTATTATAGGGATCTCAGAAGGAAAAGAGGGAGAAAGGGAGCAGAAAATTTATTTGAAGAAATAATACCTGAATACTTCCTGAATCTGGGGAAGGAAAAAGATCTCCAGATCTAGGAGGCACAGACAGCCTCCAACAAAGTCAGCCCAAGGAGGTACAACATCAAGATACACAGTAATTAAAATAGCAGAGAGTAAGTACACCTGGCTGGCTCAGTCTGTGGGGCATACAACTCTTGATCTCAGGGTTCTGAGTTTGAGCCTCACATTGGGTGTACAGATTACTTAAGAATAAAATCTTTAAAGGGTGCCTGGGTGGCTCAGTTGATTGAACATCCGGCTTTGGCTCAGGTAATGATCTCATGGTTCATGAGTTCAAACTCCCCATCAGGTTTACTGCTGCCAGGGCGGAGCCCACTTTGGATCCTCTACCCACTCCCCACCCCTCCACTGCTTATACTCTCTCAAAAATAAACATTTAAAAAAAAAAAGAATAAAATCTTTAGAAAAATACTTTAAAAACAAAGTTAAATAAAATGGCAGAAAGTAGTGATAAAAGAGATAGTGATAAAGAGAGAATTTTAAAAGAGAGATAAAGAGAGTAGAAAACTATTTCATACCAAAGAAACCCATTAGGAATGCTGGCTGATGTTTTAGCAAAAACTGCAGTACAAGGAGTGGCACAATTATTAAAAATGCTGAAAGCAAAAACTTTGCAACCAAGAGTACTCTACCCAGTAAGGGTATCAGTCAAAATAGAAAGAGAGATAAGCAGTTTCTCAGACAAAAGTTAAAGGAATACATCACCACTAAATCAGCTCTACAAGATATGTTAAAGGAGACTCCTTGAGTGGAAAGGAAAGACCATAAGTAGGAATAGAAAAAAGTAGGAAGTACAAAAGCAGTAAAATTAAGTATATTTATAAAAATCAGTCAAAGGATTCACAAAATAAAAGTATGTAAAGTATGATACCATGTACCTAAAATGTGATAGGGAAAGGAGTAAAGAAGGGGTTCAAACTTAAGTGACCATCACCTTAACATAGACTGCTATATGCATAAGATGTTACATATAAACCTAGTGGTAACCACAAATTAAAGACCATTAATAGATATGCAAAAAATAAAGAGAAAGAAATCCAAGTATATCACTAAAGAAAGCCAGAAAACTGTGAGACAGCAAGAGAACAAAGGAACAGAGAAGAACATTGAAAACAACCATAAAATAACTAACAAAATAGCATTAAGTACATATTTATCAATAATTATTTTGAATGGGGGTGCCGGTTGAGCGTCCGACTTCAGCTCAGGTCATGATCTCATGGTTTGTGAGTTCCAGCCTCACATCGGACTCTGTGTTGACAGCTCAGAGTCTGGAACCTGCTTTGGATTTTGTCTCCCTCTCTCCCTGCCCCTCCCCCACTCACACTCTGTCTCCCTCTCTCTCAAAAATAAATAAAGATTAAAAAAACATTTAAAAAATTATTATTTCAGATGTAAATGGACTAAATGTTCTTGCCAAAATACATAGTGTGACAGAATGGATTAAAAAAAGCAAGACCTATCTATATACTGCCTACACAACACTCATTTCAGACCTAAAGACACATGCAGATTTAAAGTGAATAGATGTAAAAGCATTTATCAAGCAAATGGAAGTGAAAAGAAAACTGTGGTAGCAATACCTAGTATCAGACAAAATAGATTTTTAAAACAAAGATTGTCACAAGAGACAATGAAGGACACTATATAATCATAAAAGGAATGATCTAACAAGATATAATAGTTACAATATTTATGCACCCAATATGAAAGCACCCAAATATACATAAAGCAAATAAGAACAAACATAAAGGACATAACTGATAGTAATACAATAATAGTAGAGGACTTTAACACCCCACTTTTATCAATGGATAAATCATCCAAACAAAATCAAGATGGAAAGAGTGGCTTTGAAGAACACATTGAACCAGATGGATCTAACAGATATACTCAGAACATTCAATCATAATAGAGCAGAATATACATTCTTTTCAAGTGCACATGGAACATTCTCCAGAATAGATCACAAAATAAGTCTCAAAAAAATAAAAACAAAAGGAAGTTACACAATGCATCTTTTCTGACCACAATGCTATGAAACTGGAAATCAACCAGAAGCATACAAACATGTGGAGGTTAAGTAACATGCTACTAAATGTTTGAATGGATCAACCAATAAATCAAAGAGGAAATCAAAAAATACATGGAGACAAATAAAAATGAAAACTCAATGATCAAAAATCTTTGGGATGCAGAAAAAGCTGTTCTAAGAGGGAAGTTCATAGCAATACAGTCCTTACCTCAAGGAGCAAAAAAATATCAAATAAAAAAACCTAACTTTATACCTAAAGGAGTTAGGAAAAGAATAAACAAAACCCAAATCCAATAAAAGGAAGGAAATAATAAAGAATACAGTAGAAATAAATTAAATACTAAATCAATTAATGAAACCAGGAGCTAGTTCTTTGAAAGGACCACCAAAATTCATAAACCTTTAGCCAAACTCATCGAAGAACAAAAAGAGGACTCAAATAAACAAAATCAGGGTTTCTCAGGACTCCAATAGACCTTGCTGCCACTGCTTACCAAGGATCACAGTTGTCAATACAATGAACCAAGGAGACATCATGCCCTTGCTGGACCTGGAACTGGCAGATACCCCCACACTTGGCAGCCTGTACCACTAGAATCAAGGTGACAACATGATCCAGCAAGTCCCCACCCAAAGGTGAAAGACTTCCTTTACCAAAGTCAGTCCATATAAGACACCTGGGTGGCTCAGTCAGTTGAGTGTCTGACTCTTGATTTCGACTCAGGTCATGATCCCAGGGTCATGGAATCAAGCCCTATGTCAGGATCTAGGCTGAGCATGGAATCTGCTGGAGATTCTCTCTTTCTCTTTCCCTCTGCCCCTCTCCCCAGCTCACTCTCTCTCTCTCTAAAATTAAAAAAGTCAGGCCATAAAGTCTGGAAAAAGAAACGGCTTCTTCAAATGCACAAATACCTATGCAAGGCTACAGGGACCTTGAAGAATCAGGGAAATCTATCTTCCCCAAAGGAATACGTTAAATTCCTCCAGGAATTGCCTGACAAAGAATTCAAAGTAATTGTTCTACAGATGGTTGGAGAGCTACAAGAGAGAAACAATTATACAATATCAAAGGAACAATAAAAGAACAAAATGAGAAGTTGAACAAAGAGAAAACACAAAAAGAATGAAACAAAAACTTTGGAACTGAAGAATACAATGACTAAACTTAAAGTATTCAAGTAGAGAGCTTCAATAGTAGAATTGAACAAACAGGAGAGAGATTTAGAGAGATTATCCATTCAAAGGAGAAAAAGAAAAAAATAATGAAAAGGAATGAAGAAAGCCTCTGGTACTAATGGGACACTATCAAGTAAAATAATGTGTGTATCAGTAGAGTGCTAGAAAAGGAAGAGAAGGATAAAGGGGCAAACAGCTTATTTAAAGAAATAATGGATGAGAACTTCCCAAATCTGGGGTTTTATCTAGATATTCAAGTTCATGATGCTAATAGGTGGCCTCAAAATTTGAATACAAAACAATTATCTCCAAGATACATAATAATAAAGCTGTCTAAAACTGAAGAAAAAGAAAAGTGTTAAAGCAGTAAGAGAAAAAAATTTCTCTCCTATACAGGAATCCCCATAAACCTATCAATGGATTTTTCAGATACCTTGTAGGCCAGAAGAAAACAGGATGACATATTGAAAGTGCTATAGGAAAGAAACTGCCAACCAAAAAAACTTTATACAGTAAAGTTGTCCTTCAGAATTGAAGGTGAAATACTTTCCCTAGTAAACAAAAGCTGAGCAAATTTATCACCACTAAACCTACCTTACAAGAAATGCTGTAAGGGGGTCTTCAACCTGAAGAAAAAAGGATGCTAATTTGTATCAAGCAAACACAGCAACAAGAGTGCCCAGCTGGCTCAACTGGTTAGTCGTCTGACTCCTGATTTCAGCTCAAGTCATGATCTCATGGTTTCATGAGTTCAAGCCCCATGTTGGACTCTGCACTGCTTAGGATTCCCTCTCCCTCTCTCTCTGCCCCTCCTCCTCCCTCCCTCCCTCCTTCCCTCTAAAAAAGAATAAATAAACTTAAAAAAAAAAAAAACACAGGAACATATACAATACACTGGTAAAGGTAAGCATACAGCCAAATTTAGATACACTAATACTGTAATATAGTTATGTATTAACCTCTTAATTTTAGAATAAAGGTTAAAGGACAAAAGCATTTAAAACAGGTATAGCTTCAACAAGTTGTTAAAGGGATTACAGGCATAGCTTCAAGTTGTTAAGGGATACACAATACAAAAAGATATAAATGATGACAAAAAATATAAAAGGGAGGGAGTAAAAAGAGATTTTGTATGTGATCAAAGTTAAGTTGTTATCAACATAAAATAGACTGTAAAATGATACATAAGCTTCATGGTAACCACAAAGCAGAAACTTATAGTTGATATCCAAAATGATAAAAAGAAAATCAAAGCATACTACCAATGAAAATTATTAATACAAAAATAGGTAGTGAGAAATGAAAAAAGGAATAACAAAACTAAAAAACAGTCAGAAAACAGTAAGATGGCATTAACAAGTCCACATCTATCAATAATTACTCTAAATATAAGAGGACTGAATTCTCTAATCAAAAGGAATAGAGTGGCTGGATGGACAAAAAAAAACAAAAACAAAAACACACACACACACACCCAATTATATGCTGCTTATTCACTCCAGCTTTAAGGACATTTATAGGCACAAAGTGAAGGGATGGGAAAAAAAATCCACATAAGTGGAAACCAAAAGACAGCAGGGGTGACTATAGAGCTGACGTTGAACAACACAGGTTTAAACTGTGCAGGTCCACTTAATACGTGATTTTTTTTTTTTTACACACACAGTATATAATATGTTTCTCTTATGATTTCTTACCATTTTCTTTTCTTTAGTTTATTGTAAGAATATGGTATATAATACATATAACATACAAAATTATCTTGAGTGTTTATGTGATTGGTCAACAGTATTCTAGTCAACAGTAGCCTATTAGTTAACTTTTCGGGGAGGCAAACGTTACATGTGGATTTTCAACTCTGTTGGGGGTCAGTACCCTTAAATCTCACATTGTTCAAGAATCAACTGTACTGAAAAAGCTTTCGGGGAAGATGGCGGCATAGGAGGACGCTGGGCTCACCGCGCGTCCTGCTGATCACTTAGATTCCACCTACACCTGCCTAAATAACCCAGAAAACCGCCAGAGGATTAGCAGAACGGAGTCTCCGGAGCCAAGCGCAGACGAGAGGCCCACAGAAGAGGGTAGGAAGGGCGGTGAGGCGGTGCGCGCTCCACGGACTGGCAGGAGGGAGCCGGGGCAGAGGGCGGCCCACCGGCCAAGCAGAGCCCCCGAGTCTGGCTGGCAAAAGCGGAAGGGCCGGGCGGAGTGTGTTCCGACAGCAAGCGCGACTTAGCGTCTGGGAGGTCATAAGTTAACAGCTCTGCTCAGAAAGCGGGAAGGCTGGAGGACAAAGGGAGGGAGAGCTGCTGAGCCCCCGGACGACAGAGCTCAGTTTGGTGGGGAACAAAGGCGCTCGCCAGCGCCATCTCCCTCGCCCATCCCCCAGCCAAAATCCCAAAGGGAACCAGTTCCTGCCAGGGAACTTGCTCGCTCCGCGCAAACACCCAACTCTGTGCTTCTGCGGAGCCGAACCTCTGGCAGCGGATCTGACTCCCTCCTGCTGCCACAGGGCCCCTCCTGAAGTGGATCACCTAAGGAGAAGCGAGCTAAGCCTGCCCCTCCTGCCCCCGTGCACCTTGCCTACCCACCCCAGCTAATACGCCAGATCCCCAGCACCACAAGCCTGGCAGTGTGCAAGTAGCCCAGACGGGCCACGCCACCCCACAGTGAATCCCGCCCCTAGGAGAGGGGAAGAGAAGGCACACACCAGTCTGACTGTGGCCCCAGCGGTGGGCTGGGGGCAGACATCAGGTCTGACTGCGGCCCCGCCCACCAAATCCAGTTAGACACCACAGCACAGGGGAAGTGCCCTGCAGGTCCGCACCACTCCAGGGACTATCCAAAATGACCAAATGGAAGAATTCCCCTCAGAAGAATCTCCAGGAAATAACAACAGCTAATGAACTGATCAAAAAGGATTTAAATAATATAACAGAAAGTGAATTTAGAATAATAGTCATAAAATTAATCGCTGGGCTTGAAAACAGTATACAGGACAGCAGAGAATCTCTTGCTACAGAGATCAAGGGACTAAGGAACAGTCATGAGGAGCTGAAAAGCGCTTTAAACGAAATGCAAAACAAAATGGAAACAACGACAGCTCGGATTGAAGAGGCAGAGGAGAGAATAGGTGAACTAGAAGATAAAGTTATGGAAAAAGAGGAAGCTGAGAGAAAGAGAGATAAAAAAATCCAGGAGTATGAGGGGAAAATTAGAGAACTAAGTGATACACTAAAAAGAAATAATATATGCATAATTGGTATCCCAGAGGAGGAAGAGAGAGGGAAAGGTGCTGAAGGGGTACTTGAAGAAATTATAGCTGAGAACTTCCCTGACCTGGGGAAGGAAAAAGGCATTGAAATTCAAGAGGCACAGAGAACCCCCTTCAGACATAACTTGAATCAATCTTCTGCACAACATATCATAGTGAAACTGGCAAAATACAAGGATAAAGAGAAAATTCTGAAAGCAGCAAGGGATAAACGTGCCCTCACATATAAAGGGAGACCTATAAGACTCATGACTGATCTCTCTTTTGAAACTTGGCAGGCCAGAAAGGCTTGGCACGATATCTTCAGTGTGCTAAACAGAAAAAATATGCAGCCGAGAATCCTTTATCCAGCAAGTCTGTCATTTAGAAGAAGGAGAGATAAAGGTCTTCCCAAACAACCAAAAACTGAAGGAATTCGTCACCACTAAACCAGCCCTACAAGAGATCCTAAGGGGGATCCTGTGAAACAAAGTACCAGAGACATCACTACAAGCATAAAACATACAGACATCACAATGATTCTAAACCCGTATCTTTCTATAATAACACTGAATGTAAATGGATTAAATGCGCCAACCAAAAGACATAGGGTACCAGAATGGATAAAAAACCAAGACCCATCTATTTGCTGTCTACAAGAGACTCATTTTAGATCTGAGGACACCTTTAGATTGAGAGTGAGGGGATGGAGAACTATTTATCATGCTACTGGAAGTCAAAAGAAAGCTGGAGTAGCCATACTTATATCAGACAAACTAGACTTTAAATTAAAGGCTGTAACAAGAGATGAAGAAGGGCATTATATAATAATTACAGGGTCTATCCATCAGGAAGAGCTAACAATTATAAATGTCTATGCGCCGAATACCGGAGCCCCCAAATATATAAAACAATTACTCATAAAAATAAGCAACCTTATTGATAAGAATGTGGTAATTGCAGGGGACTTTAACACCCCACTTACAGAAATGGATAGATCATCTAGACACATGGTCAATAAAGAAACAAGGGCCCTGAATGATACATTGGATCAGATGGACTTGACAGATATATTTAGAACTCTGCATCCCAAAGCAACAGAATATACTTTCTTCTCGAGTGCACATGGAATATTCTCCAAGATAGATCATATACTGGGTCACAAAACAGCCCTTCATAAGTTTACAAGAATTGAAATCATACCATGCATACTTTCAGACCACAATGCTATGAAGCTTGAAATCAACCACAGGAAAAAGTCTGGAAAACCTCCAAAAGCATGGAGGTTAAAGAACACCCTACTAACGAATGAGTGGGTCAACCAGGCAATTAGAGAAGAAATTAAAAAATAGATGGAAACAAACGAAAATGAAAACACAATAATCCAAACGCTTTGGGACGCAGCGAAGGCAGTCCTGAGAGGAAAATACATTGCAATCCAGGCCTGTCTCAAGAAACAAGAAAAATCCCAGATACAAAATCTAACAGCACACCTAAAGGAAATAGAAGCAGAACAGCAAAGGCAGCCTAAACCCAGCAGAAGAAGAGAAATAATAAAGATCAGAGCAGAAATAAACAATATAGAATCTAAAAAAACGGTAGAGCAGATCAACGAAACCAAGAGTTGGTTTTTTGAAAAAATAAACAAAATTGACAAACCTCTAGCCAGGCTTCTCAAAAAGAAAAGGGAGATGACCCAAATAGATAAAATCATGAATGAAAATGGGATTATTACAACCAATCCCTCAGAGATACAAACAATTATCAGGGAATAGTATGAAAAATTATATGCCAACAAATTGGATAACCTGGAAGAAATGGACAAATTCCTAAACACCCACACTCTTCCAAAACTCAATCAGGAGGAAATAGAAAGCTTGAACAGACCCATAACCAGCGAAGAAATTGAATCGGTTATCAAAATCTCCCAACAAATAAGAGTCCAGGACCAGATGGCTTCCCAGGGGAGTTCTACCAGACGTTTAAAGCAGAGATAATACCTATCCTTCTCAAGCTATTCCAAGAAATAGAAAGGGTAGGAAAACTTCCAGACTCATTCTATAAAGCCAGTATTACTTTGATTCCTAAACCAGACAGAGACCCAGTAAAAAAAGAGAACTACAGGCCAATATCCCTGATGAATATGGATGCAAAAATTCTCAATAAGATACTAGCAAATCGAATTCAACAGCATATAAAAAGAATTATTCACCATGATCAAGTGGGATTCATTCCTGGAATGCAGGGCTGGTTCAACATTCGCAAATCAATCAATGTGATACATCACATTAACAACAAAAAAGAGAAGAACCATATGATCCTGTCAATCGATGCAGAAAAGGCCTTTGACAAAATCCAGCACCCTTTCTTAATAAAAACCCTTGAGAAAGTCGGGATAGAAGGAACATACTTAAAGATCATAAAAGCCATTTATGAAAAGCCCACAGCTAACATCATCCTCAACGGGGAAAAACTGAGAGCTTTTTCCCTGAGATCAGGAACACGACAGGGATGCCCACTCTCACAGCTGTTGTTTAACATAGTGCTGGAAGTTCTAGCATCAGCAATCAGACAACAAAAGGAAATCAAAGGCATCAAAATTGGCAAAGATGAAGTCAAGCTTTCGCTTTTTGCAGATGACATGATATTATACATGGAAAATCCGATAGACTCCACCAAAAGTCTGCTAGAACTGATACATGAATTCAGCAAAGTTGCAGGATACAAAATCAATGTACAGAAATCCGTTGCATTCTTATACACTAACAATGAAGCAACAGAAAGACAAATAAAGAAACTGATCCCATTCACAATTGCACCAAGAAGCATAAAATACCTAGGAATAAATCTAACCAAAGATGTAAAAGATCTGTATGCTGAAAACTATAGAAAGCTTATGAAGGTAACTGAAGAAGAATTAAAGAAATGGAAAGACATTCCCTGCTCATGGATTGGAAGAATAAATATTGTCAAAATGTCAATACTACCCAAAGCTATCTACACATTCAATGCAATCCCAATCACAATTGCACCAGCATTCTTCTCGAAACTAGAACAAGCAATCCTAAAATTCATATGGAACCACAAAAGGCCCCGAATAGCCAAAGTAATTTTGAAGAAGAAGACCAAAGCAGGAGGCATCACAATCCCAGGCTTTAGCCTCTACTACAAAGCTGTCATCATCAAGACAGCATGGTATTGGCACAAAAACAGACACATAGACCAATGGAATAGAATAGAAACCCCAGAACTAGACCCACAAACGTATGGCCAACTAATCTTTGACAAAGCAGGAAAGAACATCCAATGGAAAAAAGACAGTCTCTTTAACAAATGGTGCTGGGAGAACTGGACAGCAACATGCAGAAGGTTGAAACTAGACCACTTTCTCACACCATTCACAAAAATAAACTCAAAATGGATAAAGGACCTGAATGTGAGACAGGAAACCATCAAAACCTTAGAGGAGAAAGCAGGAAAAGACCTCTCTGACCTCAGCCGTAGCAATCTCTTACTCGACACATCCCCAAAGGCAAGGGAATTAAAAGCAAAAGTGAATTACTGGGACCTTATGAAGATAAAAAGCTTCTGCACAGCAAAGGAAACAACCAACAAAACTAAAAGGCAACCAACGGAATGGGAAAAGATATTTGCAAATGACATATCGGACAAAGGGCTAGTATCCAAAATCCAGAAAGAGCTCACCAAACTCCACACCCGAAAAACAAATAACCCAGTGAAGAAATGGGCAGAAAACATGAATAGACACTTCTCTAAAGAAGACATCCGGATGGCCAACAGGCACATGAAAAGATGTTCAACGTCACTCCTTATCAGGGAAATACAAATCAAAACCACACTCAGACATCACCTCACGCCGGTCAGAGTGGCCAAAATGAACAAATCAGGAGACTATAGATGCTGGCGAGGATGTGGAGAAAAGGGAACCCTCTTGCACTGTTGGTGGGAATGCAAATTGGTGCAGCTGCTCTGGAAAGCAGTGTGGAGGTTCCTCAGAAAATTAAAAATAGACCTACCCTATGACCCAGCAATAGCACTGCTAGGAATTTATCCAAGGGATACAGGAGTACTGATGCATAGGGGCACTTGTACCCCAATGTTTATAGCAGCACTATCAACAATAGCCAAATTATGGAAAGAGCCTAAATGTCCATCAACTGATGAATGGATAAAGAAATTGTGGTTTATATACACAATGGAATACTACGTGGCAATGAGAAAAAATGAAATACGGCCTTTTGTAGCAACGTGGATGGAACTGGAGGGTGTGATGCTAAGTGAAATAAGCCATACAGAGAAAGACAGATACCATATGGTTTCACTCTTATGTGGATCCTGAGAAACGTAACAGAAACCCGTGGGGGAGGGGAAGAAAAAAAAAAAAAAGAGGTTAGAGTGGGAGAGAGCCAAAGCATAAGAGACTGTTAAAAACTGAGAACAAACTGAGGGTTGATGGGGGGTGGGAGGGAGGGGAGGGTGGGTGATGGGTATTGAGGAGGGCACCTTTTGGGATGAGCACTGGGTGTTGTATGGAAACCAATTTGACAATAAATCTCATATATTAAAAAAAAAAAGAAAAAAAAAGAAATATTAAGTAAAAAAAAAAAAAAAAAAAAAAGAATCAACTGTACTTATATCAGACAAAACAAACTTATAGCCAAAAATGGTAACAAGAAGTGAAGATGGTCATTATGTAATGATAAGGGAGTCCATTCATCAAGAAGCTGTAACAATCTTAAATACACATGCACTTAACATTAGAGCACCTAAATATATTAAGTAAACTCTAACAGATTTGAATGGAAAAATAGACATTGTATTGTAAGAGCAGTGGACTTCAATACCCCATTTTCAACAATGAATAGATCATTCAGATAGAAAATCAACAAGGATATATTGGACTTGAACCATACTTTAGACCAAATGGAACAGATGTGCACAAAAAATTCCATCCAACAGTGGTAGAATACACATTCTTCACAAATGCACAAGGAACATTTTCCTGGATAGATCATATGATAGGCCATAAAACAACTTTTAGCAAATTTAAGACTGAAATCATACCAAGCATTTTTTCAGACCATAGTGCTATGAGAATAGAAATCAATTAACAGGAGTAAAGCTGGAAAATTCATAGATATGTGGGGATTAAACAACAAGCTCATGAATAACCAATGGATCAAAAACTAAATCAGAGAGAAATCAAGAACTCTCTTGAAACAAATGAAAATGGACCACAATATATCAAACCCTACGGTATGCTGCAAAATCAGTTCTTTATTTTTTTTAAGTTTTAATTTATTTTTAGTATTCTCTACAGCCAACAACGGGCTTAAAACTCATGACAAGATCAAGAGTTGCACGATTTTCTGACTGAGCCAGCCAGATGCCCCTGCAAAATCAGTTATAAGAGGGAAGTTTACAGAGTCAACGCCTACATTAACAGGAAAAATCTCAAAAAAGAAAAAGAAAGGAAAAGAAAGAAAAAAGACAAGAAAGATCTCAAAACAAACAGCTTCACTTAACATCTTCAGGAACTAAAAAAGAAAAATAAGCTAAGTCCCAAATTAGCAGATGAAAGGAAATAAAAAATATCAGAGCAGAAATAAATGAGAGACAAGAAAAAATAATATATCAATGAAACTAACCTACATTTTTGAAAAGATAAATAGAATTGATAAACATTAGCTAGACTGTCACTGAGTGGAGAAAAGCAAATGTTTGTGCACTATTGGTGGGAATGTAAATTGGTACAACTACTATAGAAATCAGTATGTAAGTTCCTCAAAAAATTAAAGATAGAACTACCATATCTGATTTCTGGGTATATATTTAAAGGACATGAGAAGAGGCTCTCAAAGAGATTATCTGTACCATCATGTTCAGTACAGCATTATTTACAATAGCTAACATACGGCAACTTAGTGCCTTAAAAACACAAGTTTATACTTATGCACATAAGAAGTTTGACGTGAGTTTTTTTAAGATTTTACTTTTAAATAATCTCTACACCCAACATGGGGCTGGAACTCTCAACCTTGAAATCAAGAGTTGAATGCTCTACCAACTGAGCCAGCGAGGCACTCCTAAAATGAATTTTATTGGACTAAAACTAAGGTGTTGACAGGTCTAATTCCTTCTGAGGGCTTCAAGGAAGAATCTGTTTCTTGCTTCATCCAGCTTCTGGAAACTACCCGTATACCTTGGTTCCTGGCCACATTACTCCAATCTCTGCTTTGTTGTCCCATTGCC
Source organism: Panthera onca (assembly GCF_046562875.1). Taxonomy (NCBI): domain Eukaryota; kingdom Metazoa; phylum Chordata; class Mammalia; order Carnivora; family Felidae; genus Panthera; species Panthera onca. The sequence goes on along the minus strand of NC_138346.1, from coordinate 72,511,156 downwards.
ACCTTCTCTTGCCTCCATCTTATAAAAACTCTTGTGATTAGATTTAAGGTTTTATCCAGATAACCCAGGATAACTGCCCATCTCCAGATCTTTAACTGAATTACATCTGCAAGTCCCTTTTGTCATATAAGTTGACACTTTTTGGTTCTTGAAATTAGAATGTGAGTACCACAGTAGTCAACTCCTCTGTTACCCAGCCACTGGCAACCACTGCTGATAGATCTGTCCCTAGTAGTTTTACCTTTTCCAGAATTTCATATAAGTGCAATTACTACAGCATGTAGCCTTTGCAGTCTGGCTTCTTTCTCTCTTAGCATAATAAATATGAAATTCATCCATGTCATCGCATCAATCAGTTCATTCCTTTGCATTACTGAGAAATATTCCATTGCATGGACATACCATATCTTGTTTATCCATTCACAAGTTGAAGGATATTTGTGTTTCCAGTTTTTGCCAAGTATGAAAAAAGCTGATAAAAACACTAATGTGCAGTTTTTTGTGGGAGCACAGTTTCATTCTCTTGGGTAATTACCTAGGAATAAGAATGCTAGTTTGTATGGTTAGCATGTTTAACGTTCTAAGAAACTGTCAAACTCCACTGCAATGTACCTCTACCCCTTGTATCTTTTTTTAAAGTTTATTTATTTATTTTTAGAGAGAGTGAGTAAACAGAGAGGGGGCAGGGAAGGGAGAAAGAGGATCCCAAGCAGGTTGCACACTGCCAAAGCAGAGCCCAACACAGGGCTCAAACTCATGAACTGTGAGACCTGAGCTGAAACCAAGCATTAGATGTTCAACCGACTGAGCCACCCAGGCGCACACCACCCCCTTTATCTTTTCTGATGCACATATAGTTAACCACTGCATAAACAAAGAAAAAGTGTTTGTAAAGAAAAAGTTAAGGAAATAGTTTTTGATTAGACAACACTGTTTACCAAAGTGCTAACAATGAATTCTCAATAGAGAAAGACATAGATACAAAAATAGGAAAATACATTTAAAAGACAGGACAGATACTTCTAAAGGCTCTAACATATATCTAAGAATATTTCCAGAAATTATTCAAGAGAATAAGAGAACATAATATTCAATAAATAACAGCTGAAAATTTTCCAAAATTCTGGAGATATTTAAATCCACAGATTGATAGTGCATAAACAGAATAGTCTTACCCAGACACACTATGATAAAAACAGTAAGGATAGTAAGAACAAAGAGAAAATCTTAAATCTACCATAATGAATAAACGGATTACCTAAAAGAATGAAAATTAAGATTGATAAAATATTTAACCAACAATAGCAGAAGCTAGACAACAATGAAAAAATCTACAACTTTTTATGTGAAATACTGGGACCAACAATATTTCAGAATTCGGATTTTTATGGGGGAAGAAGGATGTTAGAAAATTAATATGGTTCATATCCTCCTATACATTACATAGGACTTCCATTAGCACATTTAGCCAACCCCAAGGAATAATGCTTAAGTAGCAAGGTGAAAGGGGTAGATGTTAGGCTCCAGAAGCTTCTACAGAGATATGAAGAGATACATCACAGTAGAGAAGATTGGGCAGAATAATACTAAGTTTGTTTGGACACTGCAAATTAAATCACCACTTTACATGGATTTACCTTTTTCTGTATTGTTTATATAAAATAAGTAAGTTAGTTTCCAGATCTTTTCTTCTGAAATCCCTCTCCTGCAAAAATCCATTTCCTACTCCCTGGAGGTCCACTCTTAAAATGTTTTTGGTCTACAATCCTAGAACTGTATTTTTAAAAATACCTTTTTTGACCTAGATTCAAAATAAGAAATGTATTTTACATTACAATACACAAATCACTTGCTCACACACATAAACATCTGTAATAAAAGTTTCTGTAATAGTAATTATATTATGTGACTAGTACTGGCATTTTCTATTGTTTTATTCAACTTGAAACAATGTGACTTACTAAACTGACTTCATGACACACCAATTGGTAACAACCTGCAGCCTAAAAATGATCTAGAAATTTTCTATGCATGTATACAAATTTTATGTAAAAATGTGATAAGACCATACAAATTATATCTTTGTTACATTGTAGCTGACTTTAAGAAAAATTTTATTTAAATTCAAGTTAGAGAACATAAATGTAATATTAATTTCAGGTGTAAAATTTAGTGATTCAGCACTCACATATAACACCCAGAGTTCCTCACAAGTGCACTCCTTAATCCCTATCACCTATTTAACCCCCCACCCCCACACCTTTCCTTTGGTAAACCATCAGTTTGTTCTCTATAGTTAAGAGTCTGTTTTTTGGTTTGCCTCTCTCTCTCTCTCTCTTTTGTTTTGCTCATTTGTTTATTAAATTCCACATAAGAGTAAAATCATATGGCATTTGTCCTTCTCTGGCTTATTTTGCTTAACACAATACTCTCTAGCTCCATCCATGCTATTGTCAATAGACATTGTAGCTATCTTTATTCAGTCTTTTTTACACTGTTTGTTAATATGTTCTTAGTGTCACTAAGAGCTAAAGCATACCTATATCCTCATTTGCACTTTCTTTACTTGTAATTGTATTCTGGAAGCAATAAATTATTTTCTTGGGGCACCTGGGTGGCTCAGTTAGTTAAGCGTCTGACTCTTGATTTTTGGCTCAGGTCAGGGTCTCATGGTTCGTGGGTTTGAGGCAGTGCAGAGCCTGCCTGGGATTCTCTCTCTCCCTCTCTATCGCTCTCTTTCTCTCAAAAGTAAATAAACATTTAAAATAAAACAAAGTAAAATAAAACAAAATAAAATATTTTCTAAAACGACTTTCTAAGGGAGTGCCTGATTGGCTCAGTTGGAAGAGCATGAGACTCTTGATCTCAAGGTCATGAATTCAAGCCCCACATTGGGTGTAGACATTATTAGAAATAAATAATAAACTTTAAAAATAAATAAATAAAATAAAACGGCTTTCCAAGATATAGAACAGAAGTATCCGGTAGGGTAGTAACCTTCTTATGTCACAGATCAAAGAGATATATTTTCAAACTTCCACAAGAAATCCTATATTTTTATATGGAATTTCCTGTCAAACAGGCCAAGCTGTCTACATCATTCTTACTCACTGAAGTGGAATTTGAGGGTGGAGGTATTATTGCTTGAAAGAGTTATGAGTAATGTCAAGATCTCCCTCCTTTATGCCCCTGCTATGCCCTTTTATGTATGCATGTTAAGCTAGACTGTTTAGTTATTAGTTTTGTTATGTAAATAGTGTCATGAATTTAATCACAGACCTTTATGCTTTTCATAAGAGGTGAGAAATATGAGAAAGTGTTTACACTTTAAGAAGTGCAAATAAAACGTACAAAAATGTCCTACTGCAGCTGTATAATTTTATTAATAATTTCTAGATACCAAGTAAGCTATAATTTTTATTTAGAAAGAATAAGCATCAACCAATTTTAAATGGTAACATTTGGTAACTGACATAATTAACTAAGGTATTGCACTTAAGAATAACAAATAGGGTATGTTTCTTACAACTTTTAACTCTGGGTTTTTTTTACTTTTTATGTTGAAGTGACTTCAGATTTAATAATAGCGTTAGGGGTGCCTGGGTGGCTTGGTCAGTTAAATGCCAGATTTCGGCTCAGGTCATGATCTCACGGTTCATGGGTTTGAGCCCTGCATCAGGCTCTGTGCTGACAGCTCAGAGCCTGGAGCCTGCTTCGGTTTCTGTGTTTCCCTCTCCTTCTGCCCCTCCCCACTTGGATTCTGTCCCTCTCTCTCTTAAAACTAAATAGTTAAAATAATAATAATAATAAAGTTACAAAATAGTACAAACCACTCAGCACCAAGATCTTGGTTTCTAAATATTATTCTTCAATAAAGGGAACAAGGTTCTGGAGAAATAGCCCATTTAGGACAGGGACAAGGAAAATACAAGATAAAAGAGAAGCATGTGGAAATATCAAAAAGCAAGGCAAAGCTCACAAACCAAAAGGATGGGGATATATCAAAAGGCCATAGGAGATCACCAGGATTTCCAATAGTTAAAGCTGGAACCATTTCGGTGATAGAATAAATAATGTATTAGATTTAACTCAAAGAATGAAATAAATACAGATGAGTCCATAGAAATATAAATAATAAATAGACAGAAAAGAGTCAAATATCCATTATAAAGGAATCCAAATGATATAACATAGAAACTATCCTGTCCAGGAGGTGAGGCTTAACCTGCACCCCACCTGATCCTTTGAGACTGGGCTGGACTTAGTGACTCCCTCCCAAACAGAGTAGGAAAAATTGCAACTTTACAGAGGAGAAACCTGGCAGATACTACCTTAAGATATCAAGGTTTACATCACCAGAGATACCATGTTGATAGCATCTACTCCTGATATGATGTGATAGAAGGGTACTTCACTTCTGTAGTATTCTAAGAAGCCATAACCCCAGTCTAACCATGACAAATACATACAAAAAACAAAACTGAGGGATATTCTTAGAAATATTTCTAAGATTATTTCTAAGAAATATTTCTAAGATATTTGAGTTTCCTCAAAACTGTCAATGTCATGATTTTTTTTTTTTAAAAAAGGCTGAGAAACTGTCACAGACCAAAGGAGACTGAAGAGAGATGACAAACAAATGCAATGTGGTACACTGGACTGCATCTTTGAATAGAAAAGGGACATTAAGGGGTACCTGGGTGGCTCAGTCTGTTAAGGGCCTGACTCTTGATTTTGGCTCAGATCATGATCTCATGGTTGGAGAGTTTGAGCCCTGCATTGGGCTCTGCACTGACAGTGTGCAGCCTGCTTAGGATTCTCTCTCTCTCCCCCCAACTCCTCTCTCTGTCCTTCTTCCGCTTGTGCACACACTTGCGCTCTCTCTCTCTCTCTCTCTCTCTCTCTCTCAAAATACACTTAAAAAAAAAAAGGACATTATGTGATTAAGGTCTGAAGTTTAGAGGAAAATTCGTAGAAAACAGATGAAATCTGAATAAAGTCAGATTTAGGGGTTTAGTTAATAGTAATGCACCAATATTGGTTTCTTAGTTTTCAAAATGTACCATGGTAATTTAAAATGAAAACTAAAATTGGACGAAGTGTGTACTATCTTTTAAACTTTTCTGTAACTCTGAAATTATTCCAAAACTTAGAAGTTTATTTTTTAAACAATACAATTTCCATAAACCCTTCTTCATTCAGATTCCCCAAACTTAACATGTGCTTTATCAGTGTCTTTCTCTCCCCTCTACAGACTTTTCTGAATTTGAAAACAAGTTGCAGACATCATTCCCCTTTATAAATATTTCAATGTAGTTCCTCAAAAAGTACATTAATTAAAATAAGGCACTTACCATTAACATAGCACTATCCAATTTACAGACCTTTACATTTTGCCAATTGTTCCACTACTATCTTTTACGACAAAAATAGAATAATAAAATAAAAGTAACTTTTTCCATCTTGACCAATGACTCAGCCCAGTGTCATACACTGTATTTAACTGTCATATCTCTTTAGACTTTGATCTGAAGCAAGTTCCTCATTCTTTGTTTTTCTTGACCTTGACATTTTTTTAAAACAACGGGCCATTTTTGGTGAACTATCCCTCAGTTTGGGTTTAATTGAAGTTTTTTCATGTTTAAATTCAGGTTACATTTTTTTTTATAAGTTCATTTGCATTTTATTTTCTCTTTAAAAATAAAACACACACACACACACACACACACACGTATACACAGAAGAAAACAGATCCACTGAAAATGAGAGTGATATCCACTCAGTGCTACTAGCAGGATGGGCCAGGGTTTCCACTTCCATGGTCTGGATGAGAAGGGTTTTGCATTTGTTTGGCTGGGTGAGTTTCACCATTCATCAGGTGTTCCAGGTGAGTCATTCAGTTTTGGTTTCTCTCTGAAAGACCCCTTTGGAGGTCACTGTATGGCCCACGTGTTTGTTTCTGCTGCCAAGCTGGTCTAATCAGATGACAATATGGCAAAGGCTCCCACATTTCCAGCTGCCCAGAGTTTCTTTCTTTCTTTTTTTATTTTAATTGCAGTATAGCTAACATACAGTGTTATACAAGTCTCAGGTGTACAATTTAGTGATTCAACGATTCTATACATTACATAGTGCTCATCATAAATGTATTCTTTAACCGGCATCACCTAGCTCCCTCATTCCCCCACCCACCACACATCTTGGAACTATCAGTTTGTTCTCTATGGTTAAGAGTTTGTTTTTTGGTTTGTCTTTCTCTTTTTCCTTTGCTTCTTTATTTTGTTTCTTAAATTCTACATATGAGTGAAACCATATGGCATTTGTCTTTCTCTGGCTGACTTATTCCACTTAGCATAAGAATCTCTACCTTCATCCATGTAGTTGCAAATGGCAAGATTTAATTCTTTATTATGGCTGAATATATTCCATTGTATATACATATCACTTCTTTATCCATTCATCTACTGATGGCCACTTGGGCTGCTTCCAAATTTTGGCTATTGTAAATAGTGTTTCAATAAACATAAGGGTACATGTATCCCTCTGAACTAGCATTTTTGTATGTTTTGGGTAAATACCCAGTAGTGTGATTTACAGAGGTAGGGTAGTTCTATTTTTAAATTTTTTTCTTTAACATGGAAAACTTCACAAATTTGAGTGTCATCCTTGTGCAGGAGTGCCATGCTAATCTGCTCTACATCATTCCAATTATAGTACATGCACTGCTGAAGAAAGCACTCTATTTTTAACTTTTTGAAAAACCTCCATGCTGTTTTCCACAGTGGCTGCACCAGTTTGCATTCCCATCAACAGTGCAAGAGGCTTTTTTCTCCATATTCTCACCAGTACTTATTTCTTGTTGATGTCAGCCATTCTAATAGGTGTGAGGTGATATCTCATTGTAGTTCTGATTTGCATTTCCCTGATGAGGAATGATGTTGAACATCTTTTCATGTTGGCCATCTGTATATCTTCTTTGTAGAAAAGTGTCTTCATGTCTTTTTTAAAAGTTTTCATTTAAATTCCAGTTAATTAACATACAGTATAATATTAGTTTCCTGTGTATAATTTAATGATTCAACACTTACATACAAGACCCAGTGCTCATCTTAACAAGTGCACTTTTTTTTTTAACATTTTATTTTGAGTGAGCTAGACAGAGCACAAGTGGGGGAGGGGCAGAGAGAGAGGAGGGGACAAAGAATCCTAAGCAGGCTCCGGGCTCTGAGCTGTCAGCACAGAGCCCGACGCGGAGCCTGAACCCACCAACTGTGAGATCATGACCTGAGCTGAAGGTGGCCACCCAACTGACTGAGCCACCCAGGTGCCCCAATACAGCAAGTGCACTTCTTAGTCCCCATCACCTATTTAACCCATCCCTCCAGACGCCCCCCCCCCCCCCCCCCCCCCACGTAACCATCAGTTTGTTCTCTACAGTTAAGAGTTTATTTCTTGGTTTGCCTTTCTCTTTTTTCCCCTATGATCATTTGTTTTGTTTCTTAAATTCTACACGAGTGAAATCATATGTTATTTGTCTTTCTCTGAGTTATTTTGCTTAGGATAATATTCTCTAGCTCCATCCATGTCATTGCAAATGGCAAGATTTTATTATTGTTTATAGCTGTAATAATATTCCTTTTTATATATATACACCACTTCTCTATCCATTCAGCACTTGATGGACATTTGGGCTCTTTTCATAATTTGGCTACTGTAGATTATGCTGCTTTATAAACACTGCAGTGCTTGTATTCCTTCGAATTAGTAGTTTTGTATTCTCTGGGTAAATACCTAGTAGTACAATTACTGGATCATAGGGTAGTTCTATTTTTAACTTTTTGAGAAACCTCCATACTGTTTTCCACAGTGGTTGCACCAGTCTGCATTCCCACCAACAGTGTAAGAGGGTTCCCCTTTCTCCACATCCTCTCCAAGACCTCTTATTTCTATGCTGTAAATTTTAGCCATTCTGACAAATGGGTAGTGGTATCTCATTGTAGTTTTGTTTTTCCCTGATGATGAGTGATATTGAGCATCTTTTCATGTGTTTGTTGACAATCGGTTTGTCAAATTGTCATGAAGAGAAATGTCTCATGTCTTCTGCCCATTTTCTAATTGGATTTTTTGTGTGTTTTGGGTGTTGAGTTGTATCAATTCTTTATATATTTTGCATACTAACCTTTTATAAGATATTTCATTTACTACTAACCTTTTATCAGATATGTCATTTGCAAATATCTTCTCCCATTCTGTAGGTTGCCTCTTAGTTTTGTTGATTATTCCCTTCACTGTGCAGAAGCTTTTTACTTTGATGTAGTCCAACAGTTTGGTTTTGCTTTTGTGTCCCTTGCCTGAGGAGACACATCTAGAAATATGTTGCTATGGATGATGTCAGAGAAATTACTACTTGTGTTCTCTTTCAAGATTTTTATGACTTCAAGTCTTAAATTTAGGTCCTTAATCCATTTTGAGTTTATTTTTGTGTATGGTGTGAGAAAGTGGTCCATTTTCATTCTTTTGCATGTAGCTGTCCAGTTTTTCCAACACCATTTATTGAAGAGACTATCTCTTTCCCATTGCATATTCTTTCCTCCATTGTTAATGATTAATTGATCATAGAATTGTGGGACATGTTACATATTTTGTAATACCACAGAAGTGATATTATGCTCCTCTCAGTACATACTATCAGGATATATTATGTCTATTTGTCCCATTACTAACAATGTTGACAACTTGGTAAATATGGTGCCTCTGCTGTAAAGTTGCAATTTTTTTCCTTCAGTGATTAGTAAGGGTCTTGTGGGGAGGTATTTTGACACTGTAAAACCACCCTCCTTTGTCAACTCTTTATGTATTAGTTGTAGGATCCATAGATGCTAAGTACTTGAAACATTTCCCAGCTATGTTTACATAGATGACTTCCATATCAACTCATCTAGCTCTATAAAAAAGCATGATGGTATTTTCATTAAGATTATATTAAAATTATAAATTAAGGAGAACTATCTTTTCATTGGTTCAAATCTAGTTGTGTATCTTTAAGAAGTATATTAAAGATTTATTCAAATAGCTTTTGTATAATTCTTGTTATATTTATTCCTAAGTATTTTATCTTCTTTGTTGGTGTTAAATTGGGGTTTTCCCTAACATTATATCTGCTAACTGATAAGTGGTTGTATATGTAAAGGATTTTAGGTTCTATTGAATTATACTGAATCCTAATTTTATAGCTTAGTGGTTACTGAATTATTTTGTCTGAGTTAGTTTTAATGATTCTCTAGGTCAGGAGTACACAATCTTTCTGTAAGACGTTAAAATGTTTTCAGCTTTGTTGGGCCAGACCATTTTTACCACAACTCTCCAACCAGGCCAGTGGAAGGAAAAGTAGCTACACACAATACACAAACAAAATGATATCACTAGATTTGGTTACTGGGTTCCTTTACTGATCCCTGCTCTAGGCTTTTCTAGGTATACTACCTTAACTGCAAATAGAGACTGTTGCCTTATTTTCTAACTGTTATGACTCTACTGATTGCTCTGGTTTAATTGCATTGCCTAATATCTCCAGTAAAATGTTTAATAGTGTTACTGGATACCCTTGCCTTGTTCCTAATGTTAGTAGTGAAAATGCCCTTAGTGTTGCGCATTAAGAAGATGTTAAGAAAATATTCATTGATTCCTCTTTGTTGAGTGTTTTTACTAGGTGTTTATTTTTGAAGGTCATTTAAGTGTCTATATATGATTTGTTTTGTTATGTACAACATGGCAGGGGCACCTGAGTGGCTCAGTAAGTTGAGCATCCAACTTTGGCGCAGGCCATGATTTCATGTGAATTTGAGCCCCACATCAGGCTTGATGCGGGCAGCTTGGGCCTGTCTGTCCCCTTTCTCTCTACCCTTCCTGGCTCACGTTCTCTCTCAAAAATAAATAAATAAATAAATAAATAAATAAATAAATAAATAAAATATAAATATATGCACACAATATGGCATATTCTATTAATGGGTTTCCTAATATTTAGCCAACCTTGTGTTCCCAGAATAAATCCCACATTGTCATATTATTTTCTTAATGTACAGGAATTTAAGTAATATTTTATCTATTTATAGTTGATATCAGTCTATAATTTCTTTTTTGCACTATCTTTAAGAATTGGTATTATTCACTTTCAATGGTCTGGAATAATTTATAGAGCACTAAGACTATTTGGTGTTTAGATATTTCATAAAATATCCTTGTGGAACTATATGGTCCTGGTGCTTTTTTAAAAAGTAGGTCTTTTTTTTTATCTTTCTCTTATCTTTCTCTTTCTTTTTTATCTTCTATGTCTTCTACAGAAATTAGAGTATCTCAAATGTCAAATGTGTCAGGTGTTTTTTTTTTTTTAAATATTTATTTATTTATTTACTGGGGTGGGGGTGGGGAGCAGAGAGAGAGGGAGAGAGACAATCCCAAGCAGGCTCTGCGTTGTTAGTGCAGAGCCCAATGCAGGGCTTGATCTCACAAAGTGTGAGATCATGACTTGAGCTGAAATCAAGAGTCAGACACTTAACCAACTGAGCCACCCAGGTGCCCCAACAGTTTCAAAAAACCATATTTACCTTGGAAATTACCTTTATCAACTAGATTTTCAATTGTATTTAAAAAGAGGTTTGCAAAGGAGGTTCTTATAATATTTTTTTAATTGAGCTATAATTCCCATATCATAAAATTTACCTTTTTACACTGATATGTGATAAAGTGTACCCTCCTATCCCAAATTCATATGTTGAATTCATCTAGTACCTCAGAATGTGACTATATTTGGAGACAGGACCTTTAAAGAAGTAATTAAGGTAGAAGGAGGAGATATGGATGGGCCCTAATTCACTATGAATGGTCCTCATCTGAAGAGGAGATTCGACACAGATAACACACAGACCATAAGGTGATCATGTAAGGACACAGTGAGAACACAGCCATCTGTGAGCCAAAGAGAGGCCTCAGAATAAGATCGACCATGCTGACACCTTCATCTCAGACCTCTAGCCTTCAGAACTGTTAAAAATAAACTGCATTGTTTAAGTCACCCAGTCTGTGGTATTTGTGATGGCAATCCTAGCAAACTATTACATAAAATACTCAATTCACATTTATGCAACCATCACCACCGTCTACTTCCAAAACATTTTCATCACATAACCCTGTACCCATTATCTGTAACTCCCAATTTCTGCTTTCCTCAGTCCCTGGCAACCACTAAATCTATTCTCTATCTCCTTACATGTTGATATCCATTTGTCCCAGCACCATTTGTTGAACATACTTTTCTTTCCCCATTGAGTTTTCTTGGCATCCTTGGTGAAAATAAGCTGACCATAAAGACGTTTATTCTTGTACGTTCAGTTCTATTCCATGGAACTATGTCTATCTTTAGGCCGTTTATTTTTGGTGGGGGAGTGAGGGGTAATAGCCATTTTCATCAACTGAAACAGAACTTTTTATCCTCATTTTCTCTTTCCTTTTAGAAATTAGTTTTATGTAGTTCAAGTTCCTGTCACTTCTGCATTTCTGTGAACAGGAATGACTGGGGCAGTTTATAAGATCCCTGTATCTTACATAGGATAGAATATCCTCTGCTTTTAGTAAAGAATGATTTCTTTACTGATTGGATCTGGGGCCAGGGCAATATGAAGGGATTTGCCCTCCTGTTTTTAAAAATATTCTTCTGTCTTGCAGGATCCTAAATTTTCCTCTCCTGCTTTTTTTTTTCCTTTTAACTATTTAGTTTCCAAAGGGCAATTTCCCATCATTTTTTACCTTTCTTCCCCAAAAGATATGCCTTTCCAAAATTGCTTCTGTGTGTCCTTTACAAACATGTAAGTCCCTTTCCTGTAGTGTGCTCTGATTTATAAGTAAGCTTTTTTTCTCAAAACTTCAGTATTTAGGGAAGAACTTCCTTTCCTGAAAGTGATTTTAATCAATCGTAAGCATGTCACTAGCTCCTTTCTCGTTCTGTGCAATTTTTCCCAGACCACCCTTGCTGTGGTGGCTTCCACAGGGGCATGAATGATGGCTTATTATAATTTGATATTCATTTTTCTATTACAGATAATCTGAAGTTTGAATACTCTCTTTGTTCTAGTTATGTTAAAACATGGGATTATGTATAGTTTTATTTGTTCTTTATTGTTTTTTGGAGGATGTGTAGGGAGATTCAGATTCATGCATTTGTGGTTACTTCAGTTATCCAGTCTATCTTTTAATATTTTTGTGAATATTTTGTTTGTTTTTCCTGGATGAAGAACTGTCAGGCTCTTAATGGTCTGAGGTATGTTTACTCTAGTATTGCAACGGTAATACTGCTCCAGAGCAATATTGCAACTGACTAATCTTCACCGACTCAATGGTCAATATAGTATAAAGGTAATTACTATAGATACTATACTCCTACCATGGCATTAAAATAATTCATAAACTATGTGGCATTTAATCAGTAATGACAACTGTAGAAGAAAAAACTTGTTAACTAAATGCAAAATAAAACAACAGTCTTACATACAGAAGGAAATTCTTTTAAGGTTCTTTTTCTACTAGAAAATTATTTTTCCTTAAATAGTCAGGTTTAATAAATTACAGGTTTATCATAATGTCTATATAAGAGAGCATTTGATTCACAGTCCATACTACTTTTGGCTTTTCTTGAGCTTTGCTTACCAGAATACAGCCCACATGAAAAACCTAATGAACACGATATTAAAAATATCAAATGAAATTACTGTCTCCTTATATCTTAAAGAATGTTTACCTATACTTAATAGAAATTAACCTGGAATTAGTTTTAGTAAAAGATACTTCGTTTTAGTAAAGAATTTTTTTTTTAAGTTTATTTATTTATTTTGAAAGACAAAGAATAAGTGGGGGAGTGGCAGAGAGAGAATCCCAAGCAGGCTCTACGCTGTCAGCATAGGCCCATCGCAGGGCTTGATCTCATGGAACCATGGATCATGACCTAAGCTGAAACCAAAAGTCGGATGCTTAACTGACTGAGCCACCCAGATGCCCCAGTAAAGAGGTTTCTTTAAATTACTGTGACTTACTATTTTTATTCTTGGAGCTGCAATAGCATTACTTAGGTGTTATTATACTAATTTTACTTTACATAGGAGTTAGAACTGATTACTGGGAATTTGAAACTATTCAGGTTCTATCAGTTAAACAATATGTGATCTTAGGTAAATAACTTTGCTTCTCTCAACTGTTGTTTTTTTCATATGAAATACGTAATTATTTGATAATATCTATTATGAGAGGTTGTGAAAGGTTTAATTAGTGTTTCCAAAATCCTTTTAAATATTCAAATGAAAAAGAGTCAATGCAAATTACCAATAATTATCAGTTTGGCTAGTACACATTACTCCACTAACCACCATTGCCAGAACACTCATTGCAGTATCTTGGGAAACTAAGTATATCTCCCAAAAACCTAGTATTCCCCTCAATATAAAACGATTTTACTTTTTTTTTCTTTCTTGTTTTATTTTCAAATTTTTATTTAAATTCCAGTTAGTTAACATTCAGTGAAATATTGGTTTCAGGAGTAGAATTCAGGGATTCGTCACTTACATACAACATCCAGTGCTCATCCTAACGAGTGCCCTCCTTAAACGCCATCACCCATCTAGCCCATCCCCTACCATCCCCTCCATCAACTCTCAGTTTGTTCTCTATTTTTAAGAGTCTTTTATGTTTGTTTCCCTCGTTCTTTTCTCCTTTTTTCCCTTCCCATATGTTCATCTGTTTTGTTTCTTAAATTCCACATATGAGGGAAATCATATGGTATTTGTCTTTCTCTGACTGACTTATTTCACTTAGCATAATACACTGTAGCTCCATCCATGTTGTTACAAATTGAAAGATTTCATTCCTTCTGGTAAAATCATTTTACTAACAGGTATTGCTGTACCATACATATAAGAACGTTTAGCCCTTTTATCAAATACTATACGTGGCATACTATTATAAAGTCTTTTTCTTTTTAACATAAAAATATTTTATGGGGACCTGGGTGGCTCTATCAGTTGAGTGTCTCACTCTTGATTTCAGCTTGGGTCATGATCCCAGGGTGCTGGGATCAAGCCCTATGTCAGGCTCCACACTGAGCGTGAGGTCTGCTTAAGATTCTCTCTTTCTCCCCACCTCTGTCCCCTCCCCTGCTCATGTGGGCATTCTCTCTCTAAAATATATATATATATAAATAAATAAGTAAATAAATAAATATTTTAATAGGAGCTACTGCTACTTCACGTAATAAAAATAATTAGTCTGGGCGCCTGGGTGGCTCAGTCAGTTAAGCATCTGACTTCAGCTCAGGTCATGATCTCACGGTTTGTGGGTTTGAACCCCACGTCGGGCTCTGTGCTTACAGCTCAGAGCCTGGAGCCTGCTCCAGATTCTGTGTTTCCCTCTCTGCTCCTCCCCTACTTGCACTCTGTCTCTCCCTCTCTCAAAAATAAACAAACATTTAAAAATAAATAAATAAATAAATAAATAAAAATAAAATTAGTCCTTTCCACCATATTTCCATATAACAGTCAGTTGACTTTTAATATTGCCCTGAATCAATGTTTTCTTTCTTAATAGCTCTTGGAATCAAAATTTTTCTATTCAGGAGTGCCTGCATGGCTAAGTCAGTTGAGCATCCAACTTCAGCTTAGGTCATGATCACACAGTTCTTGGGTTCTAACCCTGTGTCGGGCTCTGTGCTGACAGCTCAGAGCCTGGAGCATGCTTCAGATTGTGTCTTCCTCTCTCTCTGCCCTTCCACTGTTCATGATCTGTCTCTCTCGTTCTCAAAAATAAAATTAAAAAATTTTTTTCAATAAAAGTTTTCTATTCATATAATAGTATCCAAAAGTACTAACAATTTTTATATTTCTAATGAGTATAATCATGTCTTACACAATTAAATAGTGTCTTAAACTGAAGATTTCTCAGCAACAATATTTACTCTACCTGTCCAAAACATATTTAGTGAATATACACTACTATCATATAATTACCACTTAACTATTTTAAGCAACTTACAAAAAACAAAATCCCAAAACTTCCTTGTTTGCTCCTTTGTTTAACATTTAAATGAGTCTGCCTCTGTGCTGAGTGTGGAGTCTGCTTGAGATTCTTCCTTTCTCTCTCCCTCTTCCCTTCTCCCCTGCTTGAGCTCTTTCTCTCTCTCTCTAAAATAAAAAAAAAAACAAAAACATTTACTGAGTGCCCAGGTTTGCAAATATGGTCTCTAGTTATCTCAGATATTAGAAATAGCATGTGGTGACAGAGCAAGGAATACAGGATGGAGTTAGACATACCCAGTAGCCTCAGAAGGGACAATGACACACAGCTGAAGAACAAGTATCCCTTGGAGCATGCCATTCCAAAGGACATTGCTGGATCTTATAGATTAAATCAATATTTAAGTTGGCCCAGGCACATTAACACTATTAAAAAGCCATGATTAGAAAAAAAACCCTGAATTCTCATTCTTCATGGAACTTAGAATAAATGTCAGTGGATGAAAATCTAATATTTTGTCTCTGTGCTTTGATTATTCAGTCACCCCAAATATAGCTTCTCACTTACATGTATTTTTTAAATTTTTTGTTTATTTATTTCTGAGAGAGACAGAGAGAGAAAGCAAGTAGGAGAGGGGCAGAGAGATGAGACACAGAATCCAAAGCAGGCTCTAGGCTCTGAGCTGTCAGCACAGAGCCCAATGAGGGGCTCAAACTCATGAACCGCGAGATCATGACCTGAGCTGAAGTCGGATGCTTAACCTACTGAGCCACCCAGGTCCCCCTCAATTACATATTTTTTTGAAGTTTATTTATTTATTTTGAGAGAAGAAAGTGTGAGTTGGGGAAGGGCAGAGATGGGAGACAGAATCTCAAGCAACTTGGTGCTTGACCTCAGGAACCGTAGAATCATAACCAGAGCTGGAATCAAGAGTTGGATGCTTAACCAACTGATCCACCCAGGCACCCCTCACTTCTATTTGAATCCTATCCCTATGGCGGGGTCCAGTTGTAATACCACATCCACAAATACTCCAATGGATTTTATTCATCCTGTATTACACTGCATCGTATGAATTTAGAATTCCTCCAACCTATGTATTGATCTTAGCTACTTATCTCCACTATAGGAGTCCATAGTCCTGGGACTTTTACTCATATGGCATTACAATACAAATGCCTTACTGGTAGAAAAAGTCAAACATGTAAGAATCCTTAGAAATTGTTAAAAAATTAAAAATGGGAAGTAATGAAAATGTTACCACCTTCACATTTTCTCTTGACTCTGAAATATATAAACTGTCAATACTATTTCTCATTGCTAGTATAAATAAATGAATCAAGTTATCCTAATAAAATTTTGAAAGTGTTTAAAACAGGAAACTAAAAAAATAATAAAATAAAACAGGAAACTATTTTAAGATACTTTTAAAATATTAATGAAAAGCATACTGAATGTCTATGATAAATTATGAAACTACCATACAACACCGAATATGAGCGTAAAGTTTTCAAACTCTGTCTTACCAACTGCCTCAAAATAATGAATTTATTTTAAATAAGTCACAAATATAAGCAATCCTAGAAGAGTTGGCTATTCACCTTTTAGATAAATGTTCTTTTAAAAAGCTTTGAGAATTTGACATTAATACTATCTTTCTTTCTCATATTTTAACATCTATGAAAATTTGAAGGACATATAGAAAGTTTTATTCATATATTTTTGAAAAGTCTGTCTTTTGTATTTAAAAACAAGGAGCGGAAGGTACAGGCTTCCAGTTATAGAATGAATTAAGTCACAGGGATGAAAGAGAATATAGTTAATGGTATTAACTATATAATAGCATCATATAGTGCCAGTAGCTACATTTGTGGTAAGCATAGAATAATGTATAGAGTTTTCCAAATCACTATGTTGTACACCTGAAACTAATGCAACATTGTATGCCAACTCTACTTTATTTTTTTTTTAATTTTTTTAATGTTTATTTATTTCTGAGACAGAGAGAGACAGAGCATGAACGGAGGAGGGTCAGAGAGAGGCAGACACAGAATCTGAAGCAGACTCCAGGCTCCGAGCTGTCAGTACAGAGCCCGACGCGGGGCTCGAACTCACAAACCATGAGATCATGACCTGAGCTGAAGTCGCTCGCTCAACCGACTGAGCCACCCAGGTGCCCCTAACTCTACTTTAATAAACAAACAAAGAAAGAAATAAAGTGAAAATACTGTACAGTTCTCCCAAGAAGAAAGGAAAAGAAGCAATAGTGTGTCTGAAAAAAAAAAAAAAAATCAATCCATAATAATGGCTTTTTAGAAGAAATTTAGAGTATGAACTGTATCTTCAGTTCTATTTAAAAGACTTTTTTAAAAGACTGTTTAAAAAAAACCAGTTTCCTGTTTTAAACACTTTCAAAATTTTATTAGGATAACTTGTTTAGTGATTTATACTATCAATGAGAGATAGTATTGACAGCTTATATATTTCCAAATCAAGAGAAAATGTGAAAGTGGTCACATTTTAATTACTTCCCATTTTTAATTTTTTAACAATTAAAAGACTTTTTAAATAGAAAATATTTCAAGTCTATTTAAAATACTTCTTCAATCTATAAAAATTTTAAATGTCAATTTCTTCCTTTTAAATTATAGAAAGATAACATAACTAACTCAATGAGTTGCTATTCAAACATGTAGAATATAAATATTTGAATAATTTTATTTTATCTTATTTGCTACTAAACTCAACAATTTATTTGTAGATGACAATTTCTACCATAAACACTAATCATTTAAATAATAAAGTCTGTTTGCAACAACATGGACGGAGCTATAGAGTATAATGCAAAATAAAGTCAGAGAAAGATAAATACCACATGATTTCACTCATATGTGGACTTGAAAGAACAAAACAAATGAGCAACAACAACAACAACAAAAAGAAACAAAGCAAAAAATGCTCTTAACTATAGAGAACAAACTGATGGTTACCAGAAGGTAGCTGGGTTCGGGTATGAGTGAAATAGGTGAAGGGGATTAAGAGTACATTTATTATTATGAGCACTGAGTAACATATAGGATTGTTAAATCACTCTACTGTAACATGAAACTAATGTAACGCTGTATGTTATATATACTGGAATTAAAATTTAAAAAAAATAATAAATAATAAAGTCTGGCAATTCAAAGATACTACTTTCCTAATATCAGGCATGAATTCGCAAAGCAATTATAAAAGAGTAAATTCTACGAATTATAAATACCACTTCTAATTTTTTATACTATTTATTTTCTATTACTAGTACTTATTACCACTTATTTTATAACATCTTATTTAGTTACCTGGGCTGCTATAACAATATCACAGACAACATATATCTCTCAGTTCTGGAGGCTAGAAAGTCCAAGATCAAGGTAACTGGTGAGGCTCCACTTCCTGGTTTATAGACTGCTGTCTTATCATTGTGTATTCACATGGCTCACTCCTTCTTCTTACAAGGGTACTAATCCAATTATGAGGGTCCCACCATAATAACACAGACTAAACCTGTTTATTTCCCATGGTTCCCACCACTAATATCATCACCTTGGGGATTAGGGTTTCAATATATGAATTTGGGGCGAGGGGTGGGGAAACATGTTTATTTCAATGCATAACACTAATGGACAGGATGAAAAGTTTCTCAATCTCATAAAGTGTTACAGTCTAATATTTCTTAAAAAAACGATTTTCAAGTAGAATTTTTATTACCTATATATATTCTATGTGTTACATAGATTTCATGGTTAAACACGATTTAATCATGAAAAATGTTAGGGCAAATTTAACTGGCAAACAAAGTTTGATTAAAGAAAAATACTACAGGGGTGCCTGGCTGGCTTGGTTGGTTGAGTGTTTGACTCCTGATTTTGTCTCAGGTCGTGATCCCATGGTCATGAGATTGACACCTGCATCGGGCTCGGCGCTGATCGTGAAGCCTGCTTAGGATTTTCTCTCCCTTCCTTTGCCCCTCACCCCCACTTGTTCACCCTAGCTCTCTAAAATAAAAATAAAAAAAATTACTACAAAACTTCATTTTGATGAGCTAAATAGAGCCATGCTTAGTTTTTAGTAAAATCTACAGAATTAAAACATTTCTAATCAATGGTAATCCAAAAGAACATTATGAAGTATTAAAAAAAAAAGAAAAACCAAAAATAAAGTATTCTATAAATTAAATCTAAATGTGATTAATGTCATAGTCATCAGCCACCATGAAAAAGACACATCTATTATAAAATAAAATTTATGTACACATCTTAGAGAGCAAATATTAGGAGAATGTATTCACTTACAGATACATAGAATGGTTTTTTTTCAATTTTTTCTCTAATAATTTTTTAAGGATTGATGAAAGTTATTCTAATATATTCCTGAATTTAAAAAAAAAGACCTTATGTTTTAAGTTGGTTTCAGGATTTAAACTGAGAGAAAAGGACAAACATTTCTCATATGTATCCTGTCACCACACATGTATAGCCTTCCCCCATTATCAACATCAGATACCAAAATGGCATACATACATGTACGTATATATGTGTGTGTGGGTATATACACACACACACAAATACATACAAATATATATATATATATATATATATATATATATATATATATACACATTTATTTTTTAAAACCAGCGATGAACCTACATTGACCCCTTACTATTACTCAAAGTCCACCTTAGATTTCATTCTTGCTATGTAAATTCTATGTTTGGACAAAAGCATAGTAACTTATATTTAGCATTATAACATTATACAGAGTATTTCCACTTCCTACAAATCCTCTGTGGTATGCCTATTCATCTCTTCCCAATCCTACTCCTGGCAACCATCAATCCTTTTGTTGACTCCAGTATTGCCTTTTCCAAAATGTCATATACTTGGACATAGCCTTTTCAGAATGGTGGCTTTCACTTAACAATATGCACTTAAGTTTCTTCCATGTCTTTTCATCACTTGAAGCTCATTTATTTTTTAGCTCTGAATAATATTCAATCGCCTGGATGTGCCACAGTTTATTTACCCATTCACCTACTAAAGGGCATCTTAGTTTCTTCCAAGAATAAAGCTGCTTTAAACATTCATGTTCAGGTTTTTCAAGGGACAAAAGTTTTCAACTCCTTTGGGTAAATACCAAGTAATGCAACTGCTGGATATTGTGGTGAGAGTATGTTTCATTCTGTAAAAAAACATTTTCATTTGTAAGAAACTATCTTCAAATGTGGGTATACCATATCCTCACCAGCATTATATGAGAGTTCTACTTCCTCATCAGCATTTGGTATTGTCAGTGTTCCGGATTGGGGCTATTCTAATAGGTACACAGTGGTACTTCACTGTTTTAATTTGCAGTTCCCTGATGACATATGATGTGGAACATCTTTTAATATGCTTATGTGCCATCTGTACATCTTCTGTGGTGAAGTGTCTGTTAAGGCCCTTGGTTCATTTTAAAATTAGGTTTTTTCTTATTGCTGAGTTTTAGGTGTTCTTTATATATCTTGGATAACAGTTTTTTATCAGATGTGTCTTTGGCCAATATTTTCTCTCACTCTGTGGCTTGACTTCTCACTATCTTGACTGTCTTTCACAGAGCAAAGGTTTTTTATTTTAATGAAGTCCAGCTTACAATTATTTCTTTCATGGACCATGTTCTTGGTGTTTTATTTAAAAAGGTATAACCAGGGGCGCCTGGGTAGCTCAGTCAGTTGAGCATCAGACTTCAGCTCAGGTCATGATCTCACAGTTTGTGGGTTCGAGCTCCACATCAGGCTCTGTGCTGACCTCTTGCTCAGAGCCTGGAGCCTGCTTCAGATTCTGTGTCTCCTCTCTCTGCCCCTCCCCCGCTCATGCTTTGTCTCACTCTGTTTCTCAAAAATAAATAAATGTAAAAAAAAAAAAAATTAAAAAACAAAAATAAAAAGGCATAACCAGGGGTTCCTGGTGGGCTCAACAGGGAGAGCATGCAACTTGATCTCTGGGTTGCTAAGTTCGAGCCCCACAATGGGTGTAGAGATTACTGAAAAATAAAATCTTTTTTTGAAAAAGGCATAACCATATCCAAGGTCTCTAAGTTTTCTCCTGTTTTAGCTTGTGTAGTTGCATAGTCTTGCATTTTATACTAGGCCTATGATCCATTTTGAGCTAATTTTGATGAAGGGTGTAAAGTCTACTTAGTTTCATTTTTTTTTTTCACGGGGAGGGTGGGGAGGGGGGCATGTCGATATCCAGTTGGTCCAGCACCATTTGTTGCAGTGACTGTGTCCATCGTGTTGCCTTTGCTACTTTGTCAAAAAACAGTTGACTACAGAGGCACCTGGGTGGCTCAGTCAGCTAAGTGTCTGTTTGACTTTGGCTCAGGTCATGATTTTGAGGTTCTGGAGTTTGATCCCTGCATTGGGCTCTGTACTGACAGCTCAGAGCCTGGCACCTACTTCAGATTCTGTGTCTTCTCTCTCTCTGCCCCTCACCCACTCGCATTCTGTCTCTCTCTCTCTCTCGAAAATAAACAAACATTAAAAAAACTTAAAATTTTTTTTAAGTTGACTATAAATGTATATGTGTATAAATATATGTAAGTATATACAAACATATACACACATGTAAATATTTACATACATATACATATACATACAAAGGTCTATTTCTGGGCTCCGTATTCTGTTCCATTCATCAACGTCTACTCTTTTGCCAATATCACACTACTCTGATTACTTTAGTTATATAGTAAGTCTAAATGTTGGGTAGCCATCAGTTCTCCAACTTTTTTCTTCTCCTCCAATACTGTGTTGGCTATTCTTAATTTTCTGAATAAACTTCAAAATCAGTTTGTCAGCGTCTATGAAATGACTCGCTGGGATTTACTGAATGTATAGAACAAGTTGGGTAGAACTGACATCTTGATAATGAGTATTTCTATCTATGAACATGAAATTTCTCTCCATTTATTTAGTTCTTCTTTGATTTGTTTACCAGAATTTTAAAGTTTTCTTCATTCAGATCTTATACATATTTTGTATATTAGCATTATATCCTGGAACTTTACTATAATTGCCTGTTAGTTCCAGGAGGTTTTTTTTTTCCTTTTCAAATTTGCATTTAAATTCTAGTTAGTTAACATAGAGTACAATACTGGTTTCAGTAGGATTCAGTGATTCATCACTTACATACAATGCTTGTAACAAGTGCTTCTTTGTATTTCTGTGGTATTGGTTGTGATCTCTCCTTTTTCATTCATGATTTTATTTATTTGGGTCTTTCCTCTTTTCTTTTTGATGAGTCTGGCTAGGGGTTTATCAATTTTATTAATTCTTTTGAAGACTCAGCTCTCAGTTTTGTTGTTTGGTTCTACTGGCTTTTTTGTTTGTTTGTTTCTATACTGTTTATTTCTGCTCTAACCTCTACTATTTCCCTTCTTCTGCTGGTTTTAGGCTTTATTTGATGTTCCTTTTCTAGTTCCTTTAGGTGTAAGATTAGGTTTTATATTTGAGACACTTCCTGCTTCTTGAGGTAGGCCTCTATTATAATATGCTTCCCCCTTAGGACTGCCTTTGCTGTAGCCCAAAGGTTTTGGACTACCGTGTTTGCATTTTCATTTGCTTCTGTGTACTTTTTAATTTCGTCTTTAATTTCCTGGTTAACTCATTCATTCTTTAAAATAGGATGTTCTTTAGCCTCCATGTATTTGTGGTCTTTACAAATTTTCTTCTTGTGGTTGGCTTCAAGTTTCAGAGTATTGTATTCTGAAAATATGTATGGAATGGTCTCAATCTTTTTGAACTTGGGAGGGCTGATCTGCGATCCCGTATGCAATCTATTCTGGAGAATGTTCCATGCGCACTCAAAAAGAATGTGTATTCTGCTGCTTTAGGATGAAATGCTCTGAATATATCTGTTAAGTCCATTTGTTCCAGGGTGTTATTCAAAACCATTGTTTCCTTGTTGATTTTCCTCTTAGGTTATCTGTCCATTGTGGTTAAGTGTGGTGCTAAAGTCAATGACTTTTTTTATGTTTGTTATTAATTGACTTATATATTTGGGTGCTTCCAATTTGGGAACATAAATATTTACAATTGTTAGATCTTCTTGATGGATAGACCCCTTAATTATGATATAATATCCTTCTTCATCTCTTGTTACAGTCTTTGCTTTAAAATCTAGTTTGTCTTATATAAGTATGGCTACTCCAGGGGTGCCTGGGTGGCTCAGTCTGGTAAGTGTCTGACTTCAGCTCAGGTCATGATCTCACAGTTCACAAGTTCAAGTCTGGCATTGGGCTCTGTGCTGACAGCTCAGAGCCTGGAGCCTGCTTTAGAATCTGTATCTCCCTCTTTCTTTCTGTGCCTCCCCTGCTCATGCTTTGCCTCTCTCTCTCTCAAAAATAAATAAAAACATTTAAAAAATTTTTAAAAAGTATGGCTACTCCAGCTGTCTTTTGATGTTTATTAGCATAATGGCTCTCGATCCCCTCAACTTTTTTTTTAATTAATTTTTTATGTTTATTTATTTTTGAGAGCAAAAGAGACAGAGTGCAAGCAGGGAAGGGTCAGAGAGAGAGAGGGGAACACAGAATCCAAAGCAAACTCCAGGCTCTGAGCTGTCAGCACAGAGCCCGACATAGGGCTTGAATCCACGAACTGTGACATCATGACCTGGGCTGAAGTGAGACGCTCAACTGACTGAGCCACCCTAGTGCCCCTCCCCTCAGCTTTCAATCTGCAGGTGTCTTTAGTTCTAAAATGAGTCTCTTGTAGCCACCATAAAGATGGATCTTGTTTTTTTAATCCATTCTGATACCCCATGTCTTTTGATTGGAGCATTTAGTCCATTTATATTCAGAGTGATTACTGAAAGATATGAATTTAGTTCCATTGCATTACCTGTAAAGCTGGATTTCTGGTGATGTTCTCTGTTCCTGTCTAGTCTTTGTTGCTTTTAGTCTTTTTTTTCACAAAGAGTCCCCTTTAATATTTCTTGCAGGGTTGGTTTAGTAGTCATGAACTCCTTTAGTTTGTGTTTGTCTGGGAAACTCTTTATCTCTCCTTCCATTCTGAATGACAGCTTTTCTGGATAAAGTATTGTTGGCTGCATATTTTTCCCATTCAGCACATTGAATATATATATATATATATCTCCTGCCATTCCCTTCTGACCTGCCAAATTTTTGTGGACAGATCTCCTGCAAACATGATCTATCTTCCCTTGTAGGTTAAGAACTTCTTTTCTCTTGCTGCTTCTAAGATTCTTTCCTTGTGTATTTATTTTGTGAATTTCACTATAATATGTCTAGGCAATGGCAGGCTTTTAATTTAATGAGAGTTTTCTGTGCTTCATGGATTTCAGTGTCTGTGTCCTTCCCCAGATTGGGGAAGTTTTCAGCTATAATTTGCTCAAGTAAACTTTCTGTCCCTTTTTCTCTCTCTTCATCTTCTGGGACTCCTATGATAAGAATGTTATTACACTTTAAGAAGTCACTGAATTCCCTAAATCTACCTTCATGATCCAATACCTTTCTTTCCCTTTTCTTAGCTTCATTAATTTCCACAATTTTATCTTCTATATTGCTGATTCATTCCTCTACATCATTCATCCTTGTTGTTATGACATCCACTCAGGTTTGCATATTGGTTATGGCATTTGCAATTTCATTCTGACTAGGTTTTAGTTGTATTTTTTTTTCTAATTTTAGAGAGAGAGTGAGCGCATGAGCAGGGGAGAGGGGCAGAGGGAGAGAGAGAGAATTTTAAGCAGGCTCTATGCTCAGCATGGAGCCCAATGTGGGGTTCAATCCCATGACCATCTTGATTACAACCTGTGACAAAATCAAGAATCAGACACTCAACTGACTGAGCCATACAGGCACTCCTGATTTTAGTTCTTTTATCTCTGCAGTAAGGGATTCTCTACTGTCTTCTATGCTTTTTTCAAGCACAGCTAGTATTCTTGCAATTGCTTGTTAAAATTCTAGTTCAAACATCTTATATCTGTATTGATTAAGTCGCTACCGTTAGTTCACTTCCTATTCTTTTGGGGTAAATTCCTCCATCTTGTCATTCTACCATATAGGAAAAAAAAAAACCTAGATGCTGGGTGTCTTTGGTCTGCTTGTTGAAGGAAGCTAGATCCAAAAAATAAAAGTAAAAAAAAAAATGTACATTTTTTAAATTAAAAAATAAAAAATATATATAAATTTAAAAAGTAAATACAAAAAGGAAGCTAGATCCTATTTCCCCTAAAGCTGAAGCTTTGTGGCACTCTATTATCAGTAGACTTACTGATAATAAGAGTAAGATAGACTTACTGATAATAAGAGTAAGTGCAAGAGGTTTGTGCTGATCTTCTGCATGAAGAAGTGCCTGTTGTACTGATTCTTGGGCTGGTTTGCCCTTCTAGAGATGCACCTGCCAGGCACAGGGAGGTGGGGTTTGGTGCAAGCTGCTCTGGCCTCCACTCAGTGGCAGTGCTGTTTATCTCACTCAGGTCAGTCAGTGCTGATGGGTAAGGGCAAAACGACTTTACCCTGCTCTCTCATCCCTACGGCAGAAAGCTCACACTCACCACTCTTTAGAAAGCCCTCATACAACCCCTCTTATGTCCTGGGCTTCTATCAGATTCGTGCCTTCACCCTGTCTGTGTCCAACCTGTTTTAGATCAAGTGTGTGGCTGGGTTTCTACACTCCAAATTTTAGGGACTTGTGCAGCACAGCCCTGTGTTGATCCTCTGGGGGGTGGGTCTCACTGCACTTTTGCCATTTGCCATCCCATGCCAGGAAAGCAGTTGCACAACCATGCAGCAGCTTGGATGTTATGGCAAAGCAGAGCAGAAAGCCGGCACCACGACTCACTGCCCTCAATTGGTGTCCCCACTCCTATATCTGGAAACACTGCAGCATGTTGGTGCCACACTTTATTCTGTCCCTAGAGAGCCCTCACTGCCACTCCCAAATGTACTCCAAGCAGGGGAACTGTGTCTCCACATGTGACCCAGGGGATCCTTAGGCCGTGCTGTCTGCTCCTAGGCCTCCACCCTCCTTCCCCTAAGACTGGCACAACCCCAGTGGTGGTGGGCTTCTAAAACTTCAGATTTTGTGTTCCACCGCTTATAGTACCTAATGGTAGTCTCCAGAAGCAGGGCTCCCTCCCCTCCAGAGCACTTGCAGCACATTCAGTTCTTATCTCCCCCAAATCAACTCTCCACAACTCCTACCTTCCATGATTCTACCTGTAGACGTGCAGTTTTGTTCTCTCTGTCCTCAGATTGATTTCTTGGGTGTTCAGAATGATTAGACATATATTTGGCTGTGTTCAAGGGATGAGACAAGCTTAGGGCCCTCGTACTCTTCTGCTATCTTAACTCCTCCCAGTTCCATAAGTTTTTTTGTTCTTTTTTATTCTTTCATATTTTCTACATAGACAACCATATCATCTGCAAATAAAGACAGTTTTATGTCTTCTTTCCTAATCTATATTACATTTTCTTAATTTTTTTTTACCAAATTTCAGCCTTATTTAGGTATAATTGGCATAAAATTTTAAGATTTTTTTTCTTTTAGTAGGCTTCATGAACATCACAGGGCCCAACATAAGGCTTGAATTCATGACCCTGAGGTAAAGACCTGAGCTGATATTAAGAGTTGAACACTTAATCAACTGAGCTACCCAGATGCCCCAAACTGTAAGATATTTAAAGTGTACATCATGGTGATTTGATATATGTATATAATGTGAACCAATCTGTACACCTTTTAATGCCTTACTGCATTAGCCATGAGTTCCAGTACAATGTTGAGAAGGGGTGGTGAGATGAGACATC
Organism: Panthera onca; assembly: GCF_046562875.1. Classification (NCBI taxonomy): domain Eukaryota; kingdom Metazoa; phylum Chordata; class Mammalia; order Carnivora; family Felidae; genus Panthera; species Panthera onca. Next base: position 72,484,246 of record NC_138346.1, on the reverse strand, counting down.
TTTGCAGTGTACCCAAACTTAGTGGGAAAGCTCCAAATTTCTCACCATTAAGAACATTAGCTGTAGGGGCGCCTGAATGGCTCAGTCAGTTAAGCGTCTGACTATGGCTCAAGTCATGATCTCACAGTAAGTTTGAGCCCTGCATTGGGCTGTGTGCTGACAGCTCAGAGCCTGGTGCCTGCTTCCAGTTCTGTGTCTCCCCCCCACCCCACCTCTCCCCCATGTGTGCACATACACTCTCTCTTAAAAATAAACTTAAAAAAAAATTAGTTGTAGACTGTAAACTTTTTACCAAGGTGAGAATGTTCCCCAATATTCCTAGTTTGCTGAGTCTTTTATCATGAATGGGTGTTGGATTTTCTCAAATGTTTCTTTTACATTTGCTGATATGATCATGTGATTTTTTAGCCTGTTGATATAATAGATTGCAGTAACTGATTTTTTAATGCTGAAGCAGCCTTACATACCTGAGATAAACCACACTTGCTTGTTATGTATAATTCTTTTTACACATTTGTGTATTTGACTTGTTAATATTTTGCTCAGGACTTTGGCATTTATATTCATAAGCGATACTGGTGTCAAGTTTTTATTTTCTTGTAATGTCTTTGGTTTTGGGTAGTGCTAGCTTCACAGATCCGAAGTTAAGAAGTATTCCCTCTGCTTCTATCCTTTGAGATTGCAAAGAATTGGTGTAATTTCTCCCTTAAATATTTGGTACAATTCACTAGTGAACCCATGTGAGCCTGAGGCTTGCTGTTTTGGAAAGTTGTGAATTATTATTTTTTTAATTTTATTTTTTATTTTTTAAAATTTACATCCAAATTAGTTAGCATATAGTGCAACAATGATTTCAGGAGTAGATTCCTTAGTGTCCCTTACCCATTTAGCCCATCCCCCCTCCCACAACTCCTCCAGTAACCCTCAGTTTGTTCTCCATATTTATGAGTCTCTTCTGTTTTGTCCCCCTCCCTGTTTTTACATTATTTTTGTTTCCCTTCCCTTACGTTTGTCTGTTTTGTCTCTTAAAGTCCTCATATGAGTGAAGTCATATGATTTTTGTCGGAAAGTAATGAATTATTGATTCAATTTCTTTAACACGTATAGGTCTATGCAAATCTATATTTTTGTATGTATCTTGACAAATTGTCTATTTTTATTTTTTTAATATGAAATTTATTGTCAAATTGGTTTCCATACAACACCCAGTGCTCATCCCTACCACCCCCCATCAACCCTCAGTTTGTTCTCAGTTTTTAAGACTCTCTTACGCTTTGGCTCTCTCCCTCTCTAACCTTTTTTTTTTCTTCCCCCCCCCCCCCCCCCCCCCCCGCCATGGGCTTCTGTTAAGTTTCTCAGGATCCACATAAGAGTGAAAACATATGGTATCTGACTTTCCCTGTATGACTTATTTCACTTAGCATAACACTCTCCAGTTCCATCCACGTTGCTACAAAAGGCCGTATTTCATTCTTTCTCATTGCCACATAGTATTCTATTGTGTATATACACCATAATTTCTTTATCCATTCATCAGTTGATGGACATTTAGGCTCTTTCCATAATTTGGCTATTGTTGATAGTGCTGCTATAAACATTGGGGTACAAGTGCCCCTATGCATCATTTTCCTGTATCCCTTGGGTAAATTCCTAGCAGTGCTATTGCTGGGTCATAGGGTAGGTCTATTTTTAATTTTTTGAGGAACCTCCACACTGTTTTCCATAGTGGCTGCACCAGTTTGCATTCCCACCAACAGTGCAAGAGAGTTCGCATTTCTCCACATCCTCGCCAGCATCTATAGTCTCCTGACTTGTTCATTTTAGCCACTCTGACTGGTGTGACGTGATATCTGAGTGTGGTTTTGATTCGTACTTCCCTGATGAGGAGCGACGTTGAGCATCTTTTCATGTGCCTGTTAGCCATCTGGATGTCATCTTTAGAGAAGTGTCTCTTCATGTTTTCTGCCCATTTCTTCACTGGATTATTTGTTTTTTGGGTGTGGAGTTTGGTGAGCTCTTTCTGGATTTTGGATACTAGCCCTTTGTCCAATATGTCATTTGCAAATATCTGTTCCCATTCCGCTGGTTGACTTTTAGTTTTGTTGGTTGTTTCCTTTGCAGTGCAGAAGCTTTTTATCTTCATGAGGTCCCAATAGTTCATTTTTGCTTTTAATTCCCTTGCCTTTGGGGATGTGTCGAGTAAGAGATTGCTATGGCTGAGGTCAGAGAGGTCTTTTCCTGCTTTCTCCTCTAGGGTTTTGATGGTTTCCTGTCTCACATTCAGGTCCTTTATCCATTTTGAGTTTATTTTTGTGAATGGTGTAAGAAAGTGGTCTAGTTTCATCCTTTTGCTGTCCAGTTCTCCCAGCACCATTTGTTAAAGAGACTGTCTTTTTTCCATTGGATGTTCTCTCCTGCTTTGTCAAAGAGTAGTTGGCCATACGTTTGTGGGTCTAGTTCTGGGGTTTCTATTCTATTCCATTGGTCTATGTGTCTGTTTTTGTGCCAATACCATGCTGTCTTGATGATGACAGCTTTGTAGTAGAGGCTAAAGTCTGGGATTGTGATGCCTCCTGCTTTGGTCTTCTTCTTCAAAATTACTTTGGCTCTTCGGGGCCTTTTGTGGTTCCATACAAATTTTAGGATTGCTTGTTCTAGCTTCGAGAAGAATGCTAGTGCAATTTAGATCGGGATTGCATTGAATGTGTAGATAGCTTTGGGTAGTACTGACATTTTAACAATATTTATTCTTCCAATCCATGAGCATGGAATGTTTTTCCATTTCTTTATATCTTCTTCAATTTCCTTCATAAGCTTTCTATAGTTTTCAGCATACAGATCTTTTACATTTTGGGTAGGTTTATTCCTAGGTATTTTATGCTTCTTGGTGCAATTGTGAATGGGATTTTTTTTTGTCTTTGTCTTTTTGTTGCTTCATTATTAGTGTATAAAACTGCAACTGATTTCTGTACATTGATTTTGTATCCTGCAACTTTGATGAATTCATGTATCAGTTCTAGCAGACTTTTGGTGGAGTCTATCGGATTTTCCATGTATAATATCATGTCATCTGCAAAAAGTGAAAGCTTAACTTCATCTTTACCAATTTTGATGAATTTTATTTCCTTTTGTTGTCTGATTGCTGATGCTAGAACTTCCAACACTATATTAAACAACAGCGGTGAGAGTGGACATCCCTCTCACGTTCCTGATCTCAGGGAGAAAGCTCTCAGTTTTTCCCCACTGAGGATAATATTAGTTTTGGGCTTTTCATAAATGGCTTTCATGATGTTTAAGTATGTTCCTTCTATCCCGACTTTCTCAAGGTTTGTATTAAGGATGCTGAATTTTGTCAAACGCTTTTTCTGCCTTGATTGACAGGATCATATGGTTCTTATTTTTTCTTTTATTAATGTGATGTATCAAATTGATTGATCTGCGAATGTTGAAACAGCCCTGCAGTCCAGGAATGAATCCCACTTGATCATGGTGAATAATTCTTTTTATATGCTGTTGAATTCAATTTGCTAGTATCTTATTGAGAATTTTTGCATCCATATTCATCAGGGATATTGGCCTGTAGTTCTCTTTTTTTACTGGGTCTCTGTCTGGTTTAGGAATCAAAGTAATGCTGGCTTCATAGAATGAGTCTGGAAGTTTTCCTTCCCTTTCTATTTTTTGGAATAGCTTGAGAAGGATAGGTATTATCTCTGCTTTAAATGTCTGGTAGAATTCTCCTGTGAAGCCATCTGGTCCTGGACTTTTATTTGTTGGGAGATTTTTGATAACTGATTCAATTTCTTTGCTGGTTATGGGTCTGTTCAAGCTTTCTATTTCTTCCTGTTTGAGTTTTGGAAGCGTGTGGGTGTTTAGGAATTGGTCCATTTCTTCCAGGTTGTCCAGTTTGCTGGCATATAATTCTCCATAGTATTCCCGATAATTGCTTGTATTTCTGAGGGATTGGTTGTAATAATTCCATTTTCATGCATGATTTTATCTATTTGGGTCATCTCCCTTTTCTTTTTGAGAAGCCTAGCTAGAGGTTTATCAATTTTGTTTATTTTTTCAAAAAACCAACTCTTGGTTTCATTAATCTGCTCTACAGGTTTTTTTAGATTCTATATTGTTTATTTCTGCTCTGATATTTATTATTTCTCTTCTACTGCTGGGTTTGGGGTGTCTTTGCTGCTCTGCTTCTATTTCCTTTAGGTGTGCTGCTAGATTTTGTATTTGGGATTTTTCTTGTTTCTTGAGATAGGACTGGATTGCAATGTATTTTCCTCTCAGGACTGCCTTCGCTGCATCCCAAAGCGTTTGGATTGTTGCATTTTCATTTTCATTTGTTTCCATCTATTTTTTAATTTCTTCTCTAATTGCCTGGTTGACCCACTCATTCTTTAGTAGGGTGTTCTTTAACCTCCATGCTTTTGGAGGTTTTCCAGACTTTTTCCTGTGGTTGATTTCAAGCTTCATAGCACTGTGTTCTGAAAGTATGCATGGTATGATCTCAATTCTTGTATATTTATGAAGGGCTGTTTTGTGACCCAGTATGTGATTTATCTTGGAGAATGTTCCATGAGCACTTGAGAAGAAAGTATATTCTGTTGCTTTGGGATGCAGAGTTCTAAATATATCTGTCAAGTCCATCTGATCCAATGTATCATTCAGGGCCCTTGTTTCTTTATTGATTCTGTGTCTAGATGATCTATCCATTGTTGTATGTGGAGTATTAAAGTCCTCTGCAATTACCACATTCTTATCAATAAGGTTGCTTATGTTTGTGAGTAATTGTTTTATACATTTGGGGGCTCCTGTATTCGGCGCATAGACATTTATAATTGTTAGCTCTTCCTGATGGATAGACCCTGTAATTATTATATAATGCCCTTCTTCATCTCTTGTTACAGCCTTTAATTTAAAGTCTAGTTTGTCTGATATAAGTATGGCTACTCCAGCTTTCTTTTGACTTCCAGTAGCATGATAGATAGTTCTCCATCCCCTCACTTTCAGTCTGAAGGTGTCCTCAGGTCTAAAATGAGTCTCTTGTAGACAGCAAATAGATGGGTCTTGTTTTTTTTATCCATTCTGATACCCTATGTCTTTTGGTTGGCGCATTTAGTCCATTCACGTTCAGTGTTATTATAGAAAGATATGGGTTTAGAGTCATTGTGATGTCTGTAGGTTTCATGCTTGTAGTGATGTCTCTGGTACTTTGTCTCACAGGATCCCCCTTAGGATCTCTTGTAGGGCTGGTTTAGTGGTGATGAATTCCTTCAGTTTTTGTTTGTTTGGGAAGACCTTTATCTCTCTTTCTATTCTAAATGACAGACTTGCTGGATAAAGGATTCTCGGCTGCATATTTTTTCTGTTCATCACATTGAAGATTTCCTGCCATTCTTTTCTGGCCTGCCAAGTTTCAGTAGATAGATCCGTCACTAGTTTTATCGGTCTCCCTTTATATGTTAGAGCATAATTATCCCTAGCTGCTTTCAGAATTTTCTCTTTATCCTTGTATTTTGCCAGTTTCACTATGATATGTCGTGCAGAAGATCGATTCAAGTTATGTTTGAAGGGAGTTCTCTGTGCCTCTTGGATTTCATTGCCTTTTTCCTTCCCCAGATCAGGGAAATTCTCAGCTATGATTTCTTCAAGTACACCTTCAGCACCTTTCTCTCTGTCTTCCTCCTCTGGAATCCCAACTATGCGTATGTTAGTACATTTCATCACATCACTTAGTTCTCTAATTCTCCCCTCATACTCCTGGATTTTTTTATCTTTTTCTTAGCTTCCTCTTTTTCCATAATTTTATCTTCTGATTCACCTATTCTCTCCTCTGCCTCTTCAATCTGAGATGTGGTCGCCTCCATTTTATTTTGCAGCTCATTTATAGCATTTTTAGCTCCTCCTGACTGTTTTCTTAGTCTCTTGATCTCTGTAGCAATAGATTCTCTGCTGTCCTCTATACTTTTTTCAAGCCCAGCAATTCATTTTATGGCTATTATTTTAAATTCATTTTCTGTTATATTGCTTAAATCGTTTTTGATCAGTTCATTAGCTGTCGCTACTTCCTGGCGTTTCTTCTGAGGAGAATCCTTTCATTTCATCATTTTGGATAGTCCCTAGAGTGGCACGGAACTGCAGGGCTCTTCCTCTGTGCTGTCTGGAGTAACCTGTGTTGGTGGGTGGGGCCTCAGTCAGACCTGATGTCTGCCCCAGCCCACGGCTGGGGCCACAGTCAGACTGGTGTGTACCTTATCTTCCCCTCTCCCAGGGGCAGTACTCACTGTGGAGTGGTGTGACCCCTGTATGGGTACTAGCACACTGCCAGGCTTGTTGTGCTGCTTCTATGGGATCTGGTATATTAGCCGGGGTGTATCTGCAAGGTGCACAGGGGCGGGAGGGGCAGACTCAGCTCACTTTGCCTTTGGTGGTCCGCTTCTGGAGGGGCCCTGTGGTACCGGGCAGGAGGCAGACCCATCGGAGGGATGGATCCACAGAAGCACAGAGTTGGGTGTTTGCTCGGTGCAAGCAAGTTCTGTGATGGGAACCGGTTCCCTTTGGGATTTTGGCTGGGGGATGGGTGAGGGAGATGGCACTTCCCAGCGCCTTTGTTCCCCGCCAAGCTGAGCTCTGTCCTCCGGGACTCAACGACTCTCCCTCCCAATGTCCTCTCGTCCTCCCTGCTCTGAGAGCAGAGCTGTTGACTTATTAATATTCCAGATGTTAAGTCCCACTGGCTGTCAGAACACGCTCCATCCGGCCCCTGTGCTTTTGCAAGCCAGACTCGGGGGCTTTGCCTTACCAGGCAGGCTGCCCCTCCGCCACCCGGGCTTCCTCCCGCCTGTCCCTATAGCACGTACCGCCTCTCCGCCCTTCCTCCCCTCTTCCATGGGCCTCTTGTCTACACTTGGCGCCAGAGAGTCCGTTCTGCTAGTCTTCTGGCAGTTTTCTGGGTTATTTAGGCAGATGTGGGTAGAATTTAAGTGATCAGTAGGACACGGTGAGCCCAGCGTCCTCCTACGCCGCCATCTTCTGCCAAACCTCGACAAATTGTGTCTTTAAAGGAATTGGCTCATTTCATCTAGGTTATCAAATATGTAGGCATAAAGTTGTTCATAGTATTCCTTTGTAATCCTTTTAGTTTCCATGGAATCTGTAGTGATGTCCTCTGTTTTCTGCCATTATTAATTTGTATCCTTTCTTCTTTTCTTAGTTGGCTAGAAATTTGTTGATTCTATCAATCTTTTCAAAGAACTGGCTTTTAGTTTTGTTGATTTTTACTATTGACTTCCTGGTTTTAATTTCATAGATTTTAGTCATAATTCTTACTATTTCTTTTCTTCTATTTACTTTGGACTTAATTTTCTCTTCCTTTTCTAGCTTTCTAAGGTGGAAACTTATTGAATTTAGATTTTTCTTCTTTTCTAACATATGAATTCAGTGCTATAAATTTACCTCTAAGCACTGCTTTACTGCTTCCCACAAATTTTGATTAAGTTATATTTTCATTAAGTTCAAAATATTTTAAAATTTCTTATGAGATTTCTTCTTTGACCCCTATGTTTAGAAGGGTATTGTTTAATCTCCTGTATTTTAATGTTTTCTAGTTGTCTTTCTGTGATTGATTCCTAGTTTAATTCCATTATGGTCTGAGAACACACATTGTATCTCTATTTTTAAATTTGTTAAAGTGTGTTTCATGTCCTAGAATATAGTTTATCTTGGCAAACGCTCCACATGAGCTTGAGAAAACATTAATTTTCCTGTTTTGGATGGAGTCTATATATGTCAATTATATCTAGTCGATTAAAGACGTTGTTGAGTTCAAGTATGTCCTTACTGATTTTCTATCTGCTGAATTAACCCATCTGAGAGAGGAGTATGGATGTCTCCAACTATGATAGTGAATTCATCTATTTCTCTTTGCAATTCTATCATTTTTGTATCAGGTAGTTCGATGCTCTGTTAGATGCATACATTTAAAAAATTGTTATGTGTTCTTGGAGAACTGATCCCTTTATCATTATGTAATGATCTTCTTTATCCCTACTAGCTTTCTTTACTTTGAAGTCTGCTATATACGTTATACATACATATTTAAAATGAGTTTCTTGTAGAAAACATAGAGTTGAATCTTATTTTTTCATCCATTCTGATGATGTCCTTTAACTGGTACATTTAGACCAATGATATTCAACTTAGTTACTAATATAGTTGGATTACTATCATTACATTTGTTACTGTTTTCTTTTTGTTGCCCTTGTTCTCTGTTCCTATTTTTGTCTTTCACTCTTTTCTGCCTTACAGTTTTAACTGAATGTTTTATATGATTCTATTTTCTCTTTCTTAGCATATGAATCTTAGTTCCTTTTTGCTGTTTTTACTGGCTGCCCCTAGAGTTTTCACTATACATTCACAACTAATCCAAATCCACCTTCAAATAATATTACACAACTTCACAAGTAGTGTATCTTATAATAACAAAATAATCCTAATTTTTTCCTTCCCGCTCTTGTATCATTGGTGTTAGTCATTTTGCTTATATATAAGTATACAGAAGCACTTATATACACATATACATATACATAATTGCATATATTGTTGGTATTATTTTGAACAAAAAAAAACCTGCTATCTATTAGATTAAGAAGAAAAATAAAAGTTCTTATTTTACCTTCATTTTTTCCTTCTTTGGTGTTCTTCCTTTCTTCATATATATCTGAATTTCTAAACTATATTATTTTCCTTCTCTGTAATGAATTTCTTTTAGCATTTTTGTAAAGCAGGTCTACTGTCAGCAAGTTTTCTCAAATGCCGTTTGTCAATTTCTCCCTCAGTTTTGAAAGGAATCCCATATGGCACAGAATTCTACATTAGTGGTTTTTTTCACAGCGTTTTAAATATTTTAGTTCACTCTCTTTCCTTGCATGGCTTCTGAGGAGAAATTAGTGTAATTCTTATCTTTGTTCTTATTTGGATAAGGCATTTTTAACTCTGGCCTCTTTCAGGATTTTTTCTTTTGTCTTTGCTTTTTTTTTGTAATTTTAAAGTGATATGCTAAAGTGTAAGTTTGCTTGGACATTTTATCCTGCTCGGTGTTCTATGGATATCTGGTTTGGTGTCTAACAAAAATTTGGTAGAAATTCTGTCATTATTGTTTCCAATATTTCTTCTGTTCTTTTCTTTCTTCTCTTTGAGATAGTCCCATTAACCTATGTTACACCTTTTCTAGTTGTTCCACAGCCCCTGGAAATGTATTGTTTTTTGATAGTTTTTGTTCTCTTTGACTTTTGGTTTTCATGGATTCTATTGCCATATACTCTAACTCAGAGATTCTTTCCTCAGTTATGTCTAATCTAATAAACTCATCAGAGATATTCTTCATTTCTGTAACAGTGTTTTTTTTTTTATCTGTAGCATTTTTTTGTTATTGTTCTTCCTTATGATTTGCATGATTCTGCTTACATTGCTCAGCTATTTTTGTGTGTTTACTTTATCCATTAGAGCCTTTAGCATATTAATTAATTATAGTTGTTGCAAATTCCTATTCTATGAAGAACATAGTATGTTAAGAATCTCCAATGGGAAAATGTGCACGGTGTTAAACTGGGGTGCTATGTTAAAAATAAATATATGATGGGAGCAACAAAAAAATTCCAACATCTCTGCTATGTCTGGTTCTGATGCTTGCTTTTATCTCTTGAAATTATGTTTTTTTCCTTTTTGTTATGCCTTTTAATTTCTTCTTGATAGCCAGACATAATTTATTGGGATAAAAGGAACTGCTAAAAATAGACTTTTAGTGATATAATGGTGAGATATGGGGGGAGGGGAAGCATTGTATAATCCCATGATTATGTCTCAGTCTTTTAGTGAGCCAATGCCTATGGACTATGAACTTCACAATAGCTTTTCAGGTTTTTTTTTTTTTTTCCCCTACTGCCTTAGGTGGGACAGGATGGTTAGAGTTGGCTACAGTTGGGCACTGCTCTTCTTCTGCAAGGAAGGATAGAGCTTGCTCTAGTTGGGGACTTCTCTTACCCAGACCAGTTAGGCTCTGATAATACCTCAGCAGGTTAGGTTTTGGTTAAGTAGTTTCCCCTGAAGGCCGGGTTTCTTAAGAACAGAGTAATCTGGTGTATTTCAAAGTGGTTTCTTTCTTCCTTCTCTTGCCAGAAGTCCAAAGAGAGTTTTCTTTGATACTTACTTTGGGAATCTGGTCTAGTTCCTGAAAGTGAATCTCACAATATTGTGGTGCCCCCCCACCCCATGAATAGGTCTCACTGGAGTTTTTAAGTCCCAAAATTGTCTACACTAAGCCTCCAGCAATTCATCAATTATAGTTCAGGTTTCCCTACCCAGGCACTGGTTCCTGTGGTCAGCTCCTGATTCTCCACTCCTATAAGCCACAGCTCACTGTATTTGTCTGTCTAGTCTCTCCAATCTTGGGGATAGTGTTTGTTTTGTGTCCTCCTCTCTCTTATGAATTCAAGAGCAGCTGCTGATTTTTCAGTCTGTTCAGCTTTTTACTTGTTGTTAGGATGGAATAGGGACTTCCAAGCTCTTTCAATGTGTAACCAGAAAGTGGAACCACTAGTCATTGATCTTTAATAGGAACAGATGGTCCCATTCTTTAGCATTAAGTGCCTGTATCATTGATTTTTTTCATAAATAAAGGTAGTTTACTTATCTGTATGAATTGATGGAATGCTAATTTAAAAATATTTGGGGGGGGCGGTGTGTCGGTGGCTCAGTTCATTAGGTGTCTGACTTTGGAAGCAGTTTGTGTGTTGGAGCCCCGAGTCAGGCTCCATGTTGACAGCTTGGAGCCTGAAGCTTGCTTCAGATTCCGTGTGTGTGTGTCTCTCTCTCCACCCCTCCCCTGCTTGTGTTTGCAAGCATTCTCTCTCTCTCTCTCTCAAAAATAAATGTTAAAAAAAAATAAATTTTTTTTGTAAATTCAGGAAAAAAGGGAAATGTTCCCTTATTCCTACTTTAAAAGCAACACTGTAATGTTTAATAGTTGACTCTGTATTTTAAAAATTTACATTTTATTCTTAAAAGCATTTTTTAATCTACCTTATATTAATTTTTGTTCATTTCTTTTCCACAACATTTTTCTGAACAAAATAAGTTAGAAATATTGCAAATATAGTTAATGCCAATTTTGCTGTGAATAAAACTTAAACTCTACACACTGTTCTGATAGCAAGAAAACAAAAGTCTTCTAAAAAGGGTGTAAAAACTTCTATTTGGCACCTAAGAGTTGATTTTCTCTCACTTTGATTTAGAAGCAGTGTTGCAATAGTGTATTTAGGTCTTTCTACACATTTTTCTTTCATTAAAGAGAATAAATGATAATAGTTTTTTATATGGCTTTCTTCCAAGCATCGATAAGACTAAACACTAGCAATTTTTATTTCTGGACATTGTAAGAAAGAATTATTAAAATTTAAACTCTTTACTCAAACTTTTTAGATATAAATTTTCATCTACCCAATTAATTTCTTAATGCTATAATTTGATTAGTGTTTTATTTATTCAGATTAAAGATTGTTAATAAGGCCTATTAAAATCCTGATATATAATTTCATAAAAATAATTGTATTTTAGAAGTACTCTAGCAATTTGTAACAGGATGACTAACAGCAAAATTTATGTACCAAGAAAACATTTGGTTATCAACCTAAGGAAACAATGTCTAAAACAAAAGAGTCATGTCAATATATGTATTTATAAAACTGTTAAAGGAAACCAAATATTTCTTAAAATTGTATTTATTTTCATTCACATCCTAAGACCCTATTATGAAAACACATGTTTAAAACTTTCAATTCAAGAATATTTGAGACAAAGTTCATAAGATTAAAAAAATACCTTAACAGAGTTCCAAACAATAATCACTTTCCTGAGAAAAGCCTTTCCATAATTTATCATAACTGGCTATACACAAACAAAAAGTACTGATTTAGTATCCCTAAAAACTGAAAATATAATTTTTTAAAGTAGAGGGTTCTCAGCTTTGAAGAGAATAATATTCAAGCCACAACAAAATCGACAACTACCACCACTGTTTGCATACTATACTAAAGTTAAGAATTACAAACATTTACTATAAATGAAATACTTAAAGTATGTCACTATTATCATAACATTTATGATGACATAATAGTGGAAAATGTAGAATTTCTTCTGTATTGTCCTTGGTACAAATGGCCAACTTGCTGTCAAGAGTGGACAAGGCTACACAGTGAAAATTGAGATAAGACTCTTGGATAGGGAACAGGGTAAAGAAGCTAAGTAGTATATATGTATTTATGTGTATAATTTAAAAAAAAATTATTATGATATATAAAAATATTAATACGGTATTTTTAAATAATTAAGTATATTCAATGGTTTTAGCAAACTGCTGATAAAAGGAAGTAAGAATAGTGGGAAAAAAATTAGATAATTCCTAGGCAGGTTAGTAGCATAACATGCACTGTATAATACAAAGTTAGTTAGGTGTATTGGGGGATTCTGGAAGAAACAGTTACCATTTCTTATTACTGAAATAGGCAGGTGACTGAAATGCAGAACATTATCAATATGTGAAAAAGATTCAAAAGGGACCCAAACGATAGCACTCTATATAGTTCGGAACAGTCTAGTTTTCACAATATAAAATCCAGAAATAAATCTAGTATAAATTTGAAAATTCAGTGTGTGACAAAGGTCATACATAAAGACAGGATTATTTAAGAAATGCTACTAGCACAGCTGGTTATCCATTGAATGTAACATGAAACTGGATCCTATGATCTTATTCCATCACACAATCTGAGTTTAATTAAACATAATCTGGAAAATGTAGGATACTACATGATACAATCCAGGGAGAGGTTAAGATTTATTAAACTAAGTTAGAAACCCAAAAGTCATAAAAGAAATCACAGATACATTTTAACATGAACATATCTTTGGCAAAAGATACTAAACGGCAAGTCAACAGACAGATCAGAGAGTTGAAAAAACACTGTGAAGACAGGAGAGAGTGGTAATAGCCATCACAAATTGAAAAGAAAGGATAAATAATCAATACAAATAGGGATTTAGGTAAGAGGTACTTTTGGTTGAAAAAAGCCAGATGCATATGATGCTATTTTATAAAATAAATGGTTAAAAAAAACCTCCAAGTAGTTCTGTGTGTGTGTAGAGAAAAAGAGAGTGCATGTGCACATGTATGTGCATGTGTATATGTGTATTATAGAACTATTCTTTTAAGACTGTGTAGTTGTCCAGAAAAAAGTGCAGAAAGATACTGATTTTGCAAGGATATTTGTATAGTGGTAAGAGAGACAAATTATGAAGGAAAAGGGAAAAAATACTAAAACAGCTACTATGAATAATCACATACCTACATTGTTATAAAAGCATACACATGAAGAAAAATTAAGTTAAGAAAGGCATAGTAACCAAACTTGCCAGAGGGAATACCCAAGGAATTTCTATTAGTAATTGGATGTTTTTCTGCTTATAGTCTCATAAAATGTAATCTGAAGTGGCCATGGAGGCCAATTATTATCATTCTGATGTGTGTGTATGTTTAGCTTGGTTGTTATTAAAAGAACAAGGTCAGTTCAGTCTGGTTTCACAGTTTACTCCAAGGGTCAACAAACTTTCTGTAAAAAAACAAACAGTAAATGTTCTAGGCTTTTGGGGCCATATTGTCTCTATCACAACTAGTCACCACTGTTGGGTAAAAGCACTCATTCATAGGTTGTTATGGTTAATTTTAAGTGTTAACTTAGCCAATGCAGAGCATCAAGTTATTTAATCAAATGCTAATTTAAGGCATTGCTGTGAAGATATTTTGTAAATGTGCTCAGTATCTACAATGTGCTGACTTTAAGTCAAGGAGATTATCCTTGATAATAAGATGGGCCCCATCTAATCAGCCTTGAGAGCAAAAACAGTGTTTCTGGAGAAGAAATTCTGCCTCAAGACTGCACTATCCACTCCTATCAGAGTTTCGAGCCTTCTGGCCTGCTCTACAAATTTCAATGTTAACACTCCCTACAACTATGTTAGCCAATTCTCTAGATAGAGAGTTCTGTTTCTCTGGCCAACTCTAATATACAGACAATACATAAACATAGTCTGGCTGTGTTCCAATAAAACGATTTACAATAACAGACAGTGAACCAGATTTGGCCTGTGTACGATATTTTTCCAACCCCTAGTATTATTAATAATAAAAGCTGCTTTTATTTAAAACTATGTCTCAGGCAGTGTGAAATGCGCTTCACATACAGATTCCAAGTGCCTTGTAAATTGGGAACTGCTCCTATTTGGCTCATGTATTCCAGAGCTAAATGAGCAAGAATGATATTCCTAGAACTAATGAGTTCTAGACCATGAGCTTAGGTGTAAGAAAGTGTTTCTCAGAGAGGGATTCAAGATGGTATTCTCTTTGTTTTTATATTGTTTCATCTATTGGCTCTGGGGATTGAAAATTATTGCAGCACAAGTCAACCGGGTGTCGTGGATGTTTATTAAATGTGGCACCTTTTAATTAAACTCGAATTTCTAAAATTCCATTCAATTAGAGGAGAAAAATTCACAAAAATCACTAAATCTGGGGCTTATCATTTTTGGAATGAATGGAATTCTTTATATCAAAGATTTAAAGCAAAGGATCTTTAAGAAGGAAGAGGCCTCAATCTGTAGACTATTATTATTATTATTACATACTTAAAATTACTTGTAACTATTTATTTTTGAGAGAGAGAGAGAGAGAGAGAGAGAGGGAGTGTGTGTGTGTGTGTGTGTGTGTGTGTGTGCGCATGCGCACACAGGGGAGGGGCAGACAGAGAGGGGGAGAGAAAGAATTCCAAGTAGAGTCTACACTGTCAGCGCAGGGTCCCATGCAGGGCTCGAACTCACAAACTGTGAGATCATGACCAGAGCCAAAAGCAAGAGCCGGATGCTTAACTGACTGAGCCACTCAAGTGCCCTTAAAATTACCTATAACTTTAAATAGTAGATCCTAAACTTGGTTGATGCCACAATGTTCCCTTCTCCAGGGATTAATAAGATTCCCATCTGAGAAGAAATTGGCATCCTTTGTTTGCAACTCAGGGACCTCTCTATAGCCACTCTTTTCTCATCCCAGGTATTACCTTCTGTTAGCCAAAGCTTAAGAAATAACCTACATTTAAAAATGATTTGATTTAGGAACACCTGGGTGGCTCAGTTGGTTAAGAGCATCGGGTTCTATGCTGACAGTGTAGAGCCTGCTTGGGATTCTCTCTCTTTCCCTCTCTGTTTCTCCCCGACTTGTACGTTCTCTTTCTCTCTTTCAAAATAAACTTTAAAAATGCATTTAAAAATGATTTGATTTACAAAAAGCAAATATGACCACACCTTTTAAAGACCACATAGCTTATGCAAAGTGAAAAATATCTATAAGATTGCTTTTACATAGAGAAGCTTCTTAGAAAGTTAGGGTGTGGGATGACAAAAAAGGAAGAAAAATTGGAACTTGGAAATTCAGTATCTGAAAGAGAATTCTCTAAGCTATCAGCTAGTTGAAGAACTATTAACGTAAGAGGAAAGGACTGTTATGACCATGACCAAATGATAGGCAAATTTACAAAGTAGAAGGGGAAAAATTACTAGTAGTATGGAAACTAATTTAAGTGGTGTGGGCAAGTGGTAAACCAAGATATTTAGATAAAAAAAGGTACGTCAGAGTTGGTCATAAGGATAAAAAGCTTAGCAAAAGAAGGCTAATTAGGGGAATTTTGCACACAAAAAAACAACTATGGAGTCTAAATTGATCAGAACAGTTCTGATTTCAAATATTTTCCTGTCAAATCATTTTGTACTGATTTTTAGATCAGAAAATATAGTCACCATTTTACCCATCTGTATCCACAATTCTATCAAATTGTCTTTAACATAGGAAAATTTCAAAAAATTTTTGATAATGAAAACTCATTAAAAACTCATGGAAACTCAAATCAGAGAAGGTACTTTAAAAACAATGAAAACTAACCATTCTTAAGGAATAAAAACACAGTTATCAGTGGTTTTTATGCAATTACTAGCATCAGTAATAGAGTGTGGAAAGTATGTTTAGCATAGAAAATTGGTGTCACACTCACCTCTGCTGATATCATCAGTTCTGGGTGTGGATGAAGCCATAATCTGTCAAAATCTGATCCATTCTTGCCAGGTTTGGGGGTTCTGTAGAGAAGTTACTGGTACCAGGTCTGACTGCCATAGCTCAGAAAAATGGTGCAGTCATTCCTCTTAGTGTAGAATATACTTGAGAAGATGTTTAAGGGACCTATATAATATTAAGCCCCAGAAAGACAATATTAGTGGTGGCTTAGACATGGAATATAATAGCTAACAGTTATGGTATGCTTACTATGTTCCAGGAACTAATGCATTATCTTATTTAGTATTTTCTTTTTTTTATTATGAAATTTATTGTCAAATTGGTTTCCATACAACACCCAGTGCTCATCCCAACAGGTGCCCTCTTCAATACCCATCACCCACTTGCCCCTCCCTCCCATCCCCACCCATTTAATATTTTCAACAGCTCTGTGGGGTACAGGTATTGTTATTAATCCCATTTTACAGGAAACAGGCTTATCAAGGTTAAAGAATTGCTGGGGCCCCTGGGTGGCTCAGTTGGTTGGGCGATAGACTTCAGCTCAGGTCATGATCTCAGGGTTTGTGAGTCTGAGCCCCGCATCGCGCTCTGTGCTGACAGCTCAGAACCTGGAGCCTGCTTCCAATTCTGTGTCTGCCTCTCTCTGACCCTCTCCCACTCACGCTCTCTTTCTCTCAAAAATAAGTAAGTCCTAAATAAAATTAAAAAAAAATTGCTCAACACAACAAAGGTAGTAATACAGAGGCAGAACTAGGATATGAACTCATGCAATCTGGTGCTTCACATGTGCACATATCCATAACTACATTGCTAGTAGTATACTCAACCTGGCTGCAAAAAAAAAAAAAAAAAAAATGTGTTTTCTAAAAAGGGCAAGTTAATTTCCTCTAATATGTTCACTTTATCCCATACCACATGCTTAATCTTTAACTCAAATCCTAAAAAGCTAGACTGGCATTTATATGACAATTTTAAATAATAAACTTTGAATCTTTAAAATTTATAATATTTTACAATTTATAAGAGTGAACGAAGCATGGATAGTCTGTTAGTCTCCCAGAGTGAAATGGGGATGAGAAGTGATAGTGCATTCCCTTCAGATGAAATGACAAAGATATTCATAGAAACCTCATACTTCATTTATTGGAATTATTTGAATACAATGCATCGCTTAAAACCTAATAAAACAGTCACTTTAACAGATGCCGTTGAGTAAGTCTACAAGTCTTAGTAACTTATCTTTACCGTTAAAGAACTTTTATGTTTGATACATTATTCAAAATAAGTACAATATCACCTGAATCCACGTAATGTAATCTAAATCCACATCAATTGCAGTTTTCTCTTACTCCTTTTTATTTTTTACTAATCATTTACATACTAAGCTTACCACATTTACAGGGTTTTTAAATGTTTCGCCTAATTTTCACAGGACCATTTACCTTAAAATTTTCCTCCAAGTGAATTTTTACTGCAAAATCTGTAGCTACACTATCAAAGATCAGTATCACGATTTTAGGAGACACGACTGTAAAAGTACACCACCACCAAGCCTGAATGACCACCAGCAAGAAACGGTCCTGGGCAACTGGCTCCTACCCTGAAAGGTGAGGGCTCTCAGACCACGGGCAGGACCGGCAGAGAGTGGGAGGAGGGGAGGTCGGGAGAGGCAGTGCTTGATTCAAGTCAATAAACATTCACTGCGCCACTTACCAAGCGCCAAAAAAAAAAAAAAAAAAAAAAAAGGAACTGGGCGGTATTTCGAGCAGTGGGTCCAACTGGTTTGCCAGAGGCGGCAAGAGACGATGGCGTGGACTCGGGCGCCGGGGCCGGCAAGGCTGAATTAGAGCCTCTAGCCAAGTAAGCGAGGCGGCAACTAGGGCTGGGCCTCCAGCACCCCTCTCCCGGCGTCCGCACCCTTGCCGGCCCAGCCGCCAGCCCGCCGGCCCACCAGCCGCAGCTGCTTACCGGTGGCGCCTTGCTGCCTCCCTGGGGGCAGCCCTTCAACGGTTGCCGCAGTCAGAGCACCACCCCGCGGTAGGGTACGTCGAGCCCGCCCGCCCGCAGCTCTCGGGTCCCCCGCAGCACCGCCCCTCTCGCGAGATGTCGGCGGAGTCCGTGAAGTGGGGGGAAGAGAAGGGAGGGGCTTTTAACGGTGGCGGCTGGTTCTGCGCCGGATCTGAGAGAGGGGCGGTCGCCATTGTGCTTCTCTGCGGACTGCTTTGCCTCAGTTAGAGGCCTAGAACTCCGAGGAGGAAGGCAGTGCTGCGGTCGTTGCGAGAGGGACGCGCCTTATTCGTTGCCAGCTCGGGAGCAGGGGTAATAAGCTGCGGCGCACGGGCTTTTCTCTCTCTGGGAGTTGGTTCTAACCTAGGCCGCGTGGGGGAAGGGAGAAAACGAAGTACAGGCTTGGGGACGCGGAGGCTGCTTCCTCCGTCTTTACTTGGCGCGGAGGATCGTGATACGGAGTCACGGGTACGAAGGGAGACTGGGCGCAGGCCTCTGCCGGTGGCCTTTCATCTCGTGGTGGAGTTTGTGACGGGTGGAGGGGCAGATTGTACGTCTTCCTTAAGGACGTGTTGTTGGCAAGGGCTGGGGGTTTCGGCCCTATCTTGGCCTTTGGAGGCCTGCTCTTGACTCGGGGTAAGGAGGGTCCTCCAGAGCCCTGCGGGCCGGGCGTGTCACGAGTGAAGTATTTAAGGAGCGCGGTGTGGAAGGCGGGGAAGTTTGGGCCTCTGCCAACCCGGTCTCGAATTGAAGGGACTTTGCTAAGCCCCTTAAGTTGCGGTGGCGCTTTGCTCGTTGATCGCCCTGTTTCTTGAATATCGTGATACTTTGAGAGTTGCTTTGTGTTGTGATAAATTTGTATGTTCTTCGAGTTGAAATAGTTGGTGGTATGTATAAAAACGAACCTGTTGGTAGAAGAAGTAAAAATATGGAAGGCACGATTTGTAGAATATTCCCTTATTTTGATGGAACTGCGTAGTGAAGATGAACATGTACAAACACACACCATAAAATACTACAATTATTTTTTTTCGTACGTACACAGATAGTAATATACGGGGGAAATCTACCCTGGTAATGGATTCCTCACTAGTGTCGTTTGGCACTATTGAGAGTAAATGTGCCAAAGTGAAACTGAATTTAGTAAGGTGTCTTTTGTTTGTTTTTTGTAGGACTTTTATTTATTTTTACTTAAACCTCCCCTTCCTCCCTTTCTGTTTACAACTAAGAGGTAAGGTTAAAAATGAATTTTTGTTTTAAAAACCAAACAGTATGTTGTTAACAAGGCAGACAAAAAGTGTAACGAGATTTTTTTGGTGAAGATAAAGATTTTGTTTCAGAAATGAGGTCAGTATTTCCTTTACAGGTCTACAGCCTTTTGTGAAACAGTTGTGGTCCGAAGACCTGGATTTGAGTCTTAATTTTGCCGATTTTAAATCTCTTCAGATTTCCTTGAAAACGGCAGTTTTCCTAGAGTTGATGTGAGGACCAAAGTGGATGAGGTCGCCTGTAGTAGTCAACACCTAGGGGACATAATACTCTCAAAGTGAATTTTTCATGTATATAAAAGCAATTGGAATTGATACAAGTCCAGTTTATATTCCAGTCAGAATAACCTTAAAATATTATTCTGCCTGTAATTTCTCCTTCCCCCCAGTAACCTGTATTTATATAAATTCTATAATACAAATGTTTTTATTTTTTTAATTTACATCCAAATTAGCATATAGTGCAATAGTGATTTCAGGAGTAGATTCCTTAGTGCCCCTTACCCATTTAGCCCATCCCCCTGTCCTGTAACCCCTCCAGCAACCGTCTGTTCTCCATATTTAAGAGTCTCTCCTGTTTTGTCCCCCTCCCTGTTTTTATATTATTTTTGCTTCCCTTCCCTTATGTTCATCTGTTCTGTGTCTTAAAGTCCTCATATGAGTGAAGTCATGTATTTGTCTTTCTCTAATTTCGCTTAGCATAATACCCTCTAGTTCCATCCATGTAGTTGCAAATGGCTGCAAGTGTTTTTAGATAAGAACTTTTTACAGCTTTTCCTTTGCTTTAAATGATGCCTCAGATGTCAGCCTGTGGATATGCATAGTCTTGGCTTTTCTCAAAGTTGCACACAGGGTCAGATGTCTTGAATAAGAATGATTAAAAATTCCTACTTAAATACAAGTGATTACTCTTTCTGCTATACTGGTAAGAGTGCTTATTTTCCAAGATAAAGTACAAAGATTCCCTTATATAGATAGACTTGCACATATGTTCTACATGAAGATGTCAGGTAATCAAGTGAGACCTCATTCGTGGCTCACATGCAGCCAATCTTTAATGAGCTCTATATCCATTTTACACAACTCTTCATCTGACTTATGTTCAAGAGTTGCCCACATTTTAATACTATGTTTTACGAAAATGGTAGTGCAGAATTATCAAATTATGTAAAACATTTTTTGATAACTTATTGCATTCCAGCTACTAGACCAGGGCTTCACATTATGAGAATGAGCTGGACACCTCATCTGCCCTCTACAACTCACAGTTTAGTCATGAGACTAATGTATAAACAACTACTGCTATTATCTTAGTGTAGGTACATAGTAGTACTGTGGGAGGACAGAAGAGGGGTGCTTAATCTTTGGGGAAATTTGTACAGAAAGTATTGCTTGAACTGAGATGTGGAGAAGACTATAGGAGTTTGATAAGGAAACTGCAAAGTCATGGTATCCCATTTTGTTTTAGGAATGGACAGTTTGTTCCCATAGCTGCAACGAATTGAATGGAAGATGACTTGAAAAACCTCTACTGTTTGAGAAAGTGCTCTGTGTCTTTGGAAATGGAGAGCTATTATGTCCCTAAGACCAATAAAAGTAATTTTTAAGATTGCCTTTACTGACAGCATCTTTTCTGTTACTGCAGATAATTGTCAGTAATAAAGAACAGTGGGAAATGCTTAAGTGGAAGGCAGTGAAATGTTTGCATCAAACCTTATTTTTAACCAGCAAATTAAACTTAACTAATTAACTTTTAACTCCTAAATAACAGATTAACAACTGATCCCATTAGGATTACAATGTGAAATGAGTAAGATTTTGAATTACTTGTAACATCTATTGAATTCACTAAAGCAAAATTCTGTTATAGTGAAATAATTTATCTCCTCACAAATCATTATTTTATAGAAATACTGTCTTTAAAAAGTTGCTGATAGTAAGATGAACCCAAGAGCAAGGGATAAAATTATAATTTGAGAGTTGGCTGTGGCTTAATTTTCATTGATCTTAACTTTTCTATTCTGGTCTGAAGTCATGCGATCGATCAAAGCTGGTTTTTCTTGCTCTCAAATATATTTCTCTGTGGCTCTACCAGTTAGACTACATAAGTTGAATACCTGGTTTTGAAATCACCTACTGTTCTCCACCTAGTTTTGTCAACAGTTTTAAAAGAGGGCAACTTCTGAACTTTAAAAGCTAGGTTCTCATCTATTATTATTGCACTATAGTATAATGTGTCTCTCACCTTCCAGAAAAAAAAAAAAAACTAACTAAAATGGTGGCCACTCTAAAGATTGAAACTTGATATTTACATTTTAATTTTTTTCTTAATGTTTATTTTTGAGAGAGAGAGAGAGAGAGAAAGAGAAATATGATTGGGAGAGGGGCAGAGAGAGGGAGACACAGAATCTGAAGCAGGCTCCAGGCTCTGAGCTGTCAGCATGGAACCTCATGCAGGGCTGGAACCCACGAACCATGAGATCATGACCTAAGCTGAAGTCGGATGCTTAATCGACTGAGCCACCTAGGTACCCCAGCAGATTAAATACATACTTTAAAGGAAAACAGATTATCTCATAAGGTAGTATATAGACTATAGTCGTTTTCTCGTGAGGATGTTAAACCTTTTTCTGATTATTTTTTAAGACGTGGGTATGTTTGTCCTAAGTATCTGTCAGCTACAAACCCAGAGGCAGTTTTTTTTTTGTTTTGTTTTGTTTTTTAAAGACCCAAAGAGTTCTCTGCTTTCTGATGTGACCACCCAGTGTGAATGAAATAGCTTCCACATTTCCATGTTCACTAGAACCCATAAAACACTAGGATTTCCCACTTACAAAAAAAAAATTATTTTTCCCCCAGAAGCAGATTGATTAAAAGACTATACCAAATAGATGTAAATAATGGAATTATAACTATGCAATTCTGTGAGACTACTGGCTATTGAAATACATTGGTATTTTGTGTGAGAACTTTGGCCTTCATGCCATGAATTTATTGTGTAGTAATACTGTGCTCTTGATAATTCATTAACTTCAATTCCCCTAGATATTTAAGACAAATTCTAAATTAGACCCTGTAATAGAATCAGATTTTTCATAGAAACTGGGTACATAATGATAATTATGGCAAAATAGAAATTAGGATGAATTGTGAAGCTTTACTCTGTTGCTACATAGCAAACCACCTCAAAACCTAGTGGATTAAAATTACTGTTTACTGTTTTACAGCCCTATGTGCCTGTTGGGCAGTTCTGGTTTTGCTGGGGTTCACTTACATACCAGTATTTAGCTGTAGGATTTCTCAGACTGGAAGGTCCAAGATGGTGTCACTCATATTTCTGACAGTTGGTATCAGTTAACATGTAGGCTCTGCTCCATGTCGTCATCTTAATGGCATGGGGGTCTCGACAGCATTCCAAGAGAGAGAGAGAGGAAGTTGTAAGGCTTACAGCTTTGCAAATCATATGATGTCACTTACACTACATTCTTTTAATCAAAGTAAGTCTCGCAAGACTAGCGCATATTCAAGGGATGTGGAAAATAAGAGTCTGCCTCTTCTGGGCAGACAGGCAACATGATAATGCAAGGAGGTATGTATGCATACTTGGAGGGATTTAGAGCCATGTTTTGTAATTTACCACAGGTTGCTTAGAACAGTTTAAGAATAGGCACTCTTATAGATATCTTGATTGGGATTTGCTTTAAAATAGAGAATGGTGGGGTGCCTGGCTGATTGAGTGGGTAGAGCCTAGACGTTGGGACTCTTGATCTTGGGATTATGAGTTCAAGCCCCATGCTGGGTGCAGAGATTACTTAAAGATAAAATCTTAAAGAAATAGAGGATGGTAAAACAGACTATAAGATAGGTCAGATGTTGATAATTATTGGAGACTGTTGATTGGTATGTGGAAGTTTATTGTCTCTAGTATATGTTTGAAATTTTTTATAGTAAAAATTTTAAAGCATACTCAGGTGTTCTAAATGTTTTGTGGAGTGATTTTAACCTTATTTTCTACTTAGTAATTACTAGAATAGTACTTTAATTTTTTTTTATTTTCTTTTGTGGTTAGTAGATACTAAAGAGGGTAGACCAGTAGTGCTGCAATTTAGGGAATTATTCTTAGGAGTTCTCTAGAGTTTATTATATTTAAAAAAGAAACATGTCTTTCATTTTTAAATAATTGCTTCCCATAATTACAAAAGGAAGAGCAGGTACATTAAAGAAATTTCGAAAACTAAATATAAAGAAAACAAAATCCAGTTAGAGATAACAGGAAAAAATGTTAATAATGCTTATTTTTCCCAATATTTATGTACATACTCCAGTGGGCAAAGTGTATTTCTTCATCCTGTAGCAGTTATCCTCCTGTAATAAATCCGCATGACACTAAAAGTCTTACTGTGTTAAAAACAAAGTTCAAGTAATGAAATAGCCAACAGAATGTCTACAAAGCTGTATGAAAATCTTTTAAAGACGATGGCATTGCTCAATAATAGGGAGTATTTGCTGAATACATATTATGTCCAGCAAAGTTCACAATATACCTTTGAAGTTGGTACTATTATTATCCCCATTTTGTAGGTAAAGAATTAAACATTAGAGAAATTAAGCTTAGAGTCGCACCAAGGACAGACCTCATAGCTTGCATTCTTAACTGTCTTTTTTTTTTTTTTTTTTTTTTTTTTTTTTTTAATGTTTATTTCTTGAGAGAGAGCGAGTTGGGGGTGGAAGCATAGAGTGAGACAGAATCTGGAGCTCAAATATGGGCTCAAACTCAGAATCCATGAGATCGTGACCTGAGCCAAAATTAAGAGTCAGATACTTAACCAACTGAGCCACCCAGAGGCCCCTTAACTACCATATTTCTGCAAATAGTTAGAAATTGGCTTTTATACTAAAAATTGGGCAATGCTTAATTTATTGTGCTTAGCCTCAGGTTCCTATTTATTTCTATCTTAATTAGTATCTTAATCTTGATTTCTGAAAGGAAAAGTCTTAGGTGTGGGCTGTACTTTGTTGATATAGATCAGGCTGGGGCCTTTATGTTAGTCTGGTTATTTGGTTTTTGACTACTTGGTGATTTTTTTTTTTAATTTTTTTTAACGTTTATTTATTTTTGAGACAGAGAGAGACAGAGCATGAACGGGGGAGGGTCAGAGAGAGGGAGACACAGAATCTGAAACAGGCTCCAGGCTCTGAGCTGTCAGCACAGAGCCCGACGCGGGGCTCGAACTCACGGACCGCGAGATCATGACCTGAGCCGAAGTCAGCCGCCTAACCAACTGAGCCACCCAGGCACCCCAAACTTGGTGATTTTTGACAGATCCTGAACAGACTGTTAACATAATCTTAAGAGTGGTGACAAAGAATACATGCTATTTAAGAGATTCCTTTATAGGCAGAATCAGTGAAAAACTATAACATTATGCTATCATTTCTCTGATCTTAGGAATTAGTAAGTTTTCCAACTTTGGTAACCAAAAATCCAAGCCCTGCTTGGTAAACAATTTGTGGTAGTGCTCAAAGAAAACTTTATGTTAAGTAGGGTAATAGGTAGGACTCCTTTGGTCTTAAGTGTTTTCCTATACTGCCTGAAGCTTTTCAGTTTACTTTTTCATAGTGCCCCAAATTCTACTTATTAGACATAATTAGTGGAGGCAAGCACTTAGGCTTACCATGTAGAAGGTACAGTGAAATCAAAGGGCAGGGAGATAGCCTATGTGTATGAGGAAAAGTAAGTAGATGAGTGTGTAAGTGATTTAAAATCTCTTATCACCCCAGGCTGCTGTCCTGTGTTTTCAAAACTATTTCCAATGTGCTTCTAGATCTCTTACATATATTTCAGGCTACTCATTTCTTTAAAACTCAGCTTGTGTTTTTTGTTTTTTTGTTTTTTTTTTTTTGTCTACCACTCCCAGCTCCCTGCCAAAAAAGAAAAATATGTTTGTTTTTCATCATTCTGAATAATCTCTCTCATCCCCCCTGCCCCCCATAGAATTCTTTTCTATTTGATGTATTGAATATGCCTTCTATCCATTTACTTTTGGATCCTCTTTAATTTGCCTTGGAGCCAGTATGTTTCTTTCTGATAACTTGTCCTTAATTGGGGAGAAACTTGTGGGGGGGGGGGTGTTTGTTTTTAGCTGATGGTATTTCAAAATCTTCAGTAGCTCCCGAGCCTGTAGTCCATAGTATTAGATTGTGCTCCCTTATTCCACAAAGGTATTAAAATTAATTACTTTCAGTATTATAAGAAATGCAGGAAGATGTTTATGTGTTTATTAAGACTAGGCAAAACTAGACAGAGTTTTGTTGGGTTACTAATTGTTTCATCTTTGAAAGTTCTGTTTGTCAGGAACATAATTTATGGGGTCCTAAGAGAAAAATAATATACAAATTACTAGTGGTAAAAGCTTCAAAACTATCATTTTTTTTTTTAATGTTTATTTTTGAGAGAGAGCACGTGTATGTGCACAGGGGACAGGCAGAGACAGAGGGAGACAGAATTTGTAGCAGACTCCAGACTCTGAGCTAATAGCACAGAGCCTGATGTGGGGCTTGACCCATGAACTGGGAGATCATGACCTGAGCCAAAGTCGGACACTTAACCCACTGAGCCATCCAGGCTCCCCGAAAACCATTGTATTGTTAAAGTACGAACTCCTGAGCAGAGAACACAAGGTTGCCTTTACAGTATGGGTATAACCTGTTTTATGAATTCCTTTTAGCACCCTTTCTGTTCATCTCTCCCATACCATCCCTTTCACTCTGGCACTCAGATCATTTTCTATTTTCCAGTTCTTCAACATGCTTTAGCATTTTTATGCATCCTCCTTTTTCTATTATTCTTCAAAGGTCAAGACAGACGTTCCCTTTTCTGAAGTCTTTCTCATCTGGAACTTTTGTTTATTTCCAATCAGTGCTCCCATGGCATTTTCAGGTTTTTGTTGTTTTTAAGCAGAATTTTTAGTGAGCATAATATGTTCAGTTTAAGCATAATTTTCAGTGAGTATTGATGTAATTGCTAATTATTCTAGTTGATATCTGCTGGGCTTTCTGACTCTAATCATTACTTTGTCACTTTTGAAACACTTTCAGCCAGTATCTCCAATTTTTTTTTCTCTGTCCTGGTCCTTTCCTTCTGTAATTCCACCTAAACATATGGTAGACTTCCTTAGTCTTCTTTTAGTATCTTTGAAGCCCTCTCTTCTATATTTACCACCATCTGTTTTTCTCTGCTTCATGCTTGATAATTTTCTTCTAGCCTATTTTCCAGTTCCCTAGTTTTTAGTTTTGCTTAGTTTACTGTTAAATGCATCAGTTTTCCACTTTGCTAACATTGGAGCCATATTCATCTGGTTCTGCCCGACTCTCTTATCTCCTAGCAGTGGGTTGATTCTTTTTTCCCTTGTATTTTTGTGTGTCTTATAACTTTTGTTTAAATGCCAAACATTGTAAGTAAAAGAAGAGACTGAAATAAATAATATTTAAGCCTGAATGTGGACATTGGACATAATCCACTTTTGTCAGACAGTGTGATGGGTTGTGTTGGTTTAGTCTGTAGTTGGGTCAGGTTTGAAATTTATTATCACTTTATTTACCTTTAGAATACTCCAGTAGTAGACTGTCACTACATAGTGCTTAGTGTGAGGCCTTGGATACTAGAGGATATAAGTTTTCTTTCAGTAGCCTCAACTTCCTTCAGGCCCTGCACATCTAGCATTAAGGGGTCTCAATTTGTTACAACTCTCTCAGCAGTAAGCTACCTTTCTTATTTGGAACAAAGCTTGGGACAAAAGGAAGTGTACTTAGTTCTGTACATCTTTCTCTAATCTTAGGCAAGCTCTCTGTGCCTGGTCCTCAGATTTCTGTCCTTCTTGCTGCCTTCTAGAGTGTAGAGTGCATGCAAAACTCTGCCATCTCCCCTACCCCACCCCAAAAGCAACTGATCTCTGCCTTGTATTGATGGAGGATCTTGGGCAAGCAGGTTTCATAGTCTTTCTGTAGTAGCTACATACAGACCACAGCCTTGTATCAGTTTAGAATCTGTGCTGGAAGTGGGTTTCATACCCTTTATTAGCAACAGCCACTCGCACCTTGTACTCCTGCAGGATCTGGAGCATGGACGAGCTTCTTCAAGTTCTCCTTTTCTTTTCTTTTCTTAAACATAGGCAGGTCGTGGATCGTCATGCTGCAGAGAGTAAGACTTTCCAGTCTCCTGTCTGTCCTCATTCTTTGTTATGAGCACTCAGTGGAGGCCTGTGTAAAAGACTTACCTTGTATTGAGGCTCCCAGAGTTATTAAAGTGTCTTACACTAACAAATATTTGTCTTTGTGTATTTAAGAATTTGATAAATTTTGGCTGTTACCAGCCTTTTTTTTTTTTTTTTCAATATATGAAATTTATTGTCAAATTGGTTTCCATACAACACCCAGTGCTCATCCCAAAAGGTGCCCTCCTCAATACCCATCACCCACTCTCCCCTCCCTCCCACCCCCCATCAATCCTCAGTTTGTTCTCAGTTTTTAAGAGTCTCTTATGCTTTGGCTCTCTCCCACTCTAATCTCTTTTTTTTTTTTTCCTTCCCCTCCCCCATGGGTTTCCGCCAAGTTTCTCAGGATCCACATAAGAGTGAAAGCATATGGTATCTGTCCCTCTCTGTATGGCTTATTTCACTTAGCATAACACTCTCCAGTTCCACCCACGTTGCTACAAAGGGCCATATTTCATTCTTTCTCATTGCCACGTAGTACTCCATTGTGTATATAAACCACAATTTCTTTATCCATTTATCAGTTGATGGACATTTAGGCTCTTTCCATAATTTGGCTATTATTGAGAGTACTGCTATAAACATTGGGGTACAAGTGCCCCTATGCATCAGTATTCCTGTATCCCTTGGGTAAATTCCTAGCAGTGCTATTGTGTTACCAGCTTTTTTGATGGCCTCCTTTGTTTTATTTCTTTTGGAGGGGCTTACCATTCTTTGTATTTCAATTCGTCTGTTTGCCTTGTAGCCTCAGCTTTGGTGGACTCAAGAAAAATGATTTTATAGATTATCTGGCTCATTCTTGATATGTTAGGTGTTGGAATGATGGTCTCTTGTGGCTTTCCATGAAGCAGTGGGGTGACACTTAATCCCAATTTTATTTGATTAGTTTGACTTTTCTTGACAATATTCAAGCAGAGGGGTGCCTGGATATCTCAGTTGGTTAAGTGTCAGACTCTTGATTTCAGGTCAGGTCATGAACTCAAGGTTCGTGGCATCGAGCCTTGTGTCAGGCACATGCTGATATCATGGAGCCTGCTTGGGATTCTCTCTCCACCTGCCCCCTCCCCCCAAATAAATAAACTTTATTAAAAAATAAACAGAAAAGTTGGGAGACTAGTGAAATTAATATGTGTACAACCATGCCTTGTGCATATCCTGGGCTTTGATTTCTTCCACAAGAGTGGTAAAATGAAAATTTAAATTTTGGGGAATTTACAAATGCTCCCAGGGGCAGAAGTAGCTTCTGTATCTTCATATCTCTTAGAGTCCCATTTCCCCTTCATTGTTGACCTAGTAATTCCTTATTTTGTCAACCTTTCGTTGCTCTTAAGAGGATGCTCTTTATATTTCAGTCTAATATTTTTCATTGTTTTGAGGGAAGATTGCTTTGAATAATCTATCAAGAACGTATGATTCTCTTCCATAGCATTTTGTATATTTTTGGTATTTGTATTTTATTGGAGTTATTTATGTATTTATTTATTTTTATTCTATTCACTCCCTGTACCCCTTAAGTATGAGTTCAGGAGATAGTTTTTTTTTTATATTTTGAGAATTTAGCACCCCACCTGGCATATTGAAAGTACTCAGGGAAAAAAAAGTACTCTAAAAAAAAATTCTTTTTTTACATTTATTTTTGAGAGACAGAGCACAAGTGGGGGAGGGGCAGAAAGGAGACACAGAATCCGAAGCAGGCTCCAGGCTCTGAGCTGTTAGCACAGAGCCCAACCTGGGGCCTGAACTCAAAAACTGTGAGATCATGACCTGAGCCAAAGTCGGACGCTCAACCGACTGAGCCACCCAGGCGCCCCAGTAGTCAGTAACTTTTAAAAGTTGAATGAACTGGAACTAGGAATTTTTTTTTTAAGGTAGTAATTGGAAATTAACTGGAAATAGTAGGTTAGAGTTCTGGATGCTGAGCCAAAGAGTTTAGGCTTTTCTTTTTAAGGTATTAAAAAAAAGTTTGGTTGGAAATGGTGTATTACTAGTAGAATGAAATACAAAAGAAGGTGTGTGGATTAATGATGAGTTTGCTTTAGACAGATCTTAGTATGGTATTTTTAGAGACTAACTTTGTTGGTTTACCCAGAGTACCCTTGATGTCCAAGTAAAGTCTTGCTGGTAAACATTGTAAAATTCAATTTTAATTTGTTTGTATTCCAGTGTTGTGAGAAAATTTTTCAGTTGCATTTAACATGTGATTATGAGATCTTGATAATTTGCAGATAACATCAAGGTGCAGAATTACAGAATTTTGCATGTCAGGTGATGACATGGAATTCTTTTAGGCTTTTTATCTGAACTAAGAGAAGGTGTAAGGAATTATTTTTGCCACAGAATAGATTTGAATTGTGCTGTTTATAGGTAGAAAACACATTTTTTTTTTAAATCTAAAGATCTTTTAAAATGTTCAGGTCACTGGAAAACATGAACTTGTTTTAAAGAGCTCTTCAGAGAGTTTCTTAGGAAACCTAGCAGAATGATATTATCGACAAAAAAAATAATCAATTTTTCTAGTAGCTAACAAGTTACAGGTTTATGAGATGAACGTACTATATAAATTGTGGAGTTGATATGAACACCTGTATTCCACTCCTGTTGCTTATGTCAGTCATTATTAAAATGCCTCAAGGTGAGGGTACACTTAACAGGGTAAAATCACAACTAATTAGGTAAACTAGCAGTTAAATATCTGCTCCAGAGAATCTTCACCTAAGAGACCTCTGATTTCCAAAGTTGAAAAGTTCAATAAAGTAAAACTCTCAAATTGATCAAAAGATTTTTGTGGCTCGTTTCCTTCTTTCTGCATTCAAACCAAGTCTGGAGAATGGAAAATCAGCCCCTTGGAGCTAGCAGTGCTTCAGCTTACTAGTCAAATATGGTGATAAGGAACATGAACACATAATGTGGGTAGACCCGTGATGCCTAGGACTTGCATGGGGCTTAAAGAGAGTATAAATTGTGTTGTGGAAGTTTCATAGTAGTCATCAGTACTATATGCAACTTGAGTAGGAAGGTATTCCAGATAGTTACATACCCCTTCGGCTCACGCTCATGCTCTGCTCTCCTGACTTCACTTATAAAACAGGAGTTCAAGGATGAAATTATCAAGAATTTCAGTGTGTCAGCATCAGAGCTTTCAGGGTCCTATACTTGTGCAAAGGTGTCTCACACCTTGGTGATATGTTTATTTTATTACCATACAGAAAGAGAGCTGTGTAACTCTGGAATCAAATCTAAAGAAATTTAGATTTAAAGGCATAATAGTGTTAGAAAAACCTGAGAAACTATTACACTGACACATGAACTTTATTGTGCTGTACTCTTTAAGTTTTGGTTAAAGCTTCAAATACTTTTTTCCGATAGTCCATTCTTGTTTACACCTTTATTTTATAGCACTTAACAACAATTTAAGTTATATGGTTATTTATGTGGTTTGTTTTCTACCTGTCTACAACATCTTCTTAGTCACTATCTCAGTGTTCATACTCAATGTTATCCTCTGACCGCATACCTTTGTTTAGTGTTAATTAATGTGCCTAGCACACACACTAAGCATCTAGGCTTGAAAAGATGCCTCCATAATACTTTGTATATGGTCTGGTAGCAGTCCACATTGTAGGTGGTCTGGTAGAAGTCTTCCAAGGACCTGCACATTTTATTTTTTTCTACAGTTTTTTTGTGCTTTCAACCTACATCTTATGCAACCAAGTTATGTAAGTTTTCTGGTAACACCTACATTGTCAGAATTCAATCAATTTATATAGAGGAGTTGCCAAAAATAGTTTTATGCAGTATAAATTATATATCTCAGAGGACTCTGCCTCTTTGCCTTCTCCCGAGAGGTTTGTTTTGAGCAGATTTCCTACTAGGTTAGTTTCATTCTGCAAGTAAGTCTGCAAGTAAGATTGGTATAAATACAAAGTAACTATAAGGTATGATTAAGAAGCATAATTGTTAAAGAACTGGCTGCAGGCCTGTATCTTTTAAAACAAAATTTGTGTCTCTATACTTATCACAAATATATCCCTTGTTTAGTATTTTTAAGACTTCTTAATTAAATGATAAATCTGGTACTTGTTAAATCATTTATGGGTTTTTGAATGTCTGTATTTAACCAGTGATATTCTTACTACTAGTGCAAACCTTTTTTAAAGGTCAAATTCATAATCCTCTTTAATAAAAAAAATTTTTGTATAGTATATTATAAATGGTTTATAAAAAACTGAAGGTAGAAAAGATTTGTTAGGTGACTGTATGCTTTATCATCCAAACCAGGCCACTTTTAAGAGACAAACCAAGGACTATTAATAGTTGTCTTGGGATAATGAGCACAAATTAGGACTTTTCTGGCCATGCCAGGCAAACCAGGAAATATGGTCATCCTACTTAAAAGGAGAGAAGTCTTTTGCCCCACCCTTCATTCCCAGTCTCTTTCCAAAGGCACTGACCCTCAACTTTTTAGCTGTTCTAGAATTTATCTTCATATTTCTAAATAATGTGTTTATACTATTTAATATTTTTTCACTATTATATGTATTTTTCCTATTCACCCTTGTCTTCTCCAATCACCTGTATTCCACAGCATGTTTGTAGCAAAATTATTGATTCAGTAGTTTATGTTTACATTATTATAACTATGTAAATTTTAAGGTTCACTTTGCCAAACACCCCCTTTTTTGAAAAATAACTTTTCCTAACAGAAAACTAATTTGCCATTTGTTCTTTGTGCTCAGCATTTTTTTCCCAATTTTTTTTTTAAGTTATGTATTTATTTGGGGGTGGGGGGACAAAGGGAAAGGGGGAGAGAGAATCCCCAAGCAAGCTCAGCGCTGTCAACCCAGCTCCATCTCAGGAGCTATGAGATGATCTGAACCAAAATCAAGAGTCGGAGCCACCCAGGCGCCCCTCCCAATTTTATAATGGTCTCTGACACATGCCAAAATAGTTTCCTTATGATTTCCTCCACCCCCCTTAGAACTTTGCTTTCATTATCTGGGATCCTGCTCCAGTCTGGATTAGCTGTTCCCTGTGCTTCCTATATATCTTTGGAACTGTTTCCTGTGTTCTGTGTCTGGAGTTTCTTTTACTTAAGTTTCCTGGGTTCCATGTCTGTTTCTTTACACTCATTTTTCTTTTCTTTTTTTAAAAAAAAAAAATTTTTTTTAACGTTTATTTTTAATTTTGGGACAGAGAGAGACAGAGCATGAACGGGGGAGGGGCAGAGAGAGAGGGAGACACAGAATCGGAAGCAGGCTCCAGGCTCTGAGCCATCAGCCCAGAGCCCGACGCGGGGCTTGAACTCACGAACCGCGAGACCGTGACCTGAGCTGAAGTCGGACGCTCAACCGACTGAGCCACGCAGGCGCCCCTACACTCTCATTTTTCTAGGATATGTTCTTCATTTAGCTTCCTTTGACTTTTTTTCTTGTTTTTTTTTTTTTCTTTATCTTGTTTTAAAGATCTTGAATGTCTGAAAATGTGTCCTATTCGCCACCTTACA
Organism: Panthera onca; assembly: GCF_046562875.1. NCBI lineage: Eukaryota > Metazoa > Chordata > Mammalia > Carnivora > Felidae > Panthera > Panthera onca. The sequence continues at coordinate 72,451,024 of NC_138346.1, read as the reverse complement.
CTTAGTTGCTAGATGGGAATTCAAGGCTAAACCTTTTTCTCAGTACTACAGGCAATTGCTTAATTGTCTTAAGCGTTTTTAAAGTTGTAATTAAGAAGCCAGTAGGGGGTCTTCCCTTCATTTCTCGTGTTCTCAAATTTCAAGATGATAAATTGTGATTAGTGTTGGTCTTTTTTTCTTTGATCCTGCTGGGTAATCTAGAGCCCTTTCAATGTGGAGATTTATATCTTTAAATTAATAGAAAGGTTCCTATTTCTTTGGTAATTTTTTTTCTCTTTTCACCATGGTTAAAGTCAGATAGTAATTTGCCTGGTTAATTCTCTTAATTTAAGGTTGTATTTTCTACTTCTAAGAGGATTTCTCAATTTATTCTTAATAGTTATATTGAATTTAGATGAATGTATCACATTTTTTAAAAAGCATATCCCATTTTAAATGGGCCACACAAGATTTTTATTATCATCTGATTGCTTTCTTAAGGACTGTTATTTAATGAATAGATGTCTTTTGATCCCTTTGAGGAGGGTAGTTATCTCCTTAAATTTTCTTTAAGTTCCTTTTTTTTTTTTTTTTTTTTACTCTGGTCTTTCTTTCAAATTGGGGGATTTCTTTGGACACTTACTTAGTGATCCTTATTGTTACTGTTTGAAGGAAACACTAAAACTGTTTAGAGAGACGCCTGAGTAGCTCCATTGGTTAAGCATCCAACTCTTGTTTTAGCTCAGGTCATGATCTCAGGGTTGTAAGATAGAGTCCAGATTAGGCTCTGCGCTGGGCATGGAGTCTGCCTAAGATTCTTTTTGTCCCTTTCCCTCTGCCACTCCCTCACTCCAAAAAAAAAAAAAAAACTGATTAGAAACTCTTGGTGACTAGTAGACTTTGCTGTGGAGTAGGATGTTTATGTGGCAAACTAGCTTTGTAACCGGGGGCAGTCCAAATGTCAGTGTCCAGAAATCTTACTCCTCTGGTGTTTTGTTTGGTGATCCAACAGTAAAAATGCCTTAATTTTATGGCAATATTGTAGAAATAGGACCAGGAAAAAGTTTTCAGGTCTCCGTATTGAACATGTATAGATTTTGTTTTATTTTTTTTACATTTACCCCTGTAAAGATGATTGTATGCTTAAGTGAGGTGGATTGCCTGTGAAATCCTTATTCTGAAGAAGCCTTATTCTGACTTTTGGAAGAATGAAGCTAGGGGAAGAATTTGGAGTTTTACCGTTCCAGCTACAGATTTTAATTCAGCTCACTTTCAACCCCATGCATCTTTTTTTATGGTACTTTTCAGGTCTTGGTTCTTTTTAGTGTGCTAAGGCCAAATGTTTTGTTTTTAGTTTCTATCTCTTTCTAAGTGCCTAGGGTATAGTTTTATCTTCTCTGCTTAATTATTATACCTCTCCTTCTCCTCTAGATTTTCCAAATACACATTGAAATCTATTGCTTTCAGGGCACCTAGGTGGCTCAGTTGGTTAAGCCTCCAACTTCGGCTCAGGTCACGATCTTAACAGTTGGTGAGTTCAAGCCCCACATTGGACTCTGTGCTGACAGTTCAGAGCCAGGAACCTGCTTCAGATTCTGTGTCTGTCTGTCTGTCTGTCTGTCTCTCTCTCTCTCTCTCTCTCTGCCCCTCCCCCGCTCTGTCTCTCAAAAGTAAATAAACATTAAAAAAAATTTAAAAAAAGATCTCTTGCTTTGTGTGGCCCCCTTGCTGTTCTTTTTTCATGGTTAAAGCCTTTGGTTTCAATTATTGTCTTATAAAGGTTTTGGAAAGAGGGGCAAATAGATGCATAAGGATAACCTGTCATTTTTTTTAATAGTTATTTATTTTTGAAAGAGAGAGAGAATGTGTGAGCAAGGGAGGGGTAAAGAGAGAGGGAGACACAGAATCTGAAGCAGGCTCCAGGCTCTGAGCTGTCAGCACAGAGCCTGATGTGGCGCTCAAACTCACAAACCTTGAGATCATGACGAGCCAAAGTGCAGGCTTAACCTACTGAGCCATCCAGGCGCCCCTAGGATAACCTGTCATGTTTTAACAGAAAGTTCAAAACTGACCTTTTTTGATAAGCTTTCTTTGATCTAATCATATCTCAGTATAATTTTTACTGTGGTTTCTCATTAGCTAGATATTCTTAGTGGAATGATTTTAATTGATCATGCATTTGTGTTTTCATGTTTGTTGTATATTTCCTACTGTTTTTTCCTCTTCATCTTTTCTGTTACCGCCTCATACCATGTTTTTAAAGTAAATATGATCAGCAAAGGAAATTTCTTTTGTAGTATTTTTTTCTGTGTGCTGTTACCTTTTATTTTATTTTATTTTTATTTTTTAATTTAATTTGTTTTATTTAAAAAAATTTTTTTTAACATTTATTTATTTTTGAGAGACAGAGCATGAGCAGGGGAGGGGCAGAGAGAAAGGGAGACACAGAATCCGAAGTAGGCTCCAGGCTCCGAGCTGTCAGCACAGAGCCCGATGCGGGGCTTGAACTCACAAACTGTGAGTTCATGACCTGAGCCGAAGTCGGACGCTTAACTGACTGAGCCACCCAGGCTCCCCTTAATTTTATTTTTTTAAAATTTACATCCAAATTAGTTAGCATATAGTGCAACAATGATTTCAGGAGTAGATTCCTTAGTGCCCCTTACCCATTTAGCCCATCCCCCCTCCTACACCCACCCTCCCAATCCTCTGTTCTCCATATTTATGAGTCTCTTATGCTTTGTCCCCCTCCCTGTTTTTATATTATTGTTTCCCTTCCCTATGTTCATCTGTTTGGTCTCTTAAAGTCCTCCTATGAGTGAAGTCATATGATTTTTGTGTTTCTCTAATTTCACTTAGCATAATACCCTCCAGTTCCATCCATGTAGTTGCAAATGGCAAGATTTCATTCTTTTTGATTGCCGAGTAATACTCCATTGTATATGTATATATAGCACATCTTTATCCATTCATCCATCGATGGATATTTGGGCTCTTTCCATACTTTGGCTATTGTTGATAGTTCTTTTGTAGTAACTTTTAAGGTAGAAAGTTGTGATTGATCCAAGGTAGGTAAGTTAATAAGGTTACATGCCAAAAATAAATTAGGTATTTTTACTTTAAATGTTTAAATTTGAATATTTTGGTAAAGCAAATTCTTTAAATACAAGCAGCATGCCAGGAAAGTGAAGTGCATCTGTTTGTAGTTGCTTTAATTTCAATCCATTACCAGAACAATAAGGGAATTTTTGACATTGAAAGTGAGGGAAAAGTTGAGATTATTATTTCTTTTTTATTTGCGACTTTCTTTTGCCCTTCTCTTCTTTCTCCTCTCAAGACTGGTGGTTTCTCAGTTATCCAGTGGCCTCATTTCTAAATGAGGATTTAGATTTCTAAATCCTTTCCCCAGAAAATTTTTAAAGTTTATTAATTTATAAAAATAATGTGAGGGGCGCCTGGGTGGCTCAGTCAGTTAAGCATCCAACTTTGGCTTGGGTCATGATCTCATGGTTCGTGGGTTTGAGCCCCACATCAAGCTCTGTACTGACTGCCCAGAGCCTGGAGCCTGCTTCAGATTCTATGTCTCCCTCCCTCTCTACCCTTCCCTTGCTCACACTGTATCTCTCTCTCTCTCTCTCTCTCTCTCTCTCGCTCTCTCTCTCTCTCAAAAATAAATATTAAAAAATATGTTTGGAAGTCTTTATAGCAGTACTACTTGTAATAGCCTAGAACTGGAACCGATTCAGTGTTCATCCACAGTAGAATAGGAAAATAAATTACGTGTATTGATATAGTAAAATACCGTACAATCCAATTAAAGTGAACTTACAACAGCTACATACAGCGACACAAATGACTCTCACAAATACAATATTAAGCAAATAAAACCAGACATAGAAGAGTACATGTTGTATGTTTCTGTTCATATAGACACAGGTGTCCACCTCTGTCCAAAAGTAGAGCATTTCTGTGAAACTGTTTGTAAGCTGAAATTGGTGTAAAGAGAAGAAGCAAATACCATTAGTTTATGTGAGAAAACTATTGAATGTTCCCAGCCCAAAAAATAACCTCCTGTTGCCAGACTTTTCTGGCACCTTAGGCCGCCTCTTGTTAATGGTTGCATAAAATACATTGAGGTAAAGCACAGAAACTCATAGACACAGTTTAAAGTTATGGGAACTTGATGCCAAGGCCAGGAATGTAGTTCCTGGGAAAGGAGGTTGGTGTTGTCACTTGCTACTCAGTACACATTGCCTCTATAATGGCTTGCTGCAAAACAAATACTGAATGTTTTTTTTTCACTTTTCACCTTTTTTTGTTTTTGAGAGAGAGTGTGCCTGTGTGCATGCATCACAGGAGAGGGAGAGAATCCCACCCAGGCTCCACCCCAATACAGAGCACAATACAGGGTTTGATCTCAGGACCCTGAAATCATGACCTGAGCCAAAATCAAGAGTCAGATGTGTATCCAACTGAGCCACCCAGGTACCTCATTGCCTTCTTTTTATAAAAGCAAAAATTCTCTTTGGATTTCTTCTGGTTAGTGAAAACAGGTGAAGTAGCATAACATAGACTTTTGAAAAGTAGGAGATACCTGCATAGTTAAAAGATCATGCATAGCTGTTGGGACTCTTGGTGTAGGTTAAGGAATATTTAGTAAAGAAAATTTAGAAGTTATTCTCATTTTTGAAAAATCCTACAAATTTGTGTAGGATTCTATAGAGAGAAATTACTAAGGAAAAGAGCCCAAGCTTTGGCAACAACCTGAGTTTCTCATCTCACTTTTATCAGCTTGCTTCGTTTTATGGGCAATAGGAAGCCTTTGATGGACTTTAGATTCCTGCCTTGTAGAAGAAGAGTTTTGATAGTCTCATAATTCCCCATGCCTGATACAGTTAATTTGCATGGTTAATTCTTGATTTGAGTTGATGATTACGCCTGGGTGGCTTAGTCAGTTAAACATCTGACTCTTTATTTTGGCTCAGGTCATAATCTCAGGGTCGTAAGATCAAGCTCCTCATCAGGCTCAGGGTCGAGCCTGCTTGGGATTTTCTTTCTCCCACTCCCTTTGCCCTTCACTGCCCGCCCCCCACCCCTCCCCAAGAAAGAAAGAAAGAACCTAAGATTTCCATGATTTTCCAAAGACAATTAATCAAAATTTACATTTTGCAGGAAACTTTAAGAATGGAGTCTAAACCTTCAAGGATCCCAAGAAGAATTTCTGTTCAACCATCCGGCTCTTTAAGTGCTAGGATGATGTCTGGAAGCAGAGGAAATAGTTTAAATGATACCTATCACTCAAGAGACTCTTCATTTAGACTGGATTCTGAATATCAGGTAACAACTTAGAATATATGTATACAGTCTCTTTTTCAAAATCTCCTGGGGCCACATGTTTTTTAGATTTTAGAAAAGTGTAATTTTAAGATCTTCAGCTGGATCTGAGACATCCTGTAATAAAACCCATTAATATATCTGCAGGAAAGTGAATGACCATTTACACCAAGTATTAAAAACTCAGTGTTTTTCCAGCTTTGTGGACTTCAGAATTATGAAGAAGACATTGTGGTTTGGGGCACCTGGATGGCTCAATCAGTTGAGCATCCAACTCTTGATTTTGGCTCAGGTCATGATCCCAGGTCATGGGTGGGATCGAGTCCTGGGTTGGGCTCCTGTGCTGAGCAAGGAGCCTGCTTAAGATTCTCTCTTCCTCTGCTCCTCTCCCCTTCTCATATGCCTGCCCTTGTGTCCGCCCCCTCAATAAAAATAAAGGCGGCCTTGATGCTCTTATGTAAAATAATTTTACTGTATTTCAAAGACTTGGAAACCTGTTTACTTAAAAACATAAGTATCATTTAAGTGTAAGTTTAACTTGTCAATGTGGATGACTTGGTCAAAGGACCAAAAACTACATCCTTTCTTTAACATTATATTATGAATTCATCTGACTTTTCTCTGCATGTATGCAAAGCAGTGGTGGAATAATGAATTTTTTTTTTTAATGTTTATTTTTGCAGGAGAGAGAGACAGAGTGTGAGCGGGGGAGGGGCAGAGAGGGAGATACAGAATCTGAAACTGGGTCGAGACTCAGCTGCCAGCACAAAGCTGTGCGCCGGGCTTGAACTCACAAACTGTGTGATCATGACCTGAGCCAAAGTCAGATGCTTAACCAACTGAGCCACCCAGGCACCCCTGATTGTTAAGTGTTTTTATTTCACAGTATGGCTTTTAAATATTTTGATTTTATTAGTAGGTGATTGTTAACAGACTGTCTTTTAGACGAACTTTAGGGTTTTATTTTTATGGTTAGTTAGGAGTTTGCAGATTCATTATCTACATAAACCTACATAAGCTACTCTTATGTAGTTAATTTTCCTTTAGATTGACAGCAGAGTTTTGAAAGGGCTTATTAGTGATATAAACACAGTAGTTGTAGTATAAAACAGTATAAATTTCAAAAGCCATGATTTCTAGGTTTAATGCAATTTATATGGCTGATCTTTCAAATTTAAATTTATTGCATTATTGTCTGAACAGCTAATGAAATCATAAGTGATGTGCAAAAGTCTGTTTGGGTAACTAGAATCTAAAAATCCTTTAGTGAGAATTTCCATTTAAGTTATTTAAAAATATGTATACCATGTGATGTGTATTATATGAGAGAGTCTCATTTTAAAATATTTCTACATAGTAATAAGCATTTTATAAAATATTCCGAGAAAGACTGAAGTAAAATATTTCTTTAAAGTGCCTAATCTATTACATACTTCCTCACTTTTTACGAACTATTTACTTACTCTTATTTTATTTGTGTTTTTAAAGTTTATTTTTTGAGAGAGCACAAGTGAGGGAGGGGCAGAGAGAGAGAATTCCAAGCAGGCTCTTGCAGTGTCAGCATGGAGCCTGTTGCAGGGCCCAAACCCATGAACCACAAGATCATGACTTGAGCCAAAATTGGATGCTTCACCAACTGAGCCACCCAGTCACCCTTATTTTATCTTTTAACGTTTGTTTTTTCATTTTGAGAGAGAAAGGGGGGGGGAAGCTAGCACCACCCATGAGCCGGGGAGGGAGAGAATCTCAAGCAGGCTCTACATTGTCATTGTATAGCCCGATGCAGGTCTTGATCTCAGGAACTGTAAGATCATTACCCGAGCCAAAATCAAGAGTCAGGCACTCAACTGACTGAGCCACCTAGGCACCCCAACTTAGTCTCATTTTAAATGTTGGTTGATAATGTATTTTTTTATTCTGTTGCTAGACAAAAAGGACACTTGCCCAGAGGTGCAGAATTGTATATTTTCATTCTATAGAAAAGTTCTGGGTTAAATGATTGTTACTGATTAAGAGCACAGATTTGTTTTTTTTCCAATTTTTCATATAGCTTGTTAGTAAGGAACAAAGACTCTGAAACCATACTGTATTGCCTGGATTGGAGTCCTGTTCTGTTATTTGCTAGCTGTGTCAACCTAGGCAAGTTACTTTACATTGTTCTTTCTTATTTTCCATATCAGTCAGTTGGGTTATTAGTGTTAGGTGAATTATTACACTGAATGAGAATAGTGCCTGCCACATGATAAACACTATGTAAGTGTTAGCTGCTACATTTGTTTTCATTATAATTGTCATAGCTAATTATATTAAGTGTAAAGTCTTAACTACATTTAGAAAATTTATTGACAACCACTTTAAAACATATTTACAATACTATTCCTTCTGGCTTTTTCTTCTTTTTCTTAATGTCCTACTAGATTACTCTAAAAGTCTCAGTTTTCATGGTGGAAGTTCAACAAATGCAAGCGTGAAAAATCACTTATATCTTTCATTGATTGTTAATAAGATAAATCAGCTTTGGAGTTTTTCTTAATGTTTTTCAATCGCTTTAAGTGGCATCCATTTTTTTCTAATGGATTATAGGAACATTTCCAGTCTTAAATCAACTACTCCTAGCCTGCTTTGCTCTTTAGCTTTGATTTAGAAACTGAAATTTCTGTGTTCTTGTGTAAATTATTTTTTATCTGGGTTTCTTCTGTAAAATGGTGGTAATAGCTTTTCACACAGTTATTACTAGGATTAAGTGAAAGAAATAACACATTAAAGCACTTACAACAACTGTGGCTGGAGCTTAGGGTTCAAATGTTTCCATTTTATAATGATTATTGTTTCCATTTTATGATGATGTTTGTGATTGTTACTGTATTCATTATTTCCTGGCTTTATTTTGGTTTAAATAGATAATACCCTTAAGGTACAGTGTAATATGTTACCAGAATATTTAAATTACATATTATATATTTAGTTTTATATAATCTTAATACTACTCAACAAAATGTTTACATTTACATTCCCTTTAAATATCAAAGGGAATATTTTTAAAAATTACTCCTGTTTTCTCACACCTGTTTGCAACCTAGCATTCCATTCCCCTTATCTCAGACACTTGGTAAAGCTGAAGCTTCAAAAAGATAGGCATGATAGATCAATTTCAGTTACATTACAGACTAAATGATAGGGAAACACCTTATATAGTGCTTAACATTTTATAGAATAATGTTTCCTTTTAACTTTATTTACGTAGGGTGGATACTTGTGTCATTTCATGCATAAAGATCTGCAATCTGGAAAGAGAAGTGGTTTCCCCAGTCACATGATTAGGATAGTGTACCTAAAAATCTAAGACTTAGGGATAGCATTGTTTCTTTGGGAAAATATAGATTCTAAGTTCCAAACAATTGATTTTCTCAAGATCTTTTGGTTTTCAGCCATTTGTAAGCTGGGCTTCCTCTCTTACGAATCTTGCTGAAATTTTTGTTACTTCATCTTGAAGTTTTTGTTAACAATTTGAATGATCATCTTATTTCTTTGGTAACAGTTAAGTAGAATTTTAAATATTTTTGAAAAAATATAATTCCTATAATTCATATTGTAATAAGAATTTGGTAGTATTTTGTAATATGTAATAATTATTTCACATACATTTCTTTTTTTATTTTATTTTATTTTTATTTTGAAAGAGAAAGCAGGTATGTGATCGGGGGGGGGGGGGCAGGGCAAGAGAGATGGGGGGAGAGAGAGAATCCTAAGCAGGCTTCATGCTGTCAGCAAGGAGATGAACATAGGGCTTGATCCCATAAACCATGAGATGATGACCTGAGCTGAAACTGAGTCCAACACTTATCCAACTGAGCTACCCAGGAGCCTCAGTTTTACGTATATTTCTATAACTCAATTTAAGTGACCATAATCCCACTACACTTTCTCTCTTCTACTTTGAGATTACTTTTATTTTTTCATTTTTATTTTTTTTTAATTTTTTAAAATTTTTATTTTTTTAATTTATATACAAGTTACTTAGTCTATAGTGCTATAATGATTTCGAGTAGATTCTAGTGATTCATCCCCTGTAACATCCAGCTTTGAGATTACTTTTAATGTGAAACGATAAAATGAGAGGCTTTCTGTTTACATATTTTCTAGTTTGTAGATCAATTTAGAGAGCTCAGTACCATTTGCATATTTTGCATACTATGTTATCTCAAGAATTAAAAGAATGGTCATTAATATGTGTTTATGTACTACAGGGTTCACTTCCAGAGAACTAAATGCATGCAAGTATGCATATAATCAGTCAAGAAAATGAAAATAGTTTTAAAATGGAATCAGGAAAAATACAGATAAAATACTGAAAGTGGATCAAAGTTGCAACACTGCAGGCATTTGTAAGTCCTGTAGTGTTTTAATGTTAAACTTGGACTCTTGTTTTGGGCTTCAGAAAGGTCACAGGGAAATACAGTCAGCTTTCAGCTTTTAAGGTGTTTTGTTCATAAGGACAAGTAACCAATTCCTCAAAGCAATGCTTGGCAATTTGGTTTGGAAGGGGACCGTGAATAATACAGTGGACCACGTCTTTAGTGTTCATATTATTAGTATATTCCTAGTTTAGTCAAGTTGTTTCATGGTAAACCTAAGCATTAGCAAAGGATGTGATGCTACAGTACAGCTCAGTGAAATCACTTCCATAAAGGGACAACAGAGTGATCTAAATACCAATTTTCTGGTAGTCTTCATATAGGTATTGGGGAATTTTGAGTGATCAGTGGACTCCAAATCCTTTTTTGTATTCTGTAAGATTTCTTACCTGGATTTATCATAAAGTTGGGCATGAATTAGTTCATAAATCTTAAAATCATCTAATGTCTTTTTTATGAAAATTGAAGACTACTCATTCGGAATACAAACTGGAATGTAAGATTTCACATTAGTGTGGCAATGTATACTCTTAACACATGAATATTTAGAAGCGGTCAAAGTTCCAAGTTGTTACTTATGGCTGAGATAATTTTGGTCTGGAAATTTTTCAAAGCAGGAATTAGCAGTCATCCCAGTCATAGCATTGATTCATGGAAATGATGAGCCAAGGAAGAGCATTTCATTCTGGACTTGGTTCTGGTACAGTGCATTAAATGATTAAGCATTGTCCAGTGGATGACACTGATTGTATTTGCAGCAATTGTTAATGTTCTTTTTTTCAAGAATAACTTCTTTGAGGTATAGGTCACATAGCATATGACTCACTCATTTAAAGTATACAATTGGGTGGTTTTTATTTTTTAATTTTTTTCTAATGTTTATTTTTAATTTTGAGAGAAGAGACAGAGCATGAGCTGGAGAGGGGCAGAGAGGGAGAGACAGAATCCAAAGCAGGCTCCAGGCTCTGAGCTGTCAGTACAGAGTCCGATGCAGGGTTTGAAACCACAAACCGTGAAATCATCACCAGAGCTGAAGTTGTACGCTTAACCAACTGAGCCACCCAGGCACCCCTACAATTTTGTGGTTTTTAGTATATTTGCAGAGTTGTGCAAATCATCACCACAATCAATTGTAGAACCTTTTTATCTCCTTAGGGAAAAAACCCAGATTCTTTAGCTGTCACTGCACTGCCCTTCCTCCTCAGCACTAAGCAACCACTGGTCTACTTTCTGTCTCTGTAGATTTCCTTATTTTGGACTTTCATTTACAGAAATAGAAGCATATGCTATGGTATTTTGTATTAGCTTTCACTTAGCATGCCTTTAAGGTTCATCTGCGTTGTGGCGTATATCAGTACCTCATTCCTTTTTTATGAATGAGCAATATTCCATTGAATTGGATATACTTTTTTTATGGATAAATAATACTCCATTGTGTGGATATGTCACATTTTGTTTATCCATTCATCTATCCACTGATGGACATTTGTGTTTTCATGTTTTGGCTATTATGAATAATGGTGCCATAAATATTCATGTACAGTTTTTGTACAGACTTACGGTTTCAGTTACCTTGGGTATATACCTGAGAGTGGAATTGTTCAGTCATATGGTATAACTCTGTTCAATTTTTTGAGGAGCTGCCAGACTATTTTCCAAACCAGCTGGACCATTTTATATTCCTACCAGCAATTAAGTATGGGGTTCTGATCTTGCTACATCTTTGCCTACACACTTATCTTACATTTTGATTCTAGCCATCCTATCCTGTGTGAAGTATCTTATTGCAGCTTTGATTTAGATTTCCTTGATGACTCTTGATGTTTAGTATCTTTTGCTAATTATAATTAGCTACTTTAATATCTTTGAAGAAACATCTATTCAGATCCTGTGCTCATTGTTTACTTGGGTTATTTGTTGCTTTATTATTGAGTGGTAAAAGTTTTTTATTTTCAATTCCACTTTTTTATTACTAGCATATGGGAAAGTGATCAAGTTTTTTTTTTCATATTAATCGTGTGTTCTACAACCTTACTGTAATCCTTTTTTCGTTCCACAAGGTATTTTTTTGTTATTGTTGATTCTGTAAGATTTTCCACATTGAGGGTGTCATCTTCAAATAAAGATACTTTTATGTCTTCCTTCCCAATCTGTACATTTCATTTCCTTTTCTTGCCTTATTGCACTACTTAAAACTTCTAGTGCACTGTTAGGAAAGAGTGGTGTAAAGAAGAACCAACTAAGCCCAAAGTTAAAAGGGTAGAAATTAAAAAGATTAATAAAAAATAGAGACTAAAAAGACAATAGAAAAAATAAGTGAAACTAAGAGCTGTTTGGGGTTTTTTTTGTTTTGTTTTTTAAAGTTAGACAGAATAGACTAACCTTTGGCTGGGCTCACCAAGAGAAAAAGAAGTCTCAAAATCAGAAATAAATGGTACCAAAAAATACAAAGGATCATAAGGGACAACTATGAACAATTATATGCCAAAAACTGGACAACCTATAGAAATAAATTCGTGGTAACACATAACCCACTAAGGCTGAATCATAAAGAAATAGAAAATCTGAACAGATCAATAATGAGTAAGGAGATTGACTCAGTAATCAAAACCTCCCAACAAATGAAAGTCCAGGATCAGATCACTTCACTTGTACAAATTTTACCAAACTTCTCAAACTTTCAAAAAAACAGTAAGATTCCCAATTTACTTTATGGGGCCAACATTACCCTAACACCAAAACCAAACATGAATACTATAATAAAAGAAATATGCCAGTATCCCTGGTGAACACGCATGTAAAATCCTCAATAAAATATTAGCAAACCAAATTCAATAATACATTAAGAAGATCCTACACCATGGTCAAGTGGGGTTTATCCCTAGGATATAAGGATGGTTCAACATCCACATATCAGTCAATGTGATATTCCACATTAACAAAATGAGGGCTAAAAATCATATCATCTCAGATGCAGGAAAAGTGTTTGACAAAATTCAGCATGCATTTATGATAAAAACTCAGCAAAATGGGTATAGAGAGAATGTAACATGGTAAAGACCATATATGACAAGCCTACAGGGAACATCATACTCCATGGTGAAAAGCTGAAAGCTTTTCCTCTAAGATCAAACTAGAGACAGGAAGCCTACTCTTTATCACTTTTGTTCAACATAGCATTGGCAGCTCTAGCCAGTGTGTAGTTGGTCAAGAAAGAGAAATAAAAGGCTTTCGCATCAAAAGAGAACGTGTAAAACTGCCTCCTTTTTCTAGATAACATAATACTTAGAGAAACCCTAAAGACTCCACCAGAAAATTGTTAGAACTAACTTAAAAATTCAGTAGAGCTGTGTGATACAAAGTCAGTACAAAAATCAGTTGCATTTCTATAACAAACTATTAGAGAAATTAAGGAAACAGTCCTATTTGCAACTGCATCAAAAAGTAAAATACCTACAGGGGATTAATTTGAGCAAGGGGGTGAATGTTGTATACTTGAAATTATGAGACATTGATTAATGAAAGAAGTTGAAAAAGACACAGATAAATGGAAAGCTATCCTGTGCCCTTGGGTTGAAAGCATTAATGTTGTTAAAATGCCCATACTGCTTTGGGTGCCTGGGTGGCTCAGTCAACTGAGTGTCTGACTCTTGATTTTGGCCCAGGTCATGATCTCACAGTTTGTGAGATTGAGCCCCGTGTCAGGCTCTGTGCTGACAGCGCGGAGCCTGCTTGGGATTCTGTCTGCCTCCCCACCCTCCCCCTTCTCTTTCTCAAAAATAAATAATCATTGAAAGAAAAAATCCCATACTCCCCAAAAGAGTCTACAGATTGGGTGTAGTTTCTACCAAAATTCCAGTGGTATTTTTCATAGAAATAACAGTCTTAAAGTTTGGTATCTCAAAAGCCCCAATAGCTAAAGCAATATTGAGAAAGAATAATGAAACTGGAGGCATTGTGTTCCTTGATTTCAAACTAGATTACAATCCTAAGACTAATCAAAACACTATGATATTGGCGTAAAAAGCAGTTAAATCAGTGGAGCACTGTAAAGAGTCCAGAAATAAACCCACGCATATATGGTCAATTAATGGACCACAGTGGAGCCAAGAATGTGCAGTGTGGAATGTAAAGTCTCTTCAATAAATTGTGTTGGGAAAACGGGAAAGCCATATGTAAAGGAATTAAAATGAGCCACTATCTTACACAATACACAAAATCAAGTTAATGGATTAAAGAATTGAACGATAGATCTGAATCCATAAAACTAGAAGAAAATATAGACTGTAAGATCCTTGACAGGGGACTTGGCAATTTTTTGGATTTCACACCAAAAGCAAAGGCAGCCAAAACAATAGTAAACAAGTGGGACTGCATCATATTAAAAAGCTTCTGCATAGCAAAGGAAATCATCAAAACAAAATGATAAGGCAGTCTACCAAACAGGAGAAAATATTTGCAAATGATATACCTTATAAGGGGTTAACCTCAAATGTATAAAGAAATTTTCATACAACTCTGTAGCAAACAAAAGAACTGTTTAAAAAATTGGCAGAGGATCTGAATGGACATTTTCGCAAAAAGGACACATTAATGGCCAATAGGTACATTGAACAGGTATTCAACATCACTTATTAGAGAAGACAATGACCTATCACCTCAAGAATAGCTAGACAAGAATTAGCAAGTGTTGGCTAGGGTATGGAGAAAAGAAAACCCTTGTGCACTATTGGTGGAAATGTAAATTGGTGTAATCACTATCACAGACATGATGAAGGTTCCTCCAGAAATTAAAATCAACTACCATATGATCTAACATTTCTACTTCTGTGTATTTATCTGAAAGAAAGGCATTAATTCAAAAAGATAAGTACACCTCATGTTAATTGAGCATTATTTACAGTATCCAAGACATGGAAACAAGTGTCCATTGATGGATGAATGGGTGAAGTAAATGTTGTGTGTATATTTACGGTAGAATATAATTCAGCCATAGAAATTAAAAATATCCTACGATTTGCAACAGCATGGTGGCATTGTGCCAAAGTGAAATATGTCAGGCAGAAACAAATCCCTAATTAGATCTCACTTCTATATGGAATCTAAAGAAAATTCTGAATTTATGGGTGCAGAGAACAAATTGGTGATTGCCAGAGTCTGGGAGGTAGGGTTGGGCAAAGTGGGTGAAGGTGGCCAAAAGGTATAAATTTCCAGTTATAAAATAGTCCTCAGGATATAATGGGCAGTATATTGACTATAGTTAATAATACCAGGGGGTATATTTGAAAATTGGTGAGAGAGTAGATCTTAGAAGTTCTCAGTCACAAGGGTAGAAATTTTATCACTGTGTTGTAGTAGATGTTGACTAGAATGACTGTATTTATCATTATGATACACAGAGAATCATGTGAGACATCTGAAACTAATGTTATATGGCAGTTACATCTAAGGTTTGTTTGTTTTTTTTCTTAAGAGGATATAAAAAGATAAGCAGTGCTGAGGGGTAAATCTTTGCCTTATACCTGATGTTAGGGGGCCTTGGGTTTTCCAACCCAATTCCAAAGTGGGAGAGGGTGGGATCCCTCACACAACCCACATAATTCTTGGACACCATTGTGGTGTGTCTAAGAATTCAGTTCCATTCTGGGGCGCCTGGGTGGCGCAGTCGGTTAAGCCTCCGACTTCAGCCAGGTCACGATCTCGCGGTCTGTGAGTTCGAGCCCCGCGTCAGGCTCTGGGCCGATGGCTCGGAGCCTGGAGCCTGTTTCCGATTCTGTGTCTCCCTCTCTCTCTGCCCCTCCCCCGTTCATGCTCTGTCTCTCTCTGTCCCAAAAATAAATAAAAAACGTTGAAAAAAAAAAAAAATTAAAAAAAAAAAAAAAAAGAATTCAGTTCCATTCTAACACTTATCTATTTGGAGATAGCATCAGATTTCCACAGATTAGTGAAAATCCTGCAAGACTGCCTTCTACCCACTCCCCCACTTTAGATGCCAGTCACAGGGTAGGTTCTATCAACATCCACCAGAGCTTTTAGGTTTTAGATTTTTTTTTTTTTTTTTTTTTGCTTTTTTATTTTATTTATTTTGAGTGAGGGAGAGCAGGGGAGGGGCAGAGAGGGAGAGACAGGATCCCAAGCAGACTCCATGCTCTCAGCAAAGAGCCTGATGTGGGGGCTTGAACTCCCGAAATGTGAGGTCATCACCTGAATTGAAATCAAGAGTTGGACGCTTAACTCACAGAGCCACCCAGGTGCCCCCCATCTTAAGTTTTTTATTTGCTAGAGTGGCTCACAGAAGTCAAGGGAATTCTTTTATGTTTACCGGTTTGTTAAATAATATGAGTAAGATGAAGAGATAAATAGGGTAACGGATGGGGAAAAGGTGCAGAGCTTCTGTAAGCCCTCTGCAGGCATGCCACTCTACTGCATCTCCACATGTTCACCAATCTAGAAGCTGTCTGAACCAAGTTCTTTTCGGTTTTTATGGAGGCGTCATTACATAGTCATAATTACCTAAGCTATTTGCTATTATATACTTAAACCTTCACCGTTCTCTCTGGAGGTTGAGGAGTGACGTAGGACTGAAAGTGTAATCCACATTATCACAGAGGACATTCTTGCCTTATTTGTACAGTGTTACTAGTCTCAGGTATACAACATAATGATTCAACAGTTCTGTAGATTACTCCATGCTTATCAAGATAAGTGTACACGTGGGGCACCTGGGTGACTCAGTCGAGCGTCCAACTTTGGCTCAGGTCATGATCTTGCTGTTCGTGGGTTCAAGCCCCACATTGGGCTCTGTGCTGACAGCTCGGAGCCTGGAGCCTGCTTCGGATTCTGTGTCTCCCTCTCTCTGCCCCTTCCCCACTCATGCTCTGTCTGTCTCTGTCTCTGAAAGATGAATAAACGTTAAAAAAAAAAAAGAATTAAAAGATAAGTGTACTCTTGATCCCCTTTTGTTTTTTAAATTCTACATGAGTGAAATCATATAGTTGTCTTTCTCTGACTGACTTATTTCACTTAGTCTGCCCATGTTGTTAGAAATGGCAAGCTCTAATTCTTTTTTATGGTTAATAGTCCCCTGTATGTATGTATGTATGTATGGGTGTATGTATATATACACCACATCTCTATTGATGGACACTTGGGTTGCTTCTGTATCTTAACAATTGTAAATAATGGTACAGTAAATATAGAGGTGCATACATTTTTTTTTAATATATGAAATTTATTGTCAAATTGGTTTCCATACAACACCCAGTGCTCATCCCAAAAGGTGCCCTCCTCAATACCCATCACCTACCCTCCCCTCCCTCCCACCCCCCATCAACCCTCAGTTTGTTCTCAGTTTTTAACAGTCTCTTATGCTTTGGCTCTCTCCCACTCTAACCTCTTTTTTTTTTTTTCTTCCTTCCCGTCCCCCATGGGTTTCTGTTAAGTTTCTCAGGATCCACGTTAAGAGTGAAACCATATGGTATCTGTCTTTCTCTGTATGGCTTATTTCACTTAGCATCACACTCTCCAGTTCCATCCATGTTGCTACAAAAGGCCATATTTCATTCTTTCTCATTGCCACGTAGTATTCCATTGTGTATATAAACCACAATTTCTTTATCCATTCATCAGTTGATGGACATTTAGGCTCTTCCCATGATTTGGCTATTGTTGAGAGTGCTGCTATAAACATTGGGGTACAAGTGCCCCTGTGCATCAGTATTCCTGTATCCCTTGGATAAATTCCTAGCAGTGCTATTGCTGGGTCATAGGGTAGGTCTATTTTTAATTTTCTGAGGAACTTCCACACTGCTTTCCAGAGCGGCTGCACCAATTTGCATTCCCACCAACAGTGCAAGAGGGTTCCCTTTTCTCCACATCCTCGCCAGCATCTATAGTCTCCTGATTTGTTCATTTTGGCCACTCTGACCGGCGTGAGGTGGTATCTCAGTGTGGTTTTGATTTGTATTTCCCTGATAAGGAGCGACGTTGAACATCTTTTCATGTGCCTGTTGGCCATCCGGATGTCTTCTTTAGAGAAGTGTCTATTCATGTTTTCTGCCCATTTCTTCACTGGGTTATTTGTTTTTCGGGTGTGGAGTTTGGTGAGCTCTTTCTGGATTTTGGATACTAGCCCTTTGTCCGATATGTCATTTGCAAATATCTTTTCCCATTCCGTTGGTTGCCTTTTAGTTTTGTTGGTTGTTTCCTTTGCTGTGCAGAAGCTTTTTATCTTCATAAGGTCCCAGTAATTCACTTTTGCTTTTAATTCCCTTGCCTATGGGGATGTGTCGAGTAAGAGATTGCTACGGCTGAGGTCAGAGAGGTCTTTTCCTGCTTTCTCCTCTAAGGTTTTGATGGTTTCCTGTCTCACATCCAGGTCCTTTATCCATTTTGAGTTTATTTTTGTGAATGGTGTGAGAAAGTGGTCTAGTTTCAACCTTCTGCATGTTGCTGTCCAGTTCTCCCAGCACCATTTGTTAAAGAGACTGTCTTTTTTCCATTGGATGTTCTTTCCTGCTTTGTCAAAGATTAGTTGGCCATACGTTTGTGGGTCTAGTTCTGGGGTTTCTATTCTATTCCATTGGACTATGTGTCTGTTTTTGTGCCAATACCATGCTGTCTTGATGATGACAGCTTTGTAGTAGAGGCTAAAGTCTGGGATTGTGATGCCTCCTGCTTTGGTCTTCTTCTTCAAAATTACTTTGGCTATTCGGGGCCTTTTGTGGTTCCATATGAATTTTAGGATTGCTTGTTCTAGTTTCGAGAAGAATGCTGGTGCAATTGTGATTGGGATTGCATTGAATGTGTAGATAGCTTTGGGTAGTATTGACATTTTGACAATATTTATTCTTCCAATCCATGAGCAGGGAATGTCTTTCCATTTCTTTAATTCTTCTTCAGTTACCTTCATAAGCTTTCTATAGTTTTCAGCATACAGATCTTTTACATCTTTGGTTAGATTTATTCCTAGGTATTTTATGCTTGGTGCAATTGTGAATGGGATCAGTTTCTTTATTTGTCTTTCTGTTGCTTCATTGTTAGTGTATAAGAATGCAACTGATTTCTGTACATTGATTTTGTATCCTGCAACTTTGCTGAATTCATGTATCAGTTCTAGTAGAGGTGCATACATTTTTTTGAATTAATGTTTTCATTTCTTTCAGTAAATACCCAGTAGTGGAATTACTGGATCAAATGGCATTTCTGGTTTTAATTTTTTGAGGAATCTCTGTACTGTTTTCCACAGAGGTTGAACCAGTTTGCATTCCCACTGTCAGTGCCCTAGGGTTCCTTCTCCATATCCTCCCCAACACATATTTCTTGTGTTTTTGATTTTAGCTCTTCTGACAGGTGTGAGGTGATACCCCATTGTGGTTTTGATTTGCATATCCTTGATGATTAGTGACATTGAGTATCTTTTCATGCACCTGTTGGCCATCTGTATGTCTCCTTTGGAGAAGGGTCTATTTAGGTCCTCTGCCCGTTTTTAATTTGGTGGTGGTGGTGTTGGGTTGTATAAGTTCTTTATATAATTTTTGGTTATTAACCCCCTATTGTATACATCATTTGCAAATACCCAATTTGGTATGTTGCCTTTTTGTTTTGTTGAGGTATAGAAGTGATTTTGGGGGCAGGGGTGGGTAGAGTCCCAATAGCTTAATTTTGCTTTTGTTTCCCTTTCCTGAGGAGACATAGCTAGAAAAATGTTTTTACAGCCAATGTCAAATTATTGCCTGTATTTTTTTCTTGGAGTTTTATGGTTTCAGATCTTACCTTTAGGTCTTTAAATAATTTATTTTTGTGTATGATGTGAGAAAGTGGTCCAGTTTCATTCTTTCCCATGTAGCTTACCTGTTTAGCCAGCACCATTTGTTAAAAAGACTGTCTTTTCTCCATTGTTTCTTAAAAAAAATTTTTTTTTTGCACTTTTATTTATTTTTGAGAGGCAGAGCATAAGTGAGGGAAGGGCAGAGAGAAAATGAGACACAGAATCCAAAGCAGGCTCCAGGCTCCCAGCTGTCAGCCCAGAGCCCGACGTGGGTTTCAAACTCAGGAACCATGAGATCATGACCTGTGCCAAAGTCGGATGCTTAACCGACTGAGCCACCCAGGTGCCCCTGTCTTTTCCCCATTGTATATTCTCTCCTCCTTTGTCATAGATCAGTTGACCTGAAAGATGGGATTATTTCTGGGTTCTCTATTCTGTTCCATTTATTTATTTGTCCGTTTTTGTGCCAGTGCCATAGTGTTTTGATTACTATACCTTTGTAGTATAGTTTGGAATCTGGGAGTGTGATTCTTACAGCTTTGTTCTTCTTTCTTAAGATTGCTTTGCCTATTCTGGGTATTTTGTGGTTCCATACAAATTTTAGTATTATTTTAGTTCTGTGAAAAATGGCATTTTGATAGAGATTTCATTAAATCTGTAGATTGTTATGAACATTTTAACAGTCTGTGAGCATGGAATATCTTTCCATTTCTTTGTGTCCTCTTCAGTTTCTTTCATCATTGTTTTTATAGTTTTCATTGTACAGTTTTTCACCTCCTTGGTTAAGTTTATTCCTAAGTATTTTATTATTTTGGGTGTAATTGTAAATGGGTTTTTTTTTTTTAAGTTTCTCTTTGTAGCTGTATTTTTTTTTATAGATAATTGTTTATCAAATTGATGAAATTACCTTTTATTTCTAGTTTGCTGAGAATTTTTATCAGAAAGGGATGTTGGATTTTATTAAATGCTTTTTTTTTCATCTGTTGGTCACATGATTTTTGTTTCTTTAGCCTTTTAATGTGATGGATTACATGGATTGATTTTTTTTAATGTTGAACCAGCCTTACATATCTGGGATAAATCCCTCTTCGTTGTGGTATATGATTTGTCTTGTACTTTCTGAATTCAGTGCTTTAGTATTTTATTGAGGACTTCTGTGTGTCTTCATGACAGATAGTGGTTTATAGTTTACTTGTTTATTATGTCTTTGTCTGGTTTTGGTATTAGGGTAATGCTGCCCTTATAGTATGAATAAAGAAGTATTTTCTCTTCTGTCCTCTGCAGGAGATTGGAGAGAATTGTTGTATTTTCTTCCTTAAATGTTTGGTAGAAATCACCAGTGAACCCATGTGGGCCTTGTTTTCCCTGTTTTGGAAACTTAAGTATTGACTTAATTTATGAGTTGTGAGAGTTTTTAAAATATTCTGGATATAAGTTTCTTATTAAATCTATGATTTACAAATAAGTTTTCATTAATGTTCTTTTTTTACTGCACCATCTTAGTAAGATCAGTTGTGTTGGCAGTGTTTTTTAGACCTTAGAAATCTTGAACAAAAATTTTTTTCGCATTATTCATAATAGTCAAAAAAGTGGAAATAACCCCAAAACTACTTTTAAAGCATCCATTATCTGAAGGGCAGTATGCTTTGGAGATAGACTAATTTCCTATTTTATTTGCCCACCAATAGTTCCAAATTGTTAAAATAATTAAGAATGGTAAAAATTTCAGACTAAAGGTATTTGAACGGTGGACCAAGTTGGTAGGAGCCCAAAACAGTTTTGATTTTGATTTTAAACCAGCAGAAATACTGGTCAGAACCTCTGTTTTTCCTTTCCATATATTGATATTAACAAGCACTTTTGTCTCTCGGATGACATATAGGCTGCATGGGCTGCATTTTAGAGTGGGAAGTCATGAAAATTGTTTCCTGAGCAGTGAGTGTGTCTTTACCCACCAGTAGCCAGTGCCTGAAAACAGAATTGATACTCAACTTTTTGTTCATTTCTCACAATGTCTCTAAATTTGATGAGTTTTCATCTCTTATAATTATTCTGTTCTCATTGCTTTTGTTGAAAGCACTTATTCCCTGCTATTTCAATGACTTCATAGTTGATTTTCCTACTTTCTGTTATTCCGTTTTTTTCATCTTCCACAATGCTCTAAGGATCTAAGAAGTGGTTGATCCGATGGTATTTTCTCCTTTAGTAGTTACCAAAGTCCAATTTGCAGAAGTGCCATTCAGTAACAATTTGGTCCATGCAAGAGGGGAAAAATAAGGAAAAGATATTATACGAATAAAGTTTATTCACTTTAAAAGTCTGTTTTATTCTATTATGTTGTCATGTTTGAGGAGTATATAAAGTGTCCCTTTTAAAAGTTGGAGTGGGATTAGATGGTATTTGCTAATTTAGATTTCCTTGCTTGTCAACCTGGCAATTCTTTCTAAATTTTAAATTAAAACATCTTTATTTTGGTCTCTGAAATCCAAAGGTCTTAGAATCAGTGGTCTATATAACACATGGTCCCTAATACCCTGATGATGGCACATAATAGTTTGGTTGTGAAATATCTAATGAATTTCGTCTCTAATGCTACTCCAGTTCATTCATTGAGGCTCTGTGGAGGACTTGGTGCAGAAGGCTTGTGAGACCAAATTTGTACTAAGCTGAAGCCACACTGAGTTTGCAGTAGGGATGGGCAAGGGATGGATGAACTCTGGATCTGGCCTGTTCCTACTTATTCAGCTTTGCATCTTCTACTTTTCCATGTGTGCAAGGCTTATTTTGTACAGGTACCCTGAACAAATAATACATAGTTCCCTGAAACCATGCAGTATGCTTCTTGTAATTGAAGCATAATAGAAAAGGACACTTTTTTTTTTTTTTTTTTTTTAACATTCATTTTTGAAAGGCAGAGACAGAATGCGAATGGGGGAGGGGCAGAGAGAGAGGGAGACACAGGAGCAGAAGCAGGCTCCAGGCTCTGAGCTGTCAGCACAGAGTCCAATGCGGGGCTCAAACTCCTGGACCACGAGATCATGACCTGAGCCAAAGTCGGCTGCTTAACCAACTGAGCCACTCAGGCGCCGCGAAAAGGACACTTTCAACAATTATGTTGGAATATGTTCTTATTATTTAAGTCTACATATTTAAAGGGATAGATTAATCCTTTTTCTTTTTATGCCTTGCATAGAATAAACTGCTTTAACCAATTAAAGAAGTAGGAGGAAGTGAAATAGTTTGTACATTCTGAGTAATTTTTGTATTACAGGTTGCTATAACTTGTGTGTGTATATTTCTGTGTTCAAAGAGAAAACCTTGAGCTAAGAGTTTTAATATATACTATGTTTACTATGTATATGTTTACCTGTTTCTTGCTTCACTGATGAAAAAAATCCAGATACTAGGATTTTTTTTTTAATACCATTTACATTCTGAGAAAAATACAGAATATTTCTGGGCATTAGATCCAAGATACATTTTTTATTATTTGAAAAATCTTGTTTTTATAGTAGAGTTTTCATAATTTATTTATATATTATTTTTTTGGTGTTCTGTTCACCTTTAGGAAAGGACATAGGTTTCTCAGGAGTTTGAAATATTAAACCAGGAAAAAAAATGATTGTAAGAATTTTGTTCCTCAGTTTTTTCTAACACAAGTATTTATATACAGTTACATAGTAGATTTAATCTATATCAGATTGATTACCTAGCAGAGTATAATTACAGTATAAAGTAAAGGGACATGTGAGTAGAAAGGAACAAAAAACTATGAAAAACCTACATAGTAGAAAAATGTATGCTTGTGAGGAATGAATTGAATTCAGAATAAATTAGTAGACTGAATACAAGCATTTTGTTCCGTTACAACCGTTTTTTGTTGTTGTTTTTTTTTACTGATAGTCTACATCAGCATCAGCATCACCATTTCAGTCTACTTGGTATAGTGAATCTGAGATAACTCAGGGAGCACGCTCAAGATCACAAAACCAGCAACGGGATCATGATTCAAAAAGACCTAAACTTTCCTGTACAAACTGTGCATCTACCTCTGCTGGGAGAAATATTGGACATGGTTTAAATGCCGTATCAGGTAAGAGTTAAATTTGTGTAAGGGTTATTATATATGCATTATGGACTAAAGCCCTTTTACCAAAACTTAGTGTTATTAAACAAGTTCTGCATGCAAGAGTGGGTCAAAAATGTAGTGGAGATTTCAAAATCTTATTAGTGCTGAAACTAAAATTAACTCAGTTTGGATTTTCTTTCTAAATTTGATACAAATTTCCTGTACAAACAAGATTAACATATTTTGGTTAATTAGAATAGCTGATCTGTTTGGTAATCAAATTGGTAAAAATGACATGTATTTTGCTGGTTATTGTATAGGAGGTCACTTTTTTTTTTTTTTTAATTGTTATACTAGGGAAGCCAAATTTACTGATACGTTAACATTCCCTAACCTAAGCGTATCTTTTATAAATGGTGAATATTGTGTTATATACTTATATTGAGAAAAAATAGAAATTCTTTGAACAAAAATAGTTGATGGTATTCTATTTGGAGTTCTATATATAAGGAATCTGAAAGCGATGATTCAATTCTAGACCTCTGTATGGCATTGGACAAGTCACTTAACCATTCTGGGATTTAGATGCCTTATCCATAAAGTTCCATGCATGGTATTTTGTACTCACAGACATACATTTATTGCACAAATTGAAAACATCTTTTCTTTTCCTTGAGGGGGCAGATGAGGCTCCCTCCTCACTTAGATTCCTCTTCAAATGAAACACTAGGAAATGCCTGAGATAGTTTTAAGGTGAGACAGAGTTTGTGATGACACAATTGGAGATAAAATTCTTGAAATGCATTTGTATTATCATTTGAATTAGTGTAAGCGATTCCTTTCTATTTTGATAGGCAGGACCGCCTGGGGAAAGACACTGCCCATCTGAAGAATATTAAGAGTAGTGTGATGGGGAAGAGCAGACTGTCCTTAACATTGTAGACAAACACCATTGTGCACAGATACTTTTGGTCTCTTCTGCTGTGTGAAGGCATAGCATTAAATACCCTGGGCCATTTCCCTTAATGAGGAGGAATCAATAAGGCTATTGGGACTAGGAAAGGAAGAACCAAAATTTCAAGGTAAATAGTTAGGGGGGAAAGTTATCAGACTTATTTTTAATTTATTTTGTTAGATATGATTTCATTTAAAAATTTAGATTATGATTGCAACAGTACGTTAATTTTTACAATAAGTGAAGCAAGTGTGATGGCAATGATAATATTTCTGATAAAATATCTTCAGTGGCTATAGTAAAACATCTTCCATTTTGACATGGCTTGATTTTAATTTTGGCTGTTCTCCAATATCAGTTTCATTGACTTTTCAGGAAATTCTGCATCTTTGACCAGCTTTGCATTTTGTTCTGGAATTATTTTACATCAAGCTCACATGGTATGGTCAGGTGTTCTAGAAGGTGACTGAGACATTGGCATCACGGATGGGTGGTAAATTGTAGTGTTAGAGAAGAATATTTGAGTAGGAAACAATTTTATAAGTGATGAGTTCATTAGTGAATAATTTTATGTTTTGCTGAATTTTGCTTCTGATTACATCTATGTAACAAATCATGATAACCTCCCTGTATAATACCACAGAATTGTCATCAGAAATCTTGAAAGCATTTTCTGAATTAAAATTTCTTCCATTATTTTAAGAATCTTCTTGGAGGCATAATCAAGTTCCTAGATCTTCATCAATGGTACTTGGATCATTTGGGACTGACTTGATGAGAGAGAGAAGAGATTTAGAGAGAAGAACAGATTCTTCCATTAGTAATCTTATGGATTATAGCCACCGAAGTGGTGATTTCACAAATTCATCATGTATGTATAAATTGTATTATTATGTATAGCTTAATAATGTTACATTTTCCTCTGTGTATGTATTATTAAAATGACAGTACAAACGAATACATGAAGCGCATCATACGGAGATTTCAAAATAGCTTAGTATGTTTTTATACTGTATACTAGCTTATTTATTTTTATACTTTAAAAAATAAAAAGCTTAAAATAGATGTACAGTCGTATCTGGATTCTGCCTGCTTATAATTTTCTAAAAGTATATGTTGGGGCACCTAGGTGGCTTAGTGAGTTAAGTTTCCTACTCTTGGTTTCAGCTCAGGTCATGATCTCACGGTTCGTAAGATCAAGCCCTGCATTGGGCTCTGTGCTGTCAGTTTGGAGCCTGCTTGGGATTCTCTCCTCTCTGACTCTCCCCCACTCTTTCTCTCTCAAAATAAATAAATATTGAAAAATACTTTATTAAAAACTATGTCGTAAAGTATACTAAATAATTTTAGCATACCCCAATATCATTTGCGTTATACAGTTGACCCTTGAACAATGCAGGGGTGAGGGCACTGGCCCCTATCTGCCCCTTCCTCCAGTGCAGTTGAAAATCTATGTATATATAACTTTTGACTCCCCCAAAACTTTACTACTCATACCCTACTGCTGACTGGAAGCCTTACCAAAAATGTAAGCAGTTAGATAACATATACTTGTATGTATTACATAATGAATTCTTATAATAAAGTAAGCTAGAGAAAAGAAATTATGTCATTAAAAAAATCATAATGGGTGCCTGGGTGGCTCAGTCGGTTAAGTGTCTGACTTCGGCTCAGGTCATGATCTCGCAGTTTGTGAGTTCGAGCCCCGCATCGGGCACTGTGCTGACAGCTTGGAGCCTGGAGCCTGCTTCGAATTCTGTGTCTGTCTGTCTCTCTTTCTCTCTCTGTCTGCCCCTACCCGCCCTCCCCAAAATAAATAAACATTAAAAATGTTAAAAAAGAAAAGAAAAAATCGTAAGAGAAATACATATATAATGCCTACTGTATTTACCAGAAAAATCTGTGGATAAGTGGACCTATGCAGATCGAATCCATGTTGTTCAGGGATTAACTGTATAGTGTAATAACTACTTAATGGTAAATTTCTGACCTAACTAAAGCTTGAAATCAACATTTAATTTAGAATTACTTTTGTTTAACATGAATGTGCTTTTATTCATTCAGTTGAAATAAAGACCCACACTATTTCTGTCAGTGTATTAAGGTTTTCAAAATTAAATGTCATAAAATAGTAATACTAAAAAACAAAAGGTGCTTATTGAAGTTGAGAGATCTAGCAGGCAGAAGTGGAGTTTGATTTACATAGAAGAAAATACATTTGTTTGGGGCACCTACGTGGCTCAGTCAGTTAAGTGCCTGACTTGATTTTGGCTCAGGTTATGATCTCAGGGTTCTTGAGATCGAGGGCCTGTGTTGGGTTCTGTGTGGACAGCACAGAACCTGCTTTGGGCTCTGTCTGTCTCCTCTCTCTGCCCCTCCCCCGCTTGTGTTTTCTCTCTCAAAATAAATAAACTAAAAAAAAAAAAAAATTGTTTTAGGTAATCTCTTCACCCATCCTGGAGCTCAGACTCACAACCCCATCAACTGAGCCAGCCAGGCACACCCTGTGTAGGTTATTTTAAATAAAGTTATTGGGGCAGTCTTTGCCTTGACCAATGATCAATGAAGACCTCTTTTTATTTGTTTGGTTTTAGGCGTATGAGCTCTAGTATATAGTATCAGTGGCGTCTAGGTTTGAATGTCTAAAAGTATAGGGTAGAGTAGATTTAGCCACTAACAGTTTATCCCTTCACAAAGGTCCATGTGTTAGCACAGTATCAATCTCACTCTTTAAGCTAAGTGTGTGGTTGAGAATTCTTTATAAAGGAATGCTGTAGTATTTCTCATCTCATTTTAAGGTGTAGAACCACCACTAGTGGGCTCTATTCTGACTCCTAGCTTCTAGCAAGTGTTGAAAAATAGAGTTATGTCTGATAAGTAACAGAGATAAGAACTTGAAAGAAAAAAGATTGGAGGAATTTTTAGCTGTCAACCAAGGTTTGCCGTAAAATTTTAAGGATGATAATATTTGTATGAAATAACTTTTATACTTCTTGCAGTGTAGGAAGAATCTCCAAAACACTGTCTTCCTAGGATTATTTTGCCATTATTTATTGTAAGAGTCCTTTACAGTGAATTCTTTGGCTCATTGAAAATTTCTTATCCATTTAGAGGCACCTGGGGGGCTCAGTCGGTTAAGCATTCGACTTTGGCTCAGATCAAGATCTCATGGTTTGTGAATTTGAGCTCCACATCATTCTCTCCGCTGTCAGCGCAGAGTCCACTTTGGATCCTCTGTCTCCCTCTCTCTCCCACACACGCTCTCTCTCAAAAATACCCCCCCACACACACACGCACTCTCTCTCAAAAATAAACATTTAAAAATAAAATAAAATTCCTTATCCATTTAGATGTTAGATATTTACCATATCATTTTCTGATTAACAGATTCAGACTGTTATACCTTCATTAATTTAGTAGATTTAGATGTTTGTCTCATTAGCCATGATACATTTCTTTCTTTTCAGTTTGGAGTGTTGACTTAGCAGTATAAAAAGAGAAATACATTTATGTTTTTTTCTGTAATAGTAGTTAAGCTGTGTATTCATAATAATAGCAGTATTGGTTTGAATCCAGTGTTTCATTTTGCAAATATTAGTTAATAATTCTAAATTTAATACTCAAAATATTTCATGTAATTGGTTATCTTTCTTTTCTTTCAAAAATAGATATTCAAGACAGAGTTCCTTCTTCATATTCACAGGGAGCAAGACCAAAAGATAACTCAGTGAGCACTTTACAGTTGAATACATCATCCACAAACCACCAGATGCCTTCTGAACATCAGACTGTACCATGTTCTAGGGACTCTAATAGAAATTCTCTAAGGTCAAATTTTTCTCCAAGAGAATTGGAATCTCCCCAAAGCAGTACACAGCCTGGATTTTCTTATCTTTCAAATAGAGATGAAGCCTCAACCATAAGCAGTTCAGATAGGGTTGGTTCATCTCAAAGATCATTTCAAGAATCTTCTGACAACGAAGGTAGACGTTCAACCAGAAGATTGCTGTCACGTATAGCTTCTAGTATGTCATCTACCTTCTTTCCCCGAAGATCTAGTCAGGATTCCTTGAATACAAGATCATTGAGTTCTGAAAATTCCTATGTTTCTCCAAGAATCTTGACAGCTTCACAGTCTCGTAGCAATGCAGCGTCAGCTTCTGATGTTCCCGATAATAGGGCATCTGAAGCTTCTCAGGGATTTCGATTTCTTAGGCGAAGATGGGGTTTGTCATCTCTTAGCCAAAATCATAGCTCTGAGCCTGATTCAGAAAATTTTAACCAAGAATCTGAAGGTAGAAATACAGGACCATGGTTATCTTCCTCACTTAGAAATAGATGCACACCTTTGTTCTCTAGAAGGAGACGAGAGGGACGAGATGAATCTTCAAGGATACCTACCTCTGATATACCACCTAGATCTCATCATATTTTTAGAAGAGAATCAAATGAAGTGGTTCACCTTGAAGCACAGAGTGATCCCCTTGGGGCTACTGCCAACAGATCACAAGCATCTGCAGCATCGAGTAGTGCTGCTACGGGTGGCTCCACATCAGATTCAGCTCACAGTGGAAGAAATACAGGAATAACAGGGATCCTTCCTGGTTCTTTATTTCGATTCGCAGTCCCCCCAGCACTTGGAAATAATTTGACCGACAATGTCATGATCACTGTAGATATTATTCCTTCAGGTTGGAGTTCATCTGATGGAAAAAGTGATAAAACTAAAAGTACACCTTCAAGAGACCCAGAAAAACTGCAGAAAATAAAAGAGAGGTAAATTTGAATACCTGTCATAAGTCGGTAAAGCAAGAGCAGATTAGAGGAAGAAATCTTTTTTTATTTTTGAAGGGAGAAAGCACATGAGTGGGGGAGGGGCAGAGAGAGAGAGAGGGACAGAATCTGAAGGGGGGCTCTGCAGTGAGCCTGATGTGGGACTCAAAGTTGTGAACTGTGAGATCATGACCTGAGCTGAAGTCAGATGCTCAACCAAGTGAACCACCCAGGTGCCCCAGAAATCTTTATTTCTAAAATGGCTTCTCATAACAAGAAACATACCGGAAATTTCTTTCCTTAAAATTTATACCCACTAAGATGTTAAATTCTCAGAGGTAAAGTGGATGAGAATTAGTAATGAAGATAGGCACTGGGGGTGTAGATTGCATCAAGAAATAGTCTGAAGATTATTTTTAACCAGCTTTCAATACAGCTTTTTGCATAAAAAGGCAAAAAATCTTAATGTCTCACCCTGTTCCTTGGTAGACCATTGCTAAGTAGAATTGATAAGGGACCCCAGGGGTTTATAAATTATCAAAACTATCTGTCTTACCCTTTAGTAAGATTTATTTACCATTTATTTGTATATCTCATCTCAGACTCTTCTGGAATGAGATAAAATAAAATCATTTGCACAGATTTTGTTTTTGACGTGTACATGTACACAGAATATTCTTTGTATATTGATTTGACAGAAATAGTAGTTTAAATTTAGGACTTAGAATCTTTTTATAAGCAAATACAATCTTTGTACAGTTGATTATTTAAAAATCTCTGGTAAGAGTGAAGAGATGAAAGATCAGAGATTTCAGTCCCAACTTGATTGTTTATTTTGTCATTTTAGTGTACTTAGTTTTTCCATCTATTAAAATAATTTTTATTGTAAAATGGATTAGGATAGTTCATGTAAAATATAGGAAGACAAGACTTAGGTAAAGCTAAGGTTGTGGGGTGTTTTAACTTGTTGCTTTTTCTTCTTCATAAATAACTAATGTAATGGGATTGTTGGGAAGCATAGTTTTTACTATTTTAGATTTTTTTATTTTTTTAAGAAGAAATACATTAAAATGTAACTCTCTGGGCATAAAGAGAGTCTGGGTTGTTGGATATTAGGCTACTACATTCCCTTTTTTCTTTATGTAGGACAAATTGTAGCATGGGACTATTCTCTTCTCACATTTGAAGTTTGCTATTTTTCCTTTCTTGATAAAAGATACCCTGGTAGTCTTAGCTTTAATGTCATAGTAACTCCCTCTGATTATAAGCTGTCTGCTGATAAATGTAGTAACTATTATATTTCCTGTGTTCAAAGTTAGGTTAATTTGAGGGCAGTGGTTCAACAGAGGGCAAAGCATTAGTTTGGTAATTTCCAAAGAGAAACAAATTAATCCAGCACCACCGTGTCTGGTTAGATTATAAAGCAGTATTTGTTGGTTATTTTGTCATAGAAATAGTGTGTGGGTATTCCTTCATTATATATTTTTTGCTAATATGTGATTTCAAGACACTCCACAAGTAAATTAATACAAGTCTAAAAAATTGAAACTCTTAAGTAAAAATAATTGAAAGTATAAGCCAGAGAAAGTTAAATCTGAAGGTAAAACATAAATATTTATGCTTGAGGTTATATCTCTGGCTTAACCAGACCATGATAATCACCTAACAGTTGTACATCTAATCCTCTTTCCATACATCTTTTTGCTGAATTCATTAGGAACCTGTATCATCCAGGTTGTATTTTAGTAACAGTTTAGCATTCAGTTGTAATTTACTGAGTTACTTCTTTCATGCCAGCAATGGACTAAGGCAATAAGCACTTTAACAAACATTAAATATTTGTAAAATATATATATAAATGGCTATCATTCTGCATTTAAATTAAGCAGTACATGTGGGCCTGTTAGAGGACATAGGTTAATGAAAACTGCTTCACACTTTAAAAGCCTACTCTGTTGAAATGAGGATGATTAAATAAATAACATTGCTAGGGGTGGGGGAAATGAATAAAAGTCTTTGTTCTTTTACTGTGATTTAGCACAAAAAGTTTATCAGTTTAACCCTATGTGGTTCTGATAGCATGTAAGTGAAAAAACACAAGCCCGGATTTAATTTTTTGAAGTTGTCCTAAATGTTTTTTCGGAGATGGGGGAGGAAAGTGCTAAGTATGTAAGTACATTACCTTTATACCATTGGAACTGAAGTAGTCTACGACACTGTAGAAATTAAAATTTCTTGGCATATTTGTAAAGTGATTGTGAAAAATAAGGTGTGATACGAAATAAGTGTGATATCAAAGACAAAATTACTTAAATCCTTTGAAGGTAAATAATAGGATATCCTGTTTCATTTACCTTTAAAACAGTTATTGTCATTTTCATTCTCATTGAATTGGTTTTTAATGGTGGTTGGAGCTTTTTATGGTTGTTTGCTTTTTTTCTACTTAGAACATGAATAGAAATAACAAAAATATTGTTTGAGATTATGTATGATTTGAAATGACCAACCAGGATAAGTTTTGATAGCTGTATTTACAAGATGTTCCTTCTTTTCTAGCCTCCTTTTAGAGGACTCTGAAGAAGAAGAAGGTGACTTATGTAGAATTTGTCAGATGGCAGCTGCATCATCATCTAACTTGCTGATAGAGCCGTGCAAGTGCACAGGAAGCTTGCAGTATGTTCACCAAGATTGTATGAAAAAGTGGTTACAGGCCAAAATTAACTCTGGTAAGATTTGCCTTTTTGTGTGTTTTGTTTTTGCAGTCTTTCCAAGAGATGCACGTACATATACGTTTTAGTTACCAAATCTGATTATAATTTACTGATTGTCAAATTTATACTCTTATCAAAAGTATGGTAATTAATTTTTGAAGCAAAAGCATTAATGAACTTCATTAATCTTGCTTCAAAATTTAATGTATTGTACTGTGGTTTTTTTTTTTTTTAAATATTACTTCTTTTGGGGCGCCTGGGTGTCTCAGTCGATGAAGTGTCTGACTTGGGCTCATATCATGATCTCAGTTTGTGAGTTTGAGCTCTGTGTCCGGCTCTGTGCTGACAGCTTAGAGCCTGGAGCCTGCTTCAGATTTCAGATTCTGTGTTTCTTTCCCTCTCTCTCTCTCTCTCTCTCTCTCTCTCTCTCTGCCCCTCCCCCGCTCGCGCGCGCGCGCGCTCTCTCTCTCTCTCTCTCTCTCTGCCCCTCCCCCGCTCGCGCGCGCGCGCGCTCTCTCTCTCTCTCTCTCTCTCTCAAAAGTAAATAAACATAAATAAATAATTAATTTTTGAGAGAGAGAGAGAGTGCAAGCTGGAGAGGGGCAGAGGGAGAGGGAGACAGAGAATCAGAAGCAGGCTCTAGCCTCTGAGCTGTCAGTGCAGAGCCTGATGCAGAGCTCAAACTCAAAACCATGAAATCTTGACCTGAGCTGAAATCAAGAGTCAGACACTTAACTGACTGAGCCACCTAGGCACCCCTCTTTTTTTAATGTTTATTTGTTTATTTTGAGAGAGTGAAATTTAATTTTAAAGTTGAGAGAAATTTGTTAGACCATGAGTACCAGAGGATATAAGTAAAAATGACTCCTAAGGTAAGAAGGGTGGGAAATTAGATGAGATTAGTAAATGTGCACAATTTTAAAAAATTTGTTTATTTTGAGAGAGAGAGCAAGCAGGGGAGGGGCAGAGAGAGAGAGAGAGAGGGAGGGAGACACAGCATCCCAAGCAGGCCCTATGCTGTCAGCACAGAGCCCCACACGGGCCCGAACCGTCAGATCATGAGCTGATAAGAAGAGCCAGATGCTTGACTGACTGAGCCACCCAGGCGCACCAGTGTATGCCATTGTATGAGATTGATGGTCTAATAATAGTTGGTGACAGGAAAATAATTTGTGAGGTAGGATGGCATTAATACTGATTTTTTTTTTTTTAA
Source organism: Panthera onca (assembly GCF_046562875.1). Taxonomy (NCBI): domain Eukaryota; kingdom Metazoa; phylum Chordata; class Mammalia; order Carnivora; family Felidae; genus Panthera; species Panthera onca. The sequence goes on along the minus strand of NC_138346.1, from coordinate 72,417,806 downwards.
CATTTATTTATTTTTGAGAGACAGAGCATGAGCAGGGGAGGGGCAGAGAGAGGGAGGCACAGAATCAGAAGCAGGTTCTGGGCTCCGAGCTGTCAGCACAGAGCCCAATGTGGGACTCAAATCCACGAACCGTGAGATCATGACCTGAGGCGAAGTCGGACGCTCAACCGACTGAGCCACCCCGGGGCCCCTTTAATACTGATTTTAATCATCATTTTGGAAGACTTGGGTAACCTGTTCAAGCTGGAGATTGTGAGGCTCCTGGGAAAAATTTGTTTGTAGCTAGGTAACCAAGGCCTCCTTTGGGGTAGGGAGGTTATGTTTTCTTTTAAACTAGCCTGATCCCAGTGCTGTGGGGGAAGACCCATCTCACCTGTTGCAGCTTCTTAGCTGTACGGTGGTATGATAGCTTCTTGGCTTTATCATGTCCTGGGCCGTTATCAAGATTAAATGAATGTTCAGCATGGTAGCATTTGTTCTTGACACTTAGTAAGGGCCCAGCAATGTTAGCCATTACCAAAATGAGAAACAAGTTGACTCACCTTCTAATACATTTGCAGTTAGACATTTAGCGTTGTGTAGGCAGGAAAACAGTTGATACAGTGTGTTAAGAACATTGTTAGGCCTAGATTGGAATAATGGCACTAAAACTTAACTGAAGGATCTTAAGTTTTTTTAACATTGGTTCTCAACCTTGGCTGCTGATCAAAATTATCCCTTAGAGTTTTAAAAAACATTGATGCCTTAGATCTACTTTTGAATGTTCTTAAGTAGGTCTGGGATTGGGCCTCAGATCCATTATGAGTAAAAGTGAGTAATTCTTACCACATAAGGTTGTTGTGAAGGTCAAATGAGATGACGTTTATAAATAGTTTCTCACAGTACTGGGCATGTGGTAAATACTCAATTAGATGGGTGTTACCAGGTTATTAATAAGCTTTCTAAGATATGATCAGATGAATATAAAGATCTCAAGAACTGAACCTTCTTGATAAATTTTCACAAAGGCTTTCTCATACTTACATAAAGACCCCATCTAGTAGAAGATTCATTCTGGTAGAGATTGATTTTAAACATTTATTAAGCAGCTGCCACGTATGGACTGTTAAACTCTCAGGGTATGCGAAAATGAATAAAGCAAGTCTAGTACAAGTTGAGGCGAATGCAGTCAGGGCAGTCAGGGCCTACTGAATGAGGTGGGGTCTTAATGGAAAGAGCCCTAGATTAAACATGTAGGGATAAATGGGCTTTTCTGAGCTGTATATGATCTACTGAACGTTGTTCTATAAGTCACTTAATTCCTAGAAGAAAAAACATGAAGCACTAAAACGTGAAAGAATTTGTACTACATGATCTCAGAGGCCCGTATTTTATAATCACACTTCTCCTGCTTCTGAATCAGAGAATAGTTCTAAGAAATGTCTGATAAATGTAGGGCGCCTGGGTGGCTCAGTAGGTTAAGTGTCCAGCTTCGGTTCAGGTCAGGATCTCACCATTCGTGAGTTCGAGCTCCACCTCAGGCTCTGTGCTGACAGCTCAGAGCCTGGAGCCTGTTTCAGATTCTATGTCTCCCTCTTTGTCTGTCTGTCTGTCTGTCTCTCTCGCTCTCAAAAATAAACATTAAAAATTTTAAAAACAAATGTCTGATAAATCTCTTTCACGTTCTTTGTTTTCCATCAGTCATAGTATGGACTTATCCTGAATTTAGTTCAGTGGTACAATATTAATTGTCTTTAATTAAAATATTCCAGATGCATTTTAATTTCAGTATCTCTATGTATGTTAGACTCCTAAAACAGCAACAACAGCTTGGTTTTAATCATATACTGGAAATACAGTGACTATCTTAATGTAATTTGACTACAGGACATTTTGAGACAACAGAGAACATACTACCTTAGAATAGCACTCACTTTCTGTTCCAACTATTTTCAAAAGAAAATGCATATAAATTACTGCTGTCTTAGACTTTATGCCAGATTTTACTGTTTAAGAGCTTGAAGGCAGAGGTTACTACTTTTCTTTTTCCTTCTAAATCTTGGCATATAACAGTCAACAAATGTTAATTGAATCTAAACTTCTACCCTGTTAATCACATGACTTCTTTGCTTTTAGGATATGTGTGTGTGTATATATATATATATATATACATTTTTTTTTTTTAGGATATATATACATATATATACACACACTTTTAGGATATTATATATATGTATATGTATATTTTAGTTTAAAGCTGTCTAAAAATAAGCATGGGGGAAAATGGCTATATGTTTAATTAGACAAAATTACCAATGATTTAATTGGAGCCAGAAGCTTAGGAGTAACCAGTAACTGCATATTGGACAGAAAGAACTGTTTTTCCTTTTGTGATAAAATATATATAAAGTAAAATTTCCCTTTTGACCATTATTACATGTGTAATTCAGTGTCATTGAGTATGTTCAGAATGTTGTGTGACCATCACCACTATCTACTTCCAAAATTTTATTATCACCCCAAAACAAAAACTCTTCATCCATTAAGCAGCAGCTCCCACCTCCCTTTCTCCTGAATCCCTGGTAACTTACTTATTTTCATCCATGTTGTAGCATGTATCAAGACTTTGTTCCTTTTATGACTGAATGGAGCTGTTTTTACCTAGACAAAGGTGGATTCCTTTTGTTCCCTCCTAGCTTACAGGGAATGCACATTTCTTAGAGGACAAAACGTCTTAGGTATATATTGTCACATCAGAGATACTGGCCTGGATATAGGTAACTAGTTGTTTGGGATACTACATTATTTAACATTGTTTTCATGGCATCGTGCCAAGGTACTTAAATAAGAAGCGGGAAGTACAGATGATGTTCCATTGTCAGCTTCCCACCATCAAGGATGGGGTAGCATGCATTTCTGGAAGGAAAAAAACAGACACCTAAATAATGGGCATAAGCTTAGGACCTGACAAGCACGTTAGTGTTAACCAGTTGTTATTTTAGGAGACCTTACCAGGTTTATGGCAGTAATGCAATCTTCCTTCCTTTCTCCCTTTTGATTCTCTATATTCTAAGCTTAAAACTTTACAAGGAATAGTATTTTGTGGAGACATAGCAAACTAAGTTTTCCTTTTAATTTTACCAGGTTCTTCATTAGAGGCTGTAACCACCTGTGAACTCTGTAAAGAGAAGTTGCAGCTTAACCTGGAGGATTTTGATATTCATGAACTACATAGAGCTCATGCAAATGAACAAGTTAGTATATTTTGCCTAATTTGGTAAGTGTCTGTTCTATGCTTAAAGGACAACTCTTGAAGAAAAGATTAAATCATGGTCAGAAAACCTGCATTAAAATAATAATAATAATAATGTTTTTAATATAATTCTGTTACCACATTAGGTATTATATGATTCTATAATTTTTCATTTTCCCCCTAACTTTTTAAAGCACAAGGCACATAACAAAGTCACAAATTTTAAGTGTAAGGTAAAATTCATCATATGCTTCCTAAATAAACCTAAAAATAAGGAAAGCTTAGGAAATGGGTCCCAAAGTAGGCATGCCAACCTTCTCTCCCCAGAGCTGTCTCAATTGTGAATGCCTCTGAGTACTGGAAAATAATTGAAACACCAAACCCCAGATCTGCATCCTGTTTTTTGTTTTGTTTTTTTTTTATGTTAGGAATAATTTTTTATGTGCCTATATAATCCCCTGTTCTTCCTCATGTCTGATTCCCTCTACCCTCCCCATTCCGCTTCCATCTATATGTTGAACGAGTTATCTTATGTGAAATCATTTATTCCAAGTTCACATTGTTTTTCTTTCCTTTAGTATTTGTATCACTACAAATACATAATGTCAGGATTTCTCTGATGATACTAAAATTTTATTTCATGTATTATCCTCTCATGTCTCAGATTTTTTTGGTATGTATTGATCTCTCCTTCCCTTCTCCCCCCATTGATTGGATCACTAATTTTTCTTGAAATTTAGAGCTCAGTATTTTTTCCTTTTTAAAGGAAAATTCAGGTGGGAGATGTTGAAAGATTATGAGGATAACTCTAGGGCCATACTATCCAAATGTGCTTATTAGCATATTTGTGATAAAAAGAGAGGTGATGGTGACAGAATGCATGAATGCTTGAAAAACACCTTTTAAATGAAGTGTTTGGACACTTTTCTCCCTTTTTTATTAAAGTGAAGTTTATGTAATGTAACCATTTTAAGGTGAACAGTTATTGGTACTAGTACACTTGAGCACTACACAACCATTACCTCTCTCTAGTTCCGGGACATTTTCATCTCTTCAAAATAAAATCCTGTACCCATTAAGTAGGGGATCCCTATTTCCCCCTTCTCCCATCCCCTGGCAGCCACCAATCTGTGTTCTATTTGACTTTGTCTATTCTGGATATTTCATATAAATTGAAACATGCAATATATGATCTTTTGTGGACACTCTTTTTAAATGTGCGAATATAGATACCCTTTGAAAATCTGATTAAAACCAAGGAACACTCTTTACAAAATATACATAGACACAAAATCTGCATATAATTTAAGGGACTCCCAGATCTCTTGAAGCTAATTGCCTAGATCCAGGTTAAGAATCACTGATCTAAGGAATGAAAAAAATTAGTTGATATAGTACAGATGCTACTCTAATACTGGTTATTGTTTTATTCCTTAATGAAGCCAGTTGTCCAAAAGGAGTACCACTTTCAATAAGGAATTGTCTTAAATTCTTAAGGAGTCTCTCTAGACAGCTAGAGTTTTAAGTTTTTAAGTTTTTTAAGTTTTTTTTTTTTAAGTTTTTTTTTAACGTTTATTTTTGAGACAGAGACAGAGCATGAACGGGGGAGGGTCAGAGAGAGAGAGACACAGAATCTGAAACAGGCTCCAGGCTCTGAGCTGTCAGCACAAAGCCCGATGCGGGGCTTGAACTCACGGACTGCGAGATCATGACCTGAGCCGAAGTCGGCTGCTTAACTGAGCCACCCAGGCGCCCCCTTAAATTTTTTTTAAATGTTTTATTATTTATTTTTGAGAGAGGGAGAGACACAGCGCAAGTGGAGGAGGGGCAGAGAGGGAGACAGAATCCAAAACAGACTCCAGGCTCTAGGCTGTCAGCACAGAGCCCGACCAGGGGCTCAAACTCACAAGCCGTGAGATCATGACTTGAGCTGAAGTGATATGCTTAACCACCTGAGCCACCCAGGCGTCCCTAGACAGTGGTATTTTAAAGAACAAGAAGAAAGAGTATGGAAAGATGCAAAGAAATTTTTATTTTTTTCCTCAAAATCAGAGTAGGTTTCAAAGAATGGTTTTCTTCCATTCTTTCTGTAGGTACTCCATCATGTCTCTTGAAGGTGGTTCTTTGGCTTTTCAGTACAGCCAAGAGTATTTTTATTGTTCTTCAAGGATTTTAATGACCCACCTCTTAAATAATTGAGAGGCATTGAGAAATATTAGGTGGAAAATGACAGTCTTGATGAAGCTTTCTGGCTTTAACATCTTTGTTCTTGGTGAATCATGGATTTTAGTGGTCTGACAGATACCCTCATTTTAAATGATTAGTTTATAATACATTTTAATCTTCTGGATGCATGATTTCCTTTTAAGTTAAAAACAAAGTTAATGAAGTGAAGCATTTAGAGAAACTTTTAATTTCAAATTTGTTGAGTATTCTGAAGAATCTATAACCAGTTACTTGCTGAAGTTGCCACTAAGAACATAGATTTCTTAAGTTATCAAAATATGATACAATTTAGAGATCACTGTGTAAACAGTTACAGAAGAGATTAGATTTTTTAATAGCACTATATTCATGATTTGTTTTCTTAGCTTCAAAACCAACAGAACAGCATTGAACCAAAGATCTATTTTTACCCATTGCAAATTTCTATGTGAATGATATGAGGAAGTTACTTTACTACCTTTTTTTTAGTTAATTTTTATATTTAGTGTTGCCTTTAAGTTAATTAAATTACATGAACAACCTGTCAGAATAGGATTTTAGTCACATAATGTATTGATTTTTGCTGTAGATGAAATGGTAATTTTTAAGCAAATAGTTACAGCTATCTGTGTAATGAAATCAGTTTTCAGCTTTATGTAGAACCAGAGCATTCATTCCACCATCAAATGATTTTTCCCACTTTTATATAAATCATTACATAAAGGAAGACTATATGAGAATGAAAAGGTTATTCATACACCTATTTGAATACATTATATGGCAATTAGTGAACTTTTATGAAACTATGAAAGACAGCTCTTTCTTTTTCAATAATTGGCATTATACTCTTCCTAGGAGCTGGATGTAAATACATTTCCTCTAGTTTATCGGTATGCTATAAGTATCAATCTCAATTCTACTAATTTTTCATTCTTCATTTTTTTTTTTCTCGCTTGCTTTCCTGTTGAAGGCTGAGTATGAGTTTATCAGCTCTGGTCTCTACCTAGTTGTGTTATTGCACTTGTGCGAACAAAGCTTTTCTGATATGATGGGAAATACAAATGAACCAAGCACACGTGTCCGAGTAAGTAATATTGGAGTTGGGGGAGCAGGGAGGGTGTGATGCAGCAAGTGTTCGCTTTGGAAAGCAGATTGTCTTACATGTTTACATTTAGTTTTCTTTAGGGAGCTCTTATATTAAAATGTGCCTTGAAAATAAAGATAATGTAGATTTAATGGGAATTGCTTTCTTCCTTCTTTATCAAGCAGGCTAATTTTTCCAAAAAGCTATTTTTAAACAAGTAATTTTCTAGCTCTTGAAGGTAATTGGAATATATTTTAGTGAAAAACAGGGATGGAATTGAAAATACCTAGGGAAAATGCTCTTTTTCATTTGGGAGGGAAAAAAACAACTCATTATTAAATTGAACTCCAAAAACCAAAAGAGTATGGGAAATTAACTTCAATTTCATTTGTTACTATCCTGTAAAAGATTAGCAGTGTACTAATTTTTAAGTATTCATATTACTAGAAACTACTTAAGATATGGACTATTGTGTGTTTACTCTGTACACTCTTACCTTAATGTTAACACTTGAGCTAGCTGTCTCTTAGGTGCTTATGAGTATAGGATGCTACTTACCTCAGTGTACCATAGGAAATTTATACTCTCTGCCTCGCCCAATTTGTGTGGCAGGGGCTAGGGCCTGCATCAGTACTGTAGTATTGTGAACACTTCATATCTTGAAATGTGTTCATAAACATATACTTCAGACTATTTTTTAAATACTCACTTTGTTAAAAATGGAGCCAAATTTCTGGTGAGGTGTAATGTTTTTGTTTTATCTTGAAAATTACCAAATAACCAAATAATCAAAATTACCAAATATATATAGTTTGGAAATTGGTAAAACATTTTTCTGTAATCCTCATGTGAACATTCCTGTAAGCCATTTGATAGATTATTATCATTGAGAGAAAAGAGAATGAACTATCGAGCATTTATAATTTGAGCGAAGATCGCTGGACTTTTAAGTACTTTAGAAATCGTAGTACCTAAATATAGTAGATGCCATAAGATGATTTCCTAAAAGGTAACTTATCTTTTCAAAATGAATAAACCTTTATATAAAGCATATAATTCATGCCTTTGTAAAAGGTACAAATTATTAAAGTGGAAGTCATTTTCACAAATTTTTTTTAAGTATCGAAATAAATGTAATACATCTGGAGCTATCAAATTTAGACAGGAAGATAAAATTGTTCCTGTTTTGTTTTTTTGACCCCTAAGAGTGTTCATTTGTGTCCACATTGTAATGGTTTTAATTTTTTCTCCATAATTTTTTGAAGTGTTGTATTTATGCAAGACAGAAATGCCATTAGATAAAATTATTTTATTATAGCAGCTTTCAGTTTTTACATGATTCATGATTTCTACATGACCATTTATATAATGGTGATTATATACAACAGTTAAAAAATATTTTAAGCTTGTAATTTTTGATGTGGGGGTAGAAAGACCCCTATTTTAAAGGCTTAAATGGTGTTTGACTTTTTAAAGTAGAAATGAATCTCCTATACTGATTCTCTTTTTAGATCAATTTGCAACATTTAAACTACTATATTTCTTTCTGCATTGTTTCTAGTTTATTAACCTTGCAAGAACTCTTCAGGCACATATGGAAGATCTCGAAAGTAGGTGGAATTTCCCCTTCCCAGACTTGTTGAATTTCTTTTGCAAATTAAATCCACAGACCAAAACCTTACTGTATACGCTTTCTACCAAATTAGAGCTTCATTTATAGGCGTAGTAATACCATAATAACTGATTTGGGAAAGATGGGTTGGGCAACTGAGCTTTTTCAAAGCATATTTTTAAAAAATAACAATTTTAAGGTACAGAAGGATATATTTTAACTAGTGTTTTATTTAAAATTTTTATTTTTGATCGCCTTAATTTTAATCAAAAAGAAAACTTCTGGTCAAACCACACTTCTAAATCTGTTAGGTGTGTGTGTGTGAGAGAGAGAGAGAAATTTTGTTATTCATCTTTGTTAGATCATTAAAAGTTTTCCCTGGGTTTGTGTATAGTTCTAGGAAAATAGGGGTGAAAGATTCCTAGTTCTGAGTCCGTAACAGAAGCCATAGTTTTTTTTTTGCTCCTTGTTCAGGTCCTCATGGACCTTTAATAGGCAGCCAGCTCCGACAGCAACTCCAATCTCTTAAGATCACGTTCCAGCATTAGGACTTCTGCCTGGGCTCCTATGTGAAGGCACTTAATGCCCAAATCTTTACAGGCATCTGCACAGCTTAACCTCAAAGTCCTACAACCTCCAGGGTGCTTCGTACCAGGTGGGCACAGATATTGGTGGCTCTGAAACAGTTCCTGGGAATTCAAGATTACCCTACCTATTGTACTTTTTCACCCAAAGCAACTGGCTCCCCACGATCAGATTCCATTACACTCTTTGAAGTGTTTTAAAATATATATTCTCCACTTGATTATTCTCTGTACTCATCTTCAAAACACTTGTGGAGTGTTACCTGTAGTGTGCGTGTTTTTTTACCCTTTGAAGTAAAGTTTGAGAAGGACTTGGTCTTCATGAGAGCCTTTTAATTCCTAGAATATTCTAAGACATGGGTTGTTGTCATTAAGTTTGTACTATTTTTAAGTTTTGAAAGGATTAGAGGTACAACCAGATGCCTTTTCACAGTTTAGTATGTGTGAAAATGGTATATAAAGGAGTCTGGTATATAAAGTGGGAATTCATTTGGTGTACATCTTTTTTTTTCTTTTATATAAACTTCTTCACATCCCTTATGTTACCTAACACAAAGATCTCTTTTAGCAAATTATAATTCATACTTTGCCAGATGTGATGGTAGTAATTTGTTTTAGATGATAGTAATATTTTCCCCAGATTGCTTTACTTTTTTTTAAACTAACATTTAGTAGTTTCCTAAACATAGCAATGTCTACTGCCAACATGTAAGAAAGACGGAGGTGAAATATACCCAGATTCAGCTGAGAGTAAAAGCTGTTGTGGGTGCTACAAGCTTACTCCTAAGTACCAGAATATTAATGTATTCTAAAAGTTGGTTCTCACTGAATTTTCTTCTCTTGTGGAGTTAATTGAAGAGAAAACATGAGAAGTTCTCTGAAAAACTGTTTTATTTCTTAGTTTGATATTTCTCCATAATATAGCATAAAACTTAACCATAGGATTTACTCATTCATGAGCCAAGTATATGCTTGCTATCATTTACTAAAAATGGATTGAAGATTTCTGCAAGATAAATTGAAACATGAAAACTTAAGTTTCATCCATACATGTAGGATGTTTTTGTTGATTCCATTTGTTGGGTGCTCTTAAATATTGGGTCTAATATTAATACAAGAAGAGTATACATTTAACCTTTCTGCCCTTGATAATAGGGGAAATGCTGGTTGGGTGTTTATTTTAGTGAATTCCATTTTCCTCAACACGTAACAGTTTAGAGAATCCATAGTTTTATACTTAGGTCCCTCCTATAGACATTCCAGGATGTTTATTTTAAACTTCTGAGCTACTACAATGGCTCTTAAATTGAAGTCAGAAATGTTACAAACATGATGTTTCTGACAATGTAGAGGCATAGGAATAATCTCAAAAGTTTTTTACTAAATCCAATTGTTTTAACTTAGGCTGTGTCTATATAAAAGCTTTTTGGACTAAATAGAGCTTTTTCTTGGCATTGTATAGACATAGCTTTGATGTAAATTGCAAGGATACCCATAACCTATTCTGTGTACATTTTTTTTCATTCTCATCGGATGCATCAAACATGCAGCGGTAATAAACCAGATTCTACTCAGGTGTGTGAGAGCACTTGCCTTAAGTTCATTTTTTTCTCTAGTGTCTAAATCATTAGCTACTGTGAACACAGGCTGATCTCAGAAGCTTTTTAGAAGACGTTCTTGAAGCACATTTTTAAGCATTCTCATTTTTATAAAAACTAACATAAAAAGATGTTGGGGTGGGAGCATTATGGATGGGCATCACCCACAGTCAGACCACCCCTAACCCTGTCATAACTTATCATTTTGACCAAACAGAATACTAAATTGGGTTTTTTTATTTTACAAGTCATTGCTGTTCTGGCTTCATATTTATACGTATCCATTCTCATCCCCCTTAAAATCATTCTTGATCATCCTGTTTTCTTTCAACAGCTTCAGAGGATGATTCCGAAGAAGATGGAGACCATAACAGAACATTTGATATTGCCTAACTTCATATAAGACAAATGGATGATCTGTGAACAAGTGTTTATTAAAACTGGCAATTACGTATGATTTAATTTTGTGGGGAATGCCTATTGGAGATATATATAGATATATCTAGATATATCTATCTATAGATAGATATATCTAGATATATCTATATATATTCTCAAGTATTGCTGAATTAAAAATTCTCCTGGACCTTTTAACATGGCCAATGAATCTGATGTTTATAAACTGGTCATCAAAAGTATTTTTCTTTTCGGTGAGTGGGAAAATGTTATCCTTGTTTTAAATATCTAAGTAATGCTGATGACCCTTTTTTGTGTTTTGATTACTGTAGTCATATTTATGAAAAAAAAATGGTTCATGTTTTTAGTTTCTTGCTAGTGAAAAAAGTGGGACAAAATATGCTTTTGAAATAAAATGGCACCTAATTATTTTTCTTTTCAAAAATGCCTTAAGTTACAGTCTCATTTTCATGATCATTTGCTTCCAGTGTTTATAAAAAAAATAATTGGGAAGTTATGAAAGCATTATATATTAGGTTCCCAAAGTTAATACGAATCCTAAATTCACTTAGCAATAAAATCTAATTTTTAAGAAGTATATAAATATAAAATGTATAAATGATGGATAAATTTTTGTATTGATTTGCAAAATGCAGATTATATTTGATAAGCCATAGTATGTAGATATTCCTTTTAGGAGTATTACAGCTGTAAATTATATTGGAATTGCCCATCAAATGCTATTTGGGAAAAAAAATTACTGCAATCTCAAGTTAATGGAATATTTTTAAATCCCACATTTAAAGTTTAAAACACTGGTTTTCAATGTGTTTTTTAGTGTTGTCACTTCTTTATAGATAAATACGATATAAATAACCTGTTTGGATCCTGGTCGTTTTTAACTGTTCCTTGGTAATTCTGAGCATTTATTTACTGACTTAATATTTTTCACCACTTTTGGAGAACAGATGAACATCACCTATTCACCATGAATAGATCTACACCATGGTCAGGAGTTGTGTATAAAGTTTCATAACACTGTATATATTTCCTCTGTCAACACCCTTTAGGATATACTTTTAAACACCTTCAGGTGGTTTCAGATTAAATAGTCTTATGTTATGGCAACTAACTACATTTTCAGAACCTAAATAGAAACCATGCAATTTCTCAAATGTGAATCAACAGTTTGCCCACACTTAGTTTGTTTGTCTTAATGTAAAACCTTGGCTGGAAATAAAATGCATACTGATTGATTTACTTTATAGTTTGAAATGTTTCCTTTTGAACTGGTGGTGCTCAAAGTAGACTTCAAACCTTAAAGCTTTTTTAAGAAGTAAAACCCCAATTCATACAAAAATATAAATTTAAAAAAAAAATTTTTTTTTAACGTTTATTTATTTTTGAGACAGAGAGCATGAATGGGGGAGGGTCAGAGAGAGGGAGACACAGAATCTGAAACATGCTCCAGGCTCTGAGCTGTCAGCACAGAGCCCGACGCAGGGCTTGAACTCATGGACCGCGAGATCATGACCTGAGCCGAAGTCGGCCGCTTAACCGACTGAGCCACCCAGGCGCCCCTAAATGTAAAACATTTGCTCAATTTTTACCTGTTATCTCTGCATTGCCTTAAAGGAAAAATACAAAATTAAGGATACCAGTTTCACTATTCTGTGGGCCCTTAAGGGGTGCTTTGAGTTTCAAACATTTACACTTTTAATAGACTCAGCATGAAAGTTAAGTATCTTCTACTTAACCCACAAAACTTACTTCAAAATTTAAATAGTAGGGGGCGCCTGGGTGGCTCAGTTGGTTAAGCGTCCAACTTCGGCCCAGGTCATGATGTCCTGTTTTGTGCATTTGAGCCCCGCATCGGGCTCTGTGCTGACAGCTTGCTCAGCCTGGAGTTTGCTTTGGATTCTGTGTTTCCTTCTCTCTCTGCCCCTCCCCCACTCACTCGCTGTCTCTCAAAAATGTTTTTTTTTTTTAATTTAGTAGAAAACATTCCATTGGTATGCAGTTTATTGTCATATTAAATGCTTAATGCCAGAGATACACAGTGGCTTGAGCTTAGTATACTTTCAGTTCCGTAGTACCGCTTACTATTTCATATTTCAATATTGCATAAGCTTCTGATACCCTGTACGTGTGAATTACTTTTAAAACCATATAAACAGAAATAGACCATAGAGCACTCACTACAGAGAATGCAAATTCTTAGGAAAATGCAGTTTAATGTTATTCTCTCTAGATACCTGCCAAACGTAAGAATTTATACTGTCCTTATTAACCAAAACCAAGATGTTGAAGAAAGCAATTTATACATTTTGAATATAAATAAGCATGGTTATGTTGATGATAATAAAAATATACATACAGACTTGAATGACCCAGTTTGCTGTTGACCACTGAATAGATGCAAAGGCCCTGTTACAGATGTTCTGATGTATGAAGAAAATTAAGATTTAACACTTCACTAACCAGGGACCTCTAAGGACTTACTTGAAAGGTGAAATCAAATATGGAAAATTAAATCAGTTTAATGTAGCTGTTTTGTAAGAGCTGCCATTGGGTAGAAGTGATCAAAATGAACAAGAAAATTAGTTGTATGGGAGTTAAGTGGAAGGGGAGATTCTAGAGCAGCACTGTCCAGTAAAACTTCGTGATGATGGATGGAAGTGGAAATGCTCTGTAATTTGTATTGCCTATTACGGTAGCTGCTACATGTGTTTGAGCATTTGAAGTGTGGCTAGTGCAACTGAGAAACTGAACTTTAAGTTATATTTAATTTTAACATAAATAGCCACATGTAGCTTGTGGCTACTATATTGGATACTGTAGAAATCTGTGACTATTAGAGAACGTTTTAAGGAAGAGTTAAGATCTGTCTTAGTTTTTAAATGACTGGTAGAATTTGAATAGAAAAAGGAAGGAATTCCAATCTGTTCACTATTAATAACTTACCAGGAATAAAATAGTATCCAAAAACTTAGAAATGTAAAGCTCTTGCAGAGTGTAGTTGTTTTGTGTAAGAAGGCTAGTGTAACATCTGTTCTTTTAGTACCACACAGCCATACCATATAGTCTTGTCAGCACTTTGTAGTTTTTCCTATGTCATTAAACAACAGTGCCATTAATTGTGATGAAGGAGGTTATTCGTAATGCCAGTGGACACATCGTGTAAGCTGGGACTTTGTTGCCATTGGTCAAGCTTGAGATAGTGTATCTCCCCATAAGAAAAGTTTTTCCCATAAGATAATTGATGAGACATTGGTTAGGGAGAGAGACTACTACTTTGAGCTTTCAGGGTTTCTAAGTAAAGATAATTTTATGTGAACTCCATATATTTATCTTTTCTAGTTATTTTTAAGCTATAAAGAATGCTAAGGAAAATCACTCTTGATTCAGCTCTCGTTTTCATTTTTTACCCCCAAAAAGATTCTTCTCACCTTTACTGACAACTTTGAGCATCACAACTACAGTAGTATGTAGTGTTTTTCTGCAGTTTTTGCTACCCTAGTTTTCATGTCCTTGAATGATAGTTCATCAGTGTTCGGGGAGCACTGACACACCTTATATAGGAACAGATCTGGAGGTAGAGAAGAAATATTCTTAAATAAAGGGGCTCTGTGATCAAAGCATTATCCTCACTGCCATCCACTTCCACATCTTCCTGGTATGGCTGTAATCCTTTTTGCTTCAAAAAATTTATAAAATTTCATTGACATTCTAACCATTTGTTATTAGTACAAAATAAGATTTCTTGTCCAAAGTGATGTTCTAAAAGTAATGAAATTTTAAAATGTAGGATATGGGGTGGTTAAAATCTAAAAAATTTTCTACATCTAACTCAAAAGGGAAGATAAAAATATTAGGGGAATCGTCTGCCACAGTAAATTGTAATGTGTGACGTCTTAATGTATAGGATCTTTTTAAAGGTATGTTTTCTCATGTTTATTAATAAAAGAGCAAGACCTAGAAATTGGTTAAGACCTGGTGATTACTAAAACTACAGTGGTAGGTAAGAGTTATTTTTGTTTTTGTTTTTTTCCCCAATTCTAACCTAAGGTGGTTCAACCAAATGGGAAGGAAGATAGAGCAGTAGACTGGGTTTTTATTTTTATCTACTTTACTACTTTAGGCTTTATTTAAACTTTTTTAAGTGAAAGGTACATTTAGGGAGGTGGTTAAAACTACCAAATTGTATTTATCATTCCTTTTTAAAAACTTATGATAAACCTAAAGATCAGTTTTTGTCACGATTATATGAGAATAATGTTACTGGAATAAGGAAATATACCATGAAAACTGATTTTCATTGTCAAATTTTACATTAAAATCCTGTACAGGAAATCGCTGTCAACATTTGATGTCTTAATCTGAAATTTCCAAGATCTTAGTCAAATTGAACAGCATACTCATTTTCTTCTGCAACAACCAAAACACAGTCGTCGTTATAAGGTGATTGGGGTGCAGCTGAAAAAACTGTGGTGAAACCAGAATCCAAATTTCTTTTGTACAGGAACCAAACGATTGCTCCCAAAACTGTCAAAATTACTGTGCTAGCAATCACCAAAGCTGATATTAAAATGTGGTTATCTGAAAAGGAAAAGACAAAAAAAAAAAAAAAAAAAATATATATATATATATATATATATATATATATATATATGGAAATCAGGACACCCAGTTGCTAGAACTGCACTTGGGCGAGGGGGGGCATAAATACAGTTTCATCATGTAAATATTTGCCTATTAGAATTTCCCACACTGATGAGAAAAATAAATTACACTTATTCAGATTTGTATTTGTTAGCTTGAATGACTGCCATTCTTAAGATTTTAAGTTTTACAATTCTCCATCCTAAAATGGAAATTACCTACACTCAGGGTATGTCACGGTTCTACGTGTCTTCCTTGGATTTTACTTCCTAGTCTAAGACTTCCTATTTACTGCTCTTTTCAAGACTAGTTGTCTTTAGATACTTGTTTACATTAATGAAACTTATTGGTTCATCTGGCTTTTGGCATTTAAAATTTGTTATCACTGAGAAAAAACAAGAATGGCAGTGAATTATCTCCCTTTTTCTATTTATTCAAGTAACTATATATATGTGTATTCCTGAAGCAATTACAACCTTGCAGTCCTTGGCTACTGAAAACCCTCATAAACTTTCCATAAGTCAGTCAGTCCAGGGAAATTAACTCAGTTTAGGAGTTAGGAGGAAGAAAATGGCCACTAAAAGGAAAATTCTCTCCTTTTTGATCTTTAAAGTTTGTAGCAGTCACAGTTTGGTAAGGTTTGGGGTGTATTATTTGTTGGACCTTTAGATGAAAACGTGTCAAGAAAGCCAGGCAAATAGTTGCACAGTCTTATGAAATATTATTTTTTAATGAATTCAAAGACAACTCTGTTGCTAGTTCTTTCAACAACTCCTGATAAGATTTTGAGAACCATCATAAACCTACATACACTTTTGTACTTAAATCTCTATGTATCCTTTTATATTCTACTCAATCGGTAAATATCCTTCCCCCTCACCCAAATATACACGTGCAAATGTTCTACAAGATATGTGTCAGAAAATACTGTGCTCCTCCTGTCCCACTGCCACTCACCCTGAATTCCCATTCATCAAATCCATTCCTTTTAAGATTATTTGCCTCCATACTTATAAATAACATACTTACACGGCTTTTCTTAATTTTTTAATGTGAAATACACATAACAAAATACCATCTTAACCTGTTTTAAGTTTACAGTTTTATAGCGTTAAGTACGTTCACACTGATGTGCTGTCACCACTTTCTCCACAGAATTCTTCATCTTTCAAACCCGAGAAACTATGTATTAAACAGTAATGCCCCATTCTTCCCTTATTTTATTCCTTGTCAACCACCATTCTACCTTTTGTAGGTCCACTACTCCAGGTATCTCAGATCATTGGAATCACCAAGTATTTGTACTTTTGTAACCAGCTTATTTCACTTAGCCTAACTAATGTCTTCCAAGTTTGTGCATATTGTAGGATGTGTCAGAATTGCCTTTTTAAGGCTAAATAATGTTCCATAGTGTATATATCATGTTCTACTTACCCATTCATCTGTTGATGGACACTTGGGTTGGCACCTTCCACTTTTTGGCTATTGTGAATAATGCTGCTATGAACATGAGTGTACAAATCTTTGATACCTCTTTTCATTCCTTTTGCGTATATACCCAGAAGTGGGATTGCTGCATCGTAGGTATTTCTATTTTTAGTTTTTTGAGAATTTATCATTACTGTTTTCTGTACCATTTGAAATTCCCATCAATAGGGCACAACTGTTCCATTTTCTCCATATCCTTGTCAATACTTGATTTGTTTTTTGTTATTATATGTATATATGTGTGTGTTTGTAATATATATATATATATATATATTTTTTTTTTTTTTTTTTTTTTTTTTTTTTTTGGTAGCCAACCTAATGGATGTGAGGTGGTACTCTGCTTGATTTTATTTTTGAGTTTTTTTTTTTTTAACGTTTATTCATTTTTGAGAGACAGAGCATGAGCAGGGAAAGGGCAGAGAGAGGGAGACACAGAATCTGAACCAGGCTCCAGGCTCCAAGCTGTCAGCACAGAGCCTGATGCAGGGCTTAAACCCACCAACCGCGAGATCATGACCTGAGCCGAAGTCGGACGCTCAACCGACTAAGCCACCCAGGCACTCTGCTTGATTTTATTTTTAAGCTCTGTGCCAACATGGGGCAACTCACTACCCCGAGATCAAGAGCCAAGTGCTCTACCAGCTGAGCCAGCCAGATGCCCCTTTGGTTGATACTTTAAGGTATTTATTCCTTCTGTTGAAGAGTGAGAACTTAATTCTCCAATATACACACGAATTCTCAAACACTCCTTTCCTCTTCCATCACAGTTACAGCAATCCCCAAATTAGAAAATCTACATCTG
This sequence comes from Panthera onca, assembly GCF_046562875.1. Classification (NCBI taxonomy): domain Eukaryota; kingdom Metazoa; phylum Chordata; class Mammalia; order Carnivora; family Felidae; genus Panthera; species Panthera onca. The sequence continues at coordinate 72,400,143 of NC_138346.1, read as the reverse complement.
ACCATGCCAATCCAGAATTTTTAAAAACAACTACCAATTTAGAAAGCAACCCAATAAAAAATAAGGACAAAAGACTTGAGTAGGCATTTCGCAAAACACAATGAAATGGCTAATAAAAGTGCTCAACATTATTCACCAGGGAAATGAAAATCAAAATGATTACACACACCTGAATGGCTGAAATTAGATGGGACTTTCCATGGGATGGATATGCAGTAGAATGTAGCAGTTCAACCACTTTGAAAAATTACTTGGTAGTTTCTAATAAAGCCAAATATATTAGCTACCCTATTGACCTTGCAGTTCTTCTCTTTGGAATATACACAAGGAAAATGAGAAAATAGGTCCAAATGAGAATGTTCATAGGCTGTTCTATCATTTTAGTACCAAACTAGACATGATGCATATATACATAATAGGAAATTGGACAAATTGTGATACATTTACAAAGTACTATACAACAGTAGAATAAGTACAATATATACGTAACATGGATGGATCTAAAAAAAATTCTTGAGTGAAAAAAGCCAGTAGAATTCTATCTATGTTCTAAACCAGCAACTCTAACCTATGGTGATGGAACTCAAAATAGTGGGTAACTCTGGGAGAGATGATGGTAGGGGATACATTTATTGGTAATGGGCATGAAGGAAATTTTTTGGTGTAACATGTTCTTTCTCTATCTTGATTTGGGAGGTAGTTACCCAGGTATATCCAGAGGCAACCATCAAACTGTACACTTAAGATTTGTGCATCTTATTCACACCTCAGATTAAAAATTATGCTACCAATTGGCAACAAAAAAAAAAAAATTTAATAGACATGTTTCTGGGAATGCAAAATAGTACAATTCTAAAACCATGTTATCGATCAAAGTTCTACATCCACTTTTCAAATCCAACATTTGCATTTCAGGGAATCTAATCTTTAAATAATGTATTTGTGCAAGTAGATTCATTCACTGCAGCACTGTAATGTTTGGAAACCAGCCAGTAAGGGTCTGGAGCTGGTTTATATCCATAAAGACATATACGGAAGAGTATGCGTTGTTGATACCTAGAATCTATTAGTGAATAAAAGGGCAAAGTAAGTCCTATATCTCAATTTGCTGATCTTGGCAAAAGAAACACAGTTAAGAAACTTGACCCGCCTCAGGCTCTGGGCTGACAGCTTGGAGCCTGGAGCCTCTTTCCGATTCTGTGTCTCCTTCTCTCTCTGCCCCTCCCCCGTTCATGCTCTGTCTCTCTCTGTCCCAAAAATAAATAAAAAAACGTTGAAAAAAAAATTTAAAAAAAAAAGAAACTTGAGCTGGTGCCCAATAAGGATAAAAGTAGAATAATGTAGACAGGGGCAAGATGGGAGACGGACTTTTCAGCATTTGCCTTACTATTTTGCTTTTTCAACCATGTTAATGTATTACCTGTTCTTTCAAAAAAATATGCATTTAGGGGCACCTGGGTGGTTCGGCCAATTAAGTGTCCAACTCTTGATCTCAGCTCAGGTCATGATCTCACTGTTCCTAATAAAGCCCCACATCTGGCTCTGCTGACAGAGCAGAGCCTGCTTGGGATTCTCTCTCCCCTCTCTCTCTGCCCCTCCATTCATGCACACGGGCTCTCTCAAAGTAAATGAACTTTAAAAAAAATGCATTTAGTAAACCCTTAAGACAGATCCTTAAAGAACTATAATTATAAGGTCAAAGTCTTTTAAACAAAAGATTGCAGACTCATTTCCCACAAAAAAGGGAATTCAATGGGAAAATACAATTTGGTATTTAAAAAAATTCATACATATTTGCAGTTACCATATTTAGGATGTCAATTCTTATTACTAAGTTAAGACCTTTCTAAATTCTTATAAAAGTTGTTCCACTTTATAAAATTATATAATTAATTTTAAGGAGGTCTTTAGTAATATTTTGACATTAGAATCAATGTATTTTTACTTGTGGGAAGATTTTTAACAAAAGACCATTACTTACCTGATAAATATTTCTTTTCATATGGGACTAAAATGCAAAAGAAAATGAAAATTAAAATTCAAGTATGTATACTTTATTCTAAGTTTGCCTTTAAACACTTTCAAAATAGTTGAAAATGAAATTTAGTAGCTTAATATCCCTATTTCTATTGCTTGGTCAATTGTTTTCCATTTTGAACAAAGTTGTTTTTTGTTTCTTTTTTTTTAAAGATGTAGAGGTCTAACAGTGTATTAGCTTGGTTGGTGGAGAAAGAATAAGGAAACTCAAAGTGATGAGGTGAGGAAAATAATTTTTGTTAGAGGGTCTACAGAAAACAAACCTAATAAAATTGAAGTATACAACTGTGACCCCATTAGTATGGATTTGCTCACTATTTCTGATGTTTCAGTTATAGTTTAATTAAAAATTTGGTTTATATAAATGTGCCCTGAGACTTAGTACATGAAAAAAAAATTTTTTTAATCCAATAAATATTGGAAGTGGAATTCCACTACCATAAAACTATGATAAATTTAATATAATCAACTGTAGTTAAGAACCCTGCTGAGGCATACAAAAAAATCAAAAGGGGAAAATAATTTTGGTTTACAGTTGAAGTAGAAGGGGGGAAATACTAAAGATGCAAAGTGGAGAAATGGCTGTCATGTTTCAAGTATCCCAAAATCATATTTTGAAATTTTAAGTGTTTTTAATAAGAACAAAATTTTTTCTGAAACTTGGAACATGCTTTGATGTTTAACAATAACATCAAAATACTGTTGTGAGACATAATAATTTTGTCCATTAGAAAGCATTCTGAAGGGGAAGAAGGGACGGCCAGAGCCCAGGGGTGGTGGTTGGAAGGGCAGGGGCCAGGTTCAGAGCTTGCACCTCAGGGTTGCGGTGGGGAGAAAAAGCATTCTGATGGGTCAGAAGAAAAATTGCATTTTAGTCCAGAATAAGTTATTGACTACAATGCAGTTTTTCTTCATTTGCCTAAACAAAGGATGTTAGTACCTGTACAAGGTAAAATTCTTTAAACATTAGCTAGAACTCTGGAATCAGACATGAGTAGCTAATCCAATAACATGCAAGGAGACTATGATAATTCCTTTGAACAAGAGAAGAAATTTCTGACCTCTTGCAGGCTCTAAGAATAAGCAGATAGAATGAAAGTATGCCTGATTCACATGAGAATTATATTGGACTTCCAAAAGATCTGGGAGCATAGCATCCTAATTAATATATTCTGAAGTCTTTCTTACTCCCTCTAATTTATTGAGGCATACTTGTCTCAAAAATTTTTATTTTAAAACCAGCCCTACTTTCCCCACCCCTCTAGAAATGGAAAAAAGTTTTCAGTTATACTTACTAGCTGCTTTACAAAGGGTTCCTTCCACAGAAGAAATTTCACAATTTCCTTTTTTCCATTCACCTGTCTTGGTGTGCAAAAAGGCACAGGTGTCAACTAGATCCTCACCATCTTCTTGGTCTGTCCATTTATCAAATGTCATATTTGACTTATCAAACCACTTGAAACTTGCATCTGTCAGTTAAGAATATTTTTATCATTATGACAGTGTTAAATGGAGTTAAAAAGAAAGCCTAAGAAAAGGATCTGGGATTAAAGGTGGAAAATTACTAAGATATGTCTGCTCAAAACTTTTAGTTGTAGGATTTAAATTAGGAGGAATATATCTTGTGTACCAGCAAATGAAAGGTATTGGCTCAAAGAAGTTCTACGGAAGATCCTGTTTTTGAAAATAATAAAGTAACATTTTCTTGGGGGAAATAGCCAAGAAAATTAAAATATTAATAGTAACCTTAGTAGTTTCATTTCATTAATAATGCATGTACTTTCTGTTTCCTACAGGGACAATAAATACATTTACATAATATAACCTTGATAGTTCAATCTAGCAATATCCTACAGTTGACACATTTATGACACTACCATATTACAAAAATGCTGAGCCTAGAACCATATTTTAATCCGGACAAAAGAAACACAGCTGCTCAGGAAAGAGTTGCAGTATAGGTCATAGGTGCACACTGAAAATAGAATACCCAGAGACTATAGGAAACATCAACTTGAACTACAGAACTGAAGAATCTCAAAGTTACCAGTTTTATTACCATTAAAAAAAAAAAAGTGGTTTCCTACAAGGTAAATATTACTTACCATCTGTGTCAAAAAACATGCCTAGTAGGATATCATCTGGGCCTTTCCATTGCTTTTTCAAAGTCTCCAGTATAAAAGCATTTTCTTCTTCATTATGTATGCTTACCATGTCTGCTCCTGAAATTATTTTTAGGTAGAAATAAAGTTACCATGTTTCCAGAATCAATGCAGATCACAGGAATTATATAAAAATTATGCATTATAATACATTTACCATAATGTATTATACTTTCACACCTTTTTAAATTTCAGCTTGAGAATATGCACAATTTTGAAGAGACAATATATTCATGAGTAAAGTGATGTGATAAATTGAGCACAACAATTTTATATTCTCATTTCATTTATGTAGAGTTGGTAATTTACACACAAGGGAACAAAACATCATGGGAGGCTTCAGCAATAGAACATATTTTCTGCATCTCTCAACTTTCCTTTTTCCCATCACCTCTTCCTCGAGCAACCATGGTTTCTCCCTTTGTTTACTAGTGTAGTGAGGAGAAGCTCTGACCAAATCTAGGAGAACTGTAAACTATGAAGTCAACTTGCCAGAACAGTTGCAAGACGTGAAATTAAGCAACAGTCTGACTTGCCTCATTTAACTGGCCTTCGTGTGCCTGCTGCCCAAAGCCTTACATGTACATATTCTGTGGTCTTTAGAAAATTCCTGGTTAAGGAAAATGATCAATAAAAGAGGTCTATCATTGGATAGTTAATCACACTTTCATGTGATTCAAGAGTAAAGAGCAGCAGCGATCTATATTTTATATCTCCCATACATTAGCTTTTGTGGTTCTTAAAGTCTATAAGCTACATATACATACAAGCATCCTATAAATATCAGGAGTAACTACTTTTCCAAGAGATATTTAACCCTGTTTCCTTACCTAGACAAAGATTCTCTTGCAAATTAAAAAGAATTTCACTGTCTTAATTGGATAATACTTTAGAGAAAATGCTAGTAGAGTTAGTTCCTTTCATGATATTCTGTTTTTTCAAGTGAAGACAGTTGAATAAATGATGACATCAAGGCTTGTGCTCAAAGCAGCCAGAAAGCTGGCAGGGAGGATACATCTAATCCCTGGGTGTAAGACAAAAAAAAAAAAAAAAATAATAATAATAATAATGTAACAGCCTTTCAGGTGTACTCAGCTAAATATGGAATATAACACAAAAATAATAAACATAGGACTTCTCAGCCTCAGTAATTTAGAAGTAACAATTTTCCCATTTTCCAATGATAAGTTGTTGATCCTACGTATATTTTACAGTGTGGAGACTTTCTGTACTATAACTAATGCAAGTACATGGAGAAATACGGTACTTTTGCCTACTATTACATTCTTCCAAAATCATCCAAACTTAACAAAGTCTCCTGAAAATTCCAGAATATTGTCTTAGTTCAGTGGTTCTCCACCTTGAGCATGCATCAAAATCTGGAGGGCTTCCAACTGGAATGAGATGGGGCCTGAGAATTTACATTCCCAACAAGTTCCCAGGTGATGCTGATGCTGCTGATCCAGGGACCATCCTTTGAGAATTACAGGTGGCTTAAATTGTAGGCTACTATATTTATGACCTCACTCTAAAGTTGATAATATTTTGTAATAAGTTAACAGTTAAATGGAAAAGACAGCTACTATGTACTGACATACTAAGAAAAATTTTTATTAAATGATTACTTTTATACCTTAAAAGAAGCTTACCAAAAAAACCCCAATAAATTTAACAATAGGGGAAAAGAAAATTACTATAGGGCCAAAAAGTCTAAAATCACAAACCAGGCAGACTGCAGCTCTATTATAAATAAAGAAGCCAACACCTTAATGGAAGAAAAATAATTGTTTCAAGACTGTAAAAAAGACAGTTCACCCTCACAGAAGGAAATCTAACAAAAGAAATGTGTGAGAAATGCAATCTCACTGGTAAAGAAATGAAAATTAAATTAAGCAGCCTTTCAGACTTCTAGATTAAACAGTGTTGGCCCTGGGTATAACAAAATAGAAACTCATAAGTGGTTAGGTGGAGTAAAAATTAGTACAACCTTCTTGGAAACAATATGGCAAGATGTGTCAAAAGCCCTTAAAAGGGCACATATTTGACCCAGCAATCCTTAATAATCATTGGCTCTGTGCTCAAATAGACACGACCATTAATGTTCACCGCACGTTTGTGACACTGAAAGATTGCAAATAATTCAACAGCCAATATTAAAGGATTAATTAAATCAATTATGGCATTTCTATATACTGGATTAATACACAGTTATTAGGAAATATGCATTACATTTTTGCTGCCACAGACATCTTTAATGGAAAATGCAAATTACGGGACAGTTTGCCAAATATCCCTTTTTTTATATATTAAAAAAATAGCTGGGACGCCTGGGTGGCTCAGTAGGTTAAGCACACAACTTCGGCTCAGGTCATGATCTCACAGTTCGTGAGTTCAAACCCTGCATAGGGCTCTGCACACACAGCACAGAGCTACTTCGGATCCTCCCTCTCTCTCTGCTCCTCCCCCTCTGGTACTCTCTCTCAAAAATAAACATTAAAAGGCACACTGCATTAAAAAAAAAAAAAAAGTATTAATATAAATTTGCCTGGGGTGAAATGTCTAGGATATTTAACCAAAATGTTAACAATCATTACATTTCCTTATTAGGGTGGTGCAATTTAGGGTGATTTTGCTATATTTTTAAAATATCTGCACATGTATTTTTCTAAGTTTTTTAATAGTGATTGTGCATATTACAAAGAACTTTTAAAAGAAAAATCAGATAACAATACTTTAATCCAAAGTTAGGATTCAGCAAGGCTCTCTGAGTCGTATCTCCATTTTGAAAAACTCTATGATGGTTTTCTTATCATTTCCAGCTGCCTGCCTGTTAAATGTCGCACAGACTTTTAATTTGTTTCACCCTGATACTTGTACTCACTTGTAAAATGTGACCAAAATACCACTCTAGAAAAACTCTCAAGGGAAGTATTTAACTAGGTTATAGTTTTGGCTTAAGTGTTCAGAGAGGAGTTTTTCATCCTTTTCTTTGACCTTGTGGAAGCCAAGGGAACTTTAATGATTCTTAACATTGTAATCTAATTAAATATTGTATAAACTTAAATTACTGTGTCAGGCAAATAAGTCACACTTTCATTTTCTTTAACAAATGACAGCGTAAGTCCCTGGAGAATGCATGTGCTCAAGAAAAATTTTTTTACAGTGCATTACCAGTGACACTACCTGCTGAGATATAATATGGGTCTTCAATTCTTTTTATAGCTAGTGACATATCTCACAAATCACAAAAAAGAAATATTGAAAATATTTATTTTTTCTATTATAATGATAACATAAATTAAAGGTAAATGTTGCAAAATAAGAAAAATGTTAGCCTCTCACAATTATTTACCTAAATGAATAAGGATACCAAAAATAAGGAGAGGTAATATGAAGTAAATTATACAAAACACTGGGAATATTTCTAAAGATAGCTCACTGCAGCACAAAAGGTAACAAGTCACTTGTTTTCTAAACCCCTAATGACAGGTTTTACATATGATTTTGTATAGCTGGCAAGATTTTATAAATCCCAATGTAAATACTGTAGTATTATACCTTATGCTTTTTCTTCCTCATACATAGCAAACACTGAATTTATGTCTACTTACGACTCTTAACCAAAATACTGGTGTAGCCAAAAATAAATACCAGTGTTATTAACTAATTTTAGCTAATTTTCTGATTCATTAATGAACTGGGTATTTCCAGAGTAGAAACAAATATAGAGGATTTTCAAATAAATGGTAAGGTAAAGAGAAATGTATGAGAAATTTTTAAAAATCCAATCAGTAAGACAAACTGAATTTATAGATTTTTAACTGGGGAAAAGAGTTATATTTTTCTTTAGACACAAGATAAATTTTATAAGCAAATTTGAATATAACAATTTAAAATTCCTGGGGCCTCTGGGTGGCTCAGTCCTTAAGCATCCAACTTCAGCTCAAGCCATGATCTCATGGTTTGTGGGTTCGAGCCCCGCATCGGGCTCTGTGCTGACAGCTCAGAGTCTGGAGTCTGCATCAGATTCCGTGTCTCCTCCTCTCTGTCCCCCTTCCCTGCTTGTGTTCTCTCTCTCTCAAAAATAAATAAGCATTTAAAATTCCTTAGTGGCTGCCCTGCTTGAACAAATAGAGTTAATGGACTCCAGAACAAGCAATCAAGGTCAAATCACAAAGTTTCTGGCTGTTTCCAATTCTGTTTTGCTTTGCTAAAGAAAAATGGCAAATACAACTCAACTGCAGTTGAGTCGTAGAAAAAGTCAACCAGTAGTAATTTTGCCTCTGTAAAGTAAGCATTTGCTTAATTGCTAAAGATAAGTAGTAAAACTGGACAGTGAATTCTGACATAGTGGTTCATACAGGCTAGTAAGTCCCAAATAATGTCTGTTATTGAAATCTACATTAAGTATACCTAATATAAGTAATTTTTTAAAAAGATAGAAAATTGTTATAGGGGAAGCCCCATTTGAAAAAATGCCTATTATTCAATTTTTGAAAAAATATTTATTTTGATAGAGAATGTGTGAGCAGCTGATGGGCAGAGAAAGAGAATCCTAAGCAGGCTCCACGCTGTCAGCACAGGGCCTGCCTGACTCGGGGCTCAAACTCACAAACCGTGAGCTCATGACCTGAGCTGAAATCAAGAGTCAGATGCTTAACCGATTGAGCCACCCAGGCAGCCCTCAATTTCTTTAAAATGAAACCATACTGGTAGATTCGAAATGTCTTATTTTCAAAGAGCCAATGTTCAACACCATTTGGCAGGTATGGGTTTTTCAAAGGGAAACAATATGCATTGAGTACTACATGGCACTTACCAGGATTAAAAACCTCTATGCTTACATTCACTCCTTCTATGATAAGTGAATATGATTTGATATTCTTCCAAAATGTTGTATTGGTCGGTTGTTAGATTTTTTTTTTTTTTTAAGGTAAAGGGCATTTCTAAATGCTGGAGTTACTGATAAGTCTAAGATAAAATTTAATGAAATGATCAAGAGATTTTAGATCTCATGCAGTAATAAAAAACACCTCTAAAGAATCAAGGACTCTCCTATCACCATCACAGGTATTTCAGTTGAAAAAGTTGCTAGTTCACATCCTAGTTTCAGTTTGAACTTACAAGTATCACAACAGTTAGAGACAACAACAAGGATGCACTTTGGGCCAAACAGCCAAACATATAAAGAACACCCAAGCACACCTTTTTAAAAATACCATTTTTATTTAAAATATTTCACAATGTGAAGTTGTAAATATATTTTCTGGAGAACACTGAATGTATCTGCTAGCAAATAGCCTTTTTCTCTTTTTTCTTTCTCTTTCTTTCATTTTTTTTTTTTTTTTTTTTTTTTATTTTGAGAGAGAGAGAGAAAGAGAGCATGAGCAGGAGAGGGGCAGGGAGAGAATCCCAAGCAGGCTCTGAGCTGTCAGTGCAGAGCCCGAGGTGGGGCTTGATCTCATGAACGATGAGATCATGACCTGAGCTGAAATCAAGAGTCAGACAGTCAACAGACTGAGCCACCCAGGCGCCCTTCTCCTTTTTCTTTAACATACATTTCTTTACCACAGTTTCACCTCATGGTCCCATTTGACTTCTGCCCACACTACATACCTGAAACAGCACTTTCAAGGCAGAATAACAGAGTGTTCTGTTAGACCTTGCTAGACCCTGGTTTAAATCCTGGCTCTGTCACTTACTACCTGTGTGACCTCAAACAAATAAACTGCACTTAGTTTGTCCCGTTGATAAAAGGAGGATAATAAAAAAACTACCTGATAGGTTTGTTACGTTCATTAAAGCCAGGTAAAGTATATGGTGTGCCTAAGCACAGTGCCTGGCACAGAGTATGCACATTAAATGGAGACTTCTGTTGCTAAGTTTCTGGCACAAAGCTTTGGACAGTACTGGCTAACAGCTGTCTCCCAACTCAAAGGTTAAGTATATGCCCAATTCCACTTATGGCTTATGTATTCTACAATAAAAATGGTCCATCTATTACAGGGACCCAGGTAAAAGCGAGATATTACAAAACTGTTTATTTTTGAGAGAGAGCCAGCGAGCGAGCATGCGAGCGAGCATGCAAGCGGGGGAGGAGCAGAGAGAGAGGGAGACACAGAATCTGAAGCAGGCCAGAGACTGAGCTGTCAGCACAGAGCCCGATGTGGGGCTCAAACTCACAGACAACAAGATCATGACCTGAGCCAAAGTTGGAAGCTTAACCGACTGAGCCACCCAGGCGCCCTGACAAAACTATTTTTGCAAGGAATTAGTGAACACTATTTAAAGACTGTGAAAAAAAAAGGAATGAACTCCTTACCATGATCAGTACACTGATTTCTGATGTCCTCTATGCTTTCTACTTTGATGGCTTCTTGAAGAAAAATGTAACAACTGTCTTGGAACTGAACCCAGGTAGATGAAGGACAGTCTATATGGGAAAAAAGAAACCCTGTTAAATAACTTGAAAAGAATTCCATGAATTCCTAAAGATAGTAGATATTAAATTTTCAAAGAGAAAAAGAAAGGCAATACCCCTTGTTAATTTAGCAACAAAGCTCTCAGTCTTTGTCAAAAGAAATCAACTACTGTGATGGGAATTTATTTGTCTCCATTCTATATATGGGAGAAGAGAAATGTGCCAATGATTCTCTTCTGATTTGACAGAACAAAGTTACAAGCCTTTAGGGTGTTTAGAAATTCAGACATGTAGATTACAGCATTATTACCAAGGCAACGAACTATCAAGAAAGACAACCAATAGAAATACAAGCTCTTTGTGAAGGTTGTCTTTGCAGTATGTAGTAACAATTTCAAAGTCTCAAGAGTTTATAAGACCTTTCTTAAAAATTATACTTCCAAGAACAGAGAACAAATTGCTAGATTATGAATATTCAGACACGTTTTCATATTGCACAGGAAAACAAGATAGATGTTCTTATGAATGTTTTTAGTTTAACACCTCATCAAAGCAGATTCGTTGAACTTAGTTCTGTGAAACAGAACCATCTCTCTTCCTCCATTGCTGCAAAGGGGAGTGGCACCTCTTTTGTCTCTTGATCTCTTCTTGTTCATTATAAATGTGTACATCTGGGGGCACCTGGGTGGCTCAGTCGGTTAAGCGTCCGACTTCAGCTCAGGTCACGATCTCGCGGTCCGTGAGTTCAAGCCCTGCGTCGGGCTCTGGGCTGATGGCTCAGAGCCTGGAGCCTACTTCTGATTCTGTGTCTCCCTCTCTCTCTGCCCCTCCCCCGTTCATGCTGTCTCAAAAATAAATAAACGTTAAAAAAAAAAAATTTTAAATGTATACATCTGTGAACCTTGGCTCTGGAATTTCATTAGTATTAGAAGCAAAAGTAAAAGAGCTTGATTTCACTGGCCAGAATGGGGAAAACGGAGGAGGATTTTACTGAATTCCAGTGAATAAAAGAAGCATAAGGCATTAATCTTCCCTATTTCCTTAAGCCTCTATAGGGAAAATCACTATGATTTTTCCTGGTTTTATTTTTAAGTTTTGTTTGTAATTTTGGTATACACAAGTAAAAGAATCCCTTACTACAAAGATCAGGACTTAACCTCAGACCTATGTTAATTTAAATTCAACAACTTGACTTTACTAAGCTCAGAATATAGCAAAGACCATTAGCTGTCCCCAGTACTTAACCTCAGCGTTTCTTTTCTGGTATATTTATTTTTATTTTGTCTCATTTCATTTCACTTCATTTCATTTCCATTTCATTATTTCATTTAATTTCATTTCCCTCAGTTTCTTATATAGCACAAAATACATGGCCACCAAGCTAACCTGTTTTCCAGTCTTCTAGTAACTTCTGGATAATGAGCTGTGAGCTGAAGTGAAAGGTGCAAAATTGCCTTTAAAAGTACTTTCAAAGTGTGTTCCCTGGATTATACTTCCCCTTTCCCACTGGCTAACGTATACTCAGCCATCTTTAATCATATGAACAATGGAAACAGCCTAAGAAGAAGAAAGCAACAAGACAGAAGGATCCTACATGGAGCCATCATATCACACTTGGATTGTTACGAGACAGAAAACAAACTTCTATCTTGGTAAGCCATTGTTAATTCAGGTGACTGTACAGCATCTGGGTCAATATTCTAAATTTTTTTTTTTTTCAACGTTTTTTATTTATTTTTGGGACAGAGAGAGACAGACAGAGCATGAACGGGGGAGGGGCAGAGAGAGAGGGAGACACAGAATCGGAAACAGGCTCCAGGCTCCGAGCCATCAGCCCAGAGCCCGACGCGGGGCTCGAACTCACGGACCGCGAGATCGTGACCTGGCTGAAGTCGGACGCTTAACCGACTGCGCCACCCAGGCGCCCCAAATATTCTAAATAATACCACAGGTTACTTAAAATTGCCTCCATGGTGAGACCTGAATTTTTCCTGGCCTCATACTGCTATATTTAGTAGTTAACTCATTCAAGATGGGGGTGCCTGCCTGGCTGACTCAGTTGGTAGAACACGTGACTCTTGATCTTGGGGTTGTAGGTTCGAGGCCCACGTTCAGTGTAGAGATTACTTAAAAATAAAAAATAAATCATTCAAGATGTACTAGCATAAGGATAGGTGTCTCAAGATACAATTTATTTTATATACAGGTTTTTTCCTTCCTGCTGTTCTGTAAGTACTTGCATGACACCTGTGACTACCTTGGCTTGAACTCTGGTAGGAATCTAGAACTTTCTCATGGTGGTGGCTTAAAGGTAGTTGGTAGGGTATTTTAGCAACAGTTACATAATGAAACATCAAGTATAAAAAAAAAATCTGGCTGTAAAACTGTATGTGCAGTATGATCTCAGGAGTTAAAAAGCAAGAAGTCCAGAAAGGTTTAAGAATTGGAGAGGCCAGACACACATCTGTAGGGGAAGCGTTCAGGGAGGACCTGAAAACAGAATGTGTGGTTGAAAGTCTGTAGGTGGAGGAGCAACGCTCTGAGATCCTCTTCCTACGAAACAGTACTCAACCATCATACTTTCATTATATACCTTTGCTGCCCTCTTTGAAAGTCGGGTTCTTAGAGGAACTTTTTTAGATTCACATATAAGTGAAATCATATAATACCTCAAGGTATTTTTAATTTCCTCTTTGATTTCTTCATTGACATTGTTTCATACCATGTTGTTTAGCCTCCATATGTTTGTGGAGTTTGGGGATTTTTTACTTTTTTTTCTCTCTTGTATTTGATATCGAGTTTCATACTAGCTATGTTGTTATCAGGAAAGATACTTGGGGTGCGTGAGTGGCTCAGTCAGTTTAGCGACTGACTCTTGATTTTGGCTCAGATCATGATCTCAAGATTCCTGAGATCAAGCCCCACTGTCAGCACGGACCTTGCTTGGGATTGATTCTCCTTCCCTCTCTCTGCTCCTCCCCTGCTCACACACATGCTCTCTCTCAAAATAAATAAACATTTAAGAAAAGATGCTTGATATGATCTCAATCTTTAAATTTATTGAGACTTGTTTTGTGGCCTAACATGTGACCTAAAGTGAGAATAGTCCATGTGCATTTGAAAAGAATGTGTATTCTTCCCTTGGGTCTGTGTGTATCTATTAAGTCCACGTGGTTTAATACGTTAAGGCTGCTGTTTCCTTATTGATTTTTTGTCCAGATGATATATTCACTGATATAAGTGGAATGTTAAAGTCCCCTACTATTATTGTATTACTGTCAATTTCTAACTTCATATCTGTTAATATTTGCTTTATATATTTAGGTGCTCATATGTTGGGTGTACAGATATTTGTAACTGTTATATTCTCTTGTTCGATTGATCTCTTTATGATTATGTAATGCCCTTCTTTGTCTCTTGTTAACAGTCTTTCTTTTAAAGTCAGTTTTGTCTAGGGGTGCCTAGGTGGCTCAATCGGTTAAGCATCTGACTCTTGATTTTGGCTCAGGTCATTATCCCAGGGTTGTGGGATTGTGCCCTGCATCAAGCCCCATGTCAGGCTCTGGATCAGCTTGTGACTCTCTCTCCCCCACTCTGCCCCTTTCCCCTGCTTGTGTGCTCTAAGTAAATAAATAAGTAAATAAATAGTCTGTTTTGTCTAAGTATTGCTACCCAGCTTTCTTTCCATTTCCATGTAATATCTTTTTCCATTTCTTCACTTTCAGTCTATATGTTTCTTTAGGTCTGAAGTGAGTCTTATAGGCAGACTGTAAATGAGTCTTGTTTTGTTTTTGTTGAAGCTCTATGCCCAATGCGGGCTTGAACTCACAACCCCAAGATTAAGAGTCGTATGCTCTACCGAGTCAGCCAGGTACACTAGGGGTCTTTTTTTTTTTTTTTTTTTTAATTTATTTAGTCACCCTTTGTCTACTGACTGGAACATTTAGACCATTTACATTTAAAGTAATTATTGATAGCTATGTATGTACAGCCACTTCGTTAATTGCTTTCTGGTTGCTTTTGTAGTTCTTTCTGTTCCTTCTTCTTTTGCTCCTTCCCTTGTGATATGACTTTCTTTAATGTTATGTTTGGATTCCTTTCTCTTTATTTTTTGTGTATCTGTTATAGGTTTTTGGTTTGTGGTTACCATGAGGTTCATACATAGAGCATCCTATGTATACAGCAGTCTATTTTAAGTTGATGGTTGCTTAAGTTTGAACACATTCTAAAAGCACTACATTTTGCTCTCTCCACATTTTATATCTGACATCATATTTTAAAACTTATTTTGTGCATCCCTTACCTAATTATTGTAGATATAACTGACTTTACTACTTCTGTCTTTTAATCTTCATACTAGCTTTATAAGTGGTTGATCCATTACCCATACTAGACGTTTCCCTTTACCAGTGCATTTTTTTCTTTCAAAATCTTCTTCTATTTATGTTTTTTTTTTCTGCCTAACGGAGTCCCTTTAAGGTTTCTTTTAAGGCCGGTTGAGTGGTGATGACCACATCTCTGCCCCTCCTACCCTTCCCAATGTGGCTTTTTCTTTCCATCTTTATCTGTGGAAGAGCTGCTCTGCTAACTCTAGTCGTGCTCAAAGAGAGTTGATCTGTAGATCGTTATAGCCGGGCCAGGTCCATGGGCGGAGTTGAGCTCCGGATCCTCCCACTCTGCCATCTTGATCCTCCTCCCTCTTTTTTCCTTGTATTTCTGTGTTACTAACTGGAATCATTTTCCATTTGTTTGAAGAAATCCCTTTGGTGTTTATTTAACTACAAGTCTATTACAAACTCCTTCAGTTTTTGGGTTTTCTGTAAATATCTTTATACTGCCTTCATGGTTAAAGGATATTTTTGCAAATACGGAATTCTAGATTGTCAGCTTATCTTTCATTTAAGATGTCATTTTGTTGTTTTGGCTTCCATCGTTCCTATTGAGAAATCAGCTGATTGTTGCTCTTCCTGGCTTCGTTCAAGATCTTGTCTTTGTTTTTTAGCAGTTTGACAGTGGTATGCTTCATTTTTATTTTATTTATTTTTTAATGCTTATTCATCTTTGAGAGAGGGAGAAGGTGTGAGAAGGGGAAGGGCAGAGAGAGAAGGGGACAGGATTCAAAGTGGGCTCCATGCTGACAGCAGCGAGCCAGATGCAGGGTTCAAACTCACAAATCGTGAGATCATGACTGATCCGACTGAGCCACCTAGGATCCCCTCTTTTTTTTTTTTTTTTTTAATCCTGCTAACATTTCATTGCATTTATAGAATCTATGGCTTATTTTCAATGGTCTCTTTCAGAAAGTTCTGGGCCACTATCACTTCAGATAATGCTTCCATTTTCTCTCTCCTCTCTTGCTGGGACTACAATTATGTTTATGTTAGACTTTTCACCATGTCCCATATGTTCCCTTTGCTCTTTTCTATATTTTTAATACTTCTGGCTTTCCATACTATAATTTTGTTCTTTCTGGTGTACTAATCTACTCCTTAGGTTTTAACAAATCTGCTGTTAACACTCATCTATTCAGTTCATAATGTCAATGCTTCTTCAGTTATAGAATTCTAATTTGTTTATACTTTTATAGATTCTGGGTCTCTGTTAAAATTCTCAATTTTATGATCTATATTCTTAAACTTATTACAGTTATTTTAAAGTCCATTTCTGATTAATCTCTGGGTTGCCTCTTGGTCTATTTTTGTTTCTTTTCCCTTTTGGCCTGTTTCTTATTCCTTGGTACATGACTGGATGTGTTTTGTTGTTGTTGCTGTTGTTGTTTTTTATTTTTTAAATCAATTACCAGACACTGTGTAGGAAAAAAAGTAGAGGCTCTAGATGATGTTATTCTCCTCTAAAAAGGACTCTAGTGGGAAGCTTGGGTATTGACATTTTATTTTTTTTTATTTTTTTTTTTTAATTTTTTTTTTCCAACCTTTTTTATTTATTTTTGGGACAGAGAGAGACAGAGCATGAACGGGGGAGGGGCAGAGAGAGAGGGAGACACAGAATCGGAAACAGGCTCCAGGCTCCGAGCCATCAGCCCAGAGCCTGACGCGGGGCTCGAACTCACGGACCGCGAGATCGTGACCTGGCTGAAGTCGGACGCTTAACCGACTGCGCCACCCAGGCGCCCTGGGTATTGACATTTTAAAAAGAAGGAAATAACTTGAGCTACAACTCACAGGATAAAGGAGTTTGCCATATACAAAAATCAAAAGAGAAAGAAATTCGAAAATAAAGGGAATATCATAAAAAGCACCCAGTAAAGGAGTGAAATATTTGTTGTATTAGTGAAGTAGGCAGGTCTCTCCCTCCTACCAGATAATATTTCATGTATTAAGACATGAGAGACAAAACAGTCATTTCCAGAATGAAACTCAAATAGAAAGTCACAAGGGCAGGTACTATCAAATGCAAATTTTAACTTTCTTTTCCCTTTTTTTTCTTCTCCTATTTTCTTCTGATTCCTTTTGCTGCCCTTTCTTTCTCCTTATAAAATTAAAAAAAACAAAAAACAAAAAACAAAAAAAAAACAACCTTAAATGGAAACAGACTCCATTACCCTATTTGATGACACCTGAGAGATCTTTACCTATCACTGGAAGTTCTTGGATCACAGGTTGAGAAATGCTGTTGTATTATTTCTAGTCAAAGCTACACATAGTATTTTCTACTGATAATAAGTAACTCAAGAATATAAAAATAGTTTTTGCAATACTGTTTATATGGAATAAAGGAACTCTATTAAGTACACAAAAATATAATCAACACCTAGTAATGTAAGTTTACAAATTACTTCTTTGTACACTTGTAGTTCTTATGCTTTATAAATGCTAATTCTGCTCTCCACATCATCTATTGATTAAAGTATACTCTCATTTCGGAGGCAGCTCATGTGTGAATTCTCTGTGAAGTGTCCAACCCTCATCTTCCTGTATGTAGCCTCTTTCTCCTCTGAACTTCTACAGGACTTTGCACTACACTACATATGAGAGGCCTTTTTGGTTTCAAGAACGAAAGACTTGTTCAGGTTACCCCAAATGATAGACATGATAAGGATACACGGGATAATAAGAAATCTGAAGATTCTATCTCAGCAAATAGGCTTCATAGGGTTCTTATACCAGGAACTCCCTTGAGCTGCTACCCAGCCTAGAATAGTCATCCTTCATCCCTCTTTTGATTAGTTGAGGTTAGGGCAGTAAGGATAAAATGGCACAAAACATGGGGACCTATGCATAAGAACCACAGACAGCCATTCTTCTTGGAAAAGGGGCTGTTACCCTTTGATGACCGACACTCATTCATATAGCACTGATCAAATCCTACTTTGTATGATAGTTATCTGATATTTACCCTGTTTTCCCAATTGGACTGTTAACTGCATGACAACAGAGACCATTTCTTTATTTTTTCCCAAAGTTTATTTCTTTAGAGAGAGAGTATAAGTGGGGAAGGGGCAGAGAGAGAGAATTTCAAGCAGGCTCCACACCACCAAGTGCTGAGCTGTCAGCACAGTCTGACGTGGGGCTCGAAATCACAAACCTCCAGATCGTGACCTGAGCCGAAGTCACTTAATTGACTGAACCACCCAGGGGGCCCAACAGAGATCACTTCTTAAATCTAACTGTACCCTTAATAATAACTATCATAGTGTCTTGTACGTAACACAAGATAGCATGCAAGGAACTAGGACGGTGCAGGGTTCTGATTAAGCACATTAAGCTGTGGAGAAGTCTGGTTCTGACTGCATGACCTTGGATATGTTACTTAACCTTACCGTGCCCCAGTTTCCTTTTTTGTAAAAACGGGGATGATAACAGTACCTACTCTCAGGAGGTTATTGTGGGAAAGTTGTTCTAGGTGCTAGGGATTCCACAGTGAACAAAAAGGAGAAAAAATCCTTCCATCCTGGTAGTTGAGGCAGATACACAAAGGCAAGATATGTTAGATGATGTTTTATACTTAGAGGATACATTAGTAATCTATTTTTATGTAATAAATCAATAGCTTAAAATGGCAAAGAAAACACAAAACACCTTTATTATCTCACACAGTTTCTCTGGGTCAGGAATTTGGAAGCAGCTACCTAGCTGGGTGATTCTGGCTTGGAGTTTGCCATGAAGATGCGGTCAAGCTATTGGCCAGGGCTGCATTGATCTGAAAACTGAACTGAGGCTAGAGGATACGCCTCCAAGAAGCCTCCTTTATATGGATGGTGGGTTGATGCTCATTGTGGGGAAGAGGCCTCAGGGTGGCTTGAGGCTCCTTATGACATGGCAGATAGTTTCTCTCAAAGCAAATGATTCAAATGAGAACAAGGGAGAAGTACAATAACTTTTATAATTCAGCCTTGGGAGTCACACTCTTACTTCTGCAATGTCCTATTGGTTACACAGGTCAGCCCTATTCGGTGCTGGGGTGAGCTACACAAAACTATGAATACCAGGAGGAAAGAATCATTGGGGCCATCTTGGAAGCTAGATAGTGATAAGCACGGAGGAGCAAAGCTAAACCAGAGAAGTAAGATCCTGAATGTAGGTCAGGGGTTAGAAATTTTAGAAAGGAGTCTAAGAAAGATCTCATTATAAAGGTGACATATGAAAAGTCTGCATGAGCTGAAGGAAAAAAAGCCATGTGGAAATCTAGGTCAGATAGGGAATAGCAAACATGGGCCCCTGAGATGGGAATGAATATAGTAATGATAATGATAGCTGGAGCAACTCAAAAACCACTGCTGAATAATTACATAAGCAATACATGGCAAAACAAAAAATTTAGAAAGCTATAGACAGAAAAATAGAAAACAAACTGTTCACTTCCTCAAAATTTTCAACTGCCTCCTACTCAGGCTCATTTCAGCATTAGCAGTAACCCCAGTTAATTCAGCACTGAACCCTTCCTCTCGTGCTACAAGTCAGTGTGTGCCCCAGAAACACGTTTTAAGCGCCAAGAGATATGTTTTTACTTTGAGAAGAAAGGTGTTCGAGCAGAGGCTGGATAGCTCTTATGCAGAAAGCTGTTGAGGTTTAAGCACTTCATGAGCAGAAAGCTAAGCTAAGCCTTCTTCCATGCTGTTTATCTTTGCAGTAACCCTGTTATCATTAAAAACCTGACTCCCCAAAATACTGCCAGAAGTTTTCAATTACAGATGCTGTAATATTTTCTATACAAATATATTTCAACAATGCACACACACACACACACACACACACACACACACACAGCCTGCCCACAATGCTCTTTGCAAAGTACTTTTCTGTTACTCTTACTTCCTCACAGCAGCCTTGAAAGATAGGTTATTAATAACTTTATATTATGTGACTCTTTATGGATTTTATAACTTTATAATTCTATTGACTCAATATATACAGAAATTTAGGAGCCTGATGAAAACTTGAGCAGCTTGTACTTATGATTCCAAAAGTTTCTACATAGATCCTCTACCTAAAATTACCATGTGCTAAGACAATAAAACGGCACATCTACAGGAATATTTGGCATTATCAGTCAGTTCTAGTAGAACTCTCTGTTCCCTTATAATTTCTCTTCTTAAGCAACCAGGCACAGCATAAGAGGAAGTGATCCTTGGGAAATACTTGTTCTGAATATTAACAAAGTGAAGGCAAGGACTGCACTTTTCCCCCTGGTCAATAAGAAGACCTTTGCTCCTCTCCATTAGGATATGAGTCGTGCTTCCGTACCTTCCATAAGAGCAACTGTGGTAGAGTCAAAGAAAGAAGAGGAGCTGTTTGTTTATTATGTATGAAGGCAGGAGTGGGGTTCCAAGTCCCTGACTAACCCAGAGGGCCTGTGGCTGTACTCTGGGCTGCAAGATCTCCCTGAATCACAAGGAAATTCAGCTTCTCTGACTCCGCCTCCATATCACCCTTAACCCAGCTTCCAAGATGTCCACCTCCATCATCCACCCTCCAGTCCCATCGCAGAAGAGCTGTCATGAGATTTATTTATAGAATGGGGGTGCCAGTGTTACTGTGCACCTTTCTCGGTGGGCATCACTGGTCCATTTTCTTATAGATTCAGTTTCAAGATTTGCTCTCAAAATCTGAAATAACCCACACACACAAAAATAAAATACTTGATACGTATCATAAAAAACTGTAGACGGGGCACGTGGGTGGCTTAGTCAGTTGAGCATCAGACTTCATCTCAGGTTATGATCTCACAAGTTTGTGAGTTCAAGCCCCACACTGGGCTCACTGTTGTCAGCGCAGGGCCCACTTCAGATCCTCTGTCCCTCTCTTCCTGCTCCTCCCCTGCTTGCGCTCTCTCTCTCAAAAAAAAAAAAAAAGTGGACAATGACCCTGTTGCAAAACTGGTTTTCAACACACAAGCACATTTTTAAATGCTTCTCAACAATGATAAAAGTCTTAAAATAATACCTAACTGTAATTTCACTTTCTTCTTTTTAGAAGAAAAAGAAACATTTATTAATGTTTCAAAATTTGCAAAAATATACCTGAGATAATTTCCCCTGAAACATCGCTGTGCCATCTACAAGGATTACAAAAAGTCACATCAATACATGAAGATGATTTCATGCTTTGAATTCAATTATGAGATCAGTTCAGGAAAGAGGTAAAGTAATTTGAAAGAAACTGAAATCCCATTATCACCCTTACTTTTTAAAAAGCATTCATTTAAAACTTTTGGTCCTTTTATTATAAACTAGACAAAAGTACAGAGACACAACTCAAAACAAAAATTCACAAGACAGTAAAGTCTCTGTTATTATGTATCTTAATTCAGTAAGGGGACAACAAGCAAGAAGATGATGAGTAAACAAGATGCATTTGGATAGTATTAAGTGCTTTGAAGAAGATAAAATATGGGGTTGTGATATTGAGAATGTGGGGCGTTCAGGGAAGGCCTGAGGAGGTGACATATGATCATACAGAGATTTGAATGACGTGGGCGGGGGCAGCCATGCCAAGGATAGGGGAAGGGGAGGGCAGTCTGGCAGAAGAGCCAGCAGGTGGTTGAGTCCCCAGGGGCTCAGTATGGATAAACAGAGTGAACAGCAAGAACGGTAAAAGATAACGTCAAAAAGAAAGGCAGGGGCATGGGCACCTCATCTAGGGCTTGTAGCCCATGGAAATTCAAAATTAGTAATGTAGACTGATCCACAGAATGAGGACTTACTCTGAATATGCTTATTCACTCACCTCATACCGCCGATGGGAAATCATTGACCCAATAAACATATACTGATCACATACTGTGTGCAAAAAGCACCATTATAGAAGAACTTTCTAAAAGGGATGCCATGGGACCTTACTCAGGAATTTACACAATGTGTTATTTATTTTGATTTTCAAGATAATAACTAAGAACATAAGATCACTTATACTAATAAATTCCAAAATAACAGAGAATAACAATGATTTCCACTTCAACGTTAAATTTATACTGCATACAATATGAAAGGTGCTTTTCTGTTAAGATCTTGCCATTCAGCTAATTCTGTGATAATCTTGAAAAGCTCTTTCTTGACTTAGTTCTAAGTCTAATGTAATTTTCTGATGGTGTTTGGATAGAAGATTGTGAAGTATGATGAAAAACATGTTTTTTTCAGCCCTGTATCATCAACATGTATGTGAATGTAATCAGTAACCACAACTATCCAAACCCACATAATGTGGCACTCATGATGTTTTCTAATTGCAATAATTACCCTTCATTTTGTATGAAGAGAACAGAAGGAAGGAAATCAAGATTTGCCATGCCTGCAATAGGTACAAGCCATCGAGTTCTCACTTAATGCTCATGATGGTCATTCGGGGTATTATCTCCAAGTGCAATGAGTTGGATAACTTGATCAAGGCCATACATTCTGTACCTAACTCCAAAGTTTATGCTCTTTCTAAATTAATCCTTACAGCCTCCTGACTGATAGAGGCTGGTTAATTACTAGCATTAATTTATTCAACATGCCCCCTTCTTAAGCTTTGGAAAAGCCTAGTTAACAAGGAAAAAAGAACAAAATTTTCCAAAGATAGCTTGTCCTCTATTACTGATCAAAAACAACTTCTCTGAAAAGACAGATATCAAAATCTAGAAATAGATTGTTTTAAAAATCTGACAGGAAAAGTATGTTTTGACTAACATGAAGTATGAGGGCATGGCAGCCCGGAGGGTGGGTTACACAGGCGTTTAGATGTTACTGGCAAACATAATGAGGGTGTGTAGGGGAGGGCGGGGTCACGAAACAGTCCAGCCTTGTCTTACTCAAAAAATAGGCTCAGTGTGAAGTATGAAAATCGGCACATCTTGTTTCTGCCCCTCCAAAGGCAGCAGATGGCATAACTAGTCCTAAATGCTGATCCACAAGGGCTCTCAGGAAAGGAGCTTTGATTCTGAGCTGCTTACTCTAGCTGCCTCCAACACTGAGATCCGTTCAACTATTTCTGCCTGTCAGCAGGCTTCCAGGAAGAACTTACAAAATGGGAGAGAAATTCAGGGGGAAAAACCCCAAAAACAAAAACAAAAAACAAAACACAAAACCAAAAAAAAAAAAAAAAAACCCACTTGCATAAGCATTTTATTTAAACCCACACAAGTATTCCCTTGGTTCTTGTTTATTTTGCTCTTTAATTCCTGGAACTGTTTAATCAATAGTGTTTCTGGATGGAAGTCTTCCCCCCCCCCATTCAATTTTTTTGACATGCTTGTATAAAAAACTTGTAAACTAAAAGCTTGTAAACAAACAAACACCCCACATATTCAACGGAATTGTCTATTTTCCTCCGTAGTCATTTTGGCAATGACTGACTAATCACGTGTGATTTTTACAGATGACCCTTGCACAACAGCAGAGCAGACTTAAAGACTTTTTAAAATCACACGACGTAAGACGAATCTGAGCTTAGCCTGTTCACGTCCCACCGCGATCCAGGGGTTAGCTGGCTGAACTGTTTTCCTGTTTCAACAACTTGAACACCAAGCGGCGGGACAAACAAGGCGGCGAGCACGTGAGGGCCTGCTTCCTCCCGCCTCCACCCTCCGTCCGCAATGCGCAGAGGGGAAATCTCCGCAGCTGACTTCCCCGCTTCTCATTTCGGCCCCAAATGGCCCTGAAGCTCCCCAGGCGTGCGGCTCTAAGTCCCTCTGCTCTGCCATCAGACAGCACCCCCGTTTGAGAACCCCTCCCCGATAGTGGGGTCTGCGCCGAGGCTGTGCGCACGGTGGGCGAGAAAGGGCAAGCTCGGGTCTTCGACGGGCCTTTCCCTGGGGCGCGCACTCGGAACCCGCTGCACCAGGGGGCGCCGGGCGGGGGCCGGGAGGTGACCGGACGCAGGGCCCCGGAGCAGGGGGGCAGGCAGGAGGGCGCCCGGGGTGGGCGCGCAGAGCAGGGTAGGGCTAGACGCCCGGTCGGGAGGCCGCGCCTCCGGGCCACCCTCGGGAGGCCAGCGGCTGGAGCTACACCACCGTGCCGGGGGTGAGGGCTACCGCCCGGGGTTTGGCTGCCGGGAGGAGGAGGGGACGCGGCAAGGGGCAGCTCACCAGCGACGGCGGCGGCGGCGAGGCCCAGCAGCGGGAGCAGGAGAGCCGGCAGCGCGGCCCGGGGCATGACGGCGCGTGCGGGCGCCCAGCTGCGCTCCTCGGAAGTGCGGGGCGCGGCGAATCCCGCCCACGCGGCCGGTCTCAGGGGGCGGGGGAGAAAGGCCAAGGGGGCGGAAGGGGGCCCGCCGGGGGCTGACCCGGCCGCGAGAGCCCGCCCGTGCGCCGCCTCTGCGAAGTCTCTGTTGTATTTGGAACTTGTCCTTTGAACTGGAATAATTTCGGACTCTCAAAAATGTTGCAAGAGTCCGAAGAATTTCCGTAACCCTTCAGCCAGCTTCCCTAAATGTTAACAACGTGTATAACTCCAGTAAAATGGTCGAAGCCGGGAAATTAAAACTGGTATAATGCTATTAACTAACCTTCAGCTTTTATCACCTTTCGCCAATTGTCCCTCTAACGGTCTTTTTTGTTGTTGTTCTGCGCGCGTATGTGTGTATGTGTGTGTGTCCTTTTCTGTTCTAAAATCCAGTCCAGCATTATACATTGCATTGAGATGTCTTCTCTCCTTAGTCTCCTTTAATGTGGGACAGTTCCTCTGTCATTGTTTGTCTTTCCCCCATCTCGTTTGAAGAGTACTGGCCATTTTGTAGAATGTCCTTCAGTTTTGGTGTGTCTCATGTATCCTCTGGAGGGAAGTTGGAAGAACAGGATTCAGGTTATGTTTTTGTTTCTTTGGCGAGAGTACCACAGAAATGATGTGTCCTGCCCAGGAGAGACACCATGTCAGTATGTCTTATCACTGGTGATGCTAATTTTGAACACTCGGTCCAAGTGTCTGCCAGATTCCTCCTTTGGATCTAGTGGTCAGAAACCTTTTCAAAGGCTCCTCCCAGTGGACTGTGTCTCTCAGACAACTTTCATCTGTTATCAGCTTCAGGGATTGAGGACTTTAAACTATATTTGCACAGCCCCTGAAAGGAACGAACGCTCCCCATACCTTGATCTCAAACTTCTAGCCTCGAGAACTGTAAGACAATAAATTTCTCTTTTTAAAGGAAAAAAACAAAAACAAAAAAACTGTGCTTGCTGTAAGTATAATCTAAGCAGCTATGAACTGACTGGCGAGGCATCTAGAACCAGATAACACAAAGCACAAACAAGAGCCAAGTAAGACTGTTTGTTTAAACCCCAGACATAGCCTCGTGTCTTCAGTGAAACACTGCTTTAAAGTCAAGTCTAAATTCAACAATAAAAACACAAACAACTCAATTTACAAGTGTACCAATGATCTGAGTAGACATTTCACCCAAGATTTTCAGATGGTAAAAAGCATACGAAAGCACTCGACATCATAGGTCACTAAAGAATTGCAAATTAAAATAAAAATGAGATACCACCATACACCTATTAGAATGGCTAAAATCCAAAACACTGACAACAACTGTTGAAGAAGATGAGGAGCAAGAGGAACTCTGAATCGTTGCTGGTGGGAATACAAAATGGTGCAACCACTCGGAAGACGGTTTCGCAGCTTCTTAACAGAACTATTTATATCCATCCTTACCATACAATGCAACAATTGTGCTTCTTGGTATTTTCCTGAACAAGTTGAAAACTTGCACACACACAAAAAGTTGCATACGTATGTTTATAGCAGCTTTATTCACAATTGCCAAAACCTGAAAGCAACCAAGATGTCTTCCAATAGGTGATGAACAAACTGTGGTACATTAATACAATGGAATATTATTCAGCACTAAAAAGAAATGAACTATCAGGTCATTAAAAGACACTAAGAACCTTAAATATATAATACAGTATTAGTAGCTGTAATCACTATGCTGTACATTAGACCTTCTGAACTTATCTTATAACTAGAAGTTTTTGTCCTTTGTCCAACATCTCCCCATTTCTTCTACCCTCAAGCCCCTGGTAACCACAACTCTGCTGTTTCTATGAGTTCAGCTATTTTTTATTTCATATATAAGTGACATCATACAGCATTTGTCTTTCTGTCTTACTTTTTTGTTTTTGTATTGAGATATAAATTGACATATAACATTATATTAATTTCAGGTGTATAACATAATGATTCTATATTTGTATATGTCATGAAATGATCACCATAGTAAGTTTACTTAACATCCATTGCCATATATAATTATACATATTTTTCTTAAGGAAAAAAAATATTTTTTTTGCTTGTGATGCTGACTTATTTCACTCAGCATAATGTCCTCAAGTTTTACCCATGTTGTCACAAATGGCAGTTTCCTTCTTTCTCGTGGTTAAATAATATTCCACTATGTGTGTATGTGTGATACAGGTATCTATACATAATTTATTTTATCCATTCATTTATTGACAAATAACTAGGTTCCTTCTATGTCTTGGCTATTGTAAATAATCCTGCAGTGAACAGGGGAGTACAGATATCCCCTCAAGATCTTGTTCTCATTTCCTTTGACTATACACCCAGAAGTGGGATTGCTGGATCATATGATAATTATATATATATTTTTTCTTTTCTTTTCTTTCTTTCTTTCTTTCTTTCTTTCTTTCTTTCTTTCTTTCTTTCTTTCTTTTTAAAGTAAGCTCTACACCCAATGTGGGGCTTGAACTCGTGGCCACAAGATCAAGAGTCTCATGCTCTACTGACTGAGCCAGCCAGGTGCCTCTGGTAATCCTATTTTTAATTTTTTGAGGATGGGTCCTCTTCTTTCTTCTTCACAGGCTCCTGTTCCTCAACTTCAGTGAAGTAACTGAGGACAGGTAGAGGAAATCGATCAATTTTCCTGGTTGTCATCAGTACAAATGTATGGCTTTTAATTTTATCTGGGTCCTGTATGCCTTTTCTATGATCCTTTTATTTGTCTTGGTCATTGTCCTCCCCCATTCCTCTAATCGGGTATTGCAAAATGTTTTATTAACACTCTTCAAACTGAGACCCAATTTGCTACTCATGTTTCTCAGTAGAAGATCTTGCCTTCTACTCCATAGAGAAAGGGGGGCCATCAGGTCTAGACAAAAATTTTCAAATACTTTCCTGCTCTCCCTTTCTCTTCCACACAGGTCTTCCTTGTGTGGCCTCAGAGAGGATGGCAGTCTTCTCTGTCCCATCCAAACCCGGTTCCTTTTTCTGTGGGCTTCGACCTGCCCTTCTCCATCCCAAGATTTTCTTCTATGACTCCGTCTTTCTTCCCTGCATCATTAATTTCTCTCTGCCCACTCTTTGTGGATCTTTCGATTTGTTTTGCTTTGTTCCTCTCAGTTTCTGATCTGTGAACCTCTTTCCCTCCTTCTTTGGAAAAAAAACCTTCTTCAACCCACCTTCTCCCTCTTCTTTCCTTTTCCACCATACTTTTCAGAATCTCACGTCCCCCATTTTCTAATTTCCCTTCCACTTTGCAGCTCACTCTGGATTCTGGCTCCACTCTGCTACATTTCCACTGGCTTAGATCACCAGTGTTTTGCTAATTTCTGGAGTCCAGTTCTATCTGACTTTGTTTCTCTATTGCTTAGCAATTGGAAGAGAGATGGAGTCCTGGGAGAAGATCTTGGGGAAGATGGAGAAGGGCAGGTCTAAGCCCATAGAAAGAGGAACTGGGTTTGGATTGACTTGATGTTACATTGCATTAAAAGGGTGAACTTGGCCAGTGAACTTACCCCCTAGGGCTTCCCAAACTGTCAGTCCACATAAGGTTCCTGGGGAAGGTCCCTGGGCTGGGCATTGCTGAGATCCCTTTTGGCCTGAGATAGGTAGGAGGCCTAGATAATTTTAGACCAAAACACAGAGGGAGTCCTCCTCTGTATTTCAGCTCCTGTAGGCTCAGGAGTGGGGAAAATGGGATGAAGAGGAAAGGTTGATGAGGAAGACCAGTGAAGAGCCTGGTGCAAACAATCCGGGGAGAAAAAAAAAAATTATAAAGGCCTGAATTGAAAGAGCTGATAATGGAAACAGCCACTCTGTGAGAAGCCTGAGATAAAACTGACTGAATTGTTGAATTAGGGGGATGAGAAAGAGATGATTGGAGGATGAATTCTGAATTTCTAGCTTGGGGGAAAAGGACTGTAGTGTTTTCATATTGATTGAACGAGAATATACGAAAACTTAGGGGAAATGGAAAAAAAATTTCTAAACTTCTGCTTCTGATTAATTTAGCTTGGAAAAAAAAGAGAAATACACATATACTAAATTTGCTGAAATGTAGATAATTGTAAGAACATTTTAATTTAGAACATGCAGGGAATTAGAGGTGACTTTGTATGGATGATGAGGTCTAGTCAAAATAAGTCTTTGACATCTAGCTAAAATTTGTTTTCTTAAACAAGATAAAATTATTGAACTAATAACAATTAAGTCTTCACTTCCCCAAGAGGGCTTTAGGATTAAATGAACCTAAGATAAAGGAATGTGAATCTCTTTCCATAGCATAAATTTAGCAGTGGCTTGAGGATTTGGGGTTACCAACATTATGGTAGTCATTTGCAGAAGACAACTGCCAGATAATGGCAACATCCTGCCCCAGGATCGGGGAGGGGAACATGCTGTGTGTGGGGAGAAAGGACGAAAAAGAGGATGATCAATGGTATCACTTCCACATTTGTCCCCTGTACCTGATCATTAGGTGTATCTACTTACTTTTTTAGGTACCCGGTTTCAAGAGATCAATTTTGTCAGACCGCATGTGAGGGTTGGTTTTGTCAGACCGCATGTGAGGGAAGACTGGAAAAGGCTGTCTTCATTTCTATTGATCCATCTGCAACTGGTCAAATGAGGAAGTGAACACCATATGGGCAGTTGTGGTCATGCTGAGAAGGACTTTCATGTAGATTATCCAGTGGGAGTTAGAAATATGAGCCTGGAACTTGATATGTAATCTACTGACTTAGAAGTGGCTGATGAATGCCTTGGGCTGGGAGGTAGGGGAGAATCTCCTGAGGGAGCACTATGAGAAGTAAGAGTGGATCGTAGATGGAATTTCTGCTGATCTAATAGTTAAAAGACTTGCTGAGAACTGCTGAGTCAATGGCATCTGAAAAAGAGACTCAAGTCAAACATTCAGAGATACAGGATGATATTTATTCTTTAAAAAATGTACACAAAATCTTAAGGATACCTCACATTACAACAGCTGTATATTTACCTTTTCTTATACTACATGCCTCACATAATAAAACCCAATCTAGAGATGTTTTTGAGATACATTTTTTCAACAAGGATCAACAACACTTTCACTAAAAAAATGAAACAAGTTTATTATAGCATCGCTACTATATATAGCTGTGTTTTCACATCAAGTTGGTTTAGTTCTTTGAAGAAAGTCTTTAACAACTAAAATTGTACAGATCACAGGGTAAGAGGACCTAGTCTAACAAATTCAGTAAAAGATATTTCAGGACAACCATACTATACTTTAGACTATACTAAAACTGTCTTTTGAAAATTATTTATAAGTTTATCATAGTACAAACACTCTAAAATTTTAAAATAAATCTATGGATATTATACAAAAATATTCTAAAGTATAAATATAAACACTGAATAAAACATTCACCATGTTCAGTGGAAACTATCATTCAAAATATATTCTAGGTGGTAAACTTAAAGTGATAACCACCAAACAGTGTTTCCTTAATTATTCATCACTTAAAATAGTAGTAATCACAAAGTTTAGAGTTTCATTATAAAATTTTCAGTTTCACAAATGCAAGATACACAATTTCTTGTATACATAGACACCTTTTCTCTTTAGCTCACAGAAAAAGGCATTAAAGTAACACAAACTTCTTCGTCAAAATTTGACATGTCACATAAAGCATAAAAATTGCAAAATTTTCAAGAACTTGTATCCTTAGCTGATTCCCTTTAAGAGGGAAAGAGTTAAATATTGTACATAAGAAAAGACAAAAACCACACTGCTACAGTATACCTAAATCAGTCTAAAAACAATGTTCCTGTATACTTTAGAAAAATGTTAAGTATTAAATCTTCTTTAAAAGCCATCATTTTATGAATAAGTATGACAAAACAAAATATTTGCATTTAATCAATTTTAGTATGAAATATGTTTGGAATAGTATAAGAAGCATCTTGCCAAGAGCATTATTTTGCTGTATAAAAAAGTAAGCATATCTCATTAATAATTTCTCCTAAATGCTACAAATGACTACTTTAAAACAATGTTGATATTATTTACAGTTATGTTTTTACCTTGAGGTACAAATTTTGCATTAGGCTAGATTTTTTTTTTTTTTTTTTTTTTTAGTAGGCTCCATACCCAATGTGGGGCTTGAACTCACAACCCTGAGATCAAGAGTTGCATGCTTTACTGACTGAGCCAGCCAAGCACCCCTAGGCTGGATATTTTTAAAAGCAAAAAGGTAGACTTGTGACTTATTAACATGCCAATTTTAAGTTAAAATACCATTAAAATATACATATCCTAGTTACTAACTACATTCTTACAGAGAAAATGCACATGAAATTTATTACCCTACAAATAACTTGGACTTTAGTCCCAGCTTTGGTTCTTTTCCATTCTATTAAGTAAAGTTTTAAACATGGCATTTCGTGGATAATTCACTGTAGATACTAGGACTGCAATTAAACAACTGAAAAAGTACTAATGACTTCTACTTTAGAACAGAGTAAATACTGACACTGGGAAAATCTGAGAAGGCTCATTTTCCTTAACACGTTAGTGCAAATTAACAAACTTTTAGAAGAATTTACTCATGGAAAGTGGGAAGCATAATCTCATCTTCATTCATTCCTTGTTCATATCGAACTGAAGAGAAGACTGCCCAGTGCAAACGGTTCCTTTGGAAGAGGAACCAAATCAGTGCACTGATGAGAGCTAAGACACTTAGCACAGCAAATGTGATAGTTATTCCTCGGTAATCAGAGCCTAGAATAGGGAAAGGTTTGACATTGGAGGAGAGAATATAAAAGCGATCATTATTGATCTAATACATTAGGCTGTGTGTCACATTGTAAACTCTGTATGAATTAGACACAATAAGTACTTGATTGTTTCATAGCATTAACACAGAATTCAAAGTCATCATCAAACACTCAAGTATTTTCTTTACAGATTTAACCGTTTTCCTTTTCATTCAAATCCTATTCATTGTTTTAGCAATTTTCTTTTAAAGAACTTAGAGCATTGTCATTATTCTCACTTTCCCTCCTCATCATCCTTTCTGAGAACATTACTCCCAGTATATTACCTTACTTTGATAGCAAATTGCTGTAAGTTGTAAATTTTTGTGTTTGACTCACCCAGTGCCAAATAAAGTGTTATTTGCTTTAAAGCAAATTTACGACTTTAGGATGACTTCATTTAGCTACTAGCTATTCAATTTCAAATGCTCTTCCAGGCCCCTTCTCTACAGGCTGCACAGATGGACTCATTCTGTCCCCTTCTTTTAAACATCATCTCTAAGCTGACCTCCCTTCTCTTTCATATGTCCAACTGCATGCTAGACATTCCATATGAATATCTCATCTCCATATGGACAGTTCAAAATGCCAAATCAGAACTCTCGGCTTACATCACCCTAACCCTGCTCCTGGGCTCCCCCCATAATCTTCCAGTTGTTTTCCATTTCACTCAGCATAGAACCTGAACTCTTCAGCCTGGCTTCCAGAGCCCTAGGTGGCTGGTACACGCCTACCTTTCAGCTCTTCCTTGAGCACTCGTCAAGCTTGTTCTGCTTGAGGCTTTTTGCTCCATCTGGTACCTCTCCCTGGCGTGCCTTTTCCCCTGATCTTTGTTTGGCTGGCCTTTCAAATCTCAGCTTCAGTGTCTCCTACTCTTAGACATCTTCCCTGATAACCTAATCTAGTGTAGCCATCCCCATACCCAGCACACAAAACCCAGCATACAGTAGACACTCCAAATATTTGCTGAATCAATGCATGAATATATAGATACCAATCACTTAGTATTGGCGATTTATCTTCAATATTTATTCACCAAAAGGACGCTTTTATGCTAAATCTTTAAAGATGTTGCCATGAAAAACTTAGAGCTCCTTTCTCTAGAAATGAAATTAAGGTAAGATTTTTTCTGGTTATTCTACGCATCAATTCAGGATGAAACCTAAGTTTAAATTATGACTTTCTACAGATGTTCCTTCCAGGAAATTTTAAGTAATTAAATCCAGTTTTGCACTGTTGCTAAGCTAATCATGAGTTTTATGGGAATGAGGAGAAAGGAAGCAAGCTAACTACAGAATTAGACCTTTGACCTTTTACATATCTGACCAACAGAATCAAATATATCTTAAGAACATATTCAAAGAAATGAGCTCCCTAATATTCTGGCAGCTTCTATTTTTCTTAGGAAATAATTACACAAAGTTTAGGCTGTTTGTGGTTTCACCTGGGAGTCTTAGACATCTTGGTATTTATTATCTCTTACAATACATTTTTCTGAGGGAAAGCATCTGTGTAGCTTAAGCAATTTTTTTGGTTATCCTTTAAGGACTAAATAAGGACTTCAGGAGGCAAGTGCAAAACATTGCACATAATTGAGTTGTACATTTACTTCCTGACCTGTTCTGCAAAAATATTCCTTAAGGGCAGGTTCCATACTTACCCAGAGGAGCTTTGCAGACAACCCTTCCATAGCCATGTGAACATTCAACTTTTATCCAAGTTTCATTTGAAGCTAACAAAATGCTACATTTTCCATCACCACTCTTAATTTTATTTGCCCATTTGACAAATGTCACTTTTGATCCATCCAACCAATTCCAAGACTGATCTAAAGAAAGAAATTAAGTTTATTGTCTCCAAATTTCTAAGGTAGAAAGGCATGTGGCTCGTATAACTCATTTACATAGAACTATGCTATGCCACTGTTGAAAATGAAACTTATTAAAAATGAAAATATTTAAAAAAAATCAGTCCTTCAGTTGCACTTGTCACATTTCAAGTGCTCCATAGCCATATATGGCTAGTGACTACTGTTACACAGCACAGATATAGAACATTTCCATCTTTGCGGAAAGTTCTATTAGCACTGATATAAAATGTGGTGTTTTGATTAAAAAGTAGAATGCTTGCACATTCATTGTGGAAGGGATAGATTTCTAAAGACCTGCATCTCCATCAGCAACCTCACCTCCTACTAAAAAACTCGTATCATTAAAGATGTGCTGGGGAAGAAGGGTCTAGAGGGTCCAGGAGGGTCTCCCCACCAGGACTCCATTTTTATTTTCCAGCTGAGGTAGCACCACCTTGTGGTGATAGTGTAAACACAATTTAGAACTCATTTAGATGGCCAACTTTGAATCCATTCATTTTGACAAGTGCTTAATATTTTGGAATTCACATGTATTTCAATTATTTAGAATTCAACTTTGCATAAAATGTGAAACACACTTCCTATTCTTCTATTGAATTTGTACTCTTCATTCTTTATCCATTTCAAATTCACTAAAATCTTTTTTACCCATTACTGCTTGGATTAATCCATTATTCCTTGAGAAATTCTTCCACAAATCTTTTTTAATTCTGTGCAATTTTACTAAGCTGGTTTGAAAGACAAAATCATCATTAAGGATTAATTATTCTCTTGGGGTGCCTGGGTGGCTCAGTAGGTTAAGCGTCCAACTTCGGCTGGGGTCATGATCTCACAGTTCCTGTTAGTGAGTTTGAGCCCACCTCTGGCTCTATGCTGACAGCTAAGAGCCTGGAGCCTGCTTCAGATTCTGTGTCTCCCTCTCTCTCTGTCTCTCCCCTGCTTGTGCTCTGTCTCTCTGTCTCTCTGTCTCTCAACAAATAAATAAACTTAAAAAAAAATTACAGAGGCAGTGTGAGTAGGGAAGGGACAGAAAGAGGGAGAGAGAGAATACTAAGCAGGTTCTGCACTGTCAGTGCAGAGCCTAATGCGATACCGTGAGATCATGATCTGAGCCAAAACCGAGAGTCAGACGCTTAACTGACTGAGCCACCCAGGCGCCCCAATATTAAAATTTTTTTAAAAGAATTAATTATTCTCTATGGTAAAAATATTTCAAGATGGAAGAGAACAATAAGAAGAGAACTTTCTGAATAACAGAGTTATAAGCTATAAAAATATGACTGATAGACACTAGAACTCTAAGGAAAGTAAGTCATGGGTTCTCTGTGGGACATGGGGGGCACAAATATCATTGTAGGAGAAAAAATATGCTATTGATCCAAGTACCTTAAGCATCTAGAACATCCCAGTTGATTTAATCTGACTTTCTATTTCATTAGTATTTTCCATCGGTACTAATAAGTCACTTGAATATTCATTAGGATTTTATAAATGTCCAAAACAGCCAGCAGACCTAGCTTATTCATCAATAAGAAGCATTTGAATTAACCACCACTTGACATTCTTTAGCAAGGTTGACTTGGTATTTAGGACAAATTGGAACTCTCTTTGCACACTGTCCACACAAATATGTCACTTACCAGTAGAATGTTGAGATAATCCGAGCCAAACTCTCATGGTAATGTTATTATTTTCCCTCATCAGTCTGCTCACAAATTTATTCTCATCTTCATCCTCTATGGTAACAATAGTTGCAGAATGATCTGTTGACAGAAAACAAATCCTAAACTAATGAGCTTTATGCAAACTAGGGAAATGGCTTATTTTCAAACAGCCATTTGAGAAAAAAAATCAATCTTGATAAAGATCATTGAGAAATTCAAGCTTTACATAGAGAATACTTTTTAAATCTGATATTTGTGCCATATTTTTAAAAGAATAGCATTAATAGATCCCAAAAAAAGTTAGACATATTTCTAGATTGAACCTTTATTTAGAGAAATGTTATATTTCTTTAAAATGTTTACCTGATAATATTATTTGACCTTGGAACTGCCTACCAATGAGACCTTTGTATATGAACAGCTAGTTAGAAGAAGTGGGGTATGTGATTGTAAAAAGACATATCAGCATACTCTCCATATAATAGCTCAGCTTTAAATTCACTTCTATTAAAATGAAAATAAAAGCAAACAGGTTTGGGATATTGAGGAGCATTAGCATTTCCTTTAATATTATTTTATACATAAATGAACTTGGTTATGCCCATTATATGTTCCCAAATATAGTATGGAATTGAATACTCTTGAAGTTTGATAAATTGCCCTAAACCCACAGAGAAAATAGTATTATCACCATCATCAAGCAAGGGATAAAAATAAAATAATAACTAGACTTGGAAATAAATCCTAAGTAGAATCAAATACTCTCCAACAGTGACAAGGCTATCTACACTTGAACTAAAGCATTTCTTTCGTGGTGGTGATACTGGGAGAATGGCAAAGGCAAGTCTTTACTCCTTTATAGAAGACCACAGTGTGCACATGCTTGTTTAATATTACAAAATCCTGTAGGGAAGATATCACTATTTTACAGATGAGGAAATTGAGCCTCAAGGAGATTAATCATTCAGGTTTTTACAGCTAGCCAGTTATAAATTTAGAGAGACAATCTCAATATTTTCTAATAATAAGAATAATTTGCTCACTATTTGCAGGGCACGGTGCTACATTTGCATATATTATCTCATTTCATTCATTCTTACAACAACTCAACCTTTGAAATAAGTACTATTTTCATTCTCACTGTTCAGGTGAGAAAAGAGAAGCAATTATGTAACTTCTATAGTATCACTCAGCTAGTAAGTATGGGAGTAGGATTTAAAACTTAGACCTGTCTGCCTCCAAGGCTTAAGTACTTAACTCCCACACTACAATGACAGTAACCCTTCCTATTTTCTCCTGTAGGAGCAAGAGGCGTCTCACTTTCCGAACACATACATAGTTCACAATAGTTCCCATCGTGTGTGTGTGTGTGTGTGTGTGTGTGTGTGTGTGTGTGTGTACACATACACCACACAGGAGTTCCCACACAAAAGTTTCCATCATGTAGTCAAGCAGTAACAAGGAGATTTTTAAATCAGGCAAATGACTCCACAACAATTAGCAAAATAAATGAGAGATATGCCACCAGTCTGGCTAAACTGCTACCCAAGGATGCAGGTCTTTGAAATACTCTCGGTGGTCTCCCCAGAAGTCATTTCACAGTTTGACTATAGAGTAAATTTATTATGGGAGAGATCCAATTATTGCTGTTCTTTCTAAAATAGTTAAATTTGAAGACAAAAAGTCCTGTTCCTTATGATGTTCAGAGGATATGGGCCATTTCTATTGCAGGATGGATGAACAACCCATGCTTCCTTGATTTTGTTACCCTGGTCAGTGATAAGCTTACTTATTTATAACTAAGTAGTGGGAAAATCTGTAATTTGTATTTAGTACTTAACCAACTTCAAAAAAAAATTGCCTTTAATCCCTTCATCTAAGCATATCTAACTATATTTAAAACCATTTCATTTGTCCTTATTTTCACATAATAATTCACATAGCAATTTTTTATTCTACTTCTTCCCACTTACTTTTATTTTCCATGTACTTATTCTTACATTGGTCACTTTTAATGGCTATTCCAATGTTCCACTTAACTCATACATCATAAAATACTTATCTATTTCCCCACCACTGGGCAATTCGGTTATAAAATGCCATTATAGATATTGAGTGTTCTAAAAATATTTTCAAAAATATAATCATTACATCTTTGGGAAAAATTCCAATGATTAAATTATTGAGTCCAAGAAAATCAACAGACTTTAACTCACCAAGTTTTGAACAAAACAGTTCAGCTTCCAAGAAACTGTGCAATGCCTGGTTGGACGCGTAACAGTGGTCCCTGTACTGGATCCACTGTGATCCGTTCCCTTTCACTGCTGGACATCTTGATGAGTATGTATGAGAAGACACCTCTTTAGCTATAAAAATGTTAGACATGACTGTAAACATGCACAGACAAAATGATTGGCTTTAAAAATCTCACTAAACCCTGTTTGAAACTGTGGTGCCTGTGAGTAAGAAAGCATTCAACTCAATACACACACCAGAGAAAGCTACAGCTCATACTCTAACAGTATACATTGTTTTAAGTGTTTATTTATTTTTGAGAGAGAGCACAAGCAGAATAGGGGCAGAGAGCCCAAAGCAGGCTCCATGTTGACAGCAGCCAGCCTGATGTGGGGCTCGAACTCATGAACCTTGGGATCATGACCTGAGCTGAAGTCGGACACTCAACAGACTGAGCCATCCAGGCACCCCTAAGAATACACATTCTAATTAGCTTTTTTGGAATACCATTTTTAACTTAGAAAATAGAAGAAACTATTTAGCTTTCTAAGATGTAATTAGCTTAATGTAAAAACAATTGGAGAGACAGAATAAGAAAAGAAGCAAAGACAGGCTGGCTGAGTAGGCCTGTAACTACTTTGAAACAATTAAAACTCTTTCCTTGAATTCTTTTTATCTTGGTAATATATAACTAGTTTTACCTTGCCATGTAAAGAACTACTTTTAAAAATCACATCTACAAGTGAAAATTTGGTAATTTGTTTACACAGTGCAGTGTATCTGCACAGCAAAATCTGTCTCAAACAAAAAGTCTAAGTATGGCTTCTGTACCCATTAAATAATAACTCCCCATTCCTGTCTGCCCCCAGAAACCACCATTGCACTTTCTGAATCCATGAATTTGACAACTCCAGGTACCTCATACAATTCAAGTCATATGGCATTTGTCCTTTTGTGTCTGACTTATTTCACTTGGAATCATATCCTCAAGATTCATCCATGCATGTTGTATTATGTGTTAGAATTTCCTGCTTTTTAAATGCTGATTAATATTCCACAGAATGTATATACCACATTTTGCTTATGCATTCATCTGTCAATGGACAATTTGGGCTGCTTCCACCTTTTGGCCATTGTGAATAATGACGCTTGTGAACAGGGTTGTACAAATATCTGTTCCAGTCCCTGTTTTCATTTCTCTTGAGTATATACCCAGAAGTGGAACTGCTGGATCCTATGGTAATTTTATTTAAAAATTTTGAGAAATCACCATACCATTTTCCACAGTGGCTACACACAATGTTTTATTCCCACAAGCAGTGTACTAGGGCTCCAATTTCTCCACATCCTTGCCAACACTTGTTATTTTCCTTTTTTGTTTTTTGAAGATTCAGTTTTTAATGTTTGCTCTTGTATTAGTTTCCCAGGGCTGCCATAGTAAATTACCACAAACTTGGTGGTTTAAAACAACAGAAATTTCTTCTCTCACAGTTCTGGAGTCTAGTCTAAAAGTGAGTGTCAGCAGGGTTGGTACTTTCTGGAGGCTCTGAGGGAGAGTCAGAACTCCCAGCTTCTGGTGGTTGCTGGCAATCCTTAGCTTGTAGCTGCATCACTGCAATTTCTGCTTCCATCATCAAATGGCCTTCTCGGTCTGTCTGCTTCTCTCCTCTTATAAGGGCACCAGTCATTGGATTTAGGGCCCATCCTTATCAAGCATTACCTGATCTTAACTAATTACATCTGCAAAGGCTATTTCTTTCTTTTTTTTTTTTTTTTAATTTTTTTAACGTTTATTTATTTTTGAGAGAGAAAGAGACACAGCGTGAGCCAGGCAGAGAGAGAGGGAGACACAGAATCCTAAGCAGGCTCCAAGCTCTGAGCTGTCAGCACAAAGCCTGACGCGGGGCTCAAACTCATAGACTGTGAGATCATGACCTGAGCTGAAGTCGGACGCTCAACCGACTGAGCCACCCAGGTGCCCCTTGAATCGATTTTTTAATTTATTTTTTTAATAAATTTTTTTAGTGTTTATTTATTCTTGAGAGAGACGAGTGTGAGCAGGGGAGGAGCAGAGAGAGAGTGAGAGAGAGAGAGAGAGAGGGAGAGGAAAGCACAGAATCTGAAGCAGGCTCCAGGCTCCGAGATGTCAGCACAGAACCTGACACGGGGCTCAAACTCACGAACTGTGTGAGATCATGACATGATCCAAAGTTGACACTTAACCGACTGAGCCACCCAGGTGCCCCATGCAAAGGCTATTTCTAAATAAGGTTGCATTCTAAGACTCTGGGTGGATGTGAATATGGGGGGGGGCGGGACACTATTCAACCCAGTATGGCACTGAATTTGTTTGTTCATGTCATTCAACTTGATCCTATAAAGTCTGTTTAGCTAACACAGATGTCCTTTCCATTTTCTCATGTATCCTCATTGTTTTTCTAAAACATTACATTCATTTTCTGTACCTAACACCTGGGATGTCAGGTTTTGATCATCCATTTATTTCTCATTCTTGATATCATTCTCCCTTTCTTGTATTCACTTGCTTCCCTAGATGAGGTTTTCACATTTTCTTCTGCCTGAATCTGTTTAATTCCAAATGTTGGATCTTCTCTAGAATACTCTTTGGAACAGAAGCATGGCAAGCGCTGAGCGCCAGAGGCTTCAGAGACCACCACCGCCACCATCTCTTGGCTTGTCCAGCAGGCCCTGCAGCTCCGGGGTGGGCGGGGGGGCATCTTAGCTCTTCTGTTCTTCATTAAGGCTCCGCCTGTCAGGATGAGCCCAACCCTGGTGGAAGGGGCTCTTTCCTTAGATTTTAAGAATCATGTAAGTTTGGAAAATGCTGAGTTACACAAAGTTAAACTGCTGTCTTTACTACAGAAACTATCAGAGCCGTCAATATGATAAATCAGACCTGAAGTATTTCCCAAATTTATGTGCTTTTGAACCCTTTTTTACCGTTTTTATTTATTTATATTTATTTTTGAGAGAGAGACAGCATAAGCAGAGGAAGAACAGAGAGAGAGGGAGTCACAGAATTCAAAGCAGGCTCCAGGCTCTGAGCTGTCAGCACAGAACCCGACACGGGGTTTTGAACTCATGAACTGTGAGATCATGACCTGAGCCGAAGTCAGATGCTTAACTGACTGAGCTGCCCAAGCACCCCAAATTCTTTTTTAAAAGCAGTGTCAGCCTTTGAGGAACATTGCTAAGTGAAACCAAAATTCACAAATTCTAGAGTAGTATGTACCTGGTGATAGAGGAACTGAAAGTCTTTGGGTACATACCCTAAATGGGTATATCATGTTCATCTCTCTTCACAAAGTATCAAATTTATTTTTGTAGGATGTGTGAATAAACATTATTTAAAACCTACAAAAAATTCCTTTGAGTATTTAGTCATGTGCACAAGACAAAATGTCATATTTTAATTAATATAGTTATTCAAAATCAAGTCTTACATTTTGTAGGTTTATAACAAATAGCACCATCCCTAACAGACTTGCATTTTTCATGTGTCCAAATTCCTTTTGGATCCAAGACAACACAATTTCCAGCAGATTTTTTATCTTTCCATGGGATGTAGTCAAATGTACTGCCATCAGACCATTCAAAACTTGATTCACTTCCCTGTTTTAAGAATAATAGAGATAAAAAAGCTTAGCACATTTTTAGCATAAGAATTGCTTTTAATTAAAAAAAAAATAATACAGAAAACCTGAATCCAGACAAAAGAATGTTCAAAAAGAACAGTAAGAAGAATGTATATACTTTAAGAAATATTGGAATGGATTGTTAATTATTTGCTTACAATTGTTATAGGTCTGGACCTATTTGTAAAATCAGGGATTTACTTTTGATGCATTGATTTGAGACATTTACTCTGGTGCAATTTAAGTAGGACTTTAAATTTATAGACAGTTACTATACTCTGTCCCTAGATTTATTTATTTTTTTTTTTAAGGATGAGTTTATATAATACTTGAAATTAAATGATGTGCAAATGGCTTCCATTTGTCACAATTACAGATTTATATTAGCAACCTTCATATTACTCTGAATATTGTTTTTTATGTTTAATAGTTCTGTGGTTTGTGTCTCTGGCTACATGTTTTATATTACAGAAGCCATCAAGCAGCAGGGGTTTGGAAGAGGAAAATACTTCCCAAGAAACTCATATGGGAAGATTACTTTTGATTTTTCCTTTATTCTATAAACCTAATTTGTCATGCTTTTTAAAATTTTGTCCACTTTGTTCTAAAGATTATTTAAATTAGGTTTTCAATTCTAATCTCTATAGTAGCCTATTTCTTGGGGGGGGGCAGGAACTGGACATTATTATAGGTACATGAATATACTAATTAATAGGATTCAAATAGTGGCACAAAAGATGTATTTACTACCAAAACATTATCTCAAATAGTGCTCATTTGTAGGGTGAAAGTGAGAAGAAAATACACATATTAGTTAGTCCTAATATTAAGAATTTTATTTGACATCTTATATAAATTTTTGTGTTAATCCCACTATAATCCTATATTAAGGAAAATATTATCACCCCAGTTTTACCAATGAAGAAATTAACTTCCAAAGATTAAATGACCTGCTCATGATCACCAAACATAAATGGAAGACCTACCACTAATACCAGAACTCGGGTTTTTCTGATTCGGTGCTATTCTTTTTTCCCAGCTTTGCAATTAGTCTGCCCCATCTAGGTAACAGAGAGGTGTTGTTGAGATATTAATCTACTGGGCCCTTAGGATGGCCTGGCAGTGTCTAGGGCGGCTGCAGTCCAGGCCATTTGCTCTACTACATTCTACAAATACAATTTTCTATTTAGTTTCTGTTGTAAAAAGATAAGAAAGCACTATGCTATGCAAATTGAGTCCCAGGACTTACTCTGATGTTATACTCTGAATTAATATCTTATGCTCAAATTTCCAACCTTCTAACACATTTGGAAAATTTCTGGAAAACAAGACAAGACTTACATCGTGACTTGAGAGCCCAACCCATAGTGGAAATCCATCACGTTTTACGATATCTTCCAGAAAGAGCTGGCCATTTTGGTCATGAACACTTGCCAAATAACCTCCACTTTGAGAACACATGTTCAATGCTTCATACCATGTTACCTTTTTTTGAATAACATTATAAATACCATCTTCATATGGAATAAACAGTGGCAGAGTAGCATTATATTCTTCCTTGTAGTCAACTATAATATTTAAATTAAGAGTATTAGTGATTAAATTTAAATTATTTAAAATACATATTTTGGGTAAGACTGGACATGCAACCATTTCTAAAGTTAAATAAAACTGGATTTTTCTTATTAACAAGGGAGGTAAAATGCATACTTTATTTTTCGTATTGCCACAACACATATAATAGGTTCTTAAATAGTATAGTTGCCTGGTGGATTAAAAAAAAGATATAAACATTGTTTTTCATTTAAGGAACTTACATATTAATTGCAGACATTAAACAACAATACTTGAAATTCAGGCAAAACAATTATCTACTCTAATATGTGTGACTGAGTAGAGAAGGAGAGACTCATCTGAGTTAAGAGAGTCAGAAAGCCTGCTTATCAAATTAGGTTTCCAGAGTTTAGGTGAGGTGAATTAGGACCAAAAAGAAATAAAGTAATCAGAAAGCTAAAAGCAAATGAAGAATAACATAACAGTAACAAAATGACAATAGTAACAACAATAACAAAAGCACAGTGATAAGGGTACTTGAAAGAGGCACAGGAGCCAAGTGAAAGAGCTCCCAATGGCCCAAACTAGAACAATTTTAATAAAATATTAAATAATGTAGGGGGCGCCTGGGTGGCTCAGTCGGTTGAGCACCGACTTCGGCTCAGGTCGCGATCTCACGGTTCGTGAGTTCGAGCCCCGCGTCGGGCTCTGGGCTGATGGCTCAGAGCCTAGAGTCTGCTTCTGATTCTGTGTCTCCCTCTCTCTCTGCCCCTCCCCCGTTCATGCTCTGTCTCTCTCTGTCCCAAAAATAAATAAACGTTAAAAAAAAAAATTAAAAAAAAAATTAAATAATGTAGTATATTGTATTATAACCCAAAGTATAAAATATATACCATGAACTGATACTGATATAAATAACTGAATAAATTTTAAAATGGGAGAGAACAGAAAAATCTCTTGCGTGGTAGAATTCCAAATAATTTACATACATACACCCTTCTCAGGAAGGTGGAGAATAACTCTTCAGCCTGTAAATATGTACTAAATATACTGACTTCCTTAAAAAGAGTACAGCATGGAAATGGGGAAAAGAATAACTTTGCAGTGGAGAAAGCTGACAAACACCTAGAGCCAGGTGATCAAGGTTAAAATCAACAGTGGGAAGTCGTGTTGATAGCATATACCCTTCATATGATGTGATGAAAATGACACTTTAATTCTGTGGTTTTTCCTAAACCTCAAGTCCACAACTCCAGTTTAATCATGAGAAAAACATCAGCCAACCTGAAGGGAGACACATTCCACAAAAAACGTGACCAAAAAAATACATGACCAAAAAAGTGCTCCTCAAAACTGTCAAGGTCATTAAAAGCAAGAAAAGTCTAAGAAGCTTTTACAGCCAAGAGAAACCTAAGGAGACGAGATGACTATATTAGCA
This sequence comes from Panthera onca, assembly GCF_046562875.1. Classification (NCBI taxonomy): domain Eukaryota; kingdom Metazoa; phylum Chordata; class Mammalia; order Carnivora; family Felidae; genus Panthera; species Panthera onca. The sequence goes on along the minus strand of NC_138346.1, from coordinate 72,356,636 downwards.
TGGTATCCTGTATAGAATCCTGACTAGAAAAGGGATATTAAGTAAAAATGTTAAAAATCTAAATAACGTATAGACTTTAGTGAATAAGTAATCCATCATATTGGGTTTCTTAGTGGTGACAATTGTACCATACCAACACAAGGTGTCAACAATAGGGGATACTGGTTATGATATATATGGGAACTCTCTGTACTGTCTCTGTAACTTTTTTTATAAACATAAAATCATTCTAAAATAAAAAGTTTGTTAAAGAAGTAAAACAAAGGTGGAAGACTTCTTGTCAATAAAAAACCATAAGTAAAGGTGCAAATGAGGATAAGCATACACTATACATGGGACAATTAAGACATCAGCCTCACAGAAAAAGAGCCTTATTGAGCCAAGAATGGGGGGAAAAAATCAAGGTTGGAAGAAAGCCTAGAATTTTAGAATAGACAGTGTTTCTAGAAAGTCTTAAAAGCTTACATGGACCCAAAGTAATTGGTAGTAGGGAATCCCTGGAGATTGTTGATGGAAATGGTGTTCCAGAAAGTTATTCTGTGGTACTATGAAGGGAAAAGGTCAGCCTGGATGTTAGCAGAGGTCTTAAAACAGTTTTTAAGCTGTGAAAAATTTTAAACTGATATGCATTTTAAAATAGATTTATTTAAGGAATTAGGCAAATTTAAGAGAAATTTATTTTCAGCCTAGAATGTCAAAACTCTACCCAAACACACTTTCTTATTTATAAAAATCTTCTCCATTCTTCAAGACCCAACCAAGTTTTACTTTCTTCTCAAAGCATTTTGTTGTCATTATTTGTTTTCATTGATCCCTTTTGACTTTCCAACAAATTTAAGTCAGTACCAAATCACCTAAAAGTAACCTACATGAAACAATGATAAAGAATTTCATGCTGTCTCCCCAACTCCATTTTACTCCTTGAGATCAAGACCATGACACCAGGAACTGTATCTTTTCCTTCCTGTGTAACTTCCACAGTACCTCTCACAGGACTGAAAATAGAGGAGGCACTCAAAAAATATAGTTGCATGATTCCCACTTGCGGAGCTAATTAGCCTTATGGAGTGAAAATTCTACATTAGCATACTTACCCATTTCAATTTTACAAGCAAGAATGCTGTTCTGGTTATAGTAAAATATTTCTTCAATAGCATTGAAGGTTTGAATATCCCAGAAGCCATCAGTACTCAAGCCAGCAAAAAAATTGCCATTTTTTATATCTGGTCTTCCTCCTCTCCAATTTGTGTATGACAGCATGGTCTTATCAGACCACAGAAGAGAATTATCTAGAGAAGAAACAGTTTTTCTACAATTAGAGATTAAATCACGATTTGAGTTAGAGTTATGAGGTTAATATTTCAAACTCAACTAATTTTCTTTCTTCTTTACCTGCTTTCTAAAAAGTTATATAATTATGTATATCTCTTTATACATAAAGAGATAAATATTTAAATATTTTCTGACTATAACAGTAAATTATGCTTATTTTTAATTTGGAAATTACAAATTAGAAACATAAAAATTAAAATTTACTTATAATTTCACCATCCTGCAATAACTTTATGCTTACTATTTTTAACCAAATATTCATTTTTACTGTATATATGTTTAATTGCAATGAAAATTAGTATAATTATTTCATTTAAAAAATTTATATATTATAAAACTAGTGACAGAAATCTCTTCTCCGGACCTAAGCCATACACAATTGTGCACATTTATGTCAATCTAATATATATTTGACCTTTTCCTTTCATCATATACAAAATGAACTCAAAATAGATCATAGACCTAAAGGTAAGAGCTAAAACTATAAAACTCTTAGAATAAAACATTGGCGTGTGTCTTTATGACCATAGGGCAGGCAAAGTCTTCTAGATATGCACAAGTGATAAAAAATAGATAAATTTGATTTCATTAAAATTAAAAAGTTTTGTGCTACAGATTATACTATCTAGAAAGTGATGGGGGGTAGGCACCTGGCTGACTCAGTTGGTAGAACTTACAATTCTTGATCTTGGGATTGTGAGTTCGAGCCCCACATTGAGAGTAGAGATTACTTCAAAGAAGTAAAGTGATGGGAGAAAATATTTACAAATCATTTATTTGACAAGGAACTTATATCCAGAATATATAAAGAATGTTTATTGATCAACAATAAAAAAGACAAATAATTAAAAAATGGATAAATGTTCTGGGGCACCTGAGTGGCTCAGTTGGTTAAGTATCTGTCTCTGGATTTCGGCTCAGGTCATGATCTCTGAAGATTCGGGAGATTGAGCCCCAAGTCTAGCTCTGTGCTGACAGTATGGAGACTGATTTGGATTCTCTCTCTCTCTTTCTCTCTCCCCCACTCTGTCCCTCCCCTGCTCACACTCTCTTTCTCTCTCTCTCTCTAAATAAATAAACTTAAGAAAATACAGTATTAAAACAAATAAACAATGGATAAATGATCTGAATAATGTATTCTCCAAAGATGATATACAAATAGCCAATAAACACATGAAATTATGTTTAATATTATTAGTTATCAGGGAAATGAAATAAAAACCTCAATTAGATGCCACTTCATAACTACTAGGGTGGCTACAATAAAAAAGAGAGATAAAAAGAAGCGTTGGCATACGTATGGAAAAAATGGGAAGGTATGGAAAATGGTATAGCAGCTTAGAAGAACAGTTTGTCAGTTCTTCAAAGGATTAAAAAAAGACCCAGAAATTCCTCTTCTAGGTACATACCCAAGATAAATGAAAATATACATCTACAGAGAAACTTGTACATGAATGCTTATAGTGACATTATTCATAACCAAAAAAGTGAAAAGAACCTAGATGCCCATCAATTGATGAATGGATAAATATGGTATATCTGTACAATAGAATATTATTCAGCCATAAAAAGGACTGATATACTGATACACACTATAGTACTGCATGCATAAATGCTAAGTAGAACAAGCTAGTCACAAAAAGAATCACGTATTGTATGATCTCATTTATATGAAATGTGTAGAATAGGCAATCTCTAAAGACAGAAAATAGATGAGTAGTTGCTGGAAATTGGGAGAGGGGTAGGGAATGAGGAAGGAGTTCTAATGGGTACGATGTTTCTTTTTGCGGTAGTGATACCTGCACAACTCTGTGACTGTCTTAAAGGCCATTAAATTGTACATCTTAATGGCTGAATTGTATGATATGGGAATATATCTTATTAACGCTTTTGGAAAAACAAGTTGCTAGGCCTATTAAAATCATAAATTGGCATAAAGAGTGAAGTAATTATAAGGTACGCATACCCGTTGTTGTCCTGGTTGTTTGTAGCTTTCCTGATTACCATCTTCTGAGGAGAGATACCTAAATATCTGCCTGCAGCAAAGATACACTAGAAATACTGTACATATGATTGGTTCTTGCTTGCTGCTTTCTATCACCTCCTGTCTCCCAGTCACCCTTTCCTTCTTCCCAAATGTTAAAGTTACAATTTTCTGGACAATATGATGGGCAGTGATATATTTCTAAAGTTGTTATACAAAAGGGTCACTTTTTCACCTGGCTTGAAGTATCTTTTAGTTGATAAGTGGCTTCTTTTAGTAATTTCTATTCATGGCCCTATTTTCGAAAAGTCTGAACTTTTTAAAAAACAAAATCCTTTGTATAGGTGGTATATATAATTAAATATTATTTAATATTAAAGTAATTTAACAAATCTATGGGTGTAAATCAAGCCAGTAAGAATTAAATTTAAACTAAATTTGCTGTTTGCTTGAAACATCTTTCTATATGTCACTCATATTTCTACATATTTTAGTCAGAAATCCTGTTACTCATACAATTTATAAAAGAAGTTAAGATTATTAAAAGGAAGTTTACAGATCTGAAAATGCTTTTTGGAAGAAAGAATACATTTTCAGGTGTTTCTGATAATATAACTAATAAGGTATATCAAAAGGTAAAATTGAACTCTGTATCCTGGGTACGGTCTCCACTGGTTCCTATGGCATCAGTTTCCTCAGTCATTTTCATGTACAGCTGGGAACTTTCCACCTAGTTTCTCTCTATTTTTTCCCCCTTCCTTAATTTTGAGGGTATTCAAGTGTCATTGGAGAAAAGATTTGGGCACGGAAGTCCTACTATGATGAATTCATCTTCAACTGGCAAGCTAAGTCTTACCTATTGCTTGATAGCTTGATTTTTGTTAATTCATCTGTAAGCCATAAATATTTAAGAAAAACTTTAGCAACTCTAAGAAAGAGTCAGGTTAGATAGCAAGGTGAAGACTATTTTTAAAATGGTTATATTTGAGGGGCGCCTGGGTGGCTCAGTCGGTTAAGCAGCCAACTTTGGCTCGGGTCATGATCTCGCAGTCCGTGAGTTCGAGCCCCGCGTCAGGCTCTGTGCTGACAGCTCAGAGCTTGGAGCCTGTTTCAGATTCTGTGTCTCTCTCTCTCTGAACCCCCCCCCCCCCCACGTTCATGCTCTGTCTCTCTCTGTCTCAAAAATAAATAAACGTTAAAAAAAAGGTCATATTTGAGTAATTTAGCTTCTGCCTATGGCTATCACTGTCCCTTGTCTCCTAGTAAGCCCCACCCCCTTATTGGGTAAATGTATGCTTTTGATATATTATGTCCCAGAGTGACATTTTTCCTAATTCCAAACTTCTATGATTTTCAGGACAGCTGTAAGTAAGTATTTTTCAAAACTGGCACAGTTCAAAACTGCTTTTTTAAAGCAAAACTGCTTTAAAAAATTTCATAGCAATTATACCTTGGACTTGTGGTATTCAGTCCCAATTTCAAATATTCTATCCCACTGTCAGACTGTTTCTCATTTTTCTAATGTATACTCTAAACCAATGCTGTAAACCAAAAGGTGCAACATTAATAGAAGTATAATTCCATTCTCACTCATCCCATATTCTTAGGAGAGATATAAAGTCAATATCGAAGGTTTCTGTGACAGTGTGGTCATTTTTAGTTAGTCTTAAATTGCTAGAAGGAATAGTGGAGAAAGGAAATTATTTTCTACCATGTGACTCTAAGCTTGGTGGTAAAGGCATTTTAATGGCAGATTAGAGATACAAAAACTGTCTGGTATTTATGTAAGTTCTGCTAAGTGCATAATTATAATTTTGTATATCGATAAACACATATGTTGAAGAACTATACATCTGTAGCTTGATAAGTAATTTATTAATTTATTAAAAAAATTTTTTTTAACATTTATTTATTATTGAGAGACAGAGAGTGACAGAGCATGAGCATGGGAGGGGCAGAGAGAGGATGAGACACAGAATCTGAAGCAGGCTCCAAGCTCTGAGCTGTCAGCACAGAGCCCGATGCGGGACTCAAACCCACGAACCACGAGATCATGACCTGAGCCAAAGTCGGACGCTTAACCGACTGAGCCACCCAGGCGCTCCATTGATAATTAATTTATAATGAAGTATGAATATAAAGAAAACCAGTAGATTTATAACTTACTTTCATAAGTTATACCTAATGTGACCCATAAAGCCATATTATTCAAGTGCAGAAGTTGCTCAAGAACAAAGTTATTCTCTTTTTCATCTCGAATACTCAGAACATGTGATTTTGGATCTGTTAAAAAAAATAGTCAATAATTTTAATAATTACTTATCTAGAACACTTTGATAGATTTAGAAAATTTTATTTCCTAGTTTAATAAACTCTAAAACAATATTGAAAAATAAGACAGATGTGTAAATTAAAACTATCTCATTGTATGAAAATGAATAGATTAATAAGTTTTCAAACATTTTGATGTTAAATTTTGACATTCTGATGTCAAACATTTTGATGTCTTATAGCCTAGTATAAAATTATAGCTGAGTAGAGATTTTAAAACATTGATTTGCTTCACTTTTCCTCCATTTAAATCTTGTTTCGAATTGGTACAAATTTACACTGGTAAAGATACACTGTCAAAAACTATAATAAATATAACCTCTTGGATGGTCTATATGCTAGATCTTTTTCTTTAGAGATCACTCTGATATTTGGATTATAAAAGTTTAATATTTCCCAGAGGGTGTCCCTCAGGAAATTAGCAGGAATTTCTCAGAAAAAGACTAGATGGATAAAAATGTCACAAACATTAATTAAACAAAATTAAACTACTTCATTTGTGCCTGTACTTCTTAAAGTACATGCTAATATATATTTGATAATGTCTAACAGGAAACAATGGCATGTAGTGTTTCTCAACCTTGCTCTTTTTCAAAGGATTCTTTTTTGTAGACTATCTCTCAAGACTAGTTTCTACATTTTTGGGAATAATGGTTTGATATTTTCCATAAGAACTTCCCACAGTTCCCAGGTCCACTGCTGAGAAGTCATAAAGCCTCAGTGGATCTCACCGACAATATCTGGAGAGTCCTGAGAGCCACAAGTGTGAAATATGCATTTCTTTTATGCAGAGCTCTTCTTTGCTTTCATTTACTCACCTGAGCTTTCAACTATGCAAATTTGCCTATTTTCACTTCGCCTGTAGCCTCGCTTGGTTGAACATCCAGTTCTCTGCTTGCTAGTGTCATTTCTGTGTCTTTTAAAGTAGAACTCATTTTGTTCATACATGTAAAGACAGACTGGTTCTCTAATGGATAGGTAAAGGAGTAGCCCCTATATTCTCCATTTTAACTAAACACAAATTTTAATTTTTTGTTGATAATGTAGAAATTAGGAGATGAGTATTTTTGAAATCTAGTCGCTAGTGCTAATTAAAAATATTTATAACACACTCAGGTGAGACTTGTTTTTTTAATGAACAAATGTAATGATTACTCATAAGTTGCTCAAGAACAAAGTCATTCTCTTTTTCATCTCAAATACTCAGAACATGTGATTTTGGATCTATTAAATAAAAAATAGCCAATAATTTTAATAATCACTTATCTAGAACACTTAAGATACTTACTCAGATTCTGGCATTTAGAATGAACTTCATCTGGTGTTACTGCATGATATTTAGTCTTTCCTACCATGAAATTGTAGCAAGAGTTCTGAAATGGTATCCACGGAGTTGACAGAATGGGAGAGGGACACTGAACACTGTCAACCGGTTTGATCTCTTTTTCAGTCTCATCTGAAAAAAATGACAATGGTAAGAATTCTAATCTTAGATGTAAATGTTAAATCCTGTTCAGAGTAATTAGGCTTGATGTGTAGGGAATATTCAGGAAGCCAATAAATAATAGCTTAATGATGCCTGTTCTGTTTATACTCAAATATAATGTGACCTCTTAACTGGGTTTCTGTAGGAAGGAGTTTATTTAACATAATTTCTTTCCCCTGCTGTGGAGTGAGTGGGAGAATATAAAACAATAGGTCCTATTAGGTTAAATGTTGTTTCTGTATTCTTGTATCACCAAACCTCAAATACAAGGGGCAACCTCAGAGACTACACAAGGATATTAATAATAGGCACCTAACTATAACTTTGGGAACTCATCTTTAAGTTTCTGGTTACTGGTATTTCTCTAATTTTAATTTTTTTACTGTTTATTTATTTTTGAGAGAGGGAAAGAGCACAAGCGATGGAGGGGCAGAGAGAGAGAGAGAGAATCCCAAGCAGGCTCTGTGCCGTCAGCAGAGAGCGCAATGCAGGGCTTGAACTCACAAACTGTGAGATCATGACCTAAGCTGAAGTTGGACACTTAACCAACTGAGCCACCCAGATGCTCCTTTTCTCTAATTTTAAAGATAAATTTTAATTTTTATTTATTTATTAAAGGTACATTTTAATGAAATATGTGATGTTCTAAGTTATTGCTTTAATGAAAGCAAACAGAAATAGTTGAAAATGTGATTATGGCTTTTATTATGAAAAAGACATATACTCCAGGAGATGCAAATATAGATATACTCTACTCAAAGTCAACAAACAGATTTAATATGCAGTAGAGACCATCCAGCATGTCTCCCAGGTTGCAACAACTCCCTTTGGGAAGTAGTCTTTTCTTTCTACTGCAAACACACACATGTGGGCCTCTGGCAGCTGTAAAACTACTTTACTCTGACTGAGCTAGAGATTGCACACCTTACTCTAGCGAAGTACATCAGATTCTAAGAATTTGGAAAGTATAATTTAGGGATAGTCAATCCATCTCCAGTTATGGCTATCATTGAAAGCTACAGAGCTGCCATGTTTTACCATGCACAGAGAGAAGCATAAAGTATATAAAAAGAAGAGTGCGGGTCTACAGAGAGAAACAGAAAGGACAGGTGGGAGACAGTATCTCTGGGTTCCAGATTCCATTCAGTTTCTGATTCCCATTCTTCATGAGGCTCAGCAATATCCTCATTTTGGAGGATCTAAGTGTCCCTTTTGGCTTAAGCTGGCTTGAGCTGGTTACTGTTACTGGCAAACAAATGAATCTTAACAGTGACTCTTAAAAAGAAAGATTAGTTGTTGATCATAAGAATTACAAAAAAATAATTCTCACAAATATGAGTTTTCTATAGAACATAAACACAAAATACATACAAAATGAGACCAACGGGAGTTAAAACTCAAAGGTCAAGTACCATTGTCAGCTGACAAAAATAAAGATATAACATGTCTAAAATAACAAATCAATGACAAAGTATTTAATATATAATAATTCTACTTGAATTTTCACAACAAATTTTGTTGTAGAAAAAGAACGTGATTATAATTTCAAAACCAGATTTTACAAAACCACCCCCCATAAATTAAAATATTTAAAATTAGCATACTTCCTGGATAGTAGCAAATAGCACCTGGTTGCTGATGCTCACAGTCAGATGTCTTCCAGAAACCATCAGTGTCTAACATCACACAGTCTTCAAGTTGATTATTATTTTCAACCCAGCGGCTAAATTGAAGATGTTTCCCATCTGACCAACCATAGTTGAGTTCATCCTGTAAGCAGCCGAAATACAGTTCAAGTGGCAATACTTCATGATATCTCCTTTGTATTATTTCAACCCTCATGCTCAATCTAATAACTTTTAATTTTATCTTATATTTAGCACATAGTTACACAGCACTTACCACGTGCCAGGCACTGTTCTAAGTGCTTTGCAAAGATTAACTTATTTAATCTTACTAACAACCATATGAGATAGGAACTTTTATATTTCTTTCACAGATGAGGAAACTGAAGGCATGTAGTGTGCCCAAAGTCACATAGAATGTATACTGCAGTGCTGGGATTCCAATCCAGGCCATCAGGTGCTAGAGTCCATGGCCCGAGTCATTATGCTAGGCTGCCTCACACATAGTTGGAACTATTGGTTGTTGCAAGTCAGAAAAACAATTATGTGGTAGTGTAAAGAACATGGGCTCTGGAGCTACGCATATCTAGTTTTGAATTCTGGCTCAGTCCCATATTAGTTTTTGATTTTGAGTTTACCTTGCCAAGTTTCCATCCCCTCATCTATTAAACCGATATGACACTTAACCTCTCAGGGCTGGAATTCGTGGGGTAACGTATAAAACATGTAACTCAATGGCCAGCTGGTGCACAGGAAGAGCTACATAAATCTTGGCTCTCTCCCTCTAACCCTGACTCAGGCCTTTTGGCTCTCACACTGCTATTTTTACACTTGTCTTTGTAGAAAAGCTTCCTCATTCACTAAACTCTATTGTGCACTAAAAGTCTATGAACATTTATCTTTACATCCTGACAAGGGCCTGACCACCCACCTATCTTGAGGGAGGCTTTACAGAATAGGTACAAAAGTCCAGGGTACAGACCTGTTTGGGCTTCCCCATGGTGCTGTCAGAGCACCAGCCCTTATACATTGACCCAATGAACTAAGCTGTCCTGAGGCCCAAGGCAATTCTGCATCCCTGGTTTATTTGGAATACTGGGCAAAGGCCACACACAGTATCCTTAGTGAACCATAAATAACAAACATGTTCAGGCTTCAATACCACCAACTATTTCATTCTGAAAACTTCTCCACCAGAGTTCCAGTTGTAACCTTGTGGCCTAAGCCTCTGACCTCAAATGTGCCCTTTGGCCATGGGATGTTGCTTGCACTTGGTTATTACCCTGGATTTCTTCACCTTTGTTGCACTCACAGCAGGTCTTTGGAACTTCTATTCCTCATAGATAAATCACCGCACCTTCTATCTCTCTGCTGATTGTGATCTCTCTTTATTACGACTGTAAGCGTCTCTTTACTAAATTCTTGACCTTAATTGATCTTAATTAAAACCTGCCTTTCCCAAGGGAATAAGTTCCTTTCAACACCCACAAGGGAAGGCTGTTTATTTTTCCATTCTCAGATACCGCAGGGCTATGAGAATGGGATAGCAGGTTATTTTTTATCTCCTTCAGTCATTTCCTTTGAGGTTTATGCAAGCTCCCAGATTCCTTGCTCTCTCTGACATTCACTGAGGACTTGCCTCCTTATTCCCCCCTGATATTCACTGGGGAGATACCCCATGTCTTGCTCTGTCTTCTTGGTCCAGCCATCGACTTACAGACATTAATATTCATGTGGGTAATTCATCCAGCTCCCAAGCCTTCTTGACTTCCTCTCTTTCTATGTATTTCCACTTCTGTGTACTTGAGTGACCCACTGCCACCACCACAGTCTGAACTTTATATAAACCAGAACTGCCGTGAGCCTTACTTCAGGCCAACATCATTTCCTGCATGAATTTCTGTAAGAAATCTCCTAACTGCTCGCTTCCTTACCCACCCTCTGCCAGTATAATTCTTCTTAAGTAAAAATCTGATATTGTCACTATCAGGTTTAAAATCTTTCAATACCCTTCCATTGCTTTCAGTGTAAAATGTATCCTGTCCATGCTCTAAAGATTTAAGGCAGCTTATGCAAATACATAATAAACAGCTACATAGAATATGTTAAAGAGTGAAAGAAAAAAGAGAAACATAGGTACAGATTGAAAATAGGATAAGAAATAAGGCCAAAATCCTTAAGTGGTGAATAAAAAGTTACAAAATGGTATGATTCTAATTATCTTAAAAATATACATGTGTGGGCACCTAGGTGAGTCAGTTGGTTAAGTGTCGGACTTCGGCTCAGGTCATGATCTCACGGTTTGTGGGTTCGAGCCCCGCATCGGGCTCTGTGCTGACAGCTCGGAGCCTGGAGCCTGTTTCAGATTCTGTGTCTCCCTCTCTCTCTGCCCCTCCCTCACTCGCACTCTGTCTCCCTCTGTCTCAAAAATAAATAAACATTAAAAAAAAATACATGTGTACATAGAAAAAACTTGAGGGATATATATCAGATTACTAAATCATATTTATCACTAGTTACTGGGATTATAGGTGATCTTAATTTTCTTTTAAAAATATTTACTATAAATTTACAAATTTTCCACAGGGATGGTATTGCTTTTGTTTCAAAAGGCTAAAGGTGATTGAAACTAGGAAATGTAATAACTTATTACTACCCTCACAAGAGACACAATGATGGGTTTCACATAAACCCAAACACTGAAGAGGAAATAAATAAAAGCAATGTTATGAAAGAATTGATATAGTGAGTCTTAAAAACTAGTTCAAGCTGACGATCTGGCTCTGAGAGTCTCAGAGAAAACATTCAAGAAATTTCTAAATGCTAGTTTTAACTGAGCTTCTAGTACATGCTAGAATGTACTAGATTCATTTGGTAATGAATCCAAAATTTGTCAAAGGTAATGTTTACTTCTGAGTCTATTTTAAGTTTTTTTCACCCATTCTCCAGTTCAACTCTTGGTGTGTGCTAGGACTAAATCACTTTCAATCACATTTTTTTCCATGCAGTCCTAAAACCATCTTGGTATATACCACATTGGTATATTGAGGGTTTCCCCAAGGTATATATAACTTAGGTTTACTTCACAATGTAAGGTACTCTTCTGTCCTACTCTGCCAATTGCCTTCTCTCTGAGAGTGAAGAATACTGGTTTAGGGGACATTTATCTAACAAGGGCTTCACCAGTCATGTACTGTGCAGATGCAGGGGGCAGAGTTCACATCACAATCTTTGTAAATGGCACCCCCTATGCAGAGCATAATATATGCAGCCTCACATACCAGCCCTATATTTTACCCTTCAATACATCTCAGTGGGCATACATAGAGAGCCTAGAACAGAGACAAAAATGACCTACAATGCTGACAGAAATACTACAGCTTTATTTATTATTTTTTTTACTATACCTTTATTTAGAAAAATGCTTATTAATTATAGCTAAATGCTTCAGAAGCATAAATGTTCCTGTTTATGTAACATGTTTGTAGCTTAGCACTGAGAATTAGCAGGAGACTAGTATTCTTTGCTGGGCTGTGAAATAAACTAGAAGTACTTAAGACATCTATCCAGGATCAGGCCTTGAACTGTGGTGAAACACTACTCTAATCCACTTTTAGAGAGGCTTAATTGTACTCTGCTGATTCTGAAAAGGATAAAAAGACTCTTCATCAGAAGCCACAGTACTTCTACACACTGGACCTCATCTGATTTAATTCTTCTCTTCCTCTCTGCTTTTCACTGGCTGGGGAGAGATGGCAGTTCCTGCTTCTAGCTCAGTCTTTTACTAGAATAAAAAGAAGTGCTCATCTACATATGTCCACTAGAACTTCTCCTTAATCTAAACAATAAAGCATCAGAACTTTCAACAGTGGAAAGATGACTACCACTAAAAATTATACACTTCATGAAATTTACTCAGTGGAGTAAGATTTTACAACCTCTGGGTTCTTTTGGTCTGGTATGAGAAATGCTGCGCGCAACAAAAATTTCACGTTTCGTCAGTCAATCCTGGCAGTTGGGACTGAAAACTTACGTCTCGACTGGAGAGTCCAATCCATAAAGAAGAGTTATGAAGGACCGTCTGCACAGTTAGGAACGCCTGCTGGTAAGGGTCTGTGATGCTCACCAGGTGCATGTTATCTTTCTGACACTCCTTCAGAGCATCAAACCAAGTCAGACTCTTCGGGATTATTTTGTACAAATTATTTAGATACTTTATAGTGTCTGAAGTATTCTGCAAGGTCTGTCTGCTTTCAATTTCTGTGTGTAAAAGAAAAAAAAACACAAAAACCACCCACTCTGCGAGGCATGGGACATTTCTTCATTTCTCCATAAGTACTTTAGATATTACTTATCTATTCATTTATTTCAGATTTTCGTTGGGAGAACTAGGTATGGCTTGGTGTATACCTTAGGCAAATATGTTTGAGCCGCATCTTTTTTTTTTTCTAAAATTGGAACAAAATTGTTTTTGTTAATCTGATTTAGGAAGGAAAAAAGGCATAAGTAAAAGTAGGCTACAATGAGATTACCATTTCAGATTGGTATCAAATACCTCCTTTGTTTGAACTCCTTTAACAAGAGGAGGTGTTAGGTATTCCCTTACAAAGTTTTAATCTGGGAGAGCTCCCATGAAAAAAATGTACAAAACAACCCACAAGAGGATATATTGAATTATTATTTTACAGTACTTCCCTGAATAAAGCAGTTACTAAACAGTATGAGACAAATGACCATAGGTTAATTAAACAAAAAGTTCCTTAGAAGCACGTGGATTATCTACTTGAGGTTCTCATTACATGATAAAGCTTTTTAGAAATTTTATTTATTTTTTTGTTTATTTATTTATTTTTATTTTTGAGAGAGAGAGAGGGAGGGGCAGAGGGAGAGAGAATAAGAATCTTAAGCAGGCTCCATGCTCAGCACAGAGCCCAACGCAGGGATCAATCCCATGGCCCTGGGATCATGACCGGAGAACAAATCAAGAGTTGAACATTTAAGTGGCTGAGCCACCCAGTCGTCCCCAAAGGTTTTGTTTTTTTTTTTTAATCATTTATTAAGAACATTGTGATCAATGGAAACAATGTGATACTTTTGAAAAACATCTTTTTTGAAAATATGGACCTCTTAAAAAAAAAACATTTTTTAACATTTACTTATTTTTGAGAGACAGAGACAGAGCACAAGCGGGGGAGGGGCAGAGAGCGAGGGAGACACAGAATCCAAAGCAGGTTCCAGGCTCAGAGCTGTCAGCACCAATACTTAATTTTGATATTTAATTAGGTAAAGCAATGACACTTGAAAAAAAATCACATTCCATTTGAGATAATCTGACTCACTGAACCAATATGAGTTTAGCCATGTTGAAAATTTAGGGAAGCTATATGTTTACAAATTAATATTAATTCATTTATAAGATTTTCATGAAAAAGTAGTGTATATATCTAACAGCATAAAGTAGCATAGTTATCTAGATGATAATTCATACCTGAATATCTCTGACAGAGAGACAGAGTGTGGTGCTCACTGCAGGAAGTAAAATTCCATGTCCCAGTATAAGGCGACTTTTCGAGGTTGAGCATTATAGCACAGTGGTATTGGGACTCTTCCTCAAAAATCTAAAGGAAAAGGCAAATATGTACAAATAATCATGAAACTACCTGTCTGAAGATCCCAGCAAGAGAACTTTATATTCCAAATTGGATTTTTCGTCCTATAAAAATTTCATTAAGGAGCTGACTGTGAAATCACAAGAAAATCCTCCAAAAGTTCCAAAGAATGGGAAAAGGGCAATTAACTTTAGAAATTATAAAAGAAAAAAGGAAAGGACCCAAATAAGTAAAATCAAGAATGAAAGACAGATCATGACCAACACAACAGAAATAAAAACAATAGTAAGAGAATATTTTGAGGAATTATAAGCCAATAAAATGGGTAATCTGGAAGAAATGGACAAATTCCTAGAAACATATACACTACCAAAACTGAACCAGGAAGATATAGAAAATTTGAACAGACCCACAACCAGTAAGGAAATCGAATTAGTAATCAAAAATCTGCCAAAAAAACAGGAGTCCAGAGCCAGATGGCTTTCCAGGGGAATTCTACCAAACATTTAAGGAAGAGTTAACACCTATTCTCTTGAAACTGTTCAAAAAATAGAAATGGAAGGAAAACTTCCAAACTCCTTCTATGAAGAGTTTCATAGGTTCGAGCTCCGCGTCGGGCTCTGTGCTGACAGCTCAGAGGCTGGAGCCTGCTTGGGATTCTTTGTCTCCCTCTCCTTCTGCCCCTACCCCACTCGCATTCTGTCTCTGTCTCTCTCAAAAATAAATAAACATTAAAAAAAATTTTAAACAGATCAAGAAAAACTGGTACAAGATTAAAACTCAATTATAGTAATATTTAACACTCTGCTATCATTCTTGATATTTCAAAGCAAAAAAAGTAATGATGAATAATTTAATTAGATGTTTCTAAATTTTTTATGTTGACAAACTGTATACTACAACAGAGTACTCACCTTAAAGCTTTGATCCTGTATCTGTCACTATAAAAACATCCATAAACATCTATTTAGATTTCATTCTCTGATCACAAATCAATAATACTAGATATAAAAATTTTTTCGAAGTATATTGTTCCTATATTTTTTGTATGCTTGAAACATATCACACACTTAGAAAAATAAGAAAAGTAGGCTTATCCCAGGAGTTACAAATTTTATAAAAACACATACACACATGTTACACAATAAACACGGAACTAAAACTGAAATAAAATAATTATAGGAAAGAATAATATCACCAGGGATATGTGTAAAACTTTTTTACAGAGGCAAATGTGTATTATTATTAAGTGTTTTATTTGAGAATAGTTGACACACAAAGGTACATTAGTTTCAGGCATACCACATAGTGATTTAGCTTCCCTATATGTTATACTATGCTCCCCACAAGTGTAGCTACTGTCTGTCACTATATAATCCTGTTACTCCTGTAACTTATTCCCACAACTGGAAGCCTATAACTTCTTCTTCCCTTCACCCCGTTTGCCCACTCTCCCAGTCCGCTTCCTCTGACAACTATCAGTTTGTTCTCTGAACATTCAGTTTGCTCTCTGAACAAACATTCAGTTTGTTCTCTGTGTTTATAGGTATGACTATCCTTTTTATTTGCTTATTCATTTGTTTTGTTTTTTTCACATGAGTGTTTTCCACATAGGAGTGAAATGGTATTTGTCTTTCTCAGTCTGACTTACTTCCCTTAGCACAATACCCTCTATGTCCATTCATGTTGTCACAAATGGCAAGATCTCATCCATTCTTATGGTTGTGTAGTATTTCTGTGTGTGTGTGTGTGTGTGTGTGTGTGTGTGTACCACATTTTCCTTATCCATTCATCTATCAATGGATACTTAGGTTGCCTCCATATCTTGGCTATTGTAAATAATGCAGCAATAGATATAGGGGTGCATATATCTTCTTGAATTAGTGTTTTGGTATTTGGGTGAATACCCAATAGTGGAATTCTGCAAATATATATTATTAAATGTATTCTGGTTTTTAAAGGAAAGATGAACTAAGAATTGAATACAGGAGATTAGAAAATGAATAAAAATATAACTCCAAGAAAAACAGGATAGAAAATGTAGTAATATTTGTAAATGTATCTTAAGCAATAGGAGTAGAGAGGGGAGAAGAGGGAAGAGGAAGCCATTAACACACCAATTTTGTAAAAACCTGAATAAGAAAAAGCAAAAACACAATCAAATTAAGATATGGAGATTTAAAAAGATAATAGTATACACAATTTTATTCTAATACATTAGAAAATCTAAATGAGGGGCACCTGGCTGTCTCAGTTGGAAGAGCATGAGACTCTTGATCTTGGGGTTATGAGTTCGAGCCCCATGTGGGATGTAGGGATTACTTAAATACATTTTAAAAACTTAAAAAAAAAATCTAAATGAAGTAGGCAGCTTTCTTGAAAACTACAAATTAGCATACTTTTTATAAGGAGAAACAAAATCCAAAATGTACCAGTAACTTTGGAGGAAACTGAAAATTAATATTCATAGTTCATTTTAAACACTATGTGTCAGAGAGCTAAAACCTTTAAATGAATTGTCTATGTAATTCTCACATTGTATTGTAGGTGTAACAGTGTCAGAATTTACAGATGAACAGTTGAGGCTTAAGAAAAATTAAGTGAACTTACAAAGGCACACTAAATGGCTGGATGGAATTCAAACGCAGACAATGTGACTCTGGAGTTTAAGCACTCAACCACTACACCAAATCCTTTTATTATTAAAGAATGATCTCTGAAAAGTAACATCACATGATTTTTTAGGTAATTCCTTCAAACTTTCAGGGAAAGAAAATTCTCCAGGCTGAGTCATAATTTCAAAACATAAAGGCAAAAAGCTACCCAGTTCATCTTACGAAGCTGATGTAATCGGAAAAAAAATCCGACCACATAGCATAAAAAAATCAACTCTGTGAACAGAGATGAAAACATTCTCAAATAAAATTCTAATAAATCCAATTCAGTATACTAGTAAAATAATAATCCATTCTGAGCAACTAGATTTTATGATAAGAAGATGAAAATGGTTTACTATAGCTATACCACAATTTTAGCAGATGCTGGAAATAAGCTTCAGAAAATTCAGTACTTATTCTTGAATAGAAGTTCTAAATAAGCTAGTTCTAGAATGATAAAACTTAAACAAAGAGTAGGCATCATATATAACAATGAGAGACTTCAGACAGTCCAGAAAATACAGAGCAAGTCTAGGTTGGTGGTTATTACTTCTGGTAGTACAACAGTTCTGGAAGTCCAGCCATATGTGGTGAAGCATGGACAGGTATTTGAAGATTATGATTATCTGATTAGGAAACCCCCCAAAAAATCTAGCGAAAAACTCTGAGAAGTACTGAGGCTTTTAGGAAGATGGATGCCTATGAAATACATATGTAAATATACCCAAATAATAGCTTTCTGCCTGTCAGAAAATCAAGAAAAAACCTGCCATTCTCAGAGGCAATGAGACAAAATTACAAAAACTTCACTGAGGGCTCTGAAGGAAGACTTGAGTAAATGGAGAGATATAGTACACCATATTTTTAAATTGAAAGGTTAATAAAAAGATGTTAATTCTCCCTAAAATGTTGTCAAATTCTCATCAGAAGTTTTTTTTAATTTAATTAGTTTAGTTGGAAATTTACTAAATAATACAGTTTGGAAGAATGGACAAGAATAGCTAAAACTATTGTTTAAAGGTATACATAAAGGATAACTATTCTTATTACATTTTTTTAAATATGGCAAAATTGTAGTATTTAGATCCGTGTTATAGCTATGTAAGAGCATATCACATACACACACATTTAATATATAATAAAGGAGGCATCCCATATTGTCTTTAACAAATGGAAGTGTATTTAATAAACGATGTTAGACAGGACTAGGGAAACGCCTTAAGTATTCACTGACAACATACACAACATACCATGGCTGTACCATGCTGTCAGGAAAAAAAAGGCAAAGAAAATATAAGCATATATTTAAGTAACATTTACATGATGAGCTTTGTAATCTAATAGAAATGGAGGAAAAAAAGAAAATAAACAGATTTGAATATACACATATGCAAAAAATCAAAACTTATTTCTAGAATATTTTTGGTATTCAGAGTTTAAAAATGTACTGGAATATTTTTAGTAAACACAGGAAATAGAGAGTTAGCATGTTTAATATTTACAGTTATAATATCATAAGAAATACATGAAGGCAAGAAAGAAAAAAGAAATATATGAAGGCTTTGATAAATATTGGCAAAACATAACATTTATACTTGATGAAATTCAAATTACTACTGAACTTATAGAACTTATTATATATAATTTATTAGATATCAGAGAAATATAAATAAAAATATGACATATTTAAATTACCAAATTAGCAAGAATTTTTAAAAGACAATGCCCCTTGCACCTTTTGGGATGAACACTGGATGTTGTATGGAAACCAACTTGACAATAAATTTAATATTAAAAAAAAAAAAAAGACAATGTCCCTTACAAGCAACGTAGTAAAGAACCTAAGAACACTGGTTCTGTGGAATCTTGGACCTAGATTTAAATGTGACTCTGACACATTTAAATGTGCATGGCTGCACAATTGGGGGTAAGTTACAGGATTCCTTCTGTTTTTACATTTCTAAGATAGAGGTGGGGTAATAGTCTTTTTCACATCTGTCATGCAGATTAAATGAAATAATGTATATGATGCATTAGCAAAGTACCTGACACATATTAGATGTTCAACAAATGTTAGAAATTGTTAATATGTTGCTATGGATAAAATGGCAATCATAATATATTGCTAATAAGAATATAAACTCATAAACATTTCTGGAAAGCATTTGGTGATCAGAGCTTTATAACTACTTACATCTTTTGATCTGGCTATATGACTTCCAAAATCTATCTTAAGGAGGTAATTTGAAATATAACCAAAGATTATGCACATAAACGTTCACTATAGCACTATTTATGATTGTGCAACAATGGAAACAACCTAAATATTCTCACATATCTATCCTGAAGTATTG
This sequence comes from Panthera onca, assembly GCF_046562875.1. Taxonomy (NCBI): domain Eukaryota; kingdom Metazoa; phylum Chordata; class Mammalia; order Carnivora; family Felidae; genus Panthera; species Panthera onca. The sequence goes on along the minus strand of NC_138346.1, from coordinate 72,337,258 downwards.
TGCAACTATTAAAATGCTTATCAAGTATATCTTTTAATGGTATAAGAAACTGTTATATAATACTAAATAAGGAAAGTAGAATACAATAGTATGTATACAGTGGTAAACAGACTGTGATTTTATCTATGTCAGAAAGATAATATATGAAAAAGCCCTAGAAGGAAAAATGCTGAAATACTTATTGTGATTTCCTAGATGTGGGTTCAAATATAGTCTGTGACTCATTTAGTAGGTTGTGACATCAATTCAGTAGATCTTGACTCACATATGTGATAATGAAATAGGATTGGATAGGAGAAGGAGAATAGCTTAGACTAGACTAGACTAGACTAGAATAAAATAAAATAGAAGGAAAATATCAGTGGGTATATGCTGTAAGGGTAAGTACTGTTTCTTGAAACATCTGTTTCAATTCAGTATTATATTTATATTCATGTACTAAATAGTAATTTAAATGTATTTTTTACTATGGGGTTATGGTTGAAACCTTGAAAGCTACTGGCCTAAGTATAAGTAGAATCAGGTTGACAGTTTTCTTTATTGCATTTACTCTTCTACAACTTTCAGATTTTCTATGATAACCAAGCATTATTTTAATATTTACTTTGTACCTAATTACATATGACTCAGAGTTCCCTTTGCCACCAACATCTACCTTGAGCAAAGTTATACTGCATCAGGAACATCAACTGTTGTCTAGGCATACCTTTGGAATTTGACTTTAAAGTTAATTTCTTAATCTTTGCCATTGTGCAAAGGGTGGTTTATATCCAGCAAATAGGGAAGACAGAAGCAGGGGGCAGCAGAATCATGGTATAAGGTAACTATTGTTAACACAATGCTTTTTTCCCTTCTATAGCTTCTTTGTGTGTAGCTGTTTGGGAAGAATGATCACTAATCACCAATTTTGTACTTTTGGCCCCAGGAGACAGCCCCCAAATCCCAAAATGTTAATAAAACATTTATATTTGCTTCTATTTGCATCTCACTCCTTGATGGCTTATTGTGGTTGTAAAATAAGTGTCATGGAGTCTGAAGCTACTGTGAAAAACAGGGGCATCTGCCTGAATGCTGGGGAGCTCCTGTTCTTCTTGGGACAGTTTTATTGACATATTACTCATAGGTGATATAATTTACCCATTTAAAGCACACATTCTATAGTTCTTAGTATATTCAATTATGTAACCATCACCCCCAATCAATTTTTAGAACATTTTTACCACTCCAAGAAGAAATGCCATGCCCTTTGGGCATCACCCCCAATCTTTCCTTCCTCCTTAGCCTCTGGCAAACACTAATCTACATTTTATCTTTAAAGATGTGCCTGCTCTGCACATTTCATATAAGTGGACTCATAAAATAGACCTTTATTCTTTTTTTATATGCTTATTTATTTATATTGAGAGAGAGACAGAGAGAGAGAGTGCGCGCACATGGGGAAGGGACAGAGAGAGAGAGAGAGAGAGAGAGAGAGAGAGAGAGAATCCAAAGCAGGATCCACACTGTCAGCATGGAGCCCAATGCAGGGCTTGAACTCATGAACCATGAGATCATACATGACCTGAGCCGAAGTTGGACACTTAACCACCTGAGCCACTCAGGTGTCCCAATAGACCCTTGTTATTATCTTAATCTAGTAATTTATGGAATACTTGGGTATGTCACAAACCTATATAGATTTCTGACTCAAAAAAACTTACATTTGCTGGTATTTTCAGCCTCCAACCAGACAGCAATGGGTGAAAGTTACTGTATGTCAGCTCCCTGTTATCTGTCCACTTGTTTATCCTTTCATAGGCAGTCCAGCGCAAACCAATCCATAATGTAGCCTCCATATCCGGAAGCAAGGATGTAATAAAATCTGTCAGAAAGAGATTTTTTTTAAAGCATTTGACTTATTCAAATTAAAGATATATTAAAAATGTTAATGAATATCTCTTGCTTATCTACAAAGATAGTCTTTTACCTATTCTGTAAAATAAGTTTATTTATTTATTTTGAGAGAGAAAGAGAGACAGAATGAGCAGGGGAGGGGCAGAGGGGGAGAGGGAGAGAGAGAGAATCCCAAGCAGGCTCTGCAATGTCATTGAGGAACCCGACGTGGGGCTTGAACTCACAACTGCGAGTTCACAACCTGAGCCAAAACCAAGAGTCAAGTGCTTAACTGACTGAGCCACCCAGGTGCCCCTAATAAGATTTTTTAATATGCGAATTCCCCACGGCCTCCCCAAACTATCTTGGCTCCCCAGATCAGAATAAAACATGTTTTCAGAACAATTCTGCTACCTTGTTCTCTCTGGCTCAACACTGAAGGAAGAGTGCCACCATAGGTATGACAAGTATCACTTGCTTGAGAAAATGTGAGAGACTTGGGTTTGATTTTTAGAAAACACTGCAAACAAAAAACATGAAGAATATTCTTATGAAGAATAAGATTCCAGACACAGGAAAGCTCACATAGTAGGTAAACGCCTCATCTTTTCTTTATTTCTTTTTAAAGAGAGAGAGAATGAGAGAGAGAGAGAGAGAGAGAGAGCACAAGCCAGGGAGAGGGACAGAGGGAGAGGAGAGAGTGTTAAGCAGGCTCCACGTTCAGTGCAGAGCCTGACGCGGGGCTCAATCCCATGACTCTGGGATCATGACATGAGCCGAAATCAAAGGTCAGAGGCTTAACTGATTGAGCCACCCAGGTGTCCCATAAACACCTCATCTTTTAGAGGGCTGCTAATTTTTGGTCTCTGAGAGATGGAAATTCACAAAGTAGTACTATATGAATGCAGATCTCTGCTCTCAATATAAACAACTAGAGTGGTCTATTAGTCAAACTATTTTTTTTAAACCTCCCATTTATTTATTTATTTATTTATTAACGTTTTGTTAATTTTTGACACAGGGAGAGACAGAGCATGAACAGGGGAGGGTCAGAGAGAAGGAGACACAGAATCTGAAACAGGCTCCAGGCTCTGAGCTGTCAGCACAGAGCCCGACGCGGGGCTCGAACTCACGGACCGCGAGATCATGACCCGAGCCAAAGTCGGCCGCTTAGCCGACTGAGCCCCCCAGGTGCCCCAAAACCTCCCATTTATTGAGTGCTTCCCAGGTGCTAAACAGTTTGCATAATATTATCTCATTTAATTCTCACAACAAATGGGGGGAAACTGAGGCACTGGGCAGTTAAGTAACTTCTCCAATGAGTGAAATAGCCAGACAGTGGTATGGTCAGCATTTAGATTGTGTTCCATCTGACTTCAAAGGCTGCATTCCAAATCATCACCTCCTTATATAAAAACAGATATTTTAAAAGAAATCATCCCTGTTTCTTTTGGCAGGATATTTTAATTCAAAATTACACCAACTATGTAAATTAATTTAGTCCCAGTACCTTGGGGAAAAAAGATTGTACTACTTTTAAAATTAATATCTTAGCTTTAGTACAGAGCTTTCAGTTGTCAGACACATATCTTCCTTTTTCTTTTTGATATTGTGATCACATTAGTATGGAGTAGTATGCTCTAAATTGTGTTTCTTGAAACATTCTACAAAATGCTTTCTTTCATCTTCCTTACAGACTGCAGTGGCCAATGAGCTATATAAATCATCATCATCGGGTGGCTTCTAGAAAAGACCCGAGAGAGAACACTCTGAACTTGAGCTTGGACGTTTTATTATGCTAAGGATGGCAGAGCAAAAAGACAAAAGGAACCATTTTTGAAGATGTCATGGGGCTCTCACACCAACCCCAGCCTGCTTATCATCAAACTTCTCTTACGTAACAGAACACATGTTTTAACATACTATAGCAATCTCTCTACTTAGCATTTCCAAAGAGATACATATACCAATACAGATTATGAATCTCAAAAGAGGCAGATCTAGAATGCCCCCTTTGGAAGCAAGATCAATGATGAGCATTTTGTTAGCATATGTGTAGTTCCCAAAAAGTAGTTTGGGGAATGCTGGTCTAATTTAAGTGACAGATACTGCTTGGATGTTTTCTTTCAGGGGGGAAAATTTATCAGCCAGAAACTGTCAGTTTCCTTCATGCTATAGAGAGAGTCTATTTAAAGTATTACAATCCATTGACAGATCAATATCAGCAATTTAAGTTTAGTAGCAACAGAATAGGAACACAGTACTTGGAAAGACCTGTAGGCATGCCTAACTTGAGAGTCAACTTGGTTTTGGAAATGCAGAGGGATCAGGTGAGTTACTGAAATATGCAGAGTCTATCTTAGTGAAGTTATCTGATGGGCTGCGTTCTGCCACAGGCCATACAACCAGCATGAAAGCAATCATCATTTGTACAATGTAGCAATTCTCTTTTTACCTTATTCTGAAAAGCAATCCAATCCCCAGAGCACTGTATTTTAGCTGCAGAATCTGGACTATATTTTTCTAACGAAGAGACATTATATTTTTCACAGATGAAGGGCAACTTGGTACTACAATCTGCAGGTTTATTTAAGTCTGAGAAATGAAAAGCAGGATTACTGTAGTGAGAATTTTCTGTTTAGCAAATTTTAAAAACAATCCAGTAGTAAAGAAAATCTCTTCAAATCAATCTTTCCCAAACAGTTAAATTATATTCCTTTTCTCCTCTAGCCATTTCTATCTTCTATAATTATCAGTAGGTTACAGTACACCAGTGTTGCTGATAAAAATGCACCCATTTGGTATAATGACCACTGTTACCACAGTTCCTGATGGCGAGAAAATAGGTTGAAAGCAAAGGCTAATGAAGGGGAAAGAGACCTAAACTATATTTAGAATTGCTACCTGTTTATCTTGGCAAATTTGTTTATAAGCTTATCAGTTATGAAATTGGTAAGTTTATTTCTAAGTAACTGCTTTAGGATAAAGTCAAAATATTCACAGTGAAAAGCACCTTTATCTGCATTTGGAATTTGAGCCATAGTCATTAGCAATAAGCCAAAACAAGATGAAGCAACCAAACATATAATCAAAAGGAAAACAAGGTTAAGCTAGTAATTGAACCTGAAGTTCACATATTACATAATTAACATTAAAGGATTTGGAATTAATTTACCGCTAAACCAAGTCTTGGCAGACATGTACAAGCATTCCTCCCGAAATGTTATAGGAAAGTGATGCCATAGATATCGTGAGCTGAAAGAAAAGGAGAGATTTCACAGCTCATAACGTAGTTACATGTTCCATTCTGTTTTTTACTGTAATTTTACTTCTAAATTTAATGTTATGCCATTATTTTATACCACTTTTTTCTTAATGTTAATATGCAAAAAGACTTGGTTTCTCTAGTCTACACAGTTCACAGATTAATGTTCAAAACAAATTGCAAATAGCAATCCCTTTTCTAAAGGGAATTTGGGCCTTCTTAAAATGACTTTACAAAGGCAGCATCAATTGTGTCACATACTTAAGAAAGTGACGATCTATGGGCTGTTCGGCAGTTCTCACCCACCACTTCTGTTCATCACCAGATATCTGAAAAACAAACCAACCAACCAAATCACCCATCCTTACATGTGTTGACTTTTTTAAGAGAGTTTTGATTTACATACCCTATCTTACCATAACCACAACCACTAAAATTTCCAGACATTCCTTGGTCTCTAACTTATATACACCAGGTCCTTTCACCAAAGAAGTAGATGAAAACTTCTGTATATTCACTATGTGCTATTTTGCATACAGAAAATATGGTCACTGTAATAACAGACATATGTTAATTGGATATAGAGGATATACTACAAGGAATTATACATTTAAAAATATAAAAATTATTTTTCCCACAAAGATATTTTGCAAAGTTAGTTATTAGAAGAAACAGAAACTCAACTATAAAATTAACTTTTACTACAAAAGAATTAGAGTAATTTATATTATCTATTGATGTTCATCTTATAAATTGACATTTATATTTAATCTTGAATATTTTAAAACATTGTGCAGTTCTATTTAACTTTTCTAACATGAAATGATGAATTTGGATGTTGTTAGGCAAATTTTACTTGAAAGAAACATTTAACTTTTGTAGATTTTGGCAAGATTTCTGAAATATGTTTTTTTTTTAAACATTTATTCATTTTTGAGAGTGAGAGAGATAGAGCAGTGGGGGAGGGGCAGAGAGACAGAGAGACACAGAATCAGAAGCAGACTTCAGGCTCCGAGCTGTCAGCACAGGGCCCGACGCGAGGCTCGAGTTCGTGGACTGTGAGATCATGACCTGAGCCGAAGTCGGACGTTCAACCGACTAAGCCACCCAGGCGCCCCAATAAGCTGAAATATTTTTTAGTGGAATAAATAATGAAAATAAGAAAAAAAATTTAATATATTATCTCAAATTACGTTTGCTATTTTGTTTTTGATGGCTTTTAGTCCTGTCAAAGATGTCAGTGTAGCCAGGGAGCTGTGATTGCTAGCACAATACAGCACAGCTTCTTCATAGTTTAAGTGAGGATCAGCAACAAACCAATATTCACTCCCTTCAATGACAACTGGAGGTCCATGAATTCCAGCACGCTCTAAAGAAGAAGAAGAATATCAGAATTATGTACAAATCAAAATGCAGCCTCTAAACACAAATTAATGTTCAAAACTACTTATAAATAGTAATCCATTTAGATTATTGGCTCTCTCTGGCCAGGGCAGTGCTGTCTGCAAGGCACCAAGGATTGTTGAGCCAGTGAGAGATACAGCCAGCCTTCTGTACTCACAGAGGAGCACAAATCCAGCCTCAAAGTCTCATTCCACATCAGCCAATCACCTTTCCTGCCTGGAGATACTTCACCTCCATTGAAGATGTGATAGAAAAGCTGGCACTTAGGCCATGGCTTAAATAATTAACTAAATACATTATTGAGAAGGTAAAAGCAGCTTTGGCTAAATTTTAGTTTCCTTAACTTACCTGGATTGTACCAGTCTGGTGTTTTTGGAGTAAAGCCTATATAAGAAAGAAAGCAAAAGGCTTAAAATTAGTACCCAATTAGAGATAATGTCAGTAAGTGCCTTTAATCTAACTCAAGAGGACTTGCAGAATTGCTGAGTTTGACCATTTATGGCCAAACCATTACCTTTCATATTATGATTGCTTCAGTTTGAATTTCGTGGGGCCTAAGCTAAAGCTGCTTTAGTGGCAATCAAAAAAGCAGATCTATTACTATTAACGTATTACTAGCAGTTCTCTACCTTATATCACTAAGTCACAAAGGAAGACTAGATGGATAAGATACAGTTAATAATTAGAAAGTATAAATAAGCAAATGAGTATATCATATACTTTACATATGAGCAGTAAGGAATAGGCACCAAGACAATCATTGTAGGATGAGATTATTCAGAAGCTAACTACTTCTCCATCCAACGCAATTTGAGTAATTGTTCCATAAACCTGGGTTAGTTGAGTTCATTGTCTTAGGATATCCTTGTAAACAATGTAGAGTAATTCAGTACTGAATTTTTTAAGAAACTTTTTTAAGAGACAAAGCTGGGAGAAAAATAATAAAAATCACCCAGAATTCCTAGTTGGAAACAGAGAAAATACAGTACATTACAAAGAATTTTCGTCTTTGAAGTTGAGCGGGTCAGTTTCCAAATGCCCTCAGACCCTTTACTGCTGTGGGACTTTGGATTAGCTGTTTAACTCCCTGAGCCTCAACTCTCTACTCTATAAATAAAAAAACAAGATTCTGCTACCATACTCACAAAGACTGTGAAAATCAGCTTAAGACCACGCCTTCAAAAGTACCCAGACAGTTGCAGGGCAGAGTAGCTTCCCCAGAATGCTTGTTGCCTTCTTCTCCCCAACTTCTTTCTTTCTTTCTTTTTTTTTTTTTTTTTAAGTAGGCTTCACTCCCAGCTCGGAGCCCAACACGGGGCTTGAACTCATGACCCTAAGATCAAGAGTCGGTCAAATGTCATGCCATTCCAAGGCAAAGATATAATTTGATGAATCTTATAAATTACAGGGCAAAATAGCTGTTCTTAATTTCGCTGTTGTATCTGGGCCTAATGGACAGATGACCCTACTTAGAGGACTGTCTATGTATCTAACATCTTGGGTTTCTCTCTGTGAGTCGTTCTCTGCATACTGGGTAATTTCTATCAACAATGGGTCAAATCAATTAAAAATATACATAGTTTCTTGTTTGTAATCTCATCAAAAAGTTCTGTTCATTTGTGTCTTGGGGGAAGCTATGTCTAACCTTGAAATTTCTTTAAATTAGTGAGAAAAGCAGAATGCAAATATTTTTTTCTTCACAAGATTACGTATGTATGTGCAAGTTATCAAGAAGTATAGGGGTGCCTGGGTGGCACAGTCGGTTAAGCGTCCGACTTCAGCCAGGTCATGATCTCGCGGTCCGTGAGTTCGAGCCCCGCGTCAGGCTCTGGGCTGATGGCTCGGAGCCTGGAGCCTGTTTCCGATTCTGTGTCTCCCTCTCTTTCTGACCCTCCCCCGTTCATGCTCTGTCTCTCTCTGTCCCAAAAATAAATAAAAAACGTTGGAAAAAAAAAAAAAAAAAGAAGTATAATATACTACTTGTTGTGTTTGGGTAGTGGCATTATAGATGATTTTACTAAAGACATTTTTATGAGTCTTATTTTTGATACTATTTGTTCAATTTAAAGAAAAGAATATTTTAAAATTATGTATATCTATAGCGGCTATGGCTATTTAAAATTTCTAGGTTGTCAAAGTATCCCTTTTAGAGAAGGGGGACTAATTAGAAACAATTGGATCAGGTAATAAAAAAGGCAAATACTCTGGTTTCTCTTCAGATCTTATAAATCTTTTACCTTTTTAAAAAAGGCAGGAGCAAAGGGCACCCAGGTGGCTTAGTTAGTTAAGTGCAAGCTCTTGATCTCGGTTCAGGTCATGATCTTGAAGTTCCTGCATTTGAGCCCTGCATGGGGCTCTGCACTGACAGGGTGGAGCCTGCGTGGGATTCTCTCTCTCCCCTTCTCTCTCTGCCCCTCTCTGGCTTGTGCGTGTGTGCTCACTCACTCTCTCGCTCAAAATAAATAAATAAACATTTAAAAAAGGACAGGGGCACCTGGGTGGCTCAGTCAGTTAAGCATCTGACTTTGGCTCAGGTCATGGTTTCATGGTTTGTGAGTTTGAGCCCCACATCGGGCTCCATGCTGACAGTGAAGAGCCTGCTTGGGATTCTCTCTCTCCCTCTCTGTCTCTGCCCCTCCCCAACCCACACTTTCTCTCTCAAAATAAAAAAATAAATTAATTAAAAAAAAATAGGTAGGATAACTTCTTTATGGAAAAAAAAAGGCAGGAACTAGAGCAAAGGTATGATGATTTAGGTTACTGAGGTTTATAAACTGCTTTAACAAAACCAGAAAAATACAGATTGATACAGAAATATCCAGTTGAGCAGACTTTAGCTGCTCTCCTAACTGAGAAAACATACAGCTAGGTGAATATGACACATTATAACTTAGAATTTAGGGGTTATCAAAGGGAAGTTTCCCTAACATTTAAACTTCTGGATCAAACAATCACTAATTTCTTCAGACAATTGTGAATAGACTAAGGAAGTTCTTTAGTTTTTAAATTTATTTCTACATGAGGAGAGCAGGGGTACTGTTATTTAGAAGATTTATTTAGTTAGTTAATTGATTTATGTTTGCTAAGCTTGTTAATTCCCTTCTTTTTTATTTAAAATAAAAAAATATATAAAAAAGACAAAAAGACAACTACATGCTCTTCATAATATTTCCCGTACTTACTCGTTTGTAATTTCTCTAGTTATGCTGGTGTGAACTCTTGGGTTTGCCCCACTGCTCAGATACGAGGCACAGGGGTGGGGTAGTAGATACCAGTGAGGACACAGTTTGGAGGGAGCAATGACACTGTCTGTGGCATGTTAGCAAATACTAAAGATTAATGGGAAGATCACCACTCCTGCTTCAAACCAGAGAGTTATCCAAATTAGTCATATATGTTAGTTACTTCTCTGCTTGTTTAAAGGGTATCTGGATTGGCTTCCTTTTGTTCCTTTGCAGGTTTAATCAAATAATCAGGAATACCTCAGGTATAATTTCTCTACTGGAAAAACCCTGTCAACACACACACAGTTCCCTCTTTTATTAATGGCCTGCCAGTTGCTTTTGTGAAAGAGACTTTCCAGTTACTGTACTGGATATCATGTCTGAAGCTCTTTTAAAGGCAATATGGTGGCCTTTTTAGGGAAAAAGAACAATGTTCTAATAGATAGTTGTATGAAGGGACACTCTGGGTTCTTTGAGAGCTTAGTAGAGGATCTACCTTTAGTTCCAATGATTTACATTCAGTTCAGAAATTTCCTTTAGAGCTTTCTGTGAATTTACCACTACTTAATTGAATATATCCAATAAAACTACTTAAAATTATTTTAAAATTATTGAAAAACAATTTGAGTGTTAAAAATCTTCTTAACACTTTCCTTAATATTCTTTAACATTTTCCTAGTAACAAGCTAAATAAAAAGGTATCTCTTTATTCCCCTTTCTCTCCTTTTTGTCACCAAAGCCTCTACTATCAAGCTAACTGGTCTCCTAGATTTGAACTTGAATTCCATAAACTATTAGCACTATGGGAGTTCAGTGCAGATTGCTTCCACATGTTACAGAGACCTGCCAAATTTTGATTTCTTGATTCTTGCCTCGTTCTTCCCAAGTTTATCTTCATTTTGCATCAAAATAAAAATTGAAATGATTCCCTCCACTATGTATCTTCTTTTAGTTGAATTAATCTTTCATTTCCAAATCTAATCTCTCTAAATTCAACTTAAATTTTATTTTCTATACACATTCTTTCATGATCAAAGAGGAAGGTACCATCTAATCTCAATAAGCCAGCCTTGTACTCAGGGTAGGAGTCTAGCAGGATGGAGCTTAATGTATTAACTGTGCCTTTATAGGCTTTTTAAAATTATGATTATAGACTAAAATGCTCTCTTAGGCACTTTAGGCTCAGCATTTACAATGTTCACATGAGAAGACTGTGAAAAGGAATAACTACCACTTACCTTTTGGAATCTGGCATACCCATTCAAGTTTTGTATCACAAGCAAAAGGTCGTAAGTAAATAAATTCTCTGTCATCATAGAAATACCAGCTTCTTCTCCCTGGCCTGTGAATGACCTAAAGGAGGAAGAGAATTGCAGACAATTCTGAAGTCAATGCAGGTTTATAAAACACTAAACTTTAGGCCCTATAGCGTTTAATCTATTTTAGCTCTAGCACCTAAGTTATTTGTTTAATGAATGAACACAGTGTTTAAACGGTTAACAGCCTAATCAAGAACCTTCAAAGGGGCTGATAAAGGAAATAAGGTCATGTTTATGATAAGGTCATGTTTATGTCCAAAATATAAATTATTGCTTTTTTTTTCTGTTCTTGTTGATACGAAATTGTAGGTTGCACCTTTAAATTTGAGAAAGGTCAAGCTAGAAAAAGATGCTTATTTCCGTGGCTTCCAAATAGCAGACTGTGATGAAAGCAGATCTGTGAAATGTGACATTAGAGGCTGATATCAAGGGCCTAGGTTCCTGCTGTAGTGTTGCTCTGCACTGCCAGGATGTGAGCTTCTTCTATGTGATCCAAGATCGCTCTCTACAAACCCCAGCCAGCAAGCAGAGAAGAAAGGAAAGGAGAGGGCATGACCTGGGAGGAACCGCCACCATTCTTTGGACTGCTCTCTCTTATGACCAAGATTCTGGTGGGTACTGTGGCAGGTTAGGTGAGATTCTCCTTCCAGAACACTGCCCTGGCTGGTCTTGTTCCTGACATAGGTAGCATCAGTGTCTCTTTTATTTAGTTCTTTGGTAGATTTTTGACTCTCTTAGCACATAGGGATTCTACTTACATAGAACATAGTTTATTGCATCAGTGTTCTGGAAACTTTATAAGCTTCTTTGAAGTTGTCATCTTCTCATGTGTTAAATAGAATTCTATAAAAATGGCATGATACTATATAGTTTATTACTAGAACAGGTGCTTAGAAACTAGTGTTTTCCAATGAACTTTTCAGTTCTTTTCTCAACCTTCCTGCAGCACTTCTGGGCAATCACCTTCTTGAATCTCTTTCTTGGGCGTGCATAGCAAAGATATCATTTATAGGTCTCCTACTTCCTCATCTTACATTCTATGCGTTGATGATTCCCCTAAATCCACTTTTGGCCCTTTATACTTTTTTAATATACATTTTTCCTTCAACTCCAGTCTCTTAACTTCAACTTACTATAGAATATTTCTTACCACTAGCTTGAATTCAAAATATCTAAACTAAAATGTAGTATTTTCTCCATAAGCCAGTATCCTTTCTGACTGTTTCTATAAATGCCTAGTCATATAGCAGGGTGGACCCAGACACGGGGGGTTAAATTTCAGTTCTATAATCATGTATACTCACTCAGAACTCAAATTTCTCAGAACTCATAAGGTGAATATGGTAATAGTACCTACCTCACAAGGTCATGTAAGCATTAAATGAAATAATAAGTGTGACATGCCTAGCACTGTGCCTGGCTCATGAGTCCACAAGTATTAGCTGCTGCCACCATCATCACTATCACCACTGTCAATCATCTAGTCCAATGCTTGGACTGTCATTAGTGGAATCAATAAGTGAACGAATGTTGCAAAGGAAGATACCTAACTGGTCTTTTATTGCCTTCTGATCCTATCTGCTGCATCCTGAAATCTGACTTGATATGAATCTTCTTCGCCCTCCTTGGTTTCTTGTCAAAAATCCTTAATAATGCTGTTGCTTACCATCAATCTAATTTCCCAACTTTTTTTTCTTTTTTTTTTTTGGTTTATTTATTTTGAGAGAGAGATAGAGAGAGGGTGAGTGGGCTCGAGTACAGGGAGAGGGCAGAGAGAGAGGGAGAGAGAGAATCCCAAGCAGGCTCCACACTGTCAATGAAGAGCCCATTGTGGGGCTTGATCTCACAAACTGTGAGATCATGACCTGAGCCAAAATCAAGAGTCAGAGGCTCAACCGACTGAGCCACCCAGGCACCACCCCCCTCAACTTTGTTTTCAACCACGGCACCAAAGAAACCTTCTTGATCTGTATTCTGTTCTCACTGCCTTAGCCTCTCCCTTCAACTCTCTTGTGATTTTATGCCACCTCCTCATGTCATCCCCCATTGGAAAGGCTTACCCTATCCTACCTGTGCAACAGCACAGTTCAAGTCCCACCTCCTTCTGGAAATAGGCCATAGGAATCACTTCTTCTGAGTTTCATTAGTGCTCCTCAGCTCATTCACTTGGAGCCTATTACAGTAATAAAAGCCATCTTGCCTGAATATGAATTTTATCTTCTCAAATGAAGTGTAAGTTAGGTAGCTTGGTTCTTACCTTCCACTGCACCCAATATCATGCTCCACACACAAAAGGCACTCTGTGGATCTGTTGCCTGACTGAACACAATGTCAAATTTATTTTTTAAATATGCAGATTTTCCAGCATTGTACCGACCTTGACAGCAGCACAGTCTCTGATATCATAATCCTGCTGAAACTCATTTTCCATGATGATAGTAGACACCTTAAAGAACAAGAGAGGCTTGAGAACTTAAGACTGATGTATATATATTTGCAATTTAGATGTAATTTAGGAAGCTTTAATAACTCAAACACATTCACATGCCATGGAAGGAAAACTTTTCATCTCTCTCTTTTTTTTAATATCAGGATGTTAAATCATCAGATGACTTAGAAAATATCGTACTGTCGTCAGTTTCCCAACGAAGGAAGCTATAGTTACAGAAGTGGAGGTTAACGGTGTATTAAGTTTGCATCTGGGATCACAGAGAATCAGGAGTTTACAAAAGACCTTTTTTTTTGGCATCTGTTGAAATGCTAGTTATTCAGTTAACTAATTTCAGACATGTACCCATTTAAAAATGAAAGTCAAGGGATTTTATGTTTGGAAAGAATATACAATGAATTGACACAATGGTAATGTGGAGTCAATATTCAATACATTTGAGAATAATTTGCTCCTATAAATGTTACCTAAAACTTCTCTTTAAGATAATATAACCATTTGAAATAGTATTTAAGGTCTCTTTAAGGTTTCCCCAAACAAATTATTTCCCCCAATAAAGACATATTCTTTTTTACATAACTCTAGTAAAACTCTTTTACATAACTCTTATGTAACTCTAATAAAAATAGAAGCTTCTCATTGTGAATAAAGGACATAAAAAGCAGCACAAAGAAAAAGAAAAAACTTTACTATCCAAATATGACCACTATATCTATATATCCATATTTTTTGGACTATAGAGAAACTAAATTATTTTTTAATTTTAATTCTAATTTTTTTAAGTTTATTTATTTTGAGAGAGAGAGAAAAAAGTATGAGTGGGGGAAGGGCAGAGTGAGCGGTGGGGAGAGAGAATCCCAAGCAGACTCTGAGCTGTTAGTGTGGAGCCTTCAAGAGGGGCTGGCTCTCACAAACCATGAGATCATGACCTGATCCTAAATCAAGAGCCAGGGTGCTTAACTGACTGAGCCACCCAGGTGCCTTTATGTGGTTATTTTTTAAAATAAAAATGAGATTAGTAACTTTTCCCCTCGCTTCTTATATGTGAACGGATTTCCATTTCAATAAAGATACTTCTTCATAACTTTAACACTTGTATGGTCTATGGGTGTATTATTCATCAATTCACTTGATATTGAAACAAATAATCCCTTTATATTAACCCAAACGAGAAAGTTTAAACTTACTGGTGTATGATCACTCCACTCCCAGGATCCTTGTAAATCTGGGCTCCTTTTATTCAAACCTATCCACAGCCAACGCTGGTCACTATGTAAAAAGAAAGTATTAAAAAACAATGTGAGCACAGATTTGGCAAAAATATTTAGTATTCACATGTTTAAATTTTTTTTTTTTTTACGTTTATTTATTTTTCAGACAGAGAGAGACACAGCATGAGCGGGGGAGGGGCAGAGAGAGAGGGAGACACAGAATCGGAAACAGGCTCCAGGCTCCGAGCCATCAGCCCAGAGCCTGACGCGGGGCTGGAACTCACGGACCGCAAGATCGTGACCTGAGCCGGAGTCGGACGCTCAACCGACTGAGCCACCCAGGTGCCCCTATGTCTTAAGTATTTTAGACATGTGAATACTGGGGCGCCTGGGTGGCGCAGTCGGTTAAGCGTCCGACTTCAGCCAGGTCACGATCTTGCGGTCCGTGAGTTCGAGCCCCGCGTCAGGCTCTGTGCTGACGGCTCGGAGCCTGGAGCCTGCTTCGGATTCTGTGTCTCCCTCTCTCTCTGACCCTCCCCCGCTCATGCTGTGTCTCTCTCTGTCCCAAAAATAAATAAAAAACGTTGAAAAAAAAAATTTAAAAAAAAAATAAAAAAAATAAGTAAAATGCTTAAGACATAGAAGTTTGTCTTGTCACTAACTGAAAAGCGCCATTTTAAGCTCTATAAAGACATCTTTTGAAATGAAACCAAACCCTAAATATGGGAAAAGTACCATACTTCTTAAAACTAAATTTTAAGTTATGTTCTTCATATGAAAGGTAAAAACTTTCCATTTTGAACTTCAGAGGAAAAAAAAATGCATGATAATCTAAAACTTTTACTGGAGAGCTTCAATATTAGATAATGTTTTCAGATACAGTCAAAGATAGCAATAGCATTTGCTTAAAATGTTTATAACACATTTAGATATCTTTTTTTTTAATGTAGTATAAATCATTTGGCTAAATTTAAATTAAAAAAAATTTTTATTCCCACTGCCCATTAAGTTTAGAGTAAACAAGTATAAATATCTTTTTTTTTTCAAAGAATAAAAAAAGGTTTCTTTATATTTGAGAGAGGAGAGAGACAGAGACAGAGAGAGAGAAAGAGAGAGCATGAGCAGGGGAAGGGCAGAGAAATAGGGAGACACAGAATCTGAAGCAGGCTCCAGGTTCTAAGCTGTCAGCATTGAGCCTGACATAGGACTCAAACTCATGAGTTGTGATATCATGACCTGAGCCGAAGTTGGATGCTTAACTGACTGAGCCACCCAGGTGCCCCTTTTTTTCAAAGATTTTATTTTTAAGTAATCTCAACACCCAATGTGGGTCTCAAAGTTACAACCCTGAGATCAAGAGTTGCATGCTCTACCAACTGAGCTAGCCAGGTACCCCCTGCTTTTTTTAAAGATCAAGTATAAGTATCTTCTAAGTGCCAAACTTCATGGGTTATACCCATGAATATACCAGAGCAATATAATTAAAGTCATTTAAATGGTTATATTTAATACTCATTACTATTATACTTCTATGTACAAGGCATTGAGCTAGGTGCCATGGTGACACAGAGAAGTACAAGACCTAGTATCTATCCTCAAATGGCATAGAAACTAGTCAGGAGGATGATATATACATGAACAAAGAAAATAATGGCCATTTAGAAAGATACCAAGTGACGTAAAATTTGTATAAATTTTAAGCATTACGAAAGTTCAGAAACAGAGGGTCACTGTGGACTGCAGCAAGTCACAATACATTTTGTGAGGTCAGTAGAACAAAAGATAGTCTTCAAAGGATGGCTAACATTTCTTTTGAGTCATAATCTGAGTGTTTAGCACATACGAATATTACAACTGACTGAGAAGAGAAAGGAAAGACATTCCAAGGAAGGATATATACAATAATACATAGAAGCAGGGACATACATTGTAAATATCCTTTTCCTCAATTAAACTTATTCTCTGGCTAGGAAGATATTGGCAATATAAATAGAAGTGATAGAACCATAAGAACATTTTCTTCACCTCTCACCCCACTTGAAAATATTATCTAAAGTATGTTACACTTTTTAGGCCTTAATAAATAGACTATTATCTAAACATATAATTTTTTTGGTGATGTTGGTTACTTTCCTTATAATTTAACCTTCTAATTGCATGTAGTATATATGATCAGTACATATGAGTGTATGTTATATGTGCATAATAATACATATAAATGTTAGATACATATAAATATAACACATATTAGAGAAGAGATAGGATCCAAATCTAAAATTAATTCTTACTCTCAAGCTCAATAGAATGTATGGAACATATGGAATGTATAGCTAAAAAGTAGAAGTCTGCAATTCAAAGAATTTGCTAGTGAATCAAGTCTAGAGCAAACTATTTTATTTTTATTTTTTTAATATGAAATTTATTGTCAAATTGGTTTCCATACAACACCTAGTGTAGAGCAAACTATTTTATAAGTAATTTCTCACTTTTTAATAAACTAATTGCTTTTCTTTACCTCTTTCCTCTATTCAATATTCCCTCATACTTTTTATTTTTTTAAATTTAAATCCAGGTTAGTTAACATACAGTGTAATAATGATACCAGGAATAGAATTTAGTGATTCATCACTTACATATAACACCCAGTGCTCATCCCAACAAGTGCCCTCCTTAATGCCCATCACCCATTTAGCCCATACTCCCCCCCAACACCCCTCCAGCAATCCTCAGTTTGTTCTCTACATTTAAGAGTCTCTTGTGTTTTGTTTCCCTCCCTGTTTTTATATTGGTTTTGTTTCCCTTCCCTTATGTTCATCTGTTTTGTATCTTAAATTCCACATATGAGTGAAATCATATGATACATGTCATTGTTTGACTTATTTCGCTTAGCGTAATATATTCTAGTTCCATCTACATTGTTGCAAATGGCAAGATTTCATTCTTTTTGATTGTACAGTAGTATTCCATTGTATATATAGACCACATCTTCTTTATTCATCAGTTGATGGACATTCCGGCTCTTTCCATACTTTGGCTATTATTAATAGTGCTACTATAAACATTGGGGTGCATGTGCCCCTTCTAATCAGCATTTTTGTATCCTTTGGATAAATACCTAGTAGTGTAATTGCTGGGTCATAGGGTAGCTCTATTTTTAATATTTTGATGAACCTCCATACTGTTTTCCAGACTGGCTGCACCAGTTTGAATTCCCACCAGCAGTGCAAAAGAGATCCTCTTTCTCCACATCCTCACCAACATCTGTTGTTGCCTGGGTTGTTAATTTTAGCCATTCTGACAAGTGTGAGGTGGTATTTCATTGTGGTTTTGATTTGTATTCCCCTGATGATGAGTGATGTTGAGCATCTTTTCATGTGTCTGTTAGCCATCTGGATATTTTCTTTGGAAAATTGTCTATTTATGTCTTTTGCCCATTCTTCACTGAATTGTTTTTTGGGTGTTGAGTTTGATACGTTCTTCATAGATTTTGGATACTAGCCCTTTATCTGATATGTCATTTGCAAACACCTTCTCCCATTCCATTGTTTGCCTTTTAGTTTTGCTGATTGTTTCCTTCACTATGATGAGGTCCCAATAGTTTACCTTGATGAGGTCCCAATAGTTCATTTTTGCTTTTATTTCCTTTGCCTCCGGAGACATGTCAAGTTAGAAGTTGCTGTGGCCGAGGTCAAAGAGGTTGTTTCCTGTTTTCTCCTCTAGGATTTTGATGACTTCCTGTCTTACATTTAGGTCTTTCATCCATTTTGAGTTTATTTTTGTGTATGGTGTAAGAAAGTGGTTCAGGTTCATTCTTCTGCATGTTGCTGTCCAGTTTTCCCAACACCATTTGCTTACGAGACTGTCTTTATTCCATTGGATATTCTTTCCTGCTTTGTCTAAGATTAGTTGGTCATACGTTTGTGGGTCCATTTCTGGGTTCTCTATTCTGTTCCATTGATCTATGTGTCTGTTTTTGTGCCAGTACTATATTCTCTTGTTGATTACAGCTTTGTAATATAGCTTCAAGTCTGGAATTGTGATGCCTCCAGCTTTCCTTTTCTTTTTCAGAATTGCTTTGGCTATTCAGGGTCTTTTCTGGTTCCATACAAATTTTGGGATTGTTTGTTCTAGCTCTGTGAAGAATACTGGTGTTATTTTGACAGGGATTGCATTGAATATGTAGATTACTTTGGGTAGTATCGACATTTTAACAATATTTGTTCTTCCAATCCAGGAGCATGCAATATTTTTCCTTTTTTTGTGTGTCCTCTTCAATTTCTTTCATAAGGTTTCTATAGTTTTCAGTGCATAGATTTTTCGCCTCTTTGGTTAGGTTTATTTCTGGGCATTTTATGGTGTTTGGTGCCATTGTTAATGGGATCGATTCCTTGATTTCTCTTTCTGCTGTTTCATTATTGATGTATAGAAATGCAACCAATTTCTGTGCATTGATTTTATATCCTGTGACTATGCTGAATTCATGGATCAGTTCTAGCAGTTTTTAGTAGAATCTTTTGGGTTTTCCACATAAAGTATCATGTTATCTGCGAAGAGTGGAAGTTTGACTTCCTCCTTGCTGATTTGGATGCCTTTGTTTCTTTGTGTTATCTGATTGCTGAGGCTAGGACTTCCAACACTATGTTGAATAATAGTAGTGAGAGTGAACATCCTTGTGTTGTTCCTGACCTTAGCAGGGAAGCTCTTAGTTTTTCCCCATTGAGGATGTTATTAGTAGTGGGTCTTTCATATATTCAAGATCATATTTCTTTTATGATCTTGCAGTATGATCCTTCTATCCCTACTTTCTTGAGGGTTTTTATCAAGAAAGGATGCTGTAGTTTGTCAGATGCTTTCTCTGCATCTATTGAGAAGATCATGTGGTTCTTATCATTTCTTTTATAAATGTGATGTATCACATTGATTGATTTGTGGATATTGAACCAGCCCTGCATCCCAGGAATAAATCCCACTTGATTGTGGTGAATAATTCTTTTAATGTATTGTTGGATCCAGTTGGCTAGTATCTTGTTGAGGATTTCTGCATCCATGTTCATCAGGGAAATTGGTCTGTAGTTCTCCTTTTTAGTACAGTCTTTGGTTTTAGAATTAAGGTAATGCTGGCCTCACAGAATGAGTTTGGAAGTTTTCCTTCAGTCTCTATTTTTTTGAACAGCCTCAAAAGAATAGGTGTTAACTCCTCTTTAAATGTTTGGTAGAAATCCCCTGGAAAGCCATCTGGCCCTGGACTCTCGTCTGATGGGAGTCCCTCATATTTTAATATAAAGAAATACTTTTTGTCTTTTCAGCCTTAAGCTTTTAAACTTATTGCAGTGGAATGTGAGGACAATCCCCTTAGTCTTTATTGTTATACTGTTTTCTTTCATACAGACATTTGTAGACTTAGGATAATCCAGTGGAGACAATTAAGTCCTATTTGAATTTAGCAGCTATAAGAAGAATTTGTAGTTGTGTCTTCAACTATTCAGAGCTTTCTAACAGGCTTCCAAATTTATCATACATCCCAACAGTATAATTTCTTTTTTTTAAGTTTATTTCTTTATTTTGGGAGAGAAAGAGAGAGAGAGAGAGCAAGGGAGGGGCAGAGAGAGGAAGAGAGAAAATCTCAAGCAGGCTCTGTGCTCACAGAGCCCGACAGTGGGTGGGGGTGGGGGTATCAATCCCATGAACTGTGAGATCATAACCTGAACTCCTAAGCTGAAATCAAGAGTCGGGTGCTTAACCGACTGAGCCACCCCTACCAAATGTTGAATTTCTAAAACACAGAGACTAGATAATTGCCATATACAATATAATTAAAGTCAGACAGGTAACAAAAAGAGAAGGTCAAGTTTGCTTCCTTGTTATTTACTTAAAGACGTGACTTTATTTCTTTCAAATTTTTGCACATAATATATTTGAGGCTGGGGATTTGTGCAAAATTTTGTGTTTCCCTCAAGTAAGCCTTAGATATTCTTCTTTTCACAATCAACAGTACAACCAGGAAGATGGTCAAAGATCACTTGGCACCTGCATTTACTCTATAGTCAGCTCCCATAGAAATCCTCTTTAGACATCTTATCTCTAACCTTTCCACCCAGTCCTCTCTCAGCCCCAACTTTTCCCACTTAGAAACCTTTCCTTTCAAGCTCCTTTTTGCTTCCTCAGTAGCATCTCAGAAAACAGTTTCCTAGAAAACACAATTTGCCCCATTGTCCAAAAATTTTAATATTCACTACTTTCTGAGACTGAATTTCATTTCAACCCAGACATTTATAGTTTTCAGCTACCACTTCAAGAGATTCATTAGTGTGTTATAAATATAGAAAATAGTAGCTACTTGGTTTTTTTTCCATGTGTGGTAAGAGGTGGAACATATTTCCTCAATTGTAACTTATTCCTGGTTTGACCTGGTTTATCCATAGGCAGATAAGGAGAACAAATTGGAAATCACATTAATTATTGTACACCTCAATGCGGATTTCAAAAACTTGAGGGAGGGGCATCTGGGTGGCTCAGTCAGTTGAGCAGTTGAGCATCTGACTTTGGCTCAGGTCATGATCTTACAGTTCGTGAGTTCGAGCCCTACTTCAGGCTCTGTACTGACAGCTCGGAGCCTGGAGCCTGGTTTGGTCTGTGTCTCCCTCTCTCTTTTGCCCCTCCCCTGCTCATACTCTGTCTCTCTCTCAAAAATAAACATTTAAAAAAATTAAATAAAAAAAGAAAATTTGAGGGAAAAAAATGGATCATATCTGGAGAATTAAATCAAATGGAAAATTTCTCTCTCTCTTTATAAATTTCTTCTACTACAAACACTAAGTATATGGTTTTAGGGTATTAGGTTAAGAAGACATTGCACAAAAGGTTAATATGTGTATCTGTGTTAAAATTCTTACTCAATCAAATTTCCTGCTGCATCTGGTTTCTAAGGAAAACAGTATCTCAGCTATAAACCACAATAAATACTATTTGATGAGGGCGCTTAGTCTGCAAAGCCTTAGATTTATATCTAAATCCATTCATGCCACATCACAGGAGGTAGCACACACAGCAGCAACAGCATTGCAAACAAGGCTTTCCCCTTTAATCCTAAAACTATTTTTGCTCTACAATGGCTTTCCCTGGTGGGCTGCCATTAAGAGTTACAAAGATCTTAGAGCCTTAATGACTTGGTGCACCATGAATCCTTTTCACTGAAATACAAATAGAGATGTGGAACTTAGATTGTGAGAAGTATAGCAGTAATCTGACTTAACTCCTTGGCATGCAACACACAATATGAGCAATGGACATCTGAGAAAGGTCAATTTCTGCAATAAAAAGGTAAGGCGTTCGAGGAGTAAGCTTTAGAATCATTTTCTGATATAAATGGGTTTGCCTCCTTCCTTCCCTTCAACCCATGGTTACAGAATTGGATTTAGAATATGTTACCTTTTTAATAAAAAAAAAATAAAAAAAAAAAAAAAGAATATGTTACCTTTTTAAGTATAACATGGGCAAATGATCTCTTTATTAATGGAGCACATATTAAGCAGACAACACGGTCTGCCTTAATATGGCATGTATTAGCTGCTGGCTTAAGAGTACAAATAAAATACGGTCCCTATGAACAAAAGGATTATGGTGATTTGTGGGGTTTCTTTGTGCTCTTCTGTTTTCTAAATTAAATATACATTACTTCTGTGGTCAGAAAAAAATTACACATTGATTCTTGTACATCCTTTGGAAAATAAGCTATATGCATGGGAATGAGAGAAAGTAGAAAGGATTCACATTAAATGCTGTGTTCAGCATTCAATGTTAATAACTATGTTTACAGAGCTAGGATTTGAGATGATTTTTATTTTTTTCAGTGTTATTTTTTATATTCCCCAAATCTTACATAATGAGCATGTATTAATTTTAATTGAAAGGAAACTCAGCAAGTGTGATCAGAAACAAAAAAATTCCTTAATTACCTCTGGCATTTAGTTTTGCTTTTTAGTATAATCTATTCTGTATTTAGAAGCTCTTATGTCACATGTTATTCCATTTTCCATCAACTGATTCCCATAAATATCTATAACCTCATTGCTTATTACTTATCCATGGCTCCCTGTTCCAGTTAAAGGTTTCTAACCTCTTACTTGGTGTTATTCAAAACCCAGTTTGTTTATGTCAATATTTTGCTTTAAAAATACTTTAGCTTAGACAGTATGATATTGTATTATGTCAAGCTTGAGATATAGGGGTCAGTAAGTTGCCCTGATCAAAATTCTCACTTCAGGGAGGATCATCAGGGTATTAGAGTATGTTCTAGAGGTGGCCACCACAAGGATGTGTGGTATCTGAAGCTACACCTGATGTTTTGGTTATTAGCAGAGTGAATATCAGAAATGAGTGTATATCTGATCAGAAATTAGAAGCTTGTTCACCAGCATGATGTTAGAAATGGTCTCTCATTGGTGGAATTTAAATTATGTAAGATATGGGGAATAACTAAAATATTTAGGGATACTCTCACCCTTCATAAAAGGTTATTATTTTCTGCTGAGGCTGGTAGCCAGTACCATAACAAATGATCTGGGGCTTGAGGTACCTGGGTGTCTCAGTCAGTTGAGCCTCTGATTTTTTATTTCAGCTCAGGTCATGATCTCATGGTTCATGGGATTCAGCCTCCTGCGGGGCTCTGTGCTGACAGTGTTCAGCCTGCTTGGGATTCTCTCTCTCCCTCTCTCTCTACCCCTCCCCCACTCACATTATCTCTCTCTCAAAATAAATAAATGAACCTTTTTTTTTAAAAAAAGAAATGGACCTGGGGCTTGATCTCTAAATGGTCCCATGTCCAGTCATTGGGTCGAGTGATTGGAACTGCCTGATGCCAGCTATTAATGGGAATAGAATTCTGTCTCTGGAATACTGTCAAATCTACCTCAAATGAACTTTCCTTGTAAGGTGGTGGGTGGAACACCAAGGACAGACTGGATGGGATGTTGGAAGGTTACAAAACAGATTCTATGAAATGTTTTGTGCCTGCTTCAATGAATGTTTATTTACTAAATGTTTATATATGTGGAAAGATTTGGTCTGAGTTTTGTATTCATTAAAATCTACTCACAAGGTTGTGGGAAGTAGCTAAGAAGCACTAACCCCAAAAGGAAACTAAGAGTTTGTATATCCCAATTAGCTCAGGTTAGTGTGCAATGAAATCTTGTATATTAATTCCTAATGCTGGAAAATGAAGTCCAGAATGCCTGAACTTCTACAACAGATGCTTAATAAGTGAGTATTTATGGAACACATGTACTGTATTTTACATCAGGTTTCCAGCTCATAGTAGTGAAAATTCCCTTTCTTTAATGAGAAAAACACAATAGTGTGTGTTTTTGTTGTTTGATTTTTAAAAAGTTTTTTTTTAAACATTTATTTATTTTTGAGAGAGAGAGAGAGAGAGAGAGAAACAGAGTGCTAGAGGGGGAAGGGCAGAGAGAGAGGGAGACACAGAATCTGAAGCAGGCTCCAGGCTCTGAGCTGTCAGCACAGAGCCCCTTGCAGGGCTTGAACCCACAAACCGTGAGATCATGGCCTGAGCTGAAGTTGGACACTTAACCCACTGAGCCACCCAGGTGCCCCTCTCTTTTTTTAACATTTATTTATTTATTTTGAGAGAGAGTGAGAGAATCCCAAGCAAGTTCTGCATTGTCAGAGCAGAGCCCAATGTGGGGCTCAAACCCCCCCACCGTGAGATCACGACTTGAGCTGAAACCATGAGTGAGATGCTCAACCCACTGAGCCACCCAGGTGCCCCAGTATTTACTTTTTCAAGTCTAGTCATGAGGTTGGTCTGTAATTCCTTGTGCTGTTGTTGATAGTCTTTGATATCAGAATTAGACTAGTTTGTTAAATAAACCTGATGCCTGCATCAGTTTCTATGTAATGGAATACAGGCTCTTGCTTATACTCCTAAAATACAAGGCAATGATCTCTGCTTTAAAATGTAAAGAAATTCGGTGATGGGCATTGAAGAGGGCATCTTTTGGGATGAGCACTGGATGTCGTATGGAAACTAATTTGACAATAAATTTCATATAATAAAAAAATAAAAAAATAAAATGTAAAGAAATTCGTATATATAACCATATGTTATACTTCCTATCTTTCTTAGAAGAAATTCTTTGTCAGCTTTTTCCATTTCTTTCATGGCTATTGAATTATTGGGTTTCTACTTATCAAATCAATTGTATACTAATTTGTATTTCCCTGGAGACTATTTATTTTAACAATTTCATTTGTAACAGCATAGAATTATGCATAGTCTTACCAATTAAAAATTTCTCCATGAAGTAAGTTTTATAATCCCTTACTAAAGTTTCATTTTAAATCTCTCTCTCTCTCTTTATGTATTTATTTACTTATTTGGTTCTTATGGTTTCCTTGTATTTATGTTGAAATTTATTTTTACTTTTAGGTGAATGCTTATTTTATTTTAATTTAATAATTAAAGCTCTTTTTTAAAATTTTATTTTAGAGAGAGTGAGTGCAAGCAGGGGAAAAGGGAGAGGGAGAGAATCTCAAGCAGGTTCTGTGCTCAGAGCAAAGCCCAATGCAGAGTTTAACACGGGAGCTTGACACAGGGCTCAATCTCACATCCTGAGCTGAAATCAAGAGTCAGATGCCCAACTGGCTGAGCCACCCAGGCACCCCAATTATTAAAGCTCTTAAAGCTATTAATGTACCTACAACTATAGCTTTGGCTCTATCCCATGAATTTCAGAATGAGTGTTGTCATTGTCATTTATACAGTTTTTATTTTTTTGCCACAAAAGGGTTTGACTTCACTTCTTATTTACCTGTATAATTTCATCACTTAGTAATTTTAGGTTTGCTTTTTAGCCTATTAGATCAATTATTGTAAGTGATACAGTCAACGAGCTCTAAGAGAAAGTATATATGGAATTTGTAATGTAGAAACAAAGAGGATATTATTAAATCAACCTTAATTATACTATTCACATGTTCTACATTATTTCCTTTTTGTCTGTCTCACTTGTTAATGAATGAGACAAATGTTAAAGTCTCCCATTACTGTTATCTGTTGGACAATTTCACTAATATAATTAGTATTTTTGCTTTATATATTTTGATGCTATTATTTTTAAATATGTAATGGTTTTTGACTGCTATAACTTCATTGTAGAATGTAACTTCATTCAAGATAAAATAGATCTCATTTCCCCATTCAATGCATTTTTACTTCAAGTGTATTTTATCTAATATTAATACTGTGACTTTAGGGGGCACCTGGGTGGCTCAGTCGGTTGAGTGTCAGACTTTGGCCCAGGTCATGATCTCACAGTTCATGGGTTCGAGTCCCACATCGGGCTCTGTGCTGATGGCTCAGAGCCTGCAGCCTGCTTCGGATTCTGTGTCTCCCTCTCTCTCTGCCCCTCCCCACTCATGCTCTGTCTCTCTCTCCTTCAAAAATAAACATTAAAAAATTTTTTAAAAAAATACTGTGACTTTAGGTTTTGTTCACACTTACACAATAGAATTTTGCTCATTCTTTTAATTTTCCCATTTTATTTGTGGTATTAAGTTCGTGATCATTAACTAAATTGCTATTTAGGTTAAAATGGGACAAGAATATAAGTAAAGTAAGTCAAGAAGTAATAAATTAGGGACCACCACAAATTGGAGAGTGATGCCCTATCTTGGTGGGTCACTGGCTACTCAGGACTAACTAATTGCTGTTATAATATGAAGACATGTCCTATTGTTTAATATTTAAAGAAGTGTTAAAAATACAGATTTTTATCAAAATTTTCTATTTTGAAATACTTTGTAGCTTCTTCCTTCTAGGAAAAGAACATTATACTCTTTGGGCTGGGTAGAATGGCAAGAGTTGCATGAGGTATCTTTCAACAGCATAGTATCAAATATCATTATTGAGCAAATTTGCAGTCTAGGACATAAATATAACTGATAATGGATAAATGTGGTCTTCTGTCACCTGGCTTTATTGGATTTCATGCTTTGTTATTTTATTTTTTTACAGTTTGCTATATAAACCTTTTTTCATCCATTACATATTCAGTAGATGAACACAGTTTGTTTTAAAAATGTACATAATCTATGGTTCTAAATATGACTTCTAGGTAAATGAGGAATTTATTATACTTTCATTTTTTTACCACCATTTATCTCAGCATATCCCAGTTTTTATTTATAAATAGAGTTAAACACCTGGTCTTGTTAAAATATTCTTAGGTTTCTTTCAGAATTTAGAATAATTTCTTCCTATTTTTATAATTATATATATATATATATTGCATTATGTAGACTGGGGCTGTTTTTACATTATATACTCTTCCTTCAAATTCTTTTAAAATAAATTACCTATTCATGTGTTCTTGATTTTTTTTCATCTCTCAGCTGGAATGCATCTTTGAATTTTTTTTCAAGAAAGAAGCTATAGTGTTATATTAATTATAATCTTCACAAATGAAAAGCAATGTAGTTGAGAACTAAAATTAATATATTACAAACATTTCCACCTCAAAACTCTTTAAATGTCAGGTGTTTTTTTGTTTTTGTTTTTGTTTCAAGTTTTTATTTAAATTCTAGTTAGTTAACATACAGTATAAAGTTAGTTTCAGGATAGGTGTCAGGGTTTTTTTTAATTTTTTTTAACGTTTATTTATTTTTGAGACAGAGAGAGACACAGCATGAACAGGGGAGGGGCAGAGAGAGAGGGAGACACAGAATCTGAAACAGGCTCCAGGCTCTGAGCGGTCAGCACAGAGCCCTACGCGGGGCTCAAACTCAGGGACTGTGAGATCATGACCTGAGCCGAAGTCGGACGCTTAACCGACCGAGCCACCCAGGCACCCCAATAGATGTCAGTTTTAAAATGCCTTCTTACATTTAATGTCCTAGAAAAGACAGCTAGTTGGATTTTGTGTTTTGGTACCTGTTTTGTTTGTTTGTTTGTTTATTTATTTGCTGTTTTTCTTTGAGGTTTTTGAGTCAAAATAATAAGGCAAGTATTCACTAAGGTATGTCCAAGTGGTAATCTTGACATGGTTCTGCCTGGTATACCCTAAATCCTTGATTTACAGATTTGGGTCTTCTTTTCAGTTCATAAATTTAGGGAAGAAAAAAAATAAATTTGTGGAGTTGAAGGCCCTCATATTCATGATTGCTCCCAAAGCTTCAGAGAAATTTTTTTTGCTTTGATAACATCACTTGGCCCATATTTCTCCACATCATCCTTAGAATATCAGAAAAATCATCCTGAAATCCTTCCATCGTAACATCAAAAGTGCAATGGTTTATTGATTCTGTGTTTATAACACCTCTGATTACTTTCCTATTTTCACATTCTTACTGTCTATCCTCAAAGTAGTTTTCCACATGAGGGCTGTAATAGCCTTCGAATTACTTGCCCTGCATGTACCTACCATCTCTCAATCTCTCTCTCTCTTCCTCTCTTCGCACATATGTATCACACACACACACACACACACACACACACACACACACACACATTGTTGTCTGGTTTTTTTGCTTATTGACTTAAGGTCAAATTCCTTCCCTGGCGAACAAGGATGCTCCATTTTAATATCCAAATCTCATTTTCCAACTAAGTGGTATGGCTCATTTCTCCTTGACTGTATCTGTACACCTTGGTCTCAGTAAGTTTGCTAATGTTTGTTGTCTCTAACACCTTCTCCTATCTTATTTTTCAAAATACTGCCTCACCTTCCAAGATCCATCCTTCTTCATAACATTTTTCCCAGTTATACCTCCCCAAAGCACTTCATCTGTCCTTAGCATTTCCATGGCCCGTCCTTACCTTTGTGCTAGATTTTTCACCACACTTTTCTTATCCCCACTATTGGATTTGGTCATGCTACATAAAGGATGGGGAGTCTATCTTCCTTACCTTTGAATCATTCACACTGTCTTGCACATAAAAATGTTTGATGCTGAATGACTGCTAAGCACTGAATGACTCTTTTAGAAAATAAAACATGTCACTTCTGACTGGAGGACATCAAATTTAGCATGGAAGATCTCATTCTAAAAGTATTACCTGAACTGGTCCATTAAAAAGTGAAGAAATTCCTTTATTTCATCCATATGACTGAAGCTAGGAAGGTGTCCTCCAAGAGCTTGGCAGAACCTCTCAGCTTCTTCCCAGTTCCTTTTTCTTACAATTCTTTCTATATGAAACAGCTTAACAAAATACAATGTTAATTTGTTTTGTGGCATAATCATAAAGTATTCATAATTTCAAAATTAATTATAGCCAAATGGTAGGCTTTTTTTATTAAGTTTTTAATTCAAATATAATTAGCATACAGTGTTATAGTAATTTCAGGTGTACAATGTAGTGATTCAATAATTCAATACATTACTCAGTGTTCTTCAAGATAAATACACTCTTTAATTCTCTTCACCTATTTCACTCATCTCCCCACCCACCTCCCCTCTGGTGACTGTCAGTTTGTTCTTGTATCGGTAAGAGTCCGTTTTTGGTTTGTCTCTTTTTTTACCTTTGCTCATTTATTATGTTTCGTAAATTCAAATGTGTAGGCTTATGAAATGGATTCTTATAGGCGTAATAATAAAAGGAAAATGTTTTCATTTTTACCTGTGATAAAAACAGGTAAAAAACATACACTGTGACACAGATAGGACCCGCTGAAAATGTCAACTAAAGGCCAACCCAGGTGCCAGATGGATGACCTTCCTTGGCCAGTATGGGGAACAGCTCCAACAAGACACCATAGTCTCCTGCTTTGCTAGGACCTTGAGAAATAAATTGAACCAGCAGGCAAGGCTATAAAGGGTATATATGAATACTTTGGGAGTGGACTTCTGCAGAGAAATGTGCTAAAAATAATAATTATAAACATAATACACTGAGACCTGCCCAAGCACAGGCCTATTTTCTGATGAAGATGAATCAAAGGGCCGACTGCACTGGTCTAACATTGACAGAAGTCAGCAAAACAAAACTTGCCATTTCTATTTCTTTGGTTTGTGATGACTAATTTTATGGCAAAGTAACCACAGTTGTTTCAAAAAAAAAAAAAAAAAGAGACGGAGATGATACAATGGTAGATTGAATTATTAGTCCTAATTCTTCAGTCTCCATTCCTGTCATATAACTGTACATTCTTGCCTTGACCTCCTGGTTGGGGAAGAATACTTCCCCATACCTTGATTTGGGGCCCGGCCATGTGACTTGCAGTGATCAATGGCATATTAGTGGAGGTAAGGTGAACAGAGGCCTGAAATGTGCTTACATGGTTAGGCTTGCCTCTTAGGCTCCAGCCATTTACTATAAGAAGAACAAGCCCCTGACAGCTGCTGCCCCTTGAAGTCTGAGACCCAGATCAAAGGGCAGCATATCCAGCTCAGAGTCTGGAACCTAGCACAGCTGACCGACAGTTGAAAGCAGAGCTCGACCATTCAAGCCTAAACCAAAACAATCAATCCCTTTTGACCCAGAGATCTGTGAACATGAGACTAAATGTTTGTTGTCATAGTCACTGGGGATGGCATCAGCTGACTGATACGGGCCCTAAAATAATTTTTTTTTAATTGTAAGAACTGATAGAATTCTTCATTTGATAGCAAGGATTAGAGAGATAGGAGGATCATAAGCAAAGCGTCAGGGTGGCATGTAGCTTACTCAACTTCTCAGAACAAAAGAACACTAGGAAAGAGCCAGTTCTGACTCTGGCCTTGCTCTTTTGTTTTTGTTTTGTTTTATTTTTTAAACTGTATTTATTTTATTTTGAGGGGAAGAGAGAGAGGGCATGAGCATGTGAGAGGGGAGAGAGAGAGGAAGAGAGAATCCCAAGCAGGCTCTGCGCTGTCAACACAGAGCCCCACATGGGGCTCGATCTCATGAACCGGGAGATCATGACCTGAGCTGAAATCAAGAGTCGGAAGCTTAACCAACTGGGCCACCCAGGCACCCAGGCCTTGTTCTTTTGGGTAGGATGTGAGTTTATGTGGGGATGAGCTGTCTCATAACAAAGGTTCAATGGTGCTCCCAAACATCTTGGTAGGTTACATATGTGTCTGGGGAGGAACATAATTTCTACAAGGATAGGGACTAGGATAGTAGAAAGATAACCTCATTGAGGAATTGAATGAAAATGTTACTTTACCTTATAACAAGAAATACTGGAGGGGAAACTATGCCAGCCTTCAGGACAGGGGGCTTCAGGCTTGGGAGCTACCTCTTCAGGCTCAATGGGCCCACTTATTTTCTTGCAGATTGAAAGTGCTCTGAATTTTCTGCAGTCTTTTACCTCCCACTTTCCAAGAGACTTTCCAGTAGCCATAACCACACACCCACCTGGAGAAGCTGGGGTTAACAGAAAGTTTAATTAAACATTACATTTGAAAATTAAAGTCCAAACATTTTCTAGTGTCCTTACCCTTTATTTGAGACAAGGTTTGGAGAAAGAATATAAAAGAAAATGGGCGAAAGAAATGTATTGTTTATAATAATGATGATGATGATGATGATGACAATGGTGATAATAAAGAGAAGTGTATATTACTTCCTAAGTACTATTCTAAGAGGATTAAATGAATCAGTCCTCACAACAAACCTCAGGATTGGTTCTGTTGTCATAAGGTACAGTGAGGATTAGTGACTTGTTCAAGTAAATGTTTAGTAAGTGGTTGATCCAGAATTAAAGCCCAGGAGTTCTGCATGTGGAGCTGTACCCTAAACCACTATGCTGCTCAGGGTAGCCTAAGTGGCTCATATTCATATTAGCTTAACAACTTTGAACAGTTTTAAGGCAACTTAGTAACCCTCAAAACAGAACTCTTTCAGATTCAGATCCACAGGAAGAGCTGGTATAATAAAGGTAGGAGGAGGTGTTTGGTAACATACAGTTGTTTACTATTTATTTTATGGCAGCCAGAATTTTATTTATTCACAACATTAAGCAACAGTCTGTATTATCAGATCCATTTTTCAAATAAAGAATAAGTGACTTGCCATAACCATAGTTAGTGAGTGGTAGAGTCAGCACTTGAAAAGTGCCATGCTCCCTTTTATATTACACCATAGAGCCTGAAGTGGGCAGAAGACAAGAAGAGCATAGTTTGGAAAGTAATAGGCCCAATTTCTATTCCACGAAGCAGGCATTGTCTAATGTCCCATACATGATCAGCAATTGGAACAAGGGACTGGGAGAAAAATGCTATGTTGCCCTGAATGAATGTGCTATTCCCCACCCTGTTCAGCCCACCACCCATGCCTTCTCCATGATGGACCAAGCTGGCTGAAGCTGGGAGTAATTATGGTAAAGAGAGCTTAATGGTAGTCTTTCTGGCCAAAAGACTGAGAGAATGTCATTGTAGCTACTTTCTGAGCATCTCTCCAATCATTAAGGCTTATCTATGAAGATTATGACACCAACCCTAAGATATCTGAATGTCTATAAAAGAAATCCCAGGTGTTTTATTTATTAGAACATTATAATTTAAGGTGATATTTAACCAGGATTGGCACCTGTATCCTCCATTTTCTAGAAGTGAAAAGATGACTTTGCTATCCATACCATTCACATTTATGGTGGCAAGAATCTATTTCAAATTTTGTGTGTCATTATACACTCGTATGTTCAAATTACTGCATTATAAAGAGTGATTTTAGTGATCACACTGTACAAAAACAAAAAAAATACAAATAATCCAAAGAGAGAAAAGTTGGATGCTTTATAATTCCAGTCTTATAGAAAGCCAAAATCCTCTAAAAAGGATTTTAGAGGCACCTGGGTGGCTCAGTTGGTTGAGTGACAGACTTAAGCTCAGGTCATGATCTCACAGTTTGTGAGTTCGAGCCTAGCATCAGGCTTGCTGCTGTCAGTGCAGATCTTGCTTCAGATCCTCTGTCCCCCAATCTCTCTGCCTTTCCCCGCTGCGCTCTCTCTCAAAAATATAAAAACAGGGAGGGGGACAAAACAGAAGAGACTCATAAATATGGAGCACAAACTGAGGGTTACTGGAGGGGTTGTGGGAGCGGGGGATGGGTTAAATGGGTAAGGGGCACTAAGGAATCTACTCCTGAAATCACTGTTGCACTATATGCTAATTTGGATGTAAATTTAAAAAATAAAAAAATAAAATAAATAAAAAAATAAAATAAACATTAAAAAAGTATTTAAAAAACGTATTTTAGATTATAAATCAGGGGATCTGAATTTTAGCAAGTCAATAACCAGGTAACATTTGTCAAGTAAATCACCTTTCTAAGTCTCTTGTCTTCTCAACTATAAAATGAGAAGGGACTTCCGAAGTCCTTTCTTGTTCAAAACATTTTGATTCTATGGCTAATTATGCTCAATGCTTTGAGCCGGTTAAAGGAGGATGAACTAACTTTCAGAATAAGTACAATATATTGCCTCCTTAATTCCCACACATTGAGAATAATAGAAACAAACACAATTTTGTTTTTATGAAACATAAATTCAATTTTGGAGAAAGAAATAAGCAGAGAGATGAAAATGTAAAACACTTCAAAATGAAGCTTCTAGATTCTGTTTGAGACTTACATGGAAAAGATAAAAAAAAAAAACTCACACTGATGGTTCTAGCTTTGAGCCATTAGAGGTAGTTTCCAAGAACTGAGTTTTTTAGCTCCTTTTACTAGATTATTCACAAGAATTTAATAAGGAAGACATATCCACTCCTTCTATTTATAGTTCCACAGATAGACTGTCATCCTGAAGATTATCGTTTTCCTCACATTTCCAAGGTAAGTGAAGAACACCTCTGGGAGGGATACTGCATTTCACTAGTCGTCAGATTCCATTACTTTAAAGGCTAAGGCACTCACCTGGCTCAAGAAAATTCCAGTTGGAAAAGGTTACAGCTTGCTTTACTCCACCAACACCTGTCCAGCTATACTCTCCATGTGAATCTGTATCTCTGAGGCCAGTCCAGAAGTATTTTCCTGGAGAGTTAGTATACTTTTTAATCATATCATTCAGGTATTCTTGCTCAAATCTACAAAACAGGAGTCAAACCAGTAGGTGTTTTTTACGACTGAATTACTATATAAATTGAAGATGCATCTTTTTCTTGGGAAGTTTCTTTAGCAAAGGGACCCAGAGTTAAAATTTCACCAGTACATGTTTCCTGATGGTCACACCTGCTAGTTATAGTCAGATTGCACTTGGTTCCAAAAGGGACCTCATCCTTGTAAATCTTGTAACAGGTTTCTCCATGTCTTTTCCAGTCCTAAATCAAAGGAGAAATATCATCACACTGTCTTTCAGACTTGATGTCCCTGCTCTGACAAGCAAAGTTCTGCCGCACTAATAAAATCTCACACTTAGAGAAATTAAGGGCATGGCCAGTAAACTCGTTCACATGATGAAGGTAGGATACAACTTCACAGAGAATTCCCACAAGAGTGTGAGCCTGTATCAGACAGACAGTGTGTCTTAATTCTCTTTACCTCTAGGGCATAGCTCATCATACTATAATGTTGTTGGTCGCATTATTTTTGAACAGGATAAATATAAACGGGGGGAAAGTAAAGATATCAGCATTAAGAATTGTAACCACATACATTTTTATAGAAATTCATGAGTAGGTAACTCCTTTTCCTATAATGTTTTTTCTTCTGTAAGAATGCCAAAATGTTATGATTCACTGACCTCTGATTTATTCTAACATAAATGAACAGAAGGTAGTCCTTTCTTCTATTTTTCCAAGTCTGAATTGTTTCAGTTTTACCTACCATCCTTAGCCAAGAAATTGTAATATTGCTTAGAAAAACTTACACAGGGATTTTACATACCTCATCTGGAGGGCATATCTTATCAGAAGTGGTATCATTCATTTGTTCTCCCTTTTTTTTACATACATATTTAAGTTTCTCTTCACATGATTGGACTTTCCACTGACCTAGCTTTTTAAAAATAGAAAAAAAATTCCACAGAGAAATTATTTGCCATATGTTTAGAGTTGAGCTCTAAATTTATTTATTTATTTAATTTATTCTCAAGTTAGCTAACATAAAGTGCAGTCTTGGCTTCAGGAGTAAATTCTTGTGATTCATCAATAACATACAACACCCAGTGCTCATTCCAACAGGTGCCCTCCTCAATGCCCATCACCTATTTCTCCCACCCCTCAACTCCCCACCCCATCAACCCTTAGTTGTTCTTTGTATTTAAGAGTCTCTTATGATTTGCCTCCTTCTCTGTTTTTATCTGATTTTCCCTTCCCTTCCCTAATGGATATAAAGTTTTTTCCACATGAATGGAAAGTATTCCACATGAATGGAATACTACTCGGTGATGAAAAAGAATGAAATCTTGCCATCTGAGACAGCATAGACGGAACTGGAGGGTATTATACTAAGCAAAATAAGTCAGCCAGAGAAAGACAGATATAAAATGATTTCACTCATATGTGGAATTTGAGAAATCTAACTCATTTTAAATCAAGATAGTTTCTTCTCACAAAACTGTGAGCAAGGGGTGGGGTGGGAGAGAGGAGGGAAAGAGAAGATGACTATAAATGAATGACTAAATCTGAGAACATACTCCTAGGAAATGCTACTGAACAGGCCTGCAAGGTTATGGCTTGCAGTCTGTTAGTTCAGAACCATCTCAAGTTCATAGTGGAGATGAATTCCATTTTCTTCTAAGATGAACAATAAAACCATCAAAGCACATTTAATACAGAAGTTGAGGAAAGAAGAACTCAGCCTACACACAGTTGCCAGTGTTCTTGTCTTCTTCCATATGTATGGCCAAAGTTTGCCCATGGGTTAAAAACTTTTGGACATATCAACCACCCATGCTATCTCAGTTTCCTCATGTGTAAAATGGTAGTTAGAACAGCTACTCTCCAAGAATTACAGAATCAAAATTTTATTCCAACTCTATTTCAGCCTAGATTTCAAAGTTCTCTTTCAAATATGCTACTCTGATTAATTTTGCTAATTATTAAGTTGCTGCTTTCTTCAAATTAAATTTCATTTAAGTCAATTGTGATAAGGGTCAGTTTTTTTTAACTTTTTTTTTAATTTATTTTTGAGACAGAGAGAGACAGAGCATGAACGGGGGAGGGGCAGAGAGAGAGGGAGACACAGAATCGGAAGCAGGCTCCAGGCTCTGAGCCATCAGCCCAGAGCCCGACACGGGGCTCGAACTCACGGACCGCGAGATCGTGACCTGAGCTGAAGTCGGACGCTTAACCGACTGAGCCACCCAGGCGCCCCAAGGGTCAGTTTTAAGCACTGGAATGCTATCTAGATATGCTATCAGTTTACTCTTGCCTATGGAACCTCACTTCTATCTTTGACACTCTACCAAAGATATCTTAAATGTCCTTTTAAACAGAGCACCAAATGTGACACACTTCTAAATTAATCTTTGACAACTTTCTCAATACATCTTTACTCTTGAAACACTTCTAAATATACATATCATTTATTGTTTCTACTTAGGTCTCTCTAGAAGTTTGGGTGACACAAACCTCTTAAACAATTAGGAGTCCCCAGGAAAGCGATGCAAAGTATAGAGATACACATGTCTTTTCTCTCAACACACAATCTATTTTGGACCCTTAACTAAAGCATGATCAATAAATATTTAAGCATTCTACAGAAGATGTTCTCTGAAAAACATTAGACCTAATTTTTATTTTTTATTTTACTGATCCATTTATTTATTTATTGTAAAGATTTTTTTTTTAACTATTCTCTATACCCAATGTGGGGCTTGAACTCACACACTGAGATCAAGAGCTGCATGCTTTACTGACTGAGCTAGCCAGGTACCCCTAGACCTAATTTTTAAATAAAAATATTTTTTCACTCTCAAAGTAGGATTAATGTAAAACTTAATCTGAACATGAATTCAGAAGATGGTATTTCTCAGCTTAAGTTGTGACTTTATGTTACTACACTTGATCTTAGCCAAAAGGCCGAGAAGCGATGTGACTTTATGTTAAATATCATAATGATGGTCCAGAGAGAAAGAGCTTATTAGAACCAATATGACACAAGAAGAATTGAATTCTAAAAGGATTTTCTTCATCTGTTTCAGACCAGAGCAGATACTCTTAGACAGGAAGAGGATTGCTTATTTATTCTTTGTTTTACTTACCTCTTTTTTCCAGTAGCTACTGGAAAGACAATCTACAGGGCTCTTACCTTTTATTTTCTTTCCCAGCTTATACACAAATATCCTAACCCAAGTCATCTTAATATTATTATTTAGTATATAATAAGAATATAAATAAACCACAGAAGTTTTCCTACCTTTCCTAAATAGGAAACGCAGTTGGGAGTCTTATTGTAGGGAACATTTGGCTCATTCTTATTCCAATATGTTAAAGTAACTTCAGTATCATCTGACCACTGAAATAAAGTTGGTATATTTTTGTTCTTAAGACCTGTCCATATTTCTTCTTTGGCATCTAAAAGAAAAATGTTTTATTTATTTGGTTTTACTCAATTACATACTTCAGTATGTATACTGTTACTGATTTTTACATTCTGATAATGGGGTTTTAAGAGCCTTGATGGTATTTACAATTAATCTATTAAAATATTGATGTTAGGAAGGCCAGGAGTCAAGTGCTTTTTAGGGTACTTATGCAGGCAGAGCACACGGTGGAACAGCCATGCTATAATCTGTAGGTTAGGAGCTCCTGATATCAGGTTTAGATAAACCTTGCTTTATGGGGTATATAGATTTCCACAACTTCGCTTTTACAAAAAACATATGTACGTGTTTTCACTAATTGAAAGAAATCTGAAGAGGATTTTCACTTCTATGAAATTGTATTTGCTTCTTCGTTTTATGCCATTTTGGTTTATGAAAGGTTTCATAAGAACAGTCTACTTTTGGATAGCAAGGGAACCTATAATGAAATTCTACAAATACACTCATAGATACTCCAGTTAGAATGGGAGTGATGTCCATCACTGCCCTGGAATGACTATGCTGCCCTCCCAGGTAAAACAATTAGCACCATGCTGATACAGAATAGGTATCTATTATTAGTTATTAGTGATTAGTGAATCCTAAGAGGAGGATATAATATTGCCTGTCTAGTGTATTTTTTGTTCTTCAGTGTTTAGCTTTTAAATAATTACAAAAGTGAAATAATCATCACTTAAGCATCTGGAACAACTTAAATAGTATTTATCTTATGAGAAGAGGGAAATTACTCAATCACTGGCTGTACAGTCAAATTGGTAGCTACTTGCTAATGTTGCTAATTATACATTAATTAAAATTAAATAAAAGTAAAAATTCAGTTCCTCAGTTACATTTCAAGGGCTCAAAAGCCACAAATGGCTGGTGGCTGGCTGCTGTATTGGTCAGCATAGATTATAAAAGAGTTCCATCATCATAGAAATTTCTGTTGGACAGTGCTGATCTGTAGGGATGATTGTAAGCTTTTCATTCCCACTAAGAGTCTGAAAATTAGGGGGCACCTGGGTGGCTCAGTCGGTTAAGCATCCGACTTTGGCTCAGGTCATGATCTCACAGTCTGTGAGTTCAAGCCTCACGTTGGGCTCTGTGCTGACAGCTCAGAGCCTGCAGCCTGCTTCGGATTCTGTGTCTCCCTCTCTGTCTCTGCCCCTCCCCTGCTCACACTCTGTCTCTCTGTCTCTCTCTCTCTCTCTCTCTATCTCTCTCTCTCTCTCTCTCTCAAAAATAATGAATAAACATTAAACAAAAAAAGAGTCTGAAAATTAGGGGTGCCTTAGAATGTTTTAAACCTTTCAAATAGGATATTTTAAAAACTTACCCCCATGATGAAGTTTTGTGACAACCACCTCCACATCTGCTAAAGAATGAATGCTGATGAGGTCACTGCTTAAGGCTTTACATTTCATATGTGCCTTATCCCAGGAATCACTTTCATTTACCAGAAGATAGCAAAACCCATTATTTGACATCCAGCCTGCATCACAGTGTGTATCTGAATATGTCCAAACATCTGGGGGAAAAGCATCCATATATATTCCAGTAAAGATACATCAATAACATTTTAAATTGTTTCTCACATCATCAGGATTCTGGAAAACTGGGGAACGTGATGTCAAATAGTACAAGAACATGGATTTATGTGGTGCCTCATTCTACATAGCATCATAAGAGTGACTATAGGGATACAGGTAATGATATGACTTTATTGTGATACAAATGTGCTACATGATTGGGCTCTGACTCATTGAGGAGGGACTGCCCTTAGTCCTAGTAGACAGAAGAATGGTGTGGGATAAGCCATTTGCTGACAAATCTCTTCCTTGCTATGGGATTTGTTAGGTTCCCTTCCAGTCTCTGACTTAGAGAGGTTATTTAGTCCAATCTCCTTTCGTGTATGGTCAGATTAGCAAGGGGATGTGAATTAATGCTCACTGTTGAACAAAGACATACAGAGATTTATGAAACAGAGTAAAACATTTATAAACTCCACATGAAAGAGATGATAGTACTGGAGAGAAAGGGCACAGGGCCTCTCTGGACCTCTTCTTTCTTTCCCTCTACTAGACCTATATCCTCATAGAATTAGTGATTCTTTGTTTCCACCATGTTAAAACGCACTCAAATGATGGTCAAGGAAGATTGGAGAAAAGATTGAGGTATAAAACCATACAAAATAATTCTACTCCTCTTAATAGAATTAGAAATTAAGTTGAATTACTCGGACTTTGTGGATTCAGAACTGTTCGGAATGTCTGTCGTATAAAAACACAGCATCTTAAAAAATGTGAACAGCTTGTTCTTCACTGAAAGATAAAATTCAGGTCACGCTACCTTCTCACACTTGAGAACAAGAGAACACAGGAGAACTGAACTAATTTTCAGTTTCTGAAATAAGACATGGTATTATTATTATTATATTTTACAATTATGATAAAGGAACAGAGGAAAAAAACACCCATAATTGAACTTAGAACAAATGTTTTCCTATTCTAGTCTTTGTCTCTATGAATACATATTTTTACAAGATTAAAATGATAAGTAGGCATATCATTTTGTTCTGCTATGGTATTTTCCTGCTGGCACAGTTATTTTAATAAATGCATATTATTCAATCATGTGGAAACATCATGATTTACTTAATAATTCTACTCTGCTACAGGGTATTTACTTGATCTATCATCAGTCATTCTGTTTTATTTTCATCTATGCTGTCTTTTCTATTACGCTTTTTGTTGTATGGACTAAATTTGGTTTGAATCAACCTGGAAGATGAATGTTCATTTTCATCTATGATTATAAACATCTCCCAACAATCTTTATTCTATATATTTATTTTCTAGTCTTAAAAAATAGCTTTATGTTCCTATATGGATAAGCAATTTTATTCCCTTCCCCCAACATTCTTTAAGCAAGACATTTTAAAACCTCCTTTTCTTCCCCTCCCAGTTTTGAG
Source organism: Panthera onca (assembly GCF_046562875.1). Classification (NCBI taxonomy): domain Eukaryota; kingdom Metazoa; phylum Chordata; class Mammalia; order Carnivora; family Felidae; genus Panthera; species Panthera onca. Next base: position 72,297,080 of record NC_138346.1, on the reverse strand, counting down.
TATTACTTTTTCATATTCAGGAGGACTTAATCAAATACCAGTATATGATGGGTCCTGTGCAAGACAGTAAGGACACTCCTCTTATTCTTTCAAAGGCTTCTGAAATTTCTCTGCACCTCAGAAATTTCAACTGTTCTGCGATTCTCTTATCCTTGAAACCCCTTGACAAAAAACCATACTTGTACACATTTTGTCCTTCTGCACCCCACCTTTTCTACCTGATTTATCAACACAATAACCTAAATAAGCAGCCCGGCAGAGAAAGACAGAGCAGGGGTGGGCATCATGGGGTAGGAACTGGAAACCTGAGGAGAGTTCCCACATCCATCATTTTTAGTTCTCGCAGAGGCAGGTAAAATATAAGACCTGAGTGTGCATCAGCATCACCAGGAAGTCTTCTTAAAACACACATTGTTGATGTCCACAGAGTTTTCAATTCAGTAGATCTGGGGTGGGTCCTAAGAATTTGATTTCTAACAGGTATGGTTGATATCGATACTCTTAGTCTAAGGAAGCACACTCTGAGAAGCAGTGCTCTAAAGAAAAAAGAGCCACCTGTGAACAGAAATATATTTCTCACTGAGGATATCTCTGCCATCTTAAGGGGATATATCAAACCAAAGCTTTATGCATATATAGTTGATGACGTCTAACCACTGCATCAAAATAAAGTAGTTTTTGGCATTGGCAGTATAGGGTGAAGGAAAGGTGGAAATAGATATCTGAAATGGATTTACTTGCACCTACTTGCACAGAAAATGAGAAAGATACCTGTTAACTCCGCTGTGTTATTTAATGGTTTCTTGCAGACATAGGGCAGTTGAACTTCACAGGAAAAACTCTGCCATAGACCAGACCTGGCATCCATTCTTGCACAGCTTGATCCACCTATTATCATAGGTGCACTAGGCATATCTTAAATGATTAGAAAGAGGAGGTTAGGGCCAGAGTGGTGGTTAGAAAAGATAATTTGTATTCCTAATTTTCTGCTTTTATGGGAGCTCATAAAATAGTTAAAACCTTCTACTAAAGCCTCCATGGAAACTCATGTGCTTAAATCTGTCTCCCTTCTAAAATACAGGATACAGGGTGAAACACTCTAATACACTATAGTTAATTCAAAAACCAAAACCAAACCTCTATCCCTAATCAACATCCATGTCTTACTCTATGGTCAGTAGCTATTAATCTGCTACTCTATACAATAGATATACTGATTTGTGATTCAGTAATGCCCTTAAGACCTTGAATTAAAGGTTAAATTATCTTTAAAGATTTTATTTACTGAGGTGATAGAGAATTTACTCACTGATCATGAAATTTCATTAAACTAAAGTGACCTATTGGTATTGCACTTAACTCATTTTTCTTATGTGTGTATAGAATACATTTATACTGAAGCTACTGCTAACTTTTAGATTCTACACTTGTCAGAAGCTGAAATTTAATTTTTTTTTTTAATTTTAGAGAGAGAGAGAGATGGAGAGATTAAGCAAGGCCCACGCTTAGTGTGGAGCCTGACATGGGGCTCGATTCCACAACCCTGGGATCATGACCTGAGTTGAAATCAAGAGTCAGTTGAGTGTCCTGTGTCCCAACCTTGTGTCAAGCTCTGTGCTGGGCATGGAGACTGCTTAAGATTCTCTCTCTCCTTCGCCCCTCCTCCGCTCATGCTTGCTCGTACTTTTTCTCTCTCAAAAAAGTTAATTAGAATAAAAAGGTATCTAACTTCTTTTGGGAAGAAAAATATTTTGGCTAACTAGGGTTTTGTTTGTTTTATTCACTATAAAATTTTCTTTAAGGTATTTACATATGCAATATAATATAACCATTAGGTTGTCAGTACTTGAGCACTACTATAGGAGACCCCAAGAGTTCTAAAATGAGAGAATGTTTCTGTATTGGAGTTGAGCTGCAGATGAAACACCATTGGTCCGTCATAGACATGTCAAGTCCCCTAAAGGATACAGAACAACTGCCAGGCCATGTGATGAAGCTCATTCTGCTGTTACCTAAAATTGTAGTGTTGCCATAATGGTTACAGACAAATTCTCACTTCTCTATGGTATGGTTCAACTTGGCTATCATGGTATTACAATAAAGAAGGAATGAGGGGAAAAAATTGTTCTTAGAATTAACCATAATAACAGCTGCCAAGATTTGAAATTTTTATAAGCTCTCAGTGAGTGGGATGCTTTTGTTTATTTACTTTTTTGAAGATTTTGCTCTGTGCATAATAGATGGAAGAAGGAGCAGTTACCTGGGTCCCAGTTGAGAAAGTTTAATGGCTTGTGGTCTGACCATTCCCAGCCTCTAGCAGAGTATAGTTGATTTAAGCCAGTCCAGAAAATTCTTGGAATGCCCTCTTTTTCTGTAAGAATCACATAATTTTAACAAGTGACAAAATTACCTAAATTATTACCTAAGTCAGACTTAAGCTTCTACTAATAGCAAAATTATCTGAAGGCCTTGATTGTGAGGCAGGAATCCTGCAGGAGGCTGTTTATCCAACAAAGGCAGGTGATGCGTTAAGTCAATTCTGCTTTCCCATTAGCTTGTCCCTGTCTACTAAGGTAAGGACAGAATCTTCTCAGAACAGATGTCCCACTATTTTTAGCCCTGTTGTACTAATACAGAAGAAAACAATTTCCACTATATATCTCAGTTTTGAAGAACTGATTGTATTCCAGACTGACAGTGTAAATTCATTAAGCACATATTGTTTAACTGGTACTAAGAATATAAAAACCAAAAATACAAAGTCCCTGCCTCTCTGAGGATTTCAATTTAGTAGACAAGAAGAGATATGGATCCCTCAAAAGGTAAAGTGTTACCCATACTGTTTCAGAAATATGTAGAGGAACTGTTTGGTAGGCAATGGACTATGTAGTTCTAGAGTCCAAAGGAGACATTTAGGATGAAGACACAGAACAGGACACACACACACACACACACACACACACACACACACACCCCACACGACAGTGGAGATATATCATTCAAATTCATTATTTGACAACCAGAAGCCATCAGCAAAAAAGGGAAAGAGAAGCAGAGATAATTTAAGTAGTGATGCCAGTTGTAAATATGCCACTCAATATGCATATGCCCATAAACATATGGTAAACTGAATGAAAAGATTATAAGGCTTTTTATGCCAGTATCAAGAAAGTCAGCAAAATTATTCAACAACCTGGTAAGACTTCATCAACATCATGAAAAAAGAATTTGAAGATATTGAGGGCCTCATAGAAGAGACAGAAGAACTGATGTAATGGCCTAAGAAAACAAGGATGATGCTGACCAATAGGAAGAGTTAATAGGTTGGAATCTCTATAAATTTGTTGATATATTCTCAGCAGTAAAACACTTGATAACAATTTCTTAATTCCTCTCAGAGAATTATGTATGATGCATTATTATACTATATAAATGATCTCTGTGTGTGTGTATATATATATATATATATATACATATTTGAAATATAATTATATTTATAATTATAATATTCATAAAATATTAATTTTAATGTAAAATTTATAAATTATAAAATGTAATTTCAAATTATACTTAAATTAATTTATTTAATTTAAATTATAAATATTTATAAATTTATAAAATAATTAAATGTATATTAATATAATTATATTTTATATGATGTATATGTATATTATATACAAAGAAATGGTTCTTAAAATATGGATATTTTTTTTTTTTTTGTAAGAGAGAGAATATGAGCAGGGGAAGAGCAGAGGAAGGAGAGAGAGAATCTTAGCAGGCTCCATGCCTAGTGTGGAGCCAGATGCGGGGCTTGATTTCACGATGGTGAGGTCATGACTTGGGCTGAAATCAAGAGTCGGACGCTTAACTGACTGAGCCACCCAGGTGCCCTAATATGGATTTTTATATGCAAATCAAACAGATACACCTGATATGTATCATTTTGTTCCATTACATATATCAGATATATCTGTATGATTTGCATATAGAAAAGCATATCCATATTTTAAGGGTTTTTTGAGGGAATTTTGACTGTACACAATTTTTGTCTTACTGCAGCCTTGAGAATGTGAATACCTAAAACATGTAACTTCACTAGAACTGACACTCAGGAAATGGAAAATATCCTCTGTGTAGAGCAGAAATAGCAACAGCAAAGATGAAAGGGGCCAAGAGCAGTAACCAGACACCAGCATTAAAGGGATGGGCAGGAGTCTGGAAAGAGGGTGGTAGGGACAAAGGCCCAATTACCACTCCACTGAGAACGAGATGTGAAGTTAGCAGTGAATTACAAAGATACCCTGTGTCTTCCAGGAGCTTATTTGTGACAGAGGCAGGTCTTTGGGATCTAGAAGAGAGATATACCTATATCTGTATCTGTATCTATATCTGTATCCTGTATCTATGTCTATAACTGTATCTATATCTGTATCTAAATCTGCATCTGTATCTATATCTGTATCTATATCTTTATTTGTATCTGTATCCTGTATCTATATCTGTAACTGTATCTATATCTGTATCTACATCTGAATCTGTATTACATCTATATCTGTATCTACATCTGTATCTGTATCTATATCTGTATCTGTAACTGTATCTATATCTGTATCTACATCTGTATCTACATCTATATCTGTATCTACATCTGTATCCATATCTATATTCATATTTGTACCTATATCTGTATCTACACCTATCTAACTATATTTTTTAATGGTAGAAATTTTAATAAGTTTATGGCCTGTTGGGAGAAGAGTCAGTAGAAGTGAGAATCAATGAAAATATAAGAGGGAGAAGAAACACCTGATGTGGATACAAACAGCTTTGGGGAAGGAGTTAACCTTGAACAAACTGGAGGGATGACAGATACAGATAAGTTTGTAAGTACTAGGATGGGAAACTAAGGATTTGCTTCACTTTTCTCAAGGAAGTAGATGGTAAGGATACTCTCTAAGGGAGGAAAAGGTAGGTATTTGGGTAGATGGCTTGAAGAGCATACTGAAGGGAACTTTGGATTCATCCTTTTCTTTCACCTTGTTAGCATAAGTGCTGGCAAACAAACTGAGGATTTAATCCAATGTAAATTTCTCATTAGGATAATTAGTTTTCTAGCCTTCCTAAAGAAGTCCTGGAACATATTTATGGCACTCCAACTCAACCATTACAGGATATTCCAAATTCCCTTTATTAATTTTTAATGGGGATACTATGGAGGACCAATCCTTCCCATCCTTCCCAAGTTCAATGTCCTTCTTTCCATGAAGACTTTTCAGATATCCCCAGAAGGATATTTGAATAATCCTATTGCTTACCCGCACATGGGAAGTACATATTTATGAAGATACTAAATGAACTTTGGAAGCTGGTAAGTTCCTATAATTTGCTTAATTACACTGTCCTATTTGTGAGCTGTATTGGTGACTTATTCTTCAATAGAATTATAGGATTTTAAAATGGACTGTTTTGACAAACAGGAATGTTCTTTATGTGTTTTATGCCAGGTGAATGTGAATGGGAAATAGATTCTAAAAATCTGGGTTGGTCAAATATGAAAGGCAGGTATTTCTTTTATGGCTTGGACAATCTGAAGCTAGATTTTTTTCTCCATACTGTCCAAGCAAGAAGCTGACCAATTTGAGACTTTGCTCACCACATCTTTGCCATCAAGAAACAGACGATTGATAGCATAAATCCCCATACCTAATCAAATCAAACAAGCGAGTTCACTGAAGTCGATATTTGTCACTGTCCTTAAAACCTGTTCAGACTTGACCTTCTATTTCTATTCCTCTCCCCACAAGGGAGACTACAGGCCTGATAATGGTAATTGCATGTGGAAGGAGCCAGAAAAGAACCTCTTCTAATGTATAAGGAAGGTCAAACCAGCAAGGGGCCCTCACTTAGAAGTAGCCTAGCCTTGGGGCACCTGTTGAGGCCACTCTAAGTGAACAACCTCTCAGGGTGGAGACAAATGAGGAAGAATGGACTGTTGGGTCTTCTTTTGTAATTCTGGGATGAATCTGTGGTTAGAGGTTCCCTGGGAAGGCTAGAGCCATGGGAGATCTGATTCCCAAACAAAATCCAGAATCCCCCATCCCCAAAGCCCGTGTATTAGTAGAACAAAATCAAAACAAAACTAAGTGCAGGGCAAGCAGAAAGGAAAAAGAAAGCTCTTTTAGGTTGCATGGGACTTATTTTCAAGGGGCTGCTTCTGCTTTTTTTCTGGCAGTAGATTCCCTAGTCTACCATTAGCTACCAAACTAGAAATCATTTGGGAATAACATTCTCCATTATGCTCTGCATATGTACAATTCTTCTCCCCAATTAGATCAAGCACTTGGATCACAAAATCTCTGAGTCACTTTTGTTGGCCTCCCTCTCCTAGCCTAATATTTACACGTGATAGTTTTCAGTGAAGAGAGAAACTTCAAGAAACTTTCAAGATTTTGATACTGTGAGTTTCAGATGTTAAAGTACAGCTTGAGTCTTGGGAAACTATCAGTTATAATTAGGCTATAATAATTATATTATGCTTAAACAGCATTCATAGTGAAAGAGAAGTCTGGAATATTAGAAAGGGTGTATCTCTAAAATTATTGCTATATATAAAATGTGGGAAGAGTCTGGCCTAGGAAACAGCAGGGTCATTTAATATGTTATCTCACTTTTATGAGTTATAATATAAAAATGATAGATAAAGAAATCATGCAACATTCACTCCTCCAAATGCATCATTAGATTGTTAGGGTTTTGATAGTCATACTTGGACACTTTTCTCCTTCACCGAAAACATCAGTTTCCAAATGTCAATATTCCAGGAGGCTTAAATTTATTGGTACTTTTCACTTTCAACAATATTTGTTGTAAGGTTCAGTGAGGTCTGAAAAGGAATTCCATTGACAACCACTAACCCATCAGGCTTATTTGATAGATTTCCATTCTAGAGCTCTGATTATTCAAGTATCAAACAAAATGGGAAAAGGGTGAAGCTAAGGAAGTAAGAAAGGAAGGCTTTTAAAAGGAAAGCTTTTAGCTAAAGAGCATGACAAAAGACTAGTAGACTTTTAATGATGAAAAGAAATGAAGAGAAAAATATATATATAAGAGGATTAAGTAGTATAGTAAAAAAGTAAGGGCTCTGGAGTCATATATGTTGATATTTGAATCCCAGTTCTGATACTTCTGAGGTGTGTGATGTTGGGTATGTTATTTCTAAGCATCAATTGCCTTATCTGTAAATGGGGGTAAAAATACCTTATGAGGTTGCAATGATAATTAAATTATTTAATTTGTCTGGAGACATGCGGGTTTTGCTCATAGTTTGGATTTACCAAATATTAACACTTATTATAAAGCAGTGTGATGGGATTTATCTGAATTAGTCAATAGGTATTTGTTTCATATATAGGAATTAAGATGCTTAGAGTTTTGCACAAAAGGGAAAAAACAACCCATGAGACCCACCTATACCTGCAAAGAACTTAACTAGTCTTAAAAAAGGTAAATGCAGGGGCGCCTGGGTGGCTCAGTCGGTTGAGCGGCCGACTTCGGCTCAGGTCATGATTTCGCGGTCCGTGAGTTCAAGCCCCGCGTTGGGCTCTGTGCTGACAGCTTGGAGCCTGGAGCCTGTTTCAGATTCTGTGTCTCCCTCTCTCTGACCCTCCCCCCGTTCATGCTCTGTCTCTCTCTGTCTCAAAAATAAATAAACGTTAAAAAGAAATTAAAAAAAACAAAAACAAAAACAAATTCTCTTTATAAAAAAAAAAAAAAAAGGTAAATGCAGACACATGCCAGATACAACTTGTTTTCAAGTCAGATTGACTGTGTTCCAATTTTGGCTCTGTTAATTACTTGTGGGTGACCTTGAACAAGTTACATTTCCTTTCTGATCCTCACATTCCTCATCTGCAAAGTAGGCTTATTACTAAAAATACCTACACCTCATAGTATTGTTATATAGTATTAAATAAGATAATGTATGAAAAGCATTTAGTACTCAGTCTGAAGCATCATTGCTGTCATATGTTATGATTATTTTTTCATTCAAATCATCAGAAACTTAATAACTTTGGCTTCATTATTTTTAAAAATAATACAAAAAGTTTCTGTTTATAAACTTTCTAGTAAAAGAAGTGCAATGCTCTGATGGAAAAAGTTAGAGAAGTTTACTGAGTACATAAAAGATGTCCCAAATAAATAGAAAGGCATACCATATTCATGGATGAGTTGACTTAATAAATAATGTAGTGACAAAGGTGCCTCTTTAATCTATAATTCAATGCAATTCCGAAGTCCCAATAAAGTTTTTCATTGAGATTAATAAGCTGATCCTTAAATTCATAGAAAAGAATAAGTGGTTAAAAAATAGCCAAGGCAATTCAAGAAAAAAAAAAATGAGAGGACTTGCTCATCCATATTTACCATGCAGCTGGCATAATTAAAACAGTGTGGAACAGACACATAGACAGACAAGTAGACCAAAGGAATAGAATGGAGAACCTAGAAATAACCCACATGTAATAGGGGAGTTTATATTTATTAGAGGTAGAATAATAAATTTTAGGGAAAAATGTAAAAGAAATAGTGCTTGATCAACTAACATCCATGTGGAGAAAGACAAATTAGATTCCCACCTCTAGAAATTTTATTTCAAATGGATTATGGATGTAAACATGAAAAGCAAAATTAAAAACTTTTAGAAGAAAAATGAGAGGTTATGTTCATCATACTAAGGCTAAGAAAGAATTTGCTAAATAATATAAATAAGCACAGAACATTATGGAAGAGACTGACTGACCAAATTAAAAGTACCATATTTTTAAATAATAAGAAGCAACAAAAGTGAAAAGACCAAAGACTAGGAAAAGATATTTGTAATCCTACAGCAAAAGATAAGTGTATATGAAGAATTACTATAGATCAATAAGAAAAAGGAGGCAAACAACTCAAAAAGAAGGCAAAGGATATCACTTGGCAGATTATAAGCTGAAAACCTGAATGCCTAATAAACACAAGGCACAAAACCACATGAATTATCAGGAAAATATAAAAGACAAATGAAATAACCATTTCACATTAATCACAATGGCCAACTAAGTCTGACAACATCAAGTGCTTGCAGAGGTGTAAATGAATACAGCCACTTTGGAAAGTAATTTGGAATTTTGATTAGAGCTGAAGAGATGTGCACCCCATGACTAAGCAATTCCTACTCAAGTAAAAATCTCATACATGTCTACCCCATGAGACACATATGAGGATGTTCCTTACGGTGGTATTTGTAATAGGAAAAGCTGAAAACAACCTGTTTCTCAATAGGGGGATGGATAAATTGTGGTTTATTCATACAAGGTAACAGCAGCAGTTGACAACGTATAAACTTACATATGGGTAAATAAGTATTTGTATCATTTAAAAACCTAGATATGTTTTTATATCTGTTTTAATCTATGTTTTTATATCTGTGTATTATAGATCTATATAATGAAAACATATGCCGTATTTATACATATATATGTTATAAAAGCACTCAAAGAATGGTTATTTTGAGACGTGGTCATGGGTTTTCAACTCTATTAACATTTTATTTCTTTAAAGGGAGGGAAGCAAGGAAAGAGGGACGGAATCAATCCATGTAATGCAATATGACAAATGTTAGTGTACAACGAGTGTGTAAAGTCAGGGCAGTGGTTATACAGGTCTCTTTTAGGTTATATTCTATTTTTGTATGTACAAGTTTTCACAATTAAAAATTTTTAAATTACCACCATCACCCCACAGACAAAATAAAACAAAATCCTATCCACTCTATGTGTCCATTCATTAAACCATTTGCAGATTTCATAATTCTCTCCTTGCCTTTGAGTACGGCACTCCTCTACCCAACCACAAGAACGTTTCCCTGAGGCCATCTAGTGTGACTCAGCCATGTTCGTTACCTTCCTTGAGTTCTCCACTTTTCAATGTTCAAACTGTTTAATGTTCACCTTTTACAAAATCTTTTCTCTTAGGCTTAGGGTAGCAGTTTAATCTTGCTACCTCACTCCATTTTCTGAGCAATAACTTCTTTTCGGTCTCCAACATGAAATGCAGTTTCAATGGATAGAATGTGATTCTACTAATACCTTTTTGCTTGAGGGCTTCAGTGTTGATGTTTAGATCCCAAGAAAAGACAGAAAGATATATACACAAATCAACATACCCGGGTATGAAAATAGAGGTAGATAGATGGCATCTTTACAATCCCGGCAATTTGGTCTACCACATGCAAACCTACCTTTAAGATAAGTTAATTCATCAGCATTGCTGATGCTCAGTAAGTTAGCTCCTTGATTCTGACATGAAACATAAGCTTCCTTCCAAGAAAGAGATGTCTGAGTATTAAATTGGTAGCAACTTCCAATCTGCTCATTCTTTTCCCAATTATCTTCACAGCCATTTTCTGTTGATACAAAGATATGTTAGCCATCATGAAGTAAGGGCATAATGTTTTATATTACTAAGAATGTTTACCAATACTGCAATTCAATTTCCACCTTCTTAGGATACACTAAAATTGAACTTTATTGTTCAAATGACCATGTTTTGATTCTTTGGTTACACAAAGAAATTTTGAAGTCATAGGAACCAAATAACCTTGGCTGATGAAAGCTTCCACTCTCCTATCCTCTACTCTCCCATTATCCCCTACCAATTATAATGCTATATTTTAGCCCCTGCCTGCCCTCTGCCTAAATGTAGGAGTCTTCAACTGTGTTCACATTGTTAAACTCCTGAGCTGATGAAAAACAAGTTCACTTGCAGATAGCGGCAGACGGCAGAGGGGTTTGCCACAGTTTGCAGCAAAACTCCTGTGTGTATGTGTGTGTGCAGACATGTTGCTTAAATGCCCATAATGTAGAACCCAAGTGACTACCTTATTCGAAAAACTCAGTCTGAATTTTTCCTTAATATATTAACAGAGGATTTAATATATGACATATAATTAATAGTATACAATCACTATTACGTATGTATATGTACACGTGTGTGCATATGTATACAGACATACATGTTCGTTGTATAATGTGCATATTATTTTCTTCAACAAATACTTAGGCACACCTGGGTGGCTCAGTCAGTGAAGCATCCAATTCTTGATTTCGGCTTAGATCATGATCTCATGATTTGTGAGATTAAGCCCCGAGTTCGGCTCTGTGCTGACAGCATGGAGCCTGCATGGGATTTCCTCTCCTCTCTCTGCCCCTCCCCCTGTTTTCTCTCTCTCTGTCTCTCTCTCTCTCAAAATGTTAAAAAAACCCCAAATATCTAAAAGCAGTTACAATTCCAGACAAAGACCCTTCAAATTATTTCTTATATGAGATATATAGATCTTGATACAGCTGGTTCAAAAACATACTTAGAGACTCCCATATACTGTCTAGAAGAGGAAACCTAATATAGGCTATATCGCATGTGTCCCAGGCTCCACTCTGGGGGTTTTGCAAAGAGCCTCCCATCATCAGTCACATATCACATGTTAGACTCATGGCCTTTCAAGCTGGAAGGGCCCTCCTAGGTCATCTTGTCTAATGCTCTCATTTCACAGATGGGAACAAAGATCTAGAGGTGCTTGTGGCAGAGTTGTGATCAGAGCACCGGTCTCTAAATCTACTCTTGTTGATCTTTTGAACAGCATACGCTGCTTCTTCAGTCACTTTTGAATGGCCTAAATAGCAATATAGGTGGTTGTGACATTTGGTGAAAACAAAATAGGTAGATTTGCAAGTACATCGCCTCAAGTTTCCTTATTACCACTGGAGCCCTATGCCTGAAATCCGGAAGCTTCCGGGGGATGGCAGTATGTCTGCTATAAAATATAATCTACATGGTTTAGGAATCCTCAGCTTTGAGAAACTCACAGTCTTACTTCGTCCCTAAAAAGAACTCTGAAAGGTATATGAATGCATTAATACCTCCCATTTTCACCCCACCACCCAAAAGAAGCTAAAGACACTGATACTCATAACAGTCAAGGAAGCAAGGTGGAGTGGAATAAATATGTGGGGAATGAGTGTCAGGAATCCTGGAATCTCCACCAGACTCCGTATGAATGTGGTCTGATCCTGACAGACCATGTCATCAATCTGGGTCTGCCGCCCCTCACCTGAGAATTGAGGGATTGCACTGGATAACCTCTACACTCCCTTTCACATCTAAAATTTCTGATCCAGACTATAATGAGGTTTAAATGAAATCAGTGCCTAGTTGACCAAACTCTGCCTCATATCAGTTATAGTTGAAGCAAACATCAGCGTTTATCTTTTAGTAGGTTCTGGGTGTTGAAAAGCCTATGCCTCTACCTGGAACAGTAATTCTCAAAGTGTGGTCCTCAGACCAGTATCCTCTGGGAACTCATTGAACTGTGAATTCTTGGGCCCCACTCCAAAGCTACCAAATTATAATTTCTGAAGGTGGGCTCCAGAAATCTTTGTTCTAACAAACTTTCCAAGTGATTCTGCTGCAGAACCATTTTCTCATTATAACCTCTTCTAGTTGCTTAGAACTTTTCATTTTGAAGCTCAGCTTCCTTAAAGAGGAATCAGCATTACTAATACCAGTAGACTGGCTACTGAATGAGGCATGATATAGTATAGTTATTTGAGTCAAGGAATTCAGAACTGGGTTTCCTAGATTTGAATCCTAGTTCTGAAATGTATTTGTTATGTGACCTTAGGCAAGTGCTGTAATTCCCCTGTGCCTCACTTTGGTCATCTGTGAAATGGGGATAAATAGTGGTGCCTACCTTATAAGGTTGTGTGAAGATTGAATGAGTTGATATAGTTTGAGTGCTTAGAATGGTATCTGACACTTGGTAAGGCCCTAAAAGCATTAACTATTATTACCTAGGTCTGGCGATTTTTCCTTTCTCTTTGTTATACATTCTTCCAAACTACTGACCACTTAAAAATATTTCTGGAGCACTTATCACATGTCAGGTATTGTGATCACCTGTAACTCTCACCTGACTGGTGATAAAATATGTCTCAGTTATATGCCAGATAATGAATCAACTGCTACTTTGGTCTCTCTCTCTTTCTAAAGAACAGTGAACTCTTTAGCATGTCCTGAATAGTTTGCTTCTAGTAAGAAGCAATTAGAAAAAATGCTCTGCTCAACACACACAAATAGCAGAAGGAAAAGTGTTACCAATTTTGAGAGGGCCAGGGATATGGGTCTCTTTTGTCCCCTACTCTCTACTTCAGGCCATAAATATACTTAAGTGTCTATCATCCTAAGAGTGTTTCTTTAACATATCTACCCCACAAACCACCATCTTTGCTCTTTTTCTATTTCATAAACCTTAAGAGGCTTTCTCTCTTATTCACACCTGTCCACTATAACTTAGCTTCTATGACCAATGGTCTTTTGAAACTGCTCTAATGAAGGTCAGCAGCAATTTCCTAACTGCTCATGCCTTTTCCACTTCCTATTCCTGAGGTATCTATGCTACAGACACTCCCTCCTTCTTTGTCTTCCATGATACCATTCTGTCTTGGTTCTATTCTTGGCCTACTCCTAAAAGCAAGCTCATAGCTACACATTACTTCCCTCTTCCCTCAAATATATATTTATTCTCTAGGATATTTGTTGCAGTCATTTGTGAGTCCTCTTGGACTCTTTTTTGTCCCTGTTGCTTCACAGAAATGGTATCCATTGTCTCTCTATATATAAAGCCTGTTAGCCCATACATACCTGGTATTAAGCAGATGCCCCACTTTTGATCATACTCATAATTTAAGGTGGTTGCACACCATGGCCCACCATGATTTTCATCACGAACGCACTCATGATGCCAGGTCCCATTAACTAAGAATGGTAATTCACAAGGTCTTCCATAGGAGTTCCCATCTCTGGTATATATCTCTGTGGTGTGGGGAGGAAGGAAAGGAAAGTTAAAAACTGGACAATCACCTTCATTTAACTAATTCCTAAATTTTCTGTGAAAGAAAGATTGTTGTTTGCGCTTAAGAGAATACACTATCAGGGTGCCTGGGTAGCTCAGTGAATTAAGCATTCGACTCTTGATATTGGCTCAGGTCGTGATCTCGCAGTTGTGAGACTGAGCTCAAGCCTGGCATTGGGCTCTGTGCTGAACACGGAGGTTGCTTGGGATTCTCTCTCTCCCTCTCTCTGCCTCTCCCCTGTTTGTGTTCTCTCTCTCTCTTTCTCTCTGTCAAAATAAATAAACTTAAAAAAATAAATAATAAAAAAAGAGAATACAGTATCTAAGTAGGTTGCACAGTGTGGAAATTCAGAGCATGGAAGCTGACTGGTCAGATCTGTACTTGAATACTGGCTCCCCCACTGAGTGACTGTGTGGCTGTAGCAAGCTCTCTAATTTCTATTAGCCTCAGTTTCTGTATCTGCAAACTAGGAATAATAGTATCTAGCTAATAGGTTTATTCAAGAGGATTCAATGAGATAATCCATGTAAAGCATCATTTATTATGGTGTGATAAAGAGCTAAATGATCCTGGCTTGATCCTGTAGGGATCAACTGATTACCATGGGTGGAAGACTAATTCACCAGAAGGGGATCTCTGCCTGAGACTAAATTTACATTTTAAATTATTTTATTTAGTAAGAGTGGGGCCAGAAAAATACCTTGGAGTCACTGAGGGTGGGTGTGGACTTTGGAACCAGGTGTAGTTAGGCAGATGGACGCATAGCCCATTGCTCACAGACTGGTGGTAGAACTGAGGTTGTGGGTTTTGAGGAAGTGGGAGAAAGAACACCTAGATCTCTGAGATGGTTCTTGGAGAAGAATGGGGCACGGTAATTCATGTTATAAAAGAAGAACCAGCTTCGTCTGGGAAGTCATGGGACTGGCTGGTGGCCAGAGAGGTATTAGTACCAGGTTTTCATTTTGTTTTATTTAAATTCAAGCTAGTTGTCATACAGCGGAGTCTTGGCTTCAGGAGTAGAACCCAGTGATTCATCCCTTACATATGACACCCAGTGCTCATCCTAAAAAGTGCCCTCCTTAATGCCCCTCACCCATTTAGCACATCCCCCTACCCATCTCCCCTACAGCAACCCTCAGTTTGTTTTCTGTATTTAAGAGTCTCTTATGGTTTGCCTCCTTCTCTGTTTTTATCTTATTTTTCCTTCCCTTCCCCTATGTTCATCTGTTGAGTTCCATTTTAATAATTTGCCCTGGTGCATGGATAAAAACTGAAAAATTATTCCAACCACAAATATGCCTGGAAATAATAAAGAAAGTGCTCAATATTTATGCAGACAACAGTTCTCTTGGAAAGGGGCTTTTATAGAACAGCTAGCTATGTAATTATTTTGGTCACCTTTTTCCATACCCTTAATTTGTTTAAAACCAAGGTCATTATCAGATCAAATAGTGGCTATTAGGTAAAGCATAATAGTCAGATCTTATCACCCTTTACCAGGCTATTAGGGTCCATCAAAATGTCTCACAGATTTGCTTAAAAGTGTACTTAAGATAGTATTTGATTCCACGTCCTTTATCATTCTCAAATATTCAGTTAACTGAAGTATGAGACTTGATTTAACAGTTTAGAATATATTAAGTAGTAGTACAGCAAAAAGTAAGAATAATCCAGACGCTTTTATTTACAAACAATCTTTTAAGGGACACTGGTTTTATTTTCCTCTGACATATAAATGATTTTGGACAGGATATTTCTGTTAAAGAGTAATTCGGCCTTACATTTTATAATAAATCTGCTTATTACCTGTGTTCTATTTCTAATGATACCAAAGCTCCCAATAGTTCATGACAATTTCTCTTCCAACATTATAGTACTTAAAAGGAGTCCCTGAACACAGCAACTATTACTTGTAGAACCCTCAGTTTCTTCCTTTTTAAAAAGTCTTGTGTTTCTGTAATACAGAGTGCTTTCACATACATTTCTTTTACTTGCTCTTTACCATAAACCTATGAGATCTATAGGGCATGTATTACACTTTTTTGTGAAATCTCCATTTTTTGCAATGTAGTTAAATAAAACATTCACTAAACGGTAAGTGACAAGGATGGGAACTGGCTCCCTCATTAGAGTCCTTGACATGTTAAGCACAACTTGTGACTTTAACGGCTGCCTTCTCAGGTTTCAAGTTCTGTTTCATAGCTTAAAGCTGGGTTTCAATTAAAAAACTCTCCTATTCACAATATCGTTTGAAGAATGATAAGGATATAGCAACCACCACATCAGTAGCAGCTAACTTATGTTAAATGTTCACAAAGAGGTTTATTCTCACACATTTTTCACTGCTGCTGGACCTCTTAAATCCTATGGGTTTCCCTAGAGACAGCCTTTTCCTGAGAAGAATCTTCTCTGAATGTGTGAATTTATGATGATCGCACTCTCAAAACAACAGCTTATTCTGAAATAGGTACAAATTGGTGAGTTGAATCACTTACATGGAAAACTAACATTAATTTCTTCTGCAACATGAGGCAAAATAGCTTCAATGGTTAAAAAGGTTGGCAGGCTCGCAAGAGTTGTTCAAAATTCAGACAGTTCTCCACTAAATTCAATTTCCTCTGGATTCACCAAATATTCAAAATTTGAAGGCTGCTAGTGAGCTCAAGATATCTTAATGATATACACGTTTATCTGGAGGCTGGTCAAAGGCAATTCATTCATAAAGTTTATACAACTAAAGTTTTCTCTGAGATGAACATGACTCTCACACGGGATGGGGGTTGGAGGAAGGCAACCCAGGAAACAATGACAAATAATTTTTCTCATATTATAAGTAAAAACATTTATATTGCAAATACAAGGGAGAAATAAAAAAGCTATATTTGGGGAATTCAATTATGGTGTTGAGCACTGCTTTGCTGTAACAAGTTTGGGTAACCTTGGACTTCACTCTATTGGGACTCTTAAGTCTTATCTTTCTTATCTCTAGACAGCTAGCTAGACAAAAGGCAGGGCAGAGACCAATATGCAGAGTCTGACAGAGTAGTGCCAGAGAAAGCCCTTAACTTAAGACAGTAGTCTCTAATCTAAGAGCAGGAAGGGACTACATACATTTAAAAGAGTAAAACTGCCAGGACTTAATATGTGATTAAATTTAGTAAGAGAGGAAAGCAGGACAATTCCAGGGTGACTTGTAGATTCCTGACACACACGATTTGGATGGTACCAATCATCCGGAAAGGAATAGAAAAGAGGAAGTAGGTTTGACCCTGGCTTCTGTCCAGATTAAAACTTGAGGTGTGTGCTGATGAGTCAGAACTATGAGAGCCTTTCCTCAGAAATCTCTAAAGTTCTTATTTGAAAATCCAGTGTTCCAAATATTGTATTTGGTAAGGTCAAGAAACACTTTGTGCCTGTGGGCACTGCTTAGTTCTTTCTGGGTTGGTACCCCAAGTGGGTTCTTAAACTTTTTTTGTGCTCCTGATAACTTTGGCAGCTATATGAAATGCACAGGTGCCCTTCTCAGAAGAATATTACAAATGCATAAAATAAACCCCATAGGATTACAAAGAAAATCAGTTAGACTGAAATTAAGGTCTTGGGGTACTTAAGGAATTTACGATTACAACTACATCCCTCAAAAGAATCAGGAGCAGGAGACAGAAAGAGCCCTGCAGAGAAAATAATACTGTCTGATCTTTGAACAAATTTGATGAAACAAGTCAAATCCAGTTCAAAAGGCATTTTGTGTCATTCCATGTTTTCTCTTAGTTGCCAAATTGGAGAAACACTTTCAAAGTACAAAATTTAAACTTGCCATTAAGTGGTACCCAAATAGCAATTGCTTTTTTTTTTTTTTTTTTTTTTTTTTAACGTTTATTTACTTTTGAGACAGAGAGAGACAGAGCATGAATGGGGGGAGGGTCAGAGAGAGAGGGAGGCACAGAATCGGAAGCAGGCTCCAGGCTCCGAGCTGTCAGCACAGAGCCCGACGCGGGGCTCGAACTCATGAACCACGAGATCATGACCTAAGCCGAAGTCGGACACTTAACCGACTGAGCCACCCAGGCACCCCTAGCAATTGCTTTTTAATGTTAGGAGGAAGCTGGCTAGCAAAAACAGACTTGTTCAATGACTCAAGGATCGAGGATTAAAAAAAAGGAAAACCCCATATCTAATTCTCCAATATTTTCCCGTTAAGAGCAGAACCTGACATCTCAGAAGCAGATGCATCTTCAGTAGGAAATAGAAATAGGTTACCACAGGAGAAAAATGTGTGTGTGTTATGGGAAGGACAGAAAGCCAAATTTAGCTTAAGTGAGCTTTAAGAGAAAAGAAAAACCCTGTGAACCTATATAAATTTACAAAGAAGAGCAAAGGTGAGATAAGGGTTAAGCCTTAGATAAGATAATTAAATATATATTTATATATAAACATTTGATGTAATTCAGAACAAGATGATGAAAAAGATTTGCTTGGGTGATACCAAATTACATTTAGAGGTTTAAAAAAAATAAATCTACTCCTTCTGACTTGGAAAGTTGTTATAATCCAGTTTCTAGATGCAGAACAAAGTTCATGATCAGCTCTGTCATAGGCAATATTCATATACAGTTGACCTTCCAATAACATGGGTTTGAACTGCACAGGTCCGCTTATATGTGGATTTTTTTCTGATAAATACGGTACAGTAATGTAAATGTATTTCTATTCCTTATGATTTTCTTTTCTTTTTTTTAGTTTATTTACTTATTTTGAGAGAGAGAAAAAGAGAGAGCATGAGTGGGGAAGGGGCTGAGAGTGAAGGAGAGAGAGAATCCGAAGCAGACTCTGACTTGGGGCTGTATGTCACCAACTGTGAGATGATGACCTGAGCCAAAATCAAGAGTCAGATGCTTAACTGACTGAGCCACCGAAGCACCCCTCTTTATTATTTTCTTAATAGCATTTTCTTTCCTCTAGCTTACTTTATTGTAAGAATACATTATGTAATACATATACAAAATACGTGTTAACTGTTTATGTTGTTGGTAGGCTTCCAGTCAACAATAGGTTATTAGTAGTTAAGTTTGGGTGAGTCAAATTTTCAGTTGCATGGGGGTCAGTGCTCTTAACCCCCACATTGTTCAAGGGTGAACTGTATTTATTTTTGAAAGCAATTGAGAAAAAGTCCACTCTTAAAATGCTGAATCATAAACACAAACATCAAAGTGTGACCGCCATGCCAAAAATAGAAATAAACTCACTCACACGAGGTCTTGAAGTTTTTCCATTACATAAAAATCTGCCAAGGAGACATACATTTTCTTTTTTCTTTCTTTTCTTTTCTTTTTCTTTCTTCTTTTTTAACTTATAAAAAGTTTGATTTTACTAGGTCATTTGAATTTTACCCTTTATGAAGAATTTCCTGTTACTCTACCATTTCTTTCCCTCTGGAGTTCAGAATGTAATCATAGGAAATACATATGCTCAAGCGTCAGAGAGATTTCAGATCCTAGGTTTACTACAGAGTGACTGTGTGACCTCTGACGAGGTACCTAACCTCTTCTGTAAAATAGGAAAGACAGCACCAACCTCACATGGGTAGCTCAATGTTACTGCACTGTGCCTGAAATTGAATGCTAGCTCACTGCCCTTACCAACGCATGACTTTATTTGTGATCAGTTGTGCAGGTTCAATGTCACATTTACCAAACCCAACAGCAAATGAGTAAAGTCCCTCCCCAATACTCACCATGGTAAGGCTGGTCACAGAGGTTTTCCTCTGTGCCTCCTTTCTTCCAGACGTCAGATGAATTTGTACTTGCTATAGCATGTCCATTCTTCAGAGCCAATCTGTACTGGGCAGCTCCGTACAAAGAGTAGTGCTCACATTTCCACCACAACATGGCACTGGAGTCACAGCTGAACATTCTCAAGGAGTCTGTGGGTTTAGTAATATCTAGCCCAAGGCACTTCTGGGATTGCAAATGAAAGAGGCGATGCTGGGACACCCACTTCCATAACATGTCCTTACTTCCATCACAGTCCGTTGCTATTATCCAGTCATTCAGTGGCTTGATGCACTTGCCCATGTTTTCATTGACAACGGTGAATGGATCATTGCCTGAGTCAAGACAGACAGTTAAAGAAGACATTTCAGGATTCTGAACTGTGTGGTTAGTGTGCCTTGGCCCCTGCTTGCTGAGGGGAGTCTGAGCACTCCGGGATTACTCCCACCCTCCAACATCTATAAACTGCAATGCACTTACACAAGGTCAGAGGACAGTGGTAGTCAGAGAGGCAGTATAGTGTGGATTAAGAGCATGAGCCAGTCTGCCTAGGTTCAAAGTCTGCCTCTGCTACTTACTACCCATGTGATCAGGGCAAGTTATCTAACCACTATGCCTCAGTTTCCTCCTTTGTAAAATAGTACTTCCATATGGTAGATATTAGGTCAAAATGAGCTTATACAGGTAAAGCACTTAGAATGGTATGTATATTTTTATTGTTGTTCCGTGAAATATCTGCCCCCCTTATTTAATGAGATGAAGAAACTCCTTCGTTTTCATCTTCCTTAGAGAGGTGGTCTACAGTCAATGAAAAGTATCCTGAACCTATTCAGGACCACAGTTCTGTCTTGCTTATATTAGCTACTATGGCAGGGTAAATTATTACATGGCATGAACGTGTCTCAGAGGAGATGCAGAGACTTCTGAGGGGGCAGAAGTAGAATAGTGGGGTAAAGGGATGAGAGGAAATGAAGATCTGGATTCTAAGGGTAGGAGGGACTGTGATCAGCTCTACCTTAGCACCCACAGGAACGTGATGAGAAGCCGTGAAGAGGGGTCGGGAAAGTGCTGACTGTGTGGATCACCTACGGAGGCTGAGGCTGAGCCTGAGCTCCAGAAATCACCTGGGATTCAGAATTCAACAGCCAGGAGGTTTGGACAGTGGGAAACTCCAAAGTGATGAGCATAAGCTGAAGGCGAACCAAGGGACCTCCCTGAACGCTTCCCTGCCACTTTTGCATAAGTTGGGGAAGACCTGAGTAATGACAAAAACTGAAGTTCTGCTAACTTGGTGGAATGGGACCTCAGAATAAAATTTAATCTGATTCTATGAAAATAAAGTAATGCATGGTTTCTTGCACACCTGAGCTTGTGGAACAGGATTCACATCTGTTAAAACAACTTACAGTTGAACAATTTGGCCAGTGCTTTTAGAAAGAAAAATTTTTTGAAGTTATAGCACAAAAGTTCATGTTGCTGAGAGGAAAGCTGAAAGACAGTTAAACAATCATTGTCAGTGAACCAAAGGGTTCAGCAGAAGGACCTGTAAATTTTTAGTTCCCAAAAGGCACTTTCATTTTGATGCCAGCTTCACAACCATTGATTTTACTAACGCTACATACCTTTTCTGATAATAATTCACAGGCTTTCAGAGTTAAAAATTCTTATACGAAGGACTTGAGGGGAAATTTCACCATATAAATAATAACTATACCATTAAGTCAAATCTCAGCTTGAACTAGGAACAGAATTTTTTGCTTTAAATAGCAGCAGCAGCAACAAGAATAGGAACAACTACAAAATCCTGTAAAACTTTAAGTTACTTCTGCTTTCAACTCTGTATTTTAAAATATTACGTAAGGCTGCAGCTAGGTGTCTTGGTCATAGCAACTTCCATCCCTCACCCTTCCTTCTTGGACATTTCTCTGCCATTCTCTGCTTTATGGACACCATTTGGGAGGATAGTTAACAAAAAGAGGAAAACATACTGTCTTAGAAGATTATCGCTCACAATTTCTCCAGTACGCTTCTCCGAAATATTCAATATCGACGCAGACCCATGAGGTACTTTTTTCCCAAACTATTCTCTCACTTCTCCAAGATAAATCTCGTATTCCAAAGTATCAGGAGTTACTGGAGAAAAAAAAAGAAGTCTGCTTCTACAGGAGAATAGGCTGCCACCTCCCTTGCTGGAACATTTCCCCCCGTTGTCCTGTGGTCTCACTGTCTTCTTTCGTGGGCACTCTGCTCTGTGCCCTTTGATCCCAGATAGGTGAGCTGGGCCAGCAGGAGTTTTGCTATCTTTGCAGTGTTTCAAAGTTCTTTCAAGTTGCCTTCGCAGAATCCAATAGATTAGCTATAGCTCTTAGTATAGTGGCACAAGCAGTGGAATACGAGTTAGGGGTGCTAGGTTGAAGACCTACCTCCACTACCAGTTAGCTGGTAGACATGTTGGGGAAGTCACTTAATCTCCCCAGGGTCTTCGTATCTCCAAATGTAAGATGAAAGCAGAGAAGTTTAAGATACCTTAGCCACTTTCAGTACTAATATCCTATGCTTCCACAAGATAAGTTTTCCTAGCCTTTCAGGTTTTACTGGTCTTTGCCAAGTTCATTGTATATTGTTCTTAAACAGATGTCCACAACTTTATTATGTCATGTTAATGCTAGTAGCATTTTAGGTCATCCTAATCCCATTAGCATCAGGTATGTGCACTTAGGTAACAGTGATGCTTTATAAATACTCTTTGGAAGTGAAAAAAAAAAATTACCCTTTCCCATTTACTGTATGTTTTACTTCTGGGACACCCATAGACTGAAGAAGTTTGTAGGAACTCTGAAAGACTACAGGAGAGGTATGGAATGGCATGGAAAAGCTATGTAAAAGAGGAGTTGCCAAGCTTCTTACCTAATTGTAACATCTATGATCATAAATACTTGCCTCATTTTAGATCTGTCTTTTAACTATTTACAATCAATGTTTGACATCCATAGTGTTCCCTTAGCACATACATTAATTATTGATATGATTTAAGGAAACTTGCCATTAGCCTTCATACATAATGTATGTGTAAGCATTCATACATAATATATAAGGTAGGGAGAGTCGTCTTTTCATGATGTTTCCCCATATCATTCCTTACCCTTCGCAGAAGCAGTTCAGTCTGCCTCAGTCTTGTGACCCTATCGGGATGGTAGACTGAAGGGTGGGAAGGACTGAGGAAGTGTGAAAATAATTCCTTATTCATAAAATGTGTTAAATAAGGGTAAATAAAATATTTCAGAAATATGTTACACTTTGAAAAGGTAATTACACAGCAACTTATAAAAGATTCTTTATTGACAACCTTATGTTGCATCTTATTCATGTTATCTTATAATATATCCTAAATGGAATTTTAATGTTTACTTCCACATACAATATTTGGGCAAGTCTAAAAGGCAAAGGTTGATGAAAATAAGCCTCATCATCCCTAGTAGCATTTTTATATGCTTCATTTCATAGAAATATTCTAGTGGTATCTGAGAGGAAATGGCTAAGTAGTATTATCATATATTGAAAATGAGTTTTTAGTATTCCACATTCATCAAAGGAAAACTATCTCCTATTGCCTAATCATTATTGTCTTACCTAAACAAAAGAGGTTTGCACATTCCAAAGAGAAGTTGGACATCAACATTTTATAATCACAGACAAATGGAGAGGGAGATAGAGGCAAGAAGGATGAAGATTGCAGTATTTTTAGTTTCAGGGGAACTTCTAGAGCCCACAATGTTAAGCATTTCATGGAGTCACCACCATGTATACAGATCATACATGTGGAGTAGGAAAGAATCAGAAGTTTGGGTTTGTCAGTTCAAAAACAGGTCCTGAAGTGACCTTGGGTCCATGACAATCTACTAGGAGTCAGGAAGTCATGGCATTCAGATTGGGTGTTATGGGCTGGTGAGAACCTCAGGAGTTCTAGAAGGATTGGTTTACTTCAAGCTATTAGCTCTCCCAGGAAGCCAAAAAGTAAACCAAGCAATTGGGATTTCCCCAAGGGCACAGAGCAACTACTAGGTGTTGAAATTAGGTGTTTCAGCACCTGAGCAACACAGGCCTCCTGCACAAACCTAACGGCATACATGTGACAGACTGCATGCCATTACCAGCATCGTGAAGCTGACACGCTGCCAAACAAATTACTCAAATGGCTAGGGTTTCAAAATTCCAGTGCTTCCCTTAATGGGACCACAAGTCTGGTCTGAGGGTGTAGTAAACAGACCAGAGCAGCTACTAAGGGTGAGGAAGGATTCAGGAAATCAAATACCTGTCAGGACCTAGTGCAGGAAGAATGGAGTTAAGCTGATGCTCTTTGCTTTGGGGTGATGAGAAAGGCCAGGGACTGCAGAGATTGCAAAAATTAAGGAAATCTTGAGTTCTGTGGGGGAGACAAAAACAGATAAGACTAAAGCAGAAGTAGGTGGAAACCAAGTCTTCGGTGACAGAAAGGTCAGGGTGTTTTGACTGTGGTTAGTTGTGGCAGTGAAATATTTCTACCTGGATTGTGGACAGGTGGAAAAGAATTCTCACAGCCAGTAAAGGACTTTTGGCAGTTTCCAACAGGGAGGGTCAAAGGAGAATGGAGAAGTGTGAATCAGATCAGCATTCACTAAAAGGTCCTTGTTGTAGATAGGGTGATGTCACTCACACTCTGGGAAGCTTCTTCACATCACGCTCTGAAAAAAGTCTAAATCTGGCAGTAACTTAGTTTAGCTGTTACAGGAAAATAAGAACCACAAGCAGCCTACGGTTTTCAAAAAAGTTCTTACCCATCTTTTACTTCCTCATACAGGAAAAGTGAACAGAAGTGGTAGGTGGTGACGGCCCACTGACCACTCGCTATGCAGCCCGACTAAGAAAGTCCTCGGGGGCATCTTTTGCCAAGGCAAAAAGAAAGTAAAAGCAAACTCCGATTGCTGCCAGGGGGCATGGTGAGGCTGGCACTACCCAGAGCATCAGCGAAGGGAGTCTATTCCTGGTCCTGCTTCCGCAGTTAGAGGCAGGAAGGTCTCTGGGCAAGCCACCTGTGCTTCAACGTGGGACCGTCAGCCTCGCAGGGGTGTTTTGGAGCTGATAAGGCAGGGGAAAAGATCGCCGCTCAAGGCTTTAGGGGAGGGCATCATAAATAAGTTATGATCATGGTCACTTTAGAAGACATGGCTTAACCTAACTTCCTTTTGGATGTGCACGTTGGCGGACGTGCAGCTAAGTTGGGGCATCATTAATCATTCTGGGCGCTATGGATAGAAAGTTCCTCTAGACACTGAGTGGCCAAGGTGACCAGGAGGCGAAGGAGGGGCGAAACCCGCTGGATGGGGTGTGGGGGTTGCTGAAGAGCCCTTTACTCTAAGGAGGCAAGATTTTGGAGGCTTCAGGACGAGGAAGGGGCGGGGGACCGGCACAGAAAAGGTCATGCGCTTTCCCTAAGGTGGACTGTTCTCTCTCAGCACCAGAAAGGCCCTGCCCCCCCCCGCGCCCCCCCCCCCCCCCCGCGACCCCTCCATCCTCCAGGCGCCCGAGGGCCAGGGAGCTCCTCCTACCCCAGAATTCCCCTTCGGCTCACATGTTCGGCTCCAGACCCCCGAGGAAAGCAGAGGTGACGAGACCCGGGGCGCCGCCCTAACCCCAACCGAGGAAAGTCGGCAGACCTGACAACTTCGAGGGCCCTAGCCGCCGCCGACCTGGCCTGCCCGCGGTTACCTGCGCGGCCAGAGGGCTCCGCCAGTGCGCAGCACCTGAGAAGTAGCAAGAGGAGCTCCGCCGCGCGGCGAAGGGTCGCCCAGCGCGTCCTCATCCTGAGCCGGCCCCAGCAGTCCAACCGGGTCCTCGGGCGCACGCGGGACCCACCCCTCCCGCTGCGCCCAGCGGGCCGGGCCGGCGCTTTTGCCTAGAGCCTCCGGGGAATCCCGGCCCCGCCCCCTCCGCCCTCGGCCAATCAGGCGGGGCGGGGCGGGGCAAGTGAGTGGACTCTTTGGCGGGAAGACGAACCTACGCGCACCTTCTGGAGGACCGACCCGCCAGGAGACGGGAAGTGAGCGCGGAGCTAGACTGCAGAGTGTCGCTCAGACTACCGGGCTTGGGGGTCCTGGCCCCCACTCTTCTTCAGTAAAGTTGAGGAGACGCGGCAGTTGCCGGGACTTGGCAACTTCCTGGTGTGTGGGTTGGGTTCGTTTAGGACTTTGTTCTCTGCCTAGCGCACCTGTCTGGGAGGACCTCTTGACTGTGGGCTAGGCTGGAGAGGCACCCACATCCTCTCATACCCCAAAGGCGGAAGTCTGCATCCGTAGTGTTGCTGCTGCTATCAAGCCAAGGAATTCAGGTGTCCTTAGTTGCGTCTTGTGTTTTCGGATAGTGCAAACAAAGGCAGGGTAATCGCACTCTGCAGTTTCACCCACAATTGTTAAAGAATGAAAAAGCAAGAGCTATTTGAGTGAACCTACAATCAATACTTTCAACGATTTAGGCCTTATAACCATCTGACCTTTGCAAGTAAGCTCTTCTCTTAAAAATTAATAATAATAATCCAGTGGAAATGGGAAGTGTGCACCCCAAACCAGCAGTGTGAGAATAATATTTATCCTCTCCCTGTGGGAACTGCAATCATTATAAATAGGCTGACCTAAGTTGCCTGGATGTGAATGTCCTATATTCTTAAACCCCATAAAAGCACATGGTGTGTACCCAGAAACACCTTCATTCCTGTCTTCTGAGGGTGAATGCTTCCAGGAGAAGAACATCTAGGTTGCCTCTCCTGATTTTAACTGCCAAGGCTTTGCTGATGACTCCTAACCTTGACTCTGGTCTCTCCCCAGACTTGGGCCTTCAGTTCAGTAAATATATTAAGCACTTGCTATTATGGGGAGGGGCTCCTCCCAGGATAAGATAAAGAGAAAACATCCCTGCAGGCTCAAGCTTACTGAGTACTAGGGGAGACTGAGGCACACACAGTTAACTTAGGGCAGAATGAATGGGGAGACTGGACAAAGCTTCAAGGAAGACAGCACCTCAACCTGGGTCTTGGGTAGTCGGTAGGAATTTGACCATGCATAGCTGGTTGGGGAAAAATAGTAACAGAATGGCAGGAAAATTGCAAGGCAGGGGCAGAGGACAGCAGTCCAGTATGACCACCCTTCCGGGTGCATGTGTGTGTGTGTGTGTGTGTGTGTGTGTGTGTGTGTGTGTGTGTTAAAAGTAGTTGTGGTGGAGGCCTAAGTGAAAAATGACAGCAGAGAAGTAACTTGTGGAAGTTTCGTGAAGTGCCTTGAATATGATGTCAAAGACTTTGACTTGATTCTCTAGAACTGGGCAATCAAAGTTCTGAGTAAGACTATCTGCTACTGCCCTGATTCCCTCTGCATTTGTGGTTGCTTGCCTTTCTGATCCTGCCCAACTTGGAGCTACTTGACAGTTGTGCTCTTCTCATTATTACCTTCCTACACTGAGCACAGACCCGATCCAGAGTAAGCTCTAAAAAAAAAAAAAAAAAAAAAAAAATAGTTTACTTACTAAATGAATTCCTAGAGCCACACCTTAGCATAGGGCCATATGAGCTCTTGCTTGCATTATGTTGCAGTAGTTTCTCAGTTGACCTTCCTGCCAACAATTGTCCTCTTAGGCAAAGGAATCTTTTTTTTTTTTTTTTTTTTTTTATTTTATTTTTGGGACAGAGAGAGACAGAGCATGAACGGGGGAGGGGCAGAGAGAGAGGGAGACACAGAATCGGAAACAGGCTCCAGGCTCCGAGCCATCAGCTCAGAGCCTGACGTGGGGCTCGAACTCACAGACCGCGAGATCGTGACCTGGATGAAGTCGGACGCTTAACCGACTGCGCCACCCAGGCGCCCCATGGCAAAGGAATCTTAAACACTGCTTGGAACATATGACCTTTCTTCTGCTCACATCCTTTCAGTGCTAAGTGGGAGTTCAGGAGGATTGTGAATGCCTGAAATTATATACAGTTTTATGAATGCACTTAAAAAAATTTTTTTTTTTTTTTGAGAAAGAGCAGAAGAGGTCCAGGGCTTTCCTGAGAGTCTCAAAGAAGCCTGTGATACAAAAGGAAAACTCATCTAGGATAAAGCAAGCCCCTCTATGATCTGACCCTTTATGTTTATTTACCTTCCTATGTCATTCTTTGCTTCAGTCAACCTGTCTGAATCTGTCTTGCCTTTTCCTATCTCTGCCCATATATCCATATTTTCTCCAATGTAGAATGCTTCTTTTCCTTCTCCCTTGGTTTAGTTCTACCCCTCCAGTTAAGGCCGTGCTCAAATCTCACATTTTATATAAAACGTTTCTAAGAAGGACCCTAACCCTTGGGGATTCCAAACATCTGGATAATATGCATTCTGTTCACTTCATATTTAACACGTAGTGCCTCTTGCTGTTTGAGTAATCCCCCCTTATCTGTGGTTTTGCTTTCTGTGGTTTCAGTTACCCTCAGTCAACCACAGTGTGGATGATGCTTTTTCTGATGTGTGGTCAGAAGGTCAATAGTAACCTAAATCTACATCACTACATCGTTTGGCTCATTTCATCTCATATGTAGGCATTTTACAATCTCACATTATCAATAGGACGATGAGTATAGTACAATATTTTGAAGAAAGAGAGAAAGAAGAGAAACCACATTCACATACTTTATTGCAGTATATTGTTATAATTGTTTTTTATTAGTTACTATTATTAATCTCTTAGTGTACCTAATTTATAAATTAAGTTTTACAGTTACATGTTATAAATTAAGCTCTGCAGTTACATGTGTACTGATACTCCACCTAGGTTATATGTCTTAAATAACTATTTATTGTCTATGGTGACAATAGAAAGCAGTGTATCCTTCAAGTCTTACCTTGAATGTCACTTGTTCAAAGAAATCTTTCTTGACTCTGCAGTCTAGGTCAACTTCCTCTGTGATTGGTTCAGAGTACATCCCACACTTTGTCTTGATAGCACTTAGCATAGCTGGATTAAACAATTATGCACTTGCTCACTTGCTGAATGTCTGTCTCCCTTTCTAGGCTGCAGGACCCCTGACGGCGGTGACTCTGTCTGTTTAGACACATCTCTGTTCCTGGCACCTGGCCCACGATTTGCTGGATGAATGCCTGAACAAATATATGGTAAGTGCCTCATAAAGGATGAATGAATAAATAAATACCTGGTAAATATCTCCTAATTTGCTGGATGAATAAATAAGTAAATATATGGCAAATGCCTAGTGCAGGCAACAGGAGGTCTGGGCATTTAAAAAAGGGAGAAATCAACTGTGGTGGGTGGGTGAGGGTCTGCAGGCACCAAGCTGAATGTCCTTCGATGAGTGAAATTCAGTAGATAGAGGTGGTGGGAGGATACTCCATTGCTGAGGCAATGATGTGAGCAAAATCACAGACATCTGCCACCCATTGGGTGCCAGGCCATCGTGCTGACAGTTTCCAATGTGCTCTTTTATTTGATAGTCATTCTATGAAGGAACTATTATTATCCTTATTTTACAAATGTGGAAACTGAGACAACATAGACAAGATTGATAACTAGGCCAAGGTCAATAGCCATAAATGAGGATACCAAGATGGAAATCTAACTATAGAACTTGCATGAATATATGAGAGTATTAATATTATTTTATTCTTAGTTGCAATTAGGAAGTGGGAACATGAGCTTTTGGTATCTCCAAAGTGAAGTTTTTAATTATAAAATGCATCATACCTGAAAAAGAGTAGCTAGGATTGTGGGCTTCCTACTGATCATGTCCGCCTTATTCTCAGACAGAGGTAACACCTCTTTGGAGTCATTTCTCATTCCTTTCTTTACAGCTTCCTTATATATAGTTCATGCCTTAAACAGACTATATAACTGTGCATGTTTTAGGATTTTATGTAAGTAGATTCAGTTCAAGGTTTTTTGGGCACTTATCTTTTTTGCTCAAAATTATGCCTGTGATAGGGGCACCTGGGTGCCTCAGTCATTTAGGCAACCAAGTCTTGATTTTGGCTAAGGTCATGATCTCATGGTTTGTGAGATCAAGTGGAGCCTGCTTGGGATTCTCTCTCTTCTCTTCCCCCTCCCCCTCCCCCTGTTTGCCCCCCCCCCCAAAATAAATAAAAAAGATTATGCCTGTGATATTCATCTGTATTGATGTGTGTAGCTATAATTTATTCATTTTATGCAATATTCCATTATAAGAATAAAACATACTTTATCCATTCTCTTGCTGGTGGACATTGGAGTAAGTTCCATCTGGGTAATTTGCTGCATTTAGCGATGCTTCTGTGAACATTGCTGTACATGTCTCCTGGTGCACATGGCTAGGTTTTCCTGAGAGTGCATTCTTAGAAGTGGCATTCCTGGAACACAGGGTATGTTCAGCATCAACATTATTAGACAATGCCTGTATGCTTTCCAGTTTGCACTCCCAGGTTTGCATTCCTGCTGCTGAACATCTTCACCACTTGGCATATTAACATTTTTGGTGGGTTAAAGTTATGGGTGGGTTAAAGTTGCATTTTTCTGATTACTAATGCAGTTGAACATATTTTCCTGTGTTTATTGGTTATTTGTATTTCCTTTTCCAATTCGTGTATAGCCTGTTTATTTGCCTGTTTTCTCTTAGATCCATTCCCTGCACTCCCCTGCTTTGAATCTCCAGGGCCTAGTTTGCATTCTCAGGCTCCCTTTGCCTTCTGGTTAGGTTCAGCCAATGGGAGTAACTGGGAGTAGGACATGGAAGTTTGGGTGGGGGAGAATCCAAGATTTTTCTCTCCTCTCTGCTTTGGGAGCATGCCAAGCAGTGGCTATGTCTCTTCTGTGGTTTCAGTTCCTGTCTGGAAGCCCCATTCTTTGTGGTCCAATTCCTACCAGGCAACTGTGCTGTGATTCCAGCATGGTTGAGTGGTTCTTTCTCCAAGGGTCTAGCTCCCACAGGGTGGCCTGGGCTCTTATTCAGATAACACTGTCCTTCTCTGCTCCTCAGGTCCCAGGGGTAGTAGTAGCTTCTTGTAATTGCTACTTTCTGGGTAGCCTCATTGGCACTTATTTTTAGGTCTTTCAACATCTCTGTAACTAGTTATTTCCCTATATTAAATTTCTTCTATTGATTTTTTTTTCTCCTATTTCTATTCTTCTATTTCTATTTCTATTGATTTTTTCTTCTATGGATTTTGTTCTCCTTACTGGGCCTGGATGATACTGATTACGCATGTGAAAGAACTGTACCTGAGACAACATTCAAAACAGAGTGAGATGTGAACAAAAAAAACCTACAAATGGAGCATATTCAACTGCATGAGGAGTTGCAACATAAAGAAAGCCAGTGTGGGATGCATTTAAACTGCAGTTTTGATGATGCCCACAGATGGTCCCTGGTGTAGTAAGGAGGACTCAGGAGGCCCAAGTGAGGGCTTGGTCTAAGAATAAATTTTAAACAATTCCCATGACACTGTGATAATAAAGATCTGCATTTATTTCTGGTTATAACTAAACTCGTGAGGTCTATATAATCATGGACATAGATCTCAAAGGACCAATATAAGGTTGTAATTCATCCACTTAAAAAACAAAAAACAAAATTAAACAACTCCTCTTGTTAAAATAAACTGAATTTACCCGACAGACTTCTTTTTTAGGTTTATTTATTTATTTTGAGAGAGAGAGAGAGAGAGAGAGAGAGAGAGAGATCATGCATGAGTGTGAGCAGGGGAGGGGCAGAGAGAGAGAGGGAGAGAGAGAATCCCAAGCAGGCTCCACCCTGTCAGCACAGAGCCTGACAACGGGACTCCATCCCACGAACCATGAGATCATGCCATGAGCTGAAATCAAGAGTTGTATGCTTAAACTACTGAGCTACCCAGGCACTCCCCCCACCAGGCTTTAAACTGTAGAATTCTCAGATAAGGAAATGTTTTATCAGTATGTCTACAGAACATTGACATATGGGACTGGAAAGGAGCCAGAGTGGCTGACTCATTCACTTACTCAGCTTAGCCTCATTCACAGACACCAAGGAACTATGGAATTATGAGTTCACAGAGAAGTTTGGAGTCCATCATCTTCCCTCTCACATTTTGGATGAGGAAACTGGAGCTCAGAGGTTTCAGTGACCTTTGTGGATATAAAAAGCATAAGTGAGGTTCAACGTGGACCCTTGAGATTCATGGGAAGACTTCCAAAACACAGTGAGAACACCTTAGGGCTGGCTACCTGCCTCTGATAGAAGGCAGGGGTGGTTGTGGCGAAATTTAGGTGCTAGGTGATGATGAAAAAGTGGGTCATAGGTTAAGACGATGCTGGTGTTGGTAAGACTTGTGTAGTTGGTGGTTGCAAAGATCAGTAATGTGTTCTGAGCAGGAGTGTAACACCTCAAGCATGGTGGGAATTCTCTAGGAATCATTTTTGTCAATGGTGCATTCTTTGGAAAATAAGGAAATAATTTTAATGGTACAGATGACTTTATGGATGTGGGAAATGTGATGAAGGATTTGGTTTTTATATTGGCATGCATTCACTATGTTTTGTCAAAGAGGCAAGAATTAAGGTGATATGTTTGCTTTTTACTTATGTAATTGGAAATTCTTTCCTCAGAATAACTAAATCCGTTGCCAAAATCTGTTCCAAGAAAACAATAGTTCAAATGATAAATAATCAAAGCCCAGGAGTCCTTGCTCCTCGGGGAAACTGGTCAGGTTTACACTTTAGAACAATTATTTTCCTGACTTTAGCAGAAGGTAGTGAATGTCAAGTTTTCCAGCTTTGGAAGTCAGAGTGTGATGTAAGTCTCCATCAAAGCTGACTCATAACTCAGGACCACCTAACTTGTTAGTTAAGGGTAAGGTTAAGATATCTACCTTAGTTAAGCTAAGAATGATGGCTGATTGACTTTTAGAAACATTTTTGAAGTGTAATGGTGAGAATCCTAAAAAAATTTTAGGTACTGAGAGATATGACGCTATTTTTAGTACTGAGAGGTAGTACTGTACCATCTGTTCACCTTTTGTCAGCTCACTAATATCCCCATGATGCAGATGGTTTAAACTTTTACTTTTTAGGACCCAGTTCCATGTCCTTGTAGACTTCTTCCAGGGAGCAAAATGTGCCTCTTTGCTGGTAGGCAAACCTAATGAGGCTCCCTAATGTGAGTCTACCATGTCTCTGTATTTCCTGTTACTCACCTTTATCTCAGTTTTGGAGGAAAAGTGAGCACCCCCCCCCCCCACCTTTTTTTCTTAAGTTTATTTATTTTGAGAGGGGTGAGGGGAGACAGAGACAGAGACAGAGACAGAGACAGGGAAGATCCCAAGCAGGCTCCATGCTGTCAGCACAGAGCCCCACATGGGGCTCCGCCCCACAAACCATGAGATTATGACCTGAGCCGAAATCAAGACTCAGACACATAACTGACTGAGCCACCCAGGTGCCCCAGACCTCCTTTTCTTAACATAAATTCTTCTGTGTTCCTGACCATAATCTTCCCCTCCTTGGTATTTTTAGTCTCTCCCTCTCCATGAATCAGAGTAAGAGAGACTCTGAGCATGTTTGAATTTTTTGTTTTTATTTTTTTACTATAGAATATAAAAACTGCACCCAGAGTAGGGAACATAGTATAATGAATTTATAGGTCCCATCACCTTCTTCAACAGTTACCGATACAGGGTCAGTCTTGTGTCGTCTCTATTTTGACCCACTTTCTACTCCTTTCAGATTATCTTGAAGCAAATATCAGAACATCAAATATTTCATCTGTAAATATGTCAATATGCATCTCTAAAAGATAAGATCTTATAAAAGACATAACCACAACACATTATCTCACCTAAAAACACTGACAATAATTTCTTAATACTGTTAAATATCCAATCGGTGTTCACATTTCCCCAGTTATCTTATAAATTTTGTTTTCTTTTATTTTTACCATGTGTTTGAGTCAGAATCTAAATATGGTTTTTACATTGACACAGGTTGAGATTTCTCTTAAGTATCTTTTAATCTCCAGGCACCCTGTCTTTTCGTTCTTTTTCCCCTTGTAATTGTGTGAGAAAAAACTGGCTCGTTTGTAGAATTTCTCAGTCTGAATTTTGATTATTGCATCACTATTGTGTTCACAGGTTCCATTATCCCTTGTAGCTCTTATAAATTAATAGTAGGCTTTATGAGACTCAGATTCAATTTATTCTTGATGGTACTATTTCATATGTGCTGTGCTTTTCTGTCTGGAGGGCCATAATGTGATATTTTTTTCTCATTGTTTAGTGATGTTATCAGCCATTGCTGATCATTCCTGGGATCACTAAGCATTAGAAAATAAAGATATTCTAATTCCATCATTTTTTTCTTCATTTATTAGTTGGTTGCTTCTTTAAAGAGAAACTTTTCCTTATCAACTAGTTGGTTACCCAGAACTACAGATCATGTAAGAAACTTGATTCTTCCTTTATTGATCAGTTTTGAAAGTATAAGGAGGTGGTTCATAACATCCTCTGAAGGTGACCAATGAGATTTTAATTTTTAATTATGGTTTATTAATATTTGGTGCTTTTCAGTCCCTTTCATTTATTATATATATTGATGCTCCACTTTGGCCAGGGGAGACATGACCATAGAAGTGTTCACAGTTTCCTTGTGATCTGGAATGACAAGATGTTTCAGTCTCCACATGTACATTTTCTGTTCCAGACCTGGAATCAGCCACTTCTCTAAAGATGTTTGCTTCTTTTTAGTAGGAAATGGTGGAGACCACAACTGGGTACTAGGAGTACTCTTCCTGATAGGTTGGCCCTTATTTCCATCAGGGGTTTTGAAATCAGACATGTGGGTTTGAGTCCTTACCCCACCTCTTGCTAGCTGGGTTCTTAGGCAAGACACTTAATTTGAGCCTCAGCTTTCTCACTGAAAAAAGAATAAATAACAACACTTAGTCTTAAGATTACTGTAAGCCTTAAATTCCCTAGCACAAAATGAGCAACCAATAGATAGCAGCTACTGATATTTAATGTTTTCATTAACACATGTAGGCATGTTATCATGTGGAGGGGTCTCAATAATCTGATCCAAGTCATTCCCAACATTACCTATTTGACCTTATCATCCATTAGTTAATGTACGGGTCCAAATAAAAATTTGAATATGGAGTATTGTTCATGTTGTTCCTCCAACCATGACTGACTTTTCTCTTCCGTGCAGATTTTAACTCTTCAAAGCCTATCCTCTTTCACCTCCTATAGTAGTACCTTTTATCTTTGGTATTTGGTCATATGTTGTGTATTGTTTCAATAATTTTTCCACATATGTATGTTTTTGTCCCCCAGGAATACTGTCATATTGTTGATAGTAGAGATATCTTATATATATATTTTTTATTTTGAACTACAATGTATATGAAAAAAGCTTATAAAGCATAAATGTGTAGTAAAATATTTTCAAAGTGAATATCTATGTAACCACCTCCTAAGCAGAAAATATATAACATTTCCAGTACTCCAAAAGCCCCGACTGTGTCCCTTTTTTATCACACATCCCTTCATCCTCTCTAAACACAGCCACTGTTTGCACTTTTATGGTTATAATGTCCTTGCTTTACGTACAGTTGGACCTCTGACAAGTAGACCCCTTAGTGTTGCCTGTTTTTGAACGACATACAGATGGATTCATGATCTGTGTATTCTTTTGTATCTGAGTTCTTTGGCTTGATGTTATACTTTTAAGATTTATTCACATTGTTGTGCATGCCTGTGTTTTTTCATTTTCGTTGCTATATATATCTTATTGTATGAACACACCGCACACCACAATTTATCCATTTGATCGTGTTTACAGTTTTTGACAAATACAAATAAGGCACTTTGATCACTGAACAAATATTCTGACGTACAAATGCATGCATTTGAGTATACTCTAAGAATTAGAATTGCTTGGTCACAGAGAATGCATACATCAAATTTAAAAAAAATTTTAATGTTTATTATTTATTTTTGAGAGAGAGAGAAAGACAGAGTGGCCAGCAGGGAAGGGGCAGAGAGAGAGGGAGACACAGAATCTGAAGCAGGCTCCAGGCCCCGAGCTGTCAGCACAGAGCCCAATATGGGACTTGAACTCATGAACTGTGAGATCATGACCCAAACGAAGGTCAGACACTCAACTACCTGAACCACTTAG
Source organism: Panthera onca (assembly GCF_046562875.1). Lineage (NCBI taxonomy): Eukaryota > Metazoa > Chordata > Mammalia > Carnivora > Felidae > Panthera > Panthera onca. Next base: position 72,261,169 of record NC_138346.1, on the reverse strand, counting down.
GCACCCCTACATCAAATATTAACAGATAATGGTATACTATTTTCCAAGGTTGTTTTGCCAATTTACTGCATAAGAAAAAGATCCAATTGGGCTTTCTGCTTCTCTTCTTTTTTTATAAAAAAAAACCAAACAACTTTTTAAAAAAACATTTATTTATTTTTGAGAGACCGAGAATGAGCAAAAGAGGGGCAGACACAGAATCCGAAACAGGCTCCAGGTTCTGAGAGTCAGCACAGAGCCTGACACGGGGCTCAAACCCATGAACTGTGAGATCATGACCTGAGCCAAAGTCAGACACTTAACCAGACTGAGCCTCCCAGGCTCCCCTTTGCTTCTCTTCTTTTTGTTTATTTTAATTTTTTTTTTTTAATGTTTATTTGTTTCTGAGACAGAGAGAAACAGAGCATGAGTGGGGGAGGGTCAGAGAGAGAGGGAGACACAGAATCTGAAGCAGGCCCCAGGCTCTAAGCTGTCAGCACAGAGCCTGATGCAGGGCTTGAACTCACAGACCGTGAGATCATGACCTAAGCTGAAGTTGGAGGCTCAACTGACTGAGCCGCCCAGGCCGTCCCCCTTTGCTTCTCTTCTTAAAGACAGTTCAGTAGGAAGCTCCGAAAGAGAAAGATGCTAAGACTTGCAGGGGTTACTTTAACCTGTAGTAGTGAAAAATGGCAATCACAACAAAAAGTCCTTGGAGCTTTCTATTCCCTGCCTCTTCTTTTGGAAATTGTATTGTTCTCTGAAGTATACTTCAAACAGTTTCTTCCTTGAAGCTAACCCCAATCCCTCACTTTGAATGAGAGTGCTTGATAGGTTTTCCTTTGTATTATAATTGTGTTCATGCCATCATCCCCAGCCTGGAGCAGGTACCAAGTCTTAATGGTTTGTATTCCCTACTCTCTGGTACAATTCCTTTTAAGGCAAAGAAAAGAATCCTGTCAGGCAACAATGGATGACAATTCAAGAATAAAATTTAAAACCTTCATTTGTTTAATAAAGGACACTGAGGCTTCCCCCCCTCCCTTTTGTGGATAGAGTGTGGACCCCTGTGTTTTGTGAGGTTACCACAAAAAAGTTTGGGTAGGATGTTTATGGCTATTTCTATTTCCAGTTCCTTTGAAGGTGCCTTATATGTTCTGTGATTTCATTCATTGTATGGCTGTTTTGTAGTGTTACTGTTATATTGTGACATCTGTGTGAGTCAAGTAGTTATTGAGTCTAAGGGATGTTTTAGTGTTTTATTATTCTTACAGTAAAATAATATAGTCTGTAAATTATCTAACAAGTTGCTGTATGCAATTTACAAGATGAGAGATAGATACCTAACAATTCAAAAATTAAAAACAATACAACCATAAATAAAGGTGTATCTTTCCTACCTTGTAAATAGCTGTAATCAGTTTTTGCCTCATGGGCGTTCAGACTTCCCTTGTGAGTTAACAGAAAACTAAGGAAATACTCATAAGGTTCTTAAATGTGGTTCAACCTCACATTGCTCTTAGTGGAAAGAGTTGATTTCTGGGGCCTTTGGTGTGTGTGTGTATGTGTGTGTGTGTGCATATGTATCTGTGGGTTTATTTTCCCTATTGATACTGTACTCCCAAGTTTGTTTCTTATATCTTTACTTTACATATTTTAAGATATTGCTTTATGATTGCAAATGACACATCATCATTTCCACATTGGGTGTATAGAGCACTTTGAGTTCTTTGATTTGACCTACACAGTTTGCTACTGTTGCCTTCACTTGTTATCACCTTGCCATATTTATGCCTAGCAGGCATTACCCAAATGAATATGAGTGTACTCTCAGGAGAGATCTCTGGCTTTGCTTCTACTTCTCACACTCACAGAGGCTGCCATGGCTTGTGGCCAAAGCCCCTGTTAAAGGGTAAGCACGGGTTATGATCCTCTGTTCATATGACCCTGTAACTCTGATCATAGCTGATTAGATCAAGGATGAGCTCTTGCCTCAAAGACAGCCAATCTTTAGGTGGCTTAGCAGAATATGAAATGGCCTTTTCTGAGTTGGGTTCTCCAGAAGCAGATCTTGGGATGATTTGATTTTTCTGGCGAAAAGAATCCGGAAATAAATCTAGAATTTGTATTGCTGTCACAGGACTCTTGAGATATAAAGTGTTCCCGAGAAAAAGTAGAGTTGTGGGGACATGGGGCAGGGAAGGGAAAGTAAGACAGACAGAGGTGGGATGTCAAACAAAACCCCACAGAAGATAACTGTCACAATTCTGTAGAGAGGATTGAAGAGAGGTGGTCACCTCACAGGCAATCCTAGCAGTGGTGAGGGAGCTGGGATGTTTATACTCCCATATTCATCAGTCATTGGTTAAGGGCCGAGCCTGGGTATATAAGTTTCCAGGCACTATATGCTCTTTGTGCATGAAGAAGAAACTGGCCTCATGCAACCTGAGGGCAGCCTGTTGATTGTGAGATGCAGTTGCTGGTTGTTGAGAGTGAAAGCACTCCAAAACTGAAGTACACTTACATAACACAGCATTGGAGGGGATCTGCATAGAGCACTGTCAGTGGGCCTGATGTGAGAGGTTGCTCAACAGGGATTATGGTGATTCATGGAGCTAATTAGATCCTCTCTCTTAGGGATCTGGAAATGACATACACAAAGAGTTAGTAAGAATTCAACAGGGTGCAGTATCCAGGAGCAAGACGAAGCAGGAGAGTCGAAAAGAACAGATGCAAAAATTTACAGAACTCATCCTTCTGTGATTTTCAGTTTGGGTTGTAGGTGTCTCCGATGAATTAGTCTGGAAACTAAAGATGTGTTTGTAACAATTCTTTACCTCACTGGCTTCATGGTGATCAGTAGGTAGTTGTTATAAACTGTGATTTGGCACCAATCCTTGGGCTACAAATACCTTAGCCTCTCACCTCACACCCAGTCCCAAATTCCACCATTTATTATGCATTCGAACTCAGCATATTGGAGTTGTTAACATGAAAATGTTTTCTGGAAATAACCCATATCAGTTAAAGAATTGCAAAACTGTAGTTCCATAGAAAAACTATTTCTTACAATCTAGGATAACTCTCAAATCTGTCTTAGTAGTGTGACTTGCAGGAGAGAGAACTTAAGCCAGATAAATAATAAATTAGCACAAGAACTGCCCACTTAGTGGTATTGAGGTGGGCATTTTTTTCTTCCCAGACTTGGCAGCTTCATTTCCGTATCTGACGTTTTAAGGACACGTAGAAGTAATACTAGTACCAACTATTTCTGTACTTGATGGTTAGGTATAAATGAGATCAGGGAATGGGGAAATGATTTACAATGTCAGTATAACATATGAACACAAAAATAAAAACTAAAACAAAGCAGTTAAGTTTGAAGGTCTGTATACATGGAGTTGAATTTAGAATGCCAGGCAACCTATATCTCCTCCAACCAAATAGCTATACTCATGCCATTGCACACTCTTTCCCTGCACCAAGGTATCAACTTCCGGTTGTAACAATATCTGGGAACTCTTAGGAGTAATGGTGATATGACTACATTAATTTTTTTAAAAGCAATAATATTAATTCACATGTATTAAGCACTTACCTTGTGTCTTACTTTTCTTATGGGGCTAGTAATAATACCTACTTCATAAAGGTATAGTGAGAATTAAATGAGGGAAGCATTGAGATTAGCACTGGAAGCCATACTACTGTGCAATAACTGATATTTATTATGATTATGGTTATTGGGTACTAAAGTCAGTATTGAAGATATTAAAAAATGGACAAGATATGGTACTTTTCTTCAAGGAGCTCTGAGCCTAATGGAAAATGAGACATGTAAAGAAGCGTTTATGATTTGATCAAGATAGAGACATGTTAATGCCAGGGTCCTGGCTTTAAAGGGGGAGCAGTTAATTTTGCATGGGTAGGTAATGAAGATTTTCCAGAGTTAGGAGGCCATGGCATAGTATTTGATACTGGGCACTGATAGAAGCTGTCATATGAGAATGGGCTGAAGAACCTTCCAGTAGTGAGACACAGTACAGTACATTTGGGAACTAGAGTGGATACCCAGGAGTAGAGCAAGGTCTGTCTGCAAAAGCAGCCAAAGGTGATACTGGATGGTAAGGCAGAACCATATCAAAAAAAAAAAAAAAGGTGTTCTGTGTAACATTCAGGAGCTTGGACTTTATCCTCTGTGCACTGCAGACCACTGAAAGGGTTTGGTCAAAAGCAACATCAAAAGAGATAAAATCAGGTTTACATTTTGAAAAGATGGTAAGATGACTCTGGCAGCTGTGGACAAATGCCAGGTTGGTGAGACTGGACAAGCTGTTAGGAAAGTCTAGGCAAGAGACAGGAGAGTGTTAACTAGGACAATAATGATGGGGACAAAGGAGATAAGAGATAAGGCAGCTCATACAGGGAGACAGAATATAATAAGCTGCTATTGAACGGGTTAGAGATATAATTGTTATTTGTGGTACAGTTAGACCCTCCCAATTACTCTAAAGAAACTTCTCACTTAATGCCTGTCGTTCCATGTACAATTGCGATTCTTTGCATTTCTCTTCAAACTGTATACTGTTGTATAGGGTTTTGTACTTTCCAACCAAACTTGGCTCCACTTAAATTGTAAATGTTTGCATTTACAGAGAATAAAGTCAGCGATAAAGCTGCGATGGTCCTTGTAACTTAACTTGTGTTTGCTGCAGCTCCTTGCCCCTGAAAGGTGTCAGAATGAAGAATTTATGAATATAGTCAACGTAAAAATAGGAAATTCTAAAGGTATAAAGAAAAAAATGGGATAGAAATGGTAGTATGTAAGGATTATATTGATATATGTTAGTGAATTGCTCTAATAGAATCAGTAGTATTTGGAAAGCTGTCAATGTCATCTCATATTTAAACTATTAAGTGCATATTTAAGCTGTGCAAATCACTTGCATTCATTTCATGGCTAATCAATCCAGTCTGAAATTGTTTGCCAAATGGTAATGGGATTTTCTCTAACAGCTAGATACTTAAGTCACTAGACACCAAATTATGGGATAAAAAAAATCAATTCCACATCCCAGATAATTACTGGCCTAAAACAATACTGTGTTGAGTCCTGGCGCATACCCTCCAACAGCAGATGTCTTTGTTTTGGACAATTTTGATGATCTCAGTAACTCTAGCATGATAAACTAGTGATGCAAATTATTTTTTCATTTTAATTTTACATTGTAGATGGAGCTATTGACTTTTAATGCAGCATATTTTCTGTTGCAGCCAGAGCCTAAATTAGAGTAGTAACCGTGGAGAAAGAGAGCAGGTGACATATTCTTGAGCTATTTGGAAGTGGGAGTTGAAAGAATAAATTCCAGGCTTCTGAAGTGGGTGACTGGAAAAAGATGTTGCCACGTGCTGTGATAAGGAAGACAGGAGGAGGGGGCAGATTTAAGGAGTAGACAAATATCTTTTTAGATTTGATGGATTTGAGATCCATGGTATGGACTTGGAGAAATTTACTAATCCTTTAAGTCTGGAACTCAGGACGGATCTATGTTGGAACCAGAGGTTTGAGAGTCTTCAGTGTACAGGGAGTAGATAAAATTAGAGGAATGGCTTAACAATGAACAACTGTAGGGAATACTAACATGGAAGGAGGAGTACAGGGCAAGAGGAGAGAGAGGAGGCATGAAGACAGTCAAGAAGAAAAAGTAGAGGAGGGAAACAATGAGAAAATATTACTTACAGGGAGATGGTTTAAGTCAGTGGTTTCCAAACCTTTTTTTTTAAGTTTATTTATTTATTTTGAGAGAGAGAGAGAGAGAGAGAGAGAGAGAGAATCCCAAGCAGGTCCATGCTGTGAGCTCAGAGTCTGATACAGGACTCGAACTCACAAACCCTGAGACCATGACCTGAACTGAAATCAAGAGTCAGATGCTTAACCAATTGAGCCACCCAGGAGCCCCAGTTCCCAAACCTTTTAAATTGTGTATTCAATCAGTAATTTTTTGAATGATTCCCATATATGTATATTTACTTATGGATTATTACGTGTAATATTTTAACTCATGTAATAACTATTAGTAAAACTTAATTTCTTAAAGTTTTACTTAGCAGAAGATGCATATTTTCTTTTTTTGTCTTTTAAAAAATGCATTTTATTTTATTAGTATGGTTTTTTGGCATATGAAAACTTATTTTTGTCATATTTGTCACCATCAAAACTTACGTTCTTTGTTTTTCCCTCTTGCCTTAGTATAAGGCCCAAAAAGAGACACTGGTTACTTTGACAACCTTAAAGCAAGCTCCAGGAATGTTACTGATAGCATGACCTTTGTGACCAAATCCAGCAACTGGAACCTCATGATTTTCCTCAGTAAAATTCAAGCAGCCATCACTGGGTACAAAGGCTGTGATTTTTTCCCTTTTTGATCAGCTGGACTCTGACACACTTCCTGATGTGGCAGAATTTGGCTGTTTGGCTTCAACCTCTGTTATTTCCAGCACAATTCCCTTTGCATGGGAAGCGCCTCCGAAAGGGCTGGCCTTCAGGGCTGTGCTGAAATGGGCTTTCTTGTAGTGTTTATCATGCCACTTCTGATCTTGTCGGTGGCTGTGGAGCTTCCTGGGAGTATGAAGACCGCGACACTTGCCCATACTGCTGGCACCGTGAGCCTGAGCGAAAGTTATTCTTTTTTAAGTAATCTCTGCACCCAACGTGGGGCTCAGACTCACAACCCTGAAATCAGGAGTTGCATGCTCCACCGACTGAGCCAGTCAGGTGCCCTTTTGTTTCGACTTTTAAAAACCTATTATGGAAAAATTTAAACATACTCAAAAATAGAATAGGATAATGAACCTGCACATAGCTATCATCTAGTTTCCACAATTATCAACATAATATTGACATTTCATTTTATTTTGTCTTCTTAAGTTTTTATTTTAATTCCAATCAGTTAACATATATTTGTTTCAAGTGTGCTATATAGTGTTTCAACACTTCTGGTGCTCAAAATGACAAGTGCACTTCCTAATACCCATCACCTATTTAATCCACCCCCCACCTACCTCCCCTCTGGCAACCACTAGTTTGTTCTCAATAATGAAGAGTCTTTTTCTTGATTTGTCTCTCTCTGTCTCTCTGTCTCTCTCCCTTTTTTTCCCTTTGCTCATTTGTTTTGTTTCTTAAATTCCACATATGCATGAGATCATAAGGCATTTGTCTTTCTCTGATTGACTTATTTCACTTAGCATTATATTCTCTAGCTCCATCTATGTTGTTGCAAACGGCAAGATTTCATTCTTTTTTGTGGCTGAATAATATTCCATTGCATGCACACACACAGACACACACACACACATACATACACATACATATATGTACATAAAATAAGATGCATATTTCTCCCACCCCATTTTAATATCTATCAGGGAGCTGAAATGACATCACTGTCTATACATACATGAATTCAGTCACAGCAAATCATATTGCCATTATTTGTAAGTTTAAATAAATGCTTAAGTTTAAATCTAAAAGAGTTCTTGTAATAAATATTAACTGAACTTCAAAATTACAAGACAGTTGTGTCATATTTAATTGGCAATGTCTCTCTTTCTATGCATATGATGCACAGAAGGAAATATGATGCATTTTATAAACAATGAAAGTTGTAATGTTTGCTTCTATCACCTAAGTGAATCATCTTGTGTGCCCCACTTTGGAAATTGGGATTAAATTAAGAGGGAAGGGTCAATAGAGTGGGACACCTTGAACAGATTAAAGAAAATATTATCTTAAAACAATGGGAAAATGTTCATCACTCTTAACAACCTGGTCGCTGGAGGCCTTGCTGAGGCAGTGTCAACAGTGGAAGAGGGGCAGCCAGATCACAGAAGTTCAGGGAGTGACAACAGGTGACATTAAACGCACACTCAGTATATATCAGACACTGTGCTAATGAAGACCTTCTCAGACAATCCCGAGAAGAAGTTATGATTGCCTCTAATTTAAGACAATAATCAGAGACTTGTAGAATCTAAGTGACTTGTACCAGGTCACATAGTTGAGTGGTCCTAGGAAAATATGAACCATGTTGAGCATTTTAAAAGCTGAGCTCTTAAATAACATGCGATAATGTCTCCTGGCATGAGGCAAATTAGTGGAGATGGAGTCTGAGGGCAGAGAACTACTGTCGCAGGAAGCCAGGTATCTTGCCTATGGATAAAAGCAGAAAGAAAAGTAAATAAATGGCCAAGTGTAAGGTGAGAATTGAGCATTTTTATATGGTGAGGGGAATGAGGCAGGAAAGAGAATTTGAGGCATTTAGGCAAGAGAGATAATAAGGATGACAAAACCCCTAAGGATCTAGAGCACAGGGGGGAAGTTCAGCAGCAGGAGGTTGCCTCCGCTACAGGGGGAGGAGGGTGGTAAGAATTGGAATAAGGTGCAAATAAGTATGGAGGCTTTATGTGGGGAGGAGGAAGAATAGGCAGCGGAGATTCCAAGTTCACATTATTTATTTTCTCTGTGAAGTAGGAGACAAGGCCATTGCTTAGAGTATGTGGAGGGTGGAGAGAAAACAGGTAATAGTCAGACCTGATAGGACTATTATTAAGCTTTAAGCAATAGCTGTGGGGAATGGGAGCTGGTACAGTTTTGGAATTTTATACTGTATAGAGAGACAGTGATGGACAAGACGGACAAGGGAATCAAAGACAAGGTGGACAAGGCGGCAAGGGAATCAAAGATTGCAAGAAAGGTGGAGGGACCTGACAGACTGAAGAAAATCGAGGGATCAGAGTCCTGGAAGTCTCAATGAGATTACTGGCTTGACGGATATAGGAGAGTAGGAGAGTTCCAAATCTCAAAGGGATAAAAGACTTGCACTTAGGCATTTGAACCTTCACAGCAGGGACACTTAGCTCCCATCCTCCCAATGTCCATCCTTCTAAATGCTCTCCTTCATGGCAGCACTGGAAATTTGAAAATTACATTTCTCAGACTCCCTGTGGAGTTTCAATTCAGAATCCTGTGAGAGGCACTGGGTTGAGATTTGCAGGTAGAAGAGGAGATGCCATTTTTCTTCAGCTGCTGCTCCAGACAAGCATATGAGCATCTGCAGATAGCAGACATCTAGGCAGCCTTGCCAGGATTTCCAGGCATACATCCTCCTGTGAACCACCTACTTGAGTGCTGACATCCTCAGTGGTGGTTTCTACAATGTATGCATTTCTAAATTTCATAAATTCTAGCAGTGTCTTTTCTCTCCTTTTTTCCCCTGGACCGTAAGAGATTGTATAATCCAGTATTTTTTTAAATAAAATCCCCTTTTACTTGTGCCTAGAGAGCTTTCTGTTTTCCTGACATAACCTAGGCTGATATGTCACCCCACCCCATTCTTCATTTAAGCTAGGTTATGAGCTTTTTCATGATCATATCAATATTAGTCAGGATTATCATAGCTGTTTATTAGGATTCTTGGTTGCAAGAAAAATAAAGAAAATATAGCTGCTTTTTTTAATGTTTTATATATATTTATAAATATAAATATGAGCATGAGTGGGGCAGGGGGGCAGAGAGAGACAGAGAATCCAAAGCAGGCTCCAGGCTCCGAGCTGTCAACACAGAGCCCGATGCGGGGCTCGAACCCACGAACTGCAAGATCATGACCTGAGCCAAAGTTGGACGCTTAACCGACTGAGCCACCGAGGTGCCCCAAGAAAATATAGCTACTTTTAAAAGAAAAGAAATTTCTTTAAAAGATTTCAGATAGCTTGTGGACTTGCTAGGAAGGCTGGAGAACCAGGCTCTGGGAATCAATCTAGACAGTGGAGAGGAAACAAGAAAAATTATGCCACAAAGTCAAGTGCAGTGCCATTGCTGAGCTCAGAGGCAAGTTTGCCTAACTGATGAATCCATGCCCCTCTGTCCTAGATATAAAGGTGGCAGGGAAAATGAGGCTCTGGACTTCCAGCTTTAGAGTGACAGCTCTGTCTGTAAGGTGAAGGAACCTCAAATAAGAGATTCAGAAGCTGGGAAGCCTCATAATTGGTAAATGTCTACTCTGACATCCAGTTTTTTGTGTGCTATGGTGTAGACCCCCCTTTTTTTTTTTGGCCTGGCAGACCCACCAAATGCTCATCGTTCCTGCTGTGTGTACTTATTCTTTAGGAGCCAACTTCCTCCTTGAAACATTCCTAGCTGGAAGTGTCTGCTTCCTGCCCTGAATTCCTCTAGCAATTTGTATCTTGTTTGACCCTATTAAATTCCAGCTTGTTTTCATTGATATTTGCAGTTAAAACTATTAAAGTTACAGCATATTTAACATTGAATGAACATAACGGCTCATTTAATGTGGGTAGCTTATCCGCTTCTTGAGGTCATGGCTTGCCTTCCCAATATTCTGTAGCCACAATTCCCAGAATGACACTTAACTTACGATAGACGCATCATAAATGTTAACTTGAAGTAAAGGAACTGCACCAAGATTTGCTTGTCCCTGTTTCCATTCTCTCTTCTAACCACCTCCCTCCATCACCACCAGCTTGTCTTCAATCCCAACCCCTCCCACATCCTCTAGGATCTTATTTGGCTCTTGTATTTTTTCTGGAATTTTCAATCACCCTCTTTACAGATTTCTTCATAGTGGTCTGAAATGTGCTCAAATATCCCCTGTTCTACAACTACCTTTCTTGGTTATCTTTCCTTCCATCTTCTCTCTCTCTCTCTCTCTCTCTCTCTCTCTCTCTCTCTCTCACACATACACACACACACACACACACACACACACACACACAAAAGAATAGTTTATATGTTTATATGTAGCCTCCATGTTGTCACTTCACTCTTGTCTCTCTCCTCTTTTTTCTTAAAGTCTGGCTTGTTTCCTCTTCAAGGTGACCACAATAGCCTGTTCCGGGAACCGTTTGCCCGCATCCTCTTTGGCATCCCTGGTTGTTTGCCACTGGTGATCACGTGAAAACTGCTCTCTCTTGTCGTATGAGACTGCACTTCTGATTCCTCTGCTGCCTTTCCTTCCTGGTTGCTCTAGTGAACATCCATCAGCTTTTGGCTGCTTAGCATCCTGACCCCTGTCTGTTTGGAGAAATCGCTGGGGCAGGGGTGTGGAAGCAGGCAGAACCCAAGGGTGGGGTGGAAGCCCTAACTCTCCCCTTCCTCCCTACCCCCCCAGCTGCTAGTGTGCTGGCTCATGGCCTGTGCCTTGGCAATCAGAGGCTCCTGCCTGCAACAGTCAGAAATCATTTCTACAGGTGGAAGTAGCATTAGAAGTCTCCTACCCAGAGCAACGGTGCAGCTAAACACTGCTGGGCATGCCCTGCGGGCAGCACTGTGTTGGTGTTCTTACTGATTACTGCTGTGGCCTGCGTGAGCTTGTCCTGGCTAGCGGCTGCTGGCCTCCTTTGGTTCCTTTTTGTTTTCTGAGGCTAGTTCTCCTGTTCCTGCTCTCTGAAAGCAAGCCCAGTATCCTGTCAACAGACTCCTTTTCTGCTTAGATGAGGCAGAGTTCGTTGGGTTCTGTGGTTTGCTCTGCAGATCTGCGGCGAGTACATTTTCTTTTCTTCCTCCTTCCACCCCCTCGATGAAGGTGTTCCTCCTGGCTCTTTCCATGTCTGTCTTTTCTTACCATCCATACTTTTTGCTGGCAAGCTCAACTATTGCCTGTGTGTCAGTAATCACCTTTATGCCAATTTCTCCTAAATCTTTTTCCAGATTCAACTTCTCTCCTGAGCTTTGATCTAAGTTCACATTTGTAAATGCACACCCTCGCATGTCCTTCTAATGCATCAAAGTGAACAAGAGTGAAACTCAGACTCACCAACTTTTATGTTGCTACTAAACCCATTTCTCCTCTAAATTTCTCTCTTGCTGAACACCCAGACTTTGTATTTTTCTATCTATGCCATCCCTCACATCTCCAAATTAACAGTACCAAGTTCTTTTTTTTTCAAGACCAGTATTTCATATTCTTCCTTTCCCTGATGCTGTCATTACCTTGTTGTCACCTGAACAATTGTCACATGCTCCCTACTGAGCTCGTACCTCTAGTTGTTCTTCTGAATCAACTTGACACGTGGTCAGATTAAATTTCCTAAAACACATTTTTGCTTATATCATCCTCTCTCCTGCCCCTTCATATCCCTTCAGTGCTTCCAGGCTAATGAGAAAACCCTAGAACTTGACTCTCAAGCCACCTACAATCTGATTCTAACCTACTTCCCCTTTATCCCATTTAGGGGGGATTCTTTTTTAACATTTAATGACCACAGTCATGTCCCATGTCGTTGAAGCCTCGTGTTTTCTTTATACGAAGTGTCTTTCTCCATAGTTCAACCTAAGCATCACCTTAAGTGCCAAATCAAATGCCACCTCCTCTAGGAAGTCCTCCTCCTAGTCCCCATTTGAAGTACTTCTCAACCTTTAATATGCATATAAGTCACCTGGGCATCTTGTTAGAATGCAGATTCTGATTCATTAAATCTGCTTAAGGTTGAGGTCTGGGATTTGATATTTCTTTCTGTATTTTTTTAAGTTTGTTTTTATTCTAAGGGAGGAGCAGAGAGAGAGAGAACGTCCCAAGCAGTCCCTGCACTGCCAGCATAGAGCCCGATGTGGAGGGCTCAAACTCATGAACCGTGAGGTGATGACCTGAGTTGAAACCAAGAGTCAGACACGTAACTGACTAAACCACCCAGGAGCTCCTGGGATTTGATATTTCTAACAAGTTCCTCCTTGATGCTGGAGGGTACTGGACCACCCTTGGGGTAGCAGGGCCCTAGAGAGAAGCATGTTTTTGAACTAAACCATAGGGCAAGATACCAAGGCAGGAACTGTATATTTGTTATTTCACTTACAATATTCCATAATCTTTAAACTACATCTTTTGCCTCCTCAAAGACAAGGATTGGGTTTAGCTCCTCATTATTTTGGTTGAGTACAGTAACTCAATCAATTTATTCTTACTGAATTAAATGTGTTCCTTGTATCATCTCCTTTTCTTTTCTACTCAGTGGTTCCCCTCACTTCTTAGCTTAACTGGATTTTACATGGATAGATACATGGAAAGAAGAGAGTGCTTCATATGTGATCTGTTGTAGGTAAGGATAACCCAGCATGTTTAAGATAATCTCATTTAATTATTGTTATATCTATGGTTCTTAAGTGCCAACAACCTAATCTACTCTAGTTCAAGCAGAAAAGGAATTTATGAAAGCATGTTAAACAGCTCACAGACTTGTTGAGAGGGTCAGAGACTACACAGCCAAGGCAGTGCATAAGTTGTACCAAAGGACTCCTCATCCACACTTCTTTGGGCATCGGTGCTGCAGTTTACCCTGTACGTGAAGGTAGTCCTGGAACTTCAGACGCTACTGCTTCTGGAAGCTCTCTGTGGCTGCCCAGTCTCACCACAATGGGTTCCATGTAGGGCCCGTTCCTTCATGTTGGTGTTAGTTCCTGTTGTGTAACAAATTAACACAAACTGAGTGGTTTAAAAGAGAAGAAATTTGTTCTGTCACAACTCTGGAGGCCAGAAGTCTGAAATTAATATCACTGGTAGAAATCAGGAAAGGTGTTGGCAGTGCTTCCCCCAGAGCTCTGCGGGAGAATCCATTTCTGTCCCTTACAGGTTGCGATGGTTACCAGCATTTTTTGGCTTGTGGCTGCAAAATTCTAGTCTTTAAGGTCAGCATCTTTGAATCCCCCTCTGCTCTGTCTTCACATTGTCTTTTCCTCTTTGTGTATATCTAATTTCCTCCATCCTCCTCTTAAAGGATACATGTGACTCATGCAGGGCCCCCCAGATAATGCAGGTTAATCTCCCCATCTCAATACCTTTAATTGAATTACATCTACAAGTTCTTTACTATGCACAGTAACATTCACAGGTTCCAGGAATTAGGACCTGACATCTTTGGAGGTCATTACTCAGCCTACGGCAATGGTGTTTGCTTCTGAATTGAAGTCTCACTCATGTGCATCTCATTGGTGGAGCCTGCGTCACAGTCCTGCTCCTGAGCTGCAAGGGAGGCTAGGAGTGAGCTTGTCAGGAAAGGTGTTCAGGGATGAGAGGTGGCCAAAATATTTGTCTACCATCAACAAAACCAGTCTCTAAAACTTCATAAAAATGAACTTTGGGCCAAAATCTTTAGGCTAAGAGATGCTACTCATTGATAGTTGTTTTGGGCACTGAATTTCAAGCCTTGCATCTACTGACTAGGAAAACCATCTGTTTAGAAAACCATTTTCTTTGACTTGGGGAGGGGCATGGCAAAACAAATCACCAGGTATGGTTTGGGGGCTGTAATCCTTTTTTGATCAGAGGAAAAATCTGCCCCAGGACCCTAATATTGACAATTCAGTTAGATCCAATATTTCATTAAGAATGACGTTTGGTTATAATGTCATGGTGAATTCCATTTCTCATCGGGTCTGATGTATAGTACTCCTGTGATGCCTAGCTTCGTCCAATAGATTTATGGCAATAAGGACTTGTGCAATAAGAGGTAGACAACTTCTGTTTTTTCAACTCCCTTAAATTTTATTTTCAAACAAACAAAAGTGTCCTTTTGTGCCTCCTTCCTTTTCCCCAGTGCATATGTGTACCTCCATGTCAGCAATTAATTTCACCAGCTTACCTGTATGCCTGTTAGAAACAACGGTGCCAAATCTTATTTTCCTAATCAATCTGTCAAAAAAAATCCATTGATCTGTTAGGATGTGCATGCCTTAGTAGTATTACAGTAATGGTAGGCATATGACAGGTTGTACAGTGTCCAAATACTATGGCAAGAGCAGTAATTCTACATTTTGGGATGTATGTGTATTTAAGAGAGGGAGAGAACCATTGGAAGTTATTGAGATTAGTATTTATAGCAACTGCATAGATGTCAGTGTAAATACTTCTTGGGCTCTTCTGTGTAAATAATCTTCTGAGAACGTTGTTTTTATTGTTGACACTTTGCTGCAGGCTTCTAAGACACACTTAAAATTCAATTTGTTCCCTTGAGTGTTTTTTTGTGAATGTGGCAGCATAATAAAAACTTTCTTTGGAAGGCTCAGAATCACAGTGATGAAACAAAATTAAAGTTGTGAGGAAAAAAATAATTTTTTCCTTTAACCTCTGAGGCTTCCTATTTATTTGTTGAGAGAGATTTTATTCAGGAAGGGACTGTCGTGTTACGATCTGATTGACAGTGATCCCACATGCCCCAAACACTAGCTGAAAGTTTGGGGCAAATGCCTGACCCCTTCTGGTACTCCAATTCTCATTATGAGATGAGAATAATAACCATGTCACCATCTTATTTCCCGGTACCAGTTACTTTCCTCTTTCTTAGATATGATTGGCATTTTCAAAAAGTATATTTTAGTGCTTGTTTCTCCCTTGGGTTCTAGAGTGGTTTTGTGTATACCTAACATTCACAAAATGTCCGTCTCTTTTTTGTTCCCAAACCCTCTGATTTGATGTGACCTTTTTTTTTTTTTTTTTTTTTTTTTTTTTTTGGTGGGGGGAAGGTCTGAAAGGATGAAGGAGAAATGTAGAGGTTTGGAAGCTTCACTCTGTGAATTAATATTTCTGCTTCAGCATAATGTTGGTGTTTGATCAAACATAAAAAGCTTCAAGCTTTTAATGTCCTGCTGACACCAGTATCAACAAAGCATTGAAGCGGAAGCTTTCTGGTGGCTGATTAGAGGGAGATTTTATTTCACGAGCTTTAAGACTAAGTATACCTTTTAGTAGATCTTTCTCAAGGATAAGCTACTTCATGCATTATAAATCAAATTCAAGAGCTTTAATAAAGAACCCTTGATAATTTGGTAATATATTATCACTATGTTTTGGAAAGGCGATAAATGAATGCTTTTTATAGTGTAATTTAAAATAATAATATGGATTACAGTTGTGTTCAGTCATGAAAGTATAATTTAACAGTTTGGGCTTCTAATAACCCTTTTTCCCTTGACAGTGTCCACTCCTATTTTAGCCCAAGAATGGCTTACTTGGGAGTGATTTACCATGCTTGCTTTTAGAGTCTAGTAGGGCTGAACATGTGTTTAATTGGAATTTTATGTTGTTGTCTTGGAAAAGCTTCACACAAAGATGAAACCGAAAGGTGGAGAATAAAGACTGCTAAAGTGTGAGCCACTACAATATCAAAAGCATGGCCCATGTTTGCAAGTTTGCTGTATCAGGGCCCTCCAGGAAATGGGTGGCTCATGAGATGTGGAATTGAAGAGACTTTAACAAAGGGGCTATTTATAAAGGTGTGGTAAGGTTAAAGGAAGCACCCAGGGACTCCATGCAGCAGGGAGCTGCTACTACCGAGGCCTGGAGAAGCAAGTAGTTTTGCCATTCCTGGGTCTGGAAAACACTACAGGTGTGGGGGGGGGGGGGGCAGGGCAGAGTGCAATGAGGGCTATGGCCTCAGTGGAGGAATGTGGCCACTGTTACGTTACATCAAGACAAGAGGGAGCCAAGGAGATTAAAATGCAAACCTTTCTTTTTTCTTACCTTTGAGTTTCCTTTTGGAGTGTCCCACTGAACTGGACCCCATAGAAGCTACAGGACAAGGAAGTCTGAGTGATCTAGGCTGAGGCACAGAGCAGGGTGAAGACAGGTGGGGTGTGGATTTGGAGGAATATCCAGCACACATACAAGACTGGAACAAGACTGATGCTAAGAGACTGCATTTGTATCTGATATGGTTGTGACCTATTAGAATCTACACTCAATGGTCTTCCAGTTCCCATTCTTCTGCTTTCCGGTCATTACTAATAAAAAGGCTTTTCCCAAAATTCTGTTTCCTGGGGCTATGTGACTTTCAGAGCTGCTTGTCTGATATGTTTAATCAGTTTGGATTGCAGCTTACTAGCTTTTAACCAGAATGCATTAGTCTTTAGGAACATGGAACAAGACAGAAACAACCCAATTCCTGCTACTATCCAGGACTGCAGGAGGAAGTCTTGCCATTTGTCAGATTCATCAGAAAAAGCAAATAGGTAATTTGCTTTTAATTGTTTGTCAGGTAATCTGTAGCGCTCCTCTGGGGTTCCTAACTCTCCCTCTTTTATACTTCTTTCCTTCAGCTCCCCACTGTTAGAGCTCTCCTTGGGGCTCCTTCCCTGCTCCACAGACCTGTTTGGATTCCAAAGCAGAATTGCAACTATGTGTCACCTTCCCAGTTGTGTGAGTTAGCTGAGAAGCCTATTTACCCTTCTCTGATTTTACGGCCCAATAGCATGGCCTCTTTAGTTGTCCTTGGTCTACCATGCCCCCAGTTCCTTTAAGCCTCCACCTTTCTTGTAGCACTCTGTAATTAATCAAACTGCAGGTAGCACAAACTACTGACAAGAGCTCAGAACCAGTAATCATGAGATCAGGTTCTGAATCCAACTTTGCCACAAATTAGCCATGTATCACCCAGTGGTCAAATAGAAGAATGTTTCTAAACCTATTTTCATCATTTGGAAACCAGGATAAACAAGGTGCATGAATTTGGTCTGTGGTCCTTCAAATACTACCATGAGATAAATGGAATGAGAGCTGGTGGAAGAGGCCTAGTTGTCATCACAGAAAATGGAGGCTAAGTGGAGATGGGTTGGACCTTGAAGATCACAACTGTGTTCCAGGATCTGGTTCTTGATTTTAAGAGAAACTCACTCTTGTTTGGGACCAGAGGATGTCATGCCTTGGTTCCCCCTAACTAAACACCCACAAAAACCAAGGTAGAAATCATAATACCAATTTAGGGTTGTTCTGCCATCTAAGTAAGCACTGTGCACATGTTCCTTCCATCATTGCACCAGGATAAGTCCTTTGGGTCAAGATTCCCTTTCCACACCTGAACACCTCCAACAGTGACAATCTGGAGCCATCATTGATCCTACAAAATCATACAGGAGACTGAAGTAGCTATCACGATGCCAGTGTGTTAATTTACCATTAGAAATTTAAGATGAGTACTTGCACAATTAGCACCTTCTCTCAAGTGCATGGGAATTTATTCATAGTCACAAGCCATTTCTTTTATCATAGGCAACCCCTCTCCTAGGGCCTAACATACTCAAAGTCTGGGAGATCAGACATTCTCTCCTTAGTAGGCAAACCTACACTGAGGACCCAAATCCTAACTGGAGATTTTGGGCATGGAAATGGAATAAAGTTAGTTATGTGTAGAGCACAAGTTAAGTTGGTCTAATAATATATTCATCTCACCCAGGGATGCCTTTGTAACCGTAAAATTCTTGGGCCATACCCCAGGAGCCTTGCCATTGGAAGTAGAAATACACGTTGTCTAATACCCAAGTCCCTTTCTCCCCAAAACTGCTGAAGATCTGTCTGTGAGCTTGGTTACACAGGGGACGGACTCCCCTCCCTACCACTTTCCTCAGCACCTTCTTGCTTTCTTTCCTCATACATGTTTAATCAAGTTACAATCTAGACAGATAACCTGGGAAGATATTTTCTCTTTTAAGATGACTTGCTTATTTATGCTCAGATCCATTCTGTGTAGATTCCAGAGTTAAGTTCTGAGAGAAAGTCTTCCTATGCCTGCTGTAAACCTCAGTCACTAACCACTGACCACTGAAGAAGCAACTTACTTTGCCGCCGTGCTGGATCAGCCAAGCCATCTGTGAAATGTGCTGTTTAAGGCGGGTGGGGGCAAGGTTGATGTTCCCACCAGTTCCTTCATTGGCTTAACATAAATTGGTTGTGCTTGTTCCCAAATCTGTTTATGCCAATTGGTGCTAGGTATTGTAATTTTATAGTTTAATTAAGTTTAAAAGTATAAAATATGAGTGTAAAAAGAAAATTCTCTAATGAAAACTCAGTTAAAGCTTTGAGGAGACTCAAAATAGGTGAATAGCTAATTCTGTTGTTGAAGAAGACAATTATAAATATTGTGGAAAGTTACAAAAATTTAAAGCTTTGCACTCATATTTGCCTAGAGCTATCTTTAAATTTTCACTGCACTAAAGACACTGAAACTAGAGATTGTGGACAAAATCCTATGGGTATGCTTTATGCATGAGACCAACAGGAAGCCATATTGAAATGAATGATACTGTGTCTACACCAAAAGATCTGTGGAAAATGTGTATTTATGTATTCTAGTAGAAAATAAAATGTTTATGCTAAGTGTGCATGTATCAGTTTCTGTGATTCCTTGCTTTAACTGATATTTTTGATTCCCTGACTAAATCCCAACCGAGTTAGATGAGAATGCTTCCAATGGATTATGAGTAATGATAACAACAATAGGATAATTATTATGGCTGCCATCCATGGAAGTATACTTCTTAACAAATGCAGTTTATTACTGAAGTGTAACATTACATTTACTTATTAATATGCAGTTCAATAACAGATTATCTTCTAAGGCAATACATAAACAAGTAAGCCTTCTTTCTCAGTATTTCTCTCTAAACTTCCTTTGGGAAGTATAAGTTGTAGTATCAACTCCAGGGAATTTCTACTGTGAGTACCAATGTCACTAGCTCTCTGATCCTTCTCTGTGGCCAGGAGGCACTACTTCATTCGGATCACCCCCTGTTGGCCAACATGTGAGACACTGGTTTTCCTTTGCACTTTTAGTTGTCATCTGGAATAAAACAGGAGTAAAATGATTTCTTGTCTGAGCAGATGAATTTTTGCTTGAGGACTATTTGTGCCTATGGCCTTGGTAAACACTACATTTATCCAGACATGTTTATTCTTGTTTTTTCTTTTTAATATTAATTCCAGTATAATTAACATTCAGTATTATTAGTTTCAGGTACATGATATAGTGACTCAATTCTATCTATGACTCAGTGTTCATCATGATTAAGTGTGCTTTTAATCCCCTTCACCTATTTATTTTTATAAATAAATTAAATTTATAAATAAATTAAATAAATATAAATAAATTATAAATAAATAAATTTTATAAATATATTTATATTTAATCCCCTTCACCCATCCTCCCACCGACCTCCCTTCTGGTAAACATCATCCTGCTCTATAGGTAAGAGTCTGGCTTTTTTGTCTCTTTTTTCCTTTGTTCCTTTGTTTTGTTTCTTAAATTCTGCATATGAGTGAAATCATGTGGTATTTGTGTTTCTCTGAATGACTTATTTCACTTTGCAGTATACTCTCTAGCTCCATCCATGTTGTTGCAATGGCAAGATTTCATTCTTTTTGTATGGCCGAGTGATATTACATTCTGTATGTGTGTGTGTGTGTGTGTGTGTGTGTGTGTGTACCATATCTTCCTTTTATGTATGTATGTATGTATGTATGTATCTTAAATTTAGATCCAAGTTAGCATATAGTGCAATAATGATTTCAGGAGTATATTACAGTGATTCATCCCCTACATGCAACACCCAGTGCTCATCCCAACAAGTGTTCTCCTTAATGCCCCTTGCCAATTTAGCTAATCCCCCCACCCATAACCCCTCCAGCAACCCTCAGTTTATTCTCTGTATTTAAGAGTCTCTTATGGTTTGTCCCCCTTCCTGTTTTTATGTTATTTTTGCTTCTCTTCCCTTCTGTTCATCTGTTTTGTATCCTAAATTCCATATATGAGTGAAGTCATATGATACCTGTCTTTCTCTAATTTCACTTAGCATAATACCCTACAGTTCTATCCACATAGTTGCAAATGGCAAGATTTCATTCTTTTTGATTGCTGAGTAATACTCCATTTTATATATATACCACATCTTTTTTATCCATTCATCCATCGATAGACATTTGGGCTCTTTCTATGCTTTGGCTATTGTTGATAGCGCTGCTATAAATATTGGGGTGCATGTGCCCCTTCGAAACAGCACACCTGTATCCTTTGTATAAGTACTTAGTAGTGCAGTTGCTGGGTCATAGGGTAATTCTATTTTTAATTTTTTTTCTATTTCCAAAAGCACCATATGGAACTGTTATTTTATTTTATTTTAACTTGTTTTTTTTTTTTTAATTTACATCCAAATTAGTTAGCATATAAGTGCAACAATAATTTTAGGAGTAGATTCCTTAGTCCCCCTTACCCATTTAGCCCATCCCCCCCACAACCCACACTTGTATCCTTTGGATAAATGCCTAGTAGTGGAATTGTTGGGTTGTAGGGTAGTTCTATTTTTAGTTTTTTGAGGAACCTCCATACTGTTTTCCAGAGTGGCTGCACCAGCTTGCATTCCCATATTTTTAATTTTTTGAGGAATCTCCATACTATTTTCTAGAGTGGCTGCACCAGTTTGCATTCCCACCAGCAATGCAGAAGGGTTCCTTTTTCTCTGCATCTTCTCCAGCATCTGTCTTGCCTGAGTTGTTAATTTTAGCCATTCTGACAGATGTGAGGTGGTAGCTCATTGTGGTTTTGATTTGTATTTCCCTGAGGATGAGCGATGTTGAGCATCTTTTCATGTGTCTGTTAGTCATTTGGATGTCTTCTTTGGAAAAGTGTCTATTCATGTCTTTTGCCCATTTATTCAGTGGATTGTTTTTTGAGTGCTGAGTTTGATAAGTTCCCTATAGATTTTGTATGCTTTATCTGATATGCCATTTGCAAATATCTTCTTTGGTTGCCTTTTAGTTTTGTTGATTGTTTCCTTTGCCTTGCAGAAGCTTTTTATCTTGATGAGGTCTCAGTAATTCATTTTTGTTTTTGTTTTCCCTTGCCTCCAGAGATGTGTTGAATAAGAAGTTGCTGTGGGTGAAGTCAAAGAGGTTTTTGCTTGCTTTCACCTCTAGAATTTTGATGGCTTCCTGTCTTATGTTTAGGTCTTTCATCCATTTTGAATTTATTTTTGTGTATGGTATAAGGTGGTCCAGGTTCATTCTTCTGCACATCGCTGCCCAGTTTCCCAACACCATTTCCTCAAAAGGCTGTCTTTATTCCATTGGATATTTTCTCCTGCTTTGTCAAAGATTAGTTGGCCATACATTTGTGGATCCACTTCTGGGTTCTCTCTTTTGTTCCATTGATCTAAGTGTCTGTTTTGTGCCAATACCATACTGTCTTAATGATTACAGCTTTGTAGTACATCTTGAAGTGTGGAATTGTGATGCCTCCAACTTTGGTTTTCTTTTTCAGGATTGCTTTGACTATTCGGGGTCTTTTCTCATTCCATACAAATTTTAGGATTTTTTTGTTCTAGCTCTGTGAAGAATGCTGGTGTTATTTTGATAGAGATTGAATTGAATATGTAGATTGCTTTGTGTACCACATCTTTATGCATTCATCTATCAATAGACACTTGAGCTGTTTCCATAATTTGGTTATTGTAAATAATGCTACGATAAACATAGAGGTGCATTTATCCTTTCAGATATGCTCATTCTTGAACAAATTTCTCATTAGTCTCCATAGAACCGCATTTTGAATCAGGAAATCCAAAGTCGTTGGTGACAGTGAGGTAACGCTTCCTTTTAAGTCCCTAGCCCTCCCTTCCCCTTTTCGTGAGTTTTCCCTGGTTCTGCCTTCTGGCTCTGGGTCTCACTGTCTCCTCAAAGTCTACAGGGGCAAACATCCCACTGATTCCTACATCTCTGAGTTGGGTTTCCAGCTCCACCCAGGTCTGCTCTCTGAGAAGGTAAAGAGTAAGGTTTAAATAACCTCCTGGGGACATCATCTCCTAAGTTGGAGCTAAAGAAGCTCAAGTTAATTCACAAAATGCCATGTGGAAACAATAATAAAGTCACAATTTTAGGATTAGGAGAGGGGCAAATTCTTTATAATTTGCCGTATTAATTCATAATATATTTATCTGAAAAATGCCTAGGAAAACATACATGCTTGAATTTAATGTAAATGAAACACTTAATGGGAGAGATGGAGAAAGGCATTTTATATTAGTTTTTAAAATCAATTTCCATTATTAAATAGAAGCACAGGAAACAAATTAAAAATAGCATAGATCAGAATGTCTTTTTTTGTTTTTTGCAAAAAAATAGTATTGCTATTCATAATTACAAGAAATGGATGACAATATTTTAAATGAGTTAACTTGGGCCCACCATGTTCACTTCATGGTGTGAAGAAAACAGCATTTCAATGATTTTTTTTACCTAATTTGTTCTAAATTACAGTAAAGTGCTCTGCAAGAAGCAAGTGCTTGTGTTAATTAACTGAGTAAAGAAGGTCACTGGTATACATGGGAATCATTTTGAGATTTTAGTCATGGATTTTCTTCTGCAATTATAATTCTTCATTAGGCATTATAAGCACACGTAGATTTTCAATTTTTTTATCTAGCATTTCAGATTTAGGAACATTTGTTGATTTTTCTCTACAAGATTTAAAATGTAACAATAATGGAATTGACTTAAATGAAACATATGGTTCAACATATTTATAAGTATACCTAAAATATTGGCCATTTGTGTAAGACTAAATATTGTGGCCGAATTTTTTTGTTATTTAAAAAAATTGTAATTCCAGTATAGTTAACATATTATATGTTATATTAGTGTTATATAGTGTTATATAGTTATATAGTGGTATAGTGATTCAATAATTCTATCCATTACTCAGTGCTCATCATGATAGTGTACTGTTAATCCCCCTCTGGGACCCATAAGTTTGTTCTCTGTATGGCTAAGTAATATTCCAGTGTGTGTGTATGTGTGTGTGTGTGTGTGTGTGTGTGTGTATACCACATCTTTATGCATGCATCTATTGATAGGCACTTGGGTTGTTTCCATAGTTTGGCTATTGTAAATAATGCTGCAATAAACATAACTGAATTTTAAAAAACCACATACCCTATTGTACTTCAAACTTATAACACAAAGAATGAACAAATCTGAGTTTTCAGTCATTTTATATTCAGTTGTAAACATCAGATGCAAAACTCTAAATGCTATAAATTCTTGTAAATAATCCAAGATATCATAAGGTTTATCAGGATTTTGAGAACCATTAACAGCTAAGTCAAGATTTCTAAAATATATATTACTTTTAAATGTTTATTTCTAAAGTTCAATTATAAAAGCTTTAGGGTTTTTTTAGTGTAAGCCATGAATTTTATGCCTAAGAATTATGAGAGCCATGGTAGGTATTATTTTGTTCATATAACACATGATATATAGATTTTTAACCTGAAATTGTTTACAGAATTTAGTATTTGAATGCTGTGGTATGATGGGCAATGCATATTTACTCACATCTTCCAGTTCACTCTTGTAATAGCTTGGAAGCACTATAAACAAGTTGGCTTTAGCCACAATATAGAGGTAGTAACCTGTGCCATTCTTGTGACTGTCTTTTTTCTGAAGATTCAAAAGTTAGCTATACAGCAGTTTGGTCCACTTCTTCATTGTTAGCCCCAAACTGAAAACTTTTTTCCTAATTCAAAAAAAATGTCAAAGAAAGCTTTTTCATCTAAAATTTCCTATTTGATAGGCATTATTCTCCGTGTTAAGCCTCTTTATCTGACAGAATTAATCAGTGTTCTTTTTTTCTGATTCTGGTCCTCCTGTTACTATTTGTATCACATCGTATTGCACTTATTATTTATGTATTCCTCTGCCCCTAAGGTCTGATGAGAACAGAGACAATTTTATTCATATTTCCAGTGCCAGAGCCTAAGACCCTCTCTGGGCCACAGTAGGCTGTCAATAAATGTTTACTGATCAGAATTGCTTAGTGATACGCTGAAGTGCTGCCCATATATATAATAGTGCTTGCTAGGACATGTCAAAGTATGTTGGATCACCTATTTTAGGTTTTTGATTCTTTATATTAGGGTCAGCAAACTTTTCCTATAAAGGGTCGGATGGTAAATGCAGACTTTGTGGGCCACTCGGTCTGTGTCACAACCACTGAACTCTGCTGTGGTAGCCTGGAAGTGATCATACATGGTGTGAAAATGAAGGAGGATGGCTGTGTTCTAATAACTTTATTCACAACAACAGGCATCATTCTGGATTTGGCCTTGCCCATCTCTGCTATCAATCACTGTTTTGAGAGGTGTAAGAAGAGGGACTGGAGATTCCAACCATGTATTGTAATAAATACTATATTTCAAGTTTCTTATAAATGTTGACAATGAGAATTATGATGGACATAACATTTATGAAATATCTGTCATTAAGACTAAACCATGAGGTTGTAGTGGATAAGCAGGAGTAAGAGAATGAGAAGTCCTTCACTCATTTGTGGAATTTAAGATACAAAAGAGATGAACAGAAGGGAAGGGAAGCAAAAATAATATAAAAATGGAGGGGGACAAACCATAAGAGACTCTTAAATACAGAGAACAAACTGAGGGTTGCTGGAGGGGTTGTGGGTGGGGGGATGGGCTAAATGGGTAAGGGGCATTAAGGAACACACTTGTTGGGACGAGCACTGGGTGTTATATATAGGGGATGAATCACTGGAATCTACTCCTGAAATCATTATTGCACTATATGCTAACTAACTTAGATGTAAATTAAAAAATAATAATAATAATAAATTAATTAATTAAATAAATAAAATTTAAAAAAAGAGAGAGAGAGAGAGAGAATGAGAAGTCCTGAAAAGATCTGGAGTGAGGAAGAGTGTGGAAAAAAGAGAGCAAATGCAAGTAAATGTAGCCCACAGCAAGACATATCTCGGTCCAAAACCTCCAGTAGGAGAGTTATCAGACAGACTGAAGAAAAGATGGATTTTGCTTGTTTCTTATTTGGGACAGGAGAGAAAGAACGTCAAAGAGTAGCAGTCCTCCAATGTTTGTGTTTGCATACTTCCTAAAAGAATTTTGAAAAAAAGATGTACATCTCTTCCCACATTTCCAAGTTGACATCTAAAAATGTTTTATAAGTAGGATGCAATTTACAGCATATTATAAATAATGGCATTGAAAAGTAAAAATGTTATGACACTCCAAGGGGCTCTCATATCATAGCAGATTTTTCACTTTTTATTTTGAATGATTTTAGGTTTATGGAAAAGTTGCCAATATAATACAGAGAATTCTGTATACCATTTATCCAGCTTGCCCTAATGGTACATTTCACATAACCATACTACAATCATCAAAACTAAGACATTAGTACTAGTATAATACTGTGTTAACTAAACTATACATTTTATTGTAATTTCACATGTCCATGATGTCCATTTTCTGTTCCGTGATCAAATCCAGCATTCCACCGTGCACTTAGTTGTCATGTCTCCTTATTTTCCTCCAAGCTGTGACATTTTGTCAGTCTTCCTTCAACTTTTATGACCCAGCACTTTGCAAGTGGTCATTTTGTAAAATGTTCCTCCATTTGGATTTGTCTGATGTTTTTTATTATTAAATTAAGATTATGCATTATTGAAGAGGGTACCAAGGAAGTCATGTGCCCTTCTGAGGACATCATATTAGGGAGTACTTGATGCTGAAATGGCTAATTACTGCTTATGTTAACCTTGATCATTTGATTAAAGCGGTTTCTGTAGTGTAAAGTTAGTACTTTCCCATTATAATTAGTGACTATCTTGGGGGTAATACTTTAAGGCTATGCAAATTCCTGTTTCTCCGCAAACGGTCACCCACTAATTCTAGCACCCACTGGTGGATCTTGCCTATATAAATTATTACTGTTGTGTTTGCCTAATGGTGATTTTTGTTTCTCTTATTCCTACTACACTTATGAGTTGTATTTCTTCTGAAGAAAAGAATCGTTTTCCCCTTAATTTATTTATTCGTTCAGTTGTTTATTTTTATCAATATGGGCTTATATTTTATGAGTTACAATCAAATACTATCAATATTTTTATACTGAAATTGTTCTAATGTTAGCCATTGGGAACTCTGTCAGGTTAGTTCCTGTGTCCTTTGGACATGACCTTATCTTTTTGTGAGCATTTTCTTACTTTCTGGGACCACAAGATAATCCACTTTCATCTTGCATTTTTCCTGCCCCAGACCTGGAATCAGCCACTTCTCTGGGGAGCACTAATTCCTTTGACTGAAGATTCCTTAATGATTTGAATTCCATCAGAATCTATTTAAAAACAGAAATACACACAGACGAGCTCTTGGCAGTTAGAGACATTGTTTTGTTTTTCTCCTTAGTCTTATATTTCCATTCCAATCTGCCCACAGAATTTTATCCTAATGTAATATATTTTTAATCTTGAAAAATATTTTACTCATCACCATGTCATATTGGCCTATAGTAAAAAGTATGTATATAAATTAAAATTATGTTTAAAATTTCCATGTGAACATAGGCTCTAAGTGTTATACATTTTCTTCTATATTGAGCTGTCATGTCAATTTTTATTAGTACACAATTGATTAGAACAACATAAATATTTACAACAGTTAATAATGAGCATATATCAAACTAAATATTATAGGTAATATATCTCTTAATGAAATGGATATATCACAATGAAATTAATTATTATTAATTTAAAATTGCAGGGGCGCCTGGGTGGCTCAGTCGGTTAAGCGTCCGACTTCGGCTCAGGTCATGATCTCACGGTCCGTGAGTTCGAGCCCCGCGTCGGGCTCTGTGCTGACGGCTCAGAGCCTGGAGCCTGTTTCAGATTCTGTGTCTCCCTCTCTCTCTGACCCTCCCCCGTTCATGCTCTCTCTCTGTCTCAAAAATAAATAAACATTAAAAAAAAATTAAATAAATAAATAAATAAATAAAATAAAATTGCTAAAATAACTCAGGGTTTAGCATGAATTCTATTATTGTTGTTGTTGTTGTTGTTATTTTTTAGCTATACATGCTGAGAAACTCTGGTAGAGATTATTGGTGCTCATAGTTGTTGGTTATCCTCTTCTTCTTGAGCACACTGGGAGACCTGTCAGACTTCCTTGCAGTTAGGTGGGACCATGTGACTAGTATGGCTAGTGATATATTAGTGGAAGTGCCATGTATTGCTCAAGGACCCAGGAACTTAACAGTTCTACTGCTTTTTCCTACCATGAAAAAGCCCCATGTTCCAGAGGCAGGAATATGCAGTCTGGATCTCTGAGTTATTGCTTGGATGTGAACTTCCCTGGAGAATCCATGGAACCATAGCAGGCTTTCTATGACCAGAAAATTAATTTTTGAGTATTGTTTTGAACCATTAACAGAGGGTTTACTTGTTTCCATAGCATCCCATAACTTATCCTGACTAATATAAAAACTTTCTTCGTATAAACTTCATATAAGTAGATAGGAATTAAAGGGGGTTTGTTCATTCATAGGCACTGTTGTTTCATCTGATATACCAAGTAAAGTTAGGAAAATGATATACTGTTAATATCATTATAGGTTTGTCAGTACTATTTTTCTATTAAAATGTTTTTATCTTAATATGTGATTTAATCATGACACTAGAGTTGCAAATTAGATTATTTAGTTAATGAAAAATATTCATCATAAAACTTAATTGGTGAGGCCAATCTTCATGGTCAAATCCCTGAGCCAAATAAGACAAATAAATATTCAGAAAAAATCTGATTCAATTTTTCAATTCAATGAGCAAGTTTTTTGTTTTGTTTTGTTTGTGTTTTTGTTTTTTAACATTTATTCATCTTTGAGAGACAGAACATGAGCGGGGGAGGGGCAAAGGGAGGGAGACACAGAATCTGAAGCAGGCTCCAGGCTCTGCACTGTCAGCACAGAGCCTGATGCAGGGCCTGAACTCATGAACCATGAGATCATGACCTGAGCTGAAGTCAGACTCAACTGACTGAGCCACCCAGTCGCCCCGAACTAACTTGGATTTAAATTAAAAAATAAAAAAATATATATCTCTACCTTACCTTCACTTAGAAATCTAATACAGAGAAAGCACACATCTTTGTCATAAGCTTTTCATCAGGGTAAAGTAAGATGTCAGGTTCTTATATATATCGACATTCTCTTTGCTTTCACCAGAATTTCTTTCCAGAAATATCTTCTTTGACAATAGTTAGGGGCTGGGTGAGATAAAGTCTTAAACAAAAGTAGTTATCATTCCTGTTGTTCCACTGTATAATGCATATTAATTTAGAATATTGCAACATGGAATTTCTCACTCATCACTTCATCCTTCACAGAAAAATGTATGAACACAGGGAAAGACATGAGGCTCTACACTGGTTTTATAATTCCTTTATTAAAAGAAGCTTCATTGACTTTAAGTTTTTTTCCCTTTGTTTGGTGCCATGGAGGATTTTCTCCAAGATAAAGCATCATAGCAAGATTTGGAGTGAAAGCCATGTTTTGTTTGTTTTTTTTTATTTATTATTATTATTTAGGTAGTGATAAGCATTTGTGCATTGTGCAAGAGAAGTAGAAAGGAAGAACCAGCATGACACTATGATCTCACAGGTGTTCGCATGAAGGTTAGTTCTAAGAAAGAATATATATGAAGGCTAAAGATTCTGGAAACTGAACTCCTTAAAAATATTCAATGTCCCCTTTCATGCTCTGTCGCTCTCTGTCTCCTGCAAACCCATTGTTGATATGGATGAGAAGTAAACCTTTGGTGTGTTAAGCCACTGAGGTTTTGGGATTGTTTGCTAGAGCATTTAGCCTCCCCTAATAGAGTAACTGATGGTGCTATATACGTCTCACTACTGTAGATGTGAAGTGGCCTTGTATAACAGCAGTGTTCAGGTAGAGAATTGAATGGGAGTCACAGCCGGTACTCCAGGGACAAGACGGTGCTGGAGTGAGCCAGGATGGAGCCAAATCTAAGAGAATAGAGGGCAGGTTGCGCCAACTACAGACTTCATAGCTGATGCCTGCATTGTTCCCAGGAATGGGGCCAGACAACTACCCTCAGTGGACAGAGATAACACACATTTACAGTAAGTTATCACTTTCTTCCCCAAGTACTACAATGACACAAATTCTCATATATCCATCACCATTTTGAGGAGGAAAAGGAAACTCCAAAATATTGTTTATCTAAGACCCCATCTAACCCACCCCTGGTAAGAAGTGGAACTTTCAATTGAAGAAGCATTTAAACTCAAAGAAGACTGTTGGAATTGGAAAAGTGTAAGATATGTTTAATTGTAAAATCTAAGATTTCCATTACCCAGAGTCATGGATAACAATTGATTTTTTTGGAGGGGGGCACATTAATTATGTGTGAATGAGTTTATGACCCTAATGCTTCTTTGCTTTTCATGCCATAGCTATGAAATCTAGTGCAGATTAAAAATAGATGTGGAAAAACTTTTTTTAAGTGCACATATATAAATAAAACATAATATTTCAATACTTTCTATTTCAGTAATGGGAAGGACTGCATGATCTTGTCCATGGGGACAGATTCCCCAGAGATGCAGTTCAATACTAAATAGCAAAGTACAGAGCATTGACAAGAAGTATGGTCTCTTTGGGGCGCCTGGGTGGCGCAGTCGGTTAAGCGTCCGACTTCAGCCAGGTCACGATCTCGCGGTCTGTGAGTTCGAGCCCCGCGTCAGGCTCTGGGCTGATGGCTCGGAGCCTGGAGCCTGTTTCCGATTCTGTGTCTCCCTCTCTCTCTGCCCCTCCCCCGTTCATGCTCTGTCTCTCTCTGTCCCAAAAATAAATAAAAAACGTTGAAAAAAAATTAAAAAAAAAAAAAAAAAAAAAAGAAGTATGGTCTCTTTCTGCAAAAGCACTTTATTAATGACATACTTTGTCAAATTGTTACGTGTAACTATTCCACTTCAATATAACTCAACTAGAAGGATAATTGATTAGCAGTTTTTACCAATCCCACTGAAAAGACAGAACTTTAATTTCATTTGACAGATTGTTAAATCGGACTTTTATACCACCTGGTTAGTTCAAGCCAATTATTCTTATGAGTGATAAATATTCAACTGCCACACAATATAATATCCTTTAAAAAATGAAGTCTTAAAACTTACAAAAATTATGGAAGTAGATTGTCCTAATGTGTAAGTTACACAGCGGTAACAAAGAGCTGCTTTTGGAAGCTGTATTAATTGTTTCAGGCCACAAGGACTCCTTTCTTAGGGTATGCTCGTTAAATTACATTTCTAATGATGATGGTTTTTCACTTAGCAATTCACTCACACTTTCTCCTGGAGCTCCACCTCATGACTAGTGGCTACTAGTTAGTTTCAAGGCAACTGGATGTTATAATTAAAATGCACCTTCAGGGGAGGCCCTGAGATTCCCCCAGTTCCTCTCTATCACAAGACCTTACTTAATTTTCATAACCACCTGGAATTTTGTACTTATGCATTTCTTTACTGGCTTGCTCTCACTTTTTTCTCAGAAAATAAGTGACATAAAAACAAGAGTTCTCATTAATTTGCTCACCACAATATGTCTAGTTTCTAGAATGGTACTTGGTTCTTAGTAGGAATGCAATAAACATTTATGTACTCAGTAAACTTTTAAATGTTGATTATGAAAGCACTTTCCCATATCATAAATTCATGTAGGAAAGTCAAATCTGTGATATTTAATTTACAGTGTTATGCTATTAACCATAATTTATCAACTGCACTAACTAGTCCAACACAGAGATGGTTCTTAAGAACCATAATTTACTAAATAGAATACCCCAAATAAACTCATTTATATAACAAAGGTATCTAGATTATGATTGGAGAGTAATTTATTTAGTACTTCTCAATATATCCTATATTGTGGTTCTAATGGGACTGTAATTCAGATCTTCATTTTTTCCCCTTTAAAATCAAATTATATTTTATATCTTTCAATTGTTAAGAGAGTTATATATTATTTTAACATTTAGTTTTTAATAAAAACCATGAGTTTTAACAATAGTAAGATTTTGATAAATTCCTTTAAGTTTATCTATATATTTAAACATCAAATGTAGTCATCATTCAGTAATTGAAGATTTTAAGCCACATTATATGGTTGCTTATGAAAGTGTGCTGCTAACCAAGGTCTTTCCTATTTAAAGACAGGTAATTTTTCTTTTTTAGTTTGAGAACTCAGAATTAATAAAAACAAATATCACTGTAAATATTAGTTTAGAGACCAGAATGTGTGAGTTTTAAGCTTAGAAATTAGTTTTCTAAATCCTGTGTTAAAATGATTGAATTAAAAAACCAACAAGAAAACCTCTCAGAAGCCTTTAACTTTTTGTCTTGTATAAGGTCTAGAGTTTTGAAATTTGTTTTACTTCCCCTCTCTCTCTTTTAATGGAATGAGTATGGGTAAATGTCTGAATAGATGCTAGATTAGGCTAAAAATTCTTTTAAAGTTTCAGTAAGCCATTCACATTGGTTTGAGAGTCTTGAAGAGGGAGTTATTTTTAATAGTTCTTGTTTTCTGAATAGTAGCCATTGTATAACTTCCCCTTTTTAAGAATAGATCACAGTTTGGGGAAATGAGTAAATCAAGACACATCTGATTTGGTTACAGTTCAAAACCAGTAATCACTTTAAGAGTAATTAAATAGTGACACAATTTACATTATAGCGGCATCTGGTCTGTAAGGAAAATGAGGGGAGACTCCCCTTATAGTCTTCTTATTATCCTCATGGCTGTGGCATTTTCTGGACTCATTGTTATTGGTCATTCTTCTCAAGATCAGAAATGAGAATGTTTTCTTCCAAATGTACTGTACTAAAGTTGGTTGTAGGATAGTAAGGATTCCCAAACCCTGCAAGTCTCCTGAAGATACCTCTGTTGTGCTTGTATATACAGAAGGAAAGTGCAGAAATTGCCAGAATTACTATCAGTGTCAGTGCTACCGCAAGAGGTACAATGCTGTGACTTGGTCCTGAAAGAAGATGAAACAAAGGAAGGGTTCAATGACAATGAATTAAGATAGATACTGCCACACAGTTACTTTCTGTTTTATTATTTCTAAGAGACATCAAAATTTTCAAACCTACCTTTTCTTGAGTGCTCCTTTATTGTGTGAATATCTAAAAACAAATACAAAAAAAACCCACCTGAGATTAAAATTTTCTTTTAATTCAGCAAAATTATGTTATTATTTGTAGCAGAGTTCAACAAATTATGGCTCATGGATCAGATCTGGTGCCTGTTTTTATAAATAATGTTTTATTGGAACTCAGTCACACTCATCCATTTATGTATTGTCTGTGGCAGCTTTCATGCTACAGTGGCAGCGTGACAGAGACTATATGGCCCCCAAAGCCTAAACTATTTATTGTCTGGCCCTTTACAAGAAAATTTTGCTGACCCCTGATTTATTATAATCATTATTATTGCTCACAAACACATACACTGCTCTTTTTTTTAAGCTGAAAATTTTCCATCTAGTCTCAGCACTACGCTACAATAAAAATATGAATAAAATATAGTCCCTGCCTGCAAGGAACTCAGTTTTGTTAAGCTATGAGATGGAGTTTGTCCAGCAATGATAATCTCTTTACCTCCAGGGAAGGATTCTAAACTCAGCACTTTCTCACCTTTGCAATCTTAAGAATCTTGAAAAATGAATAAAAAATAGCTCTTCCACTCAAAAAGTTGGAGGGTTCCCATTTGACGACTTTCTACAGTAAAAATGTATCTCTTTCAAGTAGACTCTGTCTCAAAGTTTGAACACTGCTATTTTTCCTCTAGGTAAAGATCCAGAGAAATGGATGATTCTCCATTTCTGAATGACCCAGAGAAAGATCAGTAAATGATTTGTGAGTGGAGAAAGTGCCTTGGTGCAGTCCTTAGGCCCATTCATTCTTATACACTTAAAACATTAACATTGTCACCAACAGCAAAACCACATTAACAAAACCTGTTTTGCAATTTAAAAATAATACTATATAATTTTTCATCATACTATTAAAAACATATGTTATATGTGTGTGAAGAAACTTTAGAGTTATTATTATTTTTTTATTTTTAGCTTTTAATGTTGGTTTATTTTTGAGAAAGAGTGGGCACGTGCGTGAGCAGGGGAGGGGCAGAGAGAGGAAGACACAGAATCCAAAGCAGGCTCCAGGCTCTGAGCTGTCAGCACAGAGCCCAACATGGGACTCTAATTCACTAATGGTGAGATCATGAGCTGAACCAAAATCAAGACGCTTAACCAACTGAGCCACCCAGGTGTCCCATGTGAAGATACTTTTTAAAGAGAAGCTGTTAAAAGAATATTTATTCTCAAGATGCATGCAGTAGGCAGATATGGAAGGACCATGTAGAGTCAAAAAACTTGGACTGTGGGCTTCAGTTTGATCAAGTACATTTCTCATCTGTAAAATGGGAATATTGTATCTGCTTCACTGCTTTAAAAATTGCTATGAGGGGGGCGCCTGGGTGGCTCAGTTGGTTGAGCGTCCAACTTCGGCTCAGGTCATGATCTCATGGTTCGTGGGTTCGAGCCCCACATCAGACTGTGTGCTGACACCTCAGAGCCTGGAGCCTACTTCAGATTCTGTCTCCCTCTCTCTCTGCCCCTCCCCCACTCATGCTCTGTCTCCCTCTGTCTCAAAAATAAATAAACATTAAAAAAAATTAAAAAAAAATTCTATGAGGGACGAAAGAGGTATCCTATATATTACAGGAAGCTTTAAAGTCTTGTATAGACGCAAGGTGTTTCTGATTTGTTTTTGATACTTAAATGCTATTGATCACTTGGGCACACTACTTATTAGGCTCAGTCCTGTTTTCCACACTATTAGGGCTTGAATGTTGGTGCCGACATCTTCCAGTTTTTTCTCCTTCATTCCCACCCAGTCTCTAATCAGATCACCAAATCCTGATGATTCTCTTTTCCTATTTCTATTCTTCCTCATGTTCCTTGTTCTGTCACTCAAATCACAACTGCCTCCCTTTATATCCATATGAGTGTGATTCCACTGCAAGTGTCTACAGAGCACATAGGGCTTCCCTGTCAGGTTCACCATGAAGTTCAGCTCTCTAAACTGATACTCTCTGTGAATGGATCCTACATTACTGTCCAGTTTTATTCTCATCACCACCTAATATGAGCCCTTTGCTCCAATCTGAGCTCATTCTCAATCACTGGCTTTAGTCATGCTGGGACTTTTGTCTAATATGCCTTCCCTCCTCTATCCTCTTCATCTTTTGGGATTCCAAAACCTTATCTCCTCTCTGAAATCTTCATCAGCAGGTTCCTCCTTCTCTGCAACACTGGCATCTAGAAATGTTGTGATTATTATTAAAAACACCTTTCCACTGTTAATGTTCATTGTTAACATCCTATCTTAGAAATCTCTGTATTATTGGCAACTGACTAGAATTTTCTGGCTTAGATTTCTAAAATGATTATTTCTTTTTATCACCACAAACTATGTAGCTCGCAATGAAGTTAAAATATGACTTTTATAACATATTATGGCTAGCAACAGAGAATCACATCCATTAGTCCACAACAAGAATACCTAGGCCTTGATCATATTTCCTGGGACCAAAGATGAATCTTAACATTTCTGAGTAGCAGTTGCCAGAATGGTACTAGCAGTACCAGTAGCAGTTGCTTTTAACATTTCTAGTTCCATTTGTTTGAGGTTAAACTGCTTTTTGCACATTAGTTGAACAAGGAGGATGACACAGGAAAGTCATAGTCTTTATAATGATTTTTTTGTTGATATCAGAGAAAGAAGGAGCTGAAATGTCCTCTGACTTGTTTGATGTAGAACAAGATGATAATGTCAGAATCTGAATATTCCCCGAATACTTGCATTTTCAACGCTTGAAATGCTAAAGAGGTGGGTCAACATTAGTCAGGGTAGAATCAAAATGAAGAATTATCCTCTGACTTTACCCACCTGCTTCCATTTTGCATATAAATCCTTTTTTTTCTTGACATGGAGATGACTGCCACACTCCTTCGGGGATCCTCAGGGCAATACACAGATGGGGTTTGACATGGTCCGCCTCTGGCTTCCGAATGCCCCAGTTCGACTGGTCTGTGGGAGTTCCATCAAACCACTTTATGGTTTCATCTGTAGAAAAATTGTTGACTTACTATGACTTATATGTATGATTATCAAATATACTAAGACTGGAATGAACCACAAAAAGCAGTTCTTGGGGCATCTGGGTGGCTCAGGTGGTTAAGCATCCAACTCTTGATTTCAGTGGAGGTCATGATCTCACAGTTGTGAGATCGAGCCCTGCATTGGGCTCTGCGCTGGGTGTGGAGCCTGCTTGTGCGCACGTGCTCTCTCTCTCTCTCTCTCTCTTTCTGAAAAAAGCAGCTCCTAAATTTAATGAGACTGTCTCTTTATCTGATACATTCGACTCAGTAGGTACAGTCATGAAGTCATTATCAAAAGGTAGGTATTAGTAAAGTTGCTTTGTGAACAGCTCTATTTATTTTAGATACATTGTTCTAATTTAGTTCATTTAGAATAGCATCTTAAAAAATTTTTTTTAATGTTGATTTATTTTTGAGAGAGAGAGAGAGAGACAGAGAGAGAGCACAAGCAGGGAAGGGGCAGAGAGAGAAAGGGAGACCAGAATGTGAAGCAGGCTCCAGGCTCTGTGCTGATGCAGGGCCCGAAGCCACGAACTGTGAGATCATGACCTGAGCCAAAGTCAGATGCCCAACCAACTGAGCCACCCAGGTGCCCCAAATATCATCTTTTTTTTTTAACGTAATAGTTTGAATTTTGAAATATTCCCTATAATTGTAATCAATTTAAAGACATCATTTGAAGTCCTACCATCTATATCATTGCATAATGACTCTCTTTCTAAAATAATTTTACAATGAATTTCTTTAAGAAGCAAGCCAGTGGGGACTGAGGGGGTGGGAACAGTGGTAGAGTCCTCCAGGTGTAAGCAATAAGAGGAGATGCATTGTCTGAAAAGGATTTAAAACCAACAATAAAAGTACCTAAAAGTCGGTCAGCTTTTTATTACCACAATGGGCTAGAAATTCTAAACAATGTCTGTGATTGAAACACTCCTCCTTGTCAGAGTGAACCCACCCTCCACCTTGGGGCACCACTGTAAGAAGTTCTCCGTACCAATTAAAATATTTTTCTTTATAAGTACTTTCAATAACCACCAATTACATAGAGAAAAGAATACCACGTTCTCATTTGATCACAGACCCTGGTTTTTATGAGAAGCAAATAATTCTAAAAGCACAATTCATCACTGAAACGTTTCTATAACTCTGTTGTGCTTTTATAACATCGAGGAATCTGGGCTATTTTCAAATAAATAGGGTTTTGTTGTCTATGACTAAGTCTGTGAACACAAATTTCTCTCCAAGAACCTTCATGATGTGAGGGTAAGTATAAGATAAACTTGTTTGCTTGTTTTTATGTTTGGTATTCTGGGATTATTTCAAAGGACACAAGTGTATAGAAAAGGGTTAGCAATATTGCCTTTGGAGGAAGTGGCTTTCGGATTACTGCTATTTTTTCACTGCAAATATATCTAAGGAGAGCCTTCTCGTTTGTAGATGTCATTTTCATTAGCCTTGGCCACCATGTATTTATTTATCCTGTCTCCTCTTTACCCAAATCACTTACTGTCACCATCAAAGTGAGCATTCAACCAAACCATCTGGACAGAAGAACCAAAAGCAAAAAGCTCTTCTAGGAGAAATGAATTTTCAGTCTCATCCTTGATTGTTAAAAGATTAGATCCTATAAAAGACACAAACAATAAATAAACAAGTATTTGTGTTTATGGGTAAATTCAATTTTAAAAATGTCTCCTTTACAATAATTTGTTTTTTTTTTTAATTTTTTTTTAACGTTTATTTATTTTTGAGACAGAGGGAGACAGAACATGAATGGGGGAGGGTCAGAGAGAGAGAGACACAGAATCTGAAACAGGCTCCAGGCTCTGAGCGGTCAGCACAGAGCCTGACGCAGGGCTCGAACTCACGGGCCATGAGATCATGACCTGAGCTGAAGTCGGCCGCTCAACCGACTGAGCCACCCAGGCGCCCCTACAATAATTTGTAAAACTCAGTCTTTGCAGAGCAAACATTTCTATTGTGAATAAGTGATTTTTGATTAAAAATTTAAAAATTATACTACATTTATTAAAAGAGACAAGCATGTACTTAAGAAGCTAAAGGATAGAATATTAATTTTAGAGAACATTAAAAGTTTATAAATTAGGTGCATTCAAAAGGAACATTTTCTGTGAAAGTGTAGTATTCTGAGATATCATATTAGGTTTTCACATTCTATACCGGACACTGAATTTCATAGATAGTCCATCCCCAAACAAGCAATTCAAAAGTATTTACTTTTTTTTGTTGTTGCTCCTAAAGTCACTAAATAATCAGACAAATGAAGAAAACCACATTGTTTACTGAAACGTCAAGAAGGAATGCATTGAAAGCATTTTACCATCACAAAAGAATTACCTTCCTTTTTGCAAAATTCATGAGCAGCCTCAAAACTCGTACTGTCTAGGACTGTAGAAAAACTGTAGCAATTACTTTTGAATTTTATCCAGGGAATAGATGTTTCTGAGCACAACTCTGGGTGTCCAAATGGTTTTGTTTCTGTAAACAAAAATCAGTTATGATTTTAGGGTGGTGACTGGGTTCATTTATTGGGATAAACATTGCATTAAATTCTATGACAAACTAAGATAAATAGTGTAATGAGATTTTCATGATAATACTCTGAAAGAGTGGGTTTAATATAAATGATCATAAAACCAAATCTGGTTTGTAGCATTTCTGGCAGAAATAATCTTTACCTACACATAACAGGGTATATTCATGCATAGCTTCTTAGGCTTAGTTTGGGTGCTGCATGGGTGAGGGTGGCTGTCTTTCATGTTTATAATTGGTATCCTAAAGGTTGGAAAAACTGGGGGATGTGATTCATAGAAATGAATGAAGTTGGCAAAAAGCACTTCCAAATGTACAAAATGTGTTCTATGCAGTGCTGAATATTACAGATTTAGCAAATCCTTACCTGCCAATCAACCTGTGAGAGAAAATAATGCATTTGGTAAAGTAACATAGCATAGCAAAACATAACACATAACTAAGGGAAATATCAGGTAGACTTTGCTTTAGAGGTCACATCCATGATGAGATCCTAGGTGTATGGCTATGGGCATGTTACCTATCATATTCATACTTTGGTGTCTTTATCAATAAAAAGAGAGCCAACAGGACACCTGGGTGGCTCAGTTGGTTAAGTGTCCGACTCTTGATTTCAGCTCAGGTCATGATCTTACAGTTGTGAGATCAAGTTCTGCACTGGGCTCCACTGTTGAGGTAGAGCCTGCTTCAGATTTTCTCTCTCTGCGCACCCCCCTCTTCCCCTCCCTTACTTGTGCTTTCTTTCTCTCTCTCAAAATAAACATTTTTTAAAAAGTTATAAAAGAGAGTTAAACAACATCTTTTTTACATGAGAAGTTTATTTATTTGTTTTTATTTTTCCCTTCTAAGTAATCTCTACACCCAACAAGGGACTCAAACTCATGACCCTGAGATCTAAAGTCACATGCTCTACCAAATGACCTAGTCAGGTACTGCTGCGTGAGGAGTTTAAATGAGCTAGTGCCTGACACTTCTTAAGCACTCAATAAATGCAGTGCTATTGAAAAGGGAAGAATAATTTTTATGGTGTTTTAGTAGCAGAATTAGCTTTTCCAG
This sequence comes from Panthera onca, assembly GCF_046562875.1. Taxonomy (NCBI): domain Eukaryota; kingdom Metazoa; phylum Chordata; class Mammalia; order Carnivora; family Felidae; genus Panthera; species Panthera onca. The sequence continues at coordinate 72,221,710 of NC_138346.1, read as the reverse complement.
TGTATGTGGCTATTATTTACATTACTATCCTGAATTATTTTGATCCGAAGTTACATAGTGTGTATGCTGTTTAACTTATAGTATCCAGAATGTAAGCAAATATGTGCACTTTTACTAAATGAGAGATTTTAAAAGACACCAGCTGGTGTTAAAGAACTCTACGTAGCAATCAAGGGAAGGGGGACTTGGTGTAATGGGATGAACATCACATCAAAGAGCAAGGAAGCTTGGCTTCTCCTCCTGGTCCTATTGGTGGACATCTGTGAGATCTTCAGTAAGCTATTTCATGCTCTGAGTTTGTTTTCTTTTTAAAATAAAGTTCACCTGGCTCAACTGGGAGAGCCAGGTGAGCTTTAAGAGTAATGAGGTATTATTATCATTGTTATCATATAATATAAATATTATTACTATCATCATCGTCATCATCTCTAGAATTTTATTAGTCTTTGACTTAAACATGAATTTGCAGTCTGGCCTTCAAGGTCACACATGCTCTTAATGCAGGTTTCTAGCCTGATTTCCCACCTCTCCTTACTGGTACACTGCCATGAAGGCAAATTTCAACACTAGCTTTGCTTTACAACTTTCTTCCTTCCATGTCTTTGTCCAAGCTTTTCTTTTTTAACATTTACTTATTTTTGAGACACACACACACACACACACACACACACACACAGTGAGTGCGGGAGGGGCAGAGAGAGAAGGAGACACAGAATCCGAAGAAGGCTCCATGCTCTGAACTGTCAGCACAGAGCCCAACGCGGGGCTCTAACTCACGAACCAGGTGGTCAGGTGGTGACCTGAGCCGAAGTCAGATGCTTAACTGACTAAGCCACCCAGATGCCCCTGTCCAAGCTTTTCTGTTCAGACTGCCTCTCCATGTCCAATCATTTTCTCACTACATCCTACCTATTCTTCAAGGCCAGTCACACAGTTATGTCCTTCAAGAAGTCTTTCTATTTGTCCTCAAGTGGATGTGTTATGTTCTTTTTTCTTGCTAACCCCACAACACTTACTACCTCTTTTCCATCATTTGGTAGTTCTGCTTGGTATAACAGTTATTTGTCTGAACATCACCTACCAGACCAGAGGCTTCTTGAGGGCAGACACTTCTTACTCTTACTCAAAGCTCCTGCTTAGCACAGTGCCTTACACGCAGTAGGTGCCAGGACATATTTGTTGAGTTGAATAGAATTGAACCTACCAGTAGGTACATGACAAATTGCTCCTTGCAGAAATGACTCGCAGGCTGTGCTACTCCAGCATCCACTGGTGTCAGCAAAAACACAGTCACCCAAGATGGATGACTCATCGTCTTTCCAAAAAGTGAAGGAGGATTTGGTGCCATCTGACCAGTCAAAATTAAGACCATTCTGTGGAGGGAAATGAAGCCATAATTTCTTTGCTAGCACTGCATCACCCAGTGCTATTTGAGCAGCCCTTACTTCACGCACTGATTTGTATTTCCACATCTAGACTTATATTTCAGGGGGTCTAGGATAGCTTGTGAATGTGGCCTGACAAAAAGATATAGCTGTCACAACAGTATCTTTTTTAGTTTTGGGTAATCCTTTGTTCCCTACCACCATAATTTCCAAGTAAGCAATCAGAATGAAGTTGGATTAATATCTTGTTCTTTACACCAAAACCAATTTCAGATTGGTCAAAGATTCATACACATGAATTGCAAACATAAAAGTGCTAGAGAAAACTTGGCTAAATATTTTATACTCTTGGTGCGGGGAATATCTTTTCAAGTCTGATACAAAATCCAGAGGCCATAATGCAAAATTGACTACGTGAAGTTAAATCATTCTGTAATGCACAAGTATAATAAACAACCATAAGACACATTCTCTCACCTATCCCAATGACAAGGATTAAAATTTTGACAATGTCCAGTATTGACAAGGATATGAAAAGCTACCTGTTATCATAGTTGTTTGCATGTAAATTAGTGTAAACTTTTGGCAGGCAGTATGGCACTATTTCTTAAAATGTAAAGTGTGCTCAGCAATTTAACTTCTAGGAATTTATCCAACTTACACAGGGTTGTTTGTTGTGTATTGCTTGTAATTGTGAAAAACTGGGAAGAACCCAAATTTATATTCACAGGAGAGTGGTATGGTATATCTTTATGTGGTGCTGCAAAGAATGTGTAAGATTTTTATGTGCTGACATGGAAAGCTGTACAAGGCATATTAAACAAAAAACAAGTTAAAGGACAGCACAAGTAGTATAACCTCATTTGTATTTAAAAAACAATACATGGGTAATTTACAATGGGTAAATACATATTTACCCATTATGTAAATATGTGTAGGAAATTTTTAAATGATGCATAAGAAATATTTACAGTGATTATCTCTGGGGTACAGAACCAGAGGTTGAGACAGAACAGATTTTACTTTTTACTACTGCAAGTGTATAATAGTTTTATTTTAAAAAAAAAGAAAGCTAAGAAAAAAATCTTACTCTCCAAAATACATCCCTAGAGGGAGAGAAAACCCACGTGTTAAATTCCAAGGTGGTACTGAATTAATTAATAACCACATTTCTAGACAGGAAGCATGATCCATTTTTCTTGATAATTTCTTAAATGCAGATTGCCCAAATGCAGGTTCTTGGAGGCAAGAACTGGCAGTATCTGGAGATACTCAGAAATTTTCAGAGAACCTTTGAAGGGCATTATTTTCCATAGATTAGGCAAGTGGATGTTTGTTCTAAAAAAGGTGTATACCTTTAATTTGTAGTCATAAGCTATTCGTAAGGTTGGTCATAGTTGTTGTATGAACCAATTACTTAAATGTTACATTTGCTATTATTTCTTGGAATTTTTTTTCTCTGTGTTAATTTCAGTGTCCATACCACTAAGGAAGTAGATGTGAAACTTAGTTATGCAGGGATGTTCCAAGAGATTTAAGATACTTACATCTGCAGTGAACAATCCAATCCAGTGGGGATGTCCTAACCGGTGGAGGATAACAGTGAGGAAGGACTGGTGATACTGATCTGTAATGCTGGCCAATTCTGCTCCATGCATTAGGCAGGTTTTTATTGCTGTATACCAAGTCATATTTGCATTAATTATCTTATAAGTTCTGTTTCCATATTCTAAGGTATTGGGGACTGGATACATATCAGATGTATTTACACTGTGTCCAGAGGTATCTAGAACAAGAACAACAACAACAATCATTTTTAGCATCCGGTTGAGAAAGGGAGAGGCAAAGCTTAGCATGGATCCATGTCATAATGATCCATGCTGTGATGAACATCAGTTTTCCTTCCCAGAACTATTTCAAAATGAGGGTAATACCTGAAAGCATAGGTGATGCTAAAGAATGAGAACTTAGGAAGTTTAATGCATGCGTTTCTTAAAAAAAAAAATACATACATAGAGAAGATTTCTAGAAGATTTCCCATTTTTTACTCCCTTTTTTTCCTTTTTTTAAAATTTAAATTTAGTTAACATAGAGCGCAATATTGGTTTCTGGAGTAGAATTCAGTAATTCATCATTTACATACAACACCCAGTGCTCATCATAACAAGGTCCCTCCTTAATACCTTATATAGCTTAATACCTTAATCCATCTAGCCCATCTCCCACCCACACCACTCCATCAACCCTCAGTTTGTTCTCTATCATTAAGAGTCTCTTGTGGTTTGTTTCCCTCTCTCCTCTTGTTCCCCTACCCCCACCTTCCATATGTTCATCTGTTCTGTTTCTTAAATTCCACATATGAGTGAAATCATACAGTATTTGTCTTTCTTTGATTGACTTATTTCACTTAGCATAATACATTCTAGCTCCATCCATGTCATTGCAAATGGCAAGATCTCATTCTTTTTTTTCCTTTTTTTTTAATATATGAAATTTATTGTCAAATTGGTTTCCATACAACACCCAGTGCTCATCCCAAAAGATGCCCTCTTCAATACCCATCACCTACCCTTCCCTCCCTCCCACCCCCCATCAACCCTCAGTTTGTTCTCAGTTCATCAGTCTCTTATGCTTTGGCTCTCTCAAGATTTCATTCTTTTTGATGGCTGAATAACTGTGCATACCACTTGACTGTCCCTTTTTTTAAAGTTTGTTTACTTGTTTGTTTGTTTATGTATTTATTTTATGTAAGAGAGAGCACACAAATAGGGGAGGGGCAGAAAGAGAGGGAGACAGAGAATCCCAAGCAAGCTCTCAGCTGTCAGCAGAGCCCAACACGATGCTCAAGATGCTCAGTCCCACAAACCATGAGGTCATGACCTGAACTGAAATCAAGAGTCGGACACTCAACTGAGCCACCCAGGCACCTTTGACTGTCCCTTTTTAAACGGACCACTTTTTGATGGAACTGATCTTCTTAGGCAGGTTTTTTGAAAATCAAGTTTAATTAATTAATTAACTTAATTGAATTCTTTTACAGAGAGAGAGAGTGTGAGTGGGGGAGAGAGGCAGAGGGAGAAAGAGAGAGAGAGAATCTTAAGCAGGTTCCACACTGAGCATGGATGTCAAAGCCGGGCTTGATCCCACAACCCTGGGCAGAAATCTGAGCAGAAATCAAGAGTTGGATGCTCAACTGACTAAGCCACCCAGGTGCCCCAGACAGATTTTATTCCACTAGTTACATCCGGCCCAACACACATTGCTCTGGCAGAACTTAATACTTACTAAGAGAATATTGACATATATTATGGAGTCATATATTGTGTTGCAAACATAAGTTTACAAGTGCATATTCTCAAATACCACCCTTTCTTTAAATAATTTTTTTAATGTTTATTTATTTTTGAGAAACAGAAAGACAGAGCATGAGCAGGTGAGGGGCAGAGGGAGAGGGAGACACAGAATATGAAGCAGGCTCCAGACTTTGAGCTGTGAGCACAGAACCCAGTGAGGGGCTTGAACCCACCAACTGTGAGATCATGACCTTAGCCAAAGTCAGTCATTTAACCAACTGAGCCACCCAGGTGCCCCCCTTTTTTAAATCAAATACCACCCTTTATTAAACTTGAGATTGTATGATAGTTGCTATCATGTTTAATGTTTACATGTATAAATTCTAAATAGAAACTTAAAAACTACATTAATAAACAGAATACACACATTCTATAAATAGTTTCTATTAATATGTCATCTGTCAGAGTCAAGATTTACAAATTAAAAGGCAAGGTTTTCCCAGACATGATGACTGGTGCCTTCTTGTTCATGAGTGACAGGTCATGTGACAGCCAACCCCTTGTTTTACATCCAGGATATTTCCTCTTTAAAATGTGCACTTGCCTTTTTGTTCTGTACTATATCATATACTATGATAGGCTAAATTTAGCAAACCTAAAATAGAAAAACAAGGTAAGAATTTCTGAACTGTCTTATCCAAAGTGGCTGGGATATTTTTCTATTTACTGGTTTTATTACAATTGGGGTTGAAAAGGAGCATGGTGAGGTGTGAATAGGTCAGAAGACTTGTGAATCAACCCCAGTCCTGACTATGCATGGCTAAGTGACCTTGGAAAAATAAGTAATCCTCCAAGCCTCAAATTTCTGGTCTTTAAGAGATAAGTAAAGCTTTCCTTGGAGGGGTGTGGGTAGAATTCAGAGATAACCACACAGAGCACTTACTGGGACACAGTACTTGGAATGTAGTACCCAGAACACAGCAGGTGCTCAATAAATGTTGGTTTTTTATGCCAAGTAAAAATGGCAAAGTGGGAATTTGACTCTTGCCTGAAAATGTTACCTCAATATAATAATAGCACATATTGTAAAACAAAAGTGAAATTAACCTATTTACCAAGTAAATTATGATGGACTACCCTTTTACATTTGTTTATTCTTTACTAGAGGTCTGTTGGCCACTTGCCAGTCTATATACCAAGTCTAATGTTATTTTTAAAAAAAAAAAAAAAACAATATAATACCATAGTAGATATTTAAAAATGATAACTAGTAAAATTAAGGCAACTAAATATTTTCATATATGTGACCTGAATACCAATTTTACTATTTACCCCCATTATATTACATATCTGTATTTTTACACACATAAAATTCTTCATATGTAATTGATTCCATCAAACTTCAAAACATACGTGATTTTGAGCAACATGATTTTGCCACTCATTGACCTGAAAAAGAAGGATCTGTTGGAAACCAAGCCCCATGTTGGGGGTCTTGATTTTGTTCCTGTCTCCCTTTTATTTCGGTATCTTTATTCTTTCAGGCAGTTAAGAGAGTTTGCGCTCTATGCCCAATGTAAGCACCTGTTTATATGGCAAATAAAGAAGTGGAGCAGAATTTGGTCATTTATTGTAGGCTAAGAAAATTTGTGTAGTTGAATAATATTTTTTGGAAATAATAATACAAACAGCTGTCATTTGTTAATATGCTGGCAACTTGCTAAGCATTATATATGCATAGATTCTGTATGTGCATAGAGTGAGATAGTTATTATCCCATTTTACAGATGTGAAATCACATCTGTAAAAAGATAAGAAACTTCATTGACACTTAATTACAGAGATGGGGAAAGAACCCAGGTGGGGTATGAATTCCAGTGCCTATGCTCCCAACCACCCCTACTTTAGACTATGTCCAAAAGACCATATACAATGTTAGCCCAAAAAATTTCAAAGAGAGAAAGTGGTAAGAGAGCAGTCCATTTTAAGAAGAGATCAACATCAGTGTCACAGAATAGAATCATTGTATTTAACTGAGGGACCTTGAATATGTAACTTATTTTTTCTAAGCCTCAAGTTTCTCATCTGTAAAATAACACTTTTTACCTACTTCTAGCATTGTTGGGAGGTTTTTATGCCTTATTGCTTATGAAGCCAAGGCACAGGGCCAGGTATATCATAAGTATGCAAATACATGGTGTATTGATATTATTTCTTTCCCTACAAGACTCTTCTCTTCTCATAATACCCTTGCTATAATTGATTATCTTCTTTCAATTCCTGAATATTATTATTTTTAAGTGATAACTATGAATTGGGAAATAGCTTCCCTGGGCTATTCTGAGGATGGATAGATACTCAGTGCATTAAAGTGTTCACATACATGCAACACTGAGAGGTATAAATCATATTCCAAGTAAGTATATAAACAATAGGCTGCCCAGAGTTGCACCCAGCTCCAAACACAAACTGTGGTCTTCTAGAGTAGCATCATACAGGGAAACCTTGCACTTGGTGAAAGCACAAGTTGGAGCTATTGTTTTTGTTGTTGCTATCTTTATTTTTATTAGTCAAGGTCACTTACAGTGCATTTGACCTGATCATCAATCCCACTGGATACGTGTAATAGTATGGCTTTGGTATTTCACACCAAAAGTTACTGGGGGTTCTGATCATTAGCTCTAGAGATATGCTACATGTCATATTTAGTCACAGAGGGCATTTTTAGGTTTCCAAGAAAGTAGGAAATATTAGTTTGTTTATTTCTTTATTTTACAACATTTTCTTAAAGCCTTTTTTATTCCCTGAACACACACATAAACTCAGAAGAAAGCAGTAAAGCCACTTAATAGGGCTAAAATGGATGCATAAACTTGGTCATCTCTCAGATGGTCTCTGTAGTCTTTAGAACCCCACTAAAGGCCATAATCCTGGGGTAGTAGAGATTAAATGAGCAAATATATGTAAAGCTCAAAAAGTAAGTGCCTGACACTGTTAGCTATGAAAATGACAGTTATACAGTGTGTAAAACAAATATGGAAGAGAAGAGTGGGTCATAGAGATGAAAGGAATAAAAAAGGAAATATTTCTTACCCTGCATTTTTTCACAAACAAACCCATGACCTTCTTTTCCACAGTCTTCAAAATACCATTTTCCAGTGAAATGAAAATTAGGATTACTCGACAGCAAGGCACAGAGAGGAATGTGTTTTTGAACTTCAGTGATGTTATGACTTGGAATCTTTAAAAAGATACATATGTTTTCCAAAAAAAAATGGAAACATATAACATTATTATAACACTGAAATTTTTATTAAGGACAATTTAAAAATTCAAGCACTATTATCCCTTTATTTGCATTTAATAAACCTGTTCACAGATCACTTCATAACCTGACAAGTAAATAATTATTGTGATAAGTAATTCCATTTATAGAACACATGAAAATGACATAATTACATTATTAAAAATTAATATAATAACACACTAATAAAATGTATGCCTATAAAGTATAGGAAGTAAAAGAACACTTCAGTTAGTAAGTATTAAATAGGATCTCTTGCTAAAATTTTTTCTAAAAATTAAATCTGAAAACTTACATTTATATCAAATGGAGACCAGTTAGAATATGCCACAGCCTTTCCATTTAGCCATTTTTCATAATTACCATTTTGTAACCCTATCCACACATTAGTGGTCTGGCCAAAAAGATTCATAGTAATGAAAGCTAAAAAATAGAAATACATTATCAAATTTAATACCATATAAACCATTTGGGTAATCATCGAATTCTGTTTGTAGCTATGATTTTATTTAAATGACAGCAAAACTTAATTATGAATCAATTGTAGGAATTTGTTCTTACTAAAGTAATGCAGTCTCTTTCACTTTTGTTTCAGTTTAATTGATAGACATTAGCTAGCTAAGCCTGGGATTTCATCGTATCATTAACAAAACTATTTCCAGTGTTCATTCAATGCCTTTCTAAACAAAAGAAGATTTATCAACTCTACTTAAACTGAAGTATACAATTGCCTAAATATCAAATAAAGGTGTACAGGTAAATCTAAAGGGATCTAAAAATTATACCATGCAATTATTATAAAGTGTACCTCAGATTATTTCAGCCATTTTGCAATAAAGATCATAAATCTGCCCTATTTTTTCCACTATTACTGGGGAGACAAAAGTCTTCAAAAATCAGCAGTTTATAAGCAATGCAATGTACTAACTTTTACAGATGTCGTGATATAAACCTTATAGGTCAAACTGAAAATGTATGTGTCATCAGCTATATAATACATATGATGTTGATTTGGAAATGTTAGCATTTTGGGGGGACATTTTTAAACTTTATTTATTTATTTTGAGAGAGAGAGAAAAGGTGAGTGGGGGAGGGGTAGAGAGACAGGGGGAGAGAGAATCCCAAGCACTGTTAGCACAGAGCCAGATGCAGGGCTCTGTCTTACAAACTGTGAGATCATGACCTGAGCTGAAATCAAGAGTTGGACGCTTAACCAACTGAGCCACTCAGGTGCCCCCATTTTAATAGATATTGAAATAAAAATGGTTATTTTTGCCCGACTGAATATTGAATACTCTACCTTGCTCCACCTCATTTTCAATGGCGACCAGTGTCCCCCCTTCCTCAACACAGAAATCTTGAGCTGATGTCCAGTTCTTCCAATCCCTTGGGTCTTTGGGGATTTTCACCAAAAGGCACTTTAAAAAAAAAGGCCAAAAAAACATTCATTTCCATATTTTTCTTAACGAGTTAAAAACCTTCCAAAGACACTGAGGATCAGTCTTTAGAATTCTTTATAATTTTCTTGAGCAGAAATGACTCATTTTTTTTTCTTTGAGCTGCTCCAAAGATAGGAGAGTAAAACAGAAGACCAACTTTTAGGGTAAGTCAATATCTTGCATGCATTTGTATCAGGCAGGAACAGAAACAAGGATGTGTTTTGTTCTGTAAAGTATCAGAACAATGTCTTTTGCTCAATGAAAAACAGTATTCCTTTTAAAAAGGAGCCAGCCTGTAGTGTGGTAGATTTAATTTTTAAAAATCCTGTAGGTAGCAATTAATAGCTTAGTTCAATTTTATTTACAAATACATTTCCTCACTTTAAGTGAGAGGGGAATACTGGGAAATCAAACCACAACAGGGACTTAAATTCACTAATTACTTGAGTTAGCTATGTGGTTTGTAAGTCCACGAGGAAGAGCCAGAAAAGAAAAAAAATGAGCCCAGTTGGAAAAGAAGCAAGGGCAGGACCAAAGAAACCTAGGGAGGAGAAATAGATGGGACGGTGGCCAGCACGGTCAATGGAACACAAAAAGAAGGCTATGGGATTTGGCAGTGAGGGCTGATTTTTACTCATGAGAGAATCATGTCTGTGGCATGGCAGGGCTACTCATTATGGAGCGAGAAATGGAACAATAACCACTGCACGGGTCAGGTAGTGTTGAAGACACCACCCATCCGCAACCAAAGCTCAGTGAAATTTAAACATGTTAATAGGGCCAGTTGGAGTCAGGGGGGAGAGAGAGATAGAAAAGAAAGGCTATAGTGGATCAGGCAATGTTCCAGAGACGTCAGGAGAAACTGTATGCAAAGAATATTCTGTGTTGAATATTCTCTTGTCAATGAACATAGGCAACCCTGGTCATTGATAGGTTAGATCTCAAGATTTCACCACCCGGAAAATCCCAGTTACAAGATAATTCTAGGCTAGTGTGGAAGCCTGCACTTGAGAGAGCATCCTTCCTCATCCCCTTTTGGAATGACATCCTTCCTCATTCTTTAATTTCTATATTTGTCAGTCCCCCATCCTTTCCCCATCATCAAAAACTCATTAAAAAGCAGAGACTAAATTTGCTTTTTTTTGAACATCACAACAAAGAAGGTCCCCAATAAATATTTATGGAACATTATAAAAGCCAATAGACCCCAAAATAGTTGTCAAACAACATTCTCAGGCATTCTAGATTTAGTCCAATGGTTCTCAAAGGGCAGCATTCAATAATCTCTGGAGACATTTTTGATTGTCACAACTTGATGTGGGAGCTTTGCTCTTGGAATCTGGTGGGTAGAGTATAAGGATGTTATTAAGCATTCTATAACGCACAGGTCAGCCCCTCATAACAAAGAATTATTCAGCCCCAAATGTCAATAGTGTCCAGGTAATTCCTTTCAGAACTTAATCCTAATCATCACTCTTTAGTTTAAAACTATTAGGGATTTTCCAAAAAAATCAAAATCTAAATCTAAAAACTATAAGGGATTTTCCACTGTTCTTAGGATAAAAACCAGAAATCCTGATGTAGCCTGAAGTTGAATTACCAAATAAGAGAGGAAATACATTTTCAATTCTTCTGGTCCCTGTCACCTTGTTTGCTTCACAAAGAAATGGAATTGGCTTTAAAGGATTTTAATTTTATAGCAACTATTCTTTTATCTGGTTCCTTTCATTTTGTCTCTTCTCTCTAATTACAAATTCCAAACAGTGGCACACACTAATTATTAGGCAGTCTTATCATTTAATGTGAATTCACCTTGCGTTCAGATAGTCACACTAATGAACCATTCATAAATACCAATGAACCTCATTGGTTTAGTTAGCTCAATAAATCTTTCTAGAAAACACACACACACATGCCCCCTATCCCATCCCCCAACTCATCCAACCCCCCACATTTGCCTCAGCCAAGATTTACTAGCTTGAGTATGAGAGTGTAGCCTCCTATTACCACACTTCATTGTTTCAAAAAAAATTAGTAACACACTTTGAAATGGTTGTCATTAGTAATTAAAGCAAAGCAGCAAGAAGACGTACAGCACTTTTAAATTGTTTATTTACTTACTAATTTGCAAAATGTGATCAAGGTTAAGGCATCTCTTATTATTACTGTGAATTAAGGATACCCTACTGTAATCCAAATGAGTTTTGAATACAAAATTCTTACCTTAAAATCATTTCCAGTTCAAAACTTGAAAATGGAATTTATGATCTTTCCCCCAAACTTGGTCCGTTTCCAGTATTCTTACTGACATTGAATGGCAAAGTCAGTCATACATTTATATAAGCCTGAAACCTGGGAGTCTCCTCACCTTCCCACCCCAGCCCCTCTTCAATCTATCATTTGGACATCCCATTTCTCAATGTCCTTCCCCCATTCCTACTGCCTCACAGTCTCTGCCTTCACTATTTTACCTTGGATTATTACAATAGCTTCCCAACCACTCTTAGAACCTTCATCATCCTTGCCTCTCTCCAGTCTGTCTTTGCCATTGCAGCATGAATGATTCTTTTTCAAAACTCATTCCTGATTATGTCCTTCTTTAGGTAAAACCCTTGAGGCATTTCTCATTGTTCTTAGGATAAAAACCAGAAACTCTTTTTTATTTCACTTTTCACATTCTAGTTCTTTATGCTTCCTTTAGTTTCTTCAATAGATTACATCCCCTCTCACCACAGGACCTTAGCACATGCTATACTCCCCTGCTTTTAATGCTTCCTGTCCTTCTGACTACGTCAGTCATGTTCTCCTGTTATATACTTTAATAGAACTATGTAAGTCTTCTTCATCATATGTGTCACAGTTATAAATTAGAGGTCTTTTCCTGAGTGATGTACTAATGTTTGTTTCCTCTCTAGTCTGTAAGCTCCAAAAGAGAAGGGATTTTGTTTGTTTTTCCTCACCATAAAATTACCAACATCCAACATAGCTACGTGAATGAATAAAGTGCTAATAATATTAATAATTAAGAGAGTGTTTTTTTAAAGAAAAGCTATGTTGTACATGAAATCAAATTTTGGCTAATTCCAAAGTAGATGGTGCAAAGCAGGCATTAGTACTCGACCCAGATCCCTGGATAAAGATGTGTGAGTGGAAGCATAAGAATTAATCTAATATAAACACAAGCACATGCACACTTAGAATTTTTCCTGCCTATAGCTCTGCTGTGACAGGTATCTTCGATGACTCACTCTTCTGGAAGTAATCCCAGGTCAGGACTCATGTATCATCAAACACAGAGAAAATAATTTATAAAACATTAGAAAAGATGCTTAACTTCTGGTATCTCAGTTTTAAAACTCTTAAAGGTGACTTCCTCTTCCTGTAAGCTGCCTGAGGTGATCTTTGAAAATGGTTGACTATTCACTTGACCCAGACAATCTGACAAAATCATGCAAATCAAGAGGCTCAAATATTCATGTTCACTTTAAGAACACACGTGAAACTGCCCAGCCCATCAAGGGTATGCATATCTGAAAAGCCACCAAGTATCTGAAAAGTATTTGCAGAAGCAATGTGTTCAATTCCGATGCTACAGTTGTGGAGTTGGTAGGTGTGCCCAGGCCAAACAGTGTGGCTGGACACAGGGTCAGTGGCCCAAAAAAAGAATTTTTGCTGCACATGCTTAAAAATGCAGAGAGGAATGCTGAACTTAAGGGTTTAGATGTAGATTCTCTTGTCATTGAGCACATCCAGGCGAACAAAGCCCCCAAGATGTGGCATAGAACTTACAGGGCTCATGGATGAGCCCGTACATGTGCTCTCCCTGCCACACTGAGATGATCCTTATTGAAAAAGAGCAGATTGTTTGTTTCTAAACCAGAAGAGGAGGTTGCACAAAACCAGAAGAGGAGGTTGCACAGAAGAAAGTGAAGACACAAAAACTAATGGGCTGGGAGTTAATTCTGCATAAAATAAATGCAAATAAAAGTAAAACAAACAAACAAACAAGCCTCTTATAGGTGGATAGCCAACCAATTAGATTTTTTTTCTTAGAGATAACCAATAAAAATGAGCCATAGAAAATTGACAAACAAGAAGCAAAATTTAATGAGATATAACATATCGATGCTCATTCAGAACTGTGAAGTGAGTAATGTCTGTCATTGCTATCTCCCAGTTTTCCTTCTGTAACTTTGTTAATCAGGGAAGCCATCCCCACAGGGCTCTCCTCCTCTCCATTATCAATCCTCCTATTGCCAGCTTTTCTAATGATCTGATAAGCCCACTTATTCCAAGGCGTACATGATAAATGAGGCAATCTCAGAAATAAAGAAAATTAAAAAATAAAGAGTCAAGGCAAAGGAGTGAGACTCCAGTGATTTTAGACATTACTATGCAAAGGAAGGTGTGGTGGGTGGGGACACTTGAGCACCCTGTAACGTTACTCTGTAAAAGATCCTTTCTTAGGAAGCCTGCTGTGACAGTATCTTTATTAGTCAATTCCTCTGAATGATTCAAAGACTAAGTCATGCAGCTCTCCTATTGCTGGGCAAATATTGGCTGTGCATTAGAATAACCAAGGGAACTTTTAAAAAACACTGATGCTTAGATCCAATGCAGATCAATTAAATCAGAATCTTTAGGATGTCACCTGCACCTTGACATTTTTAAAAAGCTAACATGGCAATTCTAAATATTTGATCAGGGCTGTGAACCACTAATCTAACTGTTAGTTATCAATAAAGTTTTTTTTTTTTTTAACTTTGAGCTACACAGGGATGTTTTAATCCTGTTCCAGTCCTGCTTCAGAAAGCCTTTCTCCTCTCATGTATGTGTTTGTGCTTTACTCACTCCCCTTCTATTCCTTTCAAAGGAAGTATTCACTTACTCTGTTGCCCTGAGTCTGTTCCCCGGTTACTGCTACCATGCCTCTGTACATATACACTCAATATGTTTACACAGGAGAAAACATTGACTAGAGTTAAGCTGTGCAGATAAAGAAGTTTGGGGGGAGGATAATAGCCAAGGGCTGAACCAAAAACAAATATTGAGAGTTTCTAAGAATTATTTCTCTACTGCCAAGGATTTGATTTGCTGTTAATTTCCTTAAAATACCCTCCTTTGTACATGGGAGAAGTTATGATTAGTAACTGGAACAGTTGTCCGCATGCTTTGGGGTTGCTCACTGTCTGCATCAAAAATGTGGCTTTGAGACAAGATATGCATTCCTTTGTGTCTGTCCCATATAGAGCACTCCAGGATGCATCTGTTTTAATAGTTGCAAGGTAGAAAAATTAACTAAAAATGGACCAAAACCTTAAGAGCTAAAACCATAAAGTTCTAGGAAGAAACATAAGAGGTAAATTTTAATGACCTTGGGTTTGGCAAACTATTCTTAGATATGACACCAAAAACATGAGTAAAAAGAGAAATTAGATAAATTGGACTTCATTAAAATTAAAACTGTTGTGCATCAGAAGATATTAGAAAAGGCAACCTACCGAATGGGAGAAAATACTTGCAAAACATGTATCTGATAGGGGCTTAATTTCTAGAATATATAAAGAACTCCTACAACTCAACAATAAAAAGACAACCCAAATGAGAACAGACAAAGGACTTGAATAGACATGTTTTCCAAAGGCAATATACAAATGGTCAATAAGCACATGAAAAGACACTCAACATCCTTAGCCATTAGGCAAGTGTAAATCAAATCATAATGAGATTAACTCTAGACATGCACTAGGATGGCAATAATAAAAAGATAGATAATAACAAGTGTTGTTAAGGATGTGGAGAAATTGCTAGCATACGTTGCTAGCAGGCTTGTAAAATGGTTCAGCCATGTATGTGAAAAACATTTTGCTGGTTCTTCAAAAAGTTAAACACAGAATTAGTACATGATGTAGCAATTCCATTCCTAGGTGTATATCCAAAAGAAGTGAAAACAGGGACTCCAGCAGATACCTGTATGCCAGTGGTCATTGAAAATTTATTAACAATAACCAAAACGTGGAAACAACCCAAGTCCATCAACAGATGAATGGCAAAACAAAATGTGGTGTGGAATATTAGTTAGTCATAAAGAGGGATGAAGTTCTGATACACATTATAATATGGATAAACAGTGAAAACATTATTCAAAGAGAAATAAGCCAGAAAAAAAAGGACAAATATTGTATAAATTCACTTACATGAAATATCTAGACAGGCAAATTCATAGAGATAGGAAACAGATTAGAATTTACCATGGCTGGAGGAATGGGGAATTGGGAGTTACTGCTTAATAGTTACAGGGTTTCTGTTTGGGATGATGATAAATTTTAGAAATAAAGGGGATGGTTGAATAACATTGTGAATGTAATTATTGCCACTGAATTGTACATTTAAAATGGTAAAAATGGCATATTTTATTTTAAATATATTTTACCACGGTAGAATAGCTATAAAAAGAACTAATTGTCAAAGGTTTTAATTAAAGACTTAGTTATACTCAGTGTTCTATTGAATACTTGCTACGTTTCTTATATTGAAATGTATAAATTACTTGTAACTGGTAGATTTTATAGTTTGGGAAAATAGGAATCAGGCAGAAAGTATTAACTATTAAAAATGTACCTCAATACCATATAAAGTTTTAGAAAACCACTATATTTTAGAAGATATCTCAGTGCCACCAGATTGACTGTATCATGGGGCTAAACTGATCTAGTAATTTAAGAATTCTTTTTTTTTTTTAATTTTTTTTAATATATGAAATTTACTGTCAAATTGGTTTCCATACAACACCCAGTGCTCATCCCAAAAGGTGCCCTCGTCAATACCCATCACCCACCCTCCCCTCCCTCCCACCCCCCATCAACCCTCAGTTTGTTCTCAGTTTTTAACAGTCTCTTATGCTTTGGCTAGTAATTTAAGAATTCTTATATGAAGTGGCAACTGTAGGAAAGAGACAAGACTACTTGACTCGAGGTCAGAAAACCTGAGGTTGATTCTCAACCTGACACTTATTTGCTGTGAACTTCCAGAAAAAGCACACAATGTTACCAGTCTTGGTCTTCTTGTGTATAGGATGGGATAATAATTCTGTGTATTTAAAGAATTGAACAAAATAAGAAATATATCTTTTTTTAAAATTTTTTTAACGTTTATTTATTTTTGGGACAGAGAGAGACAGAGCATGAACGGGGAGGGGCAGAGAGAGAGGGAGGCACAGAATCGGAAGCAGGCTCCAGGCTCTGAGCCATCAGCCCAGAGCCTGACGCAGGGCTCGAACTCACGGACTGCGAGATCGTGACCTGAGCTGAAGTCGGATGCTTAACCGACTGAGCCACCCAGGCGCCCCAAGAAATATATCTTTTAAATCAGCCAGCAAAAACTCTTAGCCACAAGGTGGAAGAAACCCAAATGTCATCAGTGGGTGAGTGGAAAAACAAAATGTGGTACATACATATAATGGAATATTATTGTCTCAAAAAGGAAGGAAATTCTGACACATGCTGTACCATGGATGAACTTGGAGGACATTCTGCTTAGTGAAATAACCCACTCACAAAAGATCAAATAACGTACAACTCTACTTATCCTCAGTGTCTGAGGTAGTCAAATTAATAGAAACAGAAAGCAGAATTATGGTTGCCAGGGGCTGGGAGAGGGGAAATGAGGGGTTGTTGTTTATTGGATTTAGGGTTTCAGTTTTACAAGATGAAAAAGGTCAGCAGATTCATTGCACAACAATGTGAATATACTTAACACTGCCTCACTAAACACTTAAAAATGGTTAAGATGGTAAATTCTATCTTATGTCAATTTTACCACAATTAAAAAAATCAGTGCCAAATATGTAGTAAGTGTTCAACAAATACGTGTAAAATCCCAGTGGCCCCATATCACAAATTAACAGTGAACGGAAGATCATAAAGGAGAGAAGGCTCTGCCAATATAACTGAATATACAGATTGAAAACTGGCTGTCAACAAAGAGCAATTTCATATTAACATATAAAATTATGACACAGTTTGGGTTTTTCCATTATCAAAGAATTAAACTTTTATAATTTGGGATGCATTTTAATTACTTCCACACCTAAGGCCTATAAAGTTATTTTATTATAAAACATAATAGAGTGGAGAAAAATTCTTGGCCTTAATTGGAGGCATTATCAGAAATAATAAATCTGGTTTACAATATCCCCACTGGCAATTTTTTTTTTTTTAAATTTCAATTCTGCACGGAAGCACCAGCTTTATGAGGCTCAAGATGACATTATTAGTGGGTCAATTCACACAGCGGGCAGAGCTCTATGCCAGCTCCAGGCAGGGAAGACACAAAAGAAAGGGAAGATGGAGTCTGTGCCCTCTGGAGTTGACAGCTCATTTGGGGGCAGGGCCCAGTTACACACACTCATATGCATCACGCCTAATGAAACAGTTATACAGCACAATGAAGGATTGTGAGCAAAAACAGTATACAAATGAAGGGTGGTGTCAAGGCTATTTCTTTATTCCAAGAGATTGCCCCTACCTTGAAAACCTCAAATCTCTTGAAAGCTGTGACAAAAAAATTCCAGGTCCAATGGACAACTCCTGGTTTTTCAAAGCCATACCTACTTTTTTTTTTTTTTTTAATTTTTTTTTCAACGTTTTTAATTTATTTTTGGGACAGAGAGAGACAGAGCATGAACGGGGGAGGGGCAGAGAGAGAGGGAGACACAGAATCGGAAACAGGCTCCAGGCTCCGAGCCATCAGCCCAGAGCCTGACGCAGGGCTCGAACTCACGGACTGCGAGATAGTGACCTGGCTGAAGTCGGACGCTTAACCGACTGCGCCACCCAGGCGCCCCATATACCTACTTTTTTAATTACGTTCTAAAATGTCTACAAGAGAGAAACACAGGCAACTTTTTGAAAATGAGTTTACCTTATAGTTAATATATAGCCATCCTTTGGGACATGTTCCATGTTGTTTTGGGATATCTTTCTCTTTCTCTATGAGCCAAACCTTCTTTCGCTTACAGATGCTAGGCATAGAAACTGAACACTCTTCACTAGCCCAGAGTCCTGGGGAGTAAATGAGTTAGAGATGACCTGAAATAATGGTGACTCTTTGTAAGCATTCTCTGTGTATCACATTTTTATGACTGCTAATGGTTTATCATAATTTTTTTAATCTAGAAATTGGACTAAACTGCTAACAGAGTTCTCTCGTGACAAGAGCAAACTGGTCAGGGTGCTAAATCAGTAATTCTAATTTGAGAATGTAGGAATTTCGCAAATGCCAAAAAAAGAAAAAATGCCCCAACTAACTGAAATATTACAGTTGAAATCACAGAACTGATTACAAGTGCTGAGAATATTTGATTTTGGTTAACAGAAGAATGTAGAGTAATATTTTTGTTTTAAAATATTCAATTTCAATATAAAGAGAAACAAGATTCTAAAACAATAGATGATCATTTCTAATTTCTAATTCTTTAGAAAATACACAATGTAGAAAAGTTAACTCTGTAACTTCTAAGAAAGAAGCACTTTTCAACACGGACCCTTAAACAAAACAGGCACACATAGACATGCCCTCAGGAAGATACATCCCAAAGTCCTTAGCCTCCTGTAAAATGTATTTTAATTTAGAAGAGCTATATTTTCAGAGTAAAGGTTATAGAATGCATTTCATTAGCATTCAAGTTATAAATCCCAGAATAGGGCAGGGATGCATGTAAATTGCAAAGGCAGGTTTCAGTTTTCTAGTGAGGGATATGAACCAAAAAAAAAAAAAAAAAAAAAGGCATTTTGAAGGAGGGGCTGGCATGCTATTTTCAATGCAGAGTAGCTGCTAGTCTTCCAGAATCACAAAACAGCCTTTCTGTAGGCTGTTGTGACACCTGCTGGCAAAAGAGAGCTGATTAACGACATTGTGTTTCCTTTCCTTTCTCTGCAGACACCCTTCCACCAAGGATTGCTTTCTGTGCTTATCCCTCTCCTGCCTTGATGCACAGGTTCACTATGAATCTGTTAAGAGTCAGGAACATAATTACCTTTTATAGGATAGAAAGAGCGGGGTGAATATGAGTGGACAATGAACCCAAATAACATTGTACTGATAAATTAAATAAAAAAAAACCCCACCCATCTTAAACGTACATGTATTTCTAAATCCAACTTGGAGACAGTTGGTATTCTATGGCAAGAAACAGTTAATGCCAGGCATTAAAAAAATACTGAATTCAATGAAAATCTTTCTTAAATGGGAAAGTGGAAGTAAATTTCATAGAGGTTAAAGTTCTGGCCAAATATAAACTGAATATTAGGAAGAGATTTTAAAAATGAGCCCATATTGACATTTTATAGAGAATAGTATTTGTCAGGTATATTTTTGATCAGTGTCAATGGGCCTATTTCTGGTGCCATTTTGGTTCATGAGGAATGACTTATCTGGTTGTAATTCATTTTCAAGAACATGAACACATGGAATTAACTGTAGGGATGACCATCCTTAAACCTTAAGACTGATGAAACGAAACACATTCAACTAAAAAGCAAATTAGCCAAATAAAACCTTTTCACTGAACTCATGCAATGAAAAGGAGACTTCAAGCCTCCTGAAAACTATCAGTTTGTATTATAAACCCCAAAATGGATGAGTAAAATAACCTGTTAGGGATGAAATGAAGCCACATCTCTGGCTCTGATTATTCATAGATCCTTCTCTTCCCTTGTCCCAGTTTTGGTATGTTACTGGCGTTCCATCTCTCCAGCTGTAGGAAAATGGAAAAATTTAGGGTCTTCTCTTTTTCTGTATGTCCAGTCTCCAAACACCATTCTTGAAGTTCTGGGGTATGGACTAAAGGCATAATGTTTTATTAAATTAAAAAAATACTCATGTCTTTGGTTAGAGAAATGAAAATTTATGAGTTAAAGATAATGTTTGAAGGCTATTCAACACATTGATCACTAAGATCTAGTCCAATCATTCTGCAAATAAAACCTGTCAAACAAAATAAAATGCACATTGATCTAGGTCCATACCGAAATTCATCATTGCCTCTTTCTTCTTGAAGTCCAATCCACCAATTTACACCATACTTTGATAGCTATTAAAAAAAAAAAAAAAGAAAATGTCAGCGTTTATTCTACTTGTTTTCCCTTTTCACTATTAAGATTAATGGGGTTGCTGTTAATAGCTTTCTATTCTTTAGTATTTTACCCAATTATCTAAAGAAGAGTACACTAGGCCTAGCATCTTCAGAGAACCTGAAACTTCATTATCTTAAAATATTCTCTCCTCATTATGAAGGGAAATTGGAATCAAATATTGAAAATCTTTCTTACAACTTTCCCTACGTATTTAAAAGTACATTTTCTAACTTTAATAATAGGGCTTTAAAAAGTAATATTGTAAAGTAAAATAGGACTCCTTTTTTTCCCTAAAAATTTAGTGTTTTATCATCTCAGCAGTTTATAGAAGTTTACTGCCTGTGCCATGCTGTTTGAAAACAATCAAGGCACAAAGACATCAATAGTAAAAAAGATTTTGAATTTTTGGCATTAGTCTGATTGTTAAGCTTTTAAACTGAGTCATAGCATGCTCCCCATTTAAATAGACACAATATAGGACAAAGGAATCTGACACAACTTCCAGTGTTTCACAATCAGAAAATTATTTCTATATTTTAATGATATTGTACCATTATTTATCAGACAGATCCCAGTACACTAAAGTCTAAAATGAAACCCCATGTTCACACATGTGTGCATGGACATGTACATACATTATGGCAAATGTAATACCGGACTGATGACCCTGGAAATTGAAATTCCCTCTTTAACTATAAAAGAGGAAGAGACAGTAAGAATTTCTATAAGACTTCTAAATCAATATACTGTATTGTGTGTGTGCTCAGTGTGTGTGTGTGTGTGTGTGTGTGCGTGTGTGTGTGTGCGCGTGTGTGTGTGTGTGTGAAATGTAACTTAATTTTTAAGCTAAAAGCCTGTTAATTTGAAGGCATTGCATATTTAAATTTGCACTTCATTTCTTCTGTAAAAATTGGAGAATACACTTTAAGATATATTTTTTTTTCCCACAGAATTTTGGGTCATCATACAACAGAACCTAACAACTCTCTAGCATTCTAATTTATAAACAGGTATTTTTACTCCTTGAATAGTGTGGCTGTCTGCTATATCAGCAATTTGAGAATAATGTAAGATGGAGCAACTATAATTTGGGGTCCCTGAGGTGTTGTTCCATGGACATGTTCTTACATGCTGAATTTAGATTCCTTTTGTCAAGCTTTGGAATGGGTCCATTGAGACTGGCTGTGAACTCAGTGGGAGAACCACAACAATTTCATTCAATCTAAAGAGGTCTCACATGCAACAATAGTGGAAATCACAGGCTGATTGTTCACTGCCCCAATTAGGGACCTCTAAAGAGAAATTATACCTACTGCATCTTAAGTGACATATTTATTACCACTTCAATTACAGCATGGTAATCCTCTATATGGCACACCACAACCTGTTGGGATACGGCATAGAACTGCAAGCAAGAAGGACAAGCTAGAAGCTAGGGTGAAAATGCATGGTGAAAAATAGATGTTTTAAATTTTAGCTTAGGTATAAATTCACAACAATAGAAGACTTATTAATATTCTTTCCTATAAAGATATGTGATATGACCACAGATTTCATAACATCAACTATGTTTTGTGACAGCCATTATAGATAGCATCATATGGGAAGAATACTTATAAAAAAATACAGCACCAGCTAATATAATCTACTAAGTAATTAATCTACAATATAATACAAGGAAGAATAGCCTGTCATCTCTTCAAATGTTTCCATCAAAAATACCAAAACCAAGTTATTTTAAGGTTTTTAAAACATCATATTTTGGTGGATGACTAATAGACTTGATATATTTTTGTTAGAAGTATTTAGACATGAACTTATAAAAATAAGAGTAAATTTCAGTTTTGACATGCAAATATTGCACAACACAGCATAAAATGTTAGCTGAGTGGACTATTTGGCTAGTAGTTCATGTTAAACAATTCCCACAGTGCTATGGCTTTTTACTTTTTTGGCATTAATCTAACCCAACAAGATGGTTCAAAAAAGAAGTACTCAAAAATTCACTCTCATCATGCCTGTGGTATTCCGTTATTCAAAGAGAAAATACTGACTAACCACATTTCCAAGATAGAAACACTGTAAAAAAAAAAATTCTTCAGATTTTAAAAACTGTATCCAGCTTTCTTTTTCAATAGTTCTTTTACTTTCCAATTGTTATTTTTGTTCTTCACATTTCTAAGTTACTACTCTTTTAGGGAAACTATACAACACATATGGAATATTAAAAATATTTAATTAGTATTGTGATTCTTCCTGCACTAATAGGATGAGTGTGCCACAAAAGTGAGTGGTATGACCTCGACATGTTTAGTTCACCATCCTGGATTAAAGTAGCTTCTGAACTGACTCCTTCTAGTAGGACCTTTGTAGATATGGAATTTCTCGCTCATGAACTGTAAATGGTCACCATAAATACCACTACTCTCACCACCACCACAAAGTGCCTAACACAGCCACAATATTATGCAATAAGAACTGTTTTGGAAACCTATAGTTTTCTTCTTTTTAAATTGATACTCTTTCCCCTTACCTCTCTTGCCCCTTTTTCAATCTACACATTTTATACCATCCAGTAATTTTCTTTTGTGGTGTTAGATCAGTCAGCCGCTCACCCATGATACTGACAGGGCAATTTATAACAACACGGTCTCAGGCTGGGTAACAGTTTTGCCACATAAGATACCATAAGGTTTGTGTGGTTTGAGATCACACTAGATTTAGCCCTCACCTAGTATCATAGCGCTAGGTATGACTTCTCAAACAGCTAAACCGATGGGTTTTATTATTCCCTTCTATGGGAGGTATTAACTCTGCCATCCCCACTGGCTTCCCAAACACTAATAATTGGGAGGTTGAATTAAGGGAAAGGTGAAGGTAGAAGACCTGCAGATGTTTCCAGGAGAGCTAAGCTCATTGGAAAGATCAAAGAAGTCTTTCATTGCTCATGTCTGGGACAGAGCTGGCACCATCTTTTGGAGAGGGATTTTAGAACTAGCATTTTAATATAATGAAGACATTGTGCGCTTATATCCCTCCCATGGCGCTGCTCTGCTGCAAGCAGAGGGTTTTAAAATGACACCGTAAGTCATATGGCCTGGGTTCACTTTCAGATTCCACCACTCAGCTGCTGTGCAAGTAACCAAGTTACTTCACCTCTTTGGAGTTTCAGCTTCCTCATCTGTAAAATGTACTAATAATAGACTTCCCATAGATAGTCCTTGGAAAGATTAAATGCCATTAAACATTAATACTTAGCACAGTGCCTGACACTGTTACAGTAAGTACTGGCCAGATATCAGTTCCCCGTGAGACATGCACTTTGTCATGTCAAAGGATGGATTGGTTTTCAGATATTGACCTGATGTCTTGTTATTGCCACCAGGAATCTGCTGTCTAGTTAAAGAAACAAACATATTTTATGACATCATGTTGATACTTAACATTATGGTTTTGGCTTGAGTGTTCCATTTGTGGGAGAGGAACGGTGGTAAAATAGTGCACAAAATAGTGGGGAACATCATGTTCTAGCGATTGGTCTATCGTGAGTCTGTGGGACTGTGAGGTTGTCATCGAATATCCCTGTTCAGCTTTTTCCATCACAAATCAGTAGTGGTCTTGACCTACGTACACCTCACAGGCTCCTGTGCATCAAACAGGATTATAGAAATGGAAAAGCTCCATGAGCTGTAAGGGAAGACATTTCTCTTACAACCCCAGGATGCTTTAAATATAGAGCTTCATTTTATTTTTTTTATTTTTTTTTAATTTTTTTTTTTAACGTTTATTTATTTTTGAGACAGAGAGAGACAGAGCATGAATGGGGGAGGGTCAGAGAGAGGGAGACACAGAATCTGAAACAGGCTCCAGGCTCTGAGCAGTCAGCACAGAGCCTGACGCAGGGCTCGAACTCACGGACCGTGAGATCATGACCTGAGCCGAAGTCGGCCGCTTAACCGACTGAGCCACCCAGGCGCCCCTAGAGCTTCATTTTAACAATCAACTTACAAACATATGAAAAGATGATAGCTCAACAAAGGATTCCTGGTGATCATGAAATAATGTTAAATTATGGAAAAGAAAAAAAGTCTTTTCCTTACTTTCAAAGATTTCCTAAGGAAAACTGGGAGTGAGGTTTCTCCCCTTAGTGTCCCCTTGGTAATTTCTACATATTGCTCCCTTTTCACTTATTATTACTTCCAGTTTTTTTAATTTTATTTATTTATTTTTTAACGTTTTATTTATTTTTGAGACAGAGAGAGACAGAGCATGAACAGGGGAGGGTCAGAGAGAGAGGGAGACACAGAATCTGAAACAGGCTCCAGGCTCTAAGCTGTCAGCACAGAGCCCGACGCGGGGCTCGAACTCACGGACCATGAGATCATGACCTGAGCCGAAGTCGGCCGCTTAACCGACTGAGCCACCCAGGCGCCCCAAGTTTTTTTTAAAAACAGAGTCTGTATCTCATTTTTGTGTTCTTGACATTATGTCTTTGACAAATATCACAATCCCCGACACTTACCTTAATAAATACTTAATAAGTAATTCTTAAAAAATAATTAATAAACACTTACCTTAATAAATGCTTGTTGAAGAAACACAAGGAAAACATATACTATTCCTGACAGTCTGTTTCATTATTTAACAGGTTTCGGATGCCTTTCCAATTAGCCTAGCTCCTCAAAGATTGTCTAAGTCTTTGTTTTATGTTGAAAGGGAAAACCACTCCCTATCGTTTTCTGAATATTGAGTCTTTAGAGTCTTATAAATATTGTACTCTTGTAAGTAAAATTCAGAACTTTAAATCAGCCATGTGCTCTCCCCACCCTCTCCCCAGTATACCACGTCTCTCATTTGTGCTTTATTTTCTCCCATTCCATTTATCTATTTGTCTTTTTCTAAACTATTTTCTAATGCTATGTGCTTATATTGATTATGGTCTTTCTTCTCAGACTAGATTATAAGCTTCACAAGGGCAGGAATTTTGGTCTGTTTTAATCACTGATAGAGCCCAAGTCCTTCAAAGAGTAGACTCCAAATAAATATGTCCAGAATGATTGAATGACCCTCACTAAAACAATAAAGCCCTACTTACTCATACTGATGCTACCAAGAATCAAGAAAAGTGATATGACGACCAACATAGTAAGCCTGTTTCCATTATTTTCTCTTAATCCCTATACGAAAAAGAAAAACAATTCTTAAAAAACCTGTGGCTTTTAATGAAACTTAAATAAATGTCTGAAATAAAAAAAAATTCCTCCCAAAGACCGAAGAAGGGGCTAAGCTCTGAATCTCTCATGGTTAATTATACTGAAATACCGCTCTTATTTTGCTGAGGATAAATTCTTGCTCATGTGCAGAATGAATTGTGAGAAGATCACCACGTAGCCAGCCACAGACAAACTCAAAGGAGGACCATTCTGCAGCATAGGTATGAAAAAGATACTCTGCATCCTGATAAAAGAGCCAGGGTGCATCTGAAAAACAACAAGACCAAAAAAACAAAAACCAATGCAAATCATGCAAAAACTATTGACTGATATAATGCAGACTTAATAGGATATGTTATGATCGACCCCAAATTTGTAATTCAGTTGCTTAGCATTAAAAACAATGTGTGCGTTTACATATACATAAATATTTTTACATACACATAACTCAGCATATAATTTGCTTAATTTCCTTGGTATGTCTAAGAAAACTACATTTGTATTCCAAGGTCTGGGATAAATGCATATTTTAAAGTCACATGTCATGAAAAGAGTGTTAAGCTATAATACTAATCTTTAATCATATTTAATGACTTTTATTAATTTGATTATTAGTTACTTTGAGCAAATTAGTTCTGGATTGAAATAAGAAAAGAGAGACTTGATTGGAGGACTGTAATAATACAGTAATTGTATATGATAGCAGGTAGTTAGAAACTGAAGAACCGCCAGGATAGCTCTTACCGTACTGGTACCAGGGTGGAATCTTGGGTCTCACATCTGCAAAGTGAAAACAAGCCACCTTGAGGGACATTTCTTCACAAGTGCGCCATCTCTGAAGTACTTCAGCTCTAAACACAACATCTTGGACTTTGCTCTTTAAAAGAGCATTTAAAAACCAGGTACTTTTGTGCTGTCTGAAATATGGTTAGTTCTCAAACTTGAAAAGGAGGCTCAAGAGAGGCCTCTGATTAAAGAAGAAACGATGTGAGCACTTGTCAAGGGCCTACTGTGTGGCACACACTGTGGCGGGTGTTTTCTCTTACTCATTTGACAAGTGATTTGGTTTGCTTGTCATGTCACAGTGACATTTCTTCCAGACTGTACTTGAAAAATATCATATTCCACAATACAGTTGGTTATCTTTGTTTCCCATTAACTAAATTAGTGTACTGCAGTGATGTCACCTTTTCTCATTCCCCTACGATGCATCCTTTGCTAAACTCGTGCAATTTGGTTCATCACGAGGGTTGTTGGTACTGTAGACCAGGATGCTTACATTTTAGATTTCTGTAACTCTTCACTTGGAAAAGTGCTATGGATTATTAGAAAGCAAACACATAGTAAAGATCTTATTACTATTTTTACCTCTTGGAATCTTGCATATCCATTCACGTTTGGAACCACAGTGCAAGGGCAGCAATGTTTTATTTGCTTTATAAATAGCACAATTTCTTGCATCTTCTCCAAAATAAGTATTGTCTAAAAATGAAGAGACAACCTGCAGCAGATCAAGTTCATTATTTCTTAATGATGATCCCCCACAAAAAGTTTCTCTGTAAATAAATCACAATAGGCTTCTGGAGGAAGCTTAAGAAATGTCTGGATAAGATTGCATTTAGGGGCGCCTGTGTGGCTCAGTCGGTTAAGCGGCCAACTTCGGCTCAGGTCATGATCTCGCGGTCTGTGAGTTCGAGCCCCGCGTCAGCTCTGTGCTGACAGCTCAGAGCCTGGAGCCTGTTTCAGAGTCTGTGTCTCCCTCTCTCTGACCCTTCTCTGTTCATGCTCTGTCTCTCTCTGTCTCAAAAATAAATAAACGTTAAAAAAAAAAATTTAAAAAAAGATTGCATTTAAAGATTGTCCCACATTTGCAAAGAACAAGCTAACCAAATTAGCATTTTTCCTTAAGGATGCTTTTTTCCTAAAAAGAAGCATGCTATTCCTTTCTCCAGAGAGAACAAATCAGGTGCATGCTCCCTTCTGAGGTTGTACTGTTGTCTCACTGGCTGCAAGAGGCTTGTCCTGGGACCCTGGGTAAACTTCTGAAAGGCTCTGATCTGTCAGATTTGAGTCCCTTCTGTGATGTAGATTCTTTTGCATGTATGCTAAACTTTTTGTCTTCAGTCACTAAATTTTAATTCATCACTGGCTTTAATTAGGAAACGATCCACACTTTCCATGAATGATCATGTACAGGGATATGAAGTAAAGATTCATTCTTCTCAATGATTTAATGGCTACCTGACAGAAGAATGGATGGACCACAAGTAAAACTGGAGCAAAAATTTGGGAAAAAGAGGATGTTTGAAACGTAATACTCCTCTTCAAACATGTACACAATCATACAATAAGTCATCTAACTTACATGTATGTAAGCTCAGATTCAGGCAATGGTGTGCATTTGAATATTTGTTTTGTCTAGTAGGGAGTGGTGGTGAGGAACTCATTGCACTGCTTCATGGCTTTATCTCATTTATTCTGAACCAAATTGTTCCTCTCTATTACTAATAAGACTGTTTTACTAAAACAAAAGGAAGCATTCTCAACCTCTACACGGCACATTTAATTTTTCAAGTGCCACATTGACATTAATCACCCAAGTGTGCCATATGGTGGCTGCCATTTATGTAGCAGGCGGACTCTGCTAAGTTCCTTCCACTCTCTGGGCCTCAGTTTCTTTGACAGCAAAATAGATGGGTGGGGCTGCGTGATCTCTTAGATCTCTTCCTACTCTCTGGTCCCGATATCCTTCTCAGAGAAGCAGCACTGAGGTGAAAATACGTTACATATATATATGTTTAACTAGCATGGCCTTATTATTTTTGTTTCCCACATAGAGTTTTCCACAGATCCTTTCCTTGCCACAGATTTTCTCTAGTGGGGCTAGAGATCTTATTTCTCTATTGATCTTTACTACGTCAAAGTTTGGCTGCTGATATTTTGCCAACTGGGAGACATGATAACATCATAGCTTTGGAGGCAGACAACGTGTGTACAAATCCTGGCTCTCTGAAGCATTATTTTAGGCAAACTATTTAAGCATTCTAATAACCACTGCACTGAATCATCATAAGGGGAAATGAGATCATGCTGCGGCACATTCAACCCAGTGTTTGGAACATAATTCAGGTTCAGTAAATAGCAGCTACATTAAATGCTCACTGCCGGCTCTTGCTAGTAGCCCCATTTCACAGGTGAAACTGAATAACTTGATTTTGCATGGGCCTCAGATGAATCCCATTTCAATCTGGGATACTGCTTCCATTTTTTCCCTATCATCTTGAGGGAAATGTGAAACTTCCTCATTGCGCCTGAAAAAAAAATGTAATAGGGAGGAGTTTCTTCTTTCTTTCCTTCACAGAGGTTTTTACAAGCATGAGGCTGAATGAAAAGCAAAGTATTATTTTTTCTTTCTGAATAACTGGCTCTGGTTGAGGAGATGGTATTTCTAAGTGTGGCATTTCTGTCCTTTTAGAGATAAACTGAAATGGTTTTTTTCCATTGTAATCTGGACTTGGGTCTCACATTCATATAATTAGGTACTAAGCCAGAGAGGGAGGGTGGGGAAAAGAAAGCCTCATATTATTTTAAACAATACTTGCTTCTTTCTTGAGACTTCACATGGGAGATAGTCTGGGGACATTTCAGAGATCTTTGATCCCTTTCCAGGATAAGATCCTACAGTTGGCCTCAGATCTATGTGGCTAGTAAAGGTTTCCCAGGACTTTGCAGAAATTACTCTAATGGTACTGAGATCTGGTGCAGTTTTCGATCTGGGTCTGAGTCACAGGAAATATAGTCATTATTTCCAGTTTCTGTTGGCTGGTTTACCAAGGTGTTCCAGGGCCACCTGTTTTGAATTCATTTCCTTTTCTTCAGTTTGGAAAAACTTACAGGAGTCCCATCAGACCACTCCCAGGAGCCAGCATTCAGTGGGTTTCTTTTATTAAATCCAATCCAGAACTGCCTTTCTTCTGTCCTGTGAATAGAAAAACAAAAACTTGGCTCTTCCTATTGAATTCATAACATTATGTAAAAGGTTCAAGAAATATTTTAAAGTAATTATGTGTGTAGGAAACAGCTGATACTACTGGCAGGATGGATCAAGTCAAACAAACATTTATTGAACATTTCCTTTATGCAAAACCTGAGCTATGAAATGAATGTAGAGAAGATTAGCCTGGCTTCCCATTTCTCTTGGCTTATAGGGTGCGCTCACTGGTGACGTGCGGTTGGGGGAAAAGTCAACCTATATTGAGAACATTGCTTTCTCATGTTCATTAGGAGTGGCAACACCTTTCAATCAAGATAAGAACACATGAAAGCAAGTTGGTAAGAAATTTTGGAGCATCTTTTCCCTAGAGGACTTTTTACTATTTCACTATGTATTTATTACTTTACTATGCTTTGATTTGTTGCTTTTTTTTTTTTTTTTTTGGTCAAATGTTCATGTACTCTCTGAAGGTTAATTACCACCACCCCCTTTAATAGAAGGTACACAGTAGATTTTGGTTTTTTGTTTTTTTCAGATCCCAACATAAATAATTTCATAGCAAATCAGTCTGAGGCACAGTAGATTAACTTCAGCAGTCACCACTGGGTTAGATGTGGTGAGAAACCCCACAGAGAACCATCTTCCCTCCTATTAGGTGGAGGAAAAATACATCAAACCACAGAGTACTCAATAAATCAACCAATAAATTCTAACTGTACAATAACCCATCTCACTAAGACAATTTTCTGAGAATAATTTGGAGAATTAAAGATTTAAAAGATTCAGAAATCATGACAGATGCTTTATTTTCGTTAGTACAGAGAAGAAAGACTATTCTGGAGCATCCACTTCTCAAATATGAGAGCTACTGTGCCTGAACAATACAAATGAAAGTAAAATGTGACTTAGAAATCCGAGAGGTCACTGGGGCCTGGCTGGCAACTGCCATGATTACAGTTTACAATTTACAATTTATAAGGTTATGGAGGCAGAGGATGCTGCCTTAAGGTTAAGCCAGGTACGTTAACATCAATGGTCTAGGCTGGGAATTCATATCACTCTCCTGCCTTGAGAATTTTTTGTTCCTTTACTCACAGAGTTCAACATTTTTCCTGATATGTCCTGGCTCTTAGGTGATGAACTGACATTAATTTTCTCTTCATCCATTTCCTAAAATTGTATGATTTTTAATAATATAATAAATAATAAAATAGAAATAGAAAATCGGTGCCATAAGGAGGAGAATATATGCTAACTATGAGATTTGGTTTATTTGCTCTAAGCAAACATGAGATTTTGTTGAACTCCCTGGCAGTCTGGGCACAAAGTAATATTATATAGCTTTTATGATTAAGTGCTAAAGATTAATAATTTGATAGATGCTTAATATTAAAGTAATTTCAAGTGTGAGAACTTATAGAAATAGAAATGACATAATGATATTTGATCTCACAGCAAATTTGGAAGCAGTTTGCACATGTTTGTTTCACATAGCAAACCTCACTATACTCAAGTATGAAAGGATGTTTTTGCAAGGGGCTAAAGTCATGAAGCAAAGTTACAACTTAGAAGGATGAAGATAATCCCATATCCCTTGGATCTGTGGCCTCATACCAGACTAACAATCCAATTAAATCCAATTAATCAGGAAGCTTCTTGAACTTTTCTTCAGTCTCAGAGAATCTGACTCAGCAGCTCTGGTGTGAGACCAGAGGGCTCTGTATTATAAGGTGTCCCAAGTGAGTGTGATAATCAGCCAAATTTGGGAAGCATGATTTTTAGGTCAGCATTTCCCACAGACACTAGCAGTTCCGTGGAATGTTGATAAATATTCTCAAAAAAAAAAAAAAAAAAAAAGAGGGAGATTTATGGTCAAAGAAAGTGCTTCCTTCTAGAAGCCTTTACAATGCTAAGGCATATGGCAAATTTCCAAGTTTGTGCCTTGTTTTGCAAACATATTTGACTTCCCCCCCCCCCCCCCCAACAGTGCTCTGTGAAAGTCACATTGGGAGATGTTGTCAACGACTCCTACCATTAAGGTCATTACTGTTGATGTTGGAGGTGAATAATTTGATAGATATTACATATTAATCTTTTTGTGGAATATCCTAAAGGAAACTTATGGGAAGACAAGGATTTTCCTCAAAAAGTTGTTCTGGATTTTTCTCTGTGATTCAAGCAAGTGTTTCATTGAGACTCCAGATTTCCAGAGCTTAGAGCATAGTACTTGGTGTTACATTTGTTTTTGCTAAATAAATGTGTGGAGTCATGGAGTCAGGCCCCCTTAGACTACAACATTCTCAGGGGTGAGATTTTGTCCATCCTATCTATTGCATGCTCCAGCCAACTATGCATATAAAAGTACCCCTTCCATAGAAGATATTCCAAACATGTATGCTAGTTGACAAGAACATTTTACAGAAAGAGGCCAATGGATAAGAAGGCTCACTAAAAGAGAACATAATGGCTGTCCTCAAATAACCAAAAATAGAGTAGACTTGATCTGTATTGCTCTGGCTTACTAGAAATTTGATCTTTGAAATCACCCTCCAGTAATGGAACGGGCATTCTCCCAAATAAGAAGCACTCTGAAAGGAATTGTGCAGACAGAAGATGACCACAGGAATACCTCAGAAGGAATTTTTGTATTGGGTAGAAAATAGTACAAGCCTTTTACGGTTCTTCAAGTTTAAACTAAATTGATTTTCTAACTCCATGCAGTTCAAGATTCTGTAAACTTGCAAGGTGGATGCCAACAAGTGAATGCCTGGTTCCTCAAATGTAAAATTGGGAATCAATCAATGGGGCTTTCTTTTTTTTCCAAGCAAAATCTTTTTTTTTCTTTTTTTTTTTTTTAATTTTTTTTAATGTTTATTTATTTTTGAGACAGAGAGAGACAGAGCATGAACAGGGGAGGAGCAGAGAGAGAGAGGGAGACACAGAATCTGAAACAGGCTCCAGGCTCTGAGCTGTCAGCACAGAGCCCGAGGAGGGGCTCGAACTCACGGACAGTGAGATCATGACCTGATCCGAAGTCGGACGCTTAACCGACCAAGCCACCCAGGCGCCCCCCAAGTAAAATCTTACATGGACTCTATTATAACAAAATACATAGAAGAGGAGCTGGTGGGAGCTGCTCTCGTGGGTCAGTGAGCACAGAAGCGGGACTTCTGTCCCTTGTTCCCTTCCTAGTCCTGAGTTCCAGGACTCTTGGGATTCGCAGGCAACAGTTTGAAAATCACAGGGCTAGACAATTACTGAGTTTGGCAGAGAAACTCTAAAATTCTGATTTGAGGTACACAGAAAAAATTTCAAATATCAAAACAATCATCACTTTGTTCTTTGTTTTATGTAATGAGAACTGGGTGCAATATAAATATAAAACTGTATATGTACGTATTTTTCTTTTACAACTAGTGGCTAGTTGCTTTTAGGCTTAAATACTTGAGATTTTAAACAAATATTTGGGATACTCTTCCCTGAGAACTCATAACTGGGAGACAGAATGTTTGATTGCATTTTTCAAAATGAACAAGTATTTACCTATTGAATTTTGAATGCAAAAGCTCATTCACAAAATTCTCTTCCTCAATATGGGCAAAGCTTGCAAGATGAGCTCCAAATTCTTCACAAAATGCTTCTGCTTCTCTCCATGTTCTTTTCATCAGGACTTTTTCACTATGAAATACCTGGTTTAGTAAGAAGCAAAGAAAAGTTGACACTATCATGGATAAAGTGAGGTTGTTTAATTCTTGACAAGAAAATAACAGTAATATAATTGTCATTAATCTATATTAAAAGCTTGACCCAGTAGGGGAAAATAACATTTATTGAACTAGAATGTGTCTACTCATCGTAAAACTGTTATCTCATTTTATTCTCACAACAAATTCATGAGAACGATAGAAGGAATCAGCTCAGTTTTATAAAGGAACTCCTTGAGTTCCTTTTTTTTTCTTCTAAATTTCCTGTAACTGGCATATACTTGTCCCTTAATAAATGTTTGTCAAGAGACAATGAGAGTCAGGCTAAGAGAGATTACAAATTTCCAGTCACAGAGCTACAAATAGGCAGGACTAGGATTACATCCAGCACTCCTTCCTGCAGGAGCCCATGAATTTCCATCCCACCAGATTGCCTTCTGACAAATTAGAATTGGCTGAAGGATCATGAATCTGGCTGACCCACAGCAAGAAATGAGAAATGAGACCTGGGACCTAGGGCAGGTATATTACTAAGTTCTTTGGGTCTTAGCTGTGCCTAAATTCTCTGCTGTTTCTCAGCTGTCCTTGGCAGTAGCAGGAAGAAGTCAGTCAAATGGAGAGTCTGGTCCTGACTTTATTTAAGATCAAGGGTAAGGGCCCAAAAACACAGAACTCCAAATCCTGGGCCTCTGTGCCCTCCTTGTTTTTAATTGCCTGACACTGCTCCCGAGTTTCTGAAGTCAGGCAGGCACCCTG
Organism: Panthera onca; assembly: GCF_046562875.1. Classification (NCBI taxonomy): domain Eukaryota; kingdom Metazoa; phylum Chordata; class Mammalia; order Carnivora; family Felidae; genus Panthera; species Panthera onca. Next base: position 72,187,487 of record NC_138346.1, on the reverse strand, counting down.
CGGCCAGGCTTCGCCAAGCTCTGATTTGCTGAGACCAGAATGAATGGTTTTCCCAGTCCTCTGGGCCACAGCACAGCCTTTCCATCTTTTAAATTATATGTCAAAACTCAGCTCCTCTGGGAACCTTTTCTTGAATCACTTAAGATTCATCAATCCTACCACCATGCCCATCAAACACACCTTTACATTTGTTGTCACATTAGGGTAATATATGGTAGAAAAAGCACTGAACTGGGATTCCCAAGACCAGGAATTTATTACAATTCTGTCAACAAATAATTGTGATCTTGGGCAAATCACTTCATCCTGCTGCCTCAGTTTATTGATTTGTAAAGTTTAACTTACTGCTTTGTGAGGTCACTGTTACCCAATGAATTCAGTGTAGGATTGTGCATGCGTACATTAAATTGAGTGCATTCACAGATATTTCATGATAAGAGGATTGTAGGTAGTGATTTATATCTAGGATCTAAAGCTGATTTGCAAAAAGACATTTCTTCACACACTTTTTTCATACACACAGGTACACACACATATCAAGTATATGTATTAATTTGTTTGATCCTCAGATGTCTAGCAAGCTGCAAAAGCTATTCTTAGCAGCAAAATGATAGTATTCCATAATAAATACTTTATTCTTTTTCTTACAAACGATATGGAATTGTATCATTTCAATAGCCAGTGAGGAGTACATTGCAACAAAAATAACATTGACTGGGGCCTGGATAACAATCTTCATGAAGAGGCCTTCAGTATCACCAGGGATATGTCAGTCTTTCAACTTAAAATTTTGGAATATAATTGAAAAGATAGAGACAGCCAACAACATTAAGTACTTGCTGTGTGCCAGGCACTGCTCTGGAATAAAGGAATTTGAGATACATGGACAAAACTGAAATAATGTTTGTTCCATTCAGAATGTCTAGATACCCTTGGCATCACCTTGAAGCAGCTCGCCAAGCCAGGCTCTGATTCCCAGTCCAAGTAGCAGGGGTGAAAGGGCCATCTCTCTTCCTGCTCCGTTTTCTCCTGATTTCCCACTGGTTGCTTACACAGGGACATTGCCTTAAATTGTCTGCAGTCCTTCACTTCCCACCGACCAGGTGGATTCCTTCCTCGCATGACAACACAGCCACCACTGTAGCCTAAAAGCAGAAAACAACACTTAAAAAATGTTTATTTATTTTGAGAGACACACACAGAGAGAGAGAGAGAGAGGGAAAGAGAGAGAATGAATGTGAGTTGGGGAGGGATAGAGAGAGAGATCCCAAGCAGGTTCCACGCTGTCAGCGCCCAATGTGGGGCTCAGTCTCATCAACTGTGAGATCATGACCTGAGCCAAAATCAAGAGTCAGACATTTAACAGACTGAGTCACCCAGGCACCCTGAAAACAGCACTTTTTTTTTTTTTAATTTTTTCTTTTAATGTTTTTTATTTATTTTTGAGACAGAGAGAGGCAGAGCATGAGCAGGGGAGGGGCAGAGAGAGAGGGAGACACAGAATCTGAAGCAGGCTCCAGGCTCTGCGCTGTCAGCACAGAGCCTGACGCGGGGCTCGAACTCACGGAGTGTGAGATCATGACCCGAGCCGAAGCCGGACGCTCAACCGACTGAGCCACCCAGGCGCCCCCAGCACTTTTTAATACCAGAATGACTAGAACATTTTGGTCTTGGAATACTGGTCTTTGGAGTGTTGCATAACTGACATCTCATAATGAAGAGACCACTTAAGAACAATAAAGATGAGAAAGAATGCTTTATCAACAGGACTATCTTCTTTTCATCTTTGGAGAAAAGAATAGAAGATGAAAAAGTGAGGGAAGAGAGCCTGTGAAGACTGAAATTTGGACATTTTGAGCTCAGATGATAAATGATAGAAAACTAGGCACTGTTTAACCTGGGACTGAAATATCCCCCATAGCCAATCAAATCCCCAATATTTCAATCAAATGCCAACATTCCTCTACTTCCAATTATTGTGCTTTTTTTTAACTGAGCAGAGAAAAGTTTAGCCCACCATTTACTGAGCACTTACTCTGTACATCATGCTCTCATACCCCATTGTGAAAAATCAACAATGAAAAATGCATAGTGCTTACCCTCTGAGAAATAGATTTGACCAGGAAAATACATAAATGATGGATTCAAGGCAGACTGCAAGATACACCACAGAAAACCAAACTGCCAACCATGGGAGAGTGGAGAGAATGAGCTAAATTACGTATGGAGTAAAACTGGGGGCAGGAATAAAGGCAGACATTAAGGAAAAGGGAAAGACCATCTAGTTCTGGATGAAGCTCTATTCTTTTGTGTATGTTTGAACATTTTGGAAAGTTAACCATGTTTTTCCATAGAAACAATTTCTTTGTTGAGTTAAGGTGCCAAGTTTGTCGTTAACTCTATACAACTCGTAGGATAGCTAAAAAAAATACCCCTTAATTTTCAGTGAATAATAGAAAACAATCCCATTTGAAAAATAGAATAAAAATTGAGTAAGAATGAACCTTATTTCTTGAAGCCAAAGTGATCATTCATCTATCTAAATCAAATTCAACCACAACAAAATTGTGCATCTATATCTACATACCAGGCTAGTCTGTATATTAGCTACTAGAGAAAGGAGGACAAAACAAAATAAAACAAGCAACCCCCAGCCCTTATTTTAGTGTGAGGCATAGACACATTAATTGCATTGAACATAATGTGTGAAGTATTATAGTAAGATTTCTGTGGAAGATTTCAGAAGGGGTGATGGAGTATGCCTCGGGATATCAGTAAAGGATTTGCAGCAACTGACATTTTAGCTGTGTTTTGAGGGCTGAAAAAGAGAAAAAGAGTTTTCAAGGGATGCTTGTGAAAAAAAAGCAAGCAATTAGAGATGGAGCATTTGAGGACTCTGATGACTCTGGACCTAAAGGCACTTTTAAAAATGTAGTTACTTGGGACTATATATGTGTTTTACTTAATTTCCATCACAAAGAATGGCTTCAATTTTTTTTTTTAAACATATGGTAACTGGACTTATCCTTGTCAGCCATGGGTGGTTATTTTACACTCACAGAAAGACTAAAGAGAGGGTTGAAGAAGAGGGGAAGAGAGAAGAAAGAAGACAGAGGAGGACATACAAAGAGCCTCTCCTAGAGGAATGGAAGAGTTTGTGGAAAAGGAGAAAGAATAAGGGGGCGACAGAACCAGTGTTTGTGTCTTCAGCAATCCTGAGTGTACACACTGTGTTAGACACCAGGCATCATGGCCATCCACAAGAAGCCTACAGTCGTGTGTGTGTGTGTGTGTGTGTGCGTGTGTGTGTGTGTGTGCTGATATGTCAGAGAGACCCACAAAGGTGAAAATGTCCGGTAGTAAACAAGAAAACATGACTAGTATGACCTGTATAGAAGCAAAGAAAGTCAAAAGAGAGTTGGTCTATACAAAAGCCATTAGTCGGGGCGCCTGGGTGGCTCAGTCAGTTAAGCGTCCGACTTCAGTTCAGGTCATGATCTCGCAGTCCGCGGGTTCGAGCCCCACGTCGGGCTCTGGGCTGATGGCTCAGAGCCTGGAGCTTGCTTCCGATTCTGTGTCTCTCTCTCTCTCTGCCCCTCCCCCGTTCATGCTGTGTCTCTCTCTGTCTCAAAAATAAATAAACGTTAAAAAAAAAAAAAAGCCATTAGTCGACTCCATTGGCCAGAACACGTAGGTAGTGTTAAAGATGAATGAAAGATTGGGGGCCACACAAGGGGAAAAGATTATAGCATGCAACTGCAATCTGTCATGAATGGAGCTTTGCAGTCCTGTTCAATGTAATTTTGGAATGCATCTCACAATCTAGCTGGGTCCTGAACAATAGAGGGGATGTTGCATACTCCCCAGTGATGAGATTGTAATGAAATTGAGCTATGGAAATCCACATGAAAGCCCCAAACATAATATGCTAATGGAGTTGCTCTAGTTCAGAGAGCTGGGTACATGCATTCCCTCTCAATTCCATCATCCTTCCCCAGCATCCTTGACTTGGAACCTGAAGTATGGGCTTCTAGTCTCAGCACAAATATGTAGTAACTCAAAATTCAAACAGGTTAATTAATCACACACACAAAAAAACCCTTGTCTGAAATGTGGGGATAAGAATTCCTTTCTTTCCTCAGTGGTTTTCATGAAGATCAAATGGAATAATGTATTTAAAAGCACCCTGAAAGATAGGAAGGGCTAAAACCAGCCCTAAGATGTTGCTTCTATTCTTTTTTGACTGTTTATTACAAAAGCTTGGATTTTGTGGCATGAGTTCTGCCTGCACGTTCAAGGAATTTTTAAAAAGCTCGATTCAGCAAATTTAAAATGTAATATACTTTTTTTGTTGTTGGTCTTGCATTTTGTTTTACTTTTTCACATCAGACAATGATTAAATAGCTTTGGTTTTAGATACTATAGATACTCAACTCATCTTCATTAGTAGAGAAGGAGATGTTTGTGAACTACGATGAAGGTGAAAATGCTGTGGGAATGTTACTGGGATTCTAAAGTGGTTAACTTAATGGAACATTTGACCCGAATTTTGGAGTCTCAGCCCCAAAGAAGCAGTAAAGCAGTGTAATAAAGGGAGACTGGGATAAGGGAGATATAAACCGAATTTATAATCCTATATTGTAGGCATGCTTGCAAAAGCCAAATAAGAAAAGTAGGGTATGGGTGGGAGTGGAGGGGGTTTTTCTCCCAGAGATATTGTTCTCAAATTCAATAACTCATCTCCCATTGGAGAAAAATTATCATTCTGTTTCTCAGTGGTGAATCTCACATTTAAACTGATTCTCCTTATCTGCCTTACCCTCCGTCTATCCCCCTTCACTCTGTCCATGGAACATGAATGAGTGGCTTAGGCGGTTAAGCATCTGACTCCGGCTCAGGTCACATTTCACGGTTTTGTGAGTTAGAGCCCTGCATTGGGCTCTCTGCTGTCAGCACAGAGCCTGCTTCAAATCCTCTGTCCCTTATCTCTCTGCCCCTCCCCTGCTCGCGCACTTACTCTCTCTCTCAAAAATAAATAAACATTAAAAAAAACACGAATAGGATAACTTTGGGTCAATTAAGAAATTCCAACTCACTGTTCTAGCCCCTTCCATTTGACAAAGCTATCTAACCATATAAATTGAACTGAGGTGAGAAAGCCTCCATTTTTCACCTCTCTGGTCAAATATCTGAAAGCAGACAAACAAAATCTATTTGTGGCCTCAGGGTAGGAGGTAACTGTAGCTGGGCCTTCAGAGCCTCTGGACAATTATTTTTCTTTAGTCTGTTTAGTTATTTTCCCATTCCTTGCAATAACCCTTTCCCATTATTATTTTTTTTTTTTTTACTATGACCAAGTGAGATTTATTCCAGGTGTGCAAACATAATTCCACATTTGAAAACCAATTAATGTAATCCACCATATCAATAGACTAAAAGAAAAAAAATCATATGATCATATGATCTACCCACCTTTCTTCTCTGTCCTTTTCTCCATGTTCATGCAGAAAAGTGATGCAATGGGGGTAGCTTCCGTGGAATGCTGTTAGGTATTTTATATGGTCTTTATTTAACTTCAAAAACTCTGAGATAGATATCATATCAGTATTTACAGTTTGCTAATGGAAAAATTGGGGCACAGAGGTTTGGTAACTTGCCTAAGGCCACACAGTGAGGGGTTTGATGCAGAATTTGAAAACAGATTTAACTAAGTCTACTATGAGACAATGCCAAGGTACAGAATAGGCAGGCATTCAATACATAGCTGTTGAATCAATGATTGAATCTTCCCCTCAATTATGTTCCTCCTTTTCTATAGTCATGTTTCTTTTCTGTGTGTGATCACAGCATTTCCGTAAAGATCTCTGATCCCACTTTTACCTTGTATGACAGTTACTTACATCATTACAAAAAAAAATATGAAAATACCCAAAGAGTGCCCAGAAATGAGAATATGTTTGTCCTCATTTCAGAACTCTGGGAAGCGTTAAAATGGATCAGCCTATCTACCTGCTGGCTGGACAGACTTTTCTTTGCTATGTGAAGGGCACTTTCAAGAAAAAGAGATCTGATTTACTCTACTGGCATCCCATTTTCTTTGTCACTGGCAGAAGATTTCTATTGACTTGGGACAACTGGGGTAAATGTTCTGGAGTTATCCCATTTAATGTTCCTAAATAAGAAAGTCCCCATTTTTTCCCTTTAATTACTGGTACTAGTTAGTATGTATCAAAACTGGTTTTCCTGTTTTACCTGAATAGTTACTTCTCTTAAAATACCAAGTGCCACAGTCTCTTTGCTGTTGTTGTTTTAGTAAAATAGCAGGAAACTATCTCTTTATAAAGATATCCCAGATAGGAAGCTATGAAGTAACCCCTAAGGAATCAATGGATCTAGGCATTGATAATTAGCGGCTTCTAACATTGCAAAAAGTGAGAAAAGTGAACATTATGTGCCTTAAGGTAGAACACACAACTACTTATGAAATGGTTTTCCAAAAGAAAAGAAAATATGAATTATATAATGCCTTTGATTCTACCTTCTTAAAAATAAAAATGTCAATTTTATGGAAAATAAAGAGGATAGAGTAACGCATTAAACAACATACGGGGATTCAATCAAAAAGTCCAGACTGTAGGAAACTCTGCAGGACAAACAACCCACTTGCATCAACAAATAAAATTTTTTAAAAATAGGAGGGGGCAAAGAAGAAGGGAATGTAGAGATTAAAATAGACTTTAGGGGATCTATCAACCAACTGCAAATGTATAAACCTTTTTGGATCCTGATTCAGACAAACTGTGAAATCTGTTGTATAATATTATGAATCATTTAGAAATGTGAGCATTAACTGAAGACTTATGATATTATGAAATTATAGTTAATTACCTTTAGCTGTAATAATTGTCTTATATTCACATTTTTTAAAAAGAAGTCTTTATCTTTTAGAGATGATATTGAAATATTTGTGGATGAAACAATATGATGTTTGGGATTTGCTATGACAAAATATTAGAAGTGTTGGGGAGAGTGGGTGAGTATATAGATGAAACAAGATAGATTGTGAGTTGGTAATTGATGACACTGGGTGATGGGTATATGGTGGGTCATTACACTATCTGGTGAACATAATACAATGTTGAAAAAAGTGGCAGAACTGTGATTCCCCCACAGATTGAATATTTTGATGATATGACATAAAGACAGAGTCTTGGCTAAGTTTATAAAAAAACTGCAGGCTTCCTATTCAGTGGTCAATTTATATAGTCAGTCTGGGCTGGATTAAGATTCTGACATGAGGACGAAGTTAATGGATACTTTTGTGACAGGCAGGGAAAAAATGTGATTTAGGATGGCATTTCTGCAAACTGCAATTTAAAAGAAAAAAGGAAACACAGAGGCTTTTATATTGCTATTTTCTTCAAAAAAAGATTTACATTTTCATCTTATTCAGAGACAATTTACTCAATGTCAGTCAGCATGAGCAGCCAAACTGAGCATCATGATATTATTTTTGCTTCAGGGAGAGGAGGAAAAGAGTAGTGCCACTCAAATAAATTATAGTAGAAACTTATGAATGACAAGGAGCTCTGCTTCAGTTCCAGATTTTAGACATCCAAATATGCCCCAAGGAAGGTAACATTAAGAACCAAGATTTTGTCTATTCAAAATGTATTAATTTATTTTGACAGGTATAGACATTCCTAACAAAATTCCGAGGTATATTAGAAATGAAGCCTGAGGTTTTTTTTTTTATTTTTCAGTAATAGTGTGACATGGAACTTCACTATTGTCTGCATTTTAATAATATTCACAGATTTGTAGAATAAGAAGGTTGTTTACTGAGTGAATTATGATGTTTCTCGTTTAGAGCCATGCAAGTCACCAGTTTCTATACACATTTCCTAAACCGATGCTTACACACAAAAAATCTGATTTGTCTTAACTTCACCTTGCAGTCATTTTTTTAAAGTATAGGGGTTTTTTTAAGAATAATAAACTATGTATATTAGAGCATTTTGAATTCATAGCAAAACAGTGGAAAGTACCGACTTCCTTTATACCTCCTGCCTCAAATAGGTAAAACCTTCCCCACTATTAACATCTCATACCACAATGGTACATTTGTTAAAGCCTACAGTGACACATCATTACCACCCCAAATCCATGATTTACATTAGGTTTCATTCTTGGTGTTGTACATTCTATGGTTTGGACAAATGTATAATTACATATATACACCATTGTGTATATATAGAATAGTTTCACTGTCCCCCAAATCCTCTGTGCTCGGTCTATCAACCCCTCCCTTCCCCCTGACCCCTGGAAACCACTTTTTACTAGTAATCTTTTTACTGTGTCATAGTTTTCCCTTTTCCAGAGTGTCCTATGGTTTGAATCACATAGTTTGTAGACTTTTCAACTGGCCTTTTCCACTTAGTAATATGTATTTAAATTTCTTCCATGTCTTTGAATGGCTTGATAGCTCATTTCTTTTTAGCAGTGAATAACATTCCATTGTCTAGATGTCCCATATTTTGTTTATCCATTCACCTGCTAAAGGACATCTTGATTAATTTTAAGTTTTGGCAAGTATGAATAAAACTTCGATAAAAATCCATGTGTAGATTTTTGTGTGAATATCAGTTTTCAGTTTATTTGGGTAGACACCAAGGAGTGTGATTGTTGGGTTATATAGTGAGAGTATGTTTAGTTTTGTACGAAACTATCAAACTGTCTATGAAAGTGGGATGCTATTTTGTTTTCCCACCAGCAATGTATGAGTGTCCCCATTGTTTTATATCCTCACCCGTGTTTTGGATTTTGGTCATTCTCATAGGTGTGCTGTGGTATCTTGTTGCAATCTATAATTTCCTAATGACATATGATGTTGAACATATTTTCATATGCTTGCTTGCCATCTATATATCTTTATTTAAGATCTTTTGTCCATTTTTAATTCTTGTCCTTCATTTTCTTATTGTTGGGTTTCAAGGATTCTTTGTATACTTTGAATTACAGTCCTTTGTCAGATGTGGTTTTTGCAAATATTTGGTCTTAGTGTGTGGCTTGTCTTCTCTTTCTCTTGGCATTGGCTTTCTCAGAGCAGAAGTCTTTAGTTTTAATGAAGTCCAGCAAATCAACTGTTTCTTTCATGGACTGTGCCTTTGGTGTTATATCTAAAAAGTCATTGTTTTGCCCAAGGTCATCTGGTTTTCTATTATGTTATCCTCTAGGGTGTTATAGCTTTGGGACTCACATTTAGCTCTATGTTTTATGTCAGTCAGTTTCTGGGCTGTCTTATGTTCAACTGACTTGTCTTTTTTTCCCCCCCAATACCACACTGTCTTGATTACTCTAGCTTTATAGTAAGTCTTAAAGTCATGTAGTGTCAGTTCTCTGACTTTGTTCTTCTACATCGATATTGAATTGCCTATTCTTGGTCTGTTGCCTTTCCATATAAGCTTCAGAATCAGTCTTTTCAATATCCACAAAATAACTTCCTGGGATTTTGATTGGGATGGTGTTGAATCTATAGGGAAGTTTGTGAAAAACTGATATCTTGATGATACCGAGTTTTTCTATCCATGAACTTGGAATATCTCTCCATTTATTTACTTGTTCTTTGATTTCTTTCATTAAAGTGTATAGTTTTCCTCATATAGATTTTATATATATTCCATTAGATTTATATATGAGTTTTTCATTTTGGGGGTGATAATATAGATGATAATATGTTTTTAAGTTTAAACTCCATTTGTTCATTGCTGTTATACAGGAAAGCAATTGACTTTTGTTCATTAATCTTTCATATTGCAATCTTGCCATAATCACTTATTAGTTCAAGTGTCAATAGACAATCTTATCATCTGTGAACAAAGTTTTAGTTCTTTCTTCCCAATCTTTATTTATTTTATTTTATTTTATTTTATTTTATTTTATCCTACTACATTGGCTAGGCCTTCTAGTACAATGTTTAAAAGAACTGTTGACAGGGAACATCCTTGCCTTGTTTCTGATTTTAGTGGGAAAGCTTTTAGTTTCTCACCATTAATTATGATATCTGTAGGTTTTGTAGATGTTCTTTATAAAGATGGGCACCTGAGTGGCTCAGTCAGGGAGCATCTGACTTTGGCTCAGGTCATGATCTCACAGTTTGTGAGTTCAAGCTCTGCATTGGGCTCTATGCTGACAGCTCAGAGCCTAGAGTCTGCTTCGGATTCTGTGTCTCCCCTCTCAATCTGCTTCCCCCCTCTACTCATGCTCTGTCTCTGTCTCAAAAATAAATAAATGTTAAAAAAAATTAAATATATAAAGTTGAAGAAGTTCCCCTCTATTCCTAGTTTGCTAACAGTTTTTAAAATAAATAGGTATAGGATTTTGTCAAATATTTTTCTTCATCCATTGATATGATAATGTGACTTTTATTTTACAGCCTGGTGATGTGATGGATTACACTAATTGATTTTCGAATGTTGAACCAGCCTTGTATAACTGGGATAAGTCCCATTTGGTTGTGGTGTATAATTCTTTTTTACATTGTTGGATTCAATTTATTATTTTATTGAAGATTTTGCTATTTTGTTTGTGAGAGACATTGGTCGTTAGTTTTCTTTTCTTGCAACATCTTTGATTTTGGTATGAGGGTAATGCTGGCCTCATAATGAGACAGGAAGTATTCCCTCTGCTTCTGTCTTCTGGAAGAAATTGTAGAGAACTGGCATAATTTCTTCTTTATATGTGTGGTAGAATTCACCAGTGAACCAATGTGGACCTGGTGCTTTCTGTTTGGAAAAGTTATGAATTTTGTTTCAATTTCTTTATTAATAGCTATTCAGATAGTCTATTCAGATAGTCTATTTCTTCTTGTGTGTGTTTTGGCTGATTATATCTTTAAAGGAATTGGTCTATTTCATCTAGGTCATCAAATGTGTGGATATAGAGTTGTTCATAATATTCTTTTATTATCCTTTTAATGTCCCTGGCATCTGTAGTGATGCCTCCTCTTTTATTTGTGATGTTAGTAATTTGTGTCTTCTCTCTTTTTTTATTTTTAATTTAAAAAATTTTAATGATTATATTTATTTTTGAAGGAGAGAGAGACAGAGCATGAGTGGAGGAAGAGCGGTGAGAGAGGAGACACAGAATCCAAAACAGGTTCCAGGCCCTGAACTGTCAGCACAGAGCCTGGTGTGGGGCTTGAACTCACAAACTGTGAGATCATGACCTGAGCCAAAGTCAGACACTTAAATGACTGAGCCACCCAGGTGCCCCAAGTCTTCTCTCTTTTTTTAGTGAGCCTGGCTACAAACTTATCAATTTCATTGATCTTTTAAAAGAACCAGGTTTTGGTTTTGTTGATTTTCTTTATGGAGTTCCTGTTTTCAATTTTATTGATTTCTGCTCTAATTATTATTATTTATTTTCTTCTGCTTACTTCAGATTTAATTTTCTCTTCTAATACTTAGATTGCTGATTTTATTTTTTTTAATATTTATTTATTTTTTAGAGAGAGAGAGAGAGAGACAAAGTGTGAGCAGGGGATGAGCAGATAGAGGGTGACACAGAATCCGAAGCAGGCTCCAGCCTCCCAGCTGTCAGCACAGAGCCTGATGTGGGGCTCGAACTCATGAACCATGAGATCATGACATGAGCTGAAGTCGGACGCTCAACCTACTGAGCCACCCAGGCATCCCAGAGATTGCTGATTTTAGATTACCATTTTCATTTAGTTTAAAATGTTTTTTTTTTTTTTTTTAATTTTTTTTTTCAACGTTTTTTTATTTATTTTTGGGACAGAGAGAGACAGAGCATGAACGGGGGAGGGGCAGAGAGAGAGGGAGACACAGAATCGGAAACAGGCTCCAGGCTCCGAGCCATCGGCCCAGAGCCTGACGCGGGGCTCGAACTCACGGACCGCGAGATCGTGACCTGGCTGAAGTCGGAGGCTTAACCGACTGCGCCACCCAGGCGCCCCTAGTTTAAAATGTTTTAAGATTCCTCTTGAGATTTCTTCTTTGACCCACATGTTATTTAGACATGTGTTGTTTAATCTCTAAATATTTTGGGATTTTCCAGCTATCCTTCTGTTGTTGGTTTCTAGTTTAATTTCACTGTGGACCAAGAGAAGACATTATATGATTTCTATTCTTTTAAATTTGTTAAGGTGAGGTTTTTGGCCAGTATGTGGTCTATCTTAGTGAGCATTTCATGTGAGCTTGAGAAGAATGTGTAATTTGCTATTGATGGATTAACTAGCCTATAGATATCAATTATATCCTGTTGATTGACAGTACTATCGAGTTCAACTTTGTCCTTACTGATTTTCTGTCTCTTGGATTTGTCCATTTCTTTTCTTTTTTTTTTTTTTAATTTTTTTAATGTTTATTTATTTTTGAGAGAGAGAGAGAGAGAGGGAGAGGGAATGTGGGCAGGGAAGGGCAGAGAGAGATGGAGACACAGAATCCAAAACAGGCTCCAGGCTCTGAGCTATCAGCATAGAGCCTGACACGGGACTCAAACCCATGAGCTGTGAAATCATGACCTGAGCCAAGGTTGACGCTTAACTAACTGATCCACCCAGGCACCCCTGTCCATTTCTGATAGAGGGATGTTACAGTCTCCAACTGTATAATAGCGTCATCTATTTCTCTTTGCAATTCTATCAGGTTTTTTTGCTCATGTATTTTGACGCTCTGTTGTTAGGTGCATACACATTAAGGACTGTTATGTCTTTTTAGAGTACTACTCCGTTACCATAATATAATGTCACTTTTTTTAATCCTTGAAAACTTTCCTGGTTCTGAAGTCTGCTCTGTGACATTAATATAGCTATTCCTGTTCTCTTTTGATTAGTATTTGGACAGTATATCTTTGTCCATCCTTTTACTTTCAATTTACATGTGCCTTTATATTTAAAGTGGATTTCTTTTTCTTTCTTTCTTTTAAAAAGTGGGTTTCTTGGGGCACCTGGGTGGCTCAGTCGGTTGAGCGTCCAACTTTGGCTCAGGTCATGATCTCGCGGTCTGTGGGTTCGAGCCCCACGTTGGGCTCTGTGCTGACAGCTCAGAGCCTGGAGCCTGTTTCAGATTCTGTGTCTCCCTCTTTCTCTGACCCTCCCCTGTTCATGCTCTCTCTCTGTCTCAAAAATAAATAAATGTTAAAAAAAAATAAAAAAAATAAAGAATAAAAATAAAAATAAAAAGTGGGTTTCTTGTAGTCAACATACAGTTGGGTCCTGTTTTTTGATCTTCTCTGACAATCTCTGTCTTTTAATTGGTATATTTGGTCCTTTGACTAATTATTATCATTATATATTTGATATAAGAAAATTATTTTGACAGTATTATAATAATATCTATCTCTCCTCAGGGAAGAGCCTAAGGCCCCCTAACCCATTTCCTCCAGGAACACATTTAGAGGTATCTTATTGCCTATCATCTCTTAGGGTAGCCCTGATTGAGGCCCGTAAGTAAGAAATGGACCAAGGCATCCAAATAGGAATTCATGCTGATGTAAAGGTGTGTTGGGTCTAGGCTGGTCACCTAAGAAGGGCCTAAAACTTGTTCCAAAGGGGCTAGTTCTAGGGTAGTTTGTGGCTGGAGCCATTCGTTTCTCTGGAACTGACTAACCTGGCACAGTTTCACGTTTTGGGATTCAGAGCTGAGAATATGAGGATGAACTAATAGAGCAACTCTGAAATCCTGGCTAAGGATAACAGAAGCCCATGGAGGAGATGGACTAACAAGAGTGTTACCTAAGTAATGGGTCAGCATTCCATGGCAAAGTGGCTGTGACTGTGGACTGATTAGATGTACCTATATGTGCCCATTCACTGTGCTTTGAAGTATATCAGACTAGTCTGGGCTGAGTAAGCCCCTGATATTCTTGGACAATCAAGGGCAGGGGGAGGGGGAGGGGGAAAAGCCTTTAAGGAAGAAGAAACTGGACTTCCTGCTAATAAAGGCATGTGTGGTCTTGAGCAATGAATTTACACCTTGGACCTGTCAAATGTCACATGCATCATACTTTTAAAAAAGACCAGCCATATTTCACCCCCTGAGAACCTGTGGTAATTGTTTTAATTGATTTAGGCATTAAGAAAACATTAAGGAAGCACCAGAGGAGCTGGATCACGGGGTGGAAGGAATTTTGAGCAAAGGAAACAGGAGGGAGGAGTGATGTTATAGTTCTCTCTACTTACGAGGCTGATATGCATTCCAGTGTGTGTACTGCACCGGCTCAGACTTCTGACCCTCTGCTGTCTTCCAAGTGTATTCTCCTGTGCCATTTTGATCTTGAAGAGCTATCCAAAAATAACTGCCCTTCGTTTTTACCACACTACTGATCAAACTGGTAATAAAAGCCTGTTCAAACCTTAAAAACAGAAAAAGGAAATGGTTATAGTAAGTTCCTGGGCAATAAAAAAATTGTCATTAAAGCATAATGAGCTGCACAGAATGGCACCAGAATAAGCATTTCTGACGAATTCTTCAGAACATGGAGCAGAAAAATACTCATAGACCCTGAGCATTACTAATACATGCCAAATGTCACTGCAATGCTCAGAATTAGATGAGTGAGGAGCATTTGAGTCTCAAAGACAAGGCTTAATTCTTTCAAGGAATAGAGTCCAGCTCCAGTTTCAGAGTATATGTGGTAAAGCCCATAAAGTTAGCAATATATTTCTTGGCACAGCAAGTGCCCTGTTTTGTAATTAGGCCACACAGCACATACCTTGCTTTAATGTGCGTGCAGGGGGGAACTGGCAGTGGGGGGAAGAAATGAGTGTCTGCCAACATGGAGTTCACATGTACCGCACCCCCCTCCCCTGCCACACTTGCCTAGTGAGAATGGAACAGAGATTGGAGTAGCAATTTTATGTATCCCAAATCAGTTTGTTCATAAGCACATGGAGTCCGTGGCTTATTCAAATGTGTTCAGATGGGCATGTTCACTGAAGATAGATTTAAAACCCTAGGAACTAATCCAAGGATGTACACCCACCAATATTTTCCCCACACAGCTGAATGAATTAGTGTTCAGTGATTGGTGGCAGTGCTCCTTCCCCAACATGAATGCATCAAAAGCGGAATCTGGAAAATTTGTGTATATGCTTCCACATGAATACCTAATAGAAAAACGTGAGTATTAAAATTTAACTAGCGTTGAAATTTTAAGCTAAGCTTGAAAAATTTATTTTCAATACACATGAAGTTTTAAAGAAACACATTTCAAACAGTGATGACTTTTGGCCAGAACTGCTGAGTCAATGAGAAAGGGAAGGCCTGATGAAATCATCCAGAAAACCTAAAAAGAAAGCAAATTAAATTTTTTCATCCAGTTCTGGAAGTTTTTCATTACCATGCATCTTTAAGTTGCTAAAGGAAACAAAAGCAATGGGGTCATTCAAGAGTAGAAAAGCTTCAAGGGAAATGGGGGGAGACGTACAATTTTTAACTGCCTTATAAACATCACTAGCAATATTTAGTAATCTTAGGCATCTATGATACTCATCTTTGCAGGACATATAGATTTTTATTATGCTTTACTAACTATTTTCTGTAGGTGCTCTATTAATAATCTATATAGCACACATCTAAAACTAGAAAAGTTCTTTTTTAACCAGATTGCAGTGGCAGAATTTTATGTAAATGTAAAAAAATGTAAATGTAAAATGTTTTATTTTTAAAAAAAATTTTTTTTTTTAACGTTTATTTATTTTTGAGATAGAGAGAGACAGAGCATGAACAGGGGAGGGGCAGAGAGAGAGGGAGACACAGAATCTGAAACAGGCTCCAGGCTCTGAGCTGTCAGCACAGAGCCCGACGCGGGGCTCGAACTCACGGACTGTGAGATCATGACCTGAGCCGAAGTCGGACACTCAACCAACCAAGCCACCCAGGCGCCCCAAATGTAAAATGTTTTAAATGTAAAAAAACCTCCTTCAAAAGGACCGTACATAAAACTAAACATTGTCTAGATGCTATTGTAATTTTTCTTATGCTTCCAATGGTTCATACTCTCATAATTTAGAATCTGCTTTTCCTTCTCCCCTCGGAGACAGAGTAGCATTGTTATCATGCCCAGCTGGTGCCTTAAACTGCTGTCCTAGGAGGCTAGCATGGCACTGCATCGTTCAGGCTATGGCCCGACTACTATTCACTGTGCTGGTTCTAAACCCAGGGGACATTGCTGGTTCCTCCATGACCTTGTACTATGGCATTTATTGGATAATGGAGAGATATAACATTGTCTGTAAACTTGGCCACTGGTATCGTTATTCATGACAACATTTTCCTTTTGTTCCCTGTTGGTTTTGGATTTATTTAGTCCACTCTGATTTGCTATTTTATCACTATGATTGCTTAAAACAATAGAAACCCTGTGTTTTTTAAATTGGCAAGTATCTTTTAAGTAGTTGCATATAATACTCATACATTAGATCCTAAAACCTTCAAATCAGAACTCTAGTTCTCTTGGTACTGTTTAGAAGATAGCATTGTTAATATAGAAATTCAGCAAATATGTCTTTCTTTTAAATTATGTGCTCTAAGAACTTAACTCTGGATCACAGCATGCAGCCATTTGAGTGTCTGTTTCTAACCAATAAAGAAACAAGAGTATATTTTATACTTGTTACCACTCACTATTTGGTTCCAAACACTTAAAAGGGTTGTGAAAACTCTGGCTTAAAGTAATAGAGCAGATGATCTTTTAAAGTCTTTTTTGGCCTTGTGTTTAGAATTCCGCATTTGCGAATATTCCAGAGTTTCTTTATATCTGGCCTTTTTGCCTGGTTTCACTAGATTATTTAATTCAAATGTTATGACTTAAGAACAAAAAGTACAGATTTTTAGTTTATTATTTGAACCAGGATAATATATTATATCCAAAGAGTTTAGTAAGTAAATACTGTTGTCTTTTAGAAAAGCAAATGATAAAACACTTTGCGTTTGTGTAACTACTTATAAAATCAAATTTTTAGGGAAATAATTCTTAAAATCAGGAAAAATTTTTTTTCCAGTCAGCTCCTTAAAAAAGTTAAGAAACCAAATATGCATTTTTCAATGTAAATAAGAAAAATATATCTTGAATTTTCATCAATTTGTTAACAAATTGTTACTGATGGTGCTAAACATTACATTTTAATTAAAAAATGCAATTTGGGGTGCCTGGGTGGCTCAGTCGGTTGGGCGGCCAACTTCGGCTCAGGTCATGATCTCGCGGTCCGTGAGTTCGAGCCCTGCGTCGGGCTCTGTGCTGACAGCTCAGAGCCTGGAGCCTGTTTCAGATTCTGTGTCTCCCTCTCTCTGACCCTCCCCTGTTCATGCTCTGCCTCTCTCTGTCTCAAAAATAAATAAACGTTAAAAAAATTTTTTTTTTAAAATAAAAAATGCAATTTGAAGACTGTAATACATATTTTTGGGATATATACACTGATGATTTTTTTCATTTCAAAATAAATTTTGCATTTCAAAAAATGCACACTTCAAAATGAGATTTTTTAAAAAAGATTTTATTTAATTTAATTTGTTTATTTTATTTTTTTAATTTACATCCAAGTTAGTTAGCATATAGTGCAACAATGATTTCAGGAGTAGATTCCTTAATGCCCCCAAAGGAGATATTTTATATTTGAGTCTCTGAAAATATTTCATCCATTTAGCCAATGTACTTGAAAAGAAAGATGTTTCTTGTCTATAAGTAATACTATACTTAGCAGATAGCAGTACTTAATGATTATGTTTGTATTACCTAAAACTAGAAATTGAAAAAAGTAATGAACTGGATGTAACTTTACTAGAGAACTTACTACAATTAAAAAAAAAACAGTGGTAGTCTTTACATATAGTGATACAGTTAGGAGGTATTCAGTTTTTAACTGAGTGATTGCAATGGGATTTCTTCTAATAACATGATTGTTAACATTTTTAATACCGTATTCAAATAACTGACTCTATTGCTGAATGAACATAAAAATGATAAATTCCTTCTCTTTCTTTTAAATCAAGAATAGAAATAGAATATCATTGTTTTAAAATGGGAGACATGTATCATGATTATTATTACAAGAAGTTTTTGGTGGCATGCCTCAAGAACTAGAAGTCTTAAGTTTTTGGATATTATTTATTGCAAAAGACAGAAGAGATAGAAAAGATACTTAACGTACACACAAGAAATGCACCTGGAAGAGCAAATTCCAAACTGTTAATGGCAGTTACCTTTGTTAACTGTTAATGGGAAAAGAGTGGGATTGGTTGGAGGGAGAAAGAGTGCAGGTGAGGGGGCACTCTCATTTTTTAGTTTATATTCTTCTGGCTTGCTTGAATTTATACTAATGAGAAAGTTGGTCTCACAACTTTGATTTCAAAACTTGTTGAAAGTACAGAAATCAAAACAGTGTGGTACTGGCATAAAGACAGACATGTATTAATAGAATAGAGAAAAGAACCCAGAAGTAAACCCTTGTAGATATAGTCCAATGATTTTCCACAAGGGTGCCAAGACCGTTCAATGGGAAAAGGACAATCTTTTCAACATTAATGTTGGGAGAACTGGATATCCACATGCAGAAGAATGCAACTAGACTCTTCTTACTTTATACCATTTACGAAAATTAACTGAAAGTGAATCAAAGACCAAACACAAGAGCTAAAATTATAAAACTCTTAGAAGAAAACATAGGGGAAATGTTTCATGACACTGAATGTGGCAATGATTTCTTGGATATGACACCAAAAACACTGGCAACAAAATAAGAATGGATAGACTTAAATATGGAGAACAATGGAGGGTTACTGGAGGGGTTGTGGAAGGGGCAATGGGCTAAATGGGTAAAGGGCATTAAGGAATCTAGTCCTGAAATCGTTGTTGCACTATATGCTAACTAACTTGGATGTAAATTAAAAAAATAAATTAAAACAATGGATATATTGGATTTAATAAGAATTAAAAACTTTGTGCATCAAAGGACATCAACAGAGTGAAAAGGCACCCCATGGAGTAGGAGAAAGTATTTGCAAAGTATGTATCTGATAAGGGAGTAATATCCAGAATATATAAAGAACTGCTACAACTCAACAACAAAGAATAAACACTCCAATTAAAAAAAGGTAAAGGACTTGAATAGACATTTCTCCAAGGAAGATATACAGATGCCAATAAGCACATGAAAAGACACTCAACATCACTAATCATTAGGGAAGTGCAAGTTGAAACCACAATGAGATACCATTTCATACCCATCAGGATGGCTATTATACAAAAACAAAATAACAGATGGGTGGCTAAGACCTGGAGGAATTGGAACCCCCTGTGCACTGCTTGTGGGAGTGTAAAATGGTGCTGCTGATATGGAAACCAGTATGTCTGTTCCTCAAAAAATTAAGAATAGAATTATCGTATCATCCAGAAATTCCACTTCTGGGTATATGACCCAAAAGAATTGAAAGCAGGGACTCTAAAGATATTTGTACATTCATGTTTACAGCAGCATTATTCACAATAGCTAAAAGGTGGAAGTATCTCATGTCTATTATATGAATGGGTGAACAAAATGTGACATATACATATTATGGAATATTATTCAGCCTCAAAAAGGAAGGAAATTCTGACACATGTTAAAATTCTGACACATCGATTAACCTGGAGGACATTGGACTAAGTGAAATAAGCCAGGCACAATAAGATGACTGCTATGTGATTCCACTTACGAGTTAACTTTAGTCAACTTCATAGACAGAAAGTAGAATGATGGTTCCCCAAAGCTGGGGGCAAGGGGAAATGGGGAGTGGTTATTTAACGGACACAGAATTTCAGTTTGGAAAGATGCAAAAATTTAGGGAGATGGATGGTGGTGATGATTGTGCACTATTAAAACTGTACTTAATGCTGTTGAACTATACACTTAAAAATTGGTTATAATGATAAATTTTATGTTTTATCACAATAAAAAATTAACTGCAAATGTATTTAGAGGGTGTGGGGGTTGCAGGAAAATAGCAGAGCTGTAAAATTGCTTGGAAATAATGCAGATTTAAATCTAGCAGAAAATGAGATATTGTAGGATTTCTTACTATTGGTAAAATTCACAAAATTGAATGTAATTTGGATTATTATTATTATTTATTTTTTTAATGTTTATTTATTTTTGGAGAGAGAGAGAGAGACAGAGTGAGAGCAGGGGAGGGGCAGAAAGAGAGGGAAACACAGAATCTGAAGCAGGCTCCAGGCTCTGAGGTGTCAGCACAGGGCCTGATGCAGGGCTTGAACCCACAAACTGCGAGATCATGACCTGAGCCGAAGTTGGACGCTTAGCCAACTGAGCCACCCAGGCGCCCCTGGATTATTTTGTACTAAATATTCCATGGCTGATTGATTTAAAATTTAGATACACATGCATTTAGACAATTATCCATGGTAACTCTGGAACTCAAGATTTATAGTCATGCCCTATCTGGAAGTAAAGTGTCCAGGCCTGAAAATATTTTGTAACAGGAAGAAAATAACATTCTGTTATTCAGAAATAAGGGTCTATTTTTCTTTCCCTCTCTATTCCACAAAGTGTTAAAAAGTCCAATACCAGGAGCAGTTGCCCGATAACAAAAGAAATAAGTAATTTGTAGCAGGTGGTTCTAATTGTGCCCATCGAATCTGTGGCTCAATTGTGCAGAAGAGTGGAAAATCAATTAGCAACTACAAGGTTGGGCACTGGTGAGTGACAGGAGTGTCTTAACTCAAACAGGAAATCAGTAATGGAAGAAAATGATTATCCAGGCTGCTAGTGGACACTTCTGGATTTGAGGAGACTTTCCATCTGCTGCCCAACCTTCTCAGACAAAAGATGCTGTTGAAAAATTTTGTGGTGCATTGTCACTCAAAGAGTAGGGTATAGTGTGAGGCTTTGTTTCTTACCTGATGGAATCTGAATGAATAACAGTTAAGAGCATGGGCCCCTTCCTTTCCTCAACTTGCATTTCCTTTGTTGGAGTCACTGCTTTGGATATAGACATGTTTGCAGGGCCGTGTACATGTGTGGTAACTGTCTAGGAGAGATGCCTCACTGGGGCTAATGGTAGCAATGCAGGATCTTGACTGTTCATTGAGTAGCATTCTGGCACAAAGTCACCTGAGTGGGCCTACAAGGTTGTGGATAGAATGAAAACAAACTTATTTATCCTATAGTTCTGTTGTGGAGTTAGACCATACAGTAGTCAATTAATATTGACTACTGAATATAGTTTATCAAAGAAACAAATTATTTATAACATCTTCTTGTATCCAGTTTTGGGGGAAATGAAACCAAGTAGATTTTTTTTCCAGACACTTTATTTGTATGAGATCTCCAGGATTCTTAGAAAATGGAGTATCTGGGGGCCCCTGGCTGGCTCAGTTGGTTGAGCATCCCACTCTTGATTTTGGCTCAGGTCATGATCTTAGGGTTATGGGATGGAGCCCTGCCTTGGGCTCCGTGCACTGAGTATGGAGCCTGCTTAAGATTTAAGATTCTCTCTCTCTCCCTCTGCCCCTCTCCCCTGCTTTCACGCGCTCTCTCTCTCTCTCAAAAAAAAAAAAAGGAAAGGGAAGGGAAGGGAAGGGAAGGGAAGGAAAGGAAAGGAAAGGAAAGGAAAGGAAAGGAAAGGAAAGGAAAGGAAAGGAAAGGAAAGGAAAGGAAGCATTTGAACGTTAACAGATTTCTGCCCTACTTGGGTCACTATGGCATTATAGGTTATCTGTAATGTCACTTTGAATTTATCCATTTAGTGTGTTCTTCCATCTTCTTCACTATGTTTCTATATTCTACCTCTTTAGCTGCTGGCCTGCAAGTGGCACCAGGACAATAATAACATGCCTTTTATTTCTTTTGTACAGCATGCCAGTGTTTAATATGGTGCCTCTCACAATATAGATATTTAATAAATAATTTTCTAATAAATGCTTGACTATTGCTTTTTTTGCATTGTCTAGATAGTATTTGAAAAGTAATTAGCACAGTGCCAGGTATGTGACAGGTATTCAATGAATATTACACAAAAAAAAAGGAAAGAAAGAATAAAACATAAGAAACAGGTGAAACAATTAGACAATTTTCTTTAGTGAAAAACATAATTATGTTATAATTAACAAAAGAGCATAGATAGCTTCACTGATCAGGCTCCTGAATAAAGTCCAGTGTTGGCTCACTTACTGGAGGACCTCTACCCCAAGGTGCTTTTGAAATCTTTTGGGTGGGTGAGCAAGTTGAGGATAAAGGCTTCTTTCTGCCTGCCAGCTATTCTGGGGAGGAGGAAGGTAGAACTAAAAACAACACTGGGATACATCAAGGGTGGTACTACTGCTGAAGGAAGGGACTCCTGAGCACAGAATGTTTTGCTAGGCAATTTATTTTGAAACTGCTGTCAATCCAGTCATTGTGTGTGTGTGTGTGTGTGTGTGTGTGTGTGTGTGTGTGCGCGCGTGTGTGGGTGTGGGTGTGTGTGTCGGCATGTGCATGCACACGCATTCTGTGCATGGTTTGGAGGAAAGACTGGGAAAGAAAATAAGAGGAAATGGGAAATACCGGTGGCTTTGCATGTTGACTTCCTCTGTGGGGAGAGCAGAGAAAGCACATAATTCCTCCTACAGGTTAGACCTATGGGTAAGAGTCTCTAGGTAAGACTATAGTATCAATTGTCTTGTTTCTGGTCTTCGGTGTATATTTTTAAAGGCAATAGCCTCAGTAAAAAAGCAAATGACTAGCTCTGCAGGTATAGTTTTCCAAGCAACCACAGAAGGGTTCTACCTTGTTTCTGTCTTCAGTTTGGAGGAGTCATTTTCCCAGCCCTCATTGTTCTCCTGGCATTGATAGTGACACTGAGGTCACTTCTGCTGTTGGTACTTTTATTCCCTATTACAAATCTATAGCATATTGCAAATTCTGTGGAGTGTCAAAAGGGCAGTTTCTCTGTTACTATGGAGAAGACACCTGTGAACAGAGAAGTCTATATCTAAACAAATATAGAGCTAAGAAGCAATGGGGAAGCATTTGAAAATACTCCACAGTTTAGCTATACTTACTTTTGTTCTTCAAAATAACCTCACATAACTCACACACATTACATTAAAAACATAGTTTTTAAATAACATATTTCTTTTCCATTATATGCATTTAGATAAAATCTGACTGAATATATATTCAAAACTAAATAATTAATACATCTTTATGGAAAGTAAAAGTCATCTTAAATTTTACTCGGTTACTCAAAAATTGATTTAGGAATAACATTGTGTGATTTAAATTCATCTCAATCAATAGTTTAAATAATTTAATATTCTACTGTACAGTTTAGATTTTGACAAGTTACTGATTATGGCTAGATTTTATCATCCCAGGAGCCCTCCTGTCAAAAAAGTACAGTCATGTCTCTGATAGAAAATTTCTATCTTACCTGTTTGTAATGGTTACAAGTGCAGGAGGACAGTAATAACCACTGGAGGCATGGTCAAAGCTTCGAAGGACAGTGTCAATTTTGTAACAGAATCTACCATGTCTCTCCCATCCCTTCGAAAAGGAAATAGAAAATTAAATACATAAATGATTTAAACAGCAAAATAGTGTTTTTGTGTATTCTTATTTACTACTTGTACATAACTTCCTTCTCTGACCCACTCAAAACTCAAAACTTGAGTTTTTGTCTTGAAATCTTTGTATTCTACCTGGCCATTAGCTACAGCCACTTCTATATTTATTTAATTATTAAAACCTGAAAGTTTTAATTAACTGGAAATCTTAAAATCTAAAATGAAATAAAGGAGCACTCACTCAAGATCTCTTTCTCTCTCTCTGTTCAGGCTTACAGAGTTTCATACAAATGCTTCCTACAGGATAGTAGAAACCAAGACTGTTGGGTTTGAAGGCAGAAGGCATGGGTTTGAATACTGGCTCTACTAGTGTGCAACTTTATATAATCTCTACATGTCTTAATTTTCTCCTTTGTAAAATGAAGATAATAATAGTGTCCATGGAGTTGTTCTGAGAATCAAAGGGAGACAATGCAGGCAGAGGCCTTAAATAGAGCCAGGAACTCAATATGAGCAAAGAGGACATATGTATCTAGATAATAGTGTATACATCTTTTCAACTTTGTTTCATATTGCTTATTTCATGTTATCCCACTGAGATTCACTGAGGTTAGAGACCTAGAAGAAGTCACAAGCTAGTGGACAAGCTGGTCTGGAACCCAATTCTGGTGTAATCCGGGATGGTCTTGGGTAGATCATAATGTTTCCAAATAGAGACTGGCTAAATAAATGTATACAATATATAAATGTATATTATATAAATATATATATTACATATACATTTATATATTATATACACACACATAAACATATATGTATGTATTTATATATGTATATATATACACATATATGCATACACATAAATATATACATATATGTATATTTATGTATATATAATATATTTATATGTATATATACAATATGTTGTATATATATTTTAAATATAAATAATACAAACATATATAAATATATGCATATATATACAAACAAATATATATATATGTAAAAATTATTCCTAAACCAACTGGCTAGCCTTTGAGACAGAAAGAAAGCAAGCTTTGGCACTTAGACAAAAATGATAAATGTGTAGTTCCATACCTCCGCCCTGAGAGCACTGAAGGGTATCTCTGTTCTTTAAAATCATACAGTACAGGAGACATGTATTCATTAGTCTTCTATATTTTCACTGAGTTATTTTAGTCTCTTTTCTTTCAATATTATAAAATCACATCACTTATATCTATCTATTTTTATGTATTTGCCAGTTTTAAAATACACTTTATTCTGTGTCTGTGTCATGCCAATACTTGCCAGATTTTGATCAGATATAAAATGACTTCTGCTATATTTCTTAGAAAAGGTCTCTGTCTTGCAGTAAATTAAAGAAAACCTTATTTTAGAACTCAGTTATTTTTTTCAAAACATATTATTAAATGAGGTGTGGATCACAGGAGTTCCACATCCAGCCAGCCACAATGTGCTCTGAACTCACTCCCTGATCTTCTTCCCCATAACCTCATCTGTGTGAGTAATTGACAGCTCCAGCCAGAACCCCCGGATCACTCCAGATGGGGTGGGAGGTTAGACTGCTTTTGTATTTGGAAGGACAGGCGGAGGAAGGCTGACAATTTGACCTTTCTAACAAAGTATTCCTTCTTCATTAGTAGTTTTCAGATCACAGGCTGCTTAGTAAAACCAAAAATCTGAGAACTGAACAGACTCTAGGAAAGGGGGTGGGGGATGTGGCATAGTAATAACCAGAAAAACAAAGGCTCCTTACTACAAGCCTTTGTCCACACAATGAAAGTGGGAAGAATAATTGATTGTATCTGTGAATATCTTTTGTACATGAGGTGCCATTTCATTTTAAATGAAATGATGATGATGACAGTACTGAAACAATTGCTCATATTATACAATCCCCAAAAAATGACTCAGAGCAGGGGGTGGTTTTTTTTTTTTTTTTTTTGCTTTGAAATTATCAAGAAAATTTTCTCCCTTGTGTAGTGCTTTTTACTCCTGTGACTTATTCATTCCATAACTGAAGGCTACAGCCATCACTCATTTTGCCCATTCCCCACCCCCTCTGCTAGACAACCATCAGTTTGTTCTCTGTGTTTATAGGTCTGATTCTGCTTTTTGTTTATTAATTTACTCTTTTAGATTCTACATATAAGTGAAATCATATGGTATTTGTCTTTCTCAGGCTTATTTCACTTAGCATCATACCCTCTAGGTCCATTCATGTTATTGTAAATGGCATGATCTCATCCTTTTTTATGGTTGTGTAATGTGTGTGTGTGTGTGTGTGTGTGTGTGTGTACAACACATCTTCCTTATCCATTCATCTATTGATAGACACTTAGGTTGCTTCCATATCTTGGCTATTGTAAATAATGTTGCAATAAACATAGAAACATATCCTTTCAAATTAGCATTTTTGCTTTCTTTGGGTAAATATCCAGTATTGGAATTACTGGATCATGTGGTGTTCCTATTTTTAATTTTTGAGGAACCCCCATACTGTCTTCCACAGTGGCTGTACCAATTTACATTCCCACTAAGAGTGCATGGGTTCATGAGGGCTCCTTATTTTTCCCACATCCTCACGAACACTGGTTATTTCTTGTGTTATTGATATTAGCCATTCTGACAGGTGAAGGTGATACCTCATTGTGGTTTTGATATGCACTTCCCTGATGATGAGTGATGCTACACATCTTTTCATGTATCTGTTGGCCATCTGTATGTCTTTTTTGGAAAAAATGTCTATTCAGGTCCTCTGCCCATTTTTAATCAGATTATTTGGAGGCCTTTTTGTTTGTTTGTTTGTTTGTTTTTGTGTGTGTTTTTTTGGTGTTTACTTGTATACATTCTTTATATATCTTGGATATTAACTCCTTATTGGATGTACCATTTCCAAATATCTTTTCCCACTCAGTAGGTTGCTTTTTTGTTTTTTGATTTTTTTTTTCACTGTGGAAAAGATTTTTATTTTGATGTAGTCTTAATAGTTTATTTCTAATTTTGTTTCCCTTGCCTTAACAGACATATCTAGAAAAATGTTTCGACTGCTGATGTCAGAGAAATTACTGCTTTTGTTCTCTTCTACTATTTTTATGATTTCAGGTCTCATATGTAGCTCATTAATCCATTTTAAATTTATTTTTGTGCATGGTGTGAGAAATATTTTATAAGTTGATTTTACACATACAGACTGTTTAGAGAAGTGCAGTGAAGCAGTGGGCTAAAGGAAAGGAAACTTTTGAAACCACATTCACAGATTGATTCATAAAGAACTTAATGAGAGTTTCACCATAAAGTTAGAGAATGGGATCTGAACTCCAGTTTTACTCTGAACCTTAAATACTAGTAATGCTGGCCAGAAAAGGGAAGCTGTGTACAAAAGTTTGAATAGAAGATCAGTTCTGTTTTTGCTGTGTAAGGAGTTAATTTCCTTTTCAACACAAATACAACATGTTGAGTTGCTTTGAAAACCACAATAAGACAAATATTTTTTTTCAATATTTCTGATCAGCTATAGATCAGTGATCAGCTCTAACTTCAGGAACTGTAATCATTAGATAAAATGTTTGGTAGTATGTCAGCTATGGCATAGGTATTGTTGACCTAAAGTAGGAAGAGTAATTCATATGTTTACACTGATTACTGAATAAAATGCAGTTTCTTGGAAAGATGGGTCATTGCCTCATCGAAACATAAATACCTGGATTAGAAGAGAAAATATTTAAGAATTGCATAAAAATCCAGGTTTGGGAAATTTTTGAGATGCATACAAATATCCAATATTTAAATTTAATTGTTTAGTGTGTGTGTGTGAGAGAGAGAGAGAGAGAGAGAGAGAGAGGCAGGGAATGAATGTGTTGAGAACTTTACTCAAGGATACTGAATATATTTGAAGAAATTTAAAACATAACCTTCTACCTTTTAATTTTAAACCTGAAGTGTTATGTATTTTTTATTACTTTAAGTACTGAGAATAATTATGTTAAGTACCAAAAATAATTTATTAGTTAAAATATTAAAGTATTTTTATTATCTCTTTCCCAACTAATAAATATATTGCAAACATGCACTTCTCACCATTATTGTATTCTATTCAAATATTTAAGTTTAAGATGAGTGAAAAGGAAGTCAGGAGTCTGAGTGAAGAAGTTCACTCTCCATCAAAGGAATGCATTTTTTTTTCACTCTGACAGTCCTCACTGGGAGACTATGAAAACCACCTGTGAGATGGGGCATCACATGACAGTCATTGTTTGTACAGATGGGATAACAGGACCTTTATATTTTTTATTTCAAAAGAAAAGTAGTTTAGGTTGAAGAGGATGGCAAGACAACAATCTTTGCAGGGCTGTAAACCCTTCATATGCTCCCAGCTGATAACTGCTTGGTTTGTTAAAAGTAGCCCACAGTCAAAAAAAAAAAAAAAAAAAAAAAAAAAAAAAGGGAGGGAAGGAAAGAAAGAAAAGTGATAGGGAAGGAGGGGAAAGAAAGGGAGGAGGGAGCAAAAGTAGGTATGAGAGGGAGACATTGTTTAAATTGCTGTTGCATAAATTATTCTAGTTATGCATTCAATACACCTAAATGTAATGTTAACAGCACTTACCTTTTGACAGCCTGATTCAGTGTCAGAAAGGACATGACCTGCTTTCTTACAAACGTAAAAAAGTGTTTCTTCACAATTTTTAACTTTCCAGTGCCCCTCCTAAGGGGAAACATGTTACAAGATGGATGAATTAACTTCATTATTGATGCTGATAGGCAACATCAGTTATTTTCTTTTTTTAAAATATAATTTATTGTCAAATTTGTTTCCATACAACACCCAGTGCTCATCCCAACAGGTGCTCTGCTCAATGCCCATCACCCAATTTCCCCTCTCCCCCACCCCCCATCAACCCTCAGTTTGTTCTCAATATTTAGGAGTCTCTTATGGTTTGCCTCCCTCCCTCTCTGTAACTTTTTTCTTCCCCCTTCCACCCCCCCATGGTCTTCTGTTAAGTTTCTCAGGATCCACATAAGAGTGAAAACATATGGTACCTGTCTTTCTCTGCCTGACTTATTTCATTTAGCATAATATCCTCCAGTTCCATCCATGTTGCTGTAAATGGTCAGATTTCATTCTTTCTCATTGCCAAGTACTATTCCATTGTATATATAAACCACATCTTCTTTATCCATTCATCGGTTGATGGACATTTAGGCTCTTTCCATAATTTGGCTATTGTTGAAAGTGCTGCTATAAACATTGGGGTACATGTGCCCCTATGCATCAGCACTTCTGTATCCCTTGGGTAAATTCCTAGCAGTGCTATTGCTGGGTCATAGGGTAGATCTATTTTTAATTTTTTGAGGAACCTCCACACTGTTTTCCAGAGCGGCTGCACCAGTTTGCACTCCTACCAACAGTGCAAGAGGGTTCCCGTTTCTCCACATCCTTGCCAGCATCTATAGTCTCCTGATTTGTTCATTTTAGTCACTCTGACTGGCATGAGGTGGTATCTCAGTGTGGTTTTGATTTGTATTTCCCTGACAAGGAGTAATGTTGAGCATCTTTTCATGTGTCTGTTGGACATCTGGATGTCTTCTTTAGAGAAGTGTCTATTCATGTCTTCTACCCATTTCTTCACTGGATTGTTTCAGTTATTTAAATAAAAAATATGATTAATAATAAGTGTTTCAGTATGGGGTAATGAGTCAGGACCTTGTGTTATCATTAGAAGAGTTGATACTCTCTCTACATGAGAGTGGGAGGCCCTGCTCTCTCCAGCATGTGAGCAATTACAAGATGCGAAATCCCAGAGTGGTGGATAGGAGGGGAGGGGCCATTAATGTTTCTTGATAGTGTGCCAGGCTTAATATTGTGTGATTTTCATGTATAATTTCAACATTTCTGTGAGGTAGGCATTATCATTCCTATTTTAAAGGTAAGGTTTAATACTTTGCGCAAAGTTTTATAGTCAGTAAAACTGGAAACTAGGATTTAATACCAGGCTCAGCCTAGATTTACATTAAGCTGCTCTCAATTTTTCTTTTAAAAAGATGGGTTAGAGCAGGGATTCTCAATCTTTTTTTTTTTAATTTTTTTTTTCAACGTTTTTTATTTATTTTTGGGACAGAGAGAGACAGAGCATGAACGGGGGAGGGGCAGAGAGAGAGGGAGACACAGAATCGGAAACAGGCTCCAGGCTCCGAGCCATCGGCCCAGAGCCTGACGCGGGGCTCGAACTCATGGGCCGCAAGATCGTGACCTGGCTGAAGTCGGACGCTTAACCGACTGCGCCACCCAGGCGCCCCAGGGATTCTCAATCTTTACTGTGCACCAGAATTATTTGAAAGGATTACTAAAGTGCAGATGATGGGGCCTCATGATCAGTGTGTCTCATTTCACAGGTCAGGTAGGACACAAGAATTTGCATTTCTAACAAGGTTTCAATTGATTGATGCTGCTGGTCTGGGGACCACACTTTGGAAACTATCCTCGTGACCAAGTGAGACTGCTGCTTCCTTTCTTCAACCACTTCTAAATATTAAGTGGAATGTTTGCTACTTACATATATAAACCTAATGCTGGGGAAATGCCTGGAAGCTACCATGAATCACCCTAGATAACATTATCATAGATGAACTTTGTGCTCAAGCCATAATGTCCTTCTTTATCACTAAGTTTCCAAAGCCCCACCCCATTTCTTCTTTATATGACAGGTGGATACTTTCACGTCTTCTAGTTCTGCAGATAGCTGCTCTAACAACCTACATTAATAATGAAATACAATAACTGCTAACAGATTAAAATTTTATCCTCCCAAAGGATTTGTTAACACAAATCAGACCTTTAGGCTAAAACCACACAATTCAAATTTTAGGTGGTATCTCAGGCATGCAGGTTTTTAGGGGAATATACATACTGGGTAGGAGGCTGACACCTTCATCTTACAGAGCAGCCCTATAGCCCACCATCATGGAGTCTTCTAGCAAGCCATCCAGTTAAAGGATACTGTTAGGCCTACTGTATTTGCTTAATAACAATTGGATGGATGGATGAATGGAGAAAGTTTCCTAGGCTCTCACATTCAAATTAGGCATCAACCATGCTTAGGTAACTTGTTAATTACAATAATCATATTCATGTTGAGTTCTACTTCATGGGAATGAATGTTACTTTTTATGCATTTACTATTTAAGGAGCCACTAAGCTGCCAGAAAGGAGGACCCAAAGTATCACACTTACAGCAGCATTGTCCTGACACATCCTATAGTATTAATACCTGTTCTTACTCTCTTAAAAATAATTTATGTTCAAATGTTGGCTCCTGTTCTGTGAACTTGCTAAGTGAAATAACCAATGTCTGTCAAATGTAAAAGGAGAATGTCAGTAGGAAATGAAGGTCATCTTAATTATCTCAAAACCAATGAACCAATAAAGCGTCAAATATTGTAGAATAAACAGTGATGGCTTTCAGCAGAGTTAGACGCAAGATAAACATTTAGAGAGGTCATTGTTTGTCCCTTTTCAAATGTGACTTGAGAACTACCTTGGCATTTTAATTGTAACTGAGCATATCTATAACAACCTAAAAGGGGAAACAATGAAATGTGCCATCAAAGTAGGTGCTTAGAAATTTTCTATGTTTGGTTGGTGCCATTACTTTGTCCAGCTACTTAAGTAACATTTAATTAACTGCACTTGACATGGTGTCCTCCTGGTGGTAAGAAAGAGTGAGAATGCCTACCAAATCCTAATGACTTAAAACTCAGCCAGTGAGTTTAGTAACTATCTGATCAAAGAGATTAAGTCTACTTTAAACATATAATAAACCCTTCAAATGACTTCGGATTAAATCAGATGTTTTAGATAAATGAGAGATTAGGGCATAGAAATAAGTGTGATGTTAAGGCCACCAGGACCATTACATTCTTGTGAGGAAAAGAGCAAGATTTTCCATTGATTCACAGTTTTCAATGAGGTTACACACATTGTAGAAATCCTTTTATGTTAATAGGATAATGGAGCTTAAAAATCATCAGTCTCTAGAGTAATTTCCTGACACCTCAGATCTTCTCCTTACATCTTCACCACGGTGGTCAATGGCACCATCATCCACAAACGTGGTGGTTGCTCAAGCCAAAAACCTATTCCTCTCTCACCCCACATCTACTAGCAACAATTCCTATCCTCCAAGGGATCTTTGAATTTCTCTCCTTGTCTCTATATTCACTACCCCATTTCAACACTGAAGTAGCCCCCAAACTGGTTTCTCTGCTTCCATTTTCTGTCTTTCTCTAAGCTGCTTTCTATGTAGCAGCCACAGTTATTTTTTAAAATGTAAATCAAGGGACACCTGGGTGGCTCAGTTGGTTGAGCTTCTGACTTTGGCTCAGGTCATGGTTTGTGTGTTTGAGCCACAATAAAATAAAATAAAATGTAAATCAAACAATGCCCTTCATCTCCTTGAAGTCCTTTTGTCATTCTATACCAGGACTATAAGCTTCACATTTTTGCATTCTTCCTGCCCCCTCTCCTAGGATCCCCTCAAGCCACACTGGTCTCCTTTTTGATTATTAAACATGGCAAGCCTTGGCCGGCCTTTGAGCTTTTACACTAGTAGCTGTCCCCTGGCTGGAATGTTCTTCCTCTGCTCCTCCAGAGGTTTGTTTTTTTTTTAAGTTCTAGCTTAAACATCACCTCTTTGGAGAGCTTCCCCTGACCGTTCTGTATGAAGTAGCAGCCCCAACCCAGGTTGTTCACCATCACATCACCTATCTCCTCAAAGCTATGATCGCAACTATAATTACCATGTTTCTCCTGTGTGTGCATGTTTACTGCCTAGCGTAGAAGCCCCAGGAGGAGTAGGGACTGTGCCTTGGTCTCTGCCACAGCCCACGTCCCTGATGCAGGTGGCCCTCAATACAAATCCAGCAAAGTGAGCACTAAACAAACAAATCAACTTACAGATTGCTCTGCTGAGACACATAGTTGGCTTCTATTTGGAAGAATTTGGGGCTCAAGTGCGTGCCAATTAGTAAAGGTGACTGAAGAGCCATTGGACCATTCAAAGGAAACTGGAATTTTATTGCTGCTCAAACCAATCCATGTTTCTGATGCATTTTCTGTAAGAGAGAAATGTAAACTACAGGAATCCTATTAATGCAAAGGAGATAATGCACCAGGCCTGTTATAAATGATTTCTTCTTTATTTTTTCATGTGATAAAACCTTTTAAGTCTCAGTATAAAATATCTACTGAAACCTGTTCCCCCTATACTATCCCATCTGCTTGACTCAGACCTTGTAAGTGGGGCAGAGTATGAGCTAAAGCCAATGCAAGGACAAAGCTTAAGAGCAAGTCAGATTGCTGGGACTCTAATTAGTTCCTGCTACTGTCTGAAAAGTATATTTGATCAGTATGGTTTTGCTTTTGCCTAGATAAAGGAAAAATAGGAAGGTCAATTGGATTAGGAAAAGGACCTTTAAAAGAAAAATCTTTACAATATATTTTTTCTTGACTTCTCTCTCTCTCTCTCTCTCTCTCTCTCTTTTTTTTTTTTTTTGCCATGGGAAAAAGAGGAGCAGAAACTCTTAGAAGTATTAAAATGGGAGCAATGGGGTTGCCAGAAAAGTAAATAAAGTTTGACAGTCCAGGTAAGGTGAAAAGACCCTAGGAGGCTGAGAGAAACGTTCAAGTGCCCCTATTGAGACAGAGGCAGCCACAGGATTCTTTTAATCTCAAATGCAGAAGGTGAGAAAAAGTGACAGAGAGGATTTTTGTTTTTACTCGAAACTAAAACCTAACTTCCAAAAGGTCACCAGTGTAGACTCTGTAGATTTTTTTTTTTTCATTAAAAAAAAATTTACTCTAACTCAGTGATTTCAATGTTTTTCAGAAGAATTCCATGTCAAATACAAGACACAGGGGGAGGCCTGCTCTGATGCACGGAAGGTGGGTGCAGGCCCAGGAGCTCAGAATTCCTGAACCATGGCACACAGCTTGAAAACCACCAAACCTTTCACTGGCTACAGTTATTAAAATCCAATTATTTATTTAAGGAATTCCATTACTACTTAGATCACATGACCATAGCACATGACTGCTATCTAGTGGCCATAAAGCTAAATTACAGGTTTAAGTTTCATGTTGTTTTTTTTTAGTGTTTTTGGAACTTCAGATATATATACCATAAATCATCACTTTTACATAGCTTAACTTCTTTTCAACTCCACTAATAAAGATAGTGACTATATTATATTTCATACCTCTTAGTTCAAAGACATGTGGCACTTACCATCTCCAAGGAGGGTTATAAGAAACTCCACCTGTGCTAATGAAGCAATGTTTATTAATGTGCTGTTGTCAGACTGGCAAGAATGCAAAGCTTCCTTCCAGGTCTTTTTTTCTTTCTGAAGTTTATAGCAGTTACGATTATGGGGATTCCAGCCAGGCTCACAGTAGGTAGTGTAATATTTCCAAGCATCTTTTTCTTTTTAAAACAATGAAAAACAATGTCATTTTCCACAATTTTTAACATGTTACTTGTTAGCCTTAATAGAAATTGCCATCAATATATGATTATTTTAAAAATTTGAAAAATAGAGACATATGAAACAATAACATATAAATCATCTACATCTTCAGAGTTGAGAAGGATTCACTATAGGATCTAGATCTAGATTGAATGGATCTCAGTGCTTTATTTTACAGATGAGCTAAGGTACAAAGAGGTAAGGAGACTTGGTGAAGGTCATAAGCCAAAGTGAACCGTCAGGGCTAGATGTAAAATTTAGCAGTCAGAGTTCTGCATTTAGAAAAATTTTTTACACCAAAAATGAGTATTATGACATACAATATAAATGGTATTCCGAAGATTTTATGTACAATATGTAGATATTTATCCTCAGCTGAAAAAAAGCCTGAAATTCTGGTTACTTCCTCCAAAGCAGAGTTGACAAATAGCTTTCACCTTTAGGGTATGTCTGAGTGTCTGTGTTGTCCTTCTGGGTTCATATGGACCCTGGGTTAGACTTACAGAACAGTTCCAGGATGCTTTGGCACTAATAGGGAAGGCAGTGGTATGCATACGAACTTTTGGCTCTCCCTTTCCAGAAGCTTGTCCCCAACCTGGTAATTAGCATTTTTACTTTATTTTATTAACTACAACTGAGTGCCTCCCTTAAGCACTAATTTAGTTAGATATAGCTCCACTGCTATTTGGGAAATGAGACATTGTTTTAAAATTGCTCTGGGATGCTGAGCGCAAATGATATCTAAATATTTAGATATCATCTACCCCAGTGGTTTTCAACCAAGGGGTCATAGAACCCCTTTTGAAATTAAAACCATAAACTTTGCTCTATGGGTAAGATAAAAAGATAAAATAGAAATTTCTCTGATTGAAGCAGGGTGGAGCCAAGCAAAGAACCTTCAGATCCCAGAAACAGTTTGAAGACACTGGACTAGGTCACTGAAAGAATTTGTTAAACCTGAAGCAACGGCAAAGAATCCAAACTAATTTAGCTTAATTACCCTCATTTGTGGTCTTTGGGCTTCAATTAGTAGAACCTTAGAGTAAATAAAAGAGAAGAAAAGAAGGATGGCAGGAGGGCATAAGAAAGAAACGAGTAAGAGAGGAAGAGATGGAAGGGAAGGACATAAATAGCAATAGCAATTTCAGCATGTTCTTGACATAGTGAAAACTCTACATAAAAAAATGGCACAATGCTTCCCCCCCCCCCCCCCACACACACACCCTGATTCCACCATTCACTTAGGGTTAGCCACTTAAAGGAAAATGAAAGTTAACGTCTGATTGTAAGGAATAATATTTTAAAATGATAATTCTAGGGGCACCTGGGTGGCTCAGTTGGTTGAGCGTCCGACATCGGCTCAGGTCACGATCTCGCTGTCAGCGAGTTTGAGCCCCGCATCGGGTTCTGTGCTTCCAACTCAGAGCCTGAAGCCTGTTTCAGATTCTGTGTCTCCCTCTCTCTCTGCCCCTCCCCCACTCATGCTCTGTCTCTCTCTCCCTCTCTCTGCAAAAATAAATAAACATTAAAAAAATTTATAAATAAATAAAAATGATAATTCTTTTTATTTTAAATCTGGAGTTCCTAATTATGCTGGTCATGATTCTTCTAAATATGGTTATGTTTTTATGTCTACTTTCTGAGTTAAGACATTAACTCCCACAGAAACTAAAAAGAGCCAGGAGACCTTAAAAACAAATAATTGGGCTTTAGGTATTAGATTGTAATTAGGTAGTATTTAAGTCTTAGTTGCACATAAAAGTTTGTATGTTATTTTGAGGAGGATGGTTATAAGAGACTCAGAGTATGGTAGGAGATCAATGAAGTAAAGAATTTTATAAAACTGTGTTCTAATTTATATTTAATTTCGAAGGTAACCATCATTAAAACTCAAAACTAGACTAGAAAAGGAAGCATATCTTGTTTTACTAACGCAGAACAACTCAATTAAAGAAATTAGAAGAAATTAAAGAAAAAGCAGCAGAAATTGTCTTCTATGCTTAGGTCCTTTGCTTTGGTTTTTAGTAAAAACCTAAATGCATTTGTTAAATTCGTGGTGCCTTTGGAATAACAGATATTATCTGCTTACATATTTTTATTCATGTAACTATAAAACCCAGCCCTAGCTGCTTAAATTGTGAATTACTAGCAAAAATGTAAATGAATTTGAATACATTGAGATGACAAGTAAGCAACTCATAAAGCCAACTTAAAGTAAAATCACTTACCAGTCACTTCTTGATCACTGTGGTTTAGATACTTTTTACATATATAAGGCAAGGTGGACCCACAATCCCGACTCTGCCAGGCATTTGGCATCAATGAATTCAATGTTCCACAATGATACTCAACAAATGGCTCAAAACTTATTTCTGAAAATACAGTGTATGTGTGTTTAATGTTAGAGGCAAAAGTGGTTAGTTTAAAATATATTGATGTCATTTTATTTATTCAAGTATGATATATTTGACATATGTTAAGTGTGGTGTTTTAGCATCAAGGAGATAGCCCTTCTCTGGCATGTGTGACAAATCCTAGAAGATGCTATATTATATCTATGATTTTGCAGTTGAAGTCCAGACATGACAATGAAATGATTTTTCAAAGATAGCAATAGCTGATTTTGTTTTAAAGAAATATTTGCAGTTTGTTGCTATTTTTTAAAACAGCTGACTAGAGTCTTGGCTCTAAACCAACCCTCCTGCAACCTTGGAGAAACAGCTTACCTTCTTGACCTCCATTTTCTTATCTGGAAAAGCTTGCCTTATAGGAATTCAGGCAAGCTTAAAAATGTTTATAAACCACTTTTAAAATAACATGACTTCTATATGTGTGGGACATAGCTGCTGTGTAAGGCTGTGGGATAATGCTACCCATCAAAGGCACATAAAACACTGCAGGTACCTGGGTTCCAGTTCAGATAGTTGAGCGGCGTTCTATCAGACCACTGCCAGCCAGCATTTTCATCCAGTTGATTCAGACCTATCCACATTTCCACCGCTTCACTGCCCAAGTGCTCTAAAATGAAGAGAAAAATAAGAGTTTGAACACGAGGAAACAAACACCCCCCTCCCCACAATGATACAATTCTTTCTTGTTTTCTCATTCCTGAAGGATATAGTCATAAATGAATTGCGGTCAATGACAGAGAAGGGTTTTAAGTGCTACTAAACCCCACTCTGATGCTTCAGAGTAACAAAGTCAGGCTCTGGCATCTTGAGAAACACCGCATTCTTATAAAGGCTCACTAACAGCAGTTCTTGAGCTGTGAAGGGCTTAATCTAAGCATCCAGAAGTGCTGCCTTTAAAGGATCATCAGTCCACCCAAGAGTGCATGGTTGCACATCTGAGACCATCTGATTTGCATGAACTCATGCAATTAAGGGTTTTGGATGGGGGAGGAGGAAGTGTCCAGGAAGTCCACTCCAGAAAGTGCCCCTCTGTCTGTCCTCTCTTGCTATGTGTTCCTGGTAGCAGCTTTGGCTTGGAGGCTCAGGACTGCAGTTTGCTGAGGTTACCATAGGCTCCAAGTAAGGGGAATAGGAAGAAGTGATGTTAAATCTGTATAATGGGTATATGTGTGTGCACATAAAATTTTCTGTATTTTTCAATATTTTTGAAGTATTTCACAGTTAAAAAATTAAACAATGTAAAGACTTTTTTTATCGGGATCTAGCAAGGAAGAGAAAACATAATTATTGTTAGTGAATGGAGACGAGTCCTCAAATTTAAGAAGGTATGCCAAAGCAAGCAGCAATGGGGGTGGGGTGGGACGGCTATCCAGTGTGAGAGCCAGTAGGAGTTGTGTGACTAAGAGGAGAAGCATAATCCAAGGGACCAGAGTATCCAGGCAGGCTGGAGCCATACACTGTTGTATCTTCAGCTGGGATTGGGAGAAGGCTTTCTGTCAGGCTGCCTCTGTGGCCCCTGCTCCCAACCGCTGTGCCATAGCTCCTCACATTTTAATTTAACCCCATTTTTGTTAGAAATGCAATGTATAAACATGTATATTGGTATGCCTATGCTGAAAAACATGGTTCAAAATTAGAGAATTAGGGGAAATTTTTCTTTGGTTTTTCTTTTGTTACCTGAATTAAAAAAATTATTCTAGAATAAAAGAAAATAAAAGAAATAAAAATAAATAAAAGCCAGCCCAAAATGTAGAAGGCGAACCAGGGAGAAGTATGTAATGGAAATTAAGGGATGGATATTTTTGATTGCATAAAAATATTATATAGTTGTTTAAAGGATGCTTTTAAAGTATTTAAAATAATTAGAGATTTTACTGACATTGAGAGTAAAATGCAACCTACTAAATTAAAATATTAATAATATTTCTGAATTTGGGGATTATGGCTCCCCAAAAAGAGAATGGATTCACCAAACTGATCATGTACAATGCCAAAAGGAAAGCCACAATAATTTCAAAATGATCTACACAGTGTATATTATAGTTTATGATTATATTTCAGTTATTTTGCTTTAAAAAATAAAAGAACTTCCTTTAAAATCCAACAAAATTTATTATAGGATACATTTTAAACAAATCTCAGAAACTTAGTAAAAGTTGATTTCTCATCAGATCATGGAGGTAAAAAAAAATAAAAGAGACAGAGACTCAGTGAAAGTGACTAATTTTGTGACACTCTCAAATGTTGCCACTTAATCTTTTAATATATAAAAGGAAGCACTTTTCTCTTTGTCTTATGGTTCATCTGTATCAGAACCCAATATATTTGAACCAGATGCAGGGGACTGAGACTGAGACCCTGGCAGGTAAGACTTGTGTCAGGAAAACTCATGGTTTATGCTGGTAGTTTCAGAATAATTACTAATCGCATCCCCTTTTATTCTAAAAAGAGTCTCAGTTTGAATGATCAATTGTATGACCACCCCAAGTATAAACACCAGTGTATTCACATAATAAATGAGTCAGCAGCATCCTCTGTGATTGAACATTTCAGTTACATGGTGGAAAACTGGAAGAACTTAACCCACTTAGGAAAGAGAAAAAATGGGGTTGTAATTCTGAGACCCCAGAAATCCCTAAACAGAAACAGCATACCATTCACTGGTCCCCCCTTTCCAAATTCCTGCGGCGTTTACACAGAGTCTCTTTCTAACGTCATTTTGATTAGTCCTTTCAGTAACACTATCGGATTAAATAGTGGGCATTGTGATGACAGGAGGCGGCATGGAAGATGGATTGACAAGGTAGAGAAATTTTCCCATTTCATATCAGGGCAAATGCCAAGCAGTATTTTCAAATAACCTAATTAAAATATTAAAATATTAATTATTCTTATCTTAGAGGTATTTCAAATACCGTCTGTGCAGTTGTTTTAACAATACACACAAAAATCATTGGGTAATTTATAATGTGTGTTTAAGGTTACAACAGCTGTTTATTTAGCTTTACGACTACATTGGCTCACAGTTCTGTAATAATGAACTCAAACCTAAATTATTTTGGATATTTCTTGGCATTTGTGACAGCTTAGATAATTCCTTATAACTATTAATGTTCACCAGCAATTAGCAAAAAACTAGACTATTCTCATCATTAAAAAAATACCATGGTCAGAACAGGGTTCTGTCTTTATGAATAGACTTCTGTTTTCCTAAACAATCCCCGAAGTCTAATTATAGAATTGTGGTATTTAAATCAAAGTCTCTGACATATCTTACTTCTTTAATCATTATTCAAGTTTGATGAGTAAGTCCAAACCTTCTTATTAGAAATTCTGACAGTCAAGATAGGTAACAAGTATAATTCATAAATGGTATGCAAAATTTTTCTGTAAAAACCATTACAGGCTAATAATGATATTAGAAGCTGGTGTTTTCCCTGCAATATGACTCACTGAAATCAGTTTTGATCATAATTTCCCACTTTTGCCTGTCTGTGGGCAAAAGGGGCAAATCTGCCCTGTTCACGCATTTGTTACGTTCCTTCTGGAAGGTATTGATGACTTTCAAAAGCTTCCTCTTCCACCCAGTGAATCCACTTCCACAAACTTGTAGAGAAATAATTGGGGATCTATGCCCAAAGGTAAGTGCAGGGATGGTTTATAAGAGCAACAAATAAATAAAAGCAAAATAAATAATTGTACCTATCTATCACTATCTAATAGTAGGGGGTTAGATAAATATATTCTTGGTAACCTATAATACTAGGTAACCATTAAAAACCATGATACAGACCTATATTTATAGACATGGGCAGATGTTCATTATATGCTGGTGCATGAAACAAGCGTATTATCAAACCGTGTGCATAGGTGTTAAATGGTTAACACACATTGAGTGTTTGTTATTTTCTAAGACTTCATCTGCATCATAACGTGTAATCTGTACTGCTAACAAGTAGCATGGCTATTATTTCCATTTGATAGGGGGGGATTTGAGGTACAGAGAGGTTAGGTCACTTGTAGGAGGAGCTCTGCTAGTAAGTGGTAGAGGCAGGAGTCAAACTCAAGCATATGGTTCTCTGGTTCCTGCTCCTAACCACCATGAAATAACTGCCTCCTGTATTTATTCAGTACTATTTTCCATAGACACTGTATATGCATGCATACCTTCACATGTTTTGGGTTTTGTTTTTTGGTTTTTTTTTTTTTTAGAAAAACATGATTGCTCCTGGATTATGGAATTATGGGATACTCTTCTATCTTTATACTTGAAATTTGAAGAATATTCTAGGGGTGCCTGGGTAGCTCAGTCAGTTAAGCATTCAGTCTTGATTTCAGCTCAGGTCATGATCCCAGGGTCATGACTCCACGCTAAATATGAAGCCTGCTTGGGATTCTCTTTCCCTCTGCCCTACTCATGCTCTCTCTCTCTCTCAAAAAAAAAAAATTATTCTAGAATAAACATGTACTACATGTGCAATAAAATTTGAAAAAAAGCATCAGAAACTTATGAGTCACTAATTTTGTGATATTTTCAAATGTTTCTAAAATTTTTTTAAAAGCTGTGTGTATACATCTACAAACATATTTAACCTATAAAGGAGAAGTAAGAGGAGAGTTTAGGTGATAGGTAAAACCCAAGATCCAGCCTTTTAGCATAACTCTTTGACATATTATTGTCTTATACTGTTAGTTAATATGTGTGTGCTTTTGCTTTTCCAACTAAATTTAAGTTCTTTGTCATGTAAGAGAAGGCCTATGTACCTATGCATACTGACTGAGAGGTGAGATTTTGTTTAATTAATAAAGGACTTAGGGGTGCTTGGGTGGCTCAGTCGGTTGAGTGTCTGACTTCAGCTCAGGTCATGATCTCACAGTCCGTGGGTTCGAGCCCTGCATCGGGCCCTGTGCTGACAGCTCAGAGCCTGGAGCCTGCTTTGGATTCTGTGTTTCCCTCTCTCTCTGCCCCTCCCCTGCTCATGCTATGCCTCTCTCTGTCTCAAAAATAAATAAAACATTTAAAAAATTGAAAAAAATTAATAAAAGACTTATTCATTAATAGCAGCTGAATAGCTAAGATCTCCAGCAGAGCAGGAATCTGTATGTAAGTTTAGAAGTCTCCCAGATCCACTTTTAGAGCTGCAAATTCTCCGGGGTCCCTTGCTGGGGCTTCAATTCCTCTTCTCCAAGGGAGAGAAAATAAAGAATATATGCCCAGGTGCAAATGGAATGTCCCAGCATACAGGTAACAATTCTGGGTGTGAGTCGGCACCATATTAATAAAAGAAAAAATATTTTTAAGGGACTTTTTATTTATTCAGAATATATTTTTGCATACCTGGACATAACTGTTAACAAATCATTTTAATTGCATTAATATCAGTGTGCATCATCCCCCTACTTACTCCTTATGAAGTTTTCTTCGTTCTCATCTGCAATACTTAGTAAAGCTCCTCCTTGCATCTGGCATGAAGAATGTGCTTCACTCCAGGAAAGAGAGGAAAGCAGGTTGAATTGGTAGCAAATGTGTGAATTGAGATCCTTCTCCCAGACAGCATCACAACCCACTTCTGCAGATGCTGAAAACAAAGTCCATTACAACATTAACTATAATCCTATTTTATATAAACAACAAGGTATTTTTCTAAAATGAATTTGAATGGAATGATTCCAACTTCAACCTCTAAAACTTCAGTGCCTTATTGATTCTTCTTTACGTCTTTATGATGAAATATACATTGTTATCCCACTGGCACTTTATGGTTCAACTCTTTCAAGATTTCAGGAAATTCAAGAAATTATCAATAAAGAAGGTCCAATCCCTTCTGGGAAAATAAGAGAAGGCATTTTTAAAAGGAGGAAATAGATGTGAAGTATTTGTGAAAATAACATCTGAGTTCCTTAAAAAGCAGTCATTTAGAGCTTTATACTGAAAGCATTTAAATGTTTATTTGAGACACATGCAAATGTTGTATCAAAAAGCCTTTTCCCCCAAATACCAAAATGCTAGGTGGGATAAAAGAGATACAGTTGAAATATGAGTCTGAAATGAACATAAGTTTTTAAATGAACCCTGAGAACAGGAACACTGATACTCAATTTAAGATAAAATTCTTTCAGCCAAAAGGAAGAGAAGTAAAATCCACTTGTGAAACATTGCATAGTATGCTTAAAAGTAAATTTAATGAAGTGTGAAATGTGGATCTGAAATCTAAAGTTTACTGAAATAACAGAAAATAAAGACCTACTTTGGGTGATTTTGCTAAAATTTTAAATCAATCCCCAAGATGAACTAAGCAGCCATAGTGATGACCTGAAATCAAATTCAGCCAAAGAATTTGAAGAAAATGTGAAAATGTAGAAAATGCAA
Organism: Panthera onca; assembly: GCF_046562875.1. Classification (NCBI taxonomy): domain Eukaryota; kingdom Metazoa; phylum Chordata; class Mammalia; order Carnivora; family Felidae; genus Panthera; species Panthera onca. The sequence goes on along the minus strand of NC_138346.1, from coordinate 72,144,599 downwards.
AACATGTTACAGCATGAGTGTAACTGATGGACAGGCAATCTGCTAAAATCTAGAACATTATTTCCCAAAGTGTGATCCACAGAGTAATACAACTTCACAAGCTCTTTAAGAAGAGCTGGGACATAATGCATATATAACCTCCAAGTTCAAAATGTACGATAGCATAGAAAAGGCTCTGAGAAGGTCTGTAGTAAAGAAACAGCTCAATTTTAATTTGGTTATACCTCAAACTTACTTAACAATGAAATCTTTTTTGTTTGTTTCTTTTCTCCATAATACTTAGATGGTTCCCTTGGGAATGTGAAAATTTGTTTTCATGTCTGATTACAATGTGCTTTCCCCAGAACTGAGTTAGTTAAGTAGACGTTATTAAACCACATATAACTCTAAAGCTGTCTATAGAGTCTTCTGACTGATACATGAATTTATAGAAGGATCCATGATTGAAGGAGGGCAGAAGAGAAAGCTGTCATCAAGTAGGGGCAGAAGACAAAGCTATCATCAAGTAAAAATTAAGGAAAGGAGAAGAAAGGAAGGAGGAATATTTCAGTAATCATTCTTCTCTGGTGTCTGAAATTTCCCCATTGAGAATGGGTTTTTAGAGATTGTCTTCAGTTAGAATGTTAGATCATCCCTGAGATGAACAACACAGTAAGTGTTAATAGACATAATAATAGACAAGCTCAGCGCTGTTCATCTGGTGTTCATCTCTCATGAGGCCATGAGAGAAGGGTAGGGGGTGGTGTCTACAGTTTCAATTTGCATAAAAATCATCTAGTAGCTTGTACAGAAAATGTAGATTCCTTGTTCTCAGTCCCAGGGATTCTGAATTAGGTCTGAGGTGGGATTCAGGAACCTGCATTTTAAACATATTCCTGATTCTAATCCAGGTGGTTCACAAAGCAAACACCAGCAAATATTGACTTGGAAGAAAAAAATTAAAGCACTTCCCAAGGAGTGCATGCAGGTCTGAGTAGCCCTTTACTACTAGAAGATAGTAGGATGTCAGAGGGGAGAGATGTAGGTAGAAGATACCAGAAAGGGAAATTGGGGGAGGATGTCAGGAAGAGAGATCTGGACATAGGGTACCTGCCTCTCATCTCCTGCCATAAGGAAAGATTCGATAATAAATCCTAATTATAAGTCTTCAGGCCACAGCCATATCATGATATGTAAAGGTCTGAAGGACACTTCAATTGATCTCATTCCCATTTTTGCCAAGAGTTGGGCCTGCCCTTTCAATGGACATAGACTGAGCTGTGTAGACACAGCTTTTTGCAATAACCTGCATCAGTTCCATACATTGCACAGTTGAGATGGGAGGCTTACAGGTGATCCTGTCTCTGCTGCAAATTACACAGCCCAGTTTTGTTAGATTGTCCTTGGTTTGGATTATCTGTGCCAATCCTTATGGTTAATCAAAAGGAAACTTCCAGTCAAATGTTTGCAACAGGTGCCTATATTCTTCTAACAAGTAAGTTCATTTGTCATTGAATTTTTTTATGTTGATTTTTTTTTGAGAGGGAGGAGGGGCAGAGAGAGAGGGGGACAGAGCATCTGAAACAGGCTCTGTGCTGACAGCAGAAAGCCCAGTGTAGGGCTCAGACTCATGAACCTTGAACTCATGAACCAGGAGATCATGACCTGAGAGGAAACCAAAGTTGGATGCTTAATTGACTGAGCCACCCAGGTGTCCCTGACATTTGGTTTTAACTAAAATATTAAGAATTTGTACTTCTGTGCAGTCAGACACAAGTCTTCTCTCTTCTTCTCTAGGTAGACTGTGTGTCACTCCACGGATCTTATTTGAAGGTTGTATGGTAACAAATGGGATGAAAGTGCTACCCTGGGCCTGGGCACTGGGATGTGCTGTCCTGATTTCCCTTCAGGATCAAAGGCCTTATTTCTGCAGCTGTCAGCAGACACATTCCAGTATTAATTAGACCTTTTTCAAGGACTGCCTTTGCAGAAGTCACTTTCCCCAATATCTCCTTTTCCAAAGGCGGCCTGCAAACTATGACTGGTCCGTGCAGGGCTATAGGTCCCTCCTCTCACCTCAACTGGGAGTAATTCCAGCCTGAGAACTTCTCATAGAGTCAGTCTAGGGGTCACCAGGCCTGCATCACAGTCCTGCACAATGCTACTTTCTTCCCTTGCTTTCCACATGTATTGATCCTTGAACATTCCCCAAGAGACCTGCTGTTCATCTCTGCCTCAGGGACTGCTTCCCAGGAACCCACTTGGCATAGGCTCCCATCTTGGCCTGGAGCATTAACATTTACTTATTCTTATTTTTCTTGCTTCTTCATACAAAGTCTCTCTTCCCAAGCCACTGAAAATCGCAAGATTGAAGGCTGATGTCTCAGGTGCATTTAATTATTCTTGAAAAATTCTAAGGGCTGGAATCATATTGTTACTTTTCTTTGCATCTATGGTTGTCTTTATACTGTTTCTTCTGTCACTAAATTATGAGCTCCTTAAGGAAAGCAACTGTGTCCTACATATCTTTGTATCTCCTACTATTTGATGAAAGAGTACAAAATATTTTTGCACCATGTTATAAATAGGTGATTCTCCCCTTCCCCCAAGTATACCTCTCTTCTAATGAACTGAAGTCTATTCATGTCAACGCTGATTTTATTATGGATTTTGACTGGGATGCAGCCATTCCTTTCCTCTATTAACATGGCTGTTTTTTCTTCCCTAAGGATACAGCCTTGCCATTGTCCCAAGTCAACTGTCTCTTGCCACTTTAAAAAATTTTTGAGTTCTTCAAAAAAATTAATTCTCATATTATTAGAGCAACTCCAAGCTATAAAGTTATTATTTTCTCTCTCTTTTGTCTTTATTATTATTATTATTATTATTTTAAAATATTTATTTACTTTTGAGAGAGAGAGAGTGCAAGCGGGGGAGGAGCACAGAGAGAGAGAGAGGGAGACACAGAATCCGAAGCAGGCTCCAGGCTCTGAGCTGTCAGCACAGAGCTCAACACAGGGCTCAGGCTCACAAACTGTGAGATCATGACCTGAGCTGAAGTCAGACATTCAACCAACTGAGCCACCCAGGCGCCCCTAGTCTTTCATTTACTCATCATATAGTTGGTGGGTACCTGCTCTCTGCAAAGTGTTGGTAAATCTCATGTAAAAAGAATATCAGACCAAGTCAGGACCTCCTGCTGTACATTCCCAATGCCTTACAGGGCTTCTTGGTAGCCCTGATCACAACTGAAATTAAATGATGTATTTAATTTTTCTCATTAGTTCTCTGTTTTTCCTGATAAAATGTAAGTATCAGGAAAGTAGGTACCATGTTCCATCTTTTTCATGCTATTTCCCAAGCATACCCATCTGCATTTAAAGGGAATTGGGTAGAGGAGAATATACTATCAAAGGAAGCTGAGAAATGGTGGCCACAAAAGAAAGAAGAGAGCTAGTAGATGTGGGTCCTGGAAGCCCAAGAAAAGAGATGGTGTGAATTTTGTTACATGTTGCTAAATCTTTAAGTTGAGGACTGAGTCCATAAGTGAGCATGGAGCACTGTTTCAACAGAGGAGCCCAATCATTTGCCTTCTCTATGCCTGCACCCAACAGGGGAGCACAGAAAAGTCATTCTGATCATTTGATTATCAACCACCCTCAATACTTCCTGGAAGTACTGCTAGTTTTCTCTAGTAAGCTTGCTCTCCAGCAGCCACAATACTCATTTCACACTTTTTCTGTTGTCCAAACTTTTTGTTACTTCTTCCCCTTCTTCAGAGAGAAAGTCTACAGCCACTGGACCAGTTTTTCCTCATCTTCTCCTATGACCTAATCAATCAAACTTCTTGGACCTGTACCACCCTCTCCCTCTTCAGAAATTGTCCTTACATCTATGCAAGGCCAGTCTGTCCATCTATGTTCTAGATCCTACTTCCTCTGTCTTCGGAGAGATCATATATACACAGTCAATTGCTTTCACTTTGCTGTATCTTCAACCTCTCTCTGTTAGATCATTTCCACATGTATTCAAAGATGGTCTAGTGTCTCTCATCCTCAAACAATAAGAAACAAAAATACTTCCTCCCTTGACCTCCCGATCCCAGTCATTGCCTTTTCTCTACCCCCATTAGTGAAATCCTTTTATACACATACTATCTTCAATTACTCATCTCCCATTTACTCATTCAAAAAAATAAGTTTTATTGAGATATACTTGACATGACATATAACTCATTTAAAGTATATAATTCAATGATTTCTAGTATATTCAAAGAATTGTGCAACCATCACCACAATTAGATTTAGAACATTTTCATCACTCAGGACCCATTAGTAGTCACTTTCCATTTCCCCCTCAATCCCTATCCCCACCTTCAGTCCAAGGCTGATCAGACTAATCTTGTCTCTGTCTTTATAGACTGTCGCTTATTCTGGACAGTTCATATAAATGGAATTGTATAATATGTGGTCTTTTGTGACTGGCTTCTTTCAGTTAGCATACTGTTCCTAGGAGTCGTCTATGTTGTAGCATGTACCAGCACTTTACTTCTTTTTATTGCCCCAAAATATCCCACTGTATGGCTATATTACATGTTATTTATGCCTTGATCAGTTGATAGACATTTGGGTTGTTTCCATTTTTGGGCTTTTATGAATAATGCTGCTATGAGCATCTGTTTATAGATTATTGTATGGGTACATGTTTTCATTTCTCCTAGATACATACCTAGGAGTGGAATTGCAGGATCATGTAACTCGATGTTTAACCTTTTGAAGAACTGACAGACTGTTTTCCAAAGCAGCTGTACCCTTTTACAATTCTACCAGTGGCAGATGAGAGCTTCAGTTTCTCTGTATCTTCATCAGCACTTGTTATCTGTCTTTCTGATTGTAGCCATCCTGCTGGTTGTAAAGTGGCATCTCATCGTGGGTACTGTTTGAATTTCCCTGATGGCTAAAGATGAGCATCTTTTCATGTGCTTATTGGCCATTTGTAAATCTTTTCTGGAGAAAAGTATATTCAGATACTTTACCCATTTTTGAATTGGCTTGTCTTTTGATTATTGAATTAATTAGAATTCTTTATATATTCTAGATATAAAGTCCCTTATCAGATATATGATTTGCAAATATTTTCTTCCATTCCATGGGTTGTCTTCTTATGTTCTTGATACTGTCCTTTGAAACACAATTTTTTTTAATATTGATGAACTCCAATTTATCTATTTTTTTGTTCCTTGAATTCTGATGTCATATCTAAGAACGCATTGCCATATTCAAGAGCATGAAGCTATGTCCCTATATATTTTTCTAAGAGTTTCAGTTTTATCTTTTCCATTTAAGTCTTTGATCTATTTGGGGTTAATTTTTTTATAAGGTGAGAGAGAGATAGGAGTTCCATTTCATTCTTTTGATTGTGAATATCCAGTTTCCCTTACTATTTGCTGAAAGACTATTCTTTCCCCATTAAATTATCTTGGCATCCTTATCCAAAGTCAATGAACCATAAATGTGGACTTGCAATTTTATTCCAGTTTTTTAAAGTTTATTTATTTATGTTTTAGTAATCTTTACATCCAGCGTGGGACCCAGACTTACAACCCCAAGATCAAGAGTCGCATGTTCTTCCAAGTGATCCAGTCAGGCACTCCTAGTCAATTTTTTTTTTTTTTTTTTTTTTTACTCCTAGTCAATTTTGACAGTACTACATTGTCTTGATTACTATACCTCTGCATAAGTTTTGAAATTGGGAAGTATAAGTCCTCCAACTTTGTTCTCTTTTTCATTTCATTTTGGCTCTCTTGGATTCTTTGAATTTCCATATGAATTTTAGGATAAATTTTTCACTTTTTACGAAGAAGTCAGCCAGAATTTTAAAGAGATTGAGGTAATAGTGCCTTAGCAATATTAAGTCTTTTGGTCCCATGAGCATGGAATATGTTTTCATTTTAGGTCTTCTTGAACTTCTTTCAACTATATTTTGTAGTTTTAAGAGTATAAGTTTTTCACTTCTTTTGTTAAATGTTTCCCGAAGTATTTTATGTATTATTTTGGATGCTATTATAAATGGAATTGATTTCTTAATTTAATTTCTGCGTTGTTCAATGATACTGTACTGAAATACAGTTGATTTTTGTATATTGATCTTGTATCCTATGAATGTGTTTATTACTTGTAATTTTTTTTTAATGGATTCGTTAGAATTTTATATGTACAAGATCATGTCATCTGCAAATAGAGATAGTTTTAATTCCTGTTTCCAATCTGGATGCCTTTTATTTCATTTTCTTGCCTACTTGACCTGATTAGAACCTCCAGTACAATGTTGAATAGAGGTGGTGACAGTGGACATTCTCATCTGACTCCTGATCATATGAGGAAAGCATCCAGTATTTCACCATTAATTATGTTTGTGGGTTTTTCATAGATGCTCCTATTAGGGTGAGGAAATTCCCTTCTGTTCTTGGTTTTTAGTGTTTTTTTTTTTTTAATTCCATGAAGGGATGTTAAATTTTGTCAAATATTTTTTTTCTGCATTCATTGAAATAATCATGTGGCTTTTGCCCTTTTTCCTATTGATATGGGTATTATATTAATGGTTTTCAGATTTTAAACCACTTTTGCATTCTTGGGATAAATCATGGTATACAATTCTTTTTGTATGTTGTTGAGTTCTGTTTGCCAGTATTTTGTTGAGGATTTATGCATCTACATTATGAGAAATATTGGTCTGTACTTTTCTTTCATTATAATGCCTTTGTTTGGTTTCAATATCAAGGTAATACTGGCCTCACAGAATGAATTAGGAAGTGTTCTCTCCTCTTCTGTTTTTCCATTTACTCTCTAACCCACTCAGTCTGGCAACTAGAGCACATCTTGTTAAGCCCATCAATGACCTCCATGTTGCCAAGTCCAGCAAACACTTAAGTTTCAGATCTTGTCAAATCAAGCCCGTCAGCCACGTTTGGCAAGTTGAGCTTTCTCTCTTGGCAGATATACTCTCTTTTCTTGACTTTACATGCTTGGTTACACTTCTACCTCTTTGGCCGCCTAGTCTCAGTCTCCTTTGCTGGTTCATTCTTCTCTGGTCAAACTGAGTGTTTAGGTCTTAAGACTTGGGCCTGAACCCCTTTCTTTCTATTCTACACATACTCTAGACTATCTAACCCATTACTGCAACTCTCAGATATTTAGAGGCCTTTACGTCTAACTGCCTAGTCCACATCTCACATGATTGACTGATATGTAACCAGTTCCAGTCTGAATGCTTGATTGTCTCTTCCAAATCTGTATCTCCATTAACTTAGCTATGCATATCAGAAACCTGGGGTCTTAATTAACATCTCATTTTCTCCCTTATCTCCTTTAAGTCTCTCCTTACCAGTGAGGAGTCCCACCTCCTGGTTAAAAATCTATATATGATTTTTCAGGCCTGACCATAGGCAATTACAAAGGTTTTACCCGGCAGACTTCATGGGGGAAGGATGCACTCCCACATCGGACTTGGCTCATAGCCAGTGCACTGAAGTCTCTGAAGGGAGTTTTAGTCAAAGACTCAGGTCCCCTGGCCCATCATGCTCTTCACTTGTTTGCATTCCTAGCCCTGGAACCTTCATTTCTAGGCCTCTTTATCTGCGGCCTTGGGATGATATCCTCTTCATGTACCTCTGCTGAGGTTGGGGGTGGAGGAGGGGGAACTTTCTGAAGACACTTTTACTCACTCTGACTCTCACTCAGTCCTTTTCCACTACTAGCTTTTCTCCCCTCCTTACCCTTGATCCCAGAGTCCACAAAACTGAGGAAGCTTTTGTTGAGAGCCCTCTGATCCTTTTGACCCTCAACCAGTGTGCCATTTCATAAGGAAAAATGGAACAAGAGGAGTTGGTACTTCCTCCCACTTTAGGCTCTTGCTTACATCTGACAGTAAGTGATGAAAGGCTTTAACTCTTTCATTTTTGGCTTGTTGCTTGAATCAACCACTCAGGCACCCGACAGCTCAGCTCCTTCTCTCCAGCTCAGCTGTGTTCCTGACAATCACATCCTATTCAGTCTATTTCCAAATTAGATCTTCAATACATCTATTCTCCAATCCCCTTTCTGCTACCTAACCCAAGTCACCACTATCCCTGGGTCAACTACTGATGTGGCCTTATAACTGATCTCCAGGATTTCTCTCTTACTCCCTTCTAAGCTATTTGCCATAAAGAAGTCAGAATGACCCTTAAAATTTTGTAAATCATTATCACATCACTGCTTAAGATCCTTTTATAGCTTCCATTTATAGTTAGAATTAGGTAACTCTTTACCCCTAGGACACCTTGAATTATCTTGCCTCTGCATGAGTTGACCTCTGCCAACCTCTCCAGAATGTCTTGTTCCTTTCTCCCTTACTCACTGTGCTCTTGCCACGTTGCCTTTCCTAGATAGTAGCAGTCACCTCTTTCCCTCCTCAAAGCCTTCAGACACATGGCTAGTGGCATGCTGGGAGTGATGGTGGGGAAGCAGTCACCCTCGACAGGTAACAGTATTTTATCACGGACGTTGTTTAGAATTGTCAGTGCATGTGCACGGTGAGTCAAAAGTAGATTAACCTGTAGTTGGTTTTATTATTTCTTTTCAGTTCTATTCAAACAATATATTCCCTTATTGCCGGTACACCCAGTGCTGACCAGGCCTATAGGCTTCTTTTCAGCTTGCCTCTTTGGTACACTGCTGCACCATGCACCTGTGAATGGATATCTCATCCCCTCACTTTCTATCTTGATAACGCTTACTCATCTCTTGGACTAGAGTTTAAATACAACATACTCAGGAACGCCTTCCTTGACTCACAAATTTAAATTAGATTTCTTACTGATAACAACATTTTGTTAAAGTAGTACTTATCAAAAATTGTAATTATATATTAATTTGGGTATCATTCTCGAATGTGAACTTCATTAGGGCAGGCACTATGACTTTCATCTTTCATGTTCATGGCTGTAATCTCAGCAGTGAGCTTGGCACATAGTAGGTGTTCAATACAAATTTGTGGGACTGAATGAATGAATGATTTGTGGAAGTGGAGATCAGGCATGCATTGTCATAGAAGTAAAGGAGAGACAGAGAAAATGAAAGCAAGGTGAAGAGGTATAGACAATTCTTTTGAACTGTCTGTTGGGGAGTGGTGAAAGACATGGGTGTTTTCAGGAGGCATAAGTGGGGATGAGGGTGTCCTACTATTTTTAAGATGTTATTTTAAGACATGAGCATGTTTGACTGCTAATGGAGAAGGATCCAATAGAGTGGTGTGCACTGAAATTACTTAGAAGACTTGTTAAAACAGATTGCAGAGCTGCACTTCTAGAATTTCTGATATAGTTGTTTGGGGCTATGGCTGATAATTTGCATTTCTAGCAAGCCTGCAGGGAATGGTGATCCTGCCAGAATGGGGATCACACATTGAGAAACACTTAGATACAGGTTGGAGAAGGATGAATGTGGGGCTCTGGAGTCCAAGGGTGGGGGAGAATTTGCCTTAGGGTAGAAGGAGGAACACCATTGTACAGGATGGAGGAAAAAAGATGGGTGCAGACCCAAGTAGGTTTAAAGGTTAGGGAGCAGGAAATTGTCAAAACTTCCCCTCTGATAGATCCTGTTTTCATTATGAGTAGGAATTGAGGTCATTTCAGGAGAATCAGGAAGGAGAATCGGGGGTAGGGTAAGAAGTTAGAGGAGGATAGAGAGGTTGGTAGTGTCACTGTGGTGAGCAAGTGAGCAGCATGACAAAAGACTATAGCATTGCAACCAGTGTTGAAGGCTTAGGTGAGGTTTGGAGTCATACATCCGTGTTAGTACCAATCTGCTCTGTTATACCATTGAAGTTAGTGGTAAAAAAACTGTATCAGCTGAATAAGGTTCAAGGGCAATCCTCAGGCTATTTCAGAGGTTAGTATCTTAAAAATATCTCAAACTAACTAAACATGACTGTCCAGCTGTATAAAACACACAATTAAGAGGTACTTAGGGGGGCGCCTGGGTGGCTCAGTTGGTTGGGCGGCCGACTTCAGCTCAGGTCATGATCTCGTGGTCCGTGAGTTCGAGCCCCGCGTCGGGCTCTGTGCTGACAGCTCAGAGCCTGGAGCCTATTTCAGATTCTGTGTCTCCCTCTCTCTGACCCTCCCCTGTTCATGCTCTGTCTCTCCCTGTCTCAAAAATAAATAAAACGTTAAAAAAAAATTAAAAAAAAAAAAGAGGTACTTAGGATGGCAAAGAATTGCCTCTAAACAAACCCAGAGAGATTTCTATATACTCCTTGTTCCTGAAAATTTATAGTGATAGGTATTTTATTGCATCTTTCACTGCCAGTGTGTTTGTATATGTAGTAATATTAAATTTAAAATTTGCTCACTTAAAATCAACTTTTTTTTTTAAAAAAAAGAAGCATCATTTTACGTTGAGATACTAAAAACTTCCATTAAGAAAGATGATATACAGAAGCACAAATCTTTATTCCACTCACTCCTCCCTATTCTATCCACTTGTTGCTCCTGTGGAAAGAGCCATCAGCTTGCTCAGATTTCACCCTCTGACACATCATTTTGAGTTATGTTGGTCACCAGGAACTAAAAGTAACAAGAAAGGAAGAAAACTGGAACTGTAATTTAGCACTTTACAAATATACATGCACTACTGGTTGTGGTAAAGGTCAGGAGAGCTGGAATCTAGCAGGCTGTCAAGCAGAAGCAGAAGCAGCTTCTGCGCTATCAGAAGACTGGGGTGGCACAGGGGGTGAAAAGCCCCAAGCACCACTACACCCAGGCTTCCATCTGGGAAATAATAATTGCATAAGAGACAGAGGATGGTAAAGGGCTTTTCACAGAACCTCAAGAATACAGTGAAATACATGTTAATGCTGTTGGTGTTGGTTCAGGTACTTTTAATAAGGACATCTATGAGAGATAGAAATGGAAAGAGAAGACAATGCAAATGATAGGACATCTGACTCAAGAATCTAAGGAGCATAGGGATTATAAATACATCCACCTACATACAGATATTCAGATTCAGATAGAGAAGGTTAATGACTAAGCAGTTATTAAACAATGAAACACTTTCATGCTGGTTGGTGAATAGCTGCCATCCTGAGCTCCCTGAGGGCCCCTTGCTGTGCCAGTCTCTCCTGCATCTTTTCCTTCATCCCACCTCCTCACATTCCAGCAGCTGAGGGGTTAATACCAGCACTGGGCCTTTGGGATTCCTAACCTCCATGCTAAAGTCTCTACTTGGATTGGTCAATAGCACATAACATATTAGTGGTTAAATGTCTTAATATCACCTATGTATATGGATCTATGTGGCACAGGATTATCTGCATGCTATGAATTGTCTGATGAAGAATTATCTGCAACAGGATCATTTTGGGTACTTGTCAAAAATGCAGATGCTTACTTCTTGATATGTCTCTGGAGGCAAGGAAAATAAAAGCGAAAGTGAACTATTGGGACCTCATCAAGATAAAAAGCTTCTGCACAGCAAAGGAAATAATCAACAAAGCTAAAAGGCAACCAATGGAATGGAAGATGATATTTGCAAATGACATACTGGATAAAGGGTTAGTATTTAAAATTTATAAAGAACTTACCAAACTCAACACCCAAAAAACAAACAACCCAGTGAAGAAACTAGCAGAAGACATGAATAGACACTTTTCCAAAGAAAATATCCAGATGACTAACAGACACATGAAAAGATGCTCAACATCACTCATCATCAGGGAAATACAAATCAAAACCACAATGGGATACCACCTCACACCTGTCAGAATGGCTAAAATGGACTATTCAGGAAACAACAAATCTTGGCGAAGATGTGGAGAAAGGGGAACCCTTTTGCACTGTTGGTGGGAATGCAAACTGGTGCAGCCACTCTGGAAAACAGTATGGAGATTCCTCAAAAGATTAAAAATAGAACTACCCTAGGATCCAGCAATTGCACTACTAGGAATTTATCTAAAGGATACAAAAATGCTGATTCGAAGGGGCACATGCACCCCGATGTTTATAGCAGCAGTATCAACAATAGCCAAATTATGGAAAGAGCCCAAATGTCCATTGACTAATGAATGGATAAAGAAGATGTGGTATTTATATACAATACAATACTACTCGGTGATGAAAAAGAATGAAATCTTGCCATTTGCAACAGTGTGGATGGAACTAGAGAGTATTATGCTAAGTGAAATAAGTCAGTCAGAGAAAGACAGATGTCATATGGTTTCACTCATATGTGGAATTTAAAACACACAACAGATGAACATAGGGGAAGGGAATGAAAAATATGATAAAAACAGAGAAGGAAGCAAACCATAAGAGACTCTTAAATACAAAGAACAAACTGAGGGTTGCTGGAGGGGAGGTGGACAGGGGGATGGGCTAAATGCGTGATGGGCATTAAGGAGGGCAGTTGTTGGGATGAGCACTGAGTGCCACATGTAGGAGATGAATCACTGGGTTCTACTCCTGAAGCCAAGACTACATGGTATGTTAACTAGCTTGAGTTTAAATTAAAAAAATGCAGATCCTTGGATTCCAGACACTGGACTCACTGCATCTCTGAGAGAGGGGCCAGGATATGCATTTGTACCTATGCCATAGGTGATTCTAGAATATCATATCAAATATAGTCTTGCATTTTCCAGCATAGAGCAAATCTGTACTGTATTACATCTAGACGCCAAGTTCTTTGAAGGCAGGGTCCTAAGTCCTAACACTCTTGGTATTCACTGCTATGCCTGGCTTAGTGCTGTTGACAGACAATAAAGAGAAGGGGTCATTGATTCAGAAGTGCATACTGAAAAGATAAGTTATCTTTGATGATGATACATGTTGATGGTGATGGCTAATCATGGTGAGTGCTTACCATGTGCCAGATAGTATAATTGCCTTAGATGCATCATCTAATTGGATCTCAATAACTCTAAAAGGTACTGTTATGATCTCCACTTTATGGTGAAGAAACTGAGACTCAAGATCTCATTGTTGAAAAGGAAAAGGAAAAGGACCCCAGTCTTGGTCTGTCTGACTTCAAAGCCTATATTCTCTTTTATTCACTAAACCATACTGGTTCTTAGATTACAAAACAATTCTACAGATAACTTATAAATCACATTCTTTGGAATTCATCTCTTCAATTTGCTTTTGCTTCAAATTTATTTGTTGCATTTTGTTATATATATGAAGGAGAGGGGCAAGAAGATGAGATAGTAGGAGCAATACTCTCTGACTTGCAGGAACCAAGGTGAAGGACATTGAATATAGAAAGTAAAAGGTATATATAAATATTCTTCAGTATTTAGGAGCTATTGGAAAACTTTTAGCTAAATAAAAATAAAATAAGTACTAAATGAAAAAAAGTTGGAACATTGCAGCTGTCAGATTTTGAAGTTCTAGCTAGAAATTGAGTAATAAGGAAAGGGAATCAAGATGAGAACTCATTGTTGAGAAATAATGAGGGCAACAGCGATTTTAGAAAGGTCATCAAGGAGCTAGCTGATGCCTGGACTTGACAATGGGCAAGACAAGCAGTCTGGACATGGAGAAATTAAGGCAGCTTATAAGAGGGGGGTGGACTGAAAGTAGATATAAAGAATGAGTTTTATGTGCATTTAGGTTTGTTTTGACGTATTCTGCCCGGAAGCTGGGATTAATGAGCATACGGAGTGTTATAATTTCATTCTGGTTAAAGCATCCTTATGCACTGAGCTTAGTGAAGAAAGGCTAATTAACATCTTTTGAACACAGGAGGGAAAAAAAGAGTATACATCAGAATTGTCTTTTCAAGGCAAAACAAACACAAAATCAAAATCTGGATAAATGGAATCAGAGTGCTTATTCAAACTTCAATATTTCAATCCTGGTGCCTGTCTTTAGATACAGATAACTTTCTAATCATGCTTGATTCATTCATGACATATGGAGAAGCCTAGATTTTGTTCTTACTGGGATCTGGGCAAAATCCCCACTTCTCATCTCTTTCATATCGGCTTGTCGTGGCACACCACAGTAAGTTGTCTTCCCGCCCTTCCCGGGTGCATTCATGATGCCACTGATGGTTATACTGGAAGGGAAACATGCACGGTGTTCCATGGGCATTCCCTTTGATTGTATACAAATCTAGGAGAAAGATAAAGACAAAGTCAAATAAGTATTACGTCAGCTTTATCTTTGGAAACTGTCATATGGTGAATACACTTTTTTATTGACTGAAAACCTACAATGGGTGAGGCCCTTGCTATATCACTGAGAACACTCAGGACCTACTGTCTAGTGTATGTAAAAGTACAAGGGTTCAGAGAGCATGCTGATAAAGTACAAGGGTTCAGAGAGCTTGTTTACATAATTATCTACTTGTTTATTTACTGTGGTGCCCCTGCGACAGTAGCACACATATTTGTTAATGGATGAGAAGGAAAATTAAATGGAGATTTACTTCTTAACTTAAGAAAAATGTTTATTTTGAGAGAGAGCCAGCGAGAGAGCACATGAGCTAGAGAGGGGCAGGGAGAGAATCCCAAGCAGGCTCAACACTCAGCGCAGAGCCTGACCTGGGGCTCAATCCCACAATAATGAGATCATGACCTGACCCAAAATCAATAGTCAGATGCTCAATCGACTGAGCCGCCCTGAGTTTTACTTTACAATACCTTCCACTCCCCAAATACATCAGAGATCAGCATCTGAACCTCAGGAGTTTTATAGGCACCTATTACTTTTTTTCATTCAATAGATATTTATTGAGCATTTAATGTGCCCAGCGCTGGGGATGTACTAATGAGCAAACCTGCAGATGTTCCCTTTCATATGAAGCTTCTGTTCTACTGGGGAGAGACAAAGAGAAAGCAAATACACAAGTAAACACATAATTCCAGGTAGCAGTAAGTGTCATGAAGAAAAACAAAGCAGGGTAGGAAGACAGAATGACTGTGTGTGTGTTTGAAGGGTGGAGGGGCCCTATTTTGGATAGGGTTGTGAGTGAAGACCTCTCTGAGTAAGAACTGGGGGAGGTGAGGGTGCAGGTCTTTGCAGAAGAGTTGTTCTGGTGGGAGGAACAGCAGATACAAAGGGCCTGTAATGAGAACATGTGTGGGGTGAATGGAAAGAGCAAGCAGGTGCAAGAGGAAGTGCAACTGGGGAAGTACTGGAGCGTCAGCTCACAAATGGCCAGCTCTGCCACATTATGGATTTTGGCCTTTACCCTGAGGGTAGTGGGAAGTCACTAAGTGAGTTTTGAATGGGAAAATGACATGATCAGATTTCCATTTTTAAAGACTAACTCAGGGTGCAGGGTAGCAAACAGAACCTACATGGCGAGAGGGGAAAATGGGATGACTAGCTAGGAGACCTCTATCATAGTCAAGGAGAGAGGAGTGTGAAGAGGTGGCCTGTTGGCTGCCTTCTCAGAGTATTACAATAATCGGGCATCCTTGGCCTTAAGCATGACTCAGCAGGGGCTTTCAATGGTGAGGGGGATAAGGACTGCCTTCGATTAAGTTAACAGGTCCTGGAGTGGAAGGGCCAGCTGTGGAGATTCCCACTCCTTCCCCACAATTGGCAAGGGGCTAGACCAAGAGCACCCCACATCATTGGCCCTAGAAGTTTGGGCTGTTGAGGAATTACAGGTGTTTCAGGACACATCCCCTTGTTCCAGTCCTCTGAATTCTGCTCAGTCTTCACTTGAGTGCATAGGAATGTGAGTATCTGCCTAAAAAATTAACACAAAGCAAAATATTAAGTTCTTCCTTAGGACTGTAGACTATTCAGAGTGCTGGCCTGCAGCCCTTGCTTATCGTAGTGAGTCCTGCCAATGGCCTGCTCTTGGCTCTGTCTCTCTTTATTCTTTTCTCGTAGGTACAGGAGAAAGTCCTGCTTTGGATCGTAGGAGTTCCTTGCTCTCCTTCCTAGAGTTGGGGCATCCTTGGCCTTACGCATGACTCAACAGGACTATGCTCTTGTTAAGGCATAATTCTACAGAGCACCATGAGGTCAGGAGCCACATCTGTCTTGTTGGCTTTTATAAATTAAATGCCCAGCCCTACACCAGAGAAACCGTCACTGCTCAATAAATATGTGATGGATGGATGAATGAATGAGGAAAGCTACAGAACAGAATCTAAGAGACAGGATTGCAGTTTCAGAATTTATGCCATTTTACGTTTTTTTTTTTTTTCCTGCTTAACATGTCAAGTATTATAGAACTACGGAGGATGAAAGCCCCCACTCCTGAAACCATTCTTCCCACCGCTTGACACTCGCCAATTGTTCCTGACAGTCGTGTGTGGTTTATCTTTCAATGCCTTGTACGTGACCATCACATGGATGCCAGGCAGGCATGAGGAGGCATTGAGGTGCTCCGTAGACATGCTCATACCTGGGGCTGAGTTTCTACAATAATAGAAACCGTGGCAGGAGAGGTTCTTCTATTCATCCTGACAAGTCTTTACTTCACAGACTTTATCTTCCACCTTTATTTTCTCTTTGTCTCCTATACTTCTGTTCTTTCGTCCCCTTTCCATTGAGTTACTTAAGTGTTTTCTCCTCTAAAACCTTTAAATTCTGAGTTTGCTTCATTAGCTGAATTTAGCAAGTTCATTCTAAGATTCCAATAATCCTTTTATGATAAGCAAGTAGCAACTAAAATGTATTTAGCAGAAGTCCCTTGAGGCTCTGGGTGCTGTCATATAATTTACACATCTTTACTTAGGCATAAGTTTTCTAAATACATGATTTCATAAGTACTTTCATTTAAATTATTTTTTACCTTTGTGCAGATATTCACAAATGCTTCCACCACCTGACATGTAGGAAATCCACTTATGAAGATATTTCCATGAGGCCACAAGCACGTTGTTGTGATTCACCTGGACCGTGTACTGGAGAGGGCCGGTGATCATGTTCCTGTTACAGCGCCATCTCAAGGAAACATGAGTGGAATCACACTCATATATGCTTAGTAGCTGCTCTGGATTCGATAAATTCAGACCCAGGCAACCACTGCCTCCTATGTTAAAAAGGCGGTGGTTTGAAACCCACTTCCACAGCATGTGCTTGTTTGCTGGTTTGCAGTTCTCCAGGATCAGTGAAGATTTGCCTGCTTGAATGCATTTCTTGAGGCTCTCACTCTGGATAACGAATATTCCTTTATCTGAAACAACAAAATAGGAAACGTGGCATGGAACTTTCATTTATCATTAACTAGTGTCATGAGGATCCTGGTGTGCATGTCTAAGATGTTGTATGTGACAATTTACAGCCATTTTGAACAGATCTGAGGTGATGGATGGGTCCACCAGAAGGGCTTTATTTGCACAAAACAGAAGCGTTTCTTAGGAAATATAAATGGACTTGTTGGAACTAATGAGAAAGTGATCTAAGACCTCCATGGCCAGTAGCAAAGGCTGCCTATCAATCCACAGGGGAGAGGTACTATGGTGAAGGAGCTCACCACAACTGGAGAGAGAGCAAGGATTGGTAATAATACTCAGGGCTAAATGGGAGGGACATTGCATGCCCAGAGGTATGGGGATCTTTTGGTTTTCTTTAGACAAGCGCCTGAATATTAGTAACACGGCAGCCAAATCAAGGGCCACTGAAATGAAAACTTCTACCATCAAATTCCTACAGAAAACCGAAAGGATAGAAGCAAAGTGTTGCTTTATGTCTTGATACAAGGTGTAAAGCTGGTGGGGAAGAAAAGCTTCTCCAATTTGCTCTCTGTGCTGAGTCCAGGTGGAGTAAAAAAGTAGGGACATTTGCTGTGGGGATGGCCTATTCACTAGAGAAGCCTTGTTAAGTGGTACCAGCAGGAAGTGGATGCCCAAGACCCCCGCTCAGGCCCCCGCATCATGTGTATTTTCACATGGGAGGTACTAGAGCACCATGGCAGTGGCAAAACCACACAGGCCACAGGGAGATATGGAGAGAGTAGGCTTTTGTGATGCACCTCTGAACCTCTAACGCCCTGAAGATATTTGGGTGAATTTTCTGTGGAAAAACTGTAAGGGCCCAGCCAGGGAATGGGTATTAGCTACCTGCCTGCCATCTGACTATACCTCATCACTGGCCTGGAAGATACCGGTTATACAATTATGAACTTGTTCTCTCATAGGTTTTCTGAAGGTAGAAATCACATCTACTTTCTTCAGTCTAAGCACAGAGTGTACTGAACATGTTTTAGAAGTTGAGTAAATGCTTGGCGTTGATTAGATGTGCTAGCAGCTGTACAGGTCTGCCTGTGTAGGCAGGTAGGCCTAGGCTTCCTGAGTTACCCAGCTCAGAATGTCTGGTCAGGCCCAAGAGTTCTTTTATTCTGTCTTCTTGTAGTTTACCTCCTGTCCATTCTTTAAAAATCTGAAGGGACATTATCAACTTCCCTTTAAAATGACTGTGATTCAGGGCAAGTCGTGTCCTATGGCAGGGGTATAGAAGTGACAGGCAGAGGCCTTCTAGGGATTTGGAACAGCATGGAACGGGCTTCCTTGTGCATGGGGACAAGGGGAAAGTTCTTTTGTTTTTTCCTAAGTTACTTAGGCTGAGAATTGATTTACAGTAACCAAAATCACTTAAGACATTGTTAAAAAAAAGAATGTCAATGTATTAATGAAAGCTATACCTCATTTAATAATTGATAACCTTACTTATAACCATATATTTGAGGAGTTGAATTAGTTGTCAGAAAATTGCTTTGATCATCATATATCAGAGCAAAAGAGAAGGGAGTGTGTGTTTGGGCGGGGGAAGAGAATGAATGGTTTTAGGGAGATTTCATTTAGATCAGGAAATTTGTTTTCCTAATAAAGACCATGTCTGTATGGTTATTAGTAATAGTCATTCAAGATCAAATCTGCCCCTTGCCAATGTGATGTAGACTCTGATAATTAACCTTCTCTTGAACTCTTGTTTTCACCTTTTCACGCCTGGGTAGAACGTTAACCTTAATTTCTGTTGTAATCTCCTAATTACTTTCTAGCTAGCTCAGAGTTTCATTAATTTTTTACTAAAGGATAATCATTTTACTATAACTGTTCTGGAGTTTAGCTTCTATCTCATTTACTTGTTCAAATATATCCACCTACTTACTGGCTAGACCTCAGCTCTCTGGGCCTCAGTTTATATACCTAAGATGGGTAGACAGCCTACCTGGCGAGTGTTTGAGGGCTCTCAAATCAGGCAGATCAGTCTGGAACTTTGGGCAAGTTTTTTAATCTCAGTAAGCCTCACCTTTCCTTTTTGAACTGGGAGCATGTGTGATACTGATCTCATAGGGATGTTAAGGGCATTCCATTAAATAACCCATGCAAAGCACATCACACACCACTTTGGCATGGGAAGACTTCAGCAAGTTGTTAGTATTATTATTGTTACTATTATCCCTCTGGCTTCCTGATTCTTGGTCTGCAAATGCAACTGCAGATCTGGTTGAACACCTGAAGAGTGCTAATATGAGCATCCCCCAAAGACTTCTGTCATTAGCAGAAAAATGCATTTTACTCTAGCTTCTGTAGCACAGTGTGTGTAGACTTTTTAGTGTTAAATGATCCTGAGATCACCTTTTATGGAGGGAAAATACTCTTCAAAATCAAGATAACAAAATATTTTTCTTGTTTGTTCAAATATATGTGCAATCATGAATTAAGAGTCTCCATCTGTTCATCTTCCAAACTAGTATCTACCTGTAAAGTCTATACTGCAGTTCTCTTATAAGAAAGAGAAAAACACATAATGTTGACAAGCAGTGTATGGATAGGCAAATGGATGATCTTTAAGTCAACATGGACATTATATATTATTAACATTTTGGATGAATAAATATTTTTAAATGTTCAAATTATTAAGTGTTAAGAGAAAAGGAGTGGTGTAATCGGAACTTCTGTAGTTACACTAGTGATCATAAAAATACCTTCCTGAAGCAGAAGATATTAGACACACCTAATCCCATGCTGTTCACTTTTGGGGTGTTATTATGTTTTCATGCCCAGCTGCCTTTAGAATGTAGCTTTGGAAAAGTTCCTCAGAATGTATCATAAACAAGTAGCTCTGGCTTACCAATAACAATAAATATGCCATCCCCAAAAGAATACTATGCCACACTAAGCTAAAAAATGACCCAATCCCATTTTCCCATTAAACTATAATAGAATCTGGTCTTGGCACCATTAATCTCCATAAATTCACTGAAGAGAAAACAATTGCCTTCAAATAAACTCTGAGGAGACCCAATATGGGTATCAATATTCTGATCATTATTATATGCATATATAGGCTGTCTGTAACAAACACATAATGTGAAAAAAGCCACCAATCCTTAGCGTCTACAGTCAGGTTTTAAAAAGTATGAAAATCAAATGTGGGAGGAATCAAGATTGATTATATATGTCAAGGACATCAGTTCTGCTTGAACACTGATTAAGTGATTAATGAAGTACTGCCAGAATTACTAAATCTCTTTGCAGTAAAATGTTATTATACTTCCCTTCATAATTATAAGTTTAAGAGGAGAAAAAGGATTGATTTACTAGAAGTAACTTACAAGCTAATATTCATTCTTTTTTATTCCATGGAATAAAATCCATGGAAGACAGTTCTACTTTCTACTTCTGGGTTCCTCTGAAGAGGAGATCATTTTAGACCCACCCTTTGCCCCACAGGATAACATGTACTTTTCAAAGGAATGGGAGGAGAATGCTTCCTTGATCAAGTGTGGAATTTAAGTTTAAGGTAATCCTTTTTTGACTGCATATAGAAAATTACTTCATTCCACAAGCATTCATTGGGTGGTAGGCACTGTGTAGGGCACTAGAGATAGAGGGAGAAATTATTTGCCTAAGTATCTGTCCCTTAAAAGTATACCTATTTCTTCTGAAATCATGAGAATACTCCTAGTTAATGAAAAGAAGGAGGTTCCATCAGTGCCAAAGAAAACATTGTAACCACATTTAAGATAGCCCTGGGGCACCTAGATGGCTCAATCAATTGAGCATCTGACTCTTGATTTCAGTTCAGGTCTTGATCCCAGGGTCGTGGGATAGAGCTCTGTGTTGGGCTCCCCGCTGAGTGTGGAGCCTGCTAAAGATTCCCTCTGTCTCTCCCTCTGCCCCTCTCTCCCATTCGTGCTTGCTCTCTCTCTCTCTCTCTCTCAAATTAAAAAAAAAATAGCCCTTTAAAGCAAGTGGTGAAAAATAAGAACAAGAAAATAGCCCAGAATTCAGAATACTTGACTGGATCCTCAACTATTGTCATGTGTAAGGTGGGCATGACTCCTCAGTGTCATCAGATCATTCTGAGTGGGGAGAGTGTGTGTGTTTGCACACACTTGCCCCTTTTCCAGGGAGGAGACTGAGAACAACACCGGAAGGAATGAGGCCATTTGGAGGAGACTAAATTTTCTTATTTTATTTTATTTTATTTTATTTTATTTTATTTTATTTTATTTTATTTTAACTTTTGAGAGAGACATAACATGAGCAAGGGAGGGGCAGAGAGAGACACACACACACACAGAATCTGAAGCAGGCTCCAGGCTCTGAGCTGTCAGCACAGAGCCCAATATGGGGCTCAAACCCACAAATGTGAGATCATGACCTGAGCTGAATTCGGACACTCAACCGACTGAGCCACTCAGCACCCCCTGGAGGAGACTGACTATCCATAAACCCAGAATCATGAACTTTAAGGCTGGCTGGGACTGAAAGGGTTATGTAATCAAATCATTCTTTTACATTTTTTTCCAAATGTATTTTGTCTTAGTTTAATATCCATATGCATAGTGAGGACCATATAGGTCTAGGCCTATCTTTATTTACATACATTAATTTATAACCTATAAAGGAGAAAATAAACTGCTGCAGATTGTTGCCAAACAATTTGAGGTAGAAAACTTAAAGTTTCAAACAAACATTTTTTTCAGTCCCTAGTATGGTATGTGTTAGGAAGCCTGCAGAAAAAAGGGTATAAATGTCATAGTGTTTGCCCTCAAGGAGTTGCTGTAATCCCCGGGAGTACATCTTGAAATATACGGAAAGAACTATAACAATGTCAAGATATATTTTGATATCAGAGGTATAGATAAGCACAATGACATGGAAGCCAGAGCTAGAAGGGATAGGTTTGGCCTATCAGAGAAATCTCTTTCAATCTCTCTCTCTCTCTCTCTCTCTCTCTCTCTCTCTCTCTCTCTCCCTCTCCCTCTCCCTCTCTCTCTCTCTCTCTCTCTCTCAATTTCTCTCTCTGTCTCTCTGTCTCTCTCTCTCTCTCTCTCACACACACACACACACACACACACACACACACACACACAGACACACGCATTTTCATTCACCAGTCATTTATTAGGGACGTAACATTTGTCACACACGGAGGTACCTTGGTGAACTGGCCAGACATGGTAACCTGTTCTCACTGCAGAGACAAAAAGTTCTAAATAGTGGAGGAGGTCTATAGATGCACAGCTGGTTAAGTGGGACAAAGGGGCACAGAGCGAATGTCACCAAAGTTCAGAAGTGACAAAAATAATCAGCTCTAGGGTGATGAGAGCCTACCTATATAAAAGAATTTGGTGGTTATAGAATATAAAGTTGGAAAGAGGTGGTTTGGGGTCATTTTATGAAGAACTTGAATTTTATTCAAAAATTTGTCTTTTATTCTTCAGATGAGAGGGAGCATTGGGAATAATAGAAAGCATGACTGAGGCTGTGGTGTAGATGAATTAGCATGGTGAATCATTCAGCAAAAACACTTATTGAGCATTTACTGTGTACCCAGCCTTGTTTCAGGTGCTAAGAATATAGGTGTGAGGCAAATGTCCAAATTCCTGGCCTGGAGGAGTTCTCCTGTAGGTGGGACGAGACAGTCCATGAATGGAACCAGTGCACAATCTGGGGACTTTTGCTATGATCCAGCAAGGGGACCGAGGCGTCAATTCAGCTGGTTGTGGTGAGAAAGGAAAGGAGGGAGTAGTGAGACTCCAGTCACTATAAAACTAATTCAAGGAGGGAAGAAATGACAAGATTTGGCGATCGATGGAATGGGAGGATTCTGGAAAAGGTAGTTGCAATGACTTGTTTTCTAGCTCAGGTGTTCAGGTGGCTGGCAGAGGCCTGCCAATTTCTATGACACTATGAGGTTGGAGTCTACAGCCTGGGGCTACTATTATAATCTGATCTGTCTGTTTGAACGGTGCTGATTGAGGGTACCTGTAGGACATTTCTCTTGAGGCCCCCCCACTTCATTTTCAGCACCCCTTCCCGTGACCTCCACCTGCCTTGTGGTGGCCCTTTGGCTTTAGACAGCTCTTAGAAATGGCTGAAGGTTTGAAGTAGTACGTGAATAAGATAAGGTTTGAAGTGTTAAGACTTCGTGAGGTTTCTGTACTTTTCACACAAAAACACTTGAAACAAACAATAAAACAACAATTCCTAAAATGAAGCTCTTTTTCTGGTGGATTTTAGGCAAGCAAAGGGCTTTCTGGTATTCAATAAAGCCCACCATGATAGCGGTCACCTAATCCAACTACACATAGAAAGTTGGTTTCAATGCTCCTCCATGTCAAGGGAACTGGAAGGAAAAGTTCACATACATGGTTCACATCAAGTGCAATGCTGACAACTAGCTATTGGGAAGCCACAGCTTGCCAAATGCAATCCAGTTTCAATCTCCCACCCCATTTCCCTGGGTTTAAAGCTCTTCTGCTGTATCCACCCACACAGCTGGTGCCAGGCTCATGCACTCCCTGCCCTGTATCATCTCTTGAATCTGTTTAGTCCCTTTCTTTTCTGACAGTACAGCAGCCCCCCTCCTCCCTTATCTTCCATTTTGCTTTCCGCAGTTTCAATTTACCCAAGCTCAACCGTGCCCAGGCAACAGACGATCCTCCTTCTGAGGTATCAACAGAAGGTCACAGGTAGCCTAACACTGTGTTGTAATACCCACGACATTCACCTCATTTCATCTCATCACACAGGTTATTTTGTCATCTCACATCACCACAAGAAGAAGGGTAAGTACAGCACAATGAGGTATTTTGAGAGAGAAACCACATTCACATAACTTTTATTATAGTTTATTATAATTGTTTTATTTTATTATTATTGTGGTTAATCTCTTACTGTGCCTAATTTATAAGTTAAATTTTATCATAAATATGTATAGGGAAAACCATAATATATATAGGGTTTGGTACTATCTGCAGTTTCAGGCATCCATTGGGGGTCTCGGAATGTATCCCCCGTGAATAAGAGGGGGCCTATTCTATTTCAGTTTGGACATGGAAGGGGTCCAGAAGGTAGTGGGGAGGGCATTCCTCCCCTGTAACCAATCTGAAGGTAAGCATCTTCTCTCTTGAGATGTATTGACCTTTTCCAGCTACACAAATATGGGTTTGTCCTGTCCAGTGAACAATGGATTCAGATCTGATTATGTTCCTTACTTAGATTACTCTGTAGCACGAAAGGATGTGGTAAGCAGCTGAATCCAGTCCTGTTCATGGCTGAATGGTGCAGAAAATCTGGATTCTTAATGACTTTGCAAACCAATAAGCAAGGAATTTCTGATGCTTGCAGCATGTGCATTGTACTTGAAAAAAGAGTCCCAGAGAACAAAGTTAAAGGTGTGTCTGCCCTTCCTGGCTCTCTCTGCATGCACATTGCATTTTATCCCAAATCATCTGAGATTTGGTGTTTGTCTCTTAATCTGACAGCACCTAACAAAGCCTGTAGCTACCTCTCAATTGCCTTCTATTAATCAACTAAAAGGTAAAATGTACTTTAAAATATCGCCTTATCCTGTCTCAGAACTTCTGTCTCTTTCTCTGCCCTAGCACTGTCCTTGATTTTCAGCGTTCTTTATTTCTCCTGCAGCTTCTGAACCTGGATAATCACCACCTCCACAGGCCCATGGGATCCCACTTCCTAAATCTTTTTACTTGTCCTCTCCCCCTTTCTCTCTAATCTTCCCAAATCACCACTTCCCGTTCCATGGGGCACATAATACACTTTCTCACATGTGGGAAACATGAAACTCTGCTAATCAGCTCCGCTGGCTTGGCTCCAGTTTTGTAGGGATTCAAATTGCCTGTTACCAACCCCTGTGTGAAGTGGATTTACCCTTTTAGATTGTCTTTGCCACTCCCTGCTTCCCCTGGTTCCCTCCTGCCCCTTCCTCTAACTGTAGCTGACCCTTACAGAAAAATCTCATCTCTTCTGAAGTTCTTCGCTGTATCTCTCTGTATGTTACCAATAAGTTTTTCAACTGAATTGAAAACATTTTTTTTTCTTTTTAGCTTTTAGTCTATTCCTCCATCGTTTTGTCTTTAACTCAAAAGTACCTAACAGACGTTGCTGGTATAAAAATCCTTATTCACAGCAGCTCTGTTATCATCTTATATACTGTGTTGAAAATATACCACCTCAGTAACTGGGGAGCCTCACTACAAAGAACAAGTTAAGGCAAGACACAGTAAGAACATAGTTAAACTTTCCTCAAAAAATCCTGCATTTTGGGGCACCTGGGTGGCTCAGTCGGTTAAGCATCCGACTTTGGCTCAGGTCATGATCTCCCGGTTTGTGAGTTTGAGCCCCACGTCGGGCTCTGTGCTGACAGCTCAGAGCCTGGAACCTGCTTCAGATTCTGTGTCTCCCCCTCTCTCTGACCCTCCCCATGCTCATGCCCTGTTTCTCTTGGTCTCTCAATAATAAATACATGTTAAAAAAAAAAAAAAAAAAGGCCTGCATGTTGAAGCCCTGGGCATATGATTCAAAGACTAGGTCATCAGAACAAACAGAAACAGAAAACAACTCCACCAACAATCAAAACAACCCTGGAAATGATGTGGCATTACTGAATCAGAAGCATTTCCATCTTAGGTGCTTTAAGAATACACCCATTTAGGGGAAAAAAATACATTTACTTAACTGGGAGACAGAAATTAACACAAAAACAAAAGGAACTTTTAATGGTAGATATACTGTTAGTCCCTGTACTCGTTTACTAGGGCTGTGATAACAAAGTACCACAAACTGAGTGACTTAATAGAAATTTATTGGCTCATAGATTTGGAGGCTATAAGTAAAAAATCAAAGTGTCAGCAGGAATGGCTCCCTCTGAGTCTGTGAGAGAAGGATCTGGTCCAAGCTCTCTCCGTCTTATAGATGGGTGTCTTCTCCCTGTGCCTCTTCATATCATCTACTCTCTGGGCATATTTCTGTGTCCCAATTTCCCCTTCTTATGAGGTTACCAGTCATATTAAATTAGGGTCTACTCTAATCACCTCATTTTAACTTAATTACCTCTGTAAAGGCCCTGTCTGCAAATAATGTCTCATTCTGAGGTAATGGGGGTTAGGACTTCAACATACAAATTTTCAAAATATACAATTAAAACCATAGTAGTCCCCATGCTTCTGATTCAGGCTGACTACCTACTTTGCAGGGCCAAGAGTAAAATAACAATGTGGGGCCTTGCCTGGGGCAAGGAAGTCAAGTCAATCTCCACTTCCCATGAGTTCAGGAGGGATTGCAACATCTGTGCCAGAAAGTGCTGGAATCACACTCAGTCCTTGGACTGGGAATAGATGACAGGCTCCCCACTCAGTCCTCGCTGGGCGCTGTCAGCCCAGTGGGGACAGCTGCTGCCTTGCCCTTCCCTGAGATGATACTGGCTGTTCACTACCAATCCCTGGGCCTCCTGTCACCCAAACACAATCTGGTTGGCACAGTGGGTGGAGGGTAGGAGTGTGCAGGCAGCTTAGAACCCATCCAGGGGATTTAGGGAGGTGACACAGGTGGAACTGAGCCTAAGCTGAGGCTTCTAGCTTCTGGCTCATGCTCTACTGTCCCATGAGACTTCAGGCCCAAAGCACAAATTCAAAGGTTAAAATTATTAAGAATTCCAAGACCCAAAGCCACAGAACATTGAACGCCATGTTGCCCTGCTGAACATGGGGCTCTGTGTCTTCACTGGCTACTTGCCTATGAAGCCCACCCTGTTCTTACTTGAACAACGCTGACACCATGGGGGAAAGACTTTGGCAAACTACAGAGCATTTCTTTTAGGGTAGAACTGCTTGAAGCTAAAGTGCCATCTGTACAATGGGTGTAATAATAGCACTGGCTTCATAGGATCCTGATACGGATTACCGCAGTCACTATGATCACTTTCTAAATGCTAAGAAAAGCAAAGCAAATCTTGACGTTGAGCACAGATAGTGCCAAATAAGACAATGTTGTCAGTTAGATAACCACTTTGAATTTCCTCTTTATGTTTTCATAATTAAAAGGAAGTTCTCAAGAACAGAATGCCAAAAGCCAGAAATAGTAAAACATTTTTACTAGCATATTTCTTGTTTTGGTTTTGTGTGTGTGTGTGTGTGTGTGTGTGTGTGTGTGTGTGTGTGTGTTTAGTTTATTACCTGGGAGGCTGAATATGTTTTTAGGTGAATCATTTACTTTTTTTTTTCCTAATTAAGTTTTCATTTAAATTCTAGTTAGTTAACATACTGTGTAATATTAGTTTATGGTGTACAATTTAGTGATTCGATACTTATATTCAACACCCAGTGCTCATCACGACATGGGCCCTGCTGAATCCTCATCACCTACTTCACCCATACCCCCCCCCCACCTCCTCTCTAGTAACCATCAGTTTGTACTCTATAATTAAGAATCTGTTTCTTGCCTCTCTCTCTCTTTCTCCCTGTGCTTATTTATTTTGTTCCTTAAATTCTACATATGAATGAAATCATACAGTATTTGTCTTTTTCTGACTCACTTATTTCGCTTTGCATGCTAACATATTTCTTTGGAACTGTGGTAGCCTGGAAAGTATCATAAATTTAAAAATCACGTAGCCACACATGAAAGCAGAAACTTCTTGTTTGTTTTGTTTAGCTCTGTATCACAGACTGAATTTACAGAAATTTTAATAATATTCCTCCATTTTTCTTGAACAGCTTTATAAAATATTTTTCCCTAAATGACTTAATACAGTATTTATAAGGCATTCATTCTTTTGTTTCTTTTATGAACTGTATGTCCTTTCACTCTGAATAATTAAAGAAATATAATTTATGTTCCTAGCTTTGAATTGGAACATCTCCTAAAAGGCTTTCAAAGATAATTTCTTCTTCTTTTTTTTTAATGTTTATTTATTTATTTCTGAAAGAGAGAGAGAGAGAGCATACACAAGGGAGGGGCAGAAAGAGAGGGAGAGACAGACTCCCAAGCAGGCTCCACTCTGTCAGCATAGAGCCTGACTCAGGGCTCAAACTCATAAACTGTGAGATCATGACCTGAGCAAAAATCAAGAGTCAAGTCGGACACTTAAACTGACTGAGCCACCCAGGTGCCTCAAGGATAATTACTAAAAGAAAATGGAGGCAAGCATCTATAAATGTCTCAACTATATTACTTTGATAGATCATATGAAGATTCATTGCACAGGGATGAGTTTAAAAGAGGCAAAACAAAGGAATCATTTCTTCAGAAAACTGGATATAAATAAGCAAATTGTTAGATAAAAGAAGGGGAAATGAGATATCTGAGCTCTCCACAACTCAACTGTTCTGGTCATTGGCTTGGAACTTGCATTGTGTGATATCAGTTACTGTGAAACCAAGAATGGCAACAGGTTGTTAGAAGCTTACTGAGAAAAAGTAAAGCACCAGGAAAACTGGAAGTCTATGTTGACTCTCAAAGACTAGTAAGGAAAACAGCCAGTCAGAGAAGCTAGAATGAGAAAACTATGAAGTGGAAAAGATTCTGAGAGAAGACAGTGAAGATGGGTAAACGGAGTCAGAGGGTTGGAGTGACTGATGGCTGGGAAGGACAGCTAAACCAGTATCTGATCAGGCTTTTATGTAAATTCCAAATCTCCAGATTAGAAGAATGGCTCATTGCCCAGGGGTGTAGGAATTGCCTAGAACATTTGCCTAGAATAGTTGGGTAATAGTAAGGGTAATAGTAAGGGTATTAGTACCTACCTCACTATGGTGAAGGTTCAGTGTGCTAAGGTATGTAAAATAGCACACAGTAGTCACTCTCCAAATGTAAGATACTATTAGGAGTTGTCAAGGGGGCCATTGTTACCTTTGTATCAGAAATTAAAGCTATGGGGGAAATCTCAGGGTCACAGTGTCTCCCCACTGCTGTCTCTAGGTGGTGGCTCTTCTCATCATCCTCTTTCAGAAGCCTCTCTCACATGGCACTCCATCTTCCCTTCCTCAACACCAGGGTGCACCCCCTGAATCTCTTCCTTGCATTTGCTATGACATTGATGCCAGTGGGCTCCCCATTGTCCTCTCCACCTCAATGCTTTTATTTATTTTTTTTTTTAATTTTTTTTAACGTTTATTTATTTTTGAGACAGAGAGAGACAGAGCATGAACAGGGGAGGGTCACAGAGAGAGGGAGACACAGAATCTGAAACAGGCTCCAGGCTCTGAGCAGTCAGCACAGAGCCCGACGCGGGGCTTGAACCCACGGACTGTGAGATCATGACCTGAGCCGAAGTCGGACGCTTAACCGACCGAGCCACCCAGGCGCCCCTCAATGCTTTTAATTTCCATACAGATGCTCCAACACTCTGACCCAGTGTTTTCTCCACAGATCATGGCTCATTAATGGGTCATGATATCAACGTAGTGTGTCATAACCCACATTACAAAATGAAATGGAATGGAACTGAGTAGATGAGTAGCAGCACGTTGTATTAGGTAATGGTATTTTTTTTTAATTAAACTTTTGTTTCAGACACATATGTCTGTACTGCCATGGATGCTGGGTTCCTCAACTTCCTCTGCTCCAAGAACCTTCTCTCACCTGTTCTCCACTTTAGCGACTGCTCCTACAACCACACCATGGACCTGGTCATACCAAGAATGGATCCATCTCCAAAACTTGTTATTCCCATTGTATAACCACTGCCCCTCCTATTCTTCCATTTCTCTCGTGTCTTTTGCTAAGCTTATGAATTTTATTTTTCTTCCTTTTTAGCCTGTATTTCTTGAATCCAAACTTTTTCATCCTCAGCATTCTTGCTGCCACTGACTTAGCTCAGGTCATCAATGTCTTCCTTCATGGGCAATCACTTTAACCTCTCAGATGGTCTCCCTGCTACCCTCCAGAATTGCCCTCTTCAAGTCCCAAACTGACCATGTCATTCCTAAACGTAAAAGTGCGACCTGATTCTCTTTGTCCAGACTCATGAGGCTCTTCTCAGCAGAGAATTTGCTCAACCAACTCACCCAACCAGAATTTATTTTCTTTCAGCAGAGTGCCTCTAACCAAACTCTTCATTTCCTCATCTCTTGCATGCATCCAAATACAGATATGTCACAGCTTCTTGTCTTGCCACACCCCTATTCTGGGGATCTGCTCCATCCACAGCCCTTGAAGGGCAGATCCCTGTGTGCATCTCACACCACTATCACATCCTACTAGCCATGGGAAGGCCTCTAATTCAAGAGCAGAACACAGGGACTGGCCAGCATGCTATGATGAATGTGGACAGATCCCTCTCCTAGAAAATTAGGCAACTCTTCCAAAAAAGCTGTGGGAGCCATACGTGAAAGGTCCTGCAGGTTGAAGCAGAAGAAAACAGTCCACAGAAAGAGAACCAAACAGGACCAGCAAGCAGCTCTTGAGAGAGAAACAGAGAAAGTAGTTGCTTCATTTCAGTGGTCAGTTCTCAGTTGCCAGAGGCCTGAGCCTCACACTTGCCTGAGTGACCTTCAGTGGGCCCTTTTCCCTCCATCCAAAAAAGCCCAAGAAAGAACTTTTAGCTTACTGCCTTTGCACACATTCTGTACTTTTCTCCAGAATACTCTATCTCCTTTTTCCCACGAGGCAACTACCTACTTATCCTTTAGGAAAATAAATGCCCTCTTGTGAGTCTGCAGCTCCTCAAGCCAGTCCTTTCACTGTATCCCTTTAGAATTTTGCTCCTTCCTTATTATTTTAACATCTACTGCACTGGTTTATAATTGTTTGTGTTTCTGTATCTGTCTCTGGACTCTCAGCCTCTTGGGGACATATCCTACTCATATTTTTATCTCCCCAGTCTGGAGGTGAGTAGCAGATTCCATTGGTTCCCTACCCACACCACCTACCCTGACATTGCTCCATGCAGGCCAAAGACGAGGAGATTAGTCCCCCAGGAAGGACCTTCCATCAGTAAGGGGTGGAGGGTGGAGAAGAAATACCTCGGTTTCCTTCCCCTCAGTGGGTCCACTGCATTCTCCACAGTCACTCAGAAGAGCTCCTGTGAAATCGGGCCCCAGTTGCCTATAATGGTTTTCTTCCCTTCCCTGTCTCACTTCCTCACTCCTTCATCATGTCTTCTACAATCACCTCCCAAATAAACTACTTACATTGAGATAAATACATGCTTCAGGGATTGCTTCCAGGTGAACCCAAACCAGGAAGGGAGATAAAGCATACAGTGCTTGACAAATAGTGAATGAGCAGGTGAAGCCTTCAGCACCTTACCCCTCTTCCTGTTGGCACAGGATTTCAAGAGTTGACCCTACCCCTCTATCCCAGTTCCCATCCTTCTTCCAAATAGGCCCCATGGTCATGAACTTTGACCTCAAGCTCAACAGCACCCCCACTTCCCCTGGTCACCCGTCATTCAGAATAGCCTACCCTGACCATCCTCAAGGACTAACACAGCTGTGGGCCCCCTCCAGTCCTTGGGAAGATAAGTGCTGCCAACGAAACTCTCCTATTATTAGGTTGGTTGGGGCCATTTCACATAATTTTCAGCTCTCGACATAGCTTTAAAATTCTTTTATTGCCCCCATTCATTTCCTTTAGCAACCTCTACAGAGACTATGTCCACCTTTCCCCAGAGTGCCTACTCCCTTCTTCATTCTCCCACCTGCCCTCCCAGTATTGGGGGTACTTGAGTGAATGAAGTTACCAAGTCACAGCACTTACTAGAAGAGCTCAGATTCTAGAACCACAGTGAAGCCCGTGTTACAGCCAACACAGACATGCCAAGTACAGTGCCATGTGCAGGGCAGTATATAATTGTTAAGGGACTATCAACCTGTCAAAGTAGTCTGGATTGGCCAGAGATGATGGTGTTGTGGTGATATTGAAACCAAAGGAAAACACTTGAGTGAGTACTATTATTACCTCCATTTTTATATATGAGGAAACTGAGGCACAGAGAGGTTAAGTAATTTGCCCAAGGTGACAATGGTACAGACAGGATTTGGACCCATACCATTTGGCATAGAGACCATGAACTTAACTATTATATGACACTATATCTACTGATTTTTGAACACAAAATTCTTGATAAATGATTGAAAAGTCAATACAATAGCCTCCCAAGGCTGAGATGCTTATAATACATATCAGATCAACTAGTAATACATATTAAACAACTCAGATGAAAAAGTACTACATGTACAATCTGCCTTGCATTATTACATACCCCTTATTAGTGAATATAAAACTGAAATGCATGCATATTTCTCCTGGCTGCTTTGTGGATACCAATCATAGCTAGAAGTAGTCAGTGTGGTTGGTGCACGTGTGGAACACAACAGTAAACCGAGGCACCTCCAAAACATGATTTAAAAAATGGTGTAAAAGCTTCCACATCTGGGGGCGCCTGGGTGACTCAGTCGGTTAAGCATCCGACTTCGGCTCAGGTCATGATCTCACGGTCTGTGAGTTCGAGCCCCGCGTCGGGCTCTGTGCTGACAGCTCAGAGCCTGGAGCCCGTTTCAGATTCTGTGCCTCCCTCTCTCTCTGACCCTCCCCATTCATGCTCTGTCTCTCTCTGTCTCAAAAATAAATAAACGTTAAAAAAAAAAAAAAATTTTTTTTAAAAAAAGCTTCCACATCTGAAAAATGGAAAGCTGGAGTAGACAATGTCTCAGGTCCCTTCCAATGCTAAAATTTTGTTTTTCCATCTTTGTATAAACAGGAAACACTTGATTTCAAACCGATCCCGATTATACTTTAAATGTCACTGATGTGGGGGATTGAAGTCAGGGAGGGGAGCCTGTGCAAGGTTTGGTACATTCATTGCCACACAGTCTCCAAGACCCACATTCCATGAACACCAGTAGCAGCATTTTCATATCTGAAGAATCTCTCTGCCAACTATGTCAAAGGCCTTCAGATATGCAAACTGTCACTTGGAGTGTCCAGGAGGTAGCAGATAGTTTTAACTTCAGAGTGCCCTTGACCACTAAAAAGAAGGCACTGATTAGAAACTATCTCAGGCCAGGATTTGGGTCTGCTACATATAGTAGGGATTAGCTCATTAGTGCTAACGCTGGCTCAGAGGATCAACAGTGCATTTTCTCTGTGTGGGTTGGGTCCAGCTTCTGTCCTATGGGCTACTGCCCTGTTCTAGATACCTATCACTAGGCACATTTTAAACATAAAGTAATAAGCACTGTATGGTAAACTCTTCGTGGAGATGGGTCATACCTGGGGTCAGATATACATCCACAGGACCATTTCTTTTGAACTTCCCAAGAGGGTTAAGAGGTCTCTGATCTTTGGCCATTTTAGAATAAGAATTACTCAATCTGTCCCAGATAAAGCCTTGTGGGAGTACGAGAGAATACAGTCCAGGTGAGATTATCTCAAAAACGTATGCAAAGTATGTTGAGAAAGAAAAAAACAAAAAACAAAAAACACAGGCATTGACCACACCTTGTTTTATCTCCTTTCCAAATTTATTGCCAAAGGCAGAGAGGATGGAGGCTGTCTGGAGGCTTCTCCTGGTTTATTTATCGCCCTGCCTGCCTCCTTTCACACAGGGGCTTCCACTTTTGGACACTAGCTTCCCTCTGCCTCAGAAGCACCCATGCAGTTATTCTCCAGAGTAGGCCTCCCTGCAGGACAACCTCTCCTCATGACTCTTTACACATCTTTTATGAGTCGTATGTATATTAGGTGCTGAATAAATGTTTGGTGAATTGATCCACTGTGCACTTGTGCTGGCGGGGCGGTGGGGGGTGGGGTGGTGACTTTGAAGGAACTCTGGCTCACTGGCACACCAAATGCCTTACAAGCTATCTCATTTAATCCTTGGTGGTCCTCTGGATATCACAGACCCCATTTCTCTGATGAGAGGAACTGAGAAGCCAAGAGGGTTATTTGCTCAGCTTACAAGGTCCATGGGGGCTACAGAGGCTCCACTCCCCCATTTGGTCTGCAAGGTATTAATAGAAAAGACTTTAGTATTCTTTTCCCCAGACGCAGTGGGGTAGAGGCCTTGGCTTAGGGCCACTGGGCAAGTGGTGGCACACATCCAGAAAGCTTGCTTTGGGAGGAGATGAAATGAGACATCTTTCTGCCATCATTTATCTGAGAGGTGACCCTTCCAAATAAACAACTCTCGGAGACTACATTTTGAAACATCTGCTACCCCTCTGTGCCCGGCCTGTCCCGGGACAGAGCTGAGTCAAGTTTTGCCGAGAGCCCAGGCCAGGCCCCTCGCCTCGCCGCCCGCTAACGCCAGGAGGATGCGGGGGCTAGAGGAGGGGGGTTGTGGGGCGGCGAGAGTGGGGTGCAAAGCCCGTCCGGCTGCAGGACTGGCCCATCCACACGGCTTTCTCGGGACTACCGAGACGCGGCTACCGTGTAAATCCGGCCGCCTTAGCTCCTTAGCAGCTCACGCCTCCCTGCCCCCAGCTTCACCCCTCCCTCCTCTGCCTTAACCACCCCACCCCCCGATGTGCCGATCTGGTCCCACCGGCCCTGGGGACACTCACCCTGCCACTCGAGGACCGGGTCGGGGTTAAGTGCCGTCGCCGCGCCCTCGGTGAAGCTCCGTGGCGCCCCCAGCAGAAGCAGCAGCGGCAGCGACCGCAGCAACAGCATCCCTAACCACTGGACTCGCCGGGCGCCCGGGGTGACGGTCGCGGCGGCCAGCTCCACAGCGGGAGCGCGGGGATGCGGCGCTGGGGGCGGGACCGCAACCCCCACCCCCCAAGTGCTCCACCCCTCCGGGGGCCTCGCTGCCCCTGCGTCCCGGCGACCCACTCCGTCGACCCTGCCGCGACCGTATGCGGGAGCTCAGGGCTCTGGGCCGGAGACAGGGAAGTTGCAGAGGTTTTCCCCGCCCTACCCACTCGGGCTAGGGCAAGGAGGAGGAAGAGGAGGTGGACCATCTGCCCATCCCAGAAATTCCTGCCTTTGGGGTGGGGAGAGAGGAGGGGTGAGGCTACCCTGTGCACGCTCCTCCTGCTTCCAGCAGCCTCTCTCTTTCCTGGGGGAGGCCGAATAGGAGTTGGGGGTGAGCAGTTGAGAATCCCTGGGACAGGAAGTCTGACATCTGGGTTTGCAAACCACCCGGATTCTGGTAAACACCACGGGTTTGGCAGCTAGCAGCTTAGAATAAATCGAGCTGTGCTGTGAACCCAGGCGCTTTGGGAGCACGCTGGACCCCCTCTCCTCTGGAATGTTAACCATTGGAGGTCTCTGGGGTGCGCCCGGCTCTTCCCTCCAAGTACCCCAAGGTTCTTCCATTGTTGAGCTCCTTTCCTTTTTAAAATGCCACCCCCCACTTTCCTTCTCCTTGGATCCCCTAGCCCAGCAAAATAGCTGGGTTATCCCACTTTATAGCTGAGAAAAACCGTCGGGAAAGGCAAAATTATTTGCTCTAGGTCACCCCTTAATCTAGCTAAATTAGTAAGTAGGAAAAGCCTAGAATGTAGTTCTTCTAACTGTAGTCTTTCAAATAACCAGCAGAACACTAGGAACATTTAATATCCATGAGAACAAGCTAACATAAGATGGTTCCTAAATAGGACCTTGATCTTCCTCATTAAAAAATAAGAAGGGGAGGGGGGGTGGGAGGGAGCTTAAAAAAAAAAAAAAAAAAAAGGAAGGTGGTGGGATCTTGGAGGTCCTTTCTCAGCTGTCTATTGACAAAGACCAAACCAATATTTTTGAGTAACGGTGTCTGCTATAGACTGAATTGTACCCCCCTCCCTCAGTTCATATGTTGAAGCCCCAAATCTCAATGTGATTGTATTTGAAGATAGGGCTTTTAAGAGTTAATTAAGTTTAATGAGGTCTTAAGGGTGGGGTCCTAGATAGGATCAGTGGTCTTAGAAGAAGAGGGAGCCATGTCTCCACCTGTAGTGACGTAGGAAAGGCCACTTGAGGACACAGCAAGAATGTAACCATGTGCAAGCCAGGAAGAGAATCCTCATCAAAAATTGAAATTTTGGACCTTGATCTTGGACTTTCTAGCCTCCAGAACTGTGAGAAATAAGTATCTCTTGTTTAAACCACCCAGTCTATGACGTTTTGTTCTTGTGGCACAACTAGACTAATAAACTGTTTTAGCCTGGTTCCCCAGAAAGCAGAACCTGGGATGAGATCCCTGGCAGGAAATGGGATTAAAGACCAGAGTGAAATAGGGAACTGCAGTAGCAACATGTGTTCAGTCCTGCAGGAACCTCAGAAGGTCTCCAATCTGTTTGTCCTGGGGAAAAGAAGAAAGCATTTAAGTGTAGGCTCACCATTCCCTCTGGTTGTGGTGATTCTGGGGTTATTAATTCCCCTGCATAGTTCCTTGGCAGTGGTGAGCTTTAAGCACAGTCCTATGCTGAGGCATCTAAGAGGCCCAGGGGCGGGCAGCAGCAGGTGCATGGCATGGCTAGAGGTGAGGTGCTGTCAGATTGCCCCACAAGGAACCTGGAGGAAGCCTGGGCAGGGCTGGCTGCTGCAGAGGCAGTTGGGGTGAGGTGAGGCTGAGAGAATGTGAGAGGTTCCAATGTGTGTACTGAGTCAATAGCATATCATTATATGTAAAAGTTAGCATCTCTGCCTGAAAACATGCAGAAAAGGGATGCTTTCAGCATCTGACTATAGAGACTTTTATCATGAAGTATTTCTTCTGTGGCCTCAGGACTACATTGTGTGCTATGGGAATATCTCCAAAGTAGATGATTCAGGCCTGAGTGGGCTGGCATCTCCTGCAGCAGTCAAGTGCAATCCACATGCATAATCAGGTATCAAAGTGCAACACCGATGTCAATCTTTGGTGAAGGGCAGTGCAGGGAGATTAAACGGAAGAGAGACCAGGAGGAGCTAGAGCGATTGTACAGGGTTTGATATGGAGCAAGAGGCTGTGCCAGGACTGAAAGAAGTAATGAGAGAACATACAAAGGTTTGAGTGAGAAATGCTTGCATTAGCAACAGTGAGTAGGTGGGCCTGGGTGGGGCAAAGGGCAGCTCCCGGGGCACTGTGGCAAATGAGGTCAGTCACTGGGACATTGGGCTACCCCCCACTGGCTGTGGGATCCAGGTGAGAGAGTGACCGGCCATGGACTTCAGTTATACCCTCTGTGTGATGAAAAAAGGAGAAAGCCTTCCCTGACCCAACACAGATAATATTCCAAAGTAGCAGAGCTATGAATGGGAGCAGGATACAGAGAGGAAATAAGCCATATTTCATCTAAGGGCAATTAGTGTAATGAAGAATGGTGATGACAGCTTCCTGGCCTACCAACACCACATTTCCTATTCAACAATTAGAAGACTCAGAAAAGGCTAGTTTTTCATCTCTTCCTGAAGTATTGTGGCTTTGAGGTGGAAATCTGTGGCAAAGAGCTTTTTAGCCTTGCGAAAAGTATTCTTTCCCATAGTCAAGTCTTGCGTGTGGTTTAGATCTATGAGGCAGGGTAATGTAATGGTTAAAAGGTGCTCTGCCACTTACCAGCAGGTTACTTAGCCTTCTTTAGCTTCAGTTTTCTTCTGTGTACAATGCAGATGGTCACGTTTGCCTCATAGTGTTGCTGTATTTAATGAGCTAAGTATGTACAGTGCTTAGCACAGAGTCTGGCATCCTGAGAATGTTCGTTTGTGGGAGAGTCAATCCTGTTGTAATGATATAAAATCCTGTGTCCTGACCCCAGCTAGGAATGGGGTGGCTGGAGCTCTGTGCCTGCAGGCCTTTGTACATCTTCCCATTGCTCAATTTATCATTTAGAATTAGAATTAGTTACTTGAGGGGCGCTGGGTGGCTCAGTCAGTTAAGTATCTGACTTTTCAGCTCAAGTCGTGAACTCCCGGTTCGTGGGTTCGAGCCCCATGTTGGACTCTGTGCTGACAGCTCGGAGCCTGCAGCCTGCTTTGGATTCTGTGTCTCCTTCTCTCTCTGG
The DNA here is from genome assembly GCF_046562875.1 of Panthera onca. Classification (NCBI taxonomy): domain Eukaryota; kingdom Metazoa; phylum Chordata; class Mammalia; order Carnivora; family Felidae; genus Panthera; species Panthera onca. Next base: position 72,106,446 of record NC_138346.1, on the reverse strand, counting down.
CCCTCCCCCACCCACACTCTGTCTCCTCTCTCTCAAAAATAAACAAACTTTAAAAATTTTTTTTGAAAAGAAAGAATTAGTTATTTGATTATATCTCTCACTTGAATGTGAGTTCCTTGGGGGGTTGACTATATTTTCCTTCTCTGTGAATCTGCAGGGCAGCACATGTCCTGGCATTTAGTAAGTTCTCAAAAAGTTTTCACTGAATGAGTGTGAATGAATGAAGGGAAGTAGGAATGAGATTGAAAGGAATATAGCTTTTGGAGTCATTTGAAACTCAAGAAAAATGTTAGAACTTGAATTGTGTTGAATGAAAACATGGGAGAAGATTCAGGGATTTAAAACTCACTTAATGTTTGGGTTACAGTGAAAGTCAAAATTAAAAAATATTTTTTGAACACGGCAAATCATATATCTTATAAAGAACTTGTATCTAGAACATATATAGAACATATAGAGAACATATTGAGAGTCACCCTCAATAACAAGGGAACAAACAACTTAAATAACAAATAGGCAAAAGCTTTAAACAGACACTGCACCCAAGAAGATATACAGACAGTAAATAAATATATGAAATGATTTTCAAGACCATTAGGCATTAGGGAAATGAAAATATATACCACAATGCGGTACTACTATACCTATTAGAGTGGCGAAAGTTAAAAAGGCTGACCATACTAAGTGTCAGCAAGGATAATGAGAAACTGGAACTCTTACACACTGCTGATAGGACTGTAAAATGGTGTAATCACTTTGGAAAATAGTTTGGCAGTCTTAAAAAATGCATAACTACTTAGTTTCCTAGAGCTACCATAACAAATTGCCACAATTAGATGGCTTAAAACAGCAGGCATTATTCTCTCCCAGTTTTTTAGGCTCGAAGTCCAAAATCAAGGTATTGGCAAGGTTGGTTGTTTCTTGGGTATGAAGGAGCATTGCTTCCAGGCCTCTTTCCTAGCCTCTGGTGGTTGCTGACAACCCTTGGCATACTTGGCTTATAGCTGCATCAGTGTAAAGTCTACGTCCATTGTCCCATTGCCTTCTTTCCTGTGTATGTCTCTGTGTCTTTGTATGCACTTCTTATAAGGACATCCATCATTGGATTTATAAAATTCTGGAAAATGCAAACTGATCTGTGGTGGCAAAAAACAGATTAGTGATTGTCTGGAGATGGGAATGGAAATAGGGGGTTAGTGAGAGATATTTAGCTGAGCTAAAAGGGAATGGACAAGTATTCTAGACAGAAGGAATAGAGGTAAGAGTGGACATAAAGTACTTGAGAAAATTGTGGAGCAGAGGGATTGGGTATGGAGATGGGAGGTTCTGGAAGCATTGGGGCTAAATAGGAAAGCTGAGGCTAGGTCCAAAGTCATGTTAAAAACCTTTATGCTAAAGCCAACAGGAAGCTATTAAGGGGTTTCACTGTGACCAGATTCATGTGTTATATTTTAGAGAGAACATCCCTGCTATAGAATGAAGAATGGATTGGACATGAGTGTGCTTTATAAGGATGAGGAGGCTGCTGCAGGAGTCTGGATAAAGAGATGGCTCTTGTCTGGACTAGAAAGGAGATAGTAGAAGATTGAGAGAAGTGAACACATGTTGCAAGATGTTTAAGAGGAAGAATAATCAAGACCAGGTGTACTGGGGAGAAAGAGGAATTATCAAGAATGATGTCCCAATTCTGGCATGACCAATCTGCTGGCTCAATCCAGTGAGAAACCAATTTGGGGAAGGAATAGGATTTCAGTTTGCAATATGTTGAGAGGCTTATGGGAAACCCATGTGGAAATGTCCAGGGGGCAGTTGCAAATATGTGTATTAAAGTCAGGAATAGGATGGGAACATAGATTTAGAGGTTATCTGTGGTTGATAATTAAAGCCATGGGCATAGATATGATTGTTGGAGATTGGGATAGAAGTGGAGATGCCAGAAAAGAATCACAGGGAACAAGAACATTTAATTTAAGGGTCAGCTACAGAAGCAGACTGAGAAGGACTTAGGTGTCTAGAAGCTGGGGAGGAGTATTTCACTGAGAGAACCATCAACAGCTTCATGTGCTCTGGATAGGTCAGAGGATGCAAGGACAGAAAAGTCCACCTGATTTACATATAAGGAGGTAAGTTATGACCCTGGGGAGAGTGCTTCTAGTGGTTGAAGCTAGAAGACACATTAGTGGTTTGGGGATCCCTAGGAACAGAGACACCAAGTATAGACAATTCTTTCAAGCAGTTTGTGGTTGTTGGGTGAAGGAGAGATAACTGCATGGACTATGGATACATGCTTGGGGATGAGGGCAAATGCGGTTGTTATTGTTGTTATTATTATGTTGGTTTTTAGGTGAGAGACTTGAGCATGTCTGAATGCTAGTGGGAGGGATCCAGTAGAGAGGGAGAAGTCAAAGATACCTAAAAGTATCTTTTAGGAAAAAGTCAGAGTGAGGTTCCTGAGAAGGCAGAAGTTTCCAGAACAAAAAGTAAAAGGATTCACTTTAAAAAGTAAGGCAATGCCTCCCATCATAGCGGAAATTGGTTGTAGACACAGGTTAAGTTGTAGACACAGGTTAAGTCTGAAGTCTGAAAGCTGAGGGTAGAGAGATCTCTCATCTGCTAGGTTCTAGTTTCTCCGTGATGTAGTAGGGGAATTCATCTGTGAGAATGAGGAGAGAGCTCAAGTCAGAGAAAGGAGGTGGGGCTAGTTCTGGTGTCCACAGAGAGAGCTGCTGTGGAAAGATATCTGGAAATCTGGGCATCTCCAGGGACCTAGATGTGGCCAAGGACCATGAATTTATAGTGGACCATGTATTTTCGTAACAATGCTCAGCAGCCTAGGTACATGCAGAGAGAAGGTGGGCCCTGGGCTTCATCTAGAGTGATGCTACTCAATTAGGGTGTTGCATACAACGGAGTTGAAGACATTGGCAAGAGAAAGGTTGATGATGCTGGTGGGGTCACACAGGACTCGGCTTCATGATGGGCAAGCAGAGGTATGCAGGAGCGATTCTAGGGCTAGACTGTTAGTTTTGGATTCTGGCTTTGATGAACTCTACGTGCCTTAGTTACCTCATCTGCACAATTGGCATAAAAAGAGTACCATATCATTGGCTTATCAAGAGATTAAATGAGTTAATACCTGAAAAGTGCTTAGAACAATGACTGTCACAGAATACCCAGCAAAGTCATTTTTATTATTAATTACTGTTACTCGAAACAAATAAAAGATATTTTTGGGCCAAGAATGAGTATTAATTCGGTTTCTTGCTGGGTGGAGAGAAGAGCCATATTCTTGTCCTTTCTTCTTAGTAGCTGTCCTTTCTGGTGTGTTTTCTACGTGCCAGGTTTTGCTTGGGGTGTCATAGTTGAGAGGTCACATTGCCTGTGTGGAAATCTGCTCTGTGACTATGCCAAGTCATTGTGCCTCACCCAGCCTCTGTGTCTTTTCTGTAAAATAAGATCATAAGAGTGTCCACTCCATAGCCTAATATGTGGAAAGCACCCATAATCTAGCAAATAATGAATCCTCATAAAATGTGACTACAATTATTAGATAATACCCACAACAGTTACATCACAAGGTAGCCATTATTATGGTCATTATATACAGATGAGGACACTGAGAGAGTTTAAGTGACTTATTGTTAAAGCCCTACCCTGAGCTACTCATTAACTTCATGTGAGACCCTATCTCATTTAGAGGAAACCATACTGTGGATGAAAGGGAATATCGGTTTATATAAGGCAGAAGTTTTCTAACCTTATTTAATGTATATTTTTAGCAGCTTTCCCTGAGTTATTTATTAAAGTCTTCTGGATGTGTCCAAAATATCACTTTATGTTGTGATTTAGCAGCAGCATGGTATTTTAACTAATAACATGCGCAGTGGCTGGAGTACTAAGGGGGGAAAATAAGTGAAAATTCACTGGGCTAAGGGCCAATTTCAGGAGTGAGTTAATGAACTAGTTTTTCACCTTAGTCCAGGCAACAATTTGTATCAATTTAATTCAATTAACGGCTTTCCCAGTGTGTGGTATTTAGCCAGAAAGGAAATTCCACTCGTGTGGAAGTTTCCGCTGAGTGTCCGTCTCCATGGGGTCTGCACAGGGTGTCTGAAATCTGCCCTACCAGTGCATAGCCTGGTTTCTGCATGCTCATGCTTTCCTTCTGCCTCCTGCATGTAACCTTGGAGAGGATGTGCAGAGAAAGCAGGCAAAGGGATGTACATTCGTAGAAACAGGAGGAGAACCCTCTAGAAAGAATGTTCACGGGCAGCACATGTTTTCTGCAACCTAGCTTGTCCAGGAGTGCTCAGCTCTCATGGTGGTCAGGGCCACCTAGAGAGTTGTTGTTGTTTTAAAATTGTTAACATTTTAAATTTATTTTTGAGAGAGAGAGAGAGAGAGAGAGACAGAGCACGAGCAGGGGAGGGGCAGAGAGAAAGGGAGACAGAATCCGAAGTAGGCTCCAGGCTCTGAGCTGTCAGCACAGAGCCTGAAGCGGGGCTTGAACTCACGAACTGGGAGATCATGACCTGAGCCAAAGTACGATACTTAACCAACTGAGCCACTTAGGCGCCCCTAGAGTTTTTAAAAACCAATATGCAGGCCCCGTCCCCAGAGATTCTGATACAAGTGGTCTGCGGTGGGACCACAACATCTATTTTGTTTGTTTGTTTGTTTGTTTGTTTGTTTGTTTTTAAGTTCCCAAGTTTTTGTATTGTGCAGCTAGGGTAGAGAACTTCTGGGTTTATGTTCTAAACTGCTGTTGGGTTCTGAATGGAGGAGGGCAGGAGGTAATGTTTGGGATACAAAAAGGAAGCGAAATCTATAATAAACTTCTCAGCTGGGGGAGAAGAGGCTGGGTTTTTAAGGTAAAATTTCCAATTGTAATCAAAGGAAGGGAGGAGCAAGGCATGAGGAAGCTTTAGCAGATATGGCCTGGCTGTCATGTGAGAATGGGGAATTTTACTTCCTGACCCTAGGAGCTCCCATTTGGGAACCAGAACTACCGAAGGACTTTCTCAAAGCCTTGAAGCTCTGGTTGTCACCCTGTGGGCTATAACTTTCCTAGAACTTTGGCAGAAAGGCTGGCAAGTGATCAATGTTTATCTAACATCTATTAATCATTTTCTGGTAATTTAGATATTCTGAAATGTATATAAGATAGTTTTTGTCATCACCAATGCTCCTTTTAAACAAAGATAATAACAAAAAGAGGGTTGCTGCACCTTTTAATTTTATCCAAAGACTCCCCAGATAAATCCAGGCAGAGTCTGTGAGTGTGTTCTCACCCTGAAAGAGTAGGTAAGGGGAGAAGGAGGCAGCTAGAGAGCAGGGTGGAACTGATGGGTTAAAAATCCTTCTTCCATTATTTCTTGGTTGTGTTACTTTGGTCAAATTACATAATCTTGCTGAGTTTCGTCCCTAAATGTGGAACAATAAAAACCTACCTTACAGGATTGTAATGAGAATGTGAGCCAAGTGCCAGGCACAACAGGGCCTCCGGAAGTATAGCCACAGCAGGCATTCTGAGGTGGGGAAAATGATCCTAATGGATCAGGGACAAAGAAGTCTCTGGTATGTTCATACTTGCCCTATCATGTACACGCATAGGGTTGGAGATCGTCAAGTTTTATTTCTAAGCCAATTTAAAATGCTAAACCTCAGGGTAGAAAAGACAAGATCATTGGGATTAGACAGGATATAGTCATGGGGCTATGAAAATAAACTTGTTGACAAAGGTCTTCACCTACCCTTTTTAGGTTTAATTGCTTAAATATTAGACTTTAGTGCAACTTTCAAAGAAGAAAGCCTGAAAAGCTCAGTGAATAGAACACTAGGAAATTGGAAAATCTGATCTTGCTAGTTCTTCTAGGAGTCATCCGAAGCATGCTACTTGACTTTTCCATAGCTTAACTACTTTTCTAGCTTGAAACAGGAATCATAGTGTTGTTAAATGTATGGATTTTTGTAACCAGGAAAGATATGGATGTTAAATGACCAGGAATCCATGATATACCTTAATTTTTTCCTGCATTTATTTATAAATCAACATATAGTTTTATTCTTGCATAATGAGTTTATTGGCATTCTGTTACTTGAAAAGAGCAATTTATTAATACAAGGCCAGAAACCTAAGACTGATGGGTTAAATAACATTTTAAATACATTCCTAGTGAATACCCCAGTTATAAAATTATAAAAGGCCTTTGCTGTACTTTCATTGAAATAAAATTGAAAAACAATAAACTGCATAAATTTAAAATGTGCAATTTGAGAATTTTTGACATATCTGTATATCCATGAAACCGTTGTTATAATCAAGGTAGTGAACATATCTATAATCCCTACAAATTTCACTGTGTTCCTTGGTAAGCCTTCTTTGCCATCCTTCCTCATCCCAGACCCCAATCAGCTACTGCTCTGCTTTCTGTCATGATAGATTAGTTTGAAATTCCCAGCATTTATATAAATGAAATCGTACAGTATATGCTCTTTTCTTGTCTGGCTTCTTTCACTCAGAATAATTATTTTGAAATACTGCCGTGTGGTTGCACGCATTAATAGTTCATTTTAAAAAATGCTGAGTAATTTTCCATTGCACAGCTATACGATAATCTGTTTATCCATTTACCTGTTGATGGATATTTGGGTTGTTTCCAATTTTATGCTATTGTAAATAAAATTGCTATGAACATTTGTGTACAAATCCCTGTGTGGGCAAATCTTTTCATTTTTCTTGGGTAAATATCTCTAAGTAGAATAACTGGATGATATTGTAGTTATATGTTTCGCTTTTAAAGAAACTACCAAATTGTTTTCTACAGTGGTTGTACCACTTGACATTCCCACCAGTCATATGTGAGAATTTCAGTTCCTCCAGATCTCATTATGGTTGGAATTGTATTCTCTCCCTCAAAGATCCCCCAAAGATCTCGAAGTTCTAACCCTCAGTACTTGTGAATGTGACCTTATTTGGAAATAAGGTATTTGCAGACAATCAAATTAAGATGAGGTTATCATGACTGGTGCCTTTATGAAAAGTGGACATTGGGACACAGAGACAGACACACAGACAGGGAAAACACCATATGAAAAAGAGGACAGAGAATGAAGTGATGCATCTATAAGCCGAAGAATGCCAAAGATTTCCAGCAAATCACCACAACTCAGGAGAGAAGCATGGAAGAGATTCTCCCTTTCGGCCTTCAGAAGGAGCCAATCAACCCTTCTGACACTGATTTTGGACTCCTAGTTTTCAGAACTGTGAGATATTAAATTACTGTTGTTCAAGCCACCTACTTTATGGTACTTTGTTCTGGGAGCCCTAGGAAACTAATATATTGGCCAACACTTGGTGGGGACAGTCTTTTAAACTTTAGTCATTCTTAATAGTGTATAGTGGTATTCTATTGTGGTTTAAATGTGCATTTTTCATACAGCATGGTGGCTATAATTAATAAGTATATGTATTGTATACTTGAAATTTCCTAAGAGTAGATCTTAAGTATTTTTATCAAAGGAAAAAAAGAAAAGAAAAAAAATGCAACTATAAGGTGTTGGCTGTGTGAGTTAATTTGATTATGCAAGTCATTTCACAATATATATGTATATAAAAACATCATGTTGTGTACTTAAAATAGATATAATTTCATCAATTATACTTCACCAAAAAAAGAAAAATAAATAAATTTACTTTTCTCTAATGACTAATGGTATTGAAAATCATCATGTACTTGTCTGATATCCATATATCTTCTTTGGTGAAGTATCTGTTTAAATCTTTTGTTCATTTAAAACAATTGACTGTTTTGGGGCACCTGGATGGCTCAGTTGGTTGAGCATCTGATTGTTGATCTCGGTTCAGGTCATGATCTCATAGTTCGTAAGTTCAAGCCCCACATCAGGCTCTGTGCTGATGGTGTGGAGCCTGCTTTGGATTCTGTCTGCTCTCTGCCCATCTCCTGCTTGTGCGCACACTCTCTCTCTCTCTGTCTCTTAAAAAAATAAATAAACTTTTTAAAAATTTTTGAAAATTAAAAACTGTTCTATTATTACTGAGTTTTGAGAGTTCTTTATATATTCTGTATACAAATTTCTTATCAGATATATTATTTGCAAATTTACTCTCCCAGTCTGTAGCTTATTTTTTCATTGTGTTAATACTGTCTTTTGAAGAGCAGAAGTTTTAGATTTTGGTGAAGTCTACTTTATCAATTTGTTCTTTTATGGATTATGCTTTTGAAATCTAGAAATCTTTTCCTAACTCAAGGTTACAATGATAGTCTATGTTTTCTTCTAAATGCTTCATATTTTAAGATTTTACTTTTAGGTCTATGGCTCATTTTGAGTTAAAATTTGTTTAAACTGGGAGGTTCATTTTTTTAATGTGTGAATAATCAATTTTCCCAGCACATTTATTGAACAGATTATCCTTTCTCCACTAAATTGCCTTTGCACCTTGGTCAAAAATGAGTTTTCTACATTATGTCTATTTGTAGACTTTCTCTTTTGTTCCATTTAATTATTTGTTTATATTGACACCAGTACCTCCACGCTGTTTTAATTATGGTAGTGTTATAAGTATTGAAATCAGGTATTTTAACCTTCCAATTTTGTCCTTCTTTTTCAGTTATTTTGAGTACTCTCGATACTTTGCATTCTTGTTTGGATTTTGAAAATAGATTTTTAACTTCTACAAAAATCCTGCTGGGATTTTAACTGAGATTGCATTGAATCTATAAGTCAATTTGGGGAGAATAGACATCATAATAATACAGAGTCTTATGACTCATGAACAATCAATATCTATTCATTTATTTAGATCTTTAATTTTTCTCAGCAATGTTTTATAGCTTTTAATGTAAAGTTCTTTTACATCTTTCATCAGATTCATCCCTAAATGTTTCATATTTTTGATGCTGTTGTAAATAGCATTTAAAATTATTTTTCAATCTGTAATTGTTTTTTGCCAGTATATAAAATTACAATTGGTTTTGTATATTGATCTTGTATCCTGCAACCTTGCTAAGCTCATTTATTGGCTCTACTAACTTTTCATACATTCCATAGATTTTTCTGCATAGATAATGATGTCATTTGTGAATAAAGACATACACTAAAAGTATATGTTTAATAGAAATGTTATGAGTGGAAAGCATTCAGTCTTTTACCATTAAGTTTCATGTTAAATATAGGGGTTTTGTAGGTGTCTTTTATCAGCTTAAGGAGGATCTCTTCTATTTTCAATTTGATGAAAGGTTTTATCAGAAATGGGTGTTGCATTTAGTCAAACATTTTTTCTGCATTTATGAGGTGATCATGATTTTCTTTGTAGTTTGTTTATGTGGTGGATAACTTCATTGATTTTTGTATATTAGATGAACTCTGCATTACTGGGATAGAACCCCATTTAGCTATGATGTATTTTCCTTTTATGCATTGGATTTGACTTGCTAATGTTTTGTTTAAAAATTTTTCCATCTATGTTTTCATGAGGGATTTTGGTCTTTAGTTTTCTTGTAATGTCTTTTGTTTTGTTAGCTTGATGCTGGCCTCAAACATTGCATTGGGAAGTATGCCTTTTTCACTTTCCTGCAAGAGTTTATGTAGAATTTGTAGGTATTATTTCTTCATTAAGCATTTGATAGAATTTATCTCTGAAGCGATCTGGGCCTGAGGTTTTCTTTGTGGGAAGGTTTTTCACTATGCTTCAGTTTCTTTTGCAGATATAGGAAAATTCAGATTACCTATTTTTTTGAACAATTTCTTTTGTCTTTCCAGGAATTTGTCCATTTCATATAGGTTTTCAAACTTATAGGCATAAAGTTGTTCATAATATTCCCTTATTTATCTATTTAATATCTGTAGACTCTGTAGTAATGTCACCTGTCTCATTCCTGATATTGATAACTTGTGTTTTCTATTTTTCTTTTGCTGGTCAGTCTGGCTAAAGGTTTACCTATTGTATTTACCTTAAAGAAAATTTGGGTGTCATTGATCTTCTCTTTTGTTTTTCTGTATTCTTTATCATTGATTTCTACTTTGATCTTTATTATTTATTTCTTCTACTTACTTGGAGGTTTTTTTTTTTCTCCTCTTTTTCTGGTGTCTTAAAGTAGAAGCTGAGGTCATTGATTTGTGACTTTTCTTGTTTTCTAACATAGGCATTTATTGCTACAAATTTACCCCTATGTACTGCTTTAGTGGCATCTCTCATATTCTGATGTATTGTGCTTTTATTCAGTTTTAAATGTTTTCTGATTTTCATTTTGAGTTCTTCTTTGACCTATGGGTTACTTAGAAGTGTGTTATTTAGTTTCCAAATATTTGGGAATTGACCAGATATCTTTTTGCTATTGATTTCTAATAAAATTCCATTATGGTCAAAGAATATACTCTGTATGACTTGAGGTTTTCTAAATGCATTGGGATCTGTTTTATTGGCCTGGAGCATGGCCTATTTTGCTAAATATTTCGTATGTCCTTGAAAAGATAATCGCTTTTGCCATTGTTGGGTAGAATGTTCTACAACTGTCAATTAGATAAGCTGGGACTATGTAGGACTCACCTTTTTGTTTTCTGTGTCTCAGGGATGACTGTCCTTTAATGCCTGATGTCCAGTGTCTTGAAAACTATTGTTCTATGTATTTTGTTTGTTTGTTTGTGTTGTTGTTACAGGTGGGGGAACAAATTTGGTTCCTATTATTTCATCTTTTTTGGAAGCAGAAATCTCCTATTCATTTTTTAGGGATTTTTTTTAATCACATCTGCATTTTGTCTCCAAACTTGCTTTTGATGAGGAAAGGGAAGAAGCATAAGGTACTCTGGAAATTTGTACTGTAACACTTTTTTCAATAGCCCATGACTCTGCTTGGTTTTTCCCAAGGAGTGTTTGTGGTGTGTGTGTTTGTGTGTGTGTGTGTACTGTTAGTACATAAATACATTTCATATTTAGCTAGACCACATTTCAGAACCAAAAAGTAAACTTAAAAAACAAATCAAATCTGAGTAGCCAAATTAGATACAAAATCTTAGAAGCATGTTACTGAAGTCTCTGGGCTAAAATGTCTGTGTTTTAGTTGAGAAGAATGCTTCAGACCCACACTCTTACATTATAAATGATTCTAACAATGGGATATAAGGTGTTAATCCAAATGCACAGAAAAGATATTTGACTAGGCATTCTCACTGAGAATCTTGTTTAGCAATCTCTGCACTCCAGCAGCTATCCATTTCCAGGGCAGGGCACACCTGTGTTCGAAGCTTCCTATTCATTTTAGGCAATATAAGAAAAACAGTGACTGGGTCTTTCCTTCACCTTTCTGTTCCTAGACTCCATGATGATCGTTGTTTCCATTAACACTGTCTTTCCTCACACCATACAGTAGAAAATACCATCAAATGTCATCTTATGGCTTTTTTACAGAAATCACATGCCAGCCCTATTCTAGTTGTCTCACTTCTATTTGTAGATATTCACATCTTCCTAAATCATTTATTTCATGATAGTCGTTTGGATTATTTTTTTACAAGGGGTTAATCATCTCCATTTGTGCTGATTTTTACTAGTTTCATTTTCAGAGCTATTTAATTTTCAACTCTGGGGATGGCACGCTTCCTGTCTATGGGCTGACTAAAGGTATGCTGTGCTTAAACTGGATCACCCAGGTGGCATGGCCATACTTTGTATACCATACTACTCCTTCCCACTTGATGAAAATCCTCCTGGATTTTCCCTAGTCCTTTGACTTTAATTGTATTCCCTGAGGGATTGTGTGACTAACCTATGTGAGATGCAGAAAACCTGTGCATCTCTTTTTACTAGATCTTCCTATGTTTTGACTTGCAATTTCTATTCAGGCAAATTCCTGCTTGTTAGTAAGAGCAATTATTTTCAAAAAAGGCTGGGCCCAAATCTGAGCTGGTCTTAGCTTGTTAGCTCAAGTTTTTTAAAAACAAAATCTGAAATCTGTCACTTGTGTGTTTGTTGTTTGCCATAAATAGTTGTGGCCTTATTTCCATTAATATTGTTAATTTTGCCTGGAGGTCCTCATGACCTACATTATTCTTCCACTCCTTCCCCCAGTTTTCCCACCACTTTCCTATTTCTAAGAAAAGCCTGTGATTTGTTTTTGTGGGCTATCCCTCTGGGAGGATGGGTTAGGGAAAGGACTAAGATACATTATTGTGAAATTATTCTTAGAACTGAGTAATGTCCTCTAAGGGCCACAAATGTTAACTTGAGAAATGTTGCTTCAAGTGGCTTTTCTTTCATCTACATCCTTATCAAATATGTCTATCCTTTGAGTGTTAACACTTAACACTTGTGAAATGTTAGCACCCAGAAGGTATGAGTAAGTCTTTTTAACATTTAGACCTAAATTTTGTTGGCTAGATTCCTCACTATGGTACCTGGAAGACTTAAAGAACCATTTCGGAGGTTTAAACTCATGTCTGGTATCTGGGAATCTTTAGGGGGTGCCTTACATACCCTATGGCAACTTGGTGTTTCCGTGGAACCATGCCTTGGCCCAGAACACTTCACATTCCACTGCCTGAGCGGAGCATCTGCCTCCAGGCCCCACCTGAGGCTCCTGTCACCCACTAAGTTCCCTGCTGCTGCCTATCTCTAGGCTTCTGCTCAACCTACAGCCCTGGCAGGTACCTGCTCAGTTGCTGTCACTCACCTCTACTCGAGAGCCTTAGGCTCTGCCTTCAGAGCCCATATTTCTTTGCCATTTGCAAGCAACTCCTCTCTTCTGTGTTCCACTCTTTCACAGCACCACAATAGAATGGCCTGGGCCCCAAGAGTTTAACAGGTTTAAACTTCAGTTTCTATAGAATTCTTTTAAGGGCTAAGAAGCTGTTACCACATATACCCAGAAATAGCATTCTCCTCTTATGATTTGACCCTTATTCTGGGTTATTCTTATTCTAACTCATGATATCAGAGGACTTTCTTTGTTATTCTTCTTCATAACTTCATGGTTCTTCCCTGAAATTTGTCTTTAGTGTTCCAGTCATATCTAGACCCCAACCTTGGATACTCTGCTTTTTTACTAAGTGGGCAGTTATTGGATGGCAGAACTCAGTTAATGAAAAACAACTACCATTTACTGAACATTTATTAAGCAAATATGTCAAACTTTTTAATATGTTATTTCATTTAATTCTCACAAGAACCCTAGAAAATACGGGGAATATGTGTACTAAATTTACAACACAGAACCAGGTTGAAGACAGGAGTATCTATCAGATTGTTATCTCTTCCCTATGAACTTCTCAGCAGGTAAAGTTAAGACACAAATATTCACATCCTGTTGGTGCCTAAATCTAAGCCTGGGATATTAAATGGTGGCTTTGTGTGCTAAGAAAGGATAAAAATGATAATGTGTGCTTTCTTGTGTCCATCTGGAACTGAAGTCATTTTCAGATTTTTGAATGAATCATAGAATTCTATTAAAGCATGAATTAGTTATCTCTTAAAATGAATAGATTTGATTAAATCAAACAATGAGTGAACATGATCAAAAAAGCCCCAGAGAAAAACATTTTACATTTTCTTTTCTGCCTCTATGACAGATTCATATATTTTATTATGCTCAGCGTTTTAAATCTTATTTATCTTTTTCTTCTCCAATTCCATCTTCTTAATAAAAAAGTTTCAAAAATATGAAACATTTCTTGAAATCAATGCGATAGACATTCAATACACTAACACTATAAAATACATGTAACAGCTTAATTTAAATTTTCATGATGTCACTGCAGTGTTTATGCTACTTCTAATCCTGTGCCTCAGTTTCCTCATTTATAAAATAGGAGAAGCGAGAGTGCCGGAAGATGGCGGCGTAGGAGGACGCGGGGCTCACAGCGCCTCCTGCCGATCACTTAGATTCCACCTACACCTGCCTAAAGAACCCAGAAAACCGCCAGAGGATTAGCAGAAGGGAGTCTCCTGAGTCAAGCGCAGACTAGAGGCCCACGGAAGAGGGTAGGAAGGGCGGCGAGGCGGTGCGCGCTCCACGGACTGGCGGGAGGGAGCCGGGGCGGAGGGGCGGCTAGCCGGCCAAGCGGAGCCCCCGAGTCTGGCTGGCAAAAGCGGAGGGGCCGGACGGACTGTGTTCCGACAGCAAGCGCGACTTAGCGTCTGGGAGGTCATAAGTTAACAGCTCTGCTCGGAAAGCGGGAAGGCTGGAGGACAAAGGGAGGGAGAGCTGCTGAGCCCCCGGACGGCAGAGCTCAGCTTGGCGGGGAACAAAGGCGCCAGCGCCATCTCCCCCGCCCATCCCCCAGCCAAAATCCCAAAGGGAACCAGTTCCTGCCAGGGAACTTGCTCGCTCCGCGCAAACACCCAACTCTGTGCTTCTGCGGAGCCAAACCTCCGGCAGCAGATCTGACTCCCTCCCGCTGCCACAGGGCTCCTCCTGAAGTGGATCACCTAAGGAGAAGCGAGCTAAGCCTGCCCCTCCAGCCCCCGTGCACCTTGCCTACCCACCCCAGCTAATACGCCAGATCCCCAGCAACACAAGCCTGGCAGTGTGCAAGTAGCCCAGACGGGACACGCCACCCCACAGTGAATCCCGCCCCTAGGAGAGGGGAAGAGAAGGCACACACCAGTCTGACTGTGGCCCCAGCAGTGGGCTGGGGGCAGACATCGGGTCGGACTGCGGCCCCGCCCACTAACTCCAGTTATACACCACAGCACAGGGGAAGTGCACTGCAGGTCCTCACCACGCCAGGGACTCTCCAAAATGACCAAACGGAAGAATTCCCCTCAGAAGAATCTCCAGGAAATAACAACAGCTAATGAACTGATCAAAAAGGATTTAAATAATATAACAGAAAGTGAATTTAGAATAATAGTCATAAAATTAATCGCTGGGCTTGAAAACAGTATACAGGACAGCAGAGAATCTCTTGCCACAAAGATCGAGGGACTAAGGAACAGTCACGAGGAGTTGAAAAACGCTTTAAACGAATTGCAAAACAAAATGGAATCCACGATGGCTCGGCTTGAAGAGGCAGAGGAGAGAATAGGTGAACTAGAAGATAAAGTTATGGAGAAAGAGGAAGCTGAAAGAAAGAGGGATAAAAAAATCCAGGAGTATGAGGGGAAAATTAGAGAACTAAGTGATACACTAAAAAAAAATAATATACGCATAATTGGTATCCCAGAGGAGGAAGAGAGAGGGAAGGGTGCTGAAGGGGTACTTGAACAAATTATAGCTGAGAACTTCCCTGAACTGGGGAAGGAAAAAGGCATTGAAATCCAAGAGGCACAGAGAACTCCCTTCAGACGTAACTTGAATCGATCTTCTGCACGACATATCATAGTGAAACTGGCAAAATACAAGGATAAAGAGAAAATTCTGAAAGCAGCAAGGGATAAACGTGCCCTCACATATAAAGGGAGACCTATAAGACTCGTGACTGATCTCTCCTTTGAAACTTGGCAGGCCAGAAAGGCTTGGCACGATATCTACAGTGTGCTAAACAGAAAAAATATGCAGCCGAGAATCCTTTATCCAGCAAGTCTGTCATTTAGAATAGAAGGAGAGATAAAGGTCTTCCCAAACAAACAAAAACTGAAGGAATTTGTCACCACGAAACCAGCCCTACAAGAGATCCTAAGGGGGATCCTGTGAGACAAAGTACCAGAGACATCACTACAAGCATCAAACATACAGACATCACAATGACTCTAAACCCATATCTTTCTATAATAACACTGAATGTAAATGGATTAAATGCGCCAACTAAAAGACATAGGGTATCAGAATGGATAAAAAAACAAGACCCATCTATTTGCTGTCTACAAGAGACTCATTTTAGATCTGAGGACACCTTTAGATTGAGAGTGAGGGGATGGAGAACTATTTATCATGCTCCTGGAAGCCAAAAGAAAGCTGGAGTAGCCATACTTATATCAGACAAACTAGACTTTAAATTAAAGGCTGTAACAAGAGATGAAGAAGGGCATTATATAATAATCACAGGGTCTATCCACCAGGAAGAGCTAACTATTATAAATGTCTATGCGCCAAATACCCGAGCCCCCAGATATATAAAACAATTACTCATAAACATAAGCAACCTTATTGATAAGAATGTGGTCATTGCAGGGGACTTTAACACCCCACTTACAGAAATGGATAGATCATCTAGACACACAGTCAATAAAGAAACAAGGGCCCTGAATGATACATTGGATCAGATGGACTTGACAGATATATTTAGAACTCTGCATCCCAAAGCAACAGAATATACTTTCTTCTCGAGTGCACATGGAACATTCTCCAAGATAGATCATATACTGGGTCACAAAACAGCCCTTCATAAGTTTACAAGAATTGAAATTATACCATGCATACTTTCAGACCACAATGCTATGAAGCTTGAAATCAACCACAGGAAAAAGTCTGGAAAACCTCCAAAAGCATGGAGGTTAAAGAACACCCTACTAACGAATGAGTGGGTCAACCAGGCAATTAGAGAAGAAATTAAAACATATATGGAAACAAACGAAAATGAAAATACAACAATCCAAACGCTTTGGGACGCAGCGAAGGCAGTCCTGAGAGGAAAATACATTGCAATCCAGGCCTATCTCAAGAAACAAGAAAAATCCCAAATACAAAATCTAACAGCACACCTAAAGGAAATAGAAGCAGAACAGCAAAGGCAGTATAAAATAGGAGAAGCTAATAATACCATCCCATTGGGTGGTTGTGAGCTCTGAATAAGTTAGCGTATATAAAGTCCTTGAACAGTAGGGGTTACTTATTTTTATTAACAGTGCAAACTATTTCATGATAATAAGACACCTCTATTAAAATTGGAAACAATAGATACATCTTAAATAGCAATAGATATAAACAATAAGCAATATATACAAATAAATCTAGTAGATATATCTATTAAAATAAGAAGGAAATATGTGTGTTTGTATTTATATATGTACTATATGTGTGTGTGTATATATACACACACACACACAAATAAAAATTATTTAATAGGAAGTTGTTTTTTAATACACACACACACCCCTGTATTAGGTATAGCAAAGCCAACTGGATGAAAAAATTAACCTAGTGACTTTTTCCCCAATCAGTTATTGACAAATAAGGGAGTTTCATGATGTACCATCTTTAGATGTTGACCTGAAACAAGATTGGCTGCTATGCAAGGACCATGAATGTAAATACATTTCAGGCTGAAAAAACAAAACTATTTGAGCAGTAAGTTTCCTCATAAAACACATACCTAGATATTACAAAGATCAGATTGAAATTTCAAACTGAATTTGAAGTTCCATGGGATTTCTGAAGTCTTGAAGTTGATAATGACACCAAAGAGTGTGTTTGGGTCAAATCTGTGCTTTCCGGAGCCCAGTCTCTGGAAGTGACTGGTAGTGCCCAGGGTCTACCTCTGAGACAGGGTTACAAGATGAGAAACTCCTGGGATGCCTGAGCTGTTCTCTCTTTGCTGGTTGTGCAACCAAATACAAGAGAACAGAAGGTGAAGTTCTGATTCACATTTGGATGTCTCCAAGGCACAGGGAGATAGCATATAACCCCACTGTGGTCCACAAACCAGAGAATTAAGGCCTTGGCCCAAGCTGTGGGATTATTTGGCTGCTGCTCACCCTCCTGGCTGCAGAAGCATCATCCAGAACTTCTCTCACTTAGTACCAGAGTATTCAGACCCAACTGACCTATTAAAAGAGCCACTGTGAAGTCCTGAATTTAAATTGCCATGCTTTTTAGTTGCGTTTACTTGAGTCCGTTGCAGAATGATGACATTTAACAGAAGGGAGAATTTCTATTTATCACATGTCATTCAATTCCTCTGAATAGGGAATGTTTTCCCCATTTAGATATTTATAAAATGAAGATGACACAAAATTGTTTTGAATCCCTAACATTTAAATACATTTACTCTTTTGAGAGGTCAGCCTTCTCCTAGAGCCAAAGAATGTTATTGGCAGGTTTGCTTCTCTAATACTGGGAGTACTTGAAGGACTGGGTGTAGAGAGGTGAAGGAGAGAGCAAATCAGAAGACGCTGGTTTGCTTTGGGGGCTGCCCTTTGCCATTTGGGAGGGTTCACAGAAGCTTTCAGGGCATGGTTGTTTCTGATGTTAAAGAATCTTAAAGGAGAAACCTGAACCAGATTAAATCCACATTTGGACTCTCAGCTGACACCCCCACAGAGCTGGGTCTTCCCACTGGGAAGCCCCACATGTTGCCTTAGTCAGGGTAACAGCAGGCTCACAAGAATGAGTACATTTAAAATGAACAGCCAACCACCTGCAACCCCATATATCTTATTCTCAACACTGCCCAGACCCAGTTGCTGCTCCAGAAACTTTCTCTTCCCTCTTCCCAAACTTCCCAATCTTTCCTGGCTCTCCCTCCAGCGCAGACAGGTAAACTTTTAGTTTCTTTTCTCTCCCCTCCCTGGCTCAGTGCCTTACTGTGCCTTACAGAGCAACTTAGCCTTACATTTTTCTTTTAAAACTTCTCTTTTCTTTACTACCTAGATTCAGCAACCTCTCTGGACTGGGGAGTTACGTGCAAGATGGGTTTTACTTTTAAGGGAAATGTGTGAGCTGATGCTGAAGGGACACTTAGCTTAGACCTTGGAGACAGGTGGGGACATGCGCATCTGGGATGTGCATACGCTGATATTGTACATTCATTTGTTTACTATCTTCTCCCTTACTAGAGAGCACAGGAACTGCTTATTTTGTTCATTTCTGTATCTGTAATCATAAGAAAAATGTCAAAAAAAATTTAAAAAGAAAAAAAATCTAGCATATATTAAGCACTCAATAATAATGACTAAATGGGGGCATCTGGGTGGCTTAGTTGGTTAAGCTTCCAACTCTTGATTTCAGTTCAGGTCATGATCTCATGGTTCATGAGTTTAAGCCCTGCATCGGGCTCTGCACTGAGAGTGCAGAACCTGCTTGGGATTCTCTCTCTCTCTCTCTCTCTCTCTCTCTCTCTCTCTCTCTCCTCTTTTTGCCCTTCCCCCACTCTCTATGTCAAAATAAACAAATATACATTAAAAAAATAATACTGACTGAATGAATTTATTGAGCACCCACTATCCTATAGGTGTTGGAAGAAGACAGGCATTGCCACCATGTTACAGCTGGAAAAACTGAGGAGAAAAAGGACTTCCTCAGTGCTGTCTAAAATGTGAACAGGTTCCGGATTTTCAGATATCCAGCTTTTGTCTGTAATAAAGTGTTTCAGAGTATAAATACTTTTGACTTGAATTTCTCTGCCCTTCTATGAGGAAAGAGCCCAAGAATAGGACTTTTTCTAAGCTGGGTCTGTTTGTAAGCATTGGTTTCTCTCTGCTTAACTTTGGAAAATGAGCATGGCCCCATGGAATCCAGCAAATGGATGCCCAGAAAAGCGGCACCATCTGACTGTACTGGTTTTCTAGGGTTGCCATAACAAAGTACCACGAGTGGAGGGCTCAAACAACAGAAATGCATTTTCTCACAATTCTGGAGGCCAGAAGGCCTGGAGCAAAGTGTTGGCAAGGTTGGTTGCTTTCAAGGCCTTTCTCTTTGGTTTGTGGATGGACTTCTCCTTGTGTCATCACATGGTTGTGCCTTTGTGTGCATCTGTGTCCTAATCTCCTCTTCTTATAAGGACACCAATCATATTGGACTAGGACCCAACCTAATGACCTCACTTTACCTTAATTACTTTTTTAAAGACCTTATCTCCTAATACAGTCATATTCTGAAGTACTGGGGGGTTAGGACTTCAGTACACAAGTTTTAGGAGAGGGACCACAACTCAGCCCATAACACTAATCCTGATTTTACAAAATGTAGGGTAATATCCAAGACTCTTTTTTTAAAAAACCTTATGATGTGGATATCATAACCATGTAGCAAACTGCAGCCCATTCCCTGTTGTCTCTTGCCATTGGTGACTGCCTCTCTCAGCTCTTCTCCTTGGCCCCAGAATGAGATCAGCAAGGTGGTCAGAGCAGGTCACGCAGGGATCCAGAAATCCAAGAAGAGTGTTTTGTGTCAAGTAAATAAAAGGAATTATCATCCATCTAAGGTTAGTTGTTTAAATTACCATGTTTATTTATGTCAACACAAAATACAATACAACAACTTACAAAAAACCATTTATCTTCATGTAATATAACTCTTCAGTGAACAGAAGTACTACTGTTAATGTTTTGACCTTTTAAGGTCCAGCCTTGGGTCAAAACAGTATTTAGAGAAATAGCAGATTATTCTCTACCTTCCCCAATATACACACAAAGAAAACTCATATTTTCTACAGTCCCATTCCTATAATTATACAAAAATATCACGGGTAGAGGTGAATACTACTGTTGGGTCATCACTATTGCAACTTCCTTGTTGCTGTAGGTTTTCCCCAGACCCTGGGCTTCAGTCAGGAACAGAGCGGGTGCATCTGTCCTTCAGGTGTCCAAGGTGATTGTTTAGTAATTCTTTGAGTATAGCTGTGTATTCCCCAAGTGTCTGATTAACCTGAGTTACTTAGAAACCAGAAATCCAAGTGATCAAATGTGAATTGAAGAACCTTATCATACATTACCTGTGCCAATTCCGTGGATACATTTGAAGTTTCTATTACAGAATGAACTATTCACCTAGTAAAAGTTTTCACATTACAATTTACTCAAAGGTAATAAACACTGCACAAAAGTACAAGACCTCACCTCTACTCCAGTACTCCAGTCATTTAAATGTTATTTTAGTCTCAGTACATTTTCAAACAAATGATAGTGATCACTTAACTAACAAAATCTTTCCATCATTTCATGGACAAAAGGGTCTGTCTCATACTGTGGAGAGAAAAAATATCTTGGAGTGGAAGATCTAGATTCTGGACCAGTTCTTCTACTCACTCTCTGAGGCTTAGTTTCCTTATGAACATCAAAAAAGAGGACAATGCTTCGTGAAGCAGTACTAATAGGAAATACTATTCTACAACGTCCATCTCTTCAATCAACCTATGGAACTCAAATTATCCACATCTATTTTGCAAGTAAAATCTTACTTTTTATTTTTTATTTTATTGTTTTTTTCATGTTTATTTATTTTTGAGAGAGAGAGAGAGAGAGAGCACAACCTGGGGAGAGGCAGCAAGGGGGAGACACAGAATCGGAAGCAGGCTCCAGGCTCTGAGCTGTCAGCACAGAGCCTGACGCAGGGCTTGAACCCATAGACTGCGAGATCATGACCTGAGCCAAAGTCAGACGCTTAACCGACTGAGCCACCCAGATGCTCCATAAATCTTACTTTTTAAAGTAAATATAAGATGCATATTTACCATATGCAACTGAAATGTGCAAGTTAGGTTATGTAAATGGGAACAAATATAGATAGAAAGCCTATTACTCATGAGAGACTGTGTACTCTTGACGCGTTTGCTTTAAAGCCATTTAAAATTTTGTTCTATTTTTAACCCATGTCCCTGTTGCATTATTGGAGCTCTTTTTGAATAAACTACCTAATCGTTTACAGTAGTTTTTTAACAAGAAATTAAAACTTTCATATGGCATTTCCAGGGGTTAGGTGACTATGAAATTAAGTAAAAATGATTGAAAAATATGGGAGAAGTAAGAGTTTAAAAACTTGGGGTCAGGAGGGAACCTGAGTGTAGAAAATTTTCCAGTAATTAAAAATAATCCAGGGGCGCCTGGGTGGCGCAGTGGGTTAAGCGTCCGACTTCAGCCAGGTCACGATCTCGCGGTCCGTGAGTTCGAGCCCCGCGTCAGGCTCTGGGCTGATGGCTCGGAGCCTGGAGCCTGTTTCCGATTCTGTGTCTCCCTCTCTCTCTGCCCCTCCCCCGTTCATGCTCTGTCTCTCTCTGTCTCAAAAATAAATAAAAAAAAAAACGTTGAAAAAAAAATAATCCAAATAATGGACTAGCTATTTTTGTTTTTACTGGTAACTTTCTAATTTATAGATTTCTTCTTCATTTGTAAAACAAATAAAATACTTGTTTGTGTACCTGACTTTTAGATACATGCAAATCCACAGAAATTATTAACACTAATTACATTTGGGGCATCTTTAGAAGAATTGCATCCTCTCAGTTGAAGGAAAAGTCAGCATCTCATTTTTCATAGATTTTTAAAAGAATCCTCCTTTAGGAAAGGGCAGATTTACTCAAAGTTTGGAATGAATTCGCAAGTGTGATTATTTAATGTGAGCATATGGACTGTGTGACTTTGCTGAGACAAAGACTTCAGGTAGCTCTATTCCTGCAACAAATGAGATTCTAATTTCAAACATTTTTCAAATGCAAATCAGGCCCCCATGTGTCATTTTGATGATTTTTTGAGGCATTAATGCAACAGAGTTAGTATTCCTCAATGATCCCCAAAGTCACCCCTTTGCTAAGGATATTTCTCTTCTTGATTATTTTGAACCTGCCAACACAGTCTCTAACCTTCATACAGACAATGACTGATCTCCAAATGACCTATTATTATCTTAAACCAACCTCATTTTAAAGCAACAAAAAAGAAAAATTAAATAGTGCATTAACATTTCATATCAGTGAAGCAGACTTTTTTTGTGCATGAAGTAGTTCTATCCATCTGCGGAAAGATCCATCTTTTGTTTCTCCCTGTGTTTATAGGTTACGTTTTTGAAGGTACTGGTTGAACCTCTATACAGTGGATTGGTTCCCTAAAAGAAACAACAAAAAAGTTCAAATGAAAGTATGTACATATTATTACATGGTTTTAATATATCTGAATAATTTCATTGTACATTATAAATGAGAAGAAGAGAGTCAGGCTCATGCTTGGAAGCCATTTGAGTAATTTTGATTAATTCCATAGATTCAATATATTCTTATATAATTTCATATATTATTTTAGCATTTTAAAATTTATACCTTTTCATTTAATTTTTTATTTTTATTTACTTTTTTAAAAATTTTTTAACGTTTATTTATTTTTGAGAGAGAGAGAGAGAACGCACACGTGCACTCAAGAGAGGGAGGGGCAGAGAGGCGAGAGGGAGACACAGAATCCAAAGCAGGCTCCAGGCTCCGAGCTGTCAGCACAGAGCCCGATGTGGGGCTCAAACTCACGGACTGTGAGATCATGACCTGAGCTGAAGTCAGCCGCCCAACCGACTGAGCCACCCACGCGCCTCCTGTTCATTTAATTTTTTAATATGCAGAACCAGTGCCATATGTGTATCATAAAAATCTGACCCTGTTTGGAAACACACTAATTTATGGATAGAAAACAAGACTTTGACTGTTTTGTTCACTGCTATTTTACCAGAGTTGAAAACAGTGCCTAGCCAACAGCAGGCATTCAGTATTTACTGAACGAATAGAATGAACCATAAGGTGGCCCCAAAAGGAAATAAAAAGTAAAAAATGGGAAAAGTGCACTTGTAGAAGCATGCAAAGACAATGACATAGTATCTGCCTTTAAGAGAGGTGTTGCTGGTGAGAGGCATCACACAAGGGCACAGATAATCTCGCTAACGTGAGATAAAAATTCAGGAGAAACAACTAGCTGCTTGGGAGAAGCAAGGAAAGATCCCTAGGACAGTGAAAACCTGCTCTAGAGAGTGAAAGAATTAGGTAGCATGTGCTTCCTAGAGAATAGCAGTGTGTGAAGCAGAGAGTCACCAGGGACTGGCATGTAGGACACTGGGCGCATGACGGAGTACAGGTCCCAAGGCAGGTTGGGCAAGATGGCTTTGCCTTTGGGGAAGTGCAGAGGATTTGTGCCAGTGTCTGGACAATTCAGTTGTGCTCTTTAGGGTGTAGATGTGTTTCTAGGTGCCATCACTGGGACCAGAAGAAGCCAGGCTCTGTAAGTGTTTAAAGAAATACCAAGCTTGATCCTCCAATTTCCCTCCTTTGGTTGAATTGTTCCAGGCAGGCACAAGATGTCTGTGTAAGTTGCAGTTTCTTCTCTCCCACTTTCCAAGGTTGACCACACAGGCTTTGATGTCAGACAGCCTGGTTTCAAACCCAGCTCTACCACATGACCTCAGTTAAGCAATTCTGAGTCTTGGTGTCCTCGTCCACTGGAGGGATTACCAAAGTGCTTACCTCATTCATGAAGTATACTTTAGCACAGTCCCTGACACATATTCAGTGCTCAATAAATGCCGCCTCTTATTAGTTCTTATCTCTACCTCTTCTTCATATTTGGAATTTCCTTCTGTTTAAGTTTTGGAGAGGGTTAGAAAGATACTTTCCCCTGGAGCTTTCACATTCAACATTTCCAAGCCCACTTCTGCTTGTGTATGAAGTCTAGGTATCACCTATGACCTTACAAATTACTAAATCTTATATTTTGGTCTCCTTATCCTATACATTGTAGAGACTGTGGCAAGTTCTAGACATAGATTTCAAAAACAACTGTATTTGCTTTCCCAGGACATTTCTCTCAGTTCTCAGAAGAACTAAATAGAATTGAAAAACATTCCTGGGCCTTCCACTTGTTGTCCTTGCATTTGCCACAGTGTCTTTATTGTGAGGAGGAATCACACCTGCACCCACTTCTGCTAGAGCCAGTAACCTGACCTCTGACTGAGTAACATGTAACCTTTGTTCATGTGCCTTCAGAAAGATGCTATCTCGGCCATAAGTGCAAATAGGAAACAGGCTCCCTGATGGTGGATGATGAATGAAGTCCAGGTCACCATACTTCTCTATTCGTGAAGTCAGCCTGGATGATTCTGAGGACGCTCCTGTCGTTATTTAGTCCTGCTGCCATAAGAACTTGGAATTTGGAGAGTGAAGGACACACTAATATGGTCTTAAGTGTGGTTGGAGTCTCATTTGGAAACAAAAATCATGTATGAATTCTATTCAGTTTTCAAGACTACAAGCTATTAAGTTTAAGCTGGTTACAGAAAAATAAAGAACTCAGTCGAAGAGGAAAAATGGCAAAAATAAGTACAGGTTGGGATGACAAGTCCTGGAGGAAGAGGAAGGCTTAGGGAAGAGAAAAAATACTCTGAAAGAGTAAATGGGCTGTGAGCAGGGCCAGCTTAGATCTTCATAGGACCAGGAACTCTTTCGTGAACCTCATCTCATGCTATGTCAAACATATTAAAATGCACCCCCATTCCACACTAAGTATAATTTATTGCACCATAAGGGAAGTGACTTGTTACAATGAACTGAATGCATGATGTTATTTTGTAGACATTTAGATGAATGTTCATTTTGATTACAGTGTTCATTCTGTATTTTGAAGCGACTTTATTCAGGGGGTCTCTTGCAAAGCTAGTTGTAGGTCCTGGGCATGATGGCTGAAGCAGACCCCACCATAGTAAGAGGGTAAGGTGGGAGTTGAAAGGTGTAGAAAGAGCAAGTACATATTGCTGGGAGGCAGTTGTGTTTCCTGCCCTCAGCTGACGATCAGAACTCAGGAGAATATGCTCAAACGAGGTTTTGTTGGTAGAAAAAAGGATGGCAATGTGTAGTACTGCCTCCTCTAGGCCACGCAGATGGTAACTCTCCTACAGGTTTCCAGCCAAGCCACAGCCTTGGGTCTCCATTTCAGGTGGGTCTGAATTCTTTCACTGTTTAGACAAGGTTGGGTTTCCCCCACAATGATCTGGGGTGACCAGGCTGATTTCCCCTGAAATCTGGGGGTGCTAATTTAGGCTGTGGATTCTGTAAATGCAGTGGCATATTTCTGGAGCTTGAAAAAGTGGTAATAAGAAAGCTCTTTGTCATGACCCACAGCTCTCTTAATGATTGCCTAACTGCCAAATGCAGACCTGATTTGCTTAGCACAGTACAAAATCAATCCATGACTGCAAGAAATGTCAGACTGAACATTTTTTGCCTCTAGTTAATGACTTGTCATCCTAGAAAAAAATGTCTAATCAAAGATGAATTTAAATATCCTCCCTTTGTGTTTTCATAAAGAATATGGATGGGGAGGTTATTTTTAAAAGTATAATAAAAGGTAACCTTTCTTTATGGCTATGATGAAATGTTTCAAGAGGCAAGAAACGGAGCTCTTTTTGTCTTGAGCTCTGTCACCTTTAGAGTCCAATGGAGGCCTATGGGTCAGGAGATCCAACCCACCCCTACTGACTCTGGAGGTCCCCTGGGGTTTGAAGACCAGTCAAAATTAGTTCTCAAGAAGAAACAGTTTTTAGATTAAAAGTGGAATCAAACTGAGGACCCCAAAATGGATGCACTGAGCAACATTGTTTTTTCCAATAGGATATATTAGTGAAATTTGAATTGAATTATTTGAATTAAACCTCTTTTGCATCCAAGTGAATAATTATTACCCAGTTATTATCTAGTCAAGAACATCAAACATTTGTTATTCAAAGAAACTCAGTTTAACAAGGGAATAATATTTTTCATTTATGATTTTATCTGTTTAATGCATATTTTTGTTCCATTTTAGATGAAGAAACAGTAAAAATCAGCATTTAAATTTCAGTCATGTTCTACACCCTGAGGGAACACAATGCATGTTTTGGGGAAATTAACTGTTAATTAAAATGTTATTTTAAAGATATTAATCATTTGTCAGTGTTCATGCCTTTGTATGAGAACATTAAAATGTGCTGGTTAGTAGATACACATCACATAATTGCCCAAGTGCTTGTTTGTAGAACACCTGCTTATTATTTCTAGGAGGGTCAAGGCTGTGCTTAGAAGAAGGCTGCAGTTAGGATCGCAGCTCCAGCATGGATCAAAAGTTTGGGAAGTCTGGAGTGGACAGACTTCACTGCATTCTGGGAGATACAGACTGGGGGAGAAAAAAAGGGGTGCTTGGAAGCGGCCCCTGGTTCCCCCCTCTGGAGGCACAGAGGGCGGGGGCTTTGGTGAATGGCTTTCATGCTGGCCGCTTGTGGAGTGAGTAGACCCAGAGGGTCTGGGAAAGGGGCCGGCCCACACCCCTGAGTCCCCAGGGTCCCTGCTGCCTGTCTGGGCCGGGCCGTGGGTGTGAATGTCGCTCTCTCCCTGCCTCCTTTCCGCTGCCCTCTGGGGGTTTGGATTCAGGATTTGTTCCTAGTGTCCAAGACTTTGATAAGAAACTTACAGAGGCCTATGCTTACCTACACATCTTGATAGAACAGTTAAAGCTTTTTGATGATAAACTTCAAAACTGCAAAGATGATGAACAGAGAAGGAAAACTGAAACTCTTGAAGAAACAACAAAGAGCATGGTAAAATCAATTAAACATTGCATTGTGTTGCTGCAGATTGCTAAAAGTACTATTAATCCTGTAGATGCAATATATCAACCTAGTCCCTTGGAACCTGCGATCAAAACAATGCCTACTCAGACTGTCTTACCTCCAGAACCTGCTCAGTTGTGTAAGTCAGGGCAGCATCCATCTTCCCTACCAGTTTGACCTGTATTAGCTACCTTGGGACATCATCAGACTCCAACACCAAATAGTACAGGCAGTGGGCACTCACCACCTAGTAGCAGTTTGACTTCTCCAAGCCATGTCAACTTGTCTCCAAATACTGTCCCTGAGTTCTCTTATTCTAGCAGCAAAGATGAATTCTATGATGCTGATGAATTTCATCAAAGTGGCTCATCCCCAAAGCACTTAATAGATTCCTGTGGATCTGCCTCTGTCTTGACAAACAGCAGCTCAGGAAATAGTCGCAAGCGCCTCAATACCACAGAGTCACTTAATTCTTCCATGTCCAATGGAACAAGCGATGCTGACCTCTTTGATTCACATGAGGATAGAGATGATGAAGGGGAGGCAGGGTCCATGGAAGAGCACAAGAGTGTTGTCATGCATCTCTTGTCACAGGTTAGGCTTGGAATGGATCTTACTAAGGTAGTTCTTCCAACATTATTCTTGAAAGAAGATCTCTGTTAGAAATGTATGCAGACTTTTTTGCACATCCGGACCTGTTTGTGAGCATTAGTGACCAGAAGGATGCCAGAGATCGAATGGTTCAGGTTGTGAAATGGTACCTCTCAGCCTTTCACGCAGGAAGGAAAGGATTGGTTGCCAAAAAGCCATACAACCCTAATTTGGGTGAAATCTTTCAGTGTCACTGGACATTACCAAATGATACTGAAGAGAACCCAGAGCTAGTTTCAGAAGGACCAGTTCCCTGGGTTTCCAAAAAC
The DNA here is from genome assembly GCF_046562875.1 of Panthera onca. Lineage (NCBI taxonomy): Eukaryota > Metazoa > Chordata > Mammalia > Carnivora > Felidae > Panthera > Panthera onca. Next base: position 72,078,308 of record NC_138346.1, on the reverse strand, counting down.
TGTGACATTCATGGCTGAGCAGGTTTCCCATCATCCACCCATTTCAGCTTTTTATGCTGAGCGTTTTAACAAAAAGATACAATTCAATGCTCATATCTGGACCAAATCAAAATTCCTTGGGATGTCAATTGGGGTGCACAACATAGGGCAGGGCTGTGTCTCATGTCTAGATTATGACGAACATTACATTCTCACATTCCCCAATGGTTATGGAAGGTCCGTCCTCACAGTGCCCTGGGTGGAACTAGGTAGAGAATGCAATATCAATTGTTCCAAAACTGGCTATAGTGCAAATATCGTCTTCCACACTAAACCTTTCTGTGGGGCAAGAAGCACAGAATTACTGCTGAGATTTTGTAGTTCTCCAAATGACAGGAAATCTTTTTGCTCAATTGAAGGGGAACGGAATGGTGTAATGTATGCAAAATATGCAACAGGAGAAAATGCAGTTTTTATAGATACCAACAAGTTGCCTATAATTAAGAAGAAAGTGAGGAAGTTAGAAGATCAGAATGAGTATGAATCCCACTGCCTTTGGAAGGATGTCACTTTCAACTTAAAAATCAGAGACATTGATGTGGCAACTGAAGACAAGCATAGACTTGGAGAAAGACGAAGAGCAGAAGCCCAGGAAAGGAAAGAGAAGGAAATTCAGTGGGAGACAAGGTTATTTCATGAAGATGGAGAATGTTGGGTTTACGATGAACCATTACTGAAAAGTCTTGGTGCTGCAAAGCATTAGGTTGGGAAATGCAATGTTTACACCTGATGACCAGGGCAATAGGCATAATTAAGCACCAATCTTCCTTTGGGAGAACCTATTCACTCCCTTCTTATTGCAGTGGTTCCTATCTCAAGGATACTGGACTTTCTGATGCAGATGAACAATTAAAGCAAGAAAAACTTCCCTTTTTTTCCTTTTCTGTGGCAGTTACAATTGTGACTTCAGTCCTGAGAAAAACTTCAGGTTTTGAAAATAAGATGTCTGCTTTTTCCCCAAACCCCATGCTTTGAAAAGCATTTATGAGTCCCAGTCTTAAACCTTGCATACCAGTTTGGCTGTTTCATAGTTCATATAATTCTGGGTTCTACATATATATATATGTAACACATATATAAATATATACCTGATGCCAGATTTTTCATAAATACTCCATCTACTATAAATATTGATTCTTCTGAGTTGTTTTAGAAAATTAGTGCAATGTATTAAAATCAAGTGTTAGGAAATGTCATGGCCTCACCTATAATAACTTTTTTTTTCGGAATTGGACTATTAATAGGAATTAGACTATTATTAAATTGTATCTAATGCTGGACTATATTTAATTATACTCAGTGCTTCTTAAGGCTTCATAAAGTAATTTTTCCAGTTAAAAAAAAAAAAGTTTGGGAAGTCCCTTAACTTCTCTGAGCATCCATTTCCTTACGTTCAAAATGGGATTATCTAGACTACTTCACAGGGTGGTGGTGTTCAACCAACTACTGCTTTTTGGGTTTTTTTTGTGTCAACTTAATCATATTCTTTTGCCTGATTGCCCTTTTTAAAAAAATTTTTTTAATGTTTATTTATTTTTGAGAGAGCGCGCGCACAAGTGGGGGAGGGACAAAGCGAGAGGGAGACACAGAATCCAAAGCAGGCTCCAGGCTGTGAGCACAGAGCCTGCGCGCAGGGCTCGAACTCACAAACTATGAGATCATGACCTGAGCCGAAGTTGGACACTTAACCGATTAAGTCACCCAGGTGCCCCTGTCTGATTGTCCTTTTGACCATTGTCAGGCATTTGCTTGACAGTTGATGAGAGTTGTAAACACCCACGGCCAGGGGATTAGATGAAGTTAACTGTCCTCAACTTTAGCCTCATAATACTATGTTCTAAGTCACCAGACTAATCTAGCAGGTTACATTTTACCTTGTTAGGGACGGATAAATTATATCCTCATTGCAAATCCAAATTTACTCTCCTAAAGCATTTTATTTAATTATGAATAATTCATACATACACAAAAGAGGAAAGCTGTATAACAAACCTCTATAGACTCATCACTCAGATTCAACAATGATCAAGATTTTGCCACACTTGCTTCACTATTCCACTCTTTCTTAATGTGAAAAAAATTTTAAGTTTATTTATTTATTTTGAGAGAGAGAGTGAATGAGAGAGAGACTGAATCCCAAGCAGGCTCCATGCTGTCAGCACAGAGCCTGACAGGGAGTTCGCTCCACAAACTGTGAGATCATGACCTGAGCTGAAATCAAGAGCCAGATGCTCAACCAACAGAGCCACCCAGGTGCCCCACATCCCCTTCTCTCTTTTGGCTGAATTATTTCAGAGTAAACCTAATCTTCATTTCCTTTCACTTCAAAATGTGGATATTTTCTAGCAAAGTTATCATGCCATTATCTTACCTAGTCAAATTAATCATAATTCCTTGCTATCATTCTAATATCCAGTCTATATTATCCTCCTTCCAGGTGTCCAAGAAATGTATTTTTACAGTCAGACTGTTCAAATCAGGATCGAAACAAGATCCATGCATTGAATATGGTTGTTGTGTCTAAAGGCATTTTTAATAGGAAGATGAAGTAGCTGAATATTTTTGTTGTCCATTGTCCTGCACTGTATCTTAGCATTACTTCAAAATAATTGGATGATATATAAACATGTCTTATCAAGATAAATTTATCCAAAACAGAAATTCCATTTGCTTTAAGAATTGAGGATATCACTATATAATTAGAGGGGAAAAAAATGTTAATATCAACTTATTGGGGCAGATGAACACAAAAGAGCATTGTGTTTGCCTGTATTTTCTCCAGTGAAATCACTGTTTTTAGAATCAGCAATGTAAGATAATTGCTATTAGATAGCTGGCACACTATTAGAAATAGAAAGATGAAATTAAAACCATGAAATTGTTTCTATGGCCCTCTAGAAATGTAATTATCTCTCCTGTGGAAAAGAAACACAGAAAATTGGAGTCCTGTTTTGTGTTTGTCTAGTGTGAAGGGGAGACACATAAATTATATCTATTGAGTATACGTACTTAAATGTTGACACTTTTGGGGTATTTTTCAGGTAGCTGTTTAAAATTTGTTATTGAGAAGAACTACCTGAATGATATATATATATATATATTTTTTTTTTACCTGAATGATATTTAAAAGGTCTTCTCAACTTGGCATTGTAACATATTATAAGTAATGAGTATTTCTATGGAAATTGGCATGAACTGTAATACTACTCACGAACTTTATTCTGTTGGCTATAACACAACTGATCTATGGAGGTGTTTAGATACAGCACCTATGCTTTATCAAGAGGGGCCTGAATGATCCTCCTGGTGGTAATGATTAAATGTATCTCCTTTATGTCCCTAAACAGTATATAAGGAGTTTCAAGAGACTCTTCAGAGTGGGGGAAATCCCTACTGCACTGAGAGACAAATGTATGCTATGAGCGTTATTTGGGTCCCAAATAGCTATCTGGGTTCCTTTGTCCTCAACAAATCAAAGCTGTTAGGGACATGGTGAGAGGGGTAGGGAAAGAACCAGTGAAATCACTCTTTTAGAGCAGAAGAAAGCTGACACCCATCTCTTCCATGAGTCACTTTCTCCCGGAGACAAGGGATAGCCCCCAAGTGTTTACATACCGTTTGCCACTTGGCCTTTGACCGTTCTGCTTCAAATTTGGCAACTTCTTTACGATCATGAAATGACACCAACAGCTTCCAAATGCACAGGAGGACAACCCCAATGAGAAGAATAGCCAGTGAAACCCCCAACATGATCATGGGAATGTTTGGGGGCTTTGGACAGTCTGTGGAAACAAAATTATATTAAGAAGATGGTATAATCTTGTGAGGCAGAGAAAAGATTTCTCATTAAAATGTCCAACTGTATTTTTTCTCCAGTAGAGGGAAAATTGTAACAAGTTTTGTTTTGATGAATTAAAAAAAAATGAGTTACTTGCTGAAAGATACCCCTATTCCTATGAAGTAGAACAAAAGATAAAGTTCTGTTATTTAAAGCAAATGGATATATACTTGAATGGCTGACTCAAAAAGAGTTAGAATCCAAGAATGAGGTTCATACACACAGAACATGTAAAGGACCATGAAGAAGACTATAGTTTAATTCCTAAAAATGGTCTCTTCTGGATACATGATAGAATAGAAATGAAATGTGTATGTGTGCACACATTCACACACAAACACATGATATTACTTTTTTATGGATTTCCTTGAAACATAAACTATCTAGGAGATTATATTCAGAATTATATAAAACCCACCCCCTGAGAAGTTTATTACTTGCCGCTGCTTCTTTTTTTTAATTGAAGACAATGATGGCTATTTGTTTTATTTTAATACTAATGTAGTGCTCTGGTGTCCTAGAAAGTTCCTGGACTGGGGTCAGGGGAGGTGGTTTCAATTCCCATCTGATGTAGCTCTCTGAAATCCATCAAGTCCTTCGATCTCTCTGAGTTCCAGGACCTTCATCCATCAAACAAAGGTGTAGGACTTCAGTGTTCCCTTAACTTCCGTGAGGATAAGGTTGAGCTCAGGTGCTTATGCTTATTAAACCCACAGCTTGCAGTGGGGCGCCCGGGTGGCTCAGTTGGTTAAACGTATGACTTTGGCTCAGGTTATGATCTCAGAGTTGGTGGGCTGGAGTCCTGCTTCGGGCTCTGTGCTGACAGCTCAGAGCCTGGAGCCTGCTTCGGATGCTGTGTCTCCCTCTCTCTCTGCCCCTCCCTGGCTCACCCTCTGTGTCTCTCTGTCTCTCAAAAATAAATAAAAATGTTTAAAATTTTATAATAAATAAATAAATAAATAAATAAATAAATAAATAAATCCACTGCTTCCTAGAGCCCAGAGATTCTGATTCAGTGGGTCTTAGATGGAGCCACAGACTTTTTATTATTAGCAGTATCCCAAGTGATTCTTATCTTCAGGGAAGTTTGGGAAACTAAAGTTTCTGTATAGTCCTTTCAACTTGAACATTCTATGAAATGTTATTTTGACTCTATTGATGATATTAATATAATTTCACAATTACACAGTGCCTTCCCTCATTGACAGCAGAATGACTAATAATTCTTGCAATATGCCTGAGAGATGATACATTTCTTAATGAAACATTATAATTAAGCTCTCCCCTTGCTTTCACGAGGAAAAAAATCCCACATAAAAATTATCATTAAATATCTGCCTCCCTCTGCAAGAAGTGAGGCAAATCTGTGGTATCTGGGGAGGAAATGAATCATGCTTAGTTTAGCCTAACTCTTATTGCTTTTAGATATTTAATCAGGAGAGTTATACACATGGGATGAGTGATGCTGCTTTCAAGGTAAGGATCTATAACTGATCTGAATTTGAGCAGGACTAATGACCCCACAACAGCATGATGCTTGGCCTCAGACACTTTTGTTCTTTGGACAAAAAAACCATGTAAGGAGATTATGCAGAAATAAGTAAAGGAGCTAATGAAATAGCTACTCCAGTATGAAGATCTAAAGACTGTTTCTAGCACAGCAAATGAACCATAGCTGCTTCTAAGAGGTTAGCAACACTCCTGCAAAGAAAGTGGGAGGCGTGTGTCAGTGAGAATATACACTAGCTGCATCTTTGACAATGAAATGTTTGGGATGGAGCATCATAGCATGTTCTTGCCGAAAGCAAGATGAAGCTTACTAGGACCCTGCCACCAGAATGTGAATTAGGAGGGCTCTCCAGTAGAGAATAAATAAAGGAGGAACAGGCACAGCCTGGCAGAGACAATTTTTTAAGAACTTAGAGTCATTATACATTTATACATTGAGAATACATTATACCTTGAGAAATTATACATTTCTCAAGAAAAGATTTCGGCCCAAGTTCCAGGGCAGGTATCACACAATAGAAATCTCCACTGTTTATTTTCTCTTTAGTTTTTTCCTGAAATGCTCAGACTGAAGACATATTTCTAGGTGGGAAAAGAGGGCCATCTCTACCACGGTGTGCAGTATTGCCTGTCGAGTCCTGGCCACTGCCACCTAATTCTAAGGTCCAAACTTCTAGCTCTGTCACATGCAGCTAACCGAGCATGGAAACATGACTTTTCTGAATTAGGTGGTGTGGTAAGTATACAATACACACTGATTGTGAAGACTTAGTTTGGAAAAAAATAAAGCATGTCAATAGTTTGGGTATTGCTAAATGACAATATTTCGGATAGACTGGATTAAATAAAACATATGATTAAAATTCATTGCACCAGATTTTGACTCTTTGGTGCAGTTACTAGAAAATTTTAAATTACATGTGTGGTTTGCATGACCTTTCTATTGATGCTGATGTAACATATTTTTGGGAGTCAGGTATTTATTACGATCGTACAGCCAGTGGGAGGCAGTATCGCACAGGAGTTAGGAGCCTGGGCTCTAAGCCAGCCTGCCAGAATTCCCCAACCAGCACTGGTACTTAATTGCTGCAAGACCTAACACATTTTTAAACTTTTCTGCTTCAATTTCCTTATCTGTAAAATGGAAATAATAGCAATACTTGCTTTATATGGTTGTTACATGAGGGGGCTAAAAGAATTAATTCATGTAAAACATATAGAGCAATACTTGGCATAAGGCATTAGTATGGGCTCAATAAATGAGAGCTATTACTGTTATTGTTATTCCTATTCTTAAAACTGCAAATACATTCTTCCTCCTTTTCTATTCTCAAGACTTCAAGGACCTGGACCCTCCATGTTGGAACCTGTGGGTGTAAAATCCACATCCACATCACTGCCAGGAAGGCTCCTGAGTATCATTTCTTTCTTTCTTTTTTTTTTTTTTTTTTTGCATATTTATTTATTTTTGAAGGAGAGAGAGACAGAGACAGAGCATGAGCAGGGCAGGGGCAGAGAGAGAGGGGAGACACAGAATCCAAAGCAAGTTCCAGGCTCTGAGCTGTCAGCACAGAGCCCAACACGGGGCTCGAACTCACAGACCTCAAGAACATGACGTGCCGAAGTCGGACGCTTAACCGACTGAGCCACCTGGGCGTCCCTCAAATGCCATTTCTTGACTGTGGCTCTTATCCTCTGAAAGTTTTTCCAGATGGAAGAAAAAAGATGAGCAAAGCTGTCCCTACATCCACACACACCCTGATACTGACTGTTCACTTGGTTTCTATTTAAATCTGTTTGTAGGACTGTGGGAATCCTTAGCATCCACTTCCTCCTTTCTATCCTTGCCTCTGATCCCCAGCCATGGGATTCTCTGGTCTTATAGCTGTGAGAAGGGCCTGCAGATTCCAGGGCAGACTCTGCCCTCAGGGCCCCTGGAAGCTCCGGGCCTACCTAGGAACATGAATATTGCCAGGGAGAAGCATCTTTGCAGCTGTCAGGTGACACTTCTGTTAAGCCTCAGGGAGGTAATTTTCCCCTCACTTTTCGTTACTACAAAAGCACAGGGAGAATAAAAAGCCTTAATAAAAAGTCATCAGGGAGTCTGAGTGCTTTCAGAAGGACGTCATGTTTATGTGCCACTCAGATTGTGTGGAAGCACACACACAGACACACACACACACACACAAACCCAATGGTTCAGTAATGAGGGGGCATTTGTCAGCCAAAGGCATGTTTCTCTCTCTCTCTCTCTCTCTCCCTCTCTCTCTCTCTCTCTCTCTCTCTCTCTCACACACACACACACACACACACACACACACACACACACTCAAAATAAAAATCAAACCTACCAGATACAAAAGCCCCTGAATTAAAGACAATTCTGGAAGTTCATTTTTGTTGCTTAAAACTCGTTTTTCCAATGGAATCAATATTATGTTTCACGAGAACTTGCTAAAGCCACTGCCATGGTTACAAGTAGAGGGTTGGGGGGATGTAGTTCGCGAATCTGGCTTTATAAAACACATAATGAGGAGCCAGGTTTTTTGTACTAAGTAATTCTTCCTTGTGCAGCAGGATTCACCTTAAATTTCATTAACTAATGGCCTCTACAAAGCATTTTATATATGCATTTCAAAGAAGTTGATTCATATGAGATTTGCAAGAGCAAGTCTCCAGGTGCATTCTGCCCACCTGAGCTTCAAGGCCAAGGTCACAATCATACTCTTGTATCTTGTATTGTGCTGACTTCTGCCTCCCCTTGACCCCCAATACTATACTGTGATATTTTTCTAATCATGTTTTCTTGGTTGGTTTATAGTATCTTGAACTTACTTTTTGGTTACATTGGTATTGCTTTCGTTTTTACACACTTTAGTGATGGCAGTTTGATATCCTTGGTTTCAAATTTAGGAGTTACAATTTTGTTGACACACTGATAAGCAAGCACACACAACAAAATACATCTGCCTGCCAGCCTTCCCTTGCTGCTGTTGTCTGGGGCAGAACTTAGGCTCCACGCCTTTGGGGGTAGGAGGAGGAAGAGGTTGCTGACGAGAGCTGGAGCGATCTGATTTAATGCAGGTGTCATTTCTGCCAGAAAGATTTAGGAACACATCATTAATTGAAGACAGAAAAGGTGAGGCACTTGTGAATATCTAAGAATGCAGGCAGGGAGGTCTGGAAGCCATCTGTAGCAGAGTAGTGTTAAAATGCAGAGTCCTGGGACAGACATCACACCTGCTGACTCAGGATGCAGGCAGTTGAGCAAGCTCCCCAGGTGAGTCTGATACTCACTAAAATTTAAAAGTTCTCGACAAAATATCTTTTCCACTATTTTATTTTCTACCCAATATAAACTTCTCTCTGAGATTTTCGAGATTTTTACTTGAGAGCTTCCCAGGTCCTAAGCAAACTCCATGAGCTGGTGTGTTGAAAACCTAAGAAGCTAAGGACCCTGACTTCTTTTGTGGATCACTTTCTTCTTCACTTGATGTTTCATGTCTTTTCTGACTCAATGACCCATTGTTGTAGGTTATGAATTGGCACATGTTTTATATGCATTATTCCATTTAATCTTTGAGTCAACCCGTAGAAGATGGTACTATTATTTTTCCCATTTTACAGATGAGGAGACTCAGAGGCAAGTATCTTCCAGAATGTCAAGCAGCTATTAAGTGGTTAGAGCAGGATTTGAGCCAAGGTTTGCCTGATGCAAATCTCATCCGTTTAGAGTATTATGCTCCTCCCTGTTAGCCTTTCTTAAAGATATACCTTTTGCTTACATTGCATTCAGTCAGTCCATCTTTCTACAAACCCTCAGCCAGCTTTTGGGGAGATGATGGTTGGTACAAATGCGCTCATCATGTTTTGTGGTCTAAGTAACAGACATTGGACCATATCAAACCTCTCAACAGGTATATTTCAATCCCTGGGAAAGTAGAAGCACTCCATCAAAATTCTGGAAATGCCTTTCGTGGAAAGCTACCCCAAGTGTCTTTCTGGTTGTTTCCTCCTCCCCCACGTAGTATCACTTACCATTGACAATAGAAGCATGCCACCCACCTTTCTCATTGATGCTGTGAATGATGGTTTTCCCTTCATTGTCTGTAGTTACTAGGAATGTAATAAGACATTCATTTTCTCCTTGCAGAGAACAGGGAACAGAACTATCCTTTGAAAAATCTGCAGATAAAGGAGTCATTCATTAGATTAAATGAGATTCCAAAAGAGATTATTTTTAAAGCAAAGTGGCATTGAGTTTTAATATGCAAATAGGAATTTTTGACATTGCAGCATAGGAATCAAAAGGACATAGGATTTTTCCCACCACTGAGGTTTTAGTTTCTACTCATGTTCCAGAAGAACAGTTCCAGGTGTGGTCAATCAGTACTGACCATCAAATGCACTTATCAAACTAATGGGAGCAGGATTTCAATAGAGTGAAAGTACTTGAAGGCAGGTATGCCTAGTTGTTTTGGGAATAGAATGGCCTTGATTGTGGCATTGAGAGGGCTGTATGTTCCTCTTGGCTGGGAGCATCTGGGAGGAAGCCTAGATTACATTTCAGAAAAAGACTGCACAGCCCAAACTGATACTGATACTTCTAAGGGGGCCTTTCCCACAGTCAAGTTGATGGTCATGTATTGTCACAACAGTAAATATACATTAATATCAGGAAATGGCCATTGAAGTCTTATGCGCTCAGGGACTAGTAGGATGAAAGTAAACCCCAGATTAAAAGGAACCCAGTTGACAGTTTGCCTACTATTCAGTATAACCCCCTTTTTTAGTTTAAAAACAAACGTAATCCAGTTTTCTTCAAATCTTTTTCAAATAAACTCTTATTGAGCTTATTTAAGAGGCAGAAAATGAATGTCATACAGAAACTGAAAATATAGTAAAATGGTCAATCCAAGATGTTAGTACCATTTATCAGAAGTTTTAGAGGTTTGGTATCTATGCCAAAATTATGTAGCATTTTCCAAATTAAAAAAAAAATCTTGCTTAAAATTCTCCTATCTTCTAAGTTGGAGACTTTGTAATGATATTGTTTTTGATACAAATGATACAAAAACTTTTTTCAGCAACCTGTAAATGGAACAAATGTTTTCTTTTAACCTAAAATTTTGACATGATCCAATATTAGTGTATGATGACACAATGAGTCAGAATATTGAAACTGGGACAGTCTCAGATAACCTTAGACATACTCTTGCTAGACCTATAACTTTTCCCATTAGCTTAAACATGAGCTTTAACAAAACAGAATCTACATGTGTTCCTCTGATTCTAACAAAGTAAATAATATGCTATTTTTTGTTCAACAATGCTGTAGCCACAGAAAGGAAGATATTAAGTTGGTTTTGCATTTAATTTATAAGATAAAAACCTCACGTCAGGGTCTATAAGAAGAATGCTCATATTATCTATGAAAAAAAGGAATGGGTAGAACATTTACCATTATTAATAAGATTTCAGATGATAAATTTAAGTGAAAAAATTGCTTTTGAATCCATTAGAAGCATCTATTTACATAAGAATATTAAGAAGTCGAATTATAAATCATTCTCATCTGGTCATTCCCAAATGTTTATGATCATGTAAATCACCTGGGATTTATTTATTGCATTTATTTCATGCAATAGCACTGCATATATAATTCATACTTTGGTCATTTTTAGATAACCTTTACCACATGTCCTCCTACCAAACCACTCCAATTGACTAGAATTCATGAAGTCTTGGAGAATATGCTTTTTCTTGTTAGAGTGTTTTTTCTCCCCTTCCTCCTCTCCTCCATGACTGTGCACAACCACTCTTCCTCCCAAGTTTACTTAACAGAACATTTTATTCTAAGGTAGAAAATATGTGGATAGCTTATAATACTCCTTTCAGTAATATTAATCTTGCTCTTTTATTTTCTTTTAAATAGCTACACTGAAGCACAGGGAGGCTTAATTTACTTCACTAGGATTATTTAAGTTTTTAATGGAACTGTTAATATGACCTTTGCGTCATGACTCCCTTCTTGCTTTAATTACTTCACCACTCCTTTTCATGACTGTTATGACTAGATTTAGCCAGTTTTGTAGTGTTTGGGTATTAAAATGGTATTATTGAATGTGCAATGAAAGAGTCCAGCTTGGGCTGAAGATTTGCATAATTAGCTGCTAAGGTTTTCTTTTGTTGTTCATTAAGAAATGGACCTTTCTTTTTTACTCTCCTTTATAAGTGCCAGCAGTGCTGCTCCTGAATAATACAATGAAAATAAGGTCTCAGGCAGTCCATGAAATTATACTTAGAAAAGGAAGAAATGTGAGAATGGGGGTGAGGAGGCCAGCATCCAGGAAGGTCCAGGAAGGATATAGAAATATAAACCATCTGTACCACTGAATTAAGACACCTATGTGTTTAGGACCTGTGCTTTGGGGCTGGGTCAGTAGTTCTCAGAGAAACAGTTTCCCAAGGAAAAAGAAAAGGGTTCTGTGGTCAAACAAGTTTGGGAATCCTTCCTTACTCCAATTCCTTCTATGCCTCTCCTGAAAATTCACAATGCATATTTAATATAATGTGCATAATTTTTCAGGAGTCGCAAAATAAACAAAAAGCTTAGCTCCCCATTTCCAAAATTTATATGACCATGGATACTATTTTCCATTCAACACTTTTAGAATTAGTGTTCTCATGGAACACACTTTGAGTAATAATGCTCTGAGTACATGAGTGTTGGGGTAGATTAAAAAGGGTCTTTCACTAAAATGGAATGAGTAAAGTTAAGCCACATGTCTTTAGAAATGCTCACACAAATCCCCACAGCAGAGCTGAGGAACGATGTATTTGGATTATAAAGTTTTGCTCTTCTACTTTACTCTACATATCCTTGTCGGGAAAAGGTGGGGCTGAGAGAAGACCCTATGTGAGAGCAAATACATGATGATAATTTCAAGGTGATGTGATCAATGACATAACTGCATAAGTTGAAATAGAACTCATAAAAGTCTCATTAGAAAAGTGACTTTTAAATTTTTATTTTTGTTTTTTATTTTAGAGAGAGAGCACACAAGCAGGGGAAGGGTAAAGGGGGAGAGAGAGAGAGAGAGAGAGAGAGAGAGAGAGAGAGAGAGAGAATCATAAGCAGGCTCCACACTCAGTGCAAAGCCTGACATGGGGCTTGATCCCACGACCCTGGGATCATGACCTGAGCCAAAATCTAGAATTGGACACTCAACAGACTGAGCCACCCAGGCACCCCAGAAAAGTAACTTTTTAATTCACAGGCTGACACATATGTTTTTTCTCTTAAATTCAACAAAGTTAGTGCCTTAAATGGTATTAGAAATCCAGTTAATATTTTCAGTTTCTGAGTTACAAATAATTGTATTCCCCTATTTTGAAGATAATTTATCTAATTACAGAAAAAGAATAATGCAAATATTTTAAATGCCACTTGAGGCCCAGTGTTCCTCTGAAATCCAAGAATTTATGATAATTACTTGAAAACTGTGTATTTAAATATAGCAACTCTGTTCATGACTTACATGTTTCCAAGGTTTATTCTTTTTTTCCCCTTAGCACATTAGATTTCCCATGCTGCTGGTGAATGGTGTTCTAGTAATTTGCAGGACATTTTTCTGCAATTTTTAGCCATTTCTTAGAAACACTTGCTAAATATCTCAACTGTTTGCTGTGAAATGAAGCCTGGGGATATGCTTTGACTTTGAACTAGTTACTAATGTGGACGGTCCACAAATGTTACTTTCCTCAGTGCTTTTACTGCATCCTGCTTTCAGTATTAGTGTAAGGTACACACCATCTTGTCCAATTTATGGCTATTCGGCATATTTATCTTTCGTCACCAGAAAAGAACAGAAGAGGAGTTTTATGAGCACTCATCATGCTCCTCCGTGCAGGCATATTCAACTGTGCACAGTCAGAAATCTCAATTTTGAAACAATGTAGGCAATTTTCAAAACAATAAATGCCACTAACTTATTCCTCTTTGGAAATGAATTAATTTCTTTATTTCTGTCTCTTCAAGATATGTATCCTAGAGTGTCATAAATTGTCTTGATTATTGCACTTCGCCTGAGATACATCTTGGTCACTGCTCTCATGTGTGTAGGGCAGTGAGCGGTTCTGCCTGAGCAAGATGGGAATGCAGAGAGTTTGGGATGATGGAAAAACTAATCCCCCTAGATTGGCCCTTCAGGAGGAGTCAGGCATCTTCTTTACAAATTATTTGTTTAAATGGCCTTGCCAGCTAAAATACAACCTATTTAAGTATTTGAGATGACATTTTGCCTTTAAAAAGAATCTTATTTTAAATAATTAAATTTTAAAATGACAGGTGAAAGCAAGAGCAGAATTTGCTTAGCAGTTAAAGATAACAGGCCCTTCTTGTTTTGGGGGAGTGAGGCAACAGGGAATTAAGGGTGGCCATGTAACACTCATGTTCAGAAAGCACAGAGAAGGGGTGGAGGAATAAACGGCTACTAACCAGAAACTGCCTTGTGCCTGAGGCTTGCTCTCAGGAAACCCATATCATACTTTGCCTTGTCCTGTCTTCAAATAGGGCAATCAGATGATAGAGGATGATTTCAGGTTAAGAGATTAACATTTAGCTGTTTTTCAAATTTTCTTATTTTCTAATTAAAAACATAGCATTCTGGAATTCTCTGCAGTTGTTTTTCGTGAAGCAGAGGTGAACTTGCCAACAGAGCTGAAGCCAAATAGAATAGCTATGACTTTAAATTGCTTGTATCCCAAGCCATCATGTTTTTAACCTTACGGAATGCATTTACTCTTAAATCCTAATGCTGCTGGGGCGCCTCAGTGGCTCAGTCGGTTAAGCATCTGACTCTTGGTTTTGGCTCAGGTCATGATCTCACAGTTCGTGAGTTCCAGCCCCATGTCAGGCTCTGCGCTGACAGTGCAGAGCCTCCTTGGGATGCTCTCTCTCCCTCCCTCTGCCTCTCCCGCTGTCTCGCAAAAAATAGATAAACTTAAAACAACAACAACAACAACAACACTAGTGTTGAACTAATGCCCTGGTTCAAATGAGATTGAGTTACTGAAAAGCGCTTCACGGCGTTTCTGTCTCTCAAAACCTATGTTAAGAAAAAGAAAGCAACTGGAGACAAGTACAACCTTCTGCTTCATTGATGGTCGCACCAACTAGTTTGCATTTGTCAGCACATTCTTCTCGGGCCTGGCCATCGGCAGACAGGTGACATTCAATGCAGCTCCTGTGAACATTATTCAGTAGAGTTTATCAGTTCATGTTGTTGGAAAACAGATATGTAGCTGGGTTATTGCTTTAATGGTTTAATGCTGTTACTATGGCTCATGACGTAGGAATGTCTCATAAAGGATGTTGCTTTTTGTTACTTTCAGAAAGATATTTGAGTGATGTTCAAGAGGAAACTGCTTTATTCTGATTCCACTTAGTAATCAGTGTTTCCTGAACCAGGCTTGACAGTAGCTGTTATCCTCATTTATCTCTAATAATTGTTTCTGATTGGTTAAGTAGCAAAAAAACAAACAAACAAACAAACAAAAAAACCCAATAATAAGACACACTTATTTTGGTGTTTGATTTAGGGTTTTTTTTTGTGTTTTTTTTTTTTTGGTTGTTGTTGTTCATTTTACATTTTCCTGGGAAAGGTTTATGCTGTTAAAATATGATTCATGACTAAACAAAGTTTTAATTTCTTAACAGAAATCATCTGTTTTGAGAAGAATTCTAAGAATTCATACATGTCATGAAAGGCTATTTCAAAGATTCACTTGTCTGTAGCTATTTTGAATGAGTCTAAGCCTTATAGGCATATTTTCAAAAGCTGGGGTTACAGCTTGGGTCCCCATTAATGTGGGCTTTTTAATAAACGAACTCTACTTACAGAAAAGTGTATTTTCAAGAACATAGCCCAGGAATTAAGCTTCTCTAATGATGTCTCCACAGCAGAGTAAAACTCAGACTCTGAATTAATGTTGTGCTAAAAATCACTTTATAACCAGATTCTGTAGGGAGTAATCCAAAACAGCCAAAGTTCTCTTACTATGGGCACTCATCATCCTGCCTCTCTCTCTTCCCCAGGCCATGCAAATGTATGCTCTTGTAAGTGCTGGAAACATTCCCCACAGCCGTGCCATCAGTGTTTCCCTCAGTATCGGCTGAAACTGCAGTGCCCTAGGCAAGCCTTCCCTGACTCCTGCCAGTTAGTTCTCTTACAGTGCAAACCTCTGAATTCCTTTGTAGGAAGGGCTAAGAAGCAGCAGTTTACGTGGGGGTGGGAAGAGAAGTCTTGCCTGGAAATTGCCTTCGCATTGCAAGTATATTGCATTTATCTAGGTTATATATTTACTTAGAGTGGCTTTGCAGGGGTCTGCTGGACATTGTGGAAACCCTTAAAACCTCTACCGTTTGTATGTCTCATTGATGTCTGCCCAAGCTAGGGTGGTAGGCCTGCCATATAGTGCCACAGTCCCCTCTATATCCCTTATTGTAACTGTCAGCTCAGATATCATTATAATTACTTTAAAAAAATGTCTGTCTTTCCCACTAGATTCTTAGCACCTGGTATGGCGGGAATTATAACTGTTTCAGTCATCATTATGTGCCCTTGGTGAACAGTAGATACTTAATATCTATTTGATAAACGAATGTATGAATGAATAAATGGAAGAATGGACACATCTCAAAGCTAATATAAACACTCAAAGCTAACATAAACACCAAGGAGATTACCTGATCCCTCAAATTCAAACTACCTGGTTTGTTAATTTCACATTATATAAACCAGATTTAAATTAAATCATGTTTACAGAGAAGGTGAAGCAGATAAATAACGGGAGAAACATCCTGAAAGGACATTTTACATTTAATTCCATTCAACTAAGTCTAACTATGTCCCCACACATCTCTTGGCATATGTCCAGGCACAGTGACAGAGAAGTTTTGACACCTGAATGGTGAGGAGTCACTGAGTGAATGTTGATTTGCTTACTTAGTTTACACTGGAAATGCAAATGTTACCATGTTGGGTAATGAGTTAACGAAACTATGAACTGCTTAAGCAGTGTTCACTGTATAATAAATTATATTCTGCAGTGTCATCACACAGCCCATTTGGAGACTTGCTTTGTTTGACCTATAAATGTTGCCCACTACCCATGAAGAAGTTAGCTAGCAACCAAAGGAATAGATTTTTTTTTTTACTGGAAAACAAAAACATGTTGTTGTTGTTGTTGTTGTTCATCTGGTATAAAAGAAAATACAAAACACAATAGCTGTGTAGAATGACAACCAGAGGGAGGTGCCAAAAGGCACGAGAGGTAAAGAAGAGGGAAGAAATGGAAAGCCAAGATCCTCTTTCTGCCTTTTTGCCTCCACGAGTCTATAGATAGGAATGAATCAGGAAGGTCAAGCTTTAAACTTCTAGATAAGAAAGAAGCTTGTCTGTTTCCCCTGAAAAGGTACTGAATGTGGATGTCCTCAGTCTACCTCCAGGGTATTCCTTCTGTGTGGCTGGTATTGTAAGTGAAAGGCCACCTGATGTTATCAGTGTGGGACATCAGCTCAGCTTCCCCAGGCTTGTTTCTAGCAGGAATGTGAGTGGCACTGTGGTCCTGGATAAGCAGGACAAAGAAAGAGTCAAGTCGGACACTGACGTTCCAGGTTGACGGTCACAGGGGCCCGTGGGTCTGTGTATTTGGGCGGATGCTCGGAGAACAAACCCACCAAAAGCAATATGAGGTCCGAGTAAAGAGACCAAGGGAAGTTGAGACATTACCGTTTGGAGTTACAGGGATCGCCACAGGTAGGACAACGTTCACAGGTGGGTCCAGAGGCCCCCGGGTTCGTGCAAACACACTTGCCACAGATGCAGTCCCCTCGCCCGCTGCAGAGCACCCCGTCCTCCGAGACGCAGGAGTCGGTGCTGGTGGTGCAGTTACAGTATTCGCCCGCCCAGCCCGTCCTGCACACGCACTCGCCGCAGTCACAGTCGCCGTTATCTGTAAAACAAACACCCGGTGATGCTTAGGGCCCACGCCACTTCTGATTCTGGGGCCATCTTTTCTCTTTGCCTTTATTTATTTGTTTTTCATTTTTTAATGTCTATTTTTGAGAGACAGAGAGACAGAGCGTGAGCAGAGGAGGGGCAGAGAGAGAGGGAGACACAGAATCCGAAGCAGGCTCCGGGCTCTGAGCTGTCAGCACAGAGCCCGATCCAGGGCCCCAACCCATGAACCGAGAGATCATGACTAGTGACCTAGTCATGACTAGTGACCTAGTGATCATGACTAGTGATCATGATTAGTGACCTAAGTCGGTCACTTAACAGGCTAAGCCACTCAGGCACCCCTTCTCTTTACCTTTAAACACCATTAGAAAGACTGAAGAAGAAGAATGAGAAAAAAGTGAGTGGGGGTGGGAGGGGAAGCAGTGAGCATAGATATATTTTATGGAACAAATTTTGCTAAGTATGTATATTTATTGATCTGGTCTCTTAACTGAAGACTGATATGATTACCTGATGTTATATCAAACAGAACTTAGAGCCAGATGAAATGAGATAATCCAGAAGCCTATAACAGCAACTTGTGGGGGGTGGGGGGTGGGGAGGGGGTGTGATTATGTGTGTGTGTGTGTGTGTGTGTGTGTGTGTGTGTGTGTATTTAAATTGTTTTTACAATTTTTTCCTTTTAATTATGGTGCCATAAGATAGAGATGCAGCACAGACCTGGGTAATACCCACCTCTACATCATTCAAGCTGAGTGATCATAAAAGCCTCATCTATCAAATAGAGGGAATAAAATCTTACAGCGGTGTGGTCAGATGAGATAATGTGTAAATCTTCTACTTCACATTCACCAATTAGATGTCCTGCAGGCATACAGTGAGTGCTCAACAAATTCATTTGTTTAAGAAACTTTAATTGAGCATATATCATGTGCCAAAGATTGCATTAGGCATGAAGATACAAAATTAAATAAGGTCACTAAGCTTATAGGCTAGTGTTGGAGACAGGCAAATAAATACCACCAGTAATAAATACAATGCAGTGTGATAAGTGTTATGTACACAGAAGGAGAGTTTCCAAATTGGACCAGAGATTTGGAGACCTCTCCAGAAGAGGTGATGCTTGAGCTGAATTTGGAAGATACAGATAAAAGGTAGAAGATGTTTATATGCATTTTAAGCAGACAAAAAAGCATAGGTAAAAGACAGAAGTGTGTAATCATGGGACCGGCTTTTTTTTTTTTTTTAAGTTTTATTTATTTATTTGACAGAGACAGAGACAGTGCAATTGGGGCAGGGGCAGAGAGAAAGGGAGAAAGAGAATCCTAAGCAGGCTCTGAGCTGCTAGCCCAGAGCCCGATTCAGGGCTTGAACTCATGAAACTGTGAGATCATGACCTGGGCTGAAACCAAGAGTGGGACGCTTAACCAACTGAGCCACCCAGGTGCCCCTTGTGTGACCTGCATGATACCCAGAGTAGTTTCATATAGACAGAGCCAATGGTGCACAGGAGCTGTGGCAGGAGGCGAGGTTGGAGGAGGCGGGGGTTGGAAAGATCCATGGAAAGTCAGAAATCACATCACATCACAGAAATCACATGAAAAGCTTTATGGGCTAAAGTAAGACCTGTTATCCTGACAATTATGGAATTTTAAGTAGAGGAGAGACTGAACAAATAGATATGTGTCTGGTAATATCCTGGCATCAGTAGAGAGGGTCAGACGAGAGATAGGAAAACCACTCGGGAAGGTGTTGCAGCAGTAGCGGCGAGAAGACATGAGGCCCTAAGAGTGCCAGTGGGGATGGAGAGGAAAGGGGATACAGTTCAGGGGATGGAATAGTCAGGGCATAGTGCACTTGCTGCCAGGGTGGAGGGAGAGGGGAAGAGAGAGAGGGATGGAATCTTCCCCAGGTAACCAGACTGGGCTGCTCAGTGAACGGTGCACCTTTTTACTGACCTGGAATGGAGGCTGCCAGCTCATGCTCGCTGCCTTATCCGTGGTGCCTGGCACAGAGTAGTGCTTAATTGTTGAATGAATACATTGTTCTGAAGCAGAGGAAGAAGAGCATCTTTGGGTGGGGAAGATGATGAGTTCATTTTTGGCTCTGTTGAGTTTGAGGGGCCTGTGGGACATTCTAATAGACAGATATATGTATCTATGTGTCTATATCTATAGAGAGAGTTTTGAGGTTTGGATCCATCAGAGACAGATGGCAATTAAAGCTGTTGTGGATCAGGTAGAGAAAGCAGATAGAGCGAAAAAAGCCCTAGAGAGCATCAGCATTTAAAGTGTGATCAGAAAAAAGGATCTTACCAGGACGACTGAGAGGTAGGAGATCAATGAGAGCAAAGCTGCAGAAACCCAGGGCAGAGCAAAGCTGCTTGAAGGAGGAGACACATGGGAACTTGCAGCAGACATGTCTCATCTAAATCATCCTCTAAATTACAATTGCTTTTTGTTCCTTCCTCAGCAAAAGGGGAAACTTATTCTCATAATAGGGATAGATTTCTATATTGAAGTTTATTCCAGAAAATTAATATGATTTATAAATATTGTCAAATGAAATGTGCATTTCCTTTGCGAATGCCCAAGTGTATCACTGCATGTAAGAATTACTTGGCAGAGGGGCGCCTGGGTGGCTTGGTTGGTTAAGCGTCTGACCCTTGATTTTGGCTCAGGTCATGATCTCATGGTTCATGAGTTCAAGTCCCACGTTGCGCTTCTCACTGACTGTGTGGAGCCTGCTTAGGATTCTCTCTCTCTCTCCCCCTTTCTCTCTCTCTCTCTCTCTCTCTCTCTCTCTCTCTCAAAATAAACTCTACAAAAAGAGAATTATTTAGCAGAAATTTAGAAAACTCTTCCAAGAGCTTCTGTCAGAATTTAGAAACCTTTCTGTGGGCTTTCCAGAACCATCCACCATATCGTTGCTAGTTGATATTCACAAGCAACCAATTATCTAAAGTACCTGCTCATATAACCACAACCACAAAAACAACAACAAGACCCACACAATGGCTTCATGCAGAGGCAAGATGATAAACAAAGATAAAAAAAAATGGTCAGGCTCTTTTGAGAGGGATAGATCTTTCTGGAATGCCATTGACTGATAATTGTAAGTGCATAATGGCAGGAAGTACTTTTTGTAATGCCTTCTGCCTGTTAGTTTCCCCTCTCTTAGAATCAAAATACAAAGGACTAATGGAATTTGGGCAAGGGAATAAATCAATGGAGTACTTATAGGTGGATGAAAGGAAGTATACGAAGAAGAACCTTGTGGTAATAGCCCTTCAGAGAAGTGGCACATTGCAGGGCGAATTAGTTGTAAAATCAGAGAGATCTGCACGAGAAGTGAATCGGTAGCACACTCTGGCCTCTGTTACAAACGACAGTAACCACAGAGCCAGTCACAGTTTTCATCCCTGCGTGAAATGCGATGCCAGGCACCTCGTAGGTGCTCCACAACTATTTGTTGAATTTGAATAATAGTACTTGCTTTTATTATACCTTTTTAAAGAGAAAGTTACTAATGATCTAGTAACATCCTTTGCCATGTTGCTACAAGCAAAATAGCTTCTGAGAAACAGTAATGATTGAGAATTGTAAAGTATCCCCAAATATGAAGGAACCTGGCATTGGTGAAGTTTTCTTAGTCCAACTGCAGAAATAATCGCATTTTCTAGACAGAACTTCTCTAGCAATCACTGTATCTGATACAAAGAGAGGCCCTACTGTCAGACCTCTCAACCTACGAGGCACAGATCAAGTCCACTCTTTTTAAAGAGTTCAATTCCGTGTGCATGCGTGGTACCAAATGCAGTAGAAGACCATTAAGAAACGGTAAGAACTGTGTTGCTAAGCACAGTTCAGGACTGCTCTGGAATTCTTTGATTTAAGATTTAAAGGGTGAAATATAGGTAGGGGTACTATTGCTACCATATCATATTAGGCTGCACATAGAATTTTGTTGAAAGGTAATTTCAAATGTTTTGAGAACATATTTTATTCAAAGAGTTTTATGAGAGATGCAATCTGGGAATCTGCGGAGCATATTCTGTTCAAGACATGGTGACAGCCACAGGCTTCAGGCTGTCTCCTGCCTGCAATCTTGTGAGAAGAGAACTGATATGGGTTTGGAAACACACCCATTAAATAGGGAAATAGACCTCTGAATGAAAGGGGAGAGAAAAGTGTCTCAGTCTGGACAGACCCTAAATTTTTCACTCTCTGGGGAGAAGAAAGAAGGCGGCCTCCGGAGGAACTTGTTGGTAGCAGGAGCCACCGCAAAGAAATGAAATGGAGGTATGCTTCTAAAGGCATCACACGGTTTTTTCAAAGAGCCTGGAATTCTTTGAGGCTGCTCTTCTCAGGCCTTTTTTTCCCGAGAATCAGTCTCTTTTATATGTTCCCGACACTGTGGTTTGAAAACATAACTTGCTTAGTTTTCTTTACAGATAATGGCTTTCTGTTTTGAAAAGGTGCCTGTTCACACACTGTGAAAAAGGGAGACATTGGGAGCTTCAATTCAGCAGTTAGTTAATATTCCAGTTGTAACACAAATGTATATCATTTTAAAGAATATGAACACATTTGTAATTCTTATGCAGATAGATTATACTTAAATATATGGATATATATCAGAATGACTTTATAATAGTTATTCTTAAACTATTCTTAGACTAGGTTTTAAACTGTAGCAATTTTCCATGTGCAAAGGATTTTTAAAACATACACTTTTCTGCTATTTAAAAATTTTCTTTTTTTTTTTAATTTTTTTTAATGTTTATTTATTTTTGACAGAGAGAGAGACAGAGCATGAGCAGGGGAGGGGCAGAGAGAGAGGGAGACACAGAATCTGAAGCAGACTCCAGGCTCCGAGCTGTCAGCACAGAGCCCGACGCGGGGCTCGAACTCGCGGACTGTGAGATCATGACCTGAGCTGAAGTTGGATGCTTAACCGACCGAGCCACCCAGGCGCCCCCCCTCCCCTTTTTTTTTTAAGAAGAGTTGGGTAAGATATCTGGAAACCTGATCCAGGAAAGTCTGGAAGATAATAGAGTTCAGATTACATGTAATTTTGTGAAGTCTGGATAATAACCAAAGAACCTTCTTTTGCCTACTTATTCTTAGGGAAACAACAATAGAGATGTAAATTGAATTGGCAGGCATCTCACCCCAAGAGAATGTAAGAGCCAGAAAAACTACAAGAGAAGATCAGTTACCTTATGTCTAGAGATTAACCCACTCACTTGACCAGCAAATACTTATTGAGCACCTACTATGCCCAGGCAACTGTGGAAGGTTCAAAGGATGCAAGGCCCCTCCTCGATACTTGCACAGCCACAGTGTGAAGTGGACTTAGACGCCGCCTACCTCCGCAGAGCAGCCCTTTGTGTCTCACGCAGGAGAAGTTGTCACACTGGCAGTAGGGCCCATAAATGTTTCCGTAGGGAGACAAGTGGCAGATGCACTGCCCACAGTAGCAGTCGCCTCTTCCACTGCAGGAGGGGTGATCCGGGGCCTGCTTGCAGGAGTCTGTGCTCAGCGTGTCCTCCCCGCACTCACAGCGAGGACCCATGTGGCCAGGGTTGCAGGCACACACCCCACACTGGAAGGACCCGTTCCCGTTGTGGCATTTGGAGCTGTTCACTTCCACTTCTTTCTGACAATTGCAGTTGCATTCCGGACTGACAAGTATTTCTAGGGTGTCCCCCAGCCCCACGGGCTTTACGATAATGTGCCTGTCTCTTCTCTCGCAGTTTGGTATACTCACGGTCACGTTGAATGAAGCCTGGAAAAGAACGCTCTAATTATCTTCTTGTAGCCTCCCAAAATGCATGGGAGGAAACAGAGCTGCATGGGGGTCGGCTCTTCCCAAAGCATTTCTTACGAAATTTTTGAAAATTCCTTTTGAAAGTCTTGAAAGGAAAAAAATTCAGCTTCGGTGCAATAAGGTAACTTCTGACTTACCTGAATATTTTTTTTCAGACAACCTATTGACCCTCTACTTACTGTGTCTCCCACCTTCATGTGAGAGCATTTCTTTTGGTGTGGGAAGAGGGCACCGTTGTTACAGATCGCTGTGAAAGACAGGTTGAGTCCTTCCGTGTCTCCTAACACTTCCAGTTCCACCTCAGACCGGAGTTCCTTTGGTGAGGACACAAAGAGTTAAAGTCACAACCACAAAATACAACCAAAAGAATCCATGAATCATGTTCATTAAGCTCCAATGAATAAAATTAAATTGAGTCTAGAAGAAATTCACCATACCATCAATCAAACAACAAAGCCAGCAAGATACACATGCACTCACGCACACACACACACACAGGCACGCATACATGCACACACACAAATACATGTCATATTTTATTGAATCTAAGATGGCATCAATTATAAAACACACCATTATTTTATGACAATGACATTATGACAAAATATCTCAAGATCGCTCTGTGCAACATCTAAATCAATTGTATCAGTCTATCATTTCTTTGAAAATTATTGTACACATTCTGAAGGATTTGGCAAATTCTCCAGCCCTCAGTTGTACTGCCTGGCATATAAAAGCCTTTTTTATTTTTTTGCTTGCATCTCAGTAACAAAATATAGTAGCTTCCTTTACTTGTAAGTATCATCATTTCTTAGGTCACAGAAAGCAGCTGGTTGTTGCTTTGCACGGAATACAGAATTATAGTCATTCCTTCCACAATGAATGTTTGCTTCACTGATATCAAATTGATACCCTGCTGCTCTGTTTTGGTACATTTCTGCATACACAATAACTTTTCATTTCCGTATCAAATCATAGTGCAAACTTTTTGAAGGTATTTTAAAATGGCAATCACATTCAACACCTGTACTACCTACCAATGGTGAACGTAATGAATTCAGGTGACAACTACATGTACAGTTACAGCCGATTTCATACATTTGCAGTTGACAGCATTTGTAAGACGCCATTAATCATAAAACACATCCCGATTTTAGAGATGTTAAAATGTGGGAGAAACTGTTCCTTAAAATCAATATTGGAATTTATCAAGTACCTATCGTACATTATCAGTGTGGAGTCAGGTCTGGGGGATGAGTGTAAAATGGGATTTGTGCCCTCAAGATGATTATCATTTTGCTGAAAAAAACCAGATGGAACAAGTAAAGCAGTTAATGTCCAAGTCAACTGATGTATCACTAAGTTAAAAAAAATTGCATAACACAGATGTGGGTTTGGGACAGTTCAGAAAACAGAGTGGTCACTGAAGGCTGGAAGTATAGAAGTCCTTAATGGCTATGTTGGATGTAGATGTGTGGAGAGGATGACAGTGGTATTTCAGGTGAGGGGACCAGAAAAGGCCCAGAAAGTTCAGGGCCAAGAGTGGTGTGGAACACAGACAAGTGGGTCTCAGACGAAGCCCCAACTCCTGGGAGACACCAGACAACAAATAGCCTTGAGGTTTGGAGAGATGAGTTAAGACCCATGGGAAACATTCCCTATAGCTTTGAAGCAGGGGCCCATTCTACTGAAAATACAGCTGCAGGGAAGTTCTCTGGAAGGCGTGTGCAGGACAGACTCATGGTCTATCAGACTTACAGACTTACAGACGTGGTAGGAAGACAGGAGTCAAGAAAGCTGGGACGTTGTCGCGTTCACCCCGGCCTGAGGCATGAGGATCAGGAACCGGGAGTGGTTGGTATATATGATGACGTAGATGGAAGAAAGAAAGACTAGATAGGAAGTATATGGGTTATGGCAGAAGGGAGATAAAGGCAAGGTTTTACAGGAGGAAGAATGTCAGGGAAGGAGAAGAAAGAGCTATTTGTTATGAGGAAAGCTAGTGTTATTATGTAGACTTTATTCTTCTTTCTTTTGCAAAATAAAAAGTCTCTAGAGAACAAAACAGAACTTTTAAAAATAAAAAAAAATAAAAATAAGTTGTAAAACATTATGAATTAAGTAATACTTCAGTTCATCTAAGAAGACTTGAGTCCCTATACTCCTGGAATTTTAAAAGCATATTCAGCCTCAAATTTTCCTTAAGTATAATTTTGCCAACTGCACAGTAATATGACCCGCCTTCCTCCAAATTCTAAGTCACTGGCTATAAATTCTCAGTCATTCTTCTTCTTCTTCCCTTTTTTTATATTTGCCCCATACCAACACACCTTCAGTAGATGGACATAAGGCTGACTTTTCAGAATATGGTCTTCATCAGAGATTGAAGTGTCATTTCTCAGTCTTAAAGATTATGTCTTTTCTTTTAAAAAAAATTTTTTTTAAATGTTTATTTTTGAGAGAGGAAGAGAGACACAGAGCATGAGTTGGGGGAGGGGCAGAGAGAGAGGGAGACACAGAATCCGAAGCAGGCTCCAGGCTCTGAGCTGTCAGCACACAGCCTGATGCGGGGCTTGAACTCACAGACCGTGAGATGATCTGAGTCAAAGTTGGACACCCAACCGACTGAGCCACCCAGGCACCCCTTAAAGATTATTTCTATCATGTCTTAAGATTTCAAATTCTGCCAATTTAGCATTAAAATGTACTCTTTTAATCTGTTTCATTTCAAATAGTTATATTATAACTTTATTCACCCAGAAAATATTTATTGAGTATCCAATATGTGCTAGATACTGTTCTAAGTGCTTGGGAGGCAAAAACCACTAAAATAGCTGACCTTTTGTGGTTTACATCCAGAAAGGAAACAGCATAATACATAAAACTATGCAGCATGCTAGAAGGTGATAAATGCTATGAAAAAAAGTTAGGGTGGGATAATGAAGATTAAGAGAGTGTCTGCAATTCTTTAAAAAAGTAGTTACAGTAGGAAGTAAGGTGACATTTCAAGGAAGTGCAGAGTTAAATAGCATGCAGGCATATGTCAAAAGAGTGTTCCAGGAACAGGGTACAGTTGGTGCAAAGGCCCTGAGCAGGAGCATGTCTTAGGACTTGCTTGCTCTGGAAATAGAACAGCAAGGAGGTTAGAGTTGCTGTACTGGAGCAGAGACAGTTGGTGTAATAGGAGGTGAAGTCACAGAGGTAAAGGAGTGGAGGAGAACAGATCTGGTAGGGTCCTAGGAGGCAGTTTTAAAGAATTTGGCATTTACTCTATGTAAAATGAGAACATAATTAGGGTTATCTATAGAAGAGTGATATGGCCCGACTTAATATTTTTAAAGGAAAATTCAGGTTGTGTTGTGTTTTGTTTTGTTTTCTTGAAAACAGAATGTAGGAAACCAAAGGTAGAAATGAGAAATAGCATTTAGGAGGCTTTTGCAGTCATTCATGTAAGTGAAGATGGTGGGTCCAACAGGGCAGTGAAGGTAGTGTCTGGGTCAAATTCTAAATAATTTTGAAGATAGAGCCAGCAAGGTTTTCTGATGGAGTAAAAGTGCAGGGTAAGAGAAAGAGGGGAGTCAAGGATCATTTCAAGCTTTTTAGCCCTCGCAACATGAAGGATGGAATTACCATCAATTGAGAAGGAGAAAACTGTTGGGGCGCCTGGGTGGCGCAGTCGGTTAAGCCTCCGACTTCAGCCAGGTCACGATCTCGCGGTCCGTGAGTTCGAGCCCCGCGTCAGGCTCTGGGCTGATGGCTCAGAGCCTGGAGCCTGTTTCCGATTCTGTGTCTCCCTCTCTCTCTGCCCCTCCCCCTTTCATGCTCTGTCTCTCTCTGTCCCAAAAATAAATAAAAAACATTGAGAAGGAGAAAACTGTTGGTGAAGTAGGTTTAGGAGAGTCCAGGTTACCCTCCTGAATTGCCAGCTAATGTATCAACTGACTCGTGGACGTCTCCACTTGGATGTCTCCTAGAGAAGTACGGTGTGGTTGCTGGGTGGCATTGAGGAACCACTTCAAGTACATGATCATGAATTTAAAGTGAGACCAGTTAGCATGATTGTATGTTTTTCCCTTTCCTGTTCAGTTGTGCAGGGTGAATGGACAGTTGGGTTTAACCAGGACCATGATTGGCTAAGCGACCTCAGTGGAGCCGTAAGGGGTAGGGGAGCTGAGGGTATGTCTACAGAGTGATCGTGATGGTGGAATTTAAGCTTGGGGCCCAGGCAAAAGAGGACATCAAGGAGATGAGGAACTACAAAGAGAGGATAGAGTCACTTGAAGTAAAGAGAGAGAGAGAGAGAGAGAGAGAGAGAAGGCAAGGTTAATTAGTTGGAGATCCTGATGGGTTGGAAGAAATACAAAGGGAACTCGCCGGGGTGAGCTGAAAAGGTTGGAAGTGGTGAGCAGGGAATGAGTTACATGAAGCTGAGATTATAGAGAGTCTATTGGCAATGACAAGCTTTAATGTATGACAAGAGAGGGGGACTAGATCATTTTAGAAGCAGAGTTCAAGAAACAAAGGGCAGGGTACGGGAAGGAATAGATGTATACTTAGACTGAAATCATCAAGAGTTAAGGCAAGAGTAATGTTAGAGACAGTGGCACAGTGAGTCAGGAGCAAAAGAGGTGAGGGATATGACCTGCAAGTCTGTTCTGTAGATTTGAAATTAGGAGCAGTGGGTGACATGATCTGACCAAAATAAGGGAGATCTTAGCATTGATATAACTGGAATATCACATTGCAGAATTCACCAGGAATATTTTAATGTGAATTTCCCAAAGAAAGGATATAAATATTTATTTGTATATTTTCATCCTATCATTCATTTACTGAGCATCTGTTATGAACCAGGCAAAACAAACCAAACCAAGTCATTTTCCTTCTGGAGCCTAAATGCTAGGGGTGCCTGGGTGGCTCAGTCGGTTGAACATCCAGCTTCGGCTCAGGTTATGATCTCACAGCTCATGAGTTCGAGTCCCATGTCGGGCTCTGTGCTGACAGCTCAGAGCCTGGAGCCTGCTTTGGATTCAGTGTCTCCTTCTCTCTCTGCCCCTCCCCCATTTACACTCTCTCTCTCTCTCTCTCAAAAATAAATAGACATTAAAAAAAAATTAAATGCTAGTAGAAGAACTTACCCTTGGGAGCACTGATATTTCAGTAGCTTCTATTAGGTGGTTAAAGAAGGCAGAAAATTAGTGAATGATGGTCAGATGAATACACATCTGGTGTTTAAGGGTTTTCATGTCAATATGGCACTGTAAAATACTGAGCTGCAGTTTGTAGTCACTAGTTATAAACACAAATTGTGTAGCTCTACCCCACTGGAAGTTAGTCAGAAGTGCTTTATCTTTTCTCTCAATTTATTCTCTTTCCTTTCTCTCCTTTTATAGACTAGAAAGACATCCAGTCAATGGATTCTCATATTTTAATGTCTTTGTCAAATACATTTTAAAATAACAGAATAGAAAAATAATTTGAACTAGTGCCAAAATCTATTACATACTTGATTCAGTGAATCATGAAGTTACAGTAACAACTCTGGAGCAAGATTATATAGTGTAAGAATTATAAACACTTGTTTATATTTTTGAAACAGTAAAATGAGATTCACTTCAAATGTTTGATGCCTTGATTCAACTACCCTGTAAGTTATGTGAGCAATTTGGGACCACAAAGTGAGACAGAACCCCTGGCAGCACGGAAGGGGCTGGTCAAACAAGAGGGAGAAATGTTTTTGACGTTTATAATTTTCTCATTTGCATAATTCCTTTGAAGATGTTAGTGGCCAACACTTTTGAGAAAATGGAGTGTGTTCTAATGCATGGAGGAGTGCTATGTGATTTTATCAGATTCTACACATTAAAACTTTAATTACTGCATAAGAGAGAGGAAGGTTTTCATAGTATTTTGTTGACAAGCTTTCCTATCTGGAAGAATTTCAAGCCTGAGCTAATGTGGTAGTT
This sequence comes from Panthera onca, assembly GCF_046562875.1. Taxonomy (NCBI): domain Eukaryota; kingdom Metazoa; phylum Chordata; class Mammalia; order Carnivora; family Felidae; genus Panthera; species Panthera onca. The sequence continues at coordinate 72,049,098 of NC_138346.1, read as the reverse complement.
AAATTTTGATGTGAGCCAAGAAAACTGAAGTTTCTGAGGATATAAGTTAAAAAAGCAAAAAACAAAAAATACCTCATCTTGTAATTTTGATGGACACATCTGTTGAGCTGACAAAGGGTTCAATCCCACGACCCTGGGATCATGACCTGAGCCAAAATCAAGAGTCAGATGCTCAACTGATTGAGCCACCCAGGTGCCCCATCATTTCTGTCCTAATTTAAATCTTCATTTCCATCTGTGTGTGTGTGTGTGTGTGTGTGTGTGTGTGTGTGTGTGCACGTGTGTGTGTATGTTCTTTCTATGTAAGTGGAGGCAAAAAAGGGGAATGATACTTAGGAACCAAAATAAAGAAGATTTGGTAACTGGCCATCTACCAATGATTAATTGAATTATGAAATGGGGACAAAGCAAGAGAACATAGAAACTCCATAGCTATGTATTTTATTTTAAGGGAGGAAGCTTACCTGATGTACTATTTTCCAAAGTCCAGGCAAAAAAATATATATATTTTTGTATATATGTACACATATACATATATACATATATACATACACATATGTGTACATATATATGTAGAGAGAGAGAGAGAGATCTGTCTATATCTTTCTACATATATATCCATAAAAATGAAAAATTCCTTGGTTCTCAAAAGTAGAGAATCCACAAAGTGGTGTTCCTGATACGCTTTTGTCTTTTTTCTTTTCCTTGAGTAATGAGGTGGTCTCATTAAGCCTGTGGAGTTAGTTCTTCACATAGTTCAGTTACCCATTTTAAACTAATTTTTTTTTTTCAGGTAGAGAAAAGGGGAGCTTAATTATAGGACTTGTGGAGTCTTTTCAATAGAATTAAAATTTTGCAAGTGACAGTGCTGCTATTGGTTATTATTATAAAAATAATCTTAACTTTATGATCAGGTTATGATTTCTCTACCTTCTGCCTCACTTTTCAGGAAGGATATCTGCAAATAATGTGAACAAAATTTATATTTTGGCTGCACGTTAAGGCAGAGAGATTTTCTTTGGATAAGTACTCTTTCTACTAACAAATCAGAATGCACTTAACTGCCTAAAACACATCTGAGTTTTTGAATACCAAAACTGAATGAAAAAAATAAAAAAAAAGGAAAGTAAAAAGAGCCAACTGTAAAATATCATACTTCGTAAGCTGAGATGATCAGCTGGAGAATGTTTCCAGAGTCCTTCTGAAGTAGCCCTACTGTAGCTCCAGGAATGAGTTTTGCGTAATTCTGTAAACAAAAAAGAATAAGTCAATCTGTTCACTGTGATCAAGAAACACTACCTGTGGGTTTCAACCTGCTGGTTGAGATCACTTCTATTTCACTGGCCAGGGGAAACAGGATCCTGGTGATAAATGAGTGTTTCTCCTGAAACTGTAGTCCTGCCTGATGCTGCTTCCTGCATGCAAGTGGGAACTAGACTGCCATTGGGGATATCAAGTGTCTGTGGTTGCCTTCGTCTAGAGCTGTGATTTATGCCACAACTGGAGTCAAGTCTGAAATAATAATAGCACTTATATACCATCTTCCATTTGTGGAACATCCTTTGTCCAAAATATTACGAGCATACTACCAGGAGTTTTCTTCTCTTTTTGTAATGTTATGGAAACTTTCTCTGCCATCAGGTGCTCTCCAAGTCATTCAGCCCAAGGGTCTTAATTGTCAATTGTTTGGTGGAGAAAAGGAGTGAGTTATGTGGATGCTTGCTGTTAACCCCCTTTCCTAGCAGTAACGAGCACTCTTTTAGGGATGTCACCATGGTGCTGGGGTTGACTGGAACTGAGTCCCCACTCATCATGACTGACTCAGTCAGAACCTATCTCTAGACCAGCTGCATTCTGCACTTACATCCTTCTCTGAGATGTCATTCCCACCTGAGGAGAACTCACAACATTAGTTTATTCACACTCTAAATATCAATCATGACCAGGGAAATGAGGCATTGCAAGGAAGGGAATTTTCCAGACTGCTGAAAATTACCCCTCCCTTAAGTTTTATGTTTTAATACTTATTTTCAAATGAAAAGTTTTCTGAAGTGTATGGTGCACCTATCTGTCTTCCTAATAAAGATTCCCAAGCACACCTGGACTTTTTTCTTGAAGAAACAGCCATACTTATCAATATGAGTTATAGGTCTATAATCAAAGACTTCTAAAATCCACGGATAGATCACACTCATACCAAGTGGACCCCAACTGCTATGCTTTTTGCTTCTTTTATTTGTTTTTAAATAGCTTCTATCTTCTCCTTGTTAAGCTGTAAGGTATCACTCACCTACCAATTTTCTCATTTATTCATTTACTGTTGCATTCAACAACATCTATTAAGCAGGCTTAATATGCTGTGCTACGTCAGGAAGAGACAATCACTCTTCTTGTCAGCTGTGGTCTTCTGAGTTGCTGTGTGTTGTGAAATCAGATGACTGAATTTATTAAAAGTGTATGTAGAAATAGAAAGTAAGTTTTGACTGAAGGATTTAGGGCACCTCCTCTCGTTCAAACATAATGCTATTCTGTCTTATTCCAAAGAAGATTTAAGTAGCTTAAAACATGTACAAAAATAAGTGAAAATTAGTAATGATTATTGATTATAATCGTGATACTATATCAATGGATCAGATCGAGGCGAGACAAGGGGAGGAACAAATGAAGCAGGGGTGACTTTAGAACACAAACATGTTCTAGGAGGTACTTGCTAGAGGTGGGTACCTGGGTTAAGTTCAGGTTTTCTACACCTCCAGGATGGAAAAATGGATGCTGCTTTTAATTGGTGGGTTCTGTAATATTCCACTTCTTTCCATGTTCTTGATTGTGTTTAAGTTTGAAGTTGATGGAAATCTGAATTCTTAAAAGTGGCAGTTGTGATTCTGCCTTGACCCTGGGTTTTATTATCGAAGGGGTCATGGACAGTAGACCAGGGAGGAACATTCCTCCTATTACCCAGTGCCCCACATCACTGCCTATTGAAGGTGGGCCCCACTCTGTTTCCCTGAGTCAGGTAGAACTTGTCAAATATGAGAAAGGCACCGGTTCATTGACTTACCTTTTCAAATAAACACATGTCAAAAGGGCTGTGAAGCATGAGACCTGTGGTTAACAGCGAATACCTAAATAGGAACTTGAATTTCACTCAAGTGGAGCTGGAATGTGTGTAAATTTGACTGGTCCCAAAAGAGAAGGCAAAGGAAAACTTTAAAGCTTGACAAAGAAAGGTTTAGATCTTTTCAAAAAAGAATTTCAAGGCTCTTAGCTTTGCATACAACTGCTAGCCTTGAAAAATGTGCTGGTTTCTCCAAGGCCAAGGTATAAAGGGTACTGTCCACAAGCACTAGTTCAAGTGGCCTCTAGATTTTGGGTTAATTCTTGGTTAACACAGCCAAACCCATCTACTTCCCAGAGCATAATTATGATCCTGCATGTGGTATGACGTTTGGCGTTTGGCTATTAGGACAAGTGGTTTAACATTAATTGCATTTGCTGATTGCTACCAGAGCGAGGGTATAAAGGAGTTGGCAGCTAGAGGCAGCACCCTGTGATAACACTGACAATTGTGTAGAGGAAAACTAGTAATTAATTTCTGGATGCTGATTCCTCCCAAAAGCATTGCAAATAATTAACTAAAAACATGGACAATTTGGCTTCCTGATCTAACACTGTAAAAAATTATACTTCAAATCTTGTAGTATTATGATTACTGTAAATATCGTGTGTCAAACGTCTTTCTTTCATTAAAGCCCTAAAGTGCTATTATAAATTGTTCTTATTAAACATGTTTAATGTTAGAAAAAGGATGATTTTGCATGCCTGGATGTGATAAATTATAGCGCTGTGACTGTAAAGGATAACTCTTGGATATAAGAAATGGTGAACTCTAAAAACACGATGTTTCATGAGCTAATTAGAAATGCCACCTTCTTGGGCTTGAATTTCTTGGGCTTCAATTCCCTGTTATCTGCCCATGGGTTATCCTAATTATGGACTTTCTCCCTCTCCCACCACCATGCCACCCAGGAGTTCCTGAGGTTGCTTTTCTCATTCATGTTTGCAAAGTTGGCTTTTTCTGATTGCCTTAGTTTTCTTAACTTCCTTCATCAAACCCTATTTATTTGCTCACTGTGCCCCCACAGTGATTTCTTATTTGTCCCACGGTCTGTTTTTGCTCCTTAGAAATCTCCGGCTTGTCAAGGATGGAGGCTAAGAAGTGGACAGGGGGTGATTTAGTGGGCAGGCAACAAAAGATACAGAGGAAAATTCTTAAATTCACACATGTACACTGGGCTCCTCTCGGGGAGTGTCTCCAAGGTCAGTGCTTCTCGGTATCTGGCTGCTAGAACCAGCTGTCACATCCATACCCCTACACACCTGCCACCCCAGCTATCCATGGTCAGACTACTGGTTGGCTCTTTCTTCAAAGACACTCAGACTAAGGACCTTGGCAGATACTTGGCTGCCTTTGGTGCTAGAAGGGACATTACTGATGTGATCTTCATTCTTGCGTTGACTGAACTTCCTGCTGGGTTCACTCATCTCCAGGTTTAGGTTCTGGGAAATGGTTTTGTATTAACTGTATCCTAGCTGGACATCTTGATTGGGTTTCTGCCTTGGATGATTACTCTCCTGGACCCTTCTGTCCTACTGCTGTGACATTCCTGCTGTGGTCTCAAAGATTCTTCACCACCTGAGACTCATAAGCCACCATTTTATATAGACCACACTACTCATGCCCCTCATCAGAGGTGGGAAGCTAGACTTGCCATATATCTGCTAGCAGCATTTTAATAAAAAATCTGTAAGACCAAATTCTTCTCTCTTTAGGCTCTATGCTTACTTAACTCTTTCTGTGAAGCCTCACTGATATGGAGGGACTTTATGCTCAGCACTGATCATTTTCAATATTATATTATTAATCAACATCAGTATTTATGGCCTTAAATGATACTTACTGAATGTTTTTTGTTTGCTAAAATACATTTAGTAAAAGTTTGGCTTATATAGATTGAGAACCTATGATGTTATAGAATGTGTCCACAAATATTTTCTCTAATATCTCACTGTATATACATAGTCATTACCTAGTATATCTTCAATTAGTAGCTTCTATTCATCCATTTTCTCTCTCAGAAAATTTAACGGCAGTATAACACACATGCACAGCATACGAGTAATAACTATACAATTCAATGGGTATTTTAAATGTAAACAAGCAGGTGTAACCACCCCAAGATCAAGAGGTAGAGAGTAATCAGCCCCCTGAATCCTCCCTTGCACTGCTTCTCAGTCATTCCCCTCCCTTAGAAGCCTAACTACTATTCTGACTTTTATTACTGTAGAAGTCAGGGGAGATATCTTCATTGACTTAAGGGTAACAAAAATGTCTTAAGTAGGACACAAAAGCGCTATCTATAAAAAGGAAAAGATTGATAAATAGGGCTTAAACTTAGGAATTTCCACTGTGAAAAGATGCCTTTATGAGAGTAAAAGGGAGTCACTGAGTGGGAGAAAATACATGTAATACATGCATCTGATCTGGCACCAGAATATCCAAACAACTCCTACACATCCACAAGGAAAAGACGTTTGGAAAAAAAAATTTAATGTTAGAAAAAGGATGATTTTGCATGCCTGGATGTGGCATGCAAGTGACAGAAGAGTACGGCAAATTGTTCACCATCATTAATCATTAGAGAAATAGAAATTGAAACCAAAAGAGATGCCAGCGTGCGTCTACTAGGAGGGCTACGATTTAAAAACCTGATGATGCTCTCTCAACTACTTGCCGGGGGAGTCTACACTGGTACAACTACTTGGCAGAACTGGCAGTAGCTGCTAATGCTGAACATGAGCTCATCCAATGACCCAGCCATTCCACTCCTGGGTGTAACCACCAACAGAGATGAACCCGCAATGTATGACTGCTCTGAGACAAACAAATGCACAGAGAGGCATTCATTCTTACTGTCAAGAGGGTGCTTCTGGTCATCAAGGTGTCACTTAAATTGGAGAAAGTACAGATAATTCTTGAAAGGTCTCAGATCATTCAGGGATTTGGCCACAAGGAGGAATCAGTTCTTACCCAGATTCTTTCAACCTGGGGACGGACCCAGGGGAGGTGTAGACTGGCAAACTCCCCAGCACTCACAGCATGGTCTGTCTCTTCTGAATCTCCCTCCATCCCCAGGCACCGGTCTCAGGACCAGGTCTTCATGAGCCGCATTCACCAATTCTGGGAGCCACACAATGGGACGGAGAGGTCCTCACATGCCCCCGACTTCCCCGTGCACCTCCTGCCTTTTGACACCTGCATCCTCAGAAACCCAAGGCTCCTAGAACATCTGCTGTGGGGACTCTGGGACAGCCTTGGGAGACTGACAGGAATGGACGAGGAAGGGACCACCTTGCTCTCTAGTGGAAGCAAAAAGAAATGAAGAAAAAGTTGTGGCTGTAATCACTTTCAAATGGAAAGGCTACATCTTGAAAAAATGTAGCAAGTAGCAAAAGCATAGAAGCAAAAAAAAAAATTTTTTTTTTGTCCTGGGGGACTGTATTGTGCTGTTTATCTGGTCAAAAGAAAACAGCTCTTTGCTGATGATGCCTTGCTTTTGTTGAGCACTGTGCTTCTTCCAAGTTGGGGGGAGTGGGGGCCGGTAAGGGTTTGCTGAAATAAGTCCTTCTTCTGAAGGCAATCAGAAGGCTTTCTTCCCGTGAGGTCTTTCATTCTTGTGGGGTTTTATACTGCTGGTTCTCATGTTCATTATCGGTAAATGCAGGGCTCCCAGTATTATGCAAAAGTTTACCCCCAGGCTTGACTGTGTTACTAGGACACCCAAGATTCCAAAAAGAATATGTAATTGTTTCTGGCACAAGGTAGCCTGAATGTCTGTCTCTGGGTTGCATGATATCTGCTTTGCCTTCAGGCTTTCAATTGTCAGCATTCCACAGGCAGGCAGGCAGCAAAGGGAGTGTGCTAATTAGATCAGGTGCTTGATCTTGAAGTCTGCACCAGCAATGACTAGGTAGTCGCTTCGGAACTTTTGAGCACTACCTGTCTTTCTTCCAGTCTGCCCTGGAATGTAATTATCTTGTCAGCCAAGAAGCTGCACGAGTTCAGCACACAGCTGAACGAGTGCTCGGCAGCAGTGACAGAGTGATAAGGGAAGACGAATGGACCCACCGTGCATGACTGTTCTGAGACAAACAAATGCACAGAGAGGCACTGGAGAATGGAGACTTCGAGAACAAAGAGGCTACACTGAGTATTTGTTGCTGAGGATACTTCACATGGTCCCTTAATAAGATTACCCTGCGTTTTGAGAGGGATTGTAGACCTTTGTTGGCAAATGCAAGTCCCAAAGCTTTAGAAAGCTCTTTTAAAATGGGCAGCTGTGTTGGCTTCAGTAGCAGCTTATGTGCTTTGCAGACCAACCGGCAGGTAATAAAACATTGAAAGATGACTAGTAGGAACACGAGGAAGGGGACCAAAAAAGAGAAAGCAGGTGTAGATACAAGGGCTGCTAAAGAGGTATCAGCAGCCCTTGCTGCTAGAAGGGTGGTGGGTGGACCAGTAGCAGCAGCAGCATCTGGAAGCATCTGGAGAAATGCAAAATCTCACTTTAATTTTTTGAGGACCCTCCATTTGGTTTTCCATAGTGGCTGAAGCAATTTACGTTTCCACCAACAGTGCAGGAGGATTCTCTTTGCTCCACATCCTTGCCAACACTTGTCAGTTCTTATCTGTTTGATGATAGCCATTCTGAAAGGTGTGAGGTGATATCTCATTGTGGTTTTGATTTGCATTTTTCTGATGATTAGTGGTGTTGTGTATCCTTTCCTGTGCCTATTGGTCATCTGCCTATCTTCTCTGGAAAAATGTCTATTCAAGTCCTCTGCCCATTTTTGAAAAAGTGTTTATGTTTATTTTTTGTTTGTTTTGCTATTAAATTCTTTACATATTGTGTACTCTTGTATGAATTCTTCATATATTTTAGATATTAACTATCGGATATATCTATTGGATATATCTATTACATATATCCAATGTAACTATTAGATATTAATTATTTGGATGTATCACCTCACACCTTTTAGAATGGCTATCATCAAAAAGACAAGAACTAACAAGTGTTGGTGAGGATGGATATATATATATATATATATATATATATATATATATATATATATGATGGAATATTACTTGGCCATAAAAAAGAAATCTTGCCATTTGCAGCAATGTGGATGGACCTTGAGAGCATTATGCTAAGTGAAATAAGTTAAGCAAAGAAAGACAAATACCATATGATTTGATCAAATCAAAATAAAACAAAACAAGCAAAAATGCCAAGTTCATAGATTCAGAGAACACATTGGTAGTTGCAAGAGAAAAGAAGGGATGGTGGGGAAATGAAATGGGTAAGGGGAGTCAAAAAATACAAACTTCCAGTTATAAAATAAATATTTCATGGGGAAGTAATGCACAGCATGGCAACTATGGTTAATAATACTATATTGCATATTTGGAAGCTGCTAACACAGTAAATCTTGAAAGTTCTCATCACAAGAAAAAAATTTTGAAATTATGTATGGTGATGGATGTTAACTAAATTTATTTTAGTGATCATTTTGCAATGTATACAAATATTGAAATATACAACTGAAACTAATGTAATGTTCTACATCAATTATATCTCAATTAAAAAAAGTTTTTTTTTAAAGTGTTTATTTATTTTTGAGACAGAGAGAGACAGATCATGAGCAGGTGAGGGGCAGAGTGAGAGGGAGACACAGAATCCGAGGCAGACTCCAGGCTCTGAGATGTTAGCACAGAGCCAGATGCGGGGCTCGAACTCAGGGACTGTGAGATCATGACCTGAGCCGAAGTCAGACGCTCAACCAACTGAGCCACGCAGGCACCCCAATTATATCTCAATTCTTTTTTAAAAAAAGAAGAAATGCAAAACTTCAGACCCCATCCTAGACCTGAATCAGAGTTGGTATTTGTTTGTTTGTTTGTTTGTTCTTTGAGACAGAGAGAGAGATAGAAAGAGAGCACGCACGCAGGGGAGGGGCAGAGAGACAGGGAGAGTAAGAATCCCAAGCAGGCTCCATGCTGTCAGCATGGAGCCTGATGTAGGGCTAGACCTCAAGAACTGTGAGATCATGTCCTGAGCCGAAACCAAGAAATTGGATGCTTAACCAACTGAGCCACCCAGGCGCCCCAGAGTTGGTGTTTTAATAAGCTCCCTGAGTGATTGGAGACACCAGAGGAACTTAAAAACAAAACAAAACACTGATGCCTGGGCCTCAGCCTTAGAGATACTGAATTAATCAGATCAGGGTGTGGCCTGGGTACTGGGTTTTTTAGAAAGCTCCCTGTGCGATTTTAATGAACATCAATGTTTAAGAATGGCAGATATAGAATAGTCTGTCTATACCATTCCTGTTGTCAAGCAGATGCTTCCAGGAAGGGCTATGGTAATTTGGAAAATAAAGTTTTTATTTATTTAGTTAGTTAGTTGGTTTGTTAGTTAGTTGGTTAGTTGTTATGTTTTTAAACCTGTACACCCATAATTTGTAAGGGATCCTCAGTTGGTCATACACCTGTGACATCCATTCTGTACTCAAGAACAAAAGTGGTGTTTTTGAATGCCTGATGCCCATGGAATAATAACATGCTTACTTCCCTAGGCCTTCAAGACTGAAGTATCTAGTGTTAGCCTATGTTATCTACTCCATCCTCTTCTATCCTAGCTCATATCAGTCTGACTAGCCTTTCTTCCGTTTCTCGAACAAATTGAGTGCTGGGTCCTTTGCTGCCTCAGGGCCTTTGCACATGCCTTCTCCTCTTGAAAACTCCTCAACCTTTTGGTTGATGCTTTATAATCACCTTTTGAAAGGGGTCTTCCCTGAAGATCCTATAGAAGTAAAGTCTCACACTCTCCTCTTTCATTTTTCTCCATTGCTACACACTACTCTTTTCCATTTTTTAGTAATATTTTCAAAATTTTAGTCCCAAATATTGCACTGGAACATACTAATACTAACAAAATTATATATTACTTATTTGTAATTCAAATTGGATGCCCTGTATTTTTATGTGCTAAATCTGGCAATCTTATAGAAAAAGTATGTGAATTTCTGAATAAATAAATAAAGTGTGCCCAAACTGTTCAGGCTCAATAAAATGTTCTACTTCGAGAATTTTCTGTTTATTTATTGAAGATTCAATACCATAAAGGCAACAAAATATTAAACTATGTTATAATTAATAGTAACCCCTTTGTAGCATATTTTTGGCTCTTTCAGGTAATTAAGCATAATATTAAAATGCATAACCCTCCCAAACTTCTCTGTGTCCAGGGACTGTCAGTTTAACTTGTCCATTGTGCCTTGATGTCCTATGTAATCTGTAAAAGGCTACGGTGGAGAATGCTTGGTTGTGGCTAAACACCTGTGTGGTGATCCGTGTCAAAGGGAGCTTCCTTTAAGCATTGCTAGAATTTGGGCCAGCTGCACAGACATGGACAGAGTGGCCAACTGTAAGCATAGGAAAGGTTTCAGGGGATAAATGTGTAGCTCAGTTTAGTGAGCGTCCCTGAATTCTGTGAGGCTCTGAGAAAGCATAGAATAGAGCAACTGCACAGTTTTAAGCACTTCGTGGTATGGAGAGGCACCTTTGAAGAAACTGAATTTGTTCACAAATATTGGAGTCCTCACCAAAAGAGCACTTTTAAGGGATAAGAAAAGGGATACTGGAAATGATTTGTTGGTCCTTGTTAAGGCCATCACATGAATGCATAAAAAAGTAACTAAGTATCATTTGAATATGTAAACAACGTAACCTTGTAGTTAATGTAAAAATATAGTAATGGTGGATGTTCTGGGGCTGCTGGTGGGAGGGGAGCAGGTTTGTTTTTATTTTAAAGCAGACACCCTCTATGTATGGCAACCACAGATTTGGAATGTTTTAGAAGACCTTGATTTCATCTAATGTGATTCTTGTCAATAAAAGTGATTGTTTGACATATAACCAAAAGCAATTTAATTTTCATGCCTTTAGAAGGCTACAAATGTACAAACTCATTCAAAAAATCTGAACCTACTTAATATGTACCGTATGATGCCAATTATGTTAACATATGTAAAGGAATGCAAAAAAAGAGAAGACTTATTTTAAAATGTCAAGAATGGTTAGCTGTGTCTGAATGGTGAGTTTATGAGTGATCTTTATTTTCTGCTTTGTGCTTTTCTGGATGCACCTCCCCCACCTCTTTGGGGGCAAATAACATGTATTAATTTTGTCGTCAGAAAAAGAGTAATTTAAAGTACGTGGTAGGTTTTGTTTGTTTGTTTGGTTGGTTGGTTTTGGCCATACTCCCACACTGTTGGTAGGAGAGTAGCTGATACGGCCACTTTGGAAAGCTTGGACACACCCGGGAGAGTTGAAGATGCCTTTTCTTGTGACCCTGAGACTCCAATTCTAGACACGCATCCTCCATAGAGAACACATGTACAAGCATGAGCATGGGTGTGACATTTGCCATGCTTTACCAACTGGGCATGATCCATGCTCCCAGCTACAGAATGAACACACCACAGGTTGTACACTCGATGGATTGTCCATGGCAGTGGAACAGAGTACAGTAGAGTTATATGCATCTCTGCAGACAAGCCTCAAAAACGTAACATTGAGCACCACAATATGAATGTACTTAATGTCACAGAACTGCGTATTTAAACATGGTTAGAATGGCAAATTTAGCTTAGGTGTGTTTTACCCTCACAACCCATCCCCAAACATAACATGGAGTCAAAAAGAAAATTATCAAAGTAATATGTACAGCATGAAGTTAAACTTGTAAGCCAAGATTATGTAATTGTTTATGGATCCATATATATTTTAATGGTACAAAAAATAAACATGAGAATGATAAACACTAAGTTCAGGACATTGGTTACTTCTATGGAGGAAAAGAGGGGAGTGGCATCAGAGTTGCACAGGTATACAGCAGGCAACTGTATCTAGAATGTCTTACGTCTTTAAAAAATCTGAAGCAAATATGGCGGCAAAATGTTAAGATTTGAGAAGGCTGGGCAGTCGATGCGTGGGTGTCATTATATGACTCTACTTTTCTGTGTACTTGAACTGTATCATCATAAAAACCTACAGTCTTTGTTAGACCAGGTGTCCCCTTTGTCTCTTAGGTTGGAACTGCAGATGGTGATTCCCATAGACAGTAGCTGCTGTTGAAAGGATGTGTTGACCAATGGCATGATGCTCCCTGACTGTGTGGCCTGTTTTTACCACTCAGAATCCAACGGTCTTTTTTTCAAGTCCACCCATTTGTAAATTGCTCTATTTGTCTAAATTAACAGCAACAGTAAAGGGCCCTAGATGAAGTGTGCACTGATTTTAAAGGACTCTGCCATTTTTAAGAATTCCACCTATTCATCTGTTCATCTGTCAGGCGGCTCGGCTCCACCCTTAGGCTCTCTGCTTTTACAGCTCAGTGACTTTCAAAGTTGGTGACTTTGTTTAAAAGGCGGCTTCTTTGGTGGTCTAGTAGTTAGGGACTGGCATGCCCTTTCACTATAGCAGCCCAGGTTACAGTGTTACTTAACTCAGTGATTGACGCTATAGACTCAAAGTGCCTTGGTTCGAATCCCAGCCTACACAGGCAACTTGCTTTATTTTGAGTTCTTTTATTATTTACTTTAATTTATTTGGTTCAATTTTTATTTTTTTATTCTATTTGGGTTTATTTGGGGTCCATAAAATGGAGATTAAATGATAAAATGAGTTAAAATATTTAACCCCAAGCTGCCACCTAATACACCCTCAGCAAACCTTCTATGATTCTCATAGTCATAGTTACAGAACATCTTGGCTCTCAGTTTTCCACCACTATAAAGTGAAGGTCTTAGCTCAACACTATCATACTGTTAGTATCAAAGCTAGTTTTATGATGGCCAATTAGTTTACTGCCCATTCTAACAAAGATGGTGAGTAGGAAAAAGTGAAAACATTGACAGACATGCAAACTCTGACCCCTCATCAAAACTGTGCCTTGGATAGGGGCACTTGTACCCCAATGTTTATAGCAGCACTTTCAACAATAGCCAAATTGTGGAAAGAGCCTAAATGTCCATCAACTGATGAATGGATAAAGAAATTGTGGTTTATATACACAATGGAGTACTACGTGGCAATGAGAAAGAATGAAATTTGGCCTTTTGTAGCAACATGGGTGGAGCTGGAGAGTGTGATGCTAAGTGAAATAAGCCATACAGAGAAAGACAGATACCATATGTTTTCATTCTTATGTGGATCCCGAGAAACTTAACAGAAACCCATGGGGGAGGGGAAGGAAAAAAAAAAAAAGAGGTTAGAGTGGGAGAGAGCCAAAGCATAAGAGACTGTTAAAAACTGAGAACAAACTGAGGGTTGATGCGGGGGTGGGAGGGGGGGGAGTGGGTGATGGGTATTGAAGAGGGCATCTTTTGGGATGAGCACTGGGTGTTGTATGGAAAACAATTTGACAATAAATTTCATACATTAAAAAAAAAAAAACAAAACCAAACCTCTGCCTTGGGGTGCCTTTCCAGAACATAACCTCTAAAATGCCTTCATCCTGTTCTTTAGGCAAATTATTGGTCTACAAGTCTACTAATGCTCTGTGAGACTTCTTAAGGTAGGCACTGTGTCTTATCCTTCTCTGTACTCACAAATGAAGGGAGGTTCTAATGAAATGCTTGATGAATGAATGAATGAATGAATGAATGCATGCATGCATTCAATAGCATCTTGGTTCTATTGATATGCTAGATATCCTGGGTGTTGTGTAAATCTTGAAATATTTAGGCCTTGTATTGAAGTTCCATTTTGTAATCGTTCATGGGCTGGCCTAATAGAGCATCTCATTAAAACCCTACTTTAAGTCTGAATCTTCTCTTTTCTATTTTTTTTTTTTTTTACCTTTGTGTTTATTTACTGGATTATGAGTCTTTGAGTTCTTTAGAAGAAAAGTACTATATGTAAACTAAGGGTAACTACTGATGACTTTTCATGGTTATAATTTATTAATTAGTCTGGAAAATGCTTCTAACAACTTTGTGCTGATAATCTGAGGACATGAGTTTTATTTCCAAATCTTCCCTCTCTAAGAGCTATTTTTATTAATGAGGAAGGTATAGGCTGGCTCTCCTCAGTCTTATTCCCAGATATCATCAATTGAAGAGAAATAAAAATCCTTTTCCATTACACTTGAATTAAGAGCAATTTGTTAACTGTATGGGGATTTCTCATAATTCAGAAGTTCTCTTTTTATTCCTAGATGATTTTATATTCACTAAAAGCATAAATTTGGAATACTTCATTACAAGATGGGGTTGATAGGATAAAGAACAATTTTTTTCATACATGCTTAAAAATTAGCTATATTGTGGCTAGCTGAACTTTGTGCATAGATCATTGGAATTCATGGTGATTTCCCTTCTTCAGGTTCAGAGTCATTGACTACTAAGGCTGGAGGTCATCCAGTTCAGTCCTTTTATTTTGTCAAAACTGAGGCCAGAGAAAAAGGGATTTTCATCAGAGCAAAATCGTTTTGATCTTTTCCAATAGTGAACATTATAAAACAAAACAATAATAGAACAGGATATCACAGAGCAAAAGGGCTCAATTTTTGTTTTATCTCCCTCTTTAATTCTCTGCCTCCTTTCAACTCTCTTGCTGCAGTGAAAAGCTCAAAAGATAAGCAAAAAAGGAAAGAAGGGGTGATATAAAAACTGGGTTATTGATCTTAAAAAATTGAAACTTGCATACGATAGGTTATATTCACAAGCCACACAAGCTCTTAGCATGTTGTGGCTATACTTTATGCTGGTTCTTAGATAACAATGACCAGCAAATAGGGGTAACTGCTCAGGGGTTTTCCTTTTGTGGCTTAGCGAGAAGGCTCTTGAACTTATCCAACGGGTTGGTCCCAGGAGTGATGGCAGTGTTCCTTTCCCCTGGTGCCATCTGGGTCCAAGGGCAAAGAGATGGCTGCAAATGACTGTAGCTCTGGGTCAGGCAGACCCCCACCTGCTCTTATACATGGGCTCCCTCAACTTCCACAGGTATTTGTCACACAAAATTCCAAATTACTATTTAGAAACTTTGACCCAAATTGACTAAAGATGAAAATCTATTGTGTATTGAGAAATAGCCTAAACAGAAAGATGAGCAAAACCCACCATTCTCCTCAAAGAGGTGATAATTGAGGGCTTTTCACTTCCAGAGGGAAGGGCCCTTTGGTGGTATTAAAACCTGCATGGGTGGGGCTCCTGGGTGGCTCAGTCCCTTAAGCAGCAGACTTCGGCTCAGGTCATATCTCACAGTTCCTGGGTTCCAGCCCTGTTTCATGCTCTGTGCGAACGGCTCAGAGACTGGAGCCTGCTTCAGATTCTTTGTCTCCCTCTCTCTCTGCCTCTCTCCTGCTTGGACTCTGTCTCTCTCAAAAAACAAACAAACAAGCAAACAAACAAAACCCTGCATGGGTGTCCTGTCCCTATACTTTAGATATATCACTCTGTCCTATTAACAATAGGGACATCAATCAGCAGTCATAAATGTTAGCAACTAAACTGGATGTGTCTATTACTAATATGTCTTGTTTGCTTTCTAATGTTTCAACATTTCATTGTAAATACTAGGTTATATAATAATTATCATTATCAACTTAACAAAACTCATCTTTTCCAGCCAGATGTGAACATTTTGAAAGATTAGAATATCTTAAAGTCTTGTAAATAATTCCAGGTGATTAATAACATGATTTGACAATGTAGTTAAGAATGCTAATTTAATTGCTTTTTATATCAATATCTCACTAGGAAGGAAAGACTAGTCAAATTAGACAATTGGGCTTTAGTAGCCTGATGCTATCTTAATGTAAATTAAGAGTAAACATTTGAAAACAATAGAGGAGCTAAAAATTTTTTTTTAAGCTTGGGTAATTGAATCCTGATTCAAAATGGTATTTACCACTAGAATGTAATATGCTACCTACTGCTCAGTCTATTATCTATCATTATCTTTTGAACCCTATAATTGGACAAACAGGCAACTATTCATAATAATAAGTTTGTTCAAAATCATCCTTTTGCTGGAGTCTGGGGTGCACTCTGCAGTCATATTGAACTGAAGGCAAAACTGCTTACTTTATCCTTTCCATTGTTTGTTCTTCTTTGTTACCACAAAGCACAGCAACACTGCACATCTGGACAGTCCGGAGCATCTTCCCAAAATTACAAAACAAAAACCTGTAATTTTTTTCCTGCATTCCATGAATGGGCAACATAAATCATATTTGCTACAAGATGGGCCACCATTGAATCGGAGCCATCCTGTGCCCAGAGTGTATGCACATAGCTATGCTTAACACAGAACTGGGGCAAGCAAATTGCCTTTTGGAATTTCCATTAGATCTAACCACGTATTTATCCTATCACTGGTTTTATTTTTTCAGTGATTCTTTAGTAGTTATATCCCTTCTATCACAGCTATCCAAACATCGGGTTGTGCAGGGCTCCACCTCATATTGGGCTCCTTCTAAGAGATTTAAATGGAAAGGCAACACAAGCCATTATTGGTTTATTTTCAGTTTTCATTATCAATAAAACAAGAGATCAGCATTTTCATGCTGTGTGAAGCCTTCAGGGAAGTGCAATGTCGCTGTCATTATTTTTAGGCCAGACTGCCGCCTGCCCCGACTAATGCAGATGGAATGATGAATACATCAAAATAGAGATAAAATGATGAAAGAAATCATCAGAGTCGGAGAGTGGGCTTCTGCCCTGGTCTGCTGCATGGCTCCCTGACAATGTCCCTTTGAATTTAGTGGAGCCTGGATGGTAAAGACCACAGATCATGACAGAACATAAATTCGCCTCATAATGAGATTAGGAGGCAGGCAAAATAAATGTCCTGCTGTTAAATGAGAGCCAGGCTCTAATCTGGTGTTTTCCTTGGAAATGATCATTTCCTTTGCAACGGGGGAACCGTCGGCCCAACTAACTTAAATCTGACAGATTCTGTTTTGCCACGTGGTTATTTTTCATCTTCTTCTGTCTTTTGGTAGCAGTTTTGAGGAGGCGTGTAAATGAGTTGTGAGTCTTAAAGACTATTACTGAAGTGAGTTATGGACGACTATGTTCATGATCATCAGTTGTATTTCTCTGACTCCCCTTTTAAGAAAAGTTCTGTGCAACTCCCCTTCCCCCTTCTAAACAGGACCAGGCTGTGGAGGAGGTGTTGTGACCCCCAGGGTCCTCTCGCTCTACCCTTAAGGATCAAAGGCAGAATAGACTCACTATTGTATTTGGGGTATTTTTTTTTTTAATCTTAACCGCAACTCTACTACTTAAAACCACTGGAAACAAGTATCACATACTAAAGAGCCTTAAAAAAATGCCCAGATCAGGTGAACCCACATGGTCTCTGAGTAGAACAAAGGCCTTGAGTATGCAGCTTGATTGCAAAGCACTTTTTTGGTTTTCAGCAGAAGGCAATCTCACCTGGAGTACAATACCCTCCTCTCATTAAAAATGCAAGATAGGATCTCCTCCTGGATCCTTTCTATAGAACCTGATGCAAGTTCATGGGCTGCACTGTCCTTAGCAGTGAGTGGCATTTAATCAAAGCCTTCTGTGAAATAATGTCAGAGTTTCCCGAGCCCTGTAAAGTCACCAAGAGAGTTAAGAGGTCCTTTAAAAAGGAATGGGAGATCGGACTCTGAACTTAGGAGTATTTAAAGCTTCTGCATAGAAGGCACAGACAATTTAATGTACACCTAGTTTCTCTACATTTTCTCAGGTCCAGGCTAGAGATTCCTTACTTCTCTGTGAAACTGCCCAATAGGAATAAATCATTTGCTAGCATCCTGATACATGGTATTCTGACATATTGTTTTTTAGGCTGGAATAAACCCACGGAAATCTTTTGTGTTTACATATGCATTTTACAGTGTATGCAGTGGTTTACAAACACTAGCACATCTAATGAAACAGTTTCCTTTCTGCGTCTGGTGTTTCCATCCAAAAACTTAAACTGCAAACCCAGCTACTATGAGGGAGAAAATATATTTGTGGCCCAATTTAACAAGCTTTTCTCTTTTACCTTACTTCTCAATGGTTTGAATTGTATCGCTACTTGTATATTTTCTATGCCTTGATTTATAGGTGTCTGGAAGTTTCAAGTCAATTCTGCTCCCTTGCTCTGTTAACTCCCTCCTTGTCACATGAAACAGTCCAAGGGAAGACAGACTTTCTGTTAAGTAGGTGCTCCCATGTTCCCTGGTGCTCTCTTACAACTCACCTTGTCATTCCTTAATTCTTTCTTCCCTGCCCCACCAGATCTCTCCCCCACTCTCCACAGCACCCCTGGATTTGTAATTTAAATTGCAAACAGTAACTTTACCAAGTGTCCAGCATATCTGTCACATGTTAATGATTTTCTGATAGCAACCCATGCATTGAACTCTGAGTTCATGCTAAAGTTCCACGTCCAATACTTTCCCTGAAGGAATTACCCAAATTATGTTTGCTTACCTCATATAAATGAACTTGTTCTTGGGTTACAGCAAAGATTAATAACACGTTATTTTGCACCAGTTTATCAATGAGTTGTCCAATTGTTGGATATTCCTAAAATTGACATATAGATTTTAAATGTCATCTTAACACAAGAGTGTAAAATAAAGAAAGGAGTATTTCTTTCAAAGTTATCATACTGAGTTTGGCATTTCAGTTTGGTTCTAAGTAAACAAATACACAATTAGCATCAGTCACTCAATTGGTTTAATAATTGTTTCCTAAATCTTGCAAATCGAATTAATTCCAGAGAGTCAGTGCCTGGCAATGTGATATATTATGCTCAGTCACTTCTAAGGAGAGCACTTGGAATTTACTTAAAGAATTATAGTGTGTCGTATTTTCCAGGGTAGAGACACGGTTCTTCTAAGCGCCGCTTGCCAACAGGCTCAAGCTGTAGAGAATGTTAGAGCTGGGGGAGGAGCAGTGGACATGACGGATGTGACTGCGGTGACTCAGGTAGCTCGGACACTCCTACTGGAATTGGATGAGGCGGGAGGAAGGGACAGCCTGCCGAGAAATGACACACTAGGGTTCCTAGGTGCATCTGATTTGAGACGTTCCTGCACCAGTTTTGGATTTGGTTTTACTGGCTTTTTGATGTCACTAATCAATTTTAGGGGATCCTGCGACGTTTTTACAGGACAACTGAAAACACATTGTATTTCTTTTTCATTGACACATTCATGCCCAAGTGATACGAGCTCTTTAAAAAACAAGAAAGGCATAAATGATCAAATTTGAACATGGCCTCTACTTTCCAAGGTTAAAAAACGTGCAGCACACTTGGCTGTTGTACGAATCCAAACGTGGATAATGTACAAACAGGAAACTCAAATGAAAGAGTAGCCTGCAAACAATGAGGCTAAGATGATGTTGATCATGAAGGCAGCCAAAGCAGAGCAACACTGACAAGTAAGCCCTCTCGTACACTGATGTGTTGTGTTCACATATTCTCAGCACTCTGGGACTAATTCTGCCTGATATCTTCTTTAGGCACAAGATTCAAATTCCAGGAAAACTATAGTTTTGTCTAAAATACTCCGGTAAATGATCCAGCTGCGTATCTGGCTGGGTAAAATGGGCTTGCCATCCGATTTGGATTTTTATTAGTAGATATCCAGATAACATAAATCTTCCGGGGTCTGTCTGACATTTTCAGTGTCCCCTGCTTTTCAATAGCCCAAACACCAAAAATCCCTGACCTTCAAGCCTAAATTCCTCCATCGCTGGGCCTTCCTATCTCCACATTCTCACACTTTCTACTGATGTGCATGTTTTGCAAGGATCACACTGTGAAGCCCTTCATAGACGGGCAAATGTGGTTTTCTATTTGGCCTAAATCAGTTGGTTTAATTTCCACAGTTATATTGTAAGTTCCTCAAGGCCAGGGACCGTGTCCTATTATTTTGTGGCCCTTGGAGCCTGGCTCAGCACTGAGTACATAGGAAGTGTTCAAAGGACCCAGGGAACTATGCTGTAGGCAGACATGGAAATAATCCACAACTTCTGTGCATTTGCACCAACTTACTGAGTGAAAGTAAATTGAACTTTTATTAGATGGGAAGGTCATACCAAGCAACAAGTAGTGCTTGCTTCTAAGATCCTGCTTTTTCAGAGATGTCTATTAATGGGGCATTTGAATAATTGCAAGAAAAAGTAATAAAAAAGAGATCCATGCCTCACATTTTCTTGGCCCTCAAAGGCTAAAACACAAAAATGTGGCTACTCTCATGGATATTATAATGTGGAAAGGCAACTTACATGATAAAAGAATATATAAGTTTGAGGACTACTATTGGTCAATAGGGGGAAACACTCATGTTGAAATTTAGAAATTTAAGTCAAGGAATGGTAGCAGGTAATTTATGAATCATTTGTTTTTTTTTTAAACTAATATATATTATATATATTAAAACTAATATATGTATTATAAATAATATTTATAATATATATTATCTCATTCAATTCTTTTTTTCAGGAATAGTTTTTCCAATCTGATATTAGAATTCTAGGTTCTTTCCCTCTCTCTCTCTCTCTCTCTCCCTCTCCCTTATATATATTTCTCTAGCACTGTCATTTTAAGAAGTCACTCGAATTCTCTATACCATATTTTCCCAAGTGTTAAGTAGGGACAATGTGATCTTCCCAGGTTGCTGCTTCATAATTCAATTTTAATTCATACATAGTCAACACCCATTTTGTTCCAGGCACTGTGCTGTCAGGAAATAGAGATAAAACACCAGTCCTGGACCCGAGGAACACATATTAAAGACTGACAAATATGAGCAAACACATTTGTGCATGGAGATGGGTAAGGAGACATCTACGTATTAAGAGTGAGGGGAGGGATGATCATTTTGGGGCCCAGCAGAGGGCAAAGAGCACTCTCTGGGAGCAGTCATAATTAAGTTGGGTTTTAAAAGATAATTAAGAGTCTCTCAGCAGCCTACAAGGGAAGAGCATTCCAGACAGAGGGAAGAACATGTCCTTGAGAGCCTCATGGTCCAAACAAGGAAAGCAGATACATAGGGTTCCGGTGAGGATCAAATACAATCATATATGTCAAAGAGCTCTGAAAATTTTACCTTGTTTTACAAAAGTCAAGAGCTTTTTTTTCTTTGAATGTTACCAGCATTTTTTAAATCACAAAAATAAGCCAAATGTGAATAAGCACCAGCCAAGCAGTACTTGACTAGTTGTTCCCCGTGGAGCATAATGGTGCACAAAAGCATGGCATTATTTAGGGGGCATGACTCTGGGACCATCATTCACTGAAATTCCTAGGTGATTGTTATTTTGGCCTAAGACCCCCTTTCTGGGGCTGTCGTTGAGAGCAGACCCAGAATTCTCACATATCCCCACCATCCACCTGTGCTCCTGTCGGAAGCTCTAAGGGCAATTTGTTAATCTCAAATCAGAAAATGTATGGTTTTCACCAAATGTGGGTTATTCTGCTGGGTACTGCAGCAATTGTTGCTTCATTTGCCTACTTGAAGCCCTGAAAACAGTGAAGAATGCAGGTTACACACCAAAACAGTTGACATGGAGTATTCATTTTTGTTGTCCAAGTGACAGAGCCCATCGTTAGGAATGACGATGCCTGCCAGTTTGCTGTCCATTCCAAAATGAGAATCAGCATCACTCACAAAGACCAGGAGATGGAGGGAGTCATTCCGCCAGCCAATTTTTTCCTACAGTGAGAGAGAAATATTTGGGTTGTACGGGATAGAGGCAGGCATTTATTGAGAGTGGATCAATTATGATTGGACACATTAAGATCATAAAAACTATAATCCTAATCCATCTATTTTGGCCCTTTTCATCTCTTCTGAGTTGATACTATTAATGAATTAAAAATATGAAACTCTATGGCATTTGATTTTTCTTGGATAACACTTTTAGATGATTTATGCTTCAGAAAAAACTGTTCCACTATAATCACTATCCAGTTGATCTTGACTTTTACATAGTTAATTATTTTTACTGTCCAGCTTTCAATTTACCAGAAAAATGAGGAGAGGGAATGAGGGAGGTCATAGATCATTCCAAACCCAAGTCTAAGCAAAACTAGTAAGAACGCAATACACAGTGGACTTAAAGTCTGCCTGTTCTATTAAAATGTCACCCAACGTTTAGGCACATTTTTCTTTTTCTACTGATACCATCCAAAAATTATAAATGTAACACAAATAAAAGAATTTTTTTTTCAAAATCAATCCCCAGCATATGGCTTTTTAGGATGATCTGTTGTCTGTTTCTTAGCAGAGCTCCCCCCTTTAATTGATATTATTCCAGGAACTAGCGGGACAAAAGCTCATACTGGCAGTGCCATCCCACCTGGCCCCTTTTCCCTTTTTCCCTTAATACCTTGGCTCCTCCACCTTCCAGAACCTTCAGCCCTGCCTGTTTCTTGGTATTTTCCAGGAAGACCTGTCATCTGGACAGGGGAATCATTCCCTTGGATACCTGTCTGATTGTCAAGGAGGGGCAATGCCCCTGCATTGTTGTAGGGACACTGTAGCTTCTGGTACTTATTTTGTTGGCTCAAAACAATAGATATCTAATCTTACGTAGAACTTTATACTGATTAGGGCATTTTTATTTTTCATTAATTTCTGCCTGTGATTTTTATTTTTACCATGGTTTATTCAAGAACAAATCTGATCTTGATCTTTGAAAATTGATCATACCTGACTATTGTTTTAACCAATTTTTCCCAACGCTACTATAATTTTATTAGATTATTTGAATATCAGGCATAAAAAAAGTGTCCATTTCAACACTAATAAATTACAAATTTTTGGAAATTTTTTGCTTTAAGAAACATAGAAATATGGCAGTTAAGGGAAAGATGGCTAAGCTTTTCAGAATAGATTTGCTAATAAGAGATGCAATTTGGGTTACCCCTCAGCATACCTTACACACAGCAGCTTGCATAATTGCATCAAATCCACCTTCTGGTGTGTCAATATTAGCAGAAATTTTCTGATTCTTCACAATTTCATTGAATCTTTCAGCATCATTTGTTAATGGCAGAATGTGCTTGAATCCAAATGTAGGTAAGCAGAAGTATGGAATACTACTGCAAAAGTAAGATGTGAAAATGTTCTTGGTGAAATATGATACAGCACACAATTAATGGATCTAGCAGCCTAGCAACTTCATCTTAAATCAAGATGAATTTTCCTCAAGTACCTGACTCTGTAACTTGATTATGAATTTCCCATTAAGGTTGTTCATGATCTCCCACCTACCCCTTCCAAACTGACCCTATTAGCTTGCACTTAGAGCTTACTGTGTATTTTACTCTGATTCAAGCTCAGATAACAGATAATCAGGTCAGACTCCCCACTCCTCTGTTTGTGTGTGTGTGCGTGTGTGTGTAATCACTACCTTCCAGTGCTTCTCAACCAAAATCTACCATTAAGCTTGCGTGATGACAACAATTCCTTTGTATTCTGCTAGCTTAAGCTATTATCAAGTATGAGTCACCCTATGGCAAGACTGAGAGATACCTGTCTTCTTTCTTCTCTTCTCCTTCCTGTACTCCCAACCCTACCTGCCAAGGGCCCGAAAGTCAGAGCAGGACTCTTGGTTCTCTAGCTTGATTCTGTTATGACTGAACAGACTGTTGCATACCTGGCTAGGAATAAAACTACCACTTAAAATAGTTGACACATGGGAGAAATGCCATGTTAAGAGGAGATCTGCCCCAAAGATATTGCAGTTCAACAGAAAAAGTTGATCATGAACTCAGCCACATCTTATTCTAAAAACCAGTTAGTAAGACCTTGGACAAGTTACTCAACCCTTATGAAATTTGGGTTTTCATTTGTAAAATGGAGATAATAGTATACAGCAGAGGCTTTCAAAGGATGGTCCTTGAACCAGCAGCATGAGCATCACATGGGAACTTGTTATAAATGCAAAATCTGGGATCCTATTCCAGACCTACTGAGTGAGATATGTGAGGAGTGGGCTCAGTGATGCATTCATATCTTCCTGACGCATTCTGATGTTTGAGAAACACTTGTATAGAAGTATGGAAACAAAAGAGAGTAGTCCACAGTGAGGTTGTGCTATGCTACCTGGGGAGAGCTGGTTGATTCTTGTGAGAATAGTTTTTTGGTTCAGTAGCCAAAACTTTGTGTGTCGCTGGCACACAAAGAACTGGAGCATTCTTCAGGGTCAGGGTCCTGTTCACCAAGTTCATTTGCCTGAGTCAGTCTTCGTTATTCACAGAATCCATATCTGCGAATTCACCTACTTACTAAAATTTATTTGTAGCCCCCAAATCAATACTTTTAGTACATTCTGAGTCATTTATATACACACATAGAAGGGAAAAAAATTTGAGTCACCTGATTCACATGTTCCCAGCTGAGGTCAAACAAGGCTCTGTGTTCTTACTTCACCTCTCATACTGTAAACAAGTGTCCTTTTTGTCATCTATTTGGTTTCCTTTTCCTTCTTTTTTTTTTTTCATTTGTGTGCTTTTTGTTGATGATCTTGCTGTTTAGAATGGTCCTGCAGAGTAGTGCTGAAGTGTTGTGTAGTGTTCCTAAGTGCAAGAAGGCTGTGATGTGCCTTATAGAGGAAATATGTGTGTTAGATAAGTTTGTTCTGGCATGAGTTATAGTGTTGTTGGTTGTGAGTGCAAAGCTAATGAATCAACAATATATATTAAATAAGGTGTCTTTAAACAGAAAGACACAGAAAATAAAGTTATGTATTGATCAGTTGGAAAAAAAAAAAAAAAAGTCCAGAGGCTTGCATGAGCCTAATCCTGTATTTTTTCTAGGAGCAATGATTTAGCATTAGCTAAGTAAGTATTTGAGGATACTTTATAGAGCAAGACTCCCATGAGTAATGAGAATCAACTATACAAATCAGAATGATTGTGGATGCACTCACACTGAGAGATGGGGCTCTGCTGGGACCAAAATGCTAGTATCTGCAAAGGTAGCAATTTTTTTTTTTTTCCCTGTCAGTAGACTTTAATGGAAAGCAGATCATAATCCAATATGTCCTCATGCTTTAGAACAAGGGGAGTTGGATGACCCCAGCAGTCTGAGATGTCCTAAGACAGCCATCTCCAGAATGGATGCTCTTGGTCATATCTGACTCCTCCCTCACCTGTGGTTGGCTTCCTCAGCTAACAAAGTTTAGGACGTTCTGATAGCCAACGGGACTAGAAACTCTGGAAGGGCCTTGGTTAAGGCTCTTGGGTGCATGTGGACCATACTTGCCTCTGGAACCGCTCTTTCTTCACATTCCCTAACCTCCCATGAGCAAACCTACAGGCCTGTTCATTCTTTCAGCTCTGTTGAGATACCTGGTCTGGTGGGCCCAGGAAGCCAGCCTACAGCTTACAGGGAACTTTCTGATTTTCTTTCTGACTCATTATATTTCACTTTAATTCTCAGAAGGCAATCGTTTTCTCTTATTTTCAATATCTTGCATCAGCTTTCATTGAAGCTCTGAAGTGCTGACCACAGATAGTATCTACTTAGTAAGATTGTTGTAAGGCTTGAATGAGCTAAACTATGCAAAGAACACAGCACAATGAGCTTTTCGGTTAAGTGCTTGCTAAACCTTAATGTGATTTTTTTTACCTAAATCACTTTTACACAAAGTCTAGCACAGACTTGACAACAGATCACAGATTTGGCCAATGGCATCTCAAGAATTGTATGTTTTTTACTGATCAAATATTAATACAGGTTCACTGAAGAAAATTTGAGTTAATATAAAAGTATAAAGAAGAAAATAAAAACATAAATGTTAAGTTATGAGATATATCACAGTTTATTTGATAATCTGTTAATAAAATTTTGTTTCATAAATCTTTCCATAATTAGGTAATGTTGTGATCCTTTCGCATACACCTTTGCAGGCTCTGCTGTATCTCTGCTGAGAATTGACTCCAGAGAAATTGCTGGGTTACTTTTCAATCCATACTAGCAAATGTCTTTCCAAAAAGTTTGTATCAGTTACATCATTATAAACAAAACAAAACAAAGCAAAACAAAACAAAAATATACCAGTTGATCAGTTAAAAATGGCATCTTAATTTAAGGTTTAATTTCTATTTTATTGCTGCTAAGACTGAGCACTTGTTCATATTTATGGACAGTTTGTATTTCTTCTTTTGCCAATTGCCAGCTTACATCCTTTGCTCATTTTCTTATTGGGGTATTTTTTTTATTTTCTAACTAAATTTTAAGAACCATTTCCCTTAAAAATATTAACCTTTTGCCTTTGTGGTTTGTATTTTAATTTTGTGTATGCTGTTTTTGGATATATACCTTAAAACTTTATGTAGTCAGGTTTGTTTTCAACCTTCAAATATGAGATGTATTTTAAAGAGTTATATGAGGAAGATGTTTAATTTTTTTTTTTCAAATCGTTACCTATGAAATGACAATAATTTATCATTTGTTCCAATTGCTCCAATAGCATTTAACGTAGTTGTGTGTTGGAAGAAAATGCATTTGATTTAGAATAAAAAGACTGAGAGGTGATCTATCGTTGGGCAAGTTACTTCACATTGCTGGGCCTCAGTATCTTCATCTGTAAAATGAGACTGGTGTACCTACTTGACGAAGTTCTTGTGGAGGTTACATGAGATAAAAAGTATGCAACTATGTGAGGTGTACCACTGTCCCTATGAACTAAGTATTCTTGAAAATTGTTAGTTTAATCTTTTATTTGGGGCTGCTTGCTCACACTGTACAAAAGTGACATTTGAACATCTTCTGAAACCAAAGAAACTAGCATTCCTATCTTTTTGTAAGAAATGTACATCTTTGTTGGTAAGAATTGCTAGGCAGATCTTACTAGAATGCTATGCTTTTGGAAAATGGAATGAAATTCTAGTTTAATTCAGTAAACTCACACGCGTGCTGGGAGACCGAGGTAGCTAAAGCAAAGCATAATGCCAGGCTTGGCTCATGCCAGGAAATTTTGATTAAGAGACTCCCCCTGTTTTGGTCAGAGTCTTTCCTCTAACAAATGCTCATATTGGGCTGTTATTTTCTTGGCATAGCAATTGAAGGAAGTAGGTACTCATTAGCAAATAATTTTATTTTGAGTCCCTAGATAACAATAGATTTTCATTTAAAACGAAGAATAAGGGCACCTGGCCGGCTAAGTTGGCTAAGCATCTGACTTAATTTCGGCTCAGGTCGTTATCTCACAGTTGGTGAGATCAAGTCCTGCATCCGACTCTCTGCTGATAGCAGCAAGCCTGCTTGAGATTCTCTCTCTCCCTCTCTCTCTCTGCTCTCCCCCCTGCCCCCCGCTTGTGCTCTCTCTCTTTCAAAATAAATAAATTAAAAAAATAAACTGCAGAATAATTGTGAAACACAATATACAAAAATACTATCTACATTTTTTGTTAGACTTTTAAATAAATGTACACAAACTAAGATTACAATGATACATACCAAATAGCTAACACCATCATTTTGAGTGGGATTAGAAATAATTTCCATTTTCCTCTTTTTGTCTGTATTCTCACATGGGCTAGTTATTGCCTTTGCAATAAGAAACTGTTCTGTACACTCATATGTGTTTGTGTGTGTGTACATGTAAGAAATCTAAGCATTTCATGGTTCTACTTCCTCTTTTGCAAAACTATAGTGAATACCTCATTGTTGGCATCATATTAAAAAAACCCACAAAACAAAACATAGCACATGTGGAATGATGTTAAAAAAGAAATCTCTCAAAATGTTTGATAGAGGGAGAAAATTTGACCTTTGTGCTATTAAATATTTTAAAATGCATATTACAACCTATCTACAAATATGAAAATGGGGAAAATACATTTTTGTTAGTGTATCTTAAACAATAGCATAAGGAAAACTTCTTTAAAAACTGTAAGCCACTTCAGCATTCTTTACATGGTGTAATAAAATTTTTTAGTGACCGTATATCCAAAGAAGATAAAGAAAGAAACTACTCCTAAAAGCATTAGAGATTAGATTAAACAGGTTTTAAAAGTGTGGTGCACAGACTCACATAGGTCCCTGAGACATTTTCAGAGAGGCCATCGGGTCGAACTATTTTCTGATAATAATAAAAGATGTTATTTGTCTTTTTCACTGTGTTGACATTTGCACTGATGCTGCAAAAGCAGTGGTGAGTAAAACAGCTGGTGCTGGAGATCAAGGCAATGGCTCAAACCTGGCTAGTAGTGGTTCTTATGATTTTTACTGGCAAGCATTTATAATCATAATAAAGTTGCTAGTTTTACTTGGTTATCTTTGATAAAGCAGTAAAAGTTACTCATTTTATTAAGTCTACACCCTTGAATACGTGTTTTTTAAAAAAATGTATTTCTGGGGCACCTGCCTGGCTCAGTTTGTAGAGCATGCGACTCTTGATCTCGGGGTCATCAGTTTGAGTCCCACGTTAGGTATGGAGCCTACTTAAAAAATAAAAAAAATAATAAATAATAAATGAAGTGTTTCTGTGTAACCACATGGGACATATGCATACAACATTTCTGCGGCACACGGAAGCACAATGTTCACAGTGACAAAAAACTTCTGCAGTTGTTTGAACTCAACTGGCCCTTTTTTTATAGAAGATTTTTACCTGAAAGAATGTGTGCCAGCCAAACTATTATTCCAACTTGGGTATGCGGCAGATATGTTCTTAAACATGAGGAAAACCTGTCCTTCAAGGAAAACAGCTGTCAGTATTTGTTGCCAATGATAAAATTTGAGGTAACTAGAAAATTAGAATTCTGGAAAATTTTAATCTGCTACCCATGAGATTAATAGCTTCTCAGGACTTGAAGACTTCTCTGATGAGATTTGTGGTGATATTAACAAATGTGACTTTTTTCAATACTGTGTTAGGAAACTTGGAAGATCTACATAATTCACTGAAGAAATATTTTCCAAATTACCGAAGTATATTACAAAATCACATACATGGGTAAAAGAGCCATTCAAAGTGCAAGACAGAACAATGGCTTTACACAAAGTTCGTTGATATTGTTTCAGACTCCACTTGAAACTAACTTTTACCTCTTGTCTAGTTTGAATGTAGTATCAAAGAAGAATGTCCACAGACATTGTAAAAAGCTATTAAATGCTTCTCTCTTTTCCAACTATAAATCTATGCGAGATTTGACTTTCTTCAGGGAATTCAACCAAAACAAAATATTGCAACAGATTAAATGCTGAAGAAGACATGAGAATCCAGTTGTTTTCTATCAAACCAGATATTTTAAGAGGTTTGTAAAAATGTAAAATGGTGCCACTCTTCTTGCTGATTTTTGTTTTGTTATGAAAAATATAAATTTTTTTTGTAAAGATGTGATTTTATAATAATGTATGGCATGTTTCTTATTGGAATTATGAAATGAATCAATAAATAATCATTTAAAAAATTTCTCAGTTTTATTTTCTAAGATGCTGAATTTTGATAGATACAACCCACATAACTAAAGCTTTATGGGGTCTTAATTTTTGAAAATAGAAGAAAGTCCTGAGGTCTAAAATTGTGAGGACTCTACTTAAAAATAACTAGAAATACTAAGTATGGATGAGAGAAAGAAAATTAATACTTGTTTTGAATGTTTGTTATATTCTGACCTCATTCAATTGTCATGATTACCCTAGGACATGAATATTATTATCCTCATTTATATGGGAAGAGACCTACTAAAAGAGAGTAAGTTGTTTGTCCAAGGTTAGGATTTAAACCCAGGTCTGAAGAACTCCTCACTCTTTCCTCTTATTGCCTTCCTACCAAAGAACATTTTATTCCTTAATTATGAGGTTTGGATTGATCAAAGGATTGACTATTATGTTTGGTATTTGAGTTCTTGGTGAGTATATGTCTGGGGGTGGTATCTGGACAGAGAAACTGGGAGAATTAGGGATGTGAAAGGCAAGGAAAAAATATACTGCTGCAGGAAATAACTCATTATTTATAATTTTAACTAATGGCAAATTTTGCAAATAAGAATAAAAGAGACACCTTTGGAAAATATTGACCTTTCAAGAGATCAAATGGATGATTCTCCTTTGGGACTCCATTCACCACAGCTTGTGCAATGCTCTGCTCTCCCCCTAACTTCACTCTGTTGATGTTGGTAGTAACTACCACTTACGGAGAACTTCAAGGTCAAGGCCAGTACCAAATGCTTCATTACCTCACCCAGTCATTACAACCACTCTGTGTGATCGGTATGGTTAATCCAAACTGAAGCTTTAAGGGTGAAAATGTTCACTTAAGTTGATGTTACAAGTGAGTAGACAAATCTGAACCTAATGCAGGGCTGATGGCAAAGCCCATGCTTTTAATGACCATGCTAATACTGTGTGCCTGCTCCTCAAAGAATTTCAGCTTTTTGAGGACTGAGTATAAGTCTTTTTCTTCCAGATATCTCCATGCCTGGCACAAGGCTTGGTACATAGTTGGAGCAGAGTAAATTTTTGTTGAATGAATTAATGAATAAATGAGTGAAATACAGTCAGAGCTATAAAAAGCCAAACTGCTTCCTTTTTTCTAGGAACCTGATTAAGGACAGGGTCTTATTGTTAGATGATGGGCTGCCAACTTAGCTGAGCCATTGGTTTGTTAATTTTAATTGTTTTCTCTGGTAACAGTCCTTACTCATTGGTTCCCATGGTCATTATTGTACTTGATGTTACTACCTCTTATCTGGCCTGTGACAGAAAGAATGATTTTGACTAAGCCCCTGGGGCAGAGGTTGGACTTTGTAATCCTAGATGAAACTGCACTACTAGACTTTCTACCAAAGCTTAACATACCAGAGATCTAAATAAATACAAATTAAAAATAAATAAATAAATACACATTTTAAACAAATACAACATTCTCTATTAAACATATATATATGAGGGCCAGAGCATCAGAAATGCTTTGGGAGGCTGTTAGAACCAAGTTCACTTCCCTTCACAAGTGAATCAAACAATTGATAATAGTAATCATACCTTACTATTTAATATACACCATAAATCTATTCTCTAGAAAGCTCTTTGTTGAGTCTTGCCAGAAGTGCTATTCTTCTCTACTACCAGAAATCTGGCTTCATTTGGGGTAGCAATACACTTCCTTTGCAGCTAGCCATGGCTATGTAACAAGTCCTGGCCAATGAGATGAAAGTATAAGGAATTGGGGAAAATTTGTGGCAAAACTCCTTAAATCAAGGAAATAAAATTCATCATCCATTTATGATTTTTTAAAAAATTTACCAAATAAGGAATAGAAAAGAACTTTCTTGATCTGATAAAAGGAATAAAAACAAAACAAAACAAAACAAAAAACAGTAGCTGATAATATAACCAATAGTGAAACATTGAAGATTCCCTCCTAAGATCACAAGTTAAGTAACATCATTCTCCACTTCTATTTAAAATCGTATTAATGACCCTAAGCAGTGCAACAAGGCAAGAAACAGAAAGAAGAGGCATAAGTATTGGAAGAGGAAGAGGTTGTTATAAATGACATGATCATGTACATAAAAAATTCTAAGAAATCTATAAAAAACTAGACTGGAACCACTGAGAAAAATTTATCAAGGCTGCAGAATGCAATGTGAATATGCAAAATAATTCCATTTCTATATGTTATCAAGAAACAAGTAGAAAATACTTTTAGCAACAGAATTAAGAAAAAAACAAACAACCCTAGGAATAAATCAAAAAAAGGATGTATAGGATATCTACCCTGAAAATGACAAACCATTGCTGAAAGAAAGTAAACAAGACCTAAATGAATGAAAATATATGTCATATGCAATGATTGGAACATTCAGTATTTTTAAGATGTCCATTCTCCTTAAATTGACTTATCATTTCAATGCAATTCCAATCAAAATCTCAGCATATTTTTTGAAGAAATCTACAATGTGATTCTAAAATTTCTGTGGAAATGCAAAGGATCTAGAATAGCAAAACAAAAGAGGAACAAAGTTGGAGAATTTACGCTCCTGATTTTAAGACTTTTTATAAAGTTATAGTAATAAAGACTGTAAGGCATTGGTGGTTACATGGGTGTATTCAGCGGATCAGGGGAACAGAATGGAGTGTCCAGAATTACATTCATACATATATAGTCAATTACTTATTAACAAGGATATAAAGGTAATTCAATGGGGGAAGGAAAGTCTTGCTTAACAAATAGTGCTGGAGCAATTGGGTATTTGCATGAAAAAAAAAGATGAACCTAAGCCTTTTCCTCATTCTAAATACAAAAACTAATTTGAGGTCATAGACCTAAATGCAAGAGCTTCAACCGTAAAGTTTCTAGAAGAAAAATAGGAAGAATATTTGGGATATTTGCTAAGGTAAAGATTTTTTTTAGGACAAAAAAACACACTAGCCACAAATTTAAAAATTGAAAAATGGAACTCCCACAAAATTAGAAACTTTTGCTTGACCAAAGGCATTGCTAGAAAAATAAAAATACAACCCACAAACAGGGAAGAAATATTTGTAAAACATGTATTTGACAAAGAACTTTTATCCATATATTTGACAAAGAACTTTTATCCAGGATATACAAGGAAATTATATAACATAATATTGAAAAGAATCTAATTTTTAAAAATGGGCAAACAACTTGAAAAAATACTTCACAAAATAAGATATGAGAATGGAAGGAAAACCGTGAAAAGATGCTCAATATCATTTGTTATTAGGGGAATGCAAATCAAAACTACAATAATATACATAGCTATCAGAATGGCTAAAACTGGAAAGACTGACAATACTAAGTGTTATCAAGGATTTGGAACGATTGGAACACACTGCTGATGGAAATGCAAAATGGCAAATCTACTTTGGAAAACAATCTGATAGTTTATTTAAAAATTAAAACTACACTTATCATACAATTTAGTAACTCCAATTCTAGGTATCTATCCAAGAGGAATAAAAACATACATACACACAAAGATTTAGTGGCAAGTGATCATGGCAGCATTTTTCATGATAGGCAAAAAAATGGGGAACAATCCAAATATCCATCAATGAAAGAATGAATAAACAAAGTGTAGTAAATCCATACAACGGACTATTACTTAAAACCGAAAGGAACAAGCTACTGATCAACATAAAATCATGGATGAGTCTCAGAAACATTATATTGAATAAAAGAAGCCGGAAACAAAAGGTGTATACTATATTATTTCATTTATATGAAATCCAGGAATAGGCAAAACCAATCTAAATTATGGAAATCAGAAGCAGTTACCTCTAGGCGAATAGAACCGACTATAATGTGGCACAAAGAAACTTTCTGAGGTGATGGAAATGTTCTACATCATGTTTTATGTGGTAATTACATTGGTATATTCAATTGTCAAAACTCATCAAACTGAACATTTCTGATGTATGGCATCTTGGTGCGTATCAATGATACCTCGAAATAAAAGGTGGGGAGAAAGGCAGTGCCTTTTATTGATCTGCCCCTCTTTTCCTCTTTCTTTACTGTCTGGAATGAAGAAGTAATGAGTTGCATCCCTGAAAACTCCTTGGGCCTTGAAGTTAAAATCCAAGAGTCAATGATGGGAGAGCGAAAAGCAGATAAGGCCCAGATCCCTGATGTGTGGAGCTGCCATACCAGCCTTGAATTGCCTTTTTCTAGACTCCCTTCATGTGAAAAAGAAAACAAAAACCAAAAACCTTCCCTTTTTAAGCTACTGTCTCTGGTGCTTGCAACCAAACACAATTCCTAACAGCTACAGTCAGTGATGAGTTCCTTTCATGGTCAAATTATCTTTGTCTATGTCAGATTCTAGTTGGGAACCACACTGAAAAGTTTTTAAATGATATTATAAAGGTGCTTGTCTTTTAGAGATTGATGCCTTGGGTGTATAAAAGTATTAAAAGTCAATATACTTTTGGAAAGCTGTTGCATATATACTGGATTCATAGTAGTAAGGGGCTTGGTTTTGGACCAACCCAGATTTTGGTACAGATCACTGATTAGTCATGTGGCCTTGGGAAAATTACTAACCTCTCAGAGCCTCTGTTACTTCCTCTGAGTAGAAGGATGATAAAACCTGCTTTGAACTGCTGTTATTATGAAGATTGAATGAGGTCCTGTGTGTGCAACCTGTAGCACAGTGTCTGGCACACAGCAAATGGTAGCTCTTTTTAATAGAAGGATGTTGAATCATTTGATTTTGAACGTGTCATTGACTGTACACGTATGCCATCACAAAGCAACTTTCCCCTGACCATCACCTGGATAACACATGGTTTTAATAGCTGACAGTAGCAGGTTACAATAGAGTCCATAATGCTTATTTTCCTACTGAATTGGGTAGCAGAGAAGGCTGGAAATAATAAGAGAAAGCCAAGCGATAAGAGAAATCCACATTTCCCAAAGTATGTCAGAGGGAACTGTATAAATTGGTATTTTGGCAGAAATCATGGTCATGGAGAAAAATACTCTGAGAAAGTATGGGTTACTGTCAAAGAGCCTCAGAAAGAGGCGGCCTTTGGGAATAGAAGGTCTCTGAGAGGTTGTAGATGGACACAGGCCATTGAAACCTATAGTGAAAGAGTCACTTCCCCTGTCTGCAGAACACGAAGCCAAATTTGCCACTCCTGAAAAAAGATTCTACACAGGAAGACAGATGTGAGGGTGCTGAAAGAACCCAAGGCCAGAACCAGGTATTAAGATGAGGTCACCTTGGTTCCAAAATGCCCGGACAACTGAGAGAGCTGCCAAGATCCAACCTGGCAGGAGGGAAATGCCAGGGAGTTAGCAAGCTCCTGGCAAGTGCCACTCAGAGCAGGGCCATCTCTACAGAAAATCAGTGTTCAAAGATGCCAGAGAATCATTTACTTACCTGCAAGGGTTGGCGATTTCTTCTGGTGTTGTTTTCATAAAAGGGGAGACGGGTTTTTCCACAAAAGAGCCGAAGCCCAGTCTAAAGTTGCTGGTTAATTTAGACATCTCCTTGGAAAGCAGGGAGCCCAGCTCTTTGATTGTGTTGAGGTCATCATCCATGGAGGCTGAGAGGTCCATGAGGTAATACAAGTCCACTGGATAGTCCTCTGTCTGGCGGACTTGCACTTGCAGGGTCTGTTCACTACCTGCAAAGCCCATGTAAGAAAAGAAAATACTTAAAAATACATTGAGACTGGGGCACCTGGGTGGCTCAGTCGGTTGGGCATCCGACCTCAGCTGGGGTCATGATCTCACGGTCCGTGAGTTCAAGCCCCACATCAAGGTCTGTGCTGATAGCTCAGAGCCTGGAGCCTGCTTTGGATTCTATGTACCCCGCCCCCCCTCTGTGTACTCTCCCTCCCACAGTCGTGCTCTGTCTCACTCTGTCTCTCAAAAATAAATAAATGTTTAGATGAAAAATACATTGAGACTTGTGAATAGCCATTTACTGGGCCAACTGGCTACTTCATACCAATAAGAACTTGCTGGAGATACTGAGGATTTCATAAACTACCTGGTCAAATTTACAAGTGAATGAGCCCATGAAAAATCTTTCAGCAGTGAGTTTAGAGCTACTAAAGGAGGTAAAAGTTAGGATATTTTATATCTCCTTGGGAGAACCAGCATCCATTTAGATGGAAGATAAGCTGAATTTTTTGTATGTGGTTTTAGCCAGGGAGAAGAAAATAAAGAGGTGTTTAAAGCTACATTACAGTTCTTGAAGAAATGTGAGGTAGGCCCTAACAACATTTGAGCAATTCAAATGCTTACTATTAGATAAGCTTATTTTAGTGATGCATTTGGAGTGTGAGTGACCAATGTGAATGAAGAAGAGTATTAGGCCAGAGATTCTCTATTTCCTTAAGAATGGGAACTCTGACTCATAATAATCATGATATGTAACATGGTACCAGATCTATTAGCTTAATAATGGTATTACCATATGTGACGGTAGATTTATTTACATGAGCCAATGCTCGTGTAAATCACAACATACCTGGTCTCAATTTAAGAGTCAAGCTTTGAGGTGCAATCTGAACAATGTCAGAACTATTTTTCTGTCTGCCTACACTGAGAGGCTTATTTGTAAGTATTTCTATTTGGGAGACAGGGTTTTCGATGAAGGTTAGTTGACATCCTTTAGCTAAAAGAGTTGCTGGGGTATCACACCTTTCTCCAATTCCAGATGGATGGGTAAAATTCTAAAACAAGAAAAAAAAAACAATAAAGAGAAAAATAAGACAAATCTCCGTTTCTTTATAAGACAAAATTTTTTTTTGCTTGTTTTGCTAGTTGGGCAGCTTGCCATACTCAGTATATCATATCCCCATGTGCCTGATGTTAATTGTAGGCCTAAAATTAAGTTATAGCAGAATAACCAGAGAATTCTGCCAGTGAAATTCTGAGTAAAATTGGATTCTCCTTTTAATTATACCCAGTTGAATTCCCCTACCAGTTGTTTATTTGTTTGTGTTGCTATTTTGTTCTTAATGCTCACTTCTTTAAAGCTCTGTGCCATGACCACCAGATCCTTGAAACGGTTGATAAAGTTAATATCATTCCATGAAAATATCTGCTTGGATTGACCTGTAGGCTCCTGGACTGTCTTAGCTCTCCGTGTGTCTGTTATCAAATCTGACGACAAAGAAAGCCTTTCCTGTGGGTTCTGAAAGGGCAAAGATTGTGACATCTCCCCATCTAGCTCTCTGTTCTGGCTTAACTTGTGGATACATTCATTACCCCTCTATTGAGGCCTTACTTCACTAAAGTTTGGGGACTTCACTACAGTCTTGGGGACTGTAAACTCAGTGTCTGAAAGTATTCCAGTTCAAGGTCTTTGGAACTTTTCTCCAAGATTTGGAAGTGGAGAAGGGAAGCAAAGAGAATATGGTGTAAAAGACTACTTTTTTGTGTAGGACTCAGGAGTTTCCCAGGCCCCTTCTGATCCACTTGGTAACAGGAGGCAGTGAGATGATGTTTCCAGGCTAGAAACAACCTTGCAACATTGACCCAGATGGAGTTGAGAAATAATTACCTGTCTTACCCCATAGCACAGCTGCTCTAGAGCTACTGAAGTTCTAGGCAACGTCAAATTTGAGGCTCATGGACTGTCATGCTTGGAAAGAAGCAAACCAAGGCTCATAGGGTTTTCCTCATCTCTTAGAATTCTAAGCCACTCTAGCTATTTCACCAACTAGAAAGGTTACATTTCTTCTGAAATTGATTTTTTAGAATTCATTATTTGTCAGTGAGGCCTGGTACATATTTGAGGCCCTAGACTAAGCATAGCAAATGCTGTAACTTCCCATGCTACATCCAAGGCGAACAGTGGCTTGACAAGGCCTCAGAACACTTCTCAACACAATATCGCTGCCACCACCTGTAACCACAGTGTTGGCCAAAGTGTCAGAGGTGGTGTTAACCATAGAACCTATTTTTTTTTCCAATCTACTCTAAACAGAAGCCTCGTGTACTGTTTGCTTCAGTTGTCTCAACTGATGTAACTACTTCTCCTGTTAGAGTGTGTTCAGAATACTCTGCCTTTGAAAATTGACAATAATGTGACTAACAAGTGTCATGCACAAGTAAAGCTATTCAGGAGTGACTTAAGAAGCCCCCTTTAATGAGTGCTAAAATAATACATTTAAATAAAAATCTACAGGTAGGCGTATTGTTAGACTGATTTGTCGTTGTGGGTCTCTGGCATGAAATTAACACCATCTTCTTCAGAGAGTCAATATAAAAAAATGTGGTTTTCCTCTTTGTATATTCTCAAAACTGCTTTTGATATATGAGTTTACAAAAAGCATAACTCCCTCACATGTGTATGTATGTCCCATCAGTCAGAACAGTAGTGGGGGAGTGAGCTGGGTCTGTGTTCTGTGTCTGTGAGGCTTTCCTCCATGGTATACACTCAACTTGGAATTTGAGATTTAGTAATTATAGCCTACTCCTGAGCCAGGCACTCAGGTTTGTTCCCCTTTGAGCATACTACTCAGTTCTTGCTGAACTTGGCGTTTGTATGCTTTGATTTGTGTTCAGATTCTTTTTGTGAGATTCAGTAGAGAATTGTTTTAAATCCAGGAAGAGTTAAGACAGCTCAGGAATCATTTACAGATGGCTCTAAGGTGTCACAGGAGGCAGTGACTTAGGATTCCTTGTTACATGTGCCCCCACCCCCTTATACTACTTTTACATAGTTTTCCGTTTGATCAGATAAGGAATGTCTGTTTCGGGCTTTGTCATCAGTGTGGTATAGAGTCACCAAGCTCATGAAAGCTTAATTTTTAGAAGAGCTGGATACTGTCTGAATACTCAAATTTGCCCCAAACCTGGAAGACATCTCTTAGAACCCGGCGGTGGCTCCGAATGGATCCTTAGACAGAGTGCAACTATGCTATTGAAGTTAAATGTATGTTTAACTTTAGAAAATATCCTCTCCGTGATCTCTGATTACTCAGAGCCTTGGCATTTGACATGTAACCGGTTAGAAGCGACTTTAAAATAAGAGGAGGGATCAGGTTAATAAAAGATGCCGAGTTAGGTATTTTTCACAATGATTTGACATTCACTACTTCCGCAAATTGTTTCCGAGAGTAATCACGTGAATGACACTGTGATCTACTAATGCTTACATTTTTCTTTCCTGATTTGTTTCGCTCCTATACCCCACAGAAGGCAGAAAACTATCAGAATAATCATCGATGGAATCCGCAGGAAGTATAACTGCAGTTTTTATAAACACGATGAAGTCATTTGTTTTACCTCCTGAGAACACCAGGCACACTGAGGTCCAATGAGTAAGCAGTCTTCACAGGTTTCTGCACCTCCCATAGCACAGCCACCTGTGTTTAAACCCAGCAAGACACAAGGGATTCAGCACACTTTCGGTCACTCCACTTACGAGAAAGAAGTATGGCTCTTAAAATACATGAATGAAACAACATCAAAGTCAATTTTAGTCTTCAAAGATCAGTCCTTGAAATTTTGGCAGCTCGTTAAAAAGTTCATATTTTACATCCGTCACATTGAGAACACTTATGTCTTTTTAGCCAAAATGATCATTCTTTTTTTTTTTCTTGAAATATAAAACTATCTCAGCTTTCACAAACTTAGAATCATTCAATTTATTAGCCTCATTCACTATCATCCACTTTAATTTTTAGAAATTATTTGCAACCATTAAAGAATGCTTCTCTCTTAAATGTGTTATTTTTTTATTCTTAAAATAAGGTTTTCTTTTTCAAGATTATTACTCTTAAGCGGAAGACCTTGTACAATAGAATAGCTAGAAAAGTTACCAAGATGGTTGTCACGAAGGTATTAAGGAGCCCTATTGTGTAGAAAAGCTGTTTAATTCTCCTCATTAAGATGCCCACGCAACCTTTGTATTTATTTACCTGAAGCCTGGAGCATTTGCTGTGGGAACAGCCCTGCCTCCGCCTGTAATTTGTTAGTGTTCCTTCAATGGCAACGAGCAAACGAACAGATCAAATAAAAAATGACTTCAGATCTAGTTTCTGAACCAAATGACAGGTTTGTCAAGCATACCGCGAAAGCAATATATCGGAGAGCTTAGGTCTTACCTTGTACGTGATCGTTCCTTCCTAGAAATAGAAAGAACAGGCAAAGCAGTTCAATCCCCATTCGTTTCAGTTCTCGCTGTGCAGACAGATTAAAAAATGAATTACCTTCAACATTACAAGACCAAAGCTGAACATCGTTAAAGTCTTTCTTTTCTTGAGGTGTAAAATTTTAAATACTACTTACGCTGCTTTGAAAAGAAACTTGAGATGTAAATTTAAAAGTTTTCATTAAGACTGAAATGAAAACAGGCTACCTGGACAGGTAAAGAAGGAAAGCTGTGTTTAAAAGCAACTTCAACATGATTTACTTCCTTGTTCTCCTTATAAGGAAGGCAGGTGTACGTACAATCACCAAGAAGGTGGGGAAATTCATTCAGCAGAAATTTTTGTATAAATTCTCTTAGTCTCTCTGCACCCTAGAGAAAGTTAATATCTTTAGTGAAATAGTAATCAATGAAATGTCAAAAGAGCAATGGAACTAGAATCTAAAGTTTTTCCTAAAATAGTTTTAATTTAATGGCAACAGTAAAGGTGATACATAAAATACAAGGCTATAACTTCTATGTAAGAAGCATTTTAAAAATAAGCTAAAGGCAGATACCTGAGATTTTTGTATTCCATTGTTAAATCCTTTGCAGAAAATTGAAATGAACTCTGAAAAATAAAATTCATTTTACAGTCAAACTAGAAGGCAGACTAGGGAAAGCAAAACACTGCTCCTTTGTTTTTCATATTGGATGAAAGATATTTTTTCATGAGTATAGAATTCTTTTTTTTTAAGTTTATTTATTTTGAAAGAGAGAGGGCACAAGTAGGGGATTGGCAGAGAGAGAAGAGAGAGAGGGAATCCCAAGCAGGCTCCATGCTGTCAGCACAGGGCCTGACACGGGGCTCAAACACAAACTGTGAGATCATGACCTGAGCTGGTATCAACAGCCAGACACTTAAACAACTGAACCACCCAGGAGCCCCCTCAGCATAGAATTCTCAATTAAAAAGTGTTATTGGAAATAAATATAATATATGAAAATGAAATTAGACCCAGAGTAGATAATTTCACAACAACAGCAATGGACACAGAAATGGTGGTGCCTAGGATTCAGCATCCCTTTGGATAGGGACCAACGGCTCTTCTTTCTGTCCCAGCCTCTAACTTGCCACTTAGCCCATAGCAGGTATTTACTTGTTAAAAGAAACAGTGACCAATTTAAAATATATACAATCTATGTCTAAATTCATGTGGTCGATTGCCTATTTTCCCAATGTATTCAGGAGAGTGTTTGGGGATTTGTAAAAACTGAAAACCAGTAAGAATCAAATATTCGCTTTGTTACTCTCTAAACTCTCTGACCTTGGACAGGCTTCTTTGTGGCTGGGCCTATGTCCTGGGAGATTATCCTTTAAAGGTGTATTTCTAGACAAGCATGCGAATTCTGTGGAGAGAGGAAAAGCTAATTATAGACTGCTCAGGTTCTTCTCGGAAGGCTGTGTTCAATTTTGAACTCCATCATACACAAGAACATGAAAGAACATGGCAAGAATCCTGTAGAGAGAAAC
The DNA here is from genome assembly GCF_046562875.1 of Panthera onca. NCBI lineage: Eukaryota > Metazoa > Chordata > Mammalia > Carnivora > Felidae > Panthera > Panthera onca. The sequence goes on along the minus strand of NC_138346.1, from coordinate 72,007,861 downwards.
TAGAATTATTAAAAAGCTGAAAGATATACCTTTTGGGAGAAAAATACAGTTGTACAAAATCAGTCGATTTATAAAAGCTTGAAGAAGAAATATTTGAGGCATAAAATATCTGTGTCCTTGATATTGTCTCCATATTTGTACTTAGTATTAGCAGTCATTCATTCATTCATTCATTCATTCATTCAGCAAATATTTATTGAACATCTACTCTGTGCCAGATATTGTTCTAGAAGCAGAGGATATGTCAGTGAACAAAAGCAAGTTCTTGACTCATGAAGCATATAGTCTAAGCTGCTTCTTAAAATCAGGCAATAATGAAGTTGACTAAAAATGACAAAGCTGGGTAAAAGGAAAGAGGGGTAGAGAGGGTATGTTATTTTATTTAGGATAATCAGGGAAGAGTTTTCTGCTCAGCTGACATCTGACAGAGCCCTAACTGACTTCGGCAACCAAATGCAAACGCCTTGAGACAGCCTCGTGCTCAGCATTGTCAAAGACAGTGAGAACAAAAATGGACAAGAAGCGTAGGAAATGAGGTCAGATTTAGAGGTAGAGGCCAGAGTGCATGTAGTGTCGACCTTGAACTTTATTCTAAATGTGTTTGCAAGGTCATCGGAAGGTCGAAAGCAGAATAATATTATTTGATTTGCATTTAAAAAGAATTACTCTGGCTGCCATGGAGGTCATAATGTATGGGGGAAGATTAGAAGGCAAGAGGCTGATTAGAAATTTATGGCAATTGTTGAGGACAGAGACAAAATGATTGAAACTAGTGTGTTGATGATATAGGAGGACAGTGGTAGGCGGATACAGGTTATAATTTGAAAACAGAATAAGGCTTATGGAATATTGGTGTGCATATGGAAGAGAGATTTTTGGCCTGAGCAACTGAATATATAATACTCTTTCCTAAGAAGGGTTACCCTGGGTAAAGATCAGGTTTCACATGGTGGAGGATGGAACTAAAAAATACGTTATGCTTGAGACCTCTGGAAGATAACCAAGTGAAGACGACACATAGGCAGCTTGGTATCTGAGTCTGGGAGTGGGGGTGGTTTTGAAGTGTGAACTGTAAATTTGAGATCATCAAAGTGGATTTAAGCTGAATTAGATCCCAAGCAAGGGAAGGTAGATAAGGAAGAGCTCTGAGAACTAAACCCTGGGGCCTGCAAATAGCTAGGGGTCTGGAGCAGAAGGATCCAGTAAAGGAAGCTGCTATCTAAAAAACACTCCTCTAGCTAAACAGGAACTTCTTTCCTGGAAGACCATTCTCCAAGTATCTCCCACATTTGTGTCTATCTTGCGAGCAGAGGCACTGACTGCTTTTGTTCTGGATTATCTTTTCAAGGGTGTTTGCAAAGTGAATTGCCTTTGAAGGTAGAGATACTGTCTGTCTGTAGGACAAAGAGCAAATTGCTTCCAGCTTTGGAAGACAGAGATGAGTCACCCTCAGAATAGGAGCAAGCATGCTTATTGCCCATTATAAAGGATTCAGTTTCCCTAAGCTTGGGGCTCCTCTCTTGTAACACAGGCATTCACATGAGCAGGTGCCACTTCTTCCCCTTTGTGTCACCTCCTGGGAATTGGCCTTGGGGAACTGGTAAAAAGAAAGTGCTGTTCCTCTGGCCATTGCTATTGCTGTGAATAACATAGTCCATTATCTCTGACCTAGGCACCTCATGTGTCTGTCAGCACCCATGGATCTGTGATAAGCTAACTTGTTAGCTTGCAAGGAAAATCTCAAGTCCTTCACAGTTCTTGACAATTTTCTACTTGAAATCCACCTTTTCCTATAGACTAAACATGCAATTGTCAAATCTCATTTTTAAAAAAAAATTTTTTTAACGTTTTTTGAGAGAGAGAGACAGAGTATGAGAGGAGGAGGGGCAGAGAGAGGGAGACAGAATCTGAAGCAGGCTTCAGGCTTTGAGCTGTCGGTGCAGAGCCCAATGCAGGACTCATGGACCATGAGATCATGACCTGAACCAGTCGAACCCTTAACCGACTGAGCCACCCAGGTGCCCCTGTCAAATCTCATTTTGAAAGATAATCTTACACCCCAAAAGACTGCCTAAAATACCTTGGACTGACCAGTGCCGCCCCAGTCATTGAGCAGTCTGTGTACCCACTGACCTCCCTGGCAACCACCATCAGGTACTTTGGACGAGCTGGGATCAAAGATACCTGCACAACCCTGGATGTGACCACTCCCTAGAAAGTTTTCTCTAAGGATCTAGCCACCACCAAAAATCTACCTCTCCCAGCCTGTCTTGCAGTTAAGAGAATTCCAGTGACTAACTCATGCCAATGGAATATGAGTGAGAGTGGCTTACACCAGGTCCAGGCCATCTTCATGCCCCTCTGCCAACTGGATGCGGGCAGCTGCAGCAAGGTCCTAGGGAAATTCCAGACACTGAGTTCGACCCTGTGCTTAAATTGAGGACCCTGTACCATCCCATGTATAGACTTCCATCCCAGTTCTTAAAGTCATAATTGCACTGCTTTATCTATCCTGTCTCCGATTGCAACCCCTCAATGTTAATTCCCTCCCCTACTTCCAAGCCTTTGCACATTCCTTTGTGCTGCGTGGAGGCCCCTGCCTTCATCTCATTCCTCTCACTGGCTAACCCAGCTCACTGCCAGGTCTCAGAGCAGACATCAGTACCCACAGGAGGACCTTCATGGTCTCTCCAGACCTCTGTGTGCAGACTTTCTCTAGGACAGCCCTGTTCACTCTGCTTGTAATTGCCTAATACTTGCCTCTCGTGCCCACTAGGCTGGGAGCTCCTTTAAGGCACTTGCTTATTCAACAAGTATTTATTGAATTCTTCCTCCATAACAGGCAGGGACTGTGTCTTAATCTTTATATTCCCAGCAAACAGCATAATGCCTAGTACTTTGTAGGTAGTCAGTTAATATTTATCAAGTAAATGAATGAATTTTATATCTTCATTGTCAAGATTTTTCCCTGTTATAAAGCAGGTACTCTATGGATATTGAGTAAATTGATAAGTAAATGAATGAGTGCTTTTTGGAAACTACATAATATAATTAGGAGAGGGAAAAGGTGTCCCCTGCTTGGGTGGTGATGAAAGTTGACAGAAAGCTTAAAAGGCAGGGTGGAAAAAAATACTTTAGAGAAAATATAAAGCAGAACAATACTACAAGAAAACATCCATCCACTCTGTTTTCACCTGGGCACCACTCTAGATAATTTGTAACAGGCTATAAGGCATAGAGAAAACATTCTTGCTTCCTGAAGATGTGGTGCCTGGTGCCTTCTCCTGGAAAGTACCTGCCCTCTGTACCCCTATAGATGGAAGTGGCCCTCATTGTTCCATGAGCTAACCAGCACCCCATGAGGTATCCTAAATGAAAACAGTGTCCCCTTAGCCAAGCCACTCAGATTAATTACTTCTGTTCCTTTATATATGGAATTTGAACTAGAAAGCACAGACTAAAAAATCAAGGATTTGGCACTGAGGCTGAAGCTGAAGCTAGCAGGGAGAAGATATCCGGTTAGAGGGAAAATGATGCTTCAGGAGTGAATCAATGTCTAGAGGAACTGGCAGCTACAAGAAGGTAAAAGAGGAAGAAGCCCGAGGTAGAGGAAAGCCATAATGAGCAGAAGATGAAGTGGTGGGTTGAGAGTATCAGAGTCAAAGCAGCAGAGAAGGGCCCCTGTACCACATGAAGAGGACACTAGAGTCAGGTCCGCAAACTCACTCTGTCAAGGAGGAAGCATGGCACAGGCTGAGAATTGCTATGGATCCCACATGCCCGTCCAGATCAAATGTCTCTGAGGCTTGGTCTTCCTGGGTTTCACAAGATCCTGTCTCTTTTAGGGCACTGTGTATTCTTACAACCAATTCCCATCACTTGTAGGGTGTCCAAGGAGTCTGTATATTCTTTAAAATCAAGAGATCCTGTCACATCATGTAAAATTTGAACAGAATTATACTTTCCTGATTGCTCAGAGTCCTGCCTGGGGCTCTCACTCTGAGGGTCTGACCTTCTTCAGAGGATCTGAGCCAGGGGGGCAGGGGAAGTAACACAGCTCAGCTCTTACACTCTGCCCTTCAACTAGCCTTTCCTTCTGAGATTCAGAAATGGGCTGAGTTCAGCAGAGCCCTAACTTCAGGAAGCCATGTGAACCCATCTGCCTCACTATAATTGGCTTGGGTCTCTCCAGACACAGCCAGTCATCCATATTAGAGAATGACAATCTAGGGCTCAGTTGGGCCAGCCTCCAGGTACCTCAAAACACTCCTGAGTAAGCCTGGGTGGCATCCAATTCAAACTCCGGGGACCTTAGTGAGGACTGCTAGCTCCTGGGATGCACTACCTGCTTTATTTCAAGTACCAGTGACAAGTCCACCTGTAGTTGTCTTTCCAAGAAAATGTTTCACAGTGAGTAGAAGACAGAAGAAAGAAGACAGTGGAAATGGATGCTTTGTCTTAGGGTCTGACCCTGATGCATTTATGTATGTGACACACTGCAGGGTAGGCCTTCTGCGGCACGCTATGGCTGACTTGTGGATGTGTGTAATTCAGGGAGTGCAGAATCTGGAAGTGGATACGTTTGTCTCATATTCAAGACTTTCAGAAAAATTCTTTTAAAGAAGGATATGGAATAGTTTCCTGTCATCTTAGTGAATAATGCCCATGGTATATTAAGTGCTAGTGAAATTTTTTGTGGCCTAGGTCTTACATTCTAGTCTGGAGTTTACTTTTTCTCTTGTGGTAAAATATACATAACATAAAATTTATCACCGTAACCATTCTTAACTGTATAATTCATTGGCATTAACTACGTTCACATTGTTGTGACTTTCACCAGTATCCATCTCCAGAATTTTTATCATCCCAAACCAAAATTTTGTACCCACTAAACAATAACTTGCTGTGTCCTTGGCCCCCGTCAACCACAACTCATTCTTTCTATCTCTATGAATTAGACTATTCTAGGGAATTCACATAAGTAGAATCATACAATAAAGTCTCTTGGGGTGCCTGGGTGGCTCAGTCGGTTAAGCGGCCGACTTCGGCTCAGGTCATGATCTCGTGGTCTGTGAGTTCGAGCCCCGCGTCGGGCTCTGTGCTGACAGCTCAGAGCCTGGAGCCTGTTTCAGATTCTGTGTCTCCCTCTCTCTGACCCTCCCCCATTCATGCTCTGTCTCTCTCTGTCTCAAAAATAAATAAACGTTAAAAAAAAAATTTTTAAAGTCTCTTATATGTGACTTATTTCACTTAGCATAATGTTGGCTCATCCACATTGTAGATGTTTTAGAATATCGTTCCTTTTTCAGAAATAGTATTCCACTGCGTGGATAAAGCACATTTTGTTTATCTCCTCGTCTGTCCGTGGCCATTTGAGTTGCTTCCACCTTTTGGCTATTGTGAATAATCCTGCTACGAACATAGGCTCTGTTTGAGTCTGGAGCTTCCTTTGTAAAGTCTACATGACACCCATGCTGGGAGGAAGTCGGATGCAGTGGGAAGAATTTACATTTTTTGTGTAGAGACCTGGGTTCAAACAGCAGCCCTGCCAGGTCCTACTGTATATCCTTGGGGATTGATCTCTGAGCACTTTAGTTTCCAGTCTGTGAAATAGTGATAATATCCACTTTTCAAGATTATGGTGAAGATTCAATTATACCATTCTGGGATAAATCTGTATTGTGAAGGGCCCAAACATTATATGATTTGGGGTGCCGTCTTCAAGAAAAGGAATGCAAAATTGGAAATAAATTAGGTATGGAAGTGTCTATCTAGTTAAAATGAGCAAGAAAGCAAGAAAGGAAGGAAGGAAGAAAAGGAAAGAAAGAAAGAAAGAAAGAAAGAAAGAAAGAAAGAAGAAAGAAAGAAAGAAAAGAAAAGAAAAGAAAAGAAAAGAAAAGAAGCCAAACAAACCCATGATAAACTATGCAAGACTTGGAGAATCCACTCCCTTCCTTCATGATATCTCCTTAGGCAGTTCACCAGAAATGCTTCCTCATGGTAATCCGGCTTCCTCGTCCGCACTTGGAGCCACCTGCAGCCCCCAGCTACTCCCAGACACCTGTACAACGTGGCACCTAGACTGAGCCTTCATTCCTTTCATGCCAAAACTCCCTCTGATTTCACTCAGGATTCATGTTTACTGTAGTTAGCTTTATTGAGTTCTTCCCATTTGCCAGGCACTGTTAAACATTTTGTTAATATTGCCTTATTTCATTCTCAAAGTTCCCCTATGAAGTAGGGACTATTTTATTTCCATTTACCAAATGAGGAAACTGAGGCACGAGAAGCTCTGTAACCTGCCCAGTGTCACTGACCTGCTCAGGCAGCAGAGCCCTGGAGACAGAACGCTCCCTCCAACCTGAGCTTAGCGTCAGTAGGGAAACTGCCTCCTGATAGATAAAAGATGTTCATAGAATTGTCAAGCAGCTGTCAGCAAGAAATTAAATCCTCCAAGGAATCTTCAAGCATGTCTGCCTCTCAATCTCCACAGTTGGAGACTCTGTCTCCAGCTCTAGCTCTGTATCCAGCTGTCTTCCTTTTGGTTTGTTTTGTTGTTCATCTTGTGGGTCATTCACCACCAAAAATGAGACAGAAATGTGGTCCTGGATCACACAATCATGTTTTTATTCCTCCTCTGATTGAAGTCTGCTACAAAATCACTTAAAAACAAATGAAACAAAGCATGCTGCCCGGCCCTTCAGGGGAAGGAGACACCACTTGGGAGCCAGGCCTGGCATCAAGTCCAGAAGAGGGAGGTCACAGGCATGTCCTGTGGCCAGGAAATGACTCAGAATTAACTCCTCCTGGTCGTCCACATGCAGTCACCCTCCACCCAATTTTGGAGTTCAGTACTCAGTCACACTTAGTTAAAAGAAGATAGTTCTTACTTGGCAAATCTGATGTAAATCTTACATGTTAGGCCTGCTTGAGAAGCGTATTCACTTCAGGTATGGGAAATTATTTTGAATTTAAAAGAACTAGCTCCTTCTGTACTTTAGTTTGTGGAAAAAATTCCAAAGACAAGATTTTTCATGAAATATCAGTGAATCTGAGTTTATTCTGACTTGACTCAGAACTAGACTCTCTCTTTGTGCCCCTATTTTCCTATCTATGAAGTGAACGGTATGCCATGGTAAGACGTCCATTGCAAAGTGATTTACTCATTCACAGCTTGCAAAACCATTAAATATTTTTTTTCTTTTCTTTTTAAAAGATAATTCAAGTGGTCTATCCAGAGGTTAGGATTCCTTGGTTTTAAGCAAATATTTTTTTTTTCTGATGAGCACCATCACTTATATATGGGGCTGCAATGGGCAGCAGCATTACTGGTAAAAACTGGTTCTGATTTATTCATTCATTCATTCATTCACTCACTCATTCAGCAGATACCTGTTGAGATCCTACTATGTCCCAAGCACTGTTCTGGGAATACAACATTGATTAAAACTGACAAAGTCTCTCCCTTATGGAGCTTACATTCCTCGAAGAGATGGACAATAAACCCACAAACAAATAAAGATGCCAGGCAGTGACACATGCTAAGAAAAGTAAAGGATAGTAAGAGGTCAGAAAATGGCCAAGGTGGGGTAGCCAGAAAAGCTTCTGATAAGGTGGCGTTAAACAATACCCTGGAAGTCAAGGAGGGAGACACATGGCTCTCTGGAGGAAGATCAACTATAAGGTTTTGGGCAGCACTATTTGGTAATAGACAAGGTGGCTGGTGAAATTAGGTTGGACAGAGTGAATGACCATGAGGAGGTAATAGGGGACAGGCCAGAGAGGCAACGGGAAGTAGGGAGCTCATTAGGAGAGTCTTGTTGGCCATGGGCAGGACTCTGGATTTGTATTCTGAGAGAGAAAGAAAATTTTTATGGGGTTTTGGTGGGACATGATGTAGCTAATGTTTTAATGTTTTGAAGGGATCACTCTGATCAGACAAAGATGGAAGCGGGGAGACCTATCAGAGGCTATTTTAGTAGTTGTGACCAGAGATGTTGAAAGCTCAGACAAGGAAGGTAGAAAGAAGTGGTTAGATTCTGGACATACTTCCAAAATAGACAGGATTTACAAATGGACCTTGTGTAGGGAAGGAGAGAAATCAAGGGCTCAAGGAAGAATCCAAGAATAACGGAGGTCTCCACTTGATAACCCCACCATCACCAACAGGTTTTTCCAGACATGTCATAGAGACATTGGATAATGTCAGCCTACAGTAAGAGTCATGGTCAGTTCTAGTTGGCTCTGATAACCTGTGGAGTCACGTGGAATCATAACTGTGCAAAAGGTGTTCTTGGCAGAACAGGCAGGGTCAGAACTATGCAGGCAGGTGCTCCATGGTGAGACTGTCAACATACTTGTGTTGTTAATATTCTTTTAGTCCACTGAAAGTCTGATTAGCTGATGTCTCTGTTCTTGAATTCTTCATGACTTGGCATTTGGGGAGCAAAAGAAAACCTGGAAAATCCCCATGGCCCCACAGTCCTCTCTAGCTGCACAGGTAGATGATTGGGGTGACTTTCAATACCAAGAGTCTGCCCTAACAGATTTTTAAAAATGCATTTCTCATTAGGCCACTGTGAGAGGGCAAGTGAGCTGGGCATTTTTAATTAAAACAAGATCTTGCAAAGTGGAAGGATTTCAGACTTTTTTCCTTAAAGATGCAATTTAGGGGCACCTAGGTCGCTCAATTAGTTAAGCATCCAACTCTTGGTTTCGGCTCAGGTCATGATCTCACAGTTGGTGAGTTTGAGTTCTGCATCAGGCTTTGTGCTGACAGTGAGTGTGGAGCCTGTTTGGGATTCTCTCTCTCTCTCTCTCTCTCTCTCTCTCTCTCTGTGCCCCACCCCTGCTCGTGCTCTCTCTCTATCTCAAAATAAATAAATTAACTTAAAAAAAAGATGCAATTTATTAGCTGCAACAGTAGAGATGGTTTTTACTTATTATTATTATTATTATTATTAAAGTAGGCTTCACGTCCAGTGCAGAGCCCAATGCAAGGCTTGAACTCAAGACGCTGAGTTGACATCAAGAGTCAGACACTTGGGGCACCTGCGTGGCTCAGTCAGGTAAGTGTCCAACTCTTGGTTTTGGCTCAGTTCATGATGTCACAGTTTCATGAGGTCAGGACCCGCATTGGGCTTTGTGCTGGCAGCATGGAGCCTGCTTGGGATTCTCTCTCTCCCTCTCTCTGCCCCTCGCCCACTCACACTGTCTCTTTCTCTCTCAAATAAAACATAACTTAAAAAAAAAAGAGTCTGGTACTTAACCAACTGAGCCACTCAGGCACCCCAAGGTTTTGTTTTTGTTTTTGTTTTTGTTTTAATGTTTTTGTTTTCTTTTTTGAGAGAGACAGAGACAGAATTCTAGTGGGTTAGGGGCAGAGAGAGACGGAGACAGAATCCGAAGCAGACTCCAGGCTCTGAGCTGTCAGCACAGAGCCCGACTCAGGGCTCGAACTCCTGAGCTGTGAGATTATGACCTGAGCCTAAGTCAGATGCCCAACCAACTGAACCACCCCGGCGCCCCAAGGTTTTTATTTTCTAAAAAAACTGGGAGAAATGGTCACCAGCAATTACATTTAAGGAATATCCTTGAGGAGTTCTATAGAAGGTTTATTACTTTCAACTGCCATTTTATGGACTTTTCTGATTGTTGCTGATGCCCACTCACTGAATTCTACCAGTAAGTTTAATACCCAATAAATTATTCTAACAATTATTCAAAAATCTCGTTAGCCTGGTGATGTCTCAATAATTGGAAGGGGAGAAAGAAGAAAAGCAAAATTCAGCTGGCATGTATTAATGATGGTATGTCGGATTTTTACACAGCAGAAACAATGTATCTTTATGTTGTTGGGCTTGATTGCTTTCAGACAAAATGTGCCTCCAAGGAGCTGTCAGATGTGAGGGACTTCGAGGAAGTGTGAAAACTGCCTGCCTGTCCTACAACCTGTTGTCTCAGGGCTCCTCTGGGTGCAGCTGTACTGGCAGAGAGTCCCTTCTCTAGGCCAGGTAGCCCAAGAGCGTGTACCAGGGTTTCAGCTGATGCCTAGTGCAGTGGAGGGCTCAACAGTAGTTTCAACATTTTTTTAGGTAGTGAGTAATTTTCTTCTTATCAAGGAGTTCAAAATGTTAAAATTCCAACCAAAACACATATAGTGAAAGTTTTTGATAGAAGAAAATTTGTGTTCGTTGCGTATGTTTGGGGAGAGTTTGCTTTTTTGTTTTTTGTTTCTTGTTTTTTTTTTGGCAAATATTCCTATACATTGATCGAATTAGGATATCTGGAGCATTAATAGCTCAAATGCATGGAAAATGCAGTTGTTGGCTCTGGTCTCATCCAGACCTTGGTGGATTATTGGATATTTGTTGCACAGTGTAAATTAATTTTGAAATGGTTTGGGGTCTAAACTTTAGGCAACCAAGGATTAGGAAGACAGGATTTAAATGTTAGGTCAACCAATAGAATGATTTATTTTGTTGTGTGTCACTGGAGGAAGAACACTGAATAAAGTATGACTTTAGATCATAATGTATCAATATTGTCTCCTGAAGTCTGTTCTCAAGAGAGCTGTTAATCCTTGCCGTTATGATGAAATGCTCCTATAGTTTAGTTAATACAGATGATCAAATCTCCCATATCAGAAATCACAATGCTCATTAACCTATTAAACACTTTAAGAAGCCCCACAGTGAAGAAAATAGCTTACCTTTGTTTAACAATTAAACAAACAAATATTTGCTTAAGGAAAGTCTTTTTTCTTCATGTATTTATTAGCATCCCTAGATCCATTTCCATCTAATAGTTTCAGAAGAAGAATAGAGATATTGAAAGTTTATGAATATTTACCTAGGCTACTGTCAAGGAGATCCAGAATCAAATTTAAAAATTGTAGCCAGAAAAAAAAAATTGTAGCCAGATTTCCCAAGAAAATCCAGGTCTGAATTTGTTTCCTGTTGTATTTTGAAGGCATTATCTAATTCAAAGATCTTTCAAGATGGGTTTTCCTGAAAAAAAAATTCTCTTTCTCAGAGAAGTCCAAAGGGCAAGTCCATTTAGATGGTAGTTCAGATAAGGGACTTGGGATAGTGCTGACTCAAACCTCTAAACTCAAACCCAGGCCTTGACCTTGGTTATTTAAAAAGCCCAAATATCATTGGGCTTTTTGTACTGAACAACTTAGTCTTGTCTCCCTTGTGAGACACTGCACGTTACTTCCCTATGACACAGAGGACCCCACTGCTGCTTGTGTCCGCCCTTTGCTTATTTCTTATTAGTACAGCAGCCCGTCCTCAAACTCTCATTGGTGTACTCATCAGCCTGTCTTGACTGCAGGTCTAGAAGAGTTCTTTGGGTAGGAAGCATCGCTTTCAGGCAAGAGATTGTGCAACATTTTGTCGTTGTTGTTGTTGCTGTTGTTTTTTTCTGTCTCAGGCTCTTAGGATGTAAGGCTTCAGGCAAGGTCGGAAAGATCTGCTTAGATCTGGATGTCCCTCCTTGATATCATCATTCTGCTAACAAGACCCATTTCTAACAGTGGTCAGTTGTGTGTCATTCTTTAACAATAAAAATGTTGTTCCTTCATTGAGATAAGAGCCTAAGTGAATATATAAGAAATGAGTTATTTGTCTATGTTGTGAGGTGTCAAAATAGCAAAAGAAGAGTCACTGTAATTCACTCTGCTTAATTTTCCAAGAAAAGGGTAAAATGGGATATAGGTGCTTTTAAAACATGGAAGCCAATAACTTATTTTTTTTTTTAACACATAAGGACCATGTTTCAAAGCTTATATTTGAAAGTATTTTTTTTTCTTGTTCTCAGATAAGCAACCTGGATTATTCATTTGAACTACATGCAGAGAGTAGGAACGTTGTCAGAAATCAGTTTGAAAATCCAAAAACCAAGAAATACTGAGATAAAGAAAGAGAACATTCACCGATTTTATGTGGCTGAATCTAGCTTTGGAGTGAAACAAAACTAAAGTTACAATAACATTTTCAGACAACCCCACTCTAACAACATAGCATCATCTTACTTTAGAAAGAAATCATTTAACCTGTTCCATGGAACATGAAAAACAAATTACTTTGGTCTTGATAGTAATCTTAAAACAACAATAGCAAACAATCGCCCTACAATGTACCAGGAACCGTTCTAAATCTTTTTTCACACTGTTAGGTAAGCTACTAATATTCTACCCTTTTAAAACACAATATTTAGGGGCACCTGGGTGGCTCAGTCAGTTAAATGTCCAACGTCGGCTTAGGTCATGATCTCACATGAGTGAGATCTTGCCATGAGTTCGAGCCCTGCATTGGGCTCTGTGCTGACAGGTCAGAGCCTGGAGCCTGATTCAGATTCTAGGTCTCCCTCTCTCTCTGCCCCTCCCCCACTGTGCTCTATCTCTCTCTCTCAAAAATAAACATTAAAAAATTAAAAATAAAAATAAACAATAATTTAATTTGATATTTTAGAACAGTTTTAGATTAATTAGTACAGAGGGTTCCCATAGGTCTCACACCCAGGCATCTCTATTATTCCCTATCAGTACATCTTAGATTAGTATGGTATATTTGTTACAGTAATAAACCCATATTGATACATTATTATCATCTAAAGTCCATACTCTATTCAGATTTCCTCAGGTTTTACTTAATGTCCTTTTTTTATTCAAGAATCCAATACAGGAAACCACATTACACCTGTTGTCATATTTCCTTAGGCTCCTCTTGAATTCTCCCCATTATACAAAAGAAAAAAACCAAACCAAAAACAAACGCTGCACAGAGAGAGGTTAAATAACTTGCCCGTGGTCTCATAGTTACTAAGTGGAAAAGTTGGCCACAAATCCAAGCAGTCTGATTCCGGCATGGGATTCACCTTTGTACTGAATTATTGTTGCTCTAATAGTATTATTTCAACTTGAATTACTTACATGACGTGTCTGGTCAGGCAGCAGAGTGGTGAATGTACCTGACCCAGGTCCTACTTAGTGTTCTCTTCGGTCTGAATCATCTCCTCTTCTTATACGGACAATTATAATTGGATTTAGGGCCCACCCAAAGAGTCCAGGATGATCGTCTCAAGATCCTTAATTTCTCTGCAAATCTCTTTTCTAAACAAGATCACATTCACAGGTTCTGGGTAGACATATCTTCTGCTACGGTCACGTTCAACCCACTACAGGGGCTAATAATGCGCACAGGGCTGTTGTGAGGTACTCGATACATGGTAGGCATACTTTAAAAATAATAGCCATTTTATCATTCTTTTATACAGCATGAGACCCCGGATACAAAAGTGTTAAGTTGGGTAAATGTCTCAACTGAAATAAATGCATTCATCTGTATCTAGTTTACAACTATTATTAACCTTAACGATTGCTTTATATTATGGTTGTCTTAGTTCCTAACACTCGGTCCTGCCAGGAACTTCACAAGGTTGTGTGAATTGAGCCTTCTTTCTTTACTAGGTGGCAGGGGTGGGGGACACCCTCAATCAACACTTTCAGCTAATGACTTTTGTCAGAAACACAAAAGGGCTTCAGGCTTACAAATAATTTCCTCATCAAGAGTATTATGACCCGGAGTCTTGATGAATGAATTTCCTGTCCGTTGCCCATGCTGATGGATATGCAGCAGAAAAAAACAGCTGGGCAGCCTCAGCTGCTTCTCTGCCCTTTGGCTACCCTCTGTGGTCACTAGATGTGGCAGCCCCATTTCCTGATCTGGATCTTTATTTCAGGGATGGAGTTAGGGCTCACTGCTGAGTTTTCAACACCCATCCCACTTCACCCCCACTCCTCTGCATTGCTGTTCCACCCCTTCCCCGTGCTGTCTCTTGCAGTCACTTCCCTCTGAGTTGGCTTCTGTGAAATTCCTTCTGCATTGGTCAGAGCCACAGAGTCTCAGAACGTTAGGGCAGAAAGGACATTTAGACAGCCAAATCCAATCTCCCTCTATTGTTTCCCCAACGCTGTCTTTATATAGTCAGCCAATGCACTGAACATCTACTCTGGGTGACACGTGATGCTAGGTGCTAGTTATGGTGAGCCAGCTCAATGGAAAGCTTCCCAGAATGACAGCGGGTCACCTCCATGCTGCCTGAGTAGGTGTCCATATAATCTCTGATACCTTATGTTTTACTTAGAAGCAATCCTTTAATATACATGTTCTTAACCTGAGGTCTACCTACTAACAGAACTTGGGGAGGAGGGTCTGTGGCCTTGGAATGGGAAAATAATTATACCAATCTCAGATTAAAATGAAACATTTCCTTCCATTATAAATGCAGAAAACAAACCACTGTCATATTAGCAGTACCCGTTAACTCTCACCAGGAGAAATTGCACATATTTCTCATATCACTTTATATTCGTGGCAGATATTTCAAAATGTTGTCAACACTTATCATTGTGTCAAAATCATAGTAGTCATTAGACCTGCCTCTGGGCGTTGTTATTTAAAGTGTTAATAAAGAAGTACGTGTGTTACTGTAACATAAATTTGTTTTTCAGTACTTTGATAGCCATGTTTCAATCTAATTGGCTATATTTTAGGAATTTTAAAACATTTTCCCTGCAAAGGGATCCGTAGGCTTCATTAGATTGCCAAAGGGGTCCATGGCATACAAAAAAGGTTCAGAACCTGTAAGTGAGGAAAGGCAATAATAGGCCTGCAAGCTAAAAAGACTCTAGACCTTCCAAAACCCACTGAAATTTTCTTCATCTTTTTATCCCTGTAATGAGATTGAGACATCAGATATACAGATGTAGGCCACCTAACTGTTCCTGGATCACTCAAATGTACAAGTTGGCCCTGTGCAAGGTAAAACGAGCATGATTTGGGGTTTCCAAAATAAGATCTAGTACTGGGGAGTTATGTGGTCAGGTTTTGACTACACTGATGTTCTTTAGGCCAATGCTTCCAAATTTCTCTGAATCCCAAAGTTAAGAAAGACTCTGAGTGTTAAGAAGGACCAGAGAGGATTCCCAGCGATGAATCCAGAGTTAAAAAGTTCTTAAAGAAAGGTTTAGGCAAATAATTAATACATTGAGTTAGGCGTAGGTCATAAATTCAACTTTTATTCAACCTATACTTCTTTTAACCCTCATTTAGGTATGCTATCACTGAATTACCTACAGTGATTCTCATTTGTGTTTCCATATACCAGTTGGTGAATTAACATTTTAAATTTAAGCTACTGTACATAGCTCTGTCTGGGTGACCCATATTTCCATTTGGGGAGTAGTGCCATCCTTGTTCATTGAAGTTCAGGCAAACTGAGTATTTTGTTAAGTGAATTGATTTCATTTTATTTTTTTTCCAAATAATTGTATGTAAAAAAAGTTGTTGATAATATTTATAAGAAGAAGAAATATCATAAGCCTGGAAGCCATTCGGTTGAAAGCAACACACATTTAGCCTCACATGGATGCTCACTGACTGTGAGTTTACTTATGAAAGAAAAGAGCAAACTGAAGGGGGAAAAAAAAAAAAACATACACACATTAGAAGCATACCACTGAAGACTGTGTAAAGTGAGAAAAGGATGGGGGGTATAAAGGTTTTTAACTCCCTGGGAACAGACTCTCCACTCCTTCCATCACAAAGAAGTATTTGATTAGCTTTTGTATCCTCAACTTCCACGTGTGTTTTTAGGAAACATGACTATCTGCTTCTGGACAAGGAACTTAAAAAAAAAAAATCTACATTTTTCTTATCCAACTCTCCACCCTGCCCACCCACAAACAACAGCAATAGTTCTTACGTCAATAACAAGATTTCCACCACCCTCTGAAACCTGCCAGGCCCCTCTATGCCAGAATTCTCAGCTGAAAAGTAAGTGACTGAAGAGGTCTTTAATCCACTTTAAATGGTCTTTAAGTGGTCTTTCCTCTCCCAATCCTTCTTCCACCACTCACATATTATGCATTGGCTAAAACATAACTTTTAAAACTTCAACCATCTTTGGTGATTCTCCATAACCTATAGAATAAAACCCAAAAACCAGCATTCAGAGCCTTCCATAACTTTGCACCAATCTATTGTTATAACTTATACTACATGACTCTCCTATGATAACTAATGCTTCTGGGGGAGAAAGAAAAGGTTTTCCTGATTTCCCCAAAATCCATTTTTACCAGTTTCTGCTGACACCCTTATCCTTGTTGGAAATGTCTGCACCCACTCACCGTGTCTCACCTTCTGTGCATCCTTAATTGCCAAGCTCAAGTCCAATCTCTTTCCTGATACTTTGGCCAAAATATCTGTCCTGCACAAATTTCGGTAGTCCTAAATATATCATCCACTTAGGATTTATTAGGAACTATGTTGAACTGGAGACATTTATTTTCTAAGTAAATTGTACTTTAATCTTTTTTAAATGAGAACTGGCACAATTTCAAACACACAGTAGGCATTCAATAAACCCTGGCTTTGTCATTTACTAATTGTTTGATCCCTTAACTTGTGTTACTTAACACTTGGTCTTCTCATTGGTAAAATAAGAATAATTGCTACCCTTCAAGGTTGTTGTTAGAATTAGAGATAATATATGTCAAGGGCCTTGCATAACACATAATATAATGAGGCATCCCAACCCTAAAATAGATAATCATCTAGTTGAAGAAATAGATATAAATTGAAAGAGACAAACTGATGTAGAGGAAAAAAAGTAACAAGGAGCTAGGAGACTTAATTCCCCTCTCCATTTAGCCTCTCAGCAAATTAGTGACTTTTCTGTTCATTCTTTTCCTAAGTCTCAATTTCCACCTAAATTCAGGGGAGGTGGTGTGTGTAAAGTAGAAAATCTCCAATGCCTTTACTGACAGCAATTTACAATGATTCCAGAAGCAGGAAATAAAAACAGCATAGAGCTATAATTCTGAATTTTGAGCAGTGTAAAAAGTGGAGAGCAGTTATTCAGGACATCATTTTTGAAGATGAGATTTGAGACAACTCTTAAAGAAATTGGAGTACATAAACTTGTTGGAAAAGAGAGAGTAAGGCAGGCATAAGAAACACGAGCAAGATTAATATCACAAGCAAAATCTTGGAGTAGTTATGTAGAAAAGCATTGGCTCCCTGGCTGGATCTGTTCTTGGGGCTGTGATGCAGTTGGACATTAAAGAGAAGATCATTTGATGGAAACCTTGAGCACTAAGCTGCAGAATTTATATTTGAACTGCTTGGCAATAGGGAGCTGCTGCAGGTTCTGAGCAAGGGAGTGACAAGAAGATAATAGCATTTAAGAAATAGCATAATGGCAACCACTTCACTGTTGATGTAATATGGAGACACTAGAAGCAGAAAGATTCAGGGGCACCTGGATGGCTCAGTCGGTTAAGTGTCCGACTTCAGCTCAGGTTATGATCAGGTAATGATCTCGCGGTTTGTGAGTCGGAGTCCTGGCTTGGGCTCTGTGCTGACAGTTCAGAGCCTGAAACCTGCTTGGGATTCTGTGTGTCCATCTCTCTCTCTGTCCCTCTCTCACTCATGCTCTGTCACTCTCTCTCTCTCTCTCTCAAAAATAAACAAGCACTAAAAAAGCAGCAGCAGAAGAAGAAGAAGAAGAAGAAGAAGAAGAAGAAGAAGAAGGGAGACCCAAAAGGGTCTGTGGGAATACTTCTATTGGGACCAGATTAGATTAGGATTAATAATCCCCTGAGATTTAATAATCCAGGTATGAGGTGATTGGATCCTTGGCTAAGATAGTATAGAAGATTGTTTTATTGATCAAAATATTAATTTCTTACATTCATGGCCACTGATGTCAAGCTTGGCCATATGACTTGCAGTGGCCCCAATTTAATGAATATCATATATATCTCTTCCTACTGGACTCAGAAGCCATGTGGTCTTCTTTGGCAAAGAGATATGAGTGGAAATGATACGTGCTACTTCTAAGCAGAAACTTTAAGAGCCATGCAAGGTCCCACTAGCTTCTCTTTTCCATCTGCCATCAAACTAGTAGTATTCCTCAGAGGAGCTGCTTCATAAGCCTACATCCTGGAGTGAAAAGAGAGTGGTGTATAGCTGCCCTTGGCCTAGAGCCAACATGTAATGTGTAAGAAATAAACATTGCCAATGTAACCCCTTGAGATTTTGGAGTTATTTGTTAATGCAGCTTATTTTAGCCTTAGCTGACTGATACAGCTGATAATTGTCAGAGAAGACTATTAAAGAGAATGAAGAGGGAGAAGGAAGTTGCTAATTTAATGAAGAAGAGAACAGCACTTCATGAGCTCAGGGCAGCACTTTGTGAGCTCAGAGCATTAGGCTGTTACCTCAGCTGTGATAAGGAGCTTATTAAAGGTTTAGAGGTAGGTGAGAAGCAAAGGGATAGTAATCCTGTTCCTGACCTTCTGAATTAGAGCTGACATTAGGGCATCCAAAGGGATCCTTAGGTGTCAGACCTAGCTGGACTTCCTTCCCACTCCTCACTTTTCTAATGTGACCCAGGTGTGACCCTGGTGTGCTAGATCCAATGGAAGGTAGCATTTCTGGGACTCCCAGATCAGATCGTTGAGTGTGCTAATGTTAGTCGTAGGAATTGAGTCTTTACAGGCAATAGACTCTAATGAGGTCAAGGCAGTCAGTAGGAATGACCACTGGACTCAGAACAGTGATTTAGGTGGTCTGGAGGTGGGAGAAAAGAATTATTGAATCAGAGCAAGAGGTGAAGGGGATCTGATGTAGTGCAGGGCCCTGGGAATGAAGAGGGATTGACATTTTAGAGGTCCGATTTACATGACTTATTTATAGACTTCCTACTATTTGTGCCACTTTTGTCCTTTATATTACACCTGAAATCAGTGATCCTTCCAAAAAGGAATCCAGAAATTAATCTCTGGCCTCACAATCAACCCACCACAGAGCCTGCCTTATCTTCCGTCTAATTGCCAAGCCCATTTACCTGTCATAATAATGATGATGATGAGAATGTTGATGTTATTTAGTACCTACTGTGTGCCTGGCACTGTGCTAAGTGCTAAGTGCTAAGTGCCTGGCACTGTGCTAATATGATTTTTTTTGTTTGTTTAATCCTAACTATGATTGGGTTATTGGTTAAGTTACTGTCTCAGCTCCAGACTCAGCCCTCTCTACCCAGCTTTGTGTTGCCGATGCTGGGAGCCTACAAGCCCCACTTGTGCTTCGGCAGCTGCTTCACATCAGGCCCTGCCAACGAGGCCAACAGAGGGAAGCTGTAAGGCTGGGGGCAGGAGAAGGAGCCGCGGCTTCTTGTCTGCTTCCTGTTCCAGTGTCTTCCCAGTGACGCCTCCGTACCCTGGCAGTGGAGCTCATTCCAGTAGCATAGTTGAATTGATTTTTTGTTTGCTCTTTTTGCAGAACCAGCCTCATCATGCCCACCCGGAGACCAGTAGTGCCAGCCCAGCGGTGTCTCTGCCCATAGGTCTGAGTCTCAGCCCTGCAGAAGCCCTCCTTAGGTGTCTAAGGTTGCTTTTTTCATGTTTGTTTGTTTGTTTGTTTGTTTTGGGAGGGAGAGAGAGAAAGAGAGAGAGAGGGAGAGGGAGGGAGCATGCGAGCAGGGGGTGGGGGCAAAGAGAGAGGGAGAGAGAGAATCCTAAGCAGGCTCTGCACTGACAGACGCAGAGCTCAATCCCACGAACCATGAGATTATGTCCTGAGCGGAAATCGAGTCGGATGCTGAACCGACTGAGCCACCCAGACCCCCCTGTATTTAATTCTTTCTGTTCAGATAAGGTGTGTCATTTCTGTCTCCTGCTGGGACCCTGACTGGTACAGTGAAGTAAATATTGTTATTTCCTTTTCATGAATAAGGTAACTGATGCATAGTATTAAGAGAGACTAGGTAACTTGCCCAAAGTCACGCTGATAATAATTGGAGTCAAGTCAGGGGTCATAGCTCCTTCCAACTCCCTGGTCATGGATGTTCTCATGTCTGCTTCATCTGGGTCTCATTATCTTGCTCCCTTTCATGGCCTTCTTTCCTTTGTGTCTTGGGGTATGCCATCACTTAGCAGACTGCAGTTCTCCACCCCCCACCCTGTGCGCTGGGTGCAGAGTGGAAGGCCCATGATGTGGGTGGTGCAGCCTGGCCTGGGGCCAGAGAGATGGCCCAACTAGCTGCTGGTGCCCATTTCTGCCATACCATGAGTTCAGACCTTGGCATCCTGTGAACCACTTTGCGACCCTCAGCTGACAGCTTTCTCTCCTTAGCTTCTCCTGGCAGCTTCAGGCAGGGAGAATGGAGCATCAAGGGTGTGGATAGCCTGGTGGCTTGGAGAAAAAGCAAGCCTGGTGGGGGCAAGAAGATGGGATCTGCTGGGAACTCCCCAGTGTTTGGCCTGTTTTCTTGGGAAGGAAGAAAAGCTTTAAATCTTGGTCCTCTATGAATAAAAGCCATTCTGGGATAATATGGTTTTGCTTAGTGCCATAGCTGGAATGCCCTTCTCTTCACAGAGCTAACAAAACAACACAAATAGTCCATCCTGTTGAGTACCGGCTTCCAGCCCTGGAAGCCTCCTGCAGGGAGAAGTGGTGGCCTGAGCTGTGGCTGAGACTGGACCTGGAAGAATGGGAGGAGGGAGGGTGGGCTCAGCCCAGCTGCCCCCTGCCCGCTTCCAGGAAGCCCAGCATAAACCCTCCTCTCTGGCCCCTCAGCACAGCCTGCAAGAGAGGGAAAGTGCCAGTGTTTGCTCCAGGCCTCCTCAGGCCGGCCCCACACGCCTCCCTTCTATGCCACCTGGCTCTGGCCGAGATGATCAGGCCAACATCTGGAAGGCAGTTGGGATGATCTGAGAGCCAAGCAGGATGCTTATGCCACTCACAGTGTCCTTGCTCTGATTTCGTGGATTGAGAGAGGCTGGGAGAATCATCTGCAAACTACCAAGAACTCTGAGAAGGGCCTGATGGCTCATTGTGATCCTGATGGTGATGAGCATTATGGATTGAACAAACTAAAGTTTACTGATTGCCTACAGTGTGCCCGGCCCTGGAATGAAGGTGTTAACTTAATTCGGGTAACCTGGGTAAGCACAGTCTGCATGGCAGACATCGTACATTTGTCTATTTATTATGACAATTTTCTGGGAGATGACAATAGTGTCTCGAGGGAGGGGCCTCACCTATCTTGGGTAAAGACCCCACGTGGGCACTTTTAGTCTACTTGGCCACCCCTTTCCTCATGCACATACCCCGCTATGGATTGCTGTCTGCATCTCCGGTGTCTATAATGTATCACAAATGCACAAGAGCTTTCTTCTTTCCTCTTGGAGAGGGAAACGCCAGAGGAGTGAATGAAGTGAGGAGGGTGGGAGGACTGGCGTGCTCTTTACTCTCGGTCCAGTTTGGAGGACTCGGGCCACAGGGCAGAATGCCGCAGCACACAGAACTGCTCAAGAAATGTCCGTGCGGGGAGGTGTGGGCAGCGAACTGCCTTGGGGCCCAGTGACAAGATGCTGGGGAGGGGGGGCCCCTCTTCTCCCTGCGTGGCACCCGGCTCTCTTCTGGCCCCTGAGAACCGCAGGCCTCAGGACCAGGCAGTGGCTGCACCCCCAGCAGAAGACCCCAACCACCCCAAGAATAGGTGGTGGCAGAGAGGCTCTCTGCAGCTTCGTGAGTGAGGAGCATAGACGAGCGGGCACCGGGGATGCCAGGTGCTAGCTGTAGATTGAGACTCCCCCTCCGTTCTTCACAAGCACAGCTACAAAGGATCCAGACTTCGGAGACAACCACCAAGAAACAGCTGGCAGACCCGTGGGGGAGGCTGAGATCCTGCTGTTCCCCACTCGCCAAATATGTAGGGAATATTAAAGAAAATGTGGTCGGTTACTTTACCCAGTGTGGCCAGGGTGATCCTCTCTAAGGAGCCTGACACAGGGAAAGGGGACGGTTTAGGAGGAGGGAACCAGTTCCAAGGCTTGGAAGGGGGAGCTTTGGAGATGCTCTCTGCGTGCCAGAAACCGCAAGCCATCCAGTGGGGCTGGAACCACCGGTGTGGGGACAGTGGTAGAGCCGAGAGAGCTAGCAAGGGAGACAGAACCCTGGAGGTCTCAGAGAGCATTTGGGTTTTCCTGTCAATGAGATGGGAGCCATGAGAGGGTCCTGAGCAGAGGAATTATGTGGTTTGGGGGATATAGATATGTCTCCTAAATCAGCAGCCTTTTGAAGTTTGCACATAGCAACTTTGATGGGGTTACGATTGTTATCCTTGTCCTAAAAGCAGGGAAGCTTCACTTAGAGAATTCAAGGCACCTACCTAAGTTTAGCCAGTGAGGAACAGGAGCTGGAATTTAGCCCCACGCAGAATGAGCCATGCTTTTGATCATTACCGCCTCTCCATTGCTGAAAACCTCCTCATTTGTGAAAACCTTTCCCGTGTAGGCTCGTAGTAGATGTGAAGGTACTCTCTGTGCCTGCCAAGAACTTCCTGACCTCCCGGGGATTTACTTCACTCTGCAATCATTCTTCCCACTCTCTGGAACACCCACCTGTCGGGGCTCTCCGGAGGATGCTAATACTTTGGGGTTAAGGATCTTATCTCAATTTATGGGGAGACCCCCAGGGATACAGAGATCTAGTCCCATTAAGCCTGCACATTTATTTAATTAAAAACAAGTCCAAATGCTGAGGCTTGGGAGATTGCCTGCCTGGTAATACAAATCTATAAATCCCACTTCCTGCTGCTTCCAGGCTGTCTGTACATACCCTGAAAATTCAGCTTCACTGGAAATGTTTTGACCATTCTGCTTCTGGCTCAATGGGTAGCAATAAATAAAAATGAAAAGTGGTGGGAGAAAAACTGGATTAAATTTATTTAAAGCTTAACATGGCTCAGCTCAGGGAAAATGGTTAAGGACTTCTGGTTTGTTCCTGTCATGTCTGACTTGGTCCTTTAATTCCTAACCTCGGGCCCTCAGGGCCTGGATTACCATATCCTGCCTCTGTGATGACTCACCTTCAGCTCTCAAGGTGATGGGCACAGATGAATCACCATCATTCCAGAAGCAACGGTTGATGGAAAGAGCCTCAGTTTTGCTATCTAAATATACAACTGGGGCAGTTGTATATTCCCAGCCCAAAGTAAGCACCAAGCCCAGACAAGGGCTACCCAGGAGGTCCTCATGGGCCAAGGGAACAGGATATCTGAGACTGAGGGTCTTCTTGGGAACCTGGATGTGTAGCTGTAATATGTCATATGAAATTGAAATCAGGGTCTTGGGGCTGCCTGAATTCTCTAAAAGGGTGGGCTATCATTTAAGGATGGATATGTGCTCTAAAGGACACATTCCACTCCTGGTAATAATAGCTGTAGTGATGCAACAGTAGGGAGTATGGTACACCAATCAACCCCCAGATGCTGTGATCCCAAGGCCTTCTGAGCTCTCCCGAAAATCCCTGGGAGATTCATTTGTGAAGTCAACTCTGAGAGAAGCAGACTCTCAGAGCTGTTGGTGATACTGCCTGGATTTCACGTGGGACAATGTGACCAGTTGGTCTACTTTGTGGCCCCGGTGAGGCTAAGGAGGGGTAAATAAGGTGTAGCTGTGAGCTCCTTACTCCACTGCAGCAGACGCCTGCCTACTCTGTGAGCACTACCATCTTCTTTAGGCACAACGACCAGCTTCCCCCCAACCCCACGATGACCTAGGGCTTTGTTTTATTACCATTCAGAGGTTCCTGGTCTCCCCCATGACGACAAAGCCCATTGTGTGTTTGTTAATCACTTATTTATTTATTTATTTATTTATGCATATATTTATTTATTTTGAGAGGGGGGGAGGGGCAGAGAGAGAGAGAGAAAATCCCAAGCAGACTCTATGCTGTCAGTGCAGAGCCCAATGTGTGGCTTGAACTCACAAACCATGAGATCATGACCTGAGTCGGATCAAGAGTTAGATGCTTTACCAACTGAGCTACCCAGGCACCCCTAAAGCCCATTACTTTTAAGTCAGCCTTTAAGTCTCCATCCTGCACACTCATGAACTGTGTTCTAGTTGCTTAGTAGGGCCTTCACAGTGTTCACCACTGTGGCTGTAGACTGTAATGTTTTGTCACTCTGTTAACATAGCACACAAACACATGTGGGCACACATACCCTGAGACCCTACACACACATGCACACACAGAGCTTTCCAACAAACAGAATGAAACCAAACACGTGAATCTTTTCTAGAGTGGGGCAGCTAGATCACCACAAATAGTAGAATTGTTTTGTCAACTTCTTGTTTCACTTTGAATTCAGCTCTACGTAAGCAGAATTGTTTTATATTTTACCGGAAGTGTTAGTGGGAAGGGAACTGATTCTCTGCATGCCCTTTGGAATGTGCCTCCTTTACCCTACACTCTGGGGTTTTTGCAATAGATACTAAGTACGTATCTATTTAAATACAATAAATAAAGTTAATAAAATAAAATAGTTAAATTTTAACTATAAAAATGTTAAATTTCTTGCTGGTGATATGGAAGACAATTACATATGTTTATATTCAACTCCCAAGTAGACAACTTTATGAACCCAACCTGAATTGAACCATTTTGCTATAGGTCTTTTAACAATCTTGGGGCCCATTTCTGTTGAACTTACAGTGTCATTGCAGGGAAGAAAACTATTTTCCATATTTTGTAAACTTATGCAGAACGCAACCCTAAGGCAGAAGCAATTACAATTAGCTCCTGTTAATTAATTATACCTATTTAAGCACAGAAGCCGACCAGCCGGTGGGCTTGGAGAGCCATCCCAGCAGCCCACAGAGGCCTGGGTGCCACAACAGGGCCCTTGTTCTGCCCATTATTGCCTTTGGCTCCCTCTTGGCATTGGTACTTAATTGCCTCCCGACTGAGTAGGTCTGAACCTGTTTACCGAGCCTCCTTGGCAAGGATGTAACCAAATGTCCCCAGGCCTCACCAGCCTGTGGGGGCCAATTAGATCATATTTTCACTCAAATTTTGCTAGCTGACTGCTCCACCTGCTAGCCCTCCATGCCTCCCCTTTCTCAAAGTCTCTTTACTTATTTGGGGCAAGTCCATAGGACGTATCAGGTATGCTCAGAAAAATTTTGCAGCTCTTGGGAGTACATGGTTTGTCGGTCATTTGAAACCACCAACTCTGCTGGGTGCCCTGAATGCGAACATGTCTGCACAGGGCCCCAGTCTCTGACTCAGCCCCACCTGGCACAGGGTGCCGAGCTGCTGGCTGGGGCCTCTGTGAGCTTTTGGGTGCTGAGGCCATGCAGAGCTCCCCAGTGGCCTGGGGATTTATTCAACGCACTGGGACTTGGGTGCTGCTGAAAGTCCCTGGTGAATATGCTCCTTATGACACTGCCCCTGCTCAAGGTCTGTCTTCAGTGCCCTGAAGCTGCCCCCTTGCCAGGCCTCTGCCCTGTGTGCACAGCTCCCCAGAGCTCTTTGCCTCTCCTCCCCATGCTGCGGGCACACGCTGCACTCCCTGCAGAGGAAGGGAAAATACCCTCACCCACCCAGTACCATTGTTTATATTCTGAGTCCGAAGGCTGCTCTGCTTTTCCTCAAAGACCCGTAATTCTTTCCTGCACATAGCACTTCGGCTTCTGACTCTGGCCTTTCTGCCCTAAGGGCTCAAACCCTGCAGGGCCTCTCTCCACCATCTTGCACAGTGCCCCCTCCAGGTCTCCCTTAGGGTCCATTCCCATTCATTAAAATCTACCTTGATCCTGGAGCACCTGGGTGGCTCAGTCGGCTATGCCTCTGACTCTTGGTTTTGGCTCAGGTCCTGATCTCGTGGTTTTGTGAGTTCGAGCCCCTCATTGGGCTCCGTGCTGGCAGTGTGGAGCCTGCTTGGGATTCTCTTTCTCCCTCTCTCTCTGCCCCTCCCCCACTCATGCTATCTCTGTCTCTCTCAAAATAAATAAACTTAAAAAAATCTTCCTTGATCTTTCAGCTGAAAAAGATGATGCAGATCAACCAGGCAAAAAAATGCTTGGAAACTGTTGGTGGGTCCTGGCCTCATGAGTCAGATCTCTGCTTGGGCTTAGCTGGCTCTGCTACAAGGAAAGCATTGAGCCTCCAACACACATATTCCTTTTTCTGGTATTAGACAGAAAGCAACTTATGGCTTCTGGGCAGCAAGGTCCTTTGATTCCTTTTCCTTAATTTCCTCGTAGCTTCCCACAAGGATCATATGCAATAATGTGTTGATGGTTATACTTAAACAGAAACTGACCATGTTATTGTAAGGTAAGGTGAAAACCTTGCACACTGTGGATGCTCAATGGATGCCATTACTGAATGGCTGTTGGCCATGACATTTAGCTCAAAATATATTTAACAGCACCCACTGTTTGGCAGGCTCTGTCCTAGACACTGAAGATACAGAGTGAGTAAAAGAGAGGTAGCCTAGTAGGGAAAGATGAATGCTAAATAAATTAATTAAAAATAATAATAAAATGTTAGACTGGGATACATTGCAGAGCATTGATTGGGGATGATATGGTAGGGTGACAAGGTGGCTCCTTTGGAGAGGGATACCAAGGAAGGCCTCCCTGATGAGGTGAATACAAGTTGAGATTAGAACAAAGAAGACACATCCATGTGAAGATCCGAGGAAAGAGGGTTGCAGGCAGAGAAACAGCACAGGCAAGGAGGTGGGGCATGCTCCATGAGCCTTGATGATAGGAAGAATACAGGACATCCAGGGAAGGAGAGGGTGCTGCCAGAAGAGGTCAGTCGGTCACCATGAGAGACCTAGGTGGTAGAGGGCTGTGCAGGGCAGGAGAGACATTTGGTTTTTGCTTTGAGCAGAATGGGAAGCAATTAGAGTTTGAACCAGGGTAGCCACATAATCTGATTTAGGTTCTAAAAAGAGAATAGAGGTTGCCGTGGGAGGAAAGAACTTTAGAGGAGCAAGAGATAGCATGCGATCAGGCAGGAGTATGATGTAAGACAGATGGGAGAGACTGGTAATCAGGTGACTGTGTCACACACCCCGGGAGCAGAGACAGATTCGGGGTCTTTGGGAGCAGAGCTAACAGGACTTGCTGATTGGCCATGGAGAGCGAGGAAACGATGGGACTCCAGAAGGAGCCCCTCACCAGTTTGGAATGCAGGTGGTTGTCAAAGTATCTGGAGGGTCACTTATTCTATGTATGAGAGGGAAAAGGGGCATGAGCCCGTCCATCCCTCTCTCTCTCTCTCTCCCTCCCTCCTTCTCCCCTGCCACCCCCACAGATATGTACAGGTACAGGAGAAACATGGAGAAAATCTGCTAGAGGAACCAATTGGTTCCAGATTTGTTTTAAAAAAGCAGCTTTTAAAAGCAAACCATAACTAATTTCACAGGCTAGAAAGTCAAATAACTTAAAAATAGCTCAAGGCAGGTAGAGTGGATTGAAGTAGCCAATCGTTCTGTTTACCTGATAAAATATCCATGGCAAGCAAGAGGGAGAGTTCAGGAGCTGGGCTGGGCCTGGGAACTTGTGATAACAGTCTTCACGTTGGAATTTAATTTGTTTTACTTAAAGGTAAACCTGAGTGCCTATTCACATGAAGACTGCCAGCCCAGTCTATTCTCCAAGGACATGAAAACCCAGACCCTGAAGGAACAGTCTTCTTTGCCAGCATTCACTGTGTCCCAGTGTTTGCTGACTTCACAAACACATCTCTATGAAAATACGAAAAAAAAAAAAAACAAAACCCAAGAAGGGTAAATGTATGAAATGAGGACCCTCTGGGAGCTCAAGGAAATTTCAGATCCCTCAATTTTATCACTGTACTTACTTTTTAATTAAAGACAATAACTGCTTCTTATAGGTTCTTACAGACAAATAAAAATGCAATGTCACTTAAGCCTATGATATGATAATCTTTCCCAGAACTGGGAGGATCCGGGACTAGATAGTCATGGCATTTTTTTTCCCCCAACGTCTGACACTTTCTCCTAATTCTCTTAGTCACACATAGTTACTCATTACCTAGAAGGGCATTAAGAGTTTATCCACGGCCACTGTACATTTTGTGCTGCTTTGTTAAACCAGGAAAAATGCAGACGACTGAGTCATTGCTTTCAATTAGTTTTTCAATTTCACCTAGAGCAAAGTTTCTCTATATCCATACCAATTTTATTGCTTTCCACGTTACTCTGATCACATACTTTGTGAGATAATTCAGTCTTTTGCTTGAGGATATTAATAATATGTATTGTAAGTGGGGAGTGGCATTATCAAAGTACTCTTAAACAGATGTAAAAATGGAAATACAGCAAGATTTAGTAACTCATATTCAAGGTCTATAGAGATGTGGCAGAGAGGAAAGGATAATGAGACAATAAAGAACCTTGAAATCATGGCAGAGCTTTGTTACCTCTGGAAGAACTACAGTAATATGGTTTTCAAATTTAAAACTTATTTAATTCAACAGGAATTACACACCTATTATAGACCCAGCCCCATTTTACAGAATAAGTACATTCAAGCAGTTAATAAATAAGATGTTTTAAGTACTGCTAACGTGCCTGTCTTCCAGAAACCTTTACCTAATTGGATAAAAATACACACATGAACTAAGTTCATGTTCAAGCTCAATGACAAAACATGGTGGAGTGTAAGATGGGCTAAAATGAGAGGTGCAGATAATACATGCTTGGAAGTTAAAGACATAGAAACGATGCAGCATAGAATCATCAGAATCCCAACCTCAGCTAAATGATCCTTGAAAGACAAACACGACTTACATGGGAGAGACTAGAGGACAAAACACTCCAGGCAGAGGGAACAGTGTGTACAAAGGCACCTCACTGGGAAGGATTAGTGTGTGTATGTAGGATGGGGGACCCACCTGGTGAGGCGATTTGGTGGAGACACATTGAAAATAACATCTACTAGCAGATCATGTCACTTGCTGTGATAAGAAATAACATCTGTCTGGAGGCAATAATGCCTCAATTCACATTGAGTCTCTGTGCAGTTGATGAGGAAATGAGTGACAAATAATCTCCCTTATCTATATTTGCATGAGTCAGGCTGGAGCTAGAAAATTGATGATGAAGCATCTCATTAAAGAAGTGGTAAGTCAATTCCTAGAAAGGAGGATGAATTGAGGTGGACTAATACTGGAGTTATTTGAGAAAAGAAAGGGAAGAATCACTGGTAACAAATTTACCTACCAGCCCTATGCATTCATTTCCTCCACTGAAGAAATTGAACCTCAAAGGAATTAGTTCTTCATTTTTGGAATTAAAAAATAACCTCAATGATCAAGAGATTCCTTTGGCTCAGAGGGTTCAATGGACTTAAAACCAGAATGGCAACTTTAGAGATTGTCCAATTCTGAATTTTCCGGGACCATTAATTTGCTGCATGTGTGATCCTGGATATAATTATAAAGCCCCAGTTTCTTCATCTTTGAAAAAGACACCAAAGTGTCTCAGAAAGTGAAAGGTAAGAGAATGAGTCTTGGGGCACCTGGGTGGCTCAGTCAGTTAAGCTTCTGACTTCGGCTCAGTTCAATGTCTCACAGCTCCTGGGTTCAAGCCCCACGTCGGGCTCTGAGCCTGGAATTTGTTTCAGATTCTGTGTCTCCCTCTCTCTCTCTCTGCCCCTCTCCCACCCACTTGTGCTCTCTCTCTCAAAAATAAATGAATTTTTAAAAAATTGTAATGAAAAAGAGGGTCTCATTCTCCCTTGCTCGCTTTGGCTCTCTACGTAGAATAATGCTGTAAATATAATCCAGCTTCTCTTCAGAACCATAGTTGGCTCTGCCACTTGCTACCTGTGTGACTTTGCACAAGATATTTAATTTCTATAAGCCTCGATTTCCTCCTTTTAAAATCTGCACAATAATACCACCTGATAGAGATATTGTAAAGATTAAGACAACGTGCAAAATTTCTAGCACAGAGGCCGGCCTTCAATAAAATACACCTATTGTTCTTTTTGTTCAACCTTCATAGTTATTTATAGTTTGCAAAACATTTTCATTAATTTTACAAAAAGCTTTTAAGGTGGTTACAATTATTACCAGCTTTAGAGATGAGAAAACTGGGGCTAAAAAATACTAAGTCCAGAGACACCCAGTGGTAGGAGACCAGTTGCAATACCGTTTCAATGGTCTTTACCCTCTGCTCTAGTTATCTTTTTTAGTGAGACACACAAACTAAAAGAAAACAAATCGTGCTTGTATTTCATACAATGCATCGTGAGGCCTTGATCCATGTGGTTCCCTTTTGAATTCCACTAGGTAGCTAGCAAGAGCTCTAGGTGACACTGGCAAGTGTTCCCTATGGGAACCATGACCTCACAGGACTGTTGAGTACTTGGGATGTGGCTGGAATGAATGGCAAAGCAGTACACCTATAAAACACCTGCTGGATTTCAGAGACTTAGTGTGGAAAATATGTAAAATATCTCATTAATAACCTTCGAGTTGATTACATGATGCAATGGAAATATTTGGGATATGTTCGGTTAAGAATTTCACCTATTTCTTTTTTTTTTAATTTTATTTTTTAAAATTTAAATCCAAGTTAGTTAGCATATAGTGCAACAATGATTTCAGTAGTAGATTCCTTAATGCCCCTTACCCATTGAGCCCATCCCCCCTCCCACACCCCTTCCGGTAACCCTCTGTTTGTTTTCCATATTTATGAGTCTCTTCTGTTTTGTCCCCCTCCCTGTTTTTATATTATTTTTGTTCCCTTCCCTTATGTTCATGTGTTTTGTCTCTTAAAGTCCTCATATGAGTGAAGTCATATGATTTTTGTCTTTCTCTAATTTCGCTTAGCATGATACCCTCTGGTTCCATCCATATAGTTGCAAATGGCAAGATTTCATTCTTTTTAATTGTTGAGTAATACTCCATTGTGTGTATGTGTGTATATATATATATATATATATATATATATATATATATACCACATCTTCTTTATCCATTCATCCATCGATGGACATTTGGGCTCTTTCCATACGTTGGCTATTGTTGATAGTGCTGCTATAAACATTGGGGTGCATGTGTCCCTTCGAAACGGCACACTTGTATCCCTTGGATAAATACCTAGTGTGCAATGGCTGGGTCATAGGATAGCTCTATTTTTAATTTTTTGAGGAACCTCCATACTGTTTTCCAGACTGGCTGCACCAGCTTGCATTCCCACCACCTATTTCTTTTTACTTCTTTCGAATGTGGCTCCTAGAAAATTTTCAGTTGCATAAGTGACTCTTATTTATGGCTTGCATGATATTTCCATTGTACAGAGCTACTCTACCTACCCCTGCCCTTCCACTGGTGTTCCCTGGCCTCTCAGCCTCTCAGTGGACTCTGAGATCCTCCTCTCTGGAGAGCAGTGATCTGCTGACCTACTTCATGCCAGGGTGCTCAGGATCTCTCTCTCTCTGCAGAAAATCTATTTTCAGAAAAGGTACTGAAAATGGAAGTTAATGCAGCTTGGATTGAGAGAGATATTAGAGTGAGGATCAAAATTTCAAGTGCTTAGAGGGATCAGGTGAATACCAAAAAGGAGACTAGGTGTGGATAGCAATAGGGAGTCGTGGGGACTATGGCAAACTGAAGCTCACCTGCTTGATCCAAAGGGGACAGACACCACCCAGCTCTAGCTAATTATTGCTATATTAGAATTTGAGCCCAATGTGGCCAGATCTTTTGATTTTTCAAGAGCAACCAGAACTCTACATTCTTATGTGATGTCTTCTGAGTTTTAAGAATTTTCAATGACATAAAAGCTTTTAATTATTATAAAGGGCCTATAAGGTCTGCCTTAGGGCTTTACTTGGCCCACTTGGCCTCAGTTTGTATCTTTTTATTTAGCTATAAGTAAGGCCCACCTGATGAGATGTATGGCAAATTGGATAGGTAATGCTTATGACATTGGCTTTGCCTCTTGATATTTGTAGAGCTGGAAGAGTCTTCTCCCTTTATAGATGAGATACTGAGGCTGAGAGAGGACAAGTGGCTTCTCCACAGTCTCACTGTCACCCGTTCAGAATAAGAATATCAGGTTACTGATTCTTTGTCCACTGATCCTTTAAAACAACAGACAATGTCTTCTGTCTGCCCCAAGGTTTGCCTCTGAGAAAGAATCTTGATGAGCTGAAACACTCTGCCAGGTGTGTAAGTAAGTCTTAAAGCAGAAGATGCTGTACCCATACTGGTCTCTGTGGGCTAGGGGAATAGCACCAATGGGTAATACCCTTTGTGAGCCTCGCTCACACATCATAGCTTTTACTCTCCAGGATACACACTAATTGTTTACCCAGAGTGAATTGAATCCCCAGACAATCCCGGTGGAGAAAAATAATCACAATGCTGAATAATCCTGCTATTTATGGGCAAGGATATGTTCTAGACACCTGAGTCAGGCCCCGCAGGGAGAAAAGTTCTTGATTCTGCACTTGACACAGAAAGATCTCCATCAAGGTCATACTTGAAATGTCTTTGCCCTCCTCCCAATTTTAAAGTGTGAACGACCTAAATTGACCGGTAGGAAAAATGTGGATATAAACTTAGCATTCCCTCAAACCAGCATTTGTTCTTTCTGGCCTCTCCTTTTGCAAATACATTTTACAGCACTTAAGACTTAAACCGCCTGCTTGTGTTATTGATAATGGTTCCAAAACAAATATCAGAGTCTGAATAATTTCAACTCTTCTTGCTTAAAACCTGGTACTTTCCCGGGTGAGGTAGAAGGATCAAGCTTTTCCAAATGATCCAGGTTATGATAACATTGCAGAGTTAACTTTTTGGAAATTTATAATACCATGGTTTCTAGGGTTTTCAAGTCTTAAGAGCAATTTCATTTCTACTCTGCTGTTTGTTCCAGTCAACAGTCTAATGAAATTGGAAGAACAGATTTATTGTCCACCTTTTAGAGATGAGGAAACAGAGTTCTAGGGGACTGACTCCATGACTCACCTACATAATGACAGCACCTGGTCCTCATAGACGTTTCTTTCTATTATAAACTGAAGCAGTGAGGATGTAAGAATTCCTTAGCTCCCATTTCTAAGAAGAGTGAAACCCCATCACAACACAGTAATTTATTACCTTGCCTTAGATATTCTGTGGACAAAAAGGAAGTGTAAACCTTCATATTCACATTGATCCTATGTTCTAACCTAAGGCATAAAGATTATTTATGACATTAATTTAAAAATCAAATCAAACAAGCAAGAACGAGCAAACAAATAATTCCAAGAGTATTGAATTTGCCACAATTCCTGATATCCCTGAATGACATGGGGACATTTTCTCTTTCTTTATGGGTATCTAGACAAGAGACCACCTTCTTCCAAATAGGTGGTCTTGACAGGCTCTTTCTCGTTGACTTCTTTTCTATTTTAAGGAAGACAAGGGTATAGAGAGAGGACAGTGTTTGATAAAGGGGTACATAGCCAGCAAAAGGGAAGGTGAAATGGCAAAGACCAAAGAAAAGTTGGGAGAGGGGAAGAATGGAGGATGTAAATTGAAATCCAGATTGAAATCCAGACTTTCAGCTTCCCTTGAGGAGTTCAAAGATCCTTTTTAACATCTTCAAGTGCTTTTCTCAAGCATGGTCTCCCAAGATACATAACAACACCCTTTGTAATTCAATTTATATTTTGTTATTTGATATTAGTAATCCAACAGTATTCTACAGTTTTTCATCTTGAATTTATAGTATGTCAATTGCATTATTCTTTTTTTTATTTTAATTTTGTTTTGAGAGAGAGAGAGAGAGAGAGTGCATAAACGGGGGAGGGGCAGAGAGAGAGAGGGAGACACAGAATCCGAAGCAGGCTCCAGGCTCCAAGCTGTCAGCAAAGAGCCCGACGTGGGGCTCAAACTCACGAACTGTGAGATCATGACCTGAGCTGAAGCCGGCCGCCTAACCAACTGAGCCACTCAGGCGCCCCTCAGTTGCATTATTCTTAAATGAGCTTTTTAGCCCAGTCTGAGAAGCTCTCCCCTTTATCATGCAGATTCTATAAGACAACATGTTCTAAGTTCCATCAGTTGAGTTAAAAATGAGTTGTAACGGTGCAATCTGTCAGTTGGGGGCTGTCTATAAGTACAATGACACCACGGGAATGAGTTGTAGATATAGGTTATGCATCTTAGAGTTGCTTCAAGAAACTGGAAAAGACAACTAGCACACAATGTTTTACCAAATACACTCATCACTGCACCCCAGTGCTTAGCTCAGTACTGGCCAGTGGGAGTTTCAGGGTAAATATTTGTCAAAAGAAGTCTCACATCTTCATGTGAACTAACATATGCCTCCTTTAGCATATGATTTTGTATTTTTACCAAATCAAGGGATAGAATAATTATTTTCAGATAACCACATGGCCCACAATAAATGTGCTTTGCTGCTTTAAAAAATATATGTAACAAGTCTTCTGCACTGTTATTTAACTGGTCCTAAGTCCTGTGATAGTTCCCACTCAAGGAAACAGTCCATCATTCATTCCAAAATTCTCTGTGAAAGATCCAGTGTACCAAGCTGTATTGTAGGCCTTGGGGAGAGGAAATAGACAGAAACCCCTGCTCTCATAGAGCTTATGTCCTGAAGATGAGGACAGAGACAATAAACACTATTTAAAAAGTAAAATGTACAGTTCATTAGGTAGTTAACAGGGCTAAGGAAGAAAGAGAACAAAACAGGGAAGGGAACTAGCAATTGTCAAGAAGGTGGTGTAACTACAGAAACCCTCACTGGGAGGCGGCATTTGAGTGAAGACCCATAGGCAGTGAAGGATCCACCACATGGATATCTGAAGTGGAGCATTTAAGGCAGAAAAAGCAACAAGTGCACAGAGCCTGAGTGAGGCAGGAGCATTTCTGATGTGCTCAAGGAACATGGCGGAGGCCAGTGAGGCTGGCAGGGTGAGGGGGAAATTGTTCTTGATAAAGCCCAGGAGGTAACATCTAATACGGGTCTTACGTGGAGAGAAGGAAAAGGCATCTATTCCAAATCTGATACTATTCTCCCATCAAGTAAAAACTCCTTTTCAGCTTTTCTCATCTCCATGCAGACCACCCATCTGGAGAAAATCATCCCCCAACACAAATCCCAAAGATGGCCATCTCTTTGACTTGGATTACGCTTTTTCTTACTGGTTGCACACAATATAAGGCATCCATGGACTTCATCAACTCTGCTCCATTTCCATCCCCCTTATCACAGCCTAAGACCACAGGGTCTTTTCTCTGGGTTAGTGGTTAAGCCCTGGGCTCTTGTTCTGCCTCCAGGGTCTATAGCTTGTTACCATCCTGCACACCTGGCCCAGCCACTTCCCTAATACTAAGAGTTCTGAGGGTCCTACGGGGTCTCTGGGACAGGCAAGAGAAAGAAGGAGATGATGGTTGGGTCTCTGGACTCTCACTCCCACTTCGGCCAGAGCTTCCCTGGTTTATCAGAATTAAGTATGATGCCTCTATGTGAGATTTCCTTCTTCTTCTCAAATTGGAAAACCACTCATCTAAAACAACAGCTCATATCATGTTGTTCTGTCACTCTCTTGCTCCAAAACCTTCAACACTACTTTGCCAATAAAATAAAGCCCAAGCTCCCACTATGCCTCAAATAAAATACAAAGTTCTTACAGTGGTCCATGAGGCATAGTGCAACCTGGCCTCTCATGGCCTCTCTGACTTCCTTCCCTCCTGTCTTCTCGTCATGCAGCCCACTCCAGCTGCTCCTAAGGCTGGCTCCAGAACCCTCCATGTATATGCCGCCACCTCAGACTTCGGGCTGAACTTTCCTTCTGCTGGGGACATAATTCTTCTGCATGTTTGCTTGGCCAACTCCTCATTCATTCAGGAACTCAGTCAGGTGTCATTCTCTTTTAGTCACCCTCGGCCACCTCATCTAAAATAGCACCCCATTTACTCTCTATTTTCCCAACCCTGCTTTATTTTGCTTTATGTCATCTATTACTACCTGATGTATTACATGTTTGCTTGTTTACTGTTTCTGTCTATGCCCAGAACTGCAAGCTATATGAGACTAGGAACTTTGGGGGTGCCTGGGTGGCTAGGTTGGTTAAGCATCCAACTTCGGCTCAGGTCATGATCTCATGGTTCATGAGTTCGAGCCCCACATCGGGCTCTGTGCTGTCAGCATTAAGCCCACTTCTGATCTTCTGTCTCCCCCCCTCTTTCTCTCTCTCTCAAAAATAAGAAACACTAAAAAAAAAAAAAAAAAAAAAAAAAGAATCAGAGCTTCATTTTGTCACTGTCCTATCCTTAAGCATTTAGTATAGTGCCTGGCCCATAGTAGGTACTCGCTAGATATTTGTTGCAGAATGAATGCATGAAGCGTGTAAGCATGGCCTTCAAGGCTTTTCACAGTCATTTGGCCAATACTCTCCAGCCTGAACTTATGGCTCTCCCTGCCCTGTCCCCACCCTACCCCCAACCAAACTTAGTGTTGACCTGACCCCAGCCAGTATTGTTTCATTTTTGTTCAAGGTCCTGAACAAAATGTCCTGAAATGTCCTTCCTGTCATCTTCACCTGACATAATATGCAATTTTCAAGACTCAGCCTTTCCCCAGAACCCTGCCTGGAACATGTTTCCCTCCCTGGTCCCTAGAACTCTTTATTCTCTGGTCTTCCCATAGAATCGCTCTCCCTGCCTGCCTGCCTCCATTTGTGAGCGTGCTGGCACTCCTGGCTATGCAGGGCATTCTGTGTCTAGGACAGTGTGTAGGGGTGTATATGTGCTCAATAAAAAAAATTTATTTCAGAGCTAGGAGAAAGCACTGAGTGGTAGCTAACACAGCCTTCTTGTCCTCCTTGCTTTTATTTTTACTTGGACTGAGCTGCAGTCTGCCTTATCTTTGGGTGCTAACTCACAGCAATGTAACTTTTATCTCTCCTGGATAGGTTTTGTCTTCTCAGCCTGACTTTTTCTGGTGCTTCTATTCTCCACTGTGCCCACCAGCACATTTCGTACATCCCTGCCTTCAGTGCTTATAGCTAGAGAGGCTCGTCGACTTGTATCCAAATTATTTTTCACCTGATCCTAAGCCAGCACGTCCCAAAGGGTGTCCTGGTGACACCAGTTCTGGGAGGAGTGGAGGGGGAAAGACTTCCACCTGGAATATGTTCAACATGTTAAATGTTCTGTGAAGTCTTGCAGTAAAAATACCTAGGTAGCATCATTAAGCCAAAGAATCACATATTTCTTTAATTAGTGAACTATTTTTTCCCCACAAAGCACCTGTTAATGCCTTGAAAAATTATAATTCTGCAGTGCATAATTGTATGATGTTATCCTGGATGATGTAAGTCTGCAAGAGTATTTGTGAGATAAATTAAGGAATAAACAAACAGCAGATGGTGTTGCAACTCATGCACGTGCAGAAAAGGAATAATAATCAGTAGCATAATAACACAGTATAACAGTCAGCCTATGTCGATGGTCCTTTCATACCTGGCACCACTCTAGAATAATCCTCACAAAAACTCCTACGAGGAAAGCGCTATCACCATCAGACCCATTTTACAGATGGGGAGATAAGATGCAGAGAGGTTAAGGGACCTACTAAGTCACACAGCTATTAAGTGGCAGATGAGGGCTACAAGACTAGGGGTCTGTCTCCATGGGCCCTGCTTTAAGTCACCCCACTCTAGTCAGGCATGTCACATGGGCCTCTCTATAATGCGGGTTTATATGAAACTTTTCTAAGAGGAGGAGAGGAGGACTCGTTTTGCACCTACTGTGCATCAAGCACTTTATCCTCATCTCGTTTAACATTCTCAGTAACCTTATGAAGGAGGAATTATGATTGACATCTCCAATCACCCGGTTACTGAGTGACATCTCCAATCACCTGGTTACTGAGCCATTCATCTCCCCACTGCCTTTCCATTCCCGATGGTGCTCAAAAATGGCACCAGGACCTAATGTGCTCTCCTAACCACTTGTTAGGTCTTCCTTATGGCAATTCCTTTACATAAATTCCTTCCAGAAGCCTGGGGATGGGCTGAAGGAGAAGGTCTCTCCTGGGAATGCGTTGTAAGCTGAGGAAACAGCCTTGTATATTTGGAGAAAAGGCAGCAGCATCTACCAAGGGCACCCATACATCCAGGTAGCTTTTCTTTCCTTTCACTAACAAGCCTGTCGGGCCAGAAATAAAAGCATAAAAGGGTCTGTTGGCCAATACAGGTGAGATCTGTGGATGATCAAAGGCTCAGTGGGGAAGAGAGGAGGGCTTGCTGGCTGCTACAGCTGCACTCTGAGAAAGGGGCCCACTGAACACTGGTTCAAGTCTTTCTCAGACCTGCAGTAAGCATCCAGCACCCCAAACCACACATATCGGCATCGAATGGAGTGTGGTACAAGGATGAAGTGAGCACCATTTTTCTCTCTCCAAAGGATCACGATGGCAGAGTCCAGATTAATCAAGCCAAGTCTGAGAGGAAAGTATCTCTGGGTCTGTGTCCTCAGCACCGAGGCTGCTGGAGGAACCCAAGTGGAACCCAAGTGGCCAGTGCAAAAAATAATTGGACAGGAGCATGACTCATCTGGGCATTTGCATCCCTCAGGTGAGCCCCTCAAGAGCAAGTGGAACAGGGACACCTGGGCTTCACTCTTGGCTGATGAAACCTCATCCAAATTAGTTAGATATTTTTCAGCCAAATAAATGTTAAGTTTATTGAGATTCTTGGGTAAATAACTGACCAGGAAGATAGAGGAGACGCTTGCAGGCAAGAGTAAGATGATTGTGGGAACCTGGAAAATTCTACCGCAGGTTGCCAGGTGGGTAGCTCCGACGTCTTTAGCTCTGGAGCTCCACGACTCCTGAGTGAGCCCCTTAGGGCAAACCATGGGGGGATTCAGTCTCATTTAGGGAGAGATCAGAAGCTGTGGATGCCTCTCAGCTAAACTGGGCAAGCCCCCACCCACAGCTTCCTGAAGTAAAGGAAACCCACGTGGCATGGTGCTGGAGATGTTCTAGGTCCACCACAAACGGCTGTGCCTTGCAAAACCCTGGGGGGCAATCTTTAAATCCTATTCCCTGTGGATTCCTATACTGATTATGACCATCTTAGGGCAGATAGCAGTCAAAAGTCCAAAGGAAGGTGACATTTTTTCTTATTCATAAAAGAGTCTTTTGTGGACTCACTCGGTACAGCCTGAACCCTGAGCTGCTCACAGGTTCTGAGTCTTGCCTTCTCTTCCTGCTACTTCCTCCTCCAGTGAGGAGGAAAGGTGTGGTCATGTTCTTGGTCAGGGAGAGAGCCCTGTGACAGGAAGGGCCTATTCCTGGTTAGGAAGGGATCTGGCTTGTATGAAGGCTAACAGACCTCCGACTGCCTTCTCTTTGAATCTTCTGGTTTGTTTCGTTTTCACACTGCTTTCTCTTACATCTTTTCAACAGAGACTTACAAACATCAGGATAGCATATTCCTTTAAAAGCTAATTTAAAAGGTGCCACTTTTAAATCTGCAAAGAGTAAACGTTTTTCCTGCTCTTTCCCAGCAGCTGTGCTCCTGGGCCAACGTGTTTAAGGTGCAGTAACAGAACCCAAAGCCAGCCTTTCCCTGAAGCTGGGCTGAGGAAAAATCCCCAGGGCTCCTGGAAAGGAAGTGAGGTCATGGTGAGGTCATCCCACCACATCACGAAGGGGAATTCTTGAGAATCGGTACCTTCGGGGGGAAGAAAGAGTTTTCAACCTTAAGGTTGCCAATATCCAGAAAAACCACCCTGAACATCTCTCTCTTTACCCCAAGCTTTTGTCTTTTCTTTTCCTTCTTTTCTTCTTCTTCTTCTTCTCCTTTTTTTTTTTTTTTTTTTTTCCTCTGCACTGTGAAGCCTGGATGCCCCAGATGCCTGGGCAAAATGTTTTATTCCTTCTTGGCTCCGTGCCGTTCCTGGCTGTCCCTGCCCCAGGCCAAGGCAGCTGCAGGTGACTCAGTGTCTGAGTCTAGTTCCTGCAGATTCTAGGCTGAGTTTGTTTCTTTAGGAAAACTCCAGCACTGCCCTCGACTTGCCTTAAATCAAAGCTTTCTTTGAGATCCGGGACTGCCTCTTTCTACCATTATTCCTAGCACTTAGCACAATGCCTGGCACTCAGAAAATATTTGTTGAGTGAACTGAATAAATAAATGAACGAATGAAAAAATGAATGAATGAATGAATAGTGTGTTTTACATGGATTCATGTATATGATGTGTATCAGTCAGGGTTCTCCAGAGAAATGGAACCAATAAGAGATATTTTATATAGATATATATTTTAAGGAATTGACTTATACAATTGTGGGGGCTGACAAATCCAAAATCCATAGGACAGACCAGCAGCCTGGAAACTCAAGAGGCAAGAGCTGATACTGCAGTCGTCTTCTTCTTCTTTTTGAGGGAAAGAGAGAAAGAAAGAGCGAGCACACGTGTGTGCACGCACATGAGTCAGGGAGGGACAAAGAGAGAAAGAGAAAGAATCTTAAGCAGGTTCCATGCCCAGCATGGAGCCTGATACCACAGTCTCATGACTGTGAGATCATGACTTGAGCTGAAATCAAGAGTCAGATGCTTAAAAAACTGAGCCAGCCAGATGCCCCAATACTGCAGTCTATAGTCAGAATTTCTTCTTCAGGAAACCTCAGATTTTGCTCTTAGGGACTTCAACTGACTGGATGAGGCCCACCCATATTATTATTATTATTATCATTATTATTATTATTAACATTGATTTATCTTTGAGAGAGAGAGAGAGAAAGAGTATAAGTGGGGGAGGGGCAAAGAGAGAGAGAGAGACAGAATCCAAAGCAGGCTCCGGGCTCTGAGCTGTCAGCACAGAGCCCCATGCAGGGCTCGACCCCACAAGCTGTGATATCGTGACCTGAGCCTAAGTCAGATGCTTAACCGACTGAGCCGCCCGGGCACCCCGCCTACCCATATTATTAAGAATAATCTCTTTAATTTAAAGTCAACTGATTGTAGATGATAATCACATCTACCAAATACCTCCACAGCAACGCCTAGATTAATGTTTGATTAAAAACTGGGTGGCATAGCGTAACCAAGCAACACAAAAAACTAACCATCGTATCTTGTGTCGAGTTATGTCCATAGAAACAATTACTATCACCACCACAGAAACCTGTCATTGAACAAATACTAATTAATAAAAACCCAGGGAAATAGAGTTAAAAACCTATACCCCAGTTCCAGAGAGGTTCTGGCAGCCCCAAGATGCTTGAAACACATTCAGTGCCCTCAATGCGATAACTTGCCAGTAGGAGAGAGAGTCCCCTAGGCAGATAGTTACAAACAAGTGTAATAAATGCTACAACCAAGATGTAGCTAAAACTTGCTTACTGCTATTTAGAATTGGTAACCTCTAAGTGGTCAGAATGACTGGTAACCTGAGAGAGGGTCTCATGTCTGCCAAGCTAATATTACAACCTTAGCTGCCCCACAGGGAGAGTTTCAAATACCTTAAATAAATGGGCTGTGAAATGGCCACGGGGTCTTAATGCCAGGAAATGTCAAAACACCCAAGGCAATCTGGGTATTTGGGGAGCGGCCTGCCAGGCAGCCACCCTCGTTTTGCTGCCCACAGCTTTTCCTGAATGCCAATCACATACCCCTGGCCCTGCTCAGTTTTGGAATAAATTCCCCAAGAAATTAATTGATGTCTAGGAGGGCAGGTGTGAGAGGTGACTCTGTCTGCTGCCTCACCTATGGCAAATGAGGCCCCGAGCTGACTTTAGCAACAGTTGCATTTCTGGAAGAGCAGCTCTGCATCCCGCTTCCCTCTCCTCGGTGTTGGAGCAGATGAAAGGCATCTCTTTACTTCAACAGTGCTGATGACTTCTATAATGTGCATGTTCTTTTTTCCCAACAATATCTGTTGTCAAAGTAAAGACTGGGCTCAGTATGTTTAGCTGCAAATGCATTGCTAACACCAAGATGGGGTTGTCTGATTTACCTCCTGTCCCCTGCATGGAAACAGTAAGATCATACAGTTAAGTGCCAGTACATTCTCAGGCCAGTCCATGTGGTCAAATCCAATGGCAAGACTCCCAAATGGAGGTGGCCCTGTGTTAAATCTGCCACTGAGTCTTGCAGAAGCACAGAGGCAGGACAGGAGTGGATCTCACTGGTACAGAAAAAGTAGCAGCGATCCTACAATGTCATGTTAAGGTGTCAGTATCTGGCAGGTCAGAAAAGTATTCAAAGACTGCAACCTAAAGTATAGGAAGAGTCTGAGAGGAAAGCCTCAGCCCTCACTTGGTTCTCTCTGGAGGGTGGGATGGGAAGGGGCACGGAGGAGCCCTCATTTTTTACTTTGTACACTTTCATGTTGCTTGAATTGGATACAAAGGATAATATATGACTTTTGCGATTAAAACATCAAAAGCTAAAGTTGTTGTTGTTGTTGTTGTTTAAATAGAATTGATTGTTTCAC
Organism: Panthera onca; assembly: GCF_046562875.1. Classification (NCBI taxonomy): domain Eukaryota; kingdom Metazoa; phylum Chordata; class Mammalia; order Carnivora; family Felidae; genus Panthera; species Panthera onca. The sequence goes on along the minus strand of NC_138346.1, from coordinate 71,965,487 downwards.
CCTGACACAACAGCAGCAGCAGGGATGGCAATGCAATGCTAGAGTCTACCAACTGACTCTGACAGGGAATACCCTTAACCTCACTAAACACATGCTTTGTAAGAGCAGATTCTCCATGACTTTGATCTTATATTGCTCGATGTGGATTTTAAAGGCACTACCTATCCAGGGCAATCCATTCAGAATAGTGCCAGCCCCCGGGGGGTCCTGGGTAAGGAAGCCCCAGGGCCCTGCCTGAGCCTGAGGGGTGGCGGATGGCAGTGGTCATCCAAGTGTGTATTTGCCAACCCAGACGGAGCTTGGGACTGACACGCAGTTTAATTATCATGCGGAGCTGCTGCTGGAGGCGGCTGGAGGGAGCTGGCATCTGCTTTTGCAGAGCACAATTTCTGCAAATAATTAACCACCAGAACTCTTGATTCTCTCTAATTAATGAAGAGGAAGGCTGGAATCTTCAAAGTCCACGGATGTCATGCTGCCATTGTGTCAGGATTGATCTCCTTTGTTCTAAACCGAAGAGCATGCCTCTGCTGCCTCTCCTAATTCTTTATAAATTGAATTTTTCTATTACTAGTTGTGACAGCTAAGTAACATGACTTCAGAAATTCACCCGCAGTTCATGCCAGTATTAGAAGCCTGAATAATAATAATTTTTTAAAAAGAATCATAATGGAACAAGCTTTCTGTCTCTGACCGAGAATTAATCATAGTGAGGAGACACCTCCTGAAAGGAGGGTCGTTAATTAGCTCTAATGGATCTCGCTGGGTGGAGTCTGAATTACTGGGAAACTACAAACAGGAAAAGAGGAGATTCTTCCCTTTCTCTGTTCATCTCTATGTGAGTCTGGGCTGGAAGATGGTGGGATTTTGTTTCCAGAGGGACAGGGAGTCATGAGGGAGACTCAGATGAGTTCAGTTCAGTGGGGGATACAGATGTGTTAGCCTGGAAGCCTGCCAACTCTGAACATCTTTGAGGAAAAGAGGTGGAGGTGGTTATTTTCAGTGCAAAGGGTCTATCTCTGTGACCTAGACTAAGCATATAATGAAACCATACAGAACGGGATCCTATTTAAGTATGTCAGATCACTCTCCTCCAAAGACTCCAAGGATCTCATTTCCCTAAAGAAAAACAAAGCTTATACATCAGCCTACAGAGTCCTACATACCTGATCACTGTTCCCTCTATGACCTCATTTCCTCTTTCTTTCTTACCCACTCTGTCATAGGCATACTGTCTTCCTTGCTGTTCTACTCACACTCCACTCATGCTCCTACCTCAGGACCTTTGCACTGGCCATTCTCTCTGTCTATAGCACCGCTTTCCATTTGGCTCCCATCTCTTCCTTTAAGACTTTACTGAACTCTCACCAGTTAATGAGGCCAACATTGACCACCTCATGTAAAATGAACCCTCTCACCCCCAGCACTTCCTATTCTTCTTGCCCTGCTATATGTTTCTCTCCTACCTCCTAAGATACCATGTAATTTCCTTATTTATTCTATTCGTTGTTGAATATTTGCCTCCTCCACCTCCCCCTAAAATATAAGCTCCACAAGATCAGGGATTGTTGTCTGTTTTGCTCATTGATGTATTACCAGCACCTAGAACTGTGCCAGTTCAATAACTATTTGCACAGTGAGTGAATCAGTCATCACACTTCACAATGCTTGCTAGTATGTGTGAAGCCTGCATGTGCCCATCCAAAACGATTGCTCAAACATCTTATAAAGGCTGGGTTATGAGCTGTTGCTTTTTCCTTCTTAAGTGTCTAAATGAAGTGCTGTTGTTTCTTCTGGTTGCCAAATGTTAATAATTCAAGCATAGCAGTGTGATCAGAGTTAAATATTACTTGAGCCGTTTCTTTTTTTCCCAGTGACTTCTGATAGAGAACACTAGTGTGGGACTGGCCAAGAATGATGCTTTTAAAAAAGGGGGTTGACTTTTGTCCCCGGGGTCTGTGTTCTTCCTCTTTAAGTCCATAGAGAGTCCTCTCTAAGACTTTAGAGACATGGTGCAGCAGAAGTCATGGCAGGGTGAAATGTGTCCGTGGTGTAATTTCACAGTGACCCTATGGGAGGAGGCATTCGTAGGCACCCAAAGAAGAGGCATATCTGCTGAGGATATGGGGTCAGGGCCAGAGCAGAGAGCTGTAGGCAGGGAGCAGCAGTGAATTTTACATCTGTGGATTGTTGCCCTATCTATGGATTATTTCCAAATCCCCTTGCACCCTTCCCACTCATGCTTCCCAACAATGGGGCTGTAATAGATTCCTGCTCTTAGATTCTTTCCATTAAAGAATATCTGCTGAGTCCTGCTTGTATCTGGAACTTACTGAGGATTAGGTAAATCTGGAGGAGTTGCAGGGTAGACTGATCGGGGAAGTGGGAAGTGGATAGATCCAACCTTCCGTGCTCTACTTAATTTATGCCTATCAATCCAGTCTTTAGTTCAGAGGGGCTGATGTCAGAGGAAAACATGTGTGCATTCAGTTAACAAGCCACCTGGTACTAGGCTAGGTGTTGAGTCATGAAACATAGGTTGTAACCCTGATTCTGCAGCTGCTGGTTGAGTGACTTTGGCCATTCATCATCCTGTACCATGGTTTCTAATTGGGCCTTCTTAATAATTTACAAAATTCTTTCTCATGTGTTCCTCTGAATAACTCTTTTTTTAATTTTAGGGATAAAGAAGGAAAGGCCCAGAAAAGTCATTGCATTTGCCAAGGTCACACTGTTATTAAGAGGTAGGAGTAAAAAAATCTTAAAATAGTACTACCATATGATCCAGCAATCCCACTTCTGGGTATTTATCCAAAGGAAATGAAAATAGAATATCAAAAAGACACTGGCACTCCCATGTTCATTGCAGCACTATTCACGATAGCTGAGATGTGGAAACAACCTGTCTATCAAAAGATGAATGGATAAAGATGTGAGATACATATACACACACAATAGAATATTATTCAGCCATGAGGAAAAGGAAAATCCTGCCATTGACAACAACATAGATGAACCTTGAGGACATTATGCTAAGTGAGATACATCAGACAGAGAAAAGCAAGTGCAGAATGGTTACCATTCAAATGTGGAATCTTTAAAAACAACAAAAGTCAAAGTCATAGAAACAGAGCGTAGAAAAGTAGTTACCAGGAGTTGGAAGCTTTTGGAAATAGGGAGAGGTAGAAAGAAAGAAAGAGAAAGAAAGAAAGAAAGAAAGAAAGAGAAAGAAAAAAAGAAAGAGAAAGAAAGAAAGAGAGAAAGAAAGAAAGAAAGAAAGAAAGAAAGGGAGGAAGGAAGGAAGGAATGGGGAGTAAGAAAAGCAAAGAAAAGACATAGGACCAGGACCTAAGCTCTCCCTGAAAATCCATAATGCCCTTCAGGTCAGAACAACATGCACCCTATTTTCCTCTTGGAGCTACAAATGAAACTTCTTATGAGTAAAAGGGGATTTTACCAATCCAAAATGGATTATTATTAATGTGGCCTCCCAATTTAGAGGATGTTCAGAGGTCAGAGCTGAGAACCCGGAACTACTGGGTTTTTTTAGATATTTAAATTCTAATTCCAAGGCTGACATTTAGAGCATCTCTTCAAAGCCAAGTTTGGCACAGTGCTCTGGTTCTAAATAGCAAAATTGACCTTCCCTCTTAGACTCATATTCTAAATTATTCTGAAGATTCTTCCTCCTAGACTGCTCCTGACAACCAACCTGAAGCAGCCTCCAGGACACTCTCGCTGATTTACAACTGCAATCTTGCTAAAAGGAATGGAAAAAAGCCAGGGCGAGTTTCTGTTAGACAGAATGACTGGCATGAAATACTAACATCGCTACAACTTGGCTTACAACAGACTGGCTGACTGAGTGACGGCCCTCCCTTTCTTACTTCACCGAAACAGGTCATTTGTTAGGAAACTAAGGGAGCCTTGTTCCTCAGCCTCCACCCGCAAAAGATGAAGGGAGAAGGCTGCTGACCATGTTCCTTAGAGTGTGCCTGCATGTGGTGCTCAAACATCAGCACTGGGCCAGCAAGCCTTTTCTTGTGACGTTCCATGTCAGTGGTTTGTCTTTGATGAGTGTCTGTGACTGCTGTGTGCAGAGCCCTTCTGTTTCCTGTCTTTATAGAAGGAATAAAGACTGGGCAGGATTCAAGCAGTAAGCTCCAGCTGTCCCTGCTTAACATACAATGATTAGATGTGAATCGGCCATTTGGGTTTGACAAAATATTTATCTAAATGAGGGAGGGGGTCTTTTTCCCTAATCCTTGTTTTCTCCCGGAAACTTGACCCCATGCTATCAATTAGTCAATCAAATACTTGACCACTCCCCTTATCTCATTTTACACAAAGCAAAGGGTGCAGCAAGAAGTAAAACCTTACAAATTATTAAAGACCTAGCTTGGAAATTATGGTGAATATTTATTCATCAAGAGTGGAAAACTCAAATGACTACAGGAGCCAGGTGGACAACATGAAGGAATGAGTGAATGAAGCTGTTTCATAATAGCATCTTAAGGTATTTTTTTGACACAGATACATTTTCCTTGTATGTTTAATTAACAGGGATATTCTTTTCTCGAAGTCACAGCCCTATTCATCCATATTTAGTTTTACCTTTTTCTTAAAGAGATGAAGGTATCTTCTTCAACTCTTCTATAAGACAATAGGGTATGTGCCAATTCAAATGGCAACCAACAGCGGAGTCCAGGTTAAGAGACAGTTGGAAATGCTACATGCAGTGGTGGGGCTGTGTCTAGTCACAGAGCCTGGGGAGTTATCAGCAGAGAGCAGCTTCTTACTAAGTACCACGTTGCCTTACTGCTGAGTTAAGATGGGGGCCCAGAATATATCTTCAAATTCTTCTAAGACACCATTCTTCCCTCAACAGGTCATGGAGTATGTCGCCATAGATTTCTTTAAGATTGTCTTGTCCTTCTGTTTCCCCCAAATGGATGGGAGGCTCCTCCTGGAGGCTGAGGTTTCCCCCTTTCGGCCCCTCGTAAGGGTGGTCTGAGCTCTTTGTACATGGCTGCTGGGCAATGGCTAACTCCATGTCATCACTGGGCTCCTCATGACAGAGAATATACTCCTTGTGCTGTGGATTATGCACAGTCATGCACCAATGCATGAGTTTTGATTCTCAAGGAAAGCAAAGGGATCTCCAAAGTGACATCTAGACTTCATTCAGGTAATTTGGAAAAAGCCTCTGTAGTAGATTGCAAAATGGCCATAAATACCTTTCTTGTGTGCTGGCCACTTTGCCACTCCTCCCATCAAGAAGTCTAGTTGATGCTGGGTTTGACTATGTAACTTGCTTTGACCATTGAAATATTAGCAAACATAATATAGGTAAAGACTTGAAATACAGGTAAAGACTTGCTTACTAGCTCCTACTGCACTGGATCCATGAGAGCACCATAAAAACAAGCTCAAAACCCCAGCAGACTATCTGTTAACCACTGGTCATGTGAGTGAGGCTCATCCTAGACCAACCATCTGGCCCAGATGAGACTTGAAGAAGAACCAAACAGCTGAGCCCAGCCCAGCCCAAATTTCCAACATCCAGAAATGTGAACTAACAAATGATCCTTATTTAAAAAAAGAAAATGTGCCTTGCTTTCTAATCCAACTGAAGAACAGATTCTGCCCACTGCCATCAATTTACGCCACGCTGAGGTAATGATAACTACACAGCTACATGAGGAAAGTATTTGTGAGATCAGAGTCTCCATGCAACAATACGATACCAGTTCCCTCCTCCTACATGCCAAGTCAGCCCTCTGACTATTCCAATGCCTCTGATAACAAGAGTGACCCTTGAAGGCAGCTGCTTTCATTTCAAGTCCGTTTTGACTCTTAGAAATGTCTTCTTTACATTGATCCAAAGTGTCTCTCCTGGGACTTCAACCCATTGGTTCTGGCTGCAGCACGAGGCAAGCAGCACAAGTCTATCTCTATATATGAAAGTTCTTCACATTCTTGAAGATAATGACTGCAGCATACCTAAGACCACATGACCTAAACTTCTCTTGTTCCCTCGACAACCTTTTATAGGACATGATTCCAAGTTTCTTGACCACCCTATTTGCTGTGCTCCACATGGGCCCCAGTGTGTGTTCCCCATGTGGTGCCCCAAACCAAACATGGCTCTCTGCTGTGGTCTGACCCCAACACAGTTAAACAGATGTGACTCACTTCCTCACCACAGATGGCACCTGGATTTTCAGGTGGCCTAAGATCACGTTGATTGGAGCAGGCCCATAATGAACTCTGTTGACTAAAAATCCTAAGAATTTTCATTCAGACTGCTGCAAAATTATGTCTTTCACCTCCTAGAATTAGATTTAGGCCACAGTCCCAATATTCAATATTTAACAGCTTCTGTGGTTTTAAAATATATTCACAAAGTTTGTGAATACTCCTCCCTTCAAGGTGTGAAGCCTAATTCCCCTCCTTGTGTACAGGTGGACGCAATGACTTGTTTCTAATAAATAGAATAAAGTGGAAGTGATGGTGTGTGGGTTTCAAAACTAGGTCCTAAAAGGCATTGTGACTTTCTTCTTCTCTCAGCTTATTCTTTCTGGAGGAAGTTTGCACCATGTCCTGAGGATGTGCATGCAGCCTATAGACAGGTTTTACTTGGTGAGGAACTGAAGTCCCCTGCCCACAGCCATGCAAGTGAGCCAGATTCAAAGAAGATCCTCCACCCCAGTCAAGCCTTCAGATCACTGCAGCCCTGACCCACATTCTGACTGAAATTATAGGAGAAACCCTGAGCCAGAAACACCCAGCTAAGACACATCTGGATTTGTGAACTAAAGAAACTATAAGATGATAAATACTTGTTGTTTTAAGCCACTTAATTTTGGTGTGATTTGCTATGTAGCAAGAGAGAATATATCTTGATTCTGTGGTTGGATAGCTTTCTTACCCATCCATGCTGTTCACACAAGGAGTAAGTATGCCTTTTCTATGTGTATCAAAACCTCCAATTGATACAAGTTATAGGTATGACAGAGCCCTTGGAGATACCGCTAGAAGCCTCTTTAAGATTAGCACTCTATGGGGCGCCTGGGTGGCAGAGTCGGTTAAGCGTCCGACTTCAGCCAGGTCACGATCTCGCGGTCAGTGAATTCGAGCCCCGCGTCAGGCTCTGGGCTGATGGCTCGGAGCCTGGAGCCTGTTTCCGATTCTGTGTCTCCCTCTCTCTCTGCCCCTCCCCCGTTCATGCTCTGTCTCTCTCTGTCCCAAAAATAAAAAATAAAAAAAAAATAAAAAAAAAAGTTGAAAAAAAAAAAGATTAGCACTCTACACAACATCCTTAGATATGGTACTTTAGCCAGTTCTTAATACACCCTGATGTAAGACGGAGACAACACCAGGCTTTGGTGGGAAGACTTGAATAGAACCTTGATGAATTATAAGAATTCAGACCGGTCAGAGGGACGGCAGGTGTGAACTTACTCAGTGCACACAGACAGATTTCCTATATATAAGTCATATTCAAGGGTCAATAGAGAAATAGCTAGACTGCAAGCTCTTGAGGAGAAGGACAGTGTTTGTCTTGTTTACTGACCATATCTCAGGTCTGGGACAT